>NC_049202.1:30834226-32206101 GCF_013347855.1 Anguilla anguilla | reverse complement strand
CGAGAAACATCTCAAATGACACATGCTCCACTTACAGAACAGATAATTTTATACATTATCGCAGGAACAGTAAAGCTTTAAGCAGTGAAAATACAAAAAATCATATTCATTTTGCAACAAAAACACTGGAAAATTTGCAGGGTATAGTACTGTTTTGAAAGGTACACAGTAAGGTTTATATTATAGCATGCCAAAATGTACCAAGTGGTGTTCATGTTTGATTGCATTAGTCTGAGGCTGAGCCACAGAATGCAGTGGTTAGCATACATGGCTGTGTTAATACATGGTGTGCATGCAAACCACTGCATTCTGTGGCATACCCGTATGAACCAAGCGGATTTCAAGTTTGTTTGCACCTCAGTCAGTGGCAGTGCTACAGAATCCAATGGGTTGCACTCATATTTGTCTGCAATGAGTGCACAGTAGTAAGGCATCAGGTTTTGTGATATTCCAGTGTTTCCTATCCAAATTATGCTTGCAACTTCAAGTTGAGTGAATAGTGAGTAGATGTGTTTGAATACAAAATCACATATGAATAGATTTTTTTTGAATATGGTTTCATATTCAAAATTTTATACAAAAAAAAAATAATAATCATAAAAATAAAATAAAAAAAATAATTATAATAATTATATATATATATATATGGTTCAGATAAAAAGAGCTTAGAGCTTAAATTTCATGGCCAGAATAAGCACAGTGTTTTCAAAGCATCTGCTGCTGGATAAATTGGCAATTATCAGATACAGGTGGCTACTTTACTAACTTCAGAAAAATGCTTTTCTAATCTTTGAGGACTGTAGGAACACTTCTATTTAAATCACTTATGCTAAGGGATTTATGCCACCCATTCCGTAAAATACTGAATTTTTCCATAATGCTGAATAGTTAGCTATGCTCCATTTAAAAAATAATACAGAGTACAATTTGTTCTGTATTTACCTTTCTGTCAGACATTAGGACAATCTTAATGCCACATACCACATTAAAAAATTGAGGCTCTGAAGACTTTGGGTTTTGACACTCAGCCACAGAGCAAACAAGAAGGCTATAGAATTACTCCTACAGTAGCGTGAAAAAGTATTCCCAAAAAAATTATCATTATAAATTATTGCATGTTTGTCACACTGAATGTTTTCATATTTTTAGACAAAATATAATATTAGACAATGGAAACCTGAGTAAACACAAGCTATGTTTTCTAATTATTGTTTCATTTACTTAATGAAAAACATGAAAACATGAAACACCCATACCACTGAGTGAAAAAGTAATTCAACTTAATAACTGCTCACACCACCTGCAACTAAATGCTTCCTATAATTTGCTATCAGTCTTTCACATCATTGTGGAGGAATTTGTAGAAGAATTTGAGCCCAGTCTTCTTTGCAGAACTGCTTTAATTTAGACAAATTGGTAGGTTTCTGAGCGCAAACTACACATTTCAGGTCCTGTCACAGCATCTCTACTGCATTCAAGTCAGGACTTTGATGAGGGCACTCCAAAAATTAATTTTTGTTTCTTTTCAGCCAATCGGATGTGGATTTGCTATTATGTTTTGGATCATTGTCTTCCTGCATAACCCAATTAAATGGTAATGGTAAATGGACTGCATTTATATAGCGCTTTTATCCAAAGCGCTTTACAATTGATGCCTCTCATTCACCCATTCACACACACCAACGGTGAAAGGCTGCCATGCAAGGTACCAATCAGCTCGTTGGGAGCAATTAGGGGTTAGGTGTCTTGCTCAGGGACACTTTGACACACCCAGGGCAGGGGATCGAATCAGCAACCCTCTGACTGCCAGACAAACGCTCTACCTCCTGAGCTATGTCGCCCCTATACAATTACACTTCAGCTTCAGTTCTCAAACAGATGACCGGACATTCTCCATAAGAATTTTTTGGTAGCAAGCAGAATTCATGATTCCTTCAATAATGCAAGTTGTCCAGGTCTTGAGGCAGTAAAGAATTCTCATACAATCACACTATCAAACTTCCACCACCATGTTTGACTGTCGGTATGATTCTAACAGTGAAATGGTGTATTTACGCCAAATGTAATGGTACCTGTGATGTCCAAAAAGTTCCACTTTTGACGCATCTGTCCCAAAACATTATCCCAAAAGCACTTTTTTGCGTATGTGAGACAAGTATTGATGTTTTCCTTTGTTGGCAGCGGTTTCCGCCAGCCTACTCTCCCATGAATCCCATTTTTGCCCAATCTCTTTCTGATTGTGGAGTCCTGAACACTCACCTTAGCTGAGGCTAGAGAGGCCTGCAGTTCTTTAGATGTTCTTCTGGAATCTTTTGAGACTTCCTGGATGAGTTTTTGCTGCGCCCTTCGAGAAAGTTTGGCAGGCCAGCCATTCCTGGGAAAATTCACCACTGTTGAAAGTGTTCTCGATTTGGAGATAACTGTATTCTCGGGTGTGAATAATTTTTTTAGGCTGCTGTATAATATCAAGAGCATGACTAAAATTAACACACAAATGGAAAGTCACTTATTAGGTTGTTGGGCTACCAGGTTGGAATTAATGGTTATGCTTTGTGTATGTGTTCACCTGTTTTGACTTCCACTTTTAATTGTTGATGTTTTTCCCTGACGTCATCTTTCCCTGACAGCACTGCATGTGAAACATCAGCAAGTGGAGCTATCTTGGCTTACTGGAGCTCTCGCAAAATGAGCCCCAAACAACCACTCGTCTTTCAAAGGCACAAGAAAAGCTATGCTGTCCAGCTGTCCCTGGCCAGATTATCCGTCACACGCTGGATTGTTATTTAATTCATAAATGAGGCTCATCTGTGGAAGACTCTTATACTTTTGTCATTTACTCAGATGTTTACATCTTTTTTTGTTAATTGAACAACAGAACAATAAGTTTGTTAAAGGTTACACTTTAACACTTTAATCTCAAGACAGTTAAACACAACAGATGGCAACAGCAAAGGAAAACAGAATCCTTTAAATATCTAAATGGTTTAAGTGAGTGTTAGAAGCGATTTGCAGTTTCCTTTACAGAAAAACTGTCATTATGTCATTATTTGAATACATTATATTGGCTTTTATTTATACTCATGAAATGGTATCACCACATTTGAAAAACACAAATCATTCATATTTTTTTCCTCATGATAAACAAATTTTCTTCAAGAAGCCATAAATTCTGAAATATCTGATTTAAAAAATCAAGGGTGCATCACACCAGTCTGCAAATGCTAATCTCACTAATATCACCACAGCTTGGAATTTAGCAACACATAATAATAATAATAATAATAATAATAATAATAATAATAATAATAATAATAATAATAATAATAATATCACCATTGCTGGTGAGTTCAGAATTTATGTAATACTGAACTAAGCCTCTACACATAACCGTAACTCCTAGGAAAGCAGGCATGGTCTCTATATGTCTGCAATCAACACATAAAGATTTTAAGGAGCGTGTGGTACCAAGCTGCAGGAAGTTCCATCTACTCTCCTGAACGTGGCACACGAGGCTTAGGAACCGAAAGAGTAAAGAAACACCACACACATTCAGTCAGTAGTCTGACTTTCCTAGAAGGTTCTAGTGTTACATTTAGACTTCTGGTATTTACACCAAATTTACTGTTTAAGGTAATGCAAACAGGGCCTCACATGTAATCTGAATTCTGCCTGCTGCCATTAAGTAAGGATGGGGCAAAATATGCTCTGTCTGATTCAGACCGCAATTCTATATGCTGAATGCACAGAAGGCTTTAAAAAGACAGGCAATTTGTTTAACCATTTTGTGGGAATTGTTTTGGAGTACGTTCAGCAAACGCTGGAGCTGCTTTTCAGATCTCACTGTGTACCTTTATCAAGTTGTACTACATCAGTGCGGTCTTCACCAATTTCAGTGAGTCTGTGCTCATTTTCTATCCACATTTCAACAATCACAGAACTCAGCTGATGAAGGTTTAGCTCATGAGTCATAATGTGTTGTGTGTGATGCTTGAACATTGGTTACAGTTCATGCTTTGCTATAAACCTAGTAGTCTGAGAAAGTGAGTCTCCATGAGGCAACAGATGTTGGTGATTGACTCCACTGTCCTGAGAAAGCTAAGAAGCTCATTCCTCTACTAGGTGAGGGGGAAGATGCCTTAACATGGAAAATAGTCATAAAAGCCTGCAATCTCTCCAAATAAAGAGAATAAGGAGCTTGTGCTTCAATTACCAACATTAAGAAGCAATTAGCATGTATCCCTGCACAGCCACCTCTTTGTGGAGGAGGCCAGGGGAGAACAGATCGATAGCTTTGGCTGTCCTCAGTAATTTGTCTTCTAATGCCAGTAACATGTGAGGCATTAAAGGAATTAAGAGCACGCCTTTGAAAATAGGCTTTTAATATCCAAACTTGGGCCCGGGGGAAGTTCAGATGGGGGAACTCACTTGAGGTTATCTGGGAAGTCGTGCGATCAGGGTTCCCACAGGTTCGTCTCCCCAAGCTCTCCGACCGCAGCGGGCTTGCTAGCGCCCGATTCCCGCTCGGCAGAGGTGCCGAAGTGACCAGCTGGGCGCAGCGACAGCCGTTGACGCTAAGCCGGCCTGGCATGCCGTTCCTGCCGGGGGTTTGATTCCGCCCGCCCACTCTTTTCCCGCTTGCGAGCTGGGCCCCAGGGGGCAGCGGGTGAGGCGGCGTGTGCCACTGCGTCTGTCTGCCGCTCGTCCGCGGTGCCACGGGGGCAGCTGTGAGGAGCAGCCGCACTCTCTGTGCGTCTCTATTTGGGTCACCATGCTTGATGCATCCCTGTAGGTATGTATAAGGGCTTGACAGCCTCAAAGCCAAGCATTCTCCACCCCAACCCAATGGGAAAAGCTTCCACGGTGGCACGTGGCTATTCTATATGGACAAGTACGCAGACTGATGGTTTTAGAAAATGTTCAACAACAATGTTCCCAAATGGGAACTCAGACAAAAAAAAAAAAACATGCAACACCATCGGCACAATTACATTACATTAAATTACACTAAATTAAATTACAGTCACTTAGACTCTATTATATACAGCATATTCAACGTCAAAAGTGGAGAACATCAATGTTAGATGTAGATAAGATGATAAACAAGATATCACCAAGTATGTACAAATGGCCATTCCATTATCAGCAAGTTTAAAACCAACAATAGTATATTCACCAGATTAGGCCAGTGTGTTCATAGGGAAAACAAGGAGAGTACTGAAAACAAGGATTTCCATTCACCAGTAAAATATTCTAAATAAAGAAATCCCTTGTCCCCCAGCAGCACATTTCTTAGAGGCAAAACACATGCTGTTCAGCTTAAAGTATTTTGCTGCTCAACACATAAAACCACCAAGGAGAGTGATGGATCTTTGTGTGAAAGTGTTTTTCTTTTCTATTTATCTTTTCCTGCTGGCACTTAACCTAAGAAAGCTGAATTATAATTCTTAAAAAAAAAAAGAAAAAAAAAAAAGCTTAGACTGTGCCTGCTTCCAGGACATATTCACTATGGGGTAAAAATTATAACGGGACACTTTAATTAAAGTAATCGGTGCAGCTCCTATTAACAGGTTAAAGGAAACACAACACTAACACCTAACAGCCATTCCATGCCAAGAGACAAATCATTCCATTGCAGTCACTGGTGTTTTCACACACACCCCCCCCCATGCTAAACAACCAACCATCGAGGTTTCATTTCTCATACATACACCTCTTTCTATTCTGGCGCAGACACACGTTGAGAAAACCATGGCTACAATGAGCTCATTTCCACATGTGAACTTCGGGTTGGGAGTCGTATTAAAATGCTTCGACGGTTCTCCGGAGACAGAGTCTCCAGGTGACAACGCCGGGCTTCTGACCGGCTCTGACCTTTGCAGTTGCCTCTGTCAACAGCTCTGCAAATATTTGAGCCAACACTTTGCAAACAGCCTGACTGCGGCTCACCTCTGGCCCCGACACTGCTTTCCTTAAGCGCGATGATATTTCTCGCGCGCATTAAAAATCTGCCATCACTCAGCCTCCGGTTTGTCAGCCGCCGACAGACAGCTCCGCAGCCCGCGTTCCCGGGTCCTGTGTCGCCAACGCGGGCACAGCCAGCCTTTGGGCGCTTGGCGGAAAGGGTCAGGTATCCGCCGTGAGTTATACCCAGGATTCCCGCATGCCTTTTGAAGAACGAGGGACAGTTTACAAGTCAAATTTCATGCTAAAAATGATTTAAAACAGTACTGGCACACATTACAGACACACTGCATTTATAAACGGAGTTTGAAGATTAAGGCAAAATATTTTGGAACAATTTCTCTTTTTGGTATAATAAATTTAATGAGTAATAAATGTAATATCAACATTAAACAAAAATGAAAAATAATTAGCAATAGTGTTAAGCAAGTAATAATCAATACACTTTTCTATATGTATTAGTTCATACCTACATAGCAGTTTAATGCATCTTATTTTTGGAAATTTTATAATCAGCTTGAACATGTATTTCTTTGTCCTGTATTTTTCAACATAAAATGATAATATTCATGTGATAATATTCATGCAAAAAAGCTTTTTTTGTCTTGTATATATTTTTGTTCAAATTAATGAAATACTCATATTCAGGAAGAGAACTGTTTCAAATACATTTTTGCAAATCCATTTACAGACAAAAATGGCTCTGAGAAACAACAGAGAAAGTGCATAGATAAAAGTTTTAAAAGTACTAAACTTCTCAAAGCAAAGAGTTTCTATAATTTATGCTACGGCTGTATATGTACTGCCATGAACAAATATACAAATAAACAAACAAAACAAACAAACTTATAAAAAAACCCAACAATGAAGACACTGGGGGAAACCATTGTGCCGCTGCTAATCTTTTACAGATAAGGCTGACATTTAGAGAAGGTGAGGGCGTTGGTGATTAATGCACGGGCCACTGTTTCATTTTACTCTGACATGTCAGGTAAATCATCAACACCTGCCCTCCAGCCACCGTCTGCACTGTCCTTCTTACCATCCCCCTCCTGCCCCCCTCCCCCCCCCTCCCCCCCTCCCAGAAATCAAGCCAAGTCTTCAATTTAATCTCCCTTCTGTTGGCCGCTTGAAATATTGTCCCTGAAATGAGATCCGTGACCCTGAATACAAAGTACAGGCGAATCAGGAAGGAGAGCGCCGGGGTTGTGGCTGGAACCATCTCCGCTGGCACGTCCGGTGCTCGATTGACAAAGCGGGATATTTCCCAGCCGTCTCCCTGCCGTCAAGAGGGGACCAGGTAAGTACTGATGGTAGCATGGCCAAAGGGCTGCTGCCAAGCTGTCAACGCACAGGAAGACAAATGCGCACCTGACAAGTTTGGGGAGACAAAGGCATTACGGACACAACTATTTACCAAAACAGATTTTAGAAACAGGTTGCGGCAGTTTTGCGACACAGGAGACCTGTCAATCCCTTCCAGCTGATTCCAAACAGGACTTAGTGAAGGGGAGACTTGCCCAATTCAGTGGCGTGCATCACATTCACTGTCTATCACTCCTTAAGTAGGCAGGTTCAAATTCTGAGCAGCTAAGAATTTTTGCTGAAGGCTACTTGCTCCATTTTGTTTCTATCTGGCGTGTAACACCCAATACTCAACCAGTGCACCTCACACCTGTAAATTCATGGACTGTATAAAAGTAGACGCTACATACTGTTTTACTTTTCACCTCTCTGACTGATGGACCAATGTGACTGTGTGATTCCTATGTGCTTTTCATGTCATCCTGCGTGTTTTGGGCTCATTCCCATGGTCCTGATGTTTTTAATGAGCTTCCATTCAGGCACGCTCCAAGCCAATCGGCTTTTACTGGCATTCGTAAAAGGCTTGTGCTTAGCAAGATAGCTAACAAGCAAGATGTATTGTACTCAAAGTTAGAGAGGACAACACTGTAAGGAAGAGCAGAGAATGTTTTATAGATTATTATGTACAGTACTGGCACAAATTAAACTTGAAACTTGAAACTTGAAATTATGAAAACTACATTTATATATAGTTTGACATTTACTGCAATATTTTACAACAATTTCTCTTTTTGGCATAATAGATGTAACATGTAATAAATGTAATATCAACATAAAACAAAATGAAGAAATAATTAGCATTTGTATTAAACAAGTAATAATCATTACACCTTCCTATATGTATTCGCTCATACCTTATCATTTAGCAGTCTATTGTATATAACTGTTGGAAATTTTATAATCAGCTTGAACATATTTTGTACAGTATTTTAACACATAAAAATATAATATTCATGGAAAAAATCATTTGTATTTATATATGTATCCTTTATTTCAAATTACTGATGGTCACAAAATGGCATTACCAATTGTGGTCAAGAAGATAACTGTTAGATTTTCTACATACAAAAGTGGCTCTCAGAAACAACTACAGAAGAAAAGGCACAGATAAAGGTTTTAGGAGAACAACATTTCATCTTCAAGCAGTTTTTCCTAAATTTGTGTCAGTACTATAAGAAAAAAGGAAGGCATATTCGGGAAGCAAAATGACAAGAAACTTCAGCCATAAACAGCAATATTCAGTTTAAAATGTTACTTTGGGGCAATGGAAAACCTGTATGTGAACATGGCATCTCTGTTGACTTCCTCAACCTCACTCAGATATAAAACATTTTTGTTACCCGCTCCTTAGTGGTGACAGCATCACCTTTGACAAATAGGTGCCTGTCATCCAGACTGACCAGGAAGAAAAACTACAATGAAGACCCAGACCTGTTTTTTTTTTTAATGCTCCAAATCGACCATTGCTAAAGTTCCTTCCATGGACTGGTTGAGTCACTATCACTTTGAGTGACCACAACAAGGGGGGCTATTGACAATGACGACACTGTAGGGCAGGGGTGGGGGGTGGGGGTGGGGGGGCTTGTGGATACTCACCCACTCATTGCCTTCTGGGCTTCATCACTTTGCATCAATCTGCAGTCCCTTGATAAAAATAGCACCGCAAACCCACAGCTACACAGCACTGTGGGGAATGGCATTACAGCCCATCCCTGGATCTGTCTGCCAAGTAGAGGAGCAAGAGTGCCATAACACGTTGTCATACCAACACAGCCGCGCATACACTGACAAGAAGTACTATAGCATGAAAAGCTAAATGTACATATACACACAAAAACATAAATAGTTACATCCTCGGAAACATGGACTCGCCGATACAGACTGATCCACAAACTTACCCAACACTTACAAAAAAAAAAACTACTTTAAAAAGGACAGTTTATTCGCCCGCCAAACATGGCAGACTGTCGCCATGCTGCCAAATATCTCCAAGAGAGCGGGAAGATAAAGCACAGAGAGCAGATGTATGATTTTGGGTTGCTTCCTCTTCATTCACGTCCCTCAGTTTTCCAGTAAAGTTCTGCCTTTAAGGCAACATCAAGCAGGTGTCTCTGCCCAGAACACAGAACGCTTCTCTAACAGGAGTTGCACGCCAAGTCCTGCAGCAAGGATGCACCTTCAAACATTAATATTTTGTTGACATTTTGTCAATATTTTGACAATGTTTTGTCACACTGTTATACTACTGAAATGTCTCTGTTGAGGGGGAGGACTTCATATAATAAATGTTCACACAGTCTCCAGAATGTTCAAAAGGGGGATTGGTATTGTTTTATTATTAATTTCATATATAGGTGCCAAGATATTATATCTTGGAATTTTGATTACAATGTCCTTGTTTTTCAGTCTCTCTTAAATGTTTTATGATGTACAGATAGTAAGGGAATTTTTTTTAATCTAACAGGGGTTTTTTTGTCAGTGAATGTATATATTTATATGTAATCATAAAGCAAATCGCCAAAATGAGGGATGAAGTGAGTTGAAGTGAGTTTCCAACTGAGTTCACCAAGAACCTGCTAACATAATATTAATGTGCATCTCATCAACCAACTTCATTATCATAACTGTTATTTACACCAACAAAAAAATGTTAGTCTGACCTATTGTTAGTAATAGGTCAAAATAATAAAGCCTGAAGATTACCAGATGATGATATTTGAATTTTAAAATTTTTGACTCAAAAAATGGTTACGTCTGAGTAGTTATTGCTATGATTATTCCACAGGCCTATTTAATAAACATGTATGAGCTAACAAAAGACATCTTGTAAGTTGTTTACAATTTGGTCACACTACTGACTAGCTATGCTACAGAATACACGGATTCATGTGCAATGTCCTGTCTTTTCTCACGATTTACGATTGATCCTCTACCCATGTTGTCATCACTAGGCCAGTGCCTTTGCAGCTTGCCAGCTGTGGATATCTATTCTCTATTCACTCACAACTTCACCAGACAGTACGGTTCACAGTTCAGCAAACGACTATGTTGTTGTGCTTTCATGTCACACAGAATTCTAAGCTCTCCAAACTGACCCACTCAACAGCTGCATTTGAGCTGAAAAATGTAAGACATTCAGAAGCATTTCCTGTTATTAAATGAAAAGCTAGGTTTGCTAAGTATTGTATGATAAGAGCAAATAGAACAGAGTTGGCATTCAACAATAGAGATAAACATGATACACACACACACACATGACAAGATGATGTATGGATATGTAGGTTATGAGGCACAGTATAACAACAGTAAATAGTGTCAACAAGGAAAGGGACTGGCTATTAAGTTTCTTATTTTTGTATGTCACTTTATTTTTGGAGCTTGTTTTGTCAGCAAGAAATCTGCAATAATTCTAAACAGCCTGGACTGACTGTGCACATTACATTATGCTGAGTTGTCATAGCCATGTAAATTACTGGAAACCTGGAAGCCTAATTTGAAAATAAGTCTGAAGTTTGATTCACTCACCTTTAGCTGGTCGGAAGAAGAAACGCTCAAGCTATGCTGTACGCTAAGTTTCAGTGCGAGCGGACTGAAAACCTGCTCCTTTAACTGGGCCAACAAAATCATGAAACTGAAGAGGTATCTGACCTCTGCATCTGTAGTGAGATGCAGCAGTTTCTCACAACCTGCAAGGGCTGGCGAAGGGGCACCAACAGGTTTGTGGTTTAAAGCAATAAAATACATTTCAAGTCGCTCCAAAGCTGCCACAGTGACCGGAAACCCATCAATGACCCTACACCAGCCACCGTAATGCTGGCAGGTCTTAGAAAACGCCTGCAAGTATCAAAAATGTCCTTAATTGAAAGAAATTAAATAATATAAAATAATATAATATCAGAATCCAGGAATGAGCTATCCCTTTACGCCAACTTGATTCTGAATGAAACATAAACACAGGCCACAGGGCACATTGGTTTTTGAATTCCACTTTTGTTGACTGTAGTAACCAATGCTAGCATTCTGAAGCAAACTAACAACACTGGTCCTAACAGTAACAGTTATAATTTTTTTTCTTTGAAAAATAAGTACTACAGGAAAAATTCAATGTGCTGTTGTAAACCAAAAGCCAGCTGAAAAAATGATTATTGCGCTCCTCACAACATACGTACAGTACTTACACTTACAACATGGAGATGGTGACTCACAGCATGAGGCCATAAATGTGTCAAAGTAAAATGTGACATACACAGCCTTTTGAAAACAAGCACAGCCTATAAAAATCCATGTTGATCCTTCTTAAGCACAGCAGACATACATGCACCACTTTTTTTTCTTCCGTTCTTACAAGCATCTGTGCATCCTCTCTTGGGTATGCAGCCTTTAAGCAGGCTAACTTTAAGATTGCTGAAAGCAAAGCAAAAATGAAAAAAAATTAAAGGAATAAAATAAGAACAGTTGTCACTATTGGCAACAAGCACATTTGTGTTTGGGCCACTTAGATCTGCAATGGTCATTCGCACATTTCATGTTTCAGCTACTGAGGTAAGCCAGTCACCGATGTTATGATTTAACAAATGAGAATGGTGAGTTAAAGTACTGTTTTGTTGCATGAATACAAATGGTTATCCTATATTTTATTGAACATATATTTAGGGGTAACAGTAAAAAGCACGTATGTACAATACCAGAACATCTTTTAATACATTAGCCAGGTTTTCTCACTGCAGAACTCTGCATAAGGTAATGTTGGCTTTGCATTTTTCATTGTACTCCACGAGCTCCACTTCTTTCAAGACTGTATTAAAACACTGCAAACTAAATAACCCAAATTGTGTTTTCACATATTATTATACAAATTTTTACACTTTTTATATTATTATTATACTTGCTTGCAATGTACAAACATACTTGTAGGCCAGTCCCACTGATGTAGCATTATCTGTAAATTCTGGAGAAAGAAAATGATCACACACTTCCTCCAAAAAGCAGGAAGCCAGCGACATGCTCTGCATTTTCCTTTTGATCTGCAGTCCACCGACTGAACTTCACAGCCTCTGAAACACCGGACTGGCTTTTGGACTTACTTTTATTTTACCATTACTTAACCAGACTGGCCAACTGAGACGATGACCGGGGGTATCAAAGCGGCAGGGGGATGCGAGGGATAGCGTAGCCAATCGGATGCGGGGGGGGGGGGGGGGGGGGGGGGCAGGTGCAAGGCAGTGTTCTTTTGGAGGGAATTTTACAGGGACACCGGGGTCAACGGCCCCACCCGTTTGAAGCGCCACGAGATCTTCGCCAATCGCGGCGAGTCGCGACCTCGGTTTAACATCTCATCTGCAGGATCGTGCCTTTTAGCCAAGGGCCCCCATTTTTTTTGAAAAGCTGGGTCTAGAAGAAATAGTGCCCCCTACCAAAGCGTGCCCCCACTGAAGTACTGACCTAGCCCACACATGATTAGCTTTGGAAGACTGACGCAAGAAGCTTACAGGGTGGTCCGGCCGCAAAAAAACACAGGCGGATGCCAGCATGCAACTGGCCAGAACAAATTCCGCTGTGCTACAAGGCAGGAAGCACTCTGCCCACTGTAACCCTCCCTCAATGGGCAACAGTCCAACCACGATTATGTCATAACATTATTGTGCTGAAATTATCTGAACATTACACTGACTTGAATAAACCTGGTTTATTTGGCGAGAACGGAGAGCAAATGAGTTAATGTCCAGTGTAGTCATTCAAAGTATCTAATTTTTTCGGTCCTACAGTATGTATATCAGAGAATTTACAAATAAATAACGTGTGTACCATGCCAGACAAAATAGAAAGTAACGTAATGTTCAATTATGATCATTATTTGTTCTATTGTCTGCTACACGTTCACAATGTATGGCAGTATCACTCGACAGTAAACGGACTCTACTTAAAGCAGCTAAAAAGAACAAATAGTCATTAATATCACCAAACAAGCATACACCTACACGCAGGTATAATAAAGAAAAATATGTCAGACAGCATTCCAAGCTTAAACAATGTGAAGATAAGAAACTGAACGATCCCAACAGAATACTTTGCATGGTGTTCATATGTGAATTGAAAAAAATATCCCAAGAAATAACAACAGTTTTGATGTTACATGGAAAATACTTACATTTTTAAAAATATCCTGCCATTGGTGGGTGAAGGTCATGAAGATGTAAGCTCACAGTGGAAAAAAATTATTAAAATGTCTACCTGAAAAAAAAAATTAGCTTTCTGTCTGGAACACTTGCTGAAGATAATTATTTGACATGCTGTAGATGTCTGATTCCATTTGAAAAAACATTTAAAAATAAAAACTGACCACAGTCCAAAATTTCCCAATGATCCAATGTGAATTTTATTTTAGGCTCTCAGTTAGGCAATTAACAAACTGACATTGACATCTTAAACAATGTGTTATACCTCCATCTAGTGTTCGAAGTGAGAATACAAATTTTAAGGACTGCAACAAAACAAGCGGATTGTATGAAAAATGTCCCATGTTTATTTGTTAAAACAGGAAAGATGAGAAAAATGAGAAAATTTCTTTACACAGATCGTTGATAGATTTTTTTTCCTGAAAAAATAACAGCAGCAAATCTAAACAAACAAAAACAGACATTATTCTGACTTTCAGATGACATCTGAAAGCATTATAACAAACAGGCAAAAGTGTCAATTATTTTTGTATATCTTCTTTGTTCACACAGTGCTTTGTTAAAAAAAAAATCAACCCAGCCCATTAGCAGGGGCCAGATACCAGGAATAAGCATATTATGTTCACATTCATTTAGTGTAAAAAGGACATTGGACCTGATTCACAAAACATGTACAATCATATTTGATCGTAAACTGCGTACAAGAATGATTCCAAGAACATTTCGGCATTCATAATTTTTTTCCTTATTTGTATTTGTTCATGGCTATTTCCTTATGCTAATCACATGAACAGGGTTGCACCTAAAATTTACAAACAGTCAGCATTCATCACCTCATAAAGCTGGGATATGCACAAATCCAATGGGTTGCACATACCATGAATCCCATATTAGTTTTTTGTAGGAACATTATTAAGAACAATAGTAAGCATTATTTTTTTAAGTGTTGTGAATGAGGCCCACTGCCTTACAACAGTTCATAGAAATGAACTGAAATCAAAACCGTTAAATCTGTACTTGATTTTCAAACATTTCCACTCGGTGCATTTCAGTTTGTTATGACAACCCTTAGACAGCACAGCAGCAAAAAGTACTAATATTTGCCGACATCTGGTCAAATACACTTGTAAACCAATGCTACAAGACCAGAAGTTTAGCAGTGTACAGAAGTAGCCCACCAAACCCTGCTGCTGCGACAACTGCAAGGGTTCTTACCAGTAGAAATTCCATTGAGTCCTCCAACTTAGTATGCAGTCTGAGGACCTGCCTGTGGGTGTCCTCACGGGTGCCTGAATTCTCTATGACGTGATTGGCCAGCCCACGTTTTTCGTTCAGGGGCATCTGGGAAGCAATGCGTTGCTCAGCCTGCTCCTGGGTAAGCCCATCCCTCTGCATCAAACGTGAGAGCTGTGTGGCAGGGTCACTGAAATGACAAAATGAGGCCCACATCCATCAAGTCCATACAATCAATCTGGTCATTACACCAGCAAAGATGATCAATGAGGAACTGTGCCTTCTATAAGAAGAACATAAGAACAACGTAATACTATATGTAATCATTAATCCCATTTAGACTTGTCATTTGGCAGAACTGAATCAGAACATTCTTTTGTTCACCTTGTTTATCATTTTTTGTGCATTCACAAACATTGGTCATCCACTACTCCAGAGTTGTTTTCAAAAGAAGCTAACTCTTACCTTAATTTTTAAGACTATAAACTGCTTGAAAACCATATGCAAATTTACCAATTTACCTACTAGTACAATTATAAAGATTATTTACATAGGTTAAATAAGGAAGTGTAGAGGTTCCAACACTGATCCTTGTGGGACTTCACACCCTCAGTTGGCCTGTACTTTCCTGGATAGGTATGGTCACCTCTCATGTATATTGTTAATACTACCTTCCTTTTAATCTTATTCATAACTAAGCCTGGAAAGAGTTCAAGTGATGCAGTCACATGCCGCTAACAAGGAAGACAATTCCACTAAAACATGATTTTGAGTAATCATGGACATATGTATGTGTTATTAGCATATTTCAGTTTTCTTTTTTAACTCCAGAAGCTAGTGAGTTTAAGTACTTAAAGTACCCTCCTCTGCTCTACTTTTTTCTATCAGAATCTAGCACCAAGATCCTGCATTTGTTTTGGCCTGGATTATGATGTAAAGGCTTGGTCAAGGGCACGGAACTCCTGGATACCTGGTACACATTCCTCTTATTAAGTTAGTTTGGCTACATGTTCTACACAGGTGTATACATCTGTATTGAATCACTCCTATATTGGTCTACAGCAAAAGGTTTTCATCAGGGATATATATTTGGTCTGCAGCAGAGTTTCATGATGTAATTTTAGATGTCAGATGAAATAAATGAATGGGCTAATAAAATAATTAAGAGCAAACAAAGAGCAGAAGTTGAAATAAATCAGTCCTTGGTGTGCACCCCTGGTCCACGTAGTCTAATGTACGTTGATGTATACGAGCATGTGCACATCCTGCAGGGTTCACACAGGACGCAATTAATCAAAGTACTCAGACACAGAGACTCTCACCACTACGCCATTATGACTGAGGTGTGTGTGACTCAGGAAGCTACACCATCACAAGTGTGATTCAGGACTCAAGTGAAACTCACCAGTACCCCACCACAAGTGTGACTGAGGACTCGAGTGAAACTCACCAGTACACCACCACAAGTGTGACTGAGGACTCGAGTGAAACTCACCAGTACCCCACCACAAGTGTGACTGAGGACTCGAGTGAAACTCACCAGTACCCCACCACAAGTGTGACTGAGGACTCGAGTGAAACTCACCAGTACCCCACAAGCGTGACTGAGGACTCGAGTGAAACTCACCATTAGCCCACAAGTGTGATTGAGGACTCAAGTAAAACTCACCAGTACACCACCACGGTGTGGTTGAGGAAGTGGGTGAGTCGGCGCGTCTCGAACAGGAGCGGCACATCGAGGACCACATAGCGGTACCCTGGAGATAACAGAAGGGGAGGAGGGGAAATCACACTTGGGAACACGACAAGCATAAAGGGAACTGTAAGAGGATAGTACGAATCCTCACCTCTGAAAAAGTAGAAAAGGATCTGCCAGAGCATGGCCTTCTGGATCTCGGGGTGTGTGATGGAGTTGAGCAGCCTGCGCTTCTCCATGCAGGAGAAGATGATCTGGCCCAGCTTCTCCCGATCGATCTCCCCGTTCTCCAGCAGGATCTCCGAGCCGAAATGCTGCACTATTCTCATGTACGCCAGGCTGTTAGGCTCTACCACTGGCAAATAGAGCAGGATGGAGTCAGGGACAGAAGGGGTGAGGGTCAGGAATCTAATTGCAAGTTCCTGCAGACTCAGCGGAGTATGTTGCGTTCTGCGGTGTACACTTTGACCGATGGCACACGATTACCAATTCACCCTGGCATCAAAGGGAATGGGTTGCAAGAAGAATTAGTGATGCTTCAACATTCAGATTAAATGGAGTCAAACTGAAGGGAAGTGCTTTATGCTGTGATGACTGAGGAGAATTCTGAAAATGAGCCAGAGACTCCAATGCATCAATGTAAAAAAATAAAAAATAAAATAAAAAATATATATTTGCATGCAAATGGTTGACGTTTCAACCACAGAACACCAACATCAACTGTTTGCATGGCTAATTAAACCTCATGAATTGTTTTTTGAAGCATTAAGTCAGTGTGTGCGTCTGGTCTTTCTTTTGATTCTTTTTGTGTTCCTGTGAGCCGGCACCTTTCTTTATGTGCGCATGCTTGCTCTAATACTACCGTGCAAAAAAGGCCACACTGAGTGGCAAAATGAAATGGTGCAACAGGAGACACAAAATGGCACACTTTGGAGAGAGCAGCACTTTGACAGCACTGCAGGTTGGCATTCATCATGGTGGCACTTACACAATTGTAGGTTTGCTTATCTTTAGCTCTTGCTGTGTTTGCTTATCATATAAAACACACTTTGTTTTAAGTCATTTTAGAGCTTCTGCCAAATAACTACATTGAAAATTTTAATTCACAAAAGATTCAATACCTTGCCTAGCCACCACGTCGGCATCGATGATGGGGCAGCCGAGGTCGCGGAGTGCTGAGGACACTGTACTCTTCCCTGATGCTATTCCTCCAGTCAGCCCCACCAGGAACATCCTGCTAACAAGAAACTAATCCAATCAAACATTTAGGCCTGTTATGGAGGACAATGTTCTAATCAATGTTCCAGCAGGTCTGCTCGCGCGTACAGAGTTCCGTGGCTCATGAATGCGGATCCAGTTAACAGAGCCATATCACGTTGAACCAGTGGTCTCCAACCCTGGTCCTGGAGAGCTACAGGGTCTGCTAGTTTCCATAGTGACTCTGCACTTCATGAATCACTTCATGAATCTCAACTGGGTGCTGATTTTAAGGTAAAAACAAAAACCAGCAGACCCTGTAGCTCTCCAGGACCAGGGATGGAGACCACTGCGTTGAACATTACCAAATTGTTTCACGTGGTTAAGAAAAACAGGGCAGAGGACTGAAATTATAGCCTGGTCAGCTGAACAACGTTATGCACGTCTGGCGCACCCTTGAGGTGGAAAAGTACATCAGAATTTGCTGCTTTTGCATCAAATTTACAAACTAAACAACATCAAACATTAATTAAGAGTTGTTGCAGTATCTAAATGCGAGAAATGATTACGTGAGTTTTCATATTATAGCTAGATATTCATTGCCGTAATCAATCAATCACACTGTATTTAATTAACGCATTTCCCAAATAACGTGTAACGACGCCGGCCTAACCCCCACCCAGCAAGCCAATGGCAACATTGGCAAAGAAGGGCTCTCTGGAGAGCAATGTAGAAAGAAGCCTTAGAAGATACTCGGGGAAACGCACATCCTACTCGGGCAAGTTCTGGGTGTGGATTCGTAGGTACAAACACGGTAAAGGGTGCTTGTTATATTGGATACTGCGTTTCTGATTACTACCGTTAGGTAGCTATGCACCTTACCTTGATTTGTAGTTTACTAGCTAGCTAAAGATAATACTGTAGTGGGTTACCTTTAAATTGGAATTGCTATCGATAGAGATTACTCGTTCCGTGTCAGTACAATGCGTTGCTACAGTTCAGCTATCAAGGGCAGATATGAAACCCACATTGCATTCATGAAGCTAGTCAGGTTATATCACCCAAAATCGAAACAGTTTCATAACAGGCAGCCGACTGGCTAATAATTGAATGGTTGATGAGTGATTTTTTTCCTCTACCACGAATGCACTGCTTTCTGGATAAGTTAGATATTAGAAAACAGTCAGAAGGAACGTTGAATTAGCCACCGTTAGTTAGCTTGCCAGAGAACTAAACAAACTGGCGATGTAAATAAAACAGCTACGCCCCCCAAAATGTTAAATAACAAGCTTGTGTAGCTAGCGTTAGATAGCTATCTTGCTTGCTAGCTAGCTGATAGCTAGTGTATGTCTGAGCTTCATTTCTGGACCATTGTAGCTAGCTAACGTGTTAATACCGCTGAAAAAAAATGAGTTAAAACGAGAAGTCTGAGTATGACTGAAATAGTCTTTTGAAGGTTGCAAAGTTGCGAGCAAGTTACTTTCTCAATACTTACTCGCCCCTTAACTGGGTATAGAGTAGTACGTTAGTCGTTGCCGGAAATAATACAGGCACTACGTGCAGACAGCTGTGAGCTATCCACTAGGACCCCGGAAAGCCAACATGGCTGCGCCCGAAACAGGTACTAGTTTGTTTGAAAGCTGGCTGAACGTTCGACTAGAATCGCTTGAGGTAGATAAAGATGTGTACGGAGCCTATATACTTGGAGTCCTTCAGGAAGAAGAGTCTGAAGACGAAAAGATCGATGCATTGCAGGGCATACTTTCAGCGTTTCTGGTGAGTGTTGTTTCCAGAAGCACGGCATGTCAGAGAATGCCGGCCCGTCTGTCACAGTCCGTCAGAAAGAGCTGTCGCCGCTTCGCCGGTTGTTAAATCAGACGGATTTTGCAAACATTAACGTTAGCTCTTATCATAACTCCTGTCCGATATCCAGAATTCACTACATATTTACGTGTGGTTGGTTATCTGGCAGTCGGATAACTTTTTCCTTTTACCTAACATACTAGGGATCTTCAACTTCAGACGACATTAGTGTCAGTCGAAGTAGTTTCTCTGAGCTAAAGCTAATTTAACATAGCTTGCTAAAATATAAGAACTCTCCAGAGTATTCTCTTAACGGTAACAGTTTTCTTCAACAAACACTTAACGTTCGCTAGCTATTTGCTGCATTTCCACGTATAGCTACAGGTAGAAATCTAGATGAAGTGACTAACTGAAGTCACCTACTGGGGGTATGTATCTTGTTACAACGGTAACTAATAGCATGTCAGTAATGGTACATTGACAACAACATGGCGTTTAAGTGAGCCTAAACGATGATAATGGATTGTTTTTATTTGAAGGAGGACGGTGCACTGGAAGATGTGTGCAGAGAAATAATCAAACACTGGACAGAAAGCACTCTTTCAACAGAAAAGATAACCCAATGTGATGGTATGTAATGCCATTTTAAGGCTTATTGACAAATCTACTAATACGGTGACTTATAAAATGCATAGATTGGGAAATTTTAAATTAAATTATCTCTGTAACAACATTAAATCCATTTTGCTCTTTGCCATGCATTTGCATTTTGGGTAGCTTGTATTGCGCAATACCAGCTAAATCTTGGCCTGGTCTATGATTGTAACTTGTAACAGGCATTTTATCTTTATGCACATTAAATAGGCTATATCTTGGTGATGGTGCAAATTGAAGAAAGGGTCTTTTGATCTTCTGAACACTTACCTGATTGGTTTATGCTTGTTTTGATTTGGTGGGATGTGTACATTTATTGCTGTCAGTAATTTATTGATCATCTGTGTAATTTTCTGTCTAGCAGAAGTGCAGGCTATTGCCAGCATGATTGAAAAACAGGCTCAGATCGTCGTGAAGCAGGAGGAGGTGTCAGAGGATGCGAAGAAGAGGAAGGAGGCCCTCCTCGCTCAGTACGCCAATGTCAGCGAAGGCGAGGAATATCCTTTGGCTCTCATATTTCTGTTTGTCAGTCCTGCGATGCTAAGCTTTTTGTGTGTATGAGCACTGCACTGTGATTACATCTTAGGTGTATGATGTTGAAATTCCAAATACGCAAATTAAGTACAAATCAGATCAAATGTCTTTATCAGAAAAGCATCTTCACTGCAGTTTGGGGGTGTGTTGAAATATACCAATAGGTCAAAAGCATGGAGAGATGCATGCCACAAGATATGAAAAATAAGAGAGGAGCATCACATTTTTAAATATAAAACATGAAGCGTGGTGTAGTCTGAAAGGTGGTTTCAGTTTCCTGCAGACAACAGTCAGTAATTATGCCTTCCTATATGAGTGGGGTAGGTCGTTCCACCACTGGAGGACCAGAGCAGAGAAGAGCCAGGCCGTGGTAGGATGTGCCCTAAGAGCAGGGAAGCCAGCTGGCTAGAGCAGACCGAGTATTTAGACCTGGCTGGAGTGTATGGTGCATTGGTGGAAATTATTGTGCTTTAAATAGAAGAAGAATCCTTCCAACTTCCTTGACTTTAGCACTGAAATCGCTGAGGAGGAGGAGGCTGGAGCGGCTTGTGTTGTCGACAGTGAGAAGTGTATCCTTCTTCATATCGGTACTATCATTACACGTTCCATCTCATTATGATCCTCGCTTGATGCAAGTGCCCAATAAGGTAGTAGAAGACCAACCTATTCCAGTCATTTGAAACCAATTGAAAATAATTTCCATTTCATTACACTTATTAATTTATGAGGCATTCTAATTCCAGAGCGTCATCCAACATTGTGCAACATTAAGATCAAATAAACACCAATATAAATATAAAAATTGACTAAAACTCTTTTACATACTCCCTCACATAAACAGCATAATTTTGAACAGACCATTTTCAGATAGGAACGTGGTTCCTTTTTTGCTTCTAAATTAAAATAAATGTTAACTATAATAATAATAATACTAATTCAGAACAATCAACAACCATAATGTAGCAGGAGAAAAGCAGTATTTCCACTCTTACTGTGATGTGCCTTTACGGAAGACCTCAGCCTTGTTTAAGAACACTAACGTGGAAGATGTTCTGACTAAGAAAAAGCAGCAGAGGGAGCAGGCTCGTGACTCGGCTCAGAAAAAGAAGGAACAGGACAAGATGCAGCGAGAGAAGGACAAACTGGCCAAGCAGGACCGGAAGGAGAAGGAGAAAAAACGCACGCAGAAAGGGGAACGAAGAAGATAAAAGCCTCCACGCTTGGACATAAGGCTCTGTGTTTTTTTGATGGACAAAAATTGTTTAACATTTCAACTCTCCGTTAGTTTTTCCACAATTTCCTGTATATAAGGCACCCCTAACTCTCCCCCTGGTTTTCATTGTTTTCCCATTTGACAAACTTAAGTACACTATCGGATTCTTCTTAAAAAAAAAAAATTAAAAAAAAACCCAGTTTAGCTTGCAAGGCATGTAGTTCCCTCAGTCTATGATATTGGAACTTAATGCAGTTGATCTCATAATTGAGGAAGATGTTGCTTGGTTTTGAAGAATACCCCAGTATCTTGCTCCTTTTGCCATTATCAGCCAATTTAAAATGTTTTTTTTTTTTAAATCCCTAATGTTTATTATTGGATATGATGAGTGAAATATGATCAAATCATGCAAATTGAATTAGTGCACAGTTTTCTTGCATTGGCTCATTTGTTGAAAGCAAATACTCCGCTGGACAAATATACATATGCCAAATGCTTGCTTGCATACTCTGTCTTTATCAGAGTAAGTATGCATGCCTGTTGCTTGTATAGAGCACAACTAGCCTATGTTCTTATTCATGGCCTTTTACAGTTATTATAGTTGACCGTATGTTTAGCTGAAAGCAATTTCATTATATGTTGAGATGTAAAGACAGCTGCAAGTCTTAACATTTATTTTACACATGAACATCTACCACAAGACATATCTTGCATAAATTCAGCGCAGCCCAAAGAAATATATACCCTACTTGGATAGCATAGGAAAATCTGTAAAATTCATACAATAGGGAATTAAGGCTGCAAATGTATTTAACTGTTCTCTCTCTCTGTGCTCATCCGACAAGAAATCTCTTGCATACATGCAGTACAGCCCAAAGACATATATATCCTACTTGGTTTGCATAGAAAATTTTTTAAAAAGCATCCAATAGGCCAATTTGGCTGAATTAAATCGTTTACTCAATTTATGAGGTCACATTTAAGAACCAAGCTGCTACACATATCCATTGCAACCAATTTTTCACACAGCGGGAACGGAACACATCTGTTCAGTTTTCTACATTTATTTCTGTTTTGATTCACAGAGTTTTGATATTGTGCCAATTTTGTTGAAGCGAGTTTATTCTTCATTATTTCTGGAACTTCAATAAAGATGTGTATGAGTCTGGGGAGGTAAAGTGTCAAAATATGAATATGTTCTCAGTCACAGAAGGACATCCATAATTTGAAAGGGGGGGGGTTGCAGTGTCTGCATTGAAAGATGAGTATCAAGAAAGTGCACTTCAGAACATGTTACAAAAGTGCTATTGTGAAAATGTTAAGTACGGTTTCAAATAAAGCCTTTTCAATTTTATGATTTCATGGGATTTGAATCATATTTGTTAATAGAACATTAACCACATACGAAACAAAAAGTTATATTTCAAGTATAACCAGAAAAGGTTGTACCTGTAAGTTAGTACTCGATCACAGTCTGGTCTCTCCCTCACCATTGTCCAGTTATCAAAATGAACAATCAACATTTCTTTGTATGAGATCACATTTTATGTTCTTTATATTCATTGTCCTTTTGGTGAATATTGCAGGTGAAATCACAATTGTGCTTATCATCCATAACAGTGAAAGGAGAGTGACATATCAGACACAGTACATTTAGCTGTGCTTTGTTTTCATGACAAACATCCCTTTTGTATTGGGAATATGCAGCATGGAACAATCAAGATACCCAGACACACTTTCTAGATAGCCTTGACATTCCCTGTATTTATTGTGGAAGAATCGCATAATACACGTTTTGGGGAGCTGACATTGTATGTAACACAATGGGTTACGTTTCAGAAGTAATTGATTCAGTACGGGCTGGGAAAGCAGCAGGGCCTGAAGGTCTCTCCACAGATGTATACAGTGAGCTCTATGATGTTTGGGACAAATAAATTTTTTCTTGATTTGGCTCTACAGTTATAGATGTGTAATAAAACTCACATGTGGTTAAAGTGCTCATTCTCATAATGTTTGGGACATATTAATATTATGTAAATGAAAATAGTCATATTTTGTACTTTGTCACATATCCTTTGCATGCATGTCTATGGTTTTGGCTCATTTGTATCTTGGGCAGATCCCTTTGGCCTCCCCAAAAGTGAATCTTGGTCTCGTGTGTACAAGGCCTTTTTCCCGAACTCTGCAGGGTGTTTCATGTGCCTCTTAGCAAACTGTAATCTGGCCATCCTGTTTTTGTGATTAACTAGTGGTTGGCATCTTGCACTGTAGCCTCTGCAGTTTGGATTACGAAGTCTTCTGTGGACAGTAAGCACTGACATATCCAGACCTGCCTCCTGAAGTGTTTCTTATGTGCCGGACAGCTGTGTGGTGGTTTTTCTTCATTATGAGAATTCTTCGGTCATCCTCTGTAGAGGTCTTCCTTGGCCTACCTAGCACTTTGTGAATTCTGAGCTCACCAGTGCTCTCTTTCTTTTTAATGATATCCCAAACAATTGATTTTAGTAAGCCTAAGGTTTGGCCTATGTTTCTGACTGTTATCTTTTTTTATTTCCTCATAATGGTATCCTTCACTTTCATTGGCACGTCTCTGGTCCTCACATCAACAAATGCCAATAATAGATTCCAAAGGCAATCAAAAGGCTAGAATCAAAACTAGAAACTGAAAGCTCTCTTACACCTGCACCAAGGAAGCAATTGAACATGAATGGCTAATCAGAAACTGAAGTGGGGGGTCTATGTATAAAAAATGCTGTAATTTCCACATGGGGAAATCAAAATATATACAAATACCCTTCAAAAAAAAAAAAAAAGCTGACAACGTGCACATCACACATCACATTTGAATTATTTCATTACAAATCTAAATTGTGAGCCAAATCAAGTCTTTGTGCCTAACATTATGGAGCTCAGTGTATGTACAATGTAAGTATAAATGATGTACTCCACTTTTTGAGATGTTCCAGGAACCCCATTTCAAGATGGGGTTCTCCCTACTGAAAGATTCCCTGATCACATTGCTAAATATGAGGCCCATTGGCCTTTTAAATTCAGATACAATGTAAAGCTCCTGGGATAGTGGCCAACATGCTTTCATTCAAGGAAGGCAAGTTTTTCACAATGACATGAGAGTATTGAATACTCCACACAGCCAAAAGGGGGTGCCAACATTTCAATTCAACTCTGAAAACAGTAAAGATAAAGATACGTACAATGACAAAAATAAATGTCATTTGTGGAACTGTCAGCAATATACAATATTCCAAGAAAACATTTCTTTAAATGCTTGCATCTCAGAAGTTTTATCTGTTGAGTTGCCTTCTGTCTCCCCTTTGAAGAAGGTGGTTGGCTGTTGCTATGGCAAAGGTTTGATCTCTTTTGCACTTGATCAGTTTGTGTCTGGTTCCAAACTGAAGTCGTCAAAGGATTATTTAAAGAACATATTCCATTAAATGATACGAGCAAGACATGCTCTTCCCCAGAGGCCTGGCATGCAGTTGTCTTCCAACTGATCCCAAAGGTGTTGGATGGGCTTGAGGTCAGGGCTCGGTGCAGGCCAATCAAGTTCTTCCACACCGTTCTCGACAAAACCATTACTATATGGACCTCACTGTGTGCCCAGGGGCATTGTCATGCTGAAACAGGAAACTGTTGGGGAAGCACAGGATCATCTGTAATGTGACTGTATGCAGTAGTATTAAGATTTGACTTCACTGAAACTAAGGGACCTAGTCCAAACCATAAACAACACCCCTAGACCAAGCGGTGTCCGGATACTTTTGGTAATATAGTGTATCTCTAGTTTAGCACATGAATGGTTCATGGCTTTTTTCATTATTGTGGGAGCCATTCTGTCAGTCAATTAGTTTTTGAAGGTTTGTGAGGAATATAACAATGGCTGCTTCTTCAAGTTAGTATAAAAATTTTAACAGAAATATTAAGAGCAAACCAGAATGTTACACTATAAAGCAAAAAAGAATGGTATGACATTTCTTGTAAAATTATATTGTTAAACCAAATACATCTGATAGTGGTATAGTTTAGATGTTAAGTTGCACCCTAGTGCAGTGAGCTGAGTAATTATAGTTATTTGAAGGTTGACATGTTTTTGGCTGGACCGCAACAGCGGGGTCAGCCCTATAAACACGAATGTCTGTGACTGAGTGAGTGATGAAGTTACACCGCGCATGTCTGTGACTGAGTGACTGACTGATGAAGTTACACCATTGGTCGACCGATTCGGTCCAGCCATGTATTAGGTTTTGACCTGGTCTTGTTCTACAAAGAGTGAGTCAGACCACAGTATATCAGGCTCTATTTATATGTTTCATTAATGAGGCAAACAGAATCAAACCTTACGTGTGGATGTTGGTGAGATCACTGTAGCTTTATTGGCATGACATCTGGCATAATCCAGAGCATGGTATAGCTCAGTAAGACCATTTGCAGGCTTAATAGGCCGTGCATGTGAAAAAAATGGCTTAAATATGGAGAGGCGTAGTCTATAATACTTACAAAAGCTATTGATTCCATAGTACAAAAAGCAATCGATGGAAAAAATATTGATTCTTGAGCATGGCTTACATGTACATGTTTTTTTTTTTTTTTTTAAACAGTCCAGCACAATGAAGGCATTACTCAAACCTTTGTGTGCCCATGCTCATCTGCTCATGCTCAAAGTCTGAAGTATGTACTGTACATTTTTTTCCATTTGCATATTTTTGTGGGATCCAGCACCCAACATTACGCAATGGTTTACGAACTGAGTACATTTCTTGCCACTAATATAAAAATCTTTGTTGTGCAATTTACCATTATTGCAATGCTGATTTGTGGTGGCTTACTATATTCCAACATTACCATTGCAGCCATTTCTATAGAGAGGGTCAGAGTTCCATTCCTCTAAAAAAACTGGTAATTTGTCGATTTATTCAGTTTCCCAGAGGTCAGCCCAGCCCTAAGACACCCGATTCCACTTTGTTTTGATTGAATACCATGATTAGTTCATTGAATCATGAATAAATTTTCACTTTTTTGTGCAAGTTAAATGTTACATAACCGCTCTCATTTTTAATGTGGGCATTCCCCAATACTTCTGACAAAACCTATCATGCCCCTGTACAACATTTAAAAATACTGCAGCATGTCCACGGTAGTGAATTATCAAACTGAATTTAACACACGAGTGTCGCTTGTAAACATAGCTGTCAATTATCTTCTGCGCTTAATTAGTGCCATTTTTATCAACCTAAGATTATTGAGGTGGTGCAAATGGGATAATTGTTTGAGAAAGGGCTTGAAAATGAGACTAAAGCCGCGTTTCCACCAAAATTACCCGGAACTTTCAGTCCCAGGAACTACATTACCAGGAACTAAAAGGTTCCTTCAGCCAATGGTTGTCTGCGTTTCCACCGGGGTCTAAAGTCCCGCGAAGATTAGGCAAATTGTCGTCGGTCCATCTGTCATATGATTTCTTCTGTAACCCCATACTACCACCGAAGTAGCCTACATTATTTTCTAATAACCGGGACAGCCCGGAGGGGTTTATTCCACTTATATACAACGGGTTACCAACAATGACTATATATGGTTACTTTTGTATTAATTGATTTTTATCCATTTAATCACATGGAACTGAAATATTCTTCTGCAGCTGTTTGGGCATATTTTACCGTTGTCAAGCAAAACTGTCGTTGGTAGTTGAACTTGGACCGTTATGCAACAAATAGGATATAACAGACCAATAGTCAGATTGTAACTGTTTTATATATCCTCTCAAACACATTTGTTATGTTTTTATGCGAACATTCGCTTTCATGTCTTGACATCCGAAGCGACAAAATGCATTCAAATTTCCAATATAACTGGCAACAACAGCAGAAAACATGCACACGTTGTAAACAATTTGCTGTTTGATTACTTTCTCATCGTCAATTCTATATAGGCTAATTGCAAAATGACAAGAATAGAACGAAAACTCGGACTTGCGTGAAAATTTAAATTAGTAGTGGTACAGCCACCGTTTGTTTTCCTTCGAAGTTACTGCTAGCCGAGCAGCGAAGTGTGCCCTCCAGATGCGAACCATGCACCATAAATTAGTCCATAGTCTTCCTGGTCTTTTTGTGGAATTGAAGAATGGCAGAGTAAAATTACGGCAGTCTGAAAAAGCTAAAGGTACGATTACTAGAATTAACCTGTTATTTTACCATAACAAAAAGTGCGGAAGATGATTTCCAGTTTGCTTTTACTGTATCACCAATGTGAATTACGCAGAACTACCGCATACCTCACATAACTGTATCAAACGTTTTGAGTCAATTACAACGGGCTAACAAAGAAAATCCGGAAGAAAATATTCAGCAACCGAATTAATCCGTTTGAATGTTTTAGTACGTAATATGCTGTCCCAGCACGAATGCTTAGCATTCTATAAAACGAATACTAAAGCAAGAAAAGAACAGAAGAGCACACGTTATAATTCCAAGACGTTGGCAGGCTATAACCAAAAGTAGGCTACTGCGCCGCATAACATACAAGTTTAATTTGAAGTTATTATGAAAATAAATCGGGTTGCGCCTGCATATTTTTAAACATGGCGCCTGAAAATAGACACAAAAAAATGCTACGAGTACTCGACCAATCAGAAATGTTCAGCGCTGCAAGCTCCACCCAAAAGGTTCCTGTACTTTCGGAAAGTACTACCCCCCGAGCAGGAACCTTTTGGGGGGTAAAACAAAGCCCCCGGAACTAAATTTAGACCCTAGTTCCTGCGGTGGAAATGCACTGAGTTCCTCAAAAGGTTCCTAGTTCCGAGGTATAGTTCCTGCGGTGGAAACGCGGCTTAACATGACCTCTAGCTGATGAAGGACTGAAGTACCATGCAAGAAAACATGGGGAGACAAACTGGTGGCCCCAACGATGAGAAAAAGACAACGCAAAGGGAAAGAGAGTCCATATTAAAGATTTTAACGCCAGTTTAGGAGATTAAAAAATGTTGTTTTTAATTGCAAACGATACGCAATGTTCCTTGTCAACATTCATGAAACAATTTTTTTAAATATAAATTAGTCCCAATTCCTTAGTTTCCTTAGGTACTCAGGGGGGCCCCCCATGGCTGCTCATATGCGTGTCACACCCTTAGCACCCCTACTAACTCCGCTTCTGATTATAGTTATGATTTAGACAAACGTCACTTTCAATTGGCATTATATCTCCTTTTCTTTAAGAGGACAGGCTCGCTGTCCTTCTGTACTTGTGCTGGATTTTTTCTTTATTCAGACAGGGAGAAATTAGAGGCAGACTTTTCAGCTCAGGAAGTGCAATGGCAGGGATTGTATACTATGGGAGTTTGCATACGGCTCGAGTCAGCCACCCTGTGGACTGTGCCACACATCTCACCTTGGCATCCTTCCATTAACAATATCTGTAACAGATGACGCTCCTTCGGCATTGATGTGGTCATGATTCAGTCCGTCTTGCCATTAACCTCTTGCAAGCTTTTTGAATAGCTTTTCAATTGAATTTTAGCGACAACCTTTAAGGGGATCATTTTTATTACTGCAACAATCAAATCTTGTGAAGCATCAGTCACCTACAATGCAGTTTTGGCTTCACATGCAACCAAAAGTTTGGCAAACCAAATCTCCATAAATAAATGAAATTCTTGGTTATATATCCTACAGAATTATGTTCATTCAAATGGTTTGCATGGACCTCCAGTCAAACCATTGCTTAATATAAAAGAAATGAATCAAAAGTAAAAAATAAAAAAGGAATGAAATGACTTCATGTCAGATCAAATCAAGTCCTTGGCTGGTGGGGTCAGAGGAGGAGGAGGAGTTGTTGCTGGGATGATTCGAGGGGCCGTGTTGGTGTTTTGACCTCTTGCCCCTGTGCACTGGCCCTTCCCCATTCTCGCCCTCCTCACGCTCCAGTCGGCCTCTCTTCACAAAGTGTTCTATTCTGGACTCCAGGCTCTCGCAGCGAGGCCGATCCAGCAGGGGGCGGTAGTTACGCTGTCTGGTTCCTTCCAGGAGCCAGCAGGGAAGAGAGCAGCAAGACTCACCTGTAAGACAGAACAGACATAGCCCACCACCCAAGACACACACACAAAGTCAAAAGTGAAGCAGTTTTTTCTGCCTTATGTTCAAGCCAGTCAGGGTAGCTGCATGCTTAATACTCAGATACGTACACAATAACTCATCATAAGGAATGGCACTACCATCCATCCATTATCTATACCCGCTTATCCTGAGCAGGGTCAGGGTTGCTGGAGCCTATCCCAGCATGCGCTGGGTGAGAGGCAGGAATACACCCTGGACAGGCCGCCAATCTATCGCAGGGCACACACACCATTCACTCACACAATCATACCTATGGGCAATTTAGTCTCCAATCTTTGGACTGTGGGAGGAAACTCACGCGGACATGGGGAGAACATGCAAGCTCCACACAGAGGGGCCCCAAGCCGAGATTCGAACCCACAACCTTCTTGCTACCCACTGCACCACTGTACTGCCCATGAAACTTTTCTAAGTAATATTGCTTACGTATTATAGTGGAATTAAGGGGTATCGTTTAGCTCACTGCTTAAAATATTTGCATTAACTGCTTAATAACCAGCTGGTATTACAAGACATTCTACACAAACATGCTCTTTCCATTATAATTAGGCTAGTACAAATAGGAATAAAATTGCATGCACCTTGTTTTACATCCCTTTAAAAGTCCCAAATACAATACAAATAAGCTCAAAATACTTAAAATCTTTAATTTACATGATAATATAGGAAGATGCTTGACATCCTCCTTAATGTTGAAAACGATAAGCAGGTCACTGTGTATATGACAACAACAAGTATTCATCACAACAAACTACTTCTACATTTTCTGATTTTCTTTCCAGCAAATTAATTAGCTTTAGCAGCTTTTACAGATGCCAGCTCCATACTGGACCGACCTGAGGTTTGCAGGCCTTGGATCATCCCATGGAGGACCTGGGTCTTGACCGCTGTCTGCGTCCAGTGGTTCTGCAGTGTTCCCAGAACTTGCCGGACCTCCTCCGGCTCACTTTGCCACAGCAGCCCCTCAAAGTGGCAGTCATACAGCACCAGGGGGTAATCCACTGCCATGCTGAGGGGTACAGGGCACAATTAGCCGTTACATCAGAGCGCACAGATCACTGGGCATATCCTTTCTATACAGGTCAATCACAGCTCCAACTTGTGTTTGTGGGCAGGTACACAGTAACATGTATAGTTTCTAAGGTCCTCAACCCAAAAGCCTTCATTAGAACACAGCCTAAGAATTCCTTAGATAAATGGGTTTACTGACATAAATTGTGTTCATGTTAATAGCACTCAGGTGAAATTAATGCACAGGTTTAGATATTTGTTCCATAAAGGAGGCATCTCTGGCTGACCACACTGCACTCACCTGTACTGAGGTTTCCTGGGATTGCTCTGAACATCCAATAACTGATCAATCAACTCTGGAGCCTCCAGCTTCTGTCCAATGAGGAGCAGGACAGCCATCATGCAGCGTACCTTTAGATAACAGTAGACAGTAACTATCGGATACGAGATTCTGTTGAGCAGAAGAAACACCATTCCCAGTACAGCAAATTAGTTTATGGTGATGAATTTGTAGTCTTCCAACAGCCAGTGAATATTCTAACCTGGTGATACAGAAAAGCCAGACCCTTTATTTCAAACACAAACAGGTCATAGGGATCAGGGGAGTTTGACTTGTGGGGGTGAGCTGGCTGGATGGTGGCAGACAGGATGGTCCGTTGGAACTGCAGGACCCCGTTGCCAACATCCATCTTGCAAATGTTCCTGAAGTCATGGGTGCCTTCATATCTGTAGAGTGGAAGAAATGAGGAGGTCAAACAATGGACTAATCAGCCAATCGCTCTGGAGGCAAGCTATCCATCTTCAGTTTTTTTTTCACTCCAAAGCCATATAGCTGAAAACATGTAAAAGACAACCATGATTGTTTTATTCTCAATTTCTAATTAAAGCTAGATTGACGATCCTATCTTTCACACTTCAGAGAGGATGACTGATTCACACACAGGAGGCACATATTCACAGAAATGGTTAAAGTCAGGAGGGGTTGATGATACCTGTGAAGGAGAACTCCTTTTCCCCCCTTACCGTTTGGCAGCTTCCCCCATCAGCTCCACGTCCAGGTCTCCACGGGGGAAGTAGTAGCGGTACGTCCTGGACTGGCAGTCAAAGCGAGCACTGAAGCCGGTTTCCACAGCCGCCCAGTCTAAAACCCTTATGTCCTGCGGCAGCACTCGATTCAGCATTTTGGCGTAGGGCAGCTCTGATACATCGGGTTTGCCTTTCCCTTCAGCCTGAGCTGGTAGGGTAACACCCAGCCCCCCACCAAACTGAGTGGAACGCAAATCGATGGATATCACCTTAAAACACACATGCACACAGTTACATCAGAGTAGCCAGGGCAAAGAGACTGCACATTAGCCATTACTGAAATATTATTTCATAATAACATAAACATTTGAATGTGTTAAGAACTGCTGTCTCATCAGGTTTGACTCAACGAAATTCCATGAGATCTGACTCAACACTTCTGCTGGTGTTCACGTAATTTTCTGGGTCCTCCGTAATAAATAATTTCCGTAATTACCTTCTTTTCTGTGTCACCGCTTACCTTTACGCCTGTATTTTGAGCTGTAAATAGGTATGCGATAACGTGCAGGCAGTGAGAGGGGCTGACCTGGGTGAAGGCGCTGACTCCCTTGTCCGTGCGGCCGCAGCGGTGGTAGTTGGAGCTCTGCCGGTCCTGTATGAGCCTGGTCTTCAGCAGAGCTTCGAACAGCCGGGCCTCCACCGTGTTGTCTGTGTTCTCCTGAACAGCAAAGCCCTGGTAGCCCCAGCCCAGGTATGCCAGCCGCAAGGCCACATGCCGCCTGGGGTGGACGGAAAAATCAAAGACCCGTCCCTGGCCCCCTTTCTTTCCTTTCTGCCTCCCATCATTCCCTTGGCCATCCCTCTCCGCAACATCAGGTTCGGCCGAAGGTCCTTCCCTCTCTCTCAGCTGTGCCTTTAGCCTCACCAGCTCTGCCTCCAGTTTTTTCACTTGCTCCAGCAAGGCCTCTGCCATGCTGCTGGGCTGGGCTGTAGACAAAAAATCCGCACATATCAAACAATCAGACCAAATACAAAAGAAACGAGAGTAGATTCAAACGTAGAACACTGCTGGATCAGCGTTAGCTGACAGTATAAATACTTGTAGCAAGACACGAGTTTGGAAAATTATCTCGTTCAGTTGTAACTGTAATTGCTAACCATCTTGATAAATTTAATTTGGACTAACCTTAACCCTGTCACTAAATCGCAACCAGTGAAATGTAGCTAAAATAGTATTAAAAGGAACTACTGAACCTAATGTTGGTTGCAAGACAATGTATATACGAGAGATTACCGACATGGATGCGTGCCGGTCGAACTACCTTACAATATTTAGGAAGCTAGCTAGATGCAATTATTAGCTAAATATCGAACTAACCAGCAAGCAATATGATGCGTAACTCGACAACCATGTATTTGTGCTAGAAGCTAATGCTAACCTACTTTGTCTGTTTGCTTGGTTTTTAGTTCCAATCCAAAAATGGAAATTCTTAAAAGTCCAGCATTCCGTGATCTTCCATACTTGGACCTATTTACATCGTAAGTATATGTTTGTAACTTGGCAAGATAACTGTAGACCGCAGTATTACTTTGCTTTTCAACGACACGTTACTCCATCTCATCTTCTCAACAGCATGCACTTTCCTGGCTGCAACGAGAGTAGAGACATCGATTTAGAGGATTTATGGGAGTTGAAGTTTTTCATCTGGACGGACTAGAACTGCTATATTTCAGCCACATGGTGGTGGTATAGTAATTATTCACCACAGCATAGTAGTTTTCGTTACCGAACTAGTTGTATACTACTGACCTAATTACGCTGAGAACTCCATACCTTGTGGCCTTATTCCCAAGATTAAAAAAGTCATCTTACATTCTGGGGTTTTCAGGATCCCAGAATCTACACTTGCATGGACAATTCAAAATATAAATTCGAGTTTTACGTTTTCATCACAATGGCCAAAACTTTAAATTGAAAGACAACAACAGTGAAGAAAATCCTCACAGTTATCCAGATCCTAACAGTCTTAGAAAATCACGACCATTTCATCGATTAAATGACTCCACCCCTGCTACATGTAATGCTACATAGTACAGCATGCCATATCAATGTTGGCTTATTTGAAGATACCAACACCTGTGTCGGCACCTTTCATTTTTGGTTTTGTTTGATATTCAAGTAGCTAGCTTTGATGTCCTAGTTGGTTTTTTTTTTTTTTTTAATATTATTTTTTTTATTTTTTTTACTTTTTTGTAACGTTTCCACGTATTATTAGTACTTTGCTAACTTTTGCTGATACCACAGTCAAACGTATTAATTTACAACTTCAATCAGTGTTCTACATTTATAGTAAAATACATTTCTATTCATTGTGCAGTTATTTGAACGGGTATATAGCCTACATTGATTAAACAACCTGACCATGAGAGTGTAATCTCACCATAAATCGCTCATTTTGCTTTTCCTTAAATTTTCTGTGTGATGTGTTAATTGCTCTTAAGAAACAAGTTGAGAATCTAAAGTGGACCAAGCTATAGCAGCAAGCGATTAAAACAGGAAAGACATGCACCATTATTAGAATGAGCAATTTCGGTGGCAATTGTTGTAAAATATCCGCAAATAAAAAAACAACTATATTCTTAAATTCCCCTTGTATGCAATATAATACAATGAATACAGGTACATCTTAGCCATTGTATTTCAGAAACCGTGTAGCACACATAATAAATAGGCTATGTTTCTGTAAAATAATCATGTAAATCTTAAACTTAATTCGTAATTCCAAATTTCTCTGTTAAAAAGCGGAAGAATAGAGTTTATTTTCCTTTTGTGGGCTAAATATGAAATTTTAAAAATGATTTATTTATGGGCAGACAGTCGAGTCTTACAAATTTGGTTGTTATGTTGACATAAACGAAATCAAGTCATGGCAGGGATGCGTTGAACTTCGTCATAAGAATGCTACAACTGTGTGTCTCATGCATAGAGTGGCCATCCGTTACCAATGATTCATACATTACATGATGTTTTGAGACTGCACGAATACTCCCCAAGAGGGAATCATGCAGGGTCTTGCTCTTGTGTGTGCGTGCGTAACAGGTCTTGCTATTATACCCCAGTCTGGGTAGGTCTTGCTATTACACCCCAGTCATGGATTGCACATGACTCTAAAATATCATTCATGATGCAGATCTGTTGCAAGTGATTGGAATTCTACACACTAAAGGGGGTGATGATATCAAATGATGACTAGTAATGCCTACTATAAATAAATTAGCTATTTTTATCAGTTTGGTTCGATGACTTTTTCGAGTTCCCGAAGTTTAGTACTTTTCAATGGTTTTTCTTGGATCAAATATAGTTTTTATAGATTCCGGGTGCACGTGCCTCCAAGACAAAGCGTAACGGTCCATGTCTCTTTAAAAGCACAAAAAGTTGGAGTTTAAGGAAACTGATCTCATTATATTGTGGTTGACCGATCCTGTCCCGGGTTGGTACCATTTCTGTGATACGATTGGCCAGGAGTATCTTTTGGGAAGGGGCTTTGGGGCGGAAAGGCGGTTTCAAGACTCCCTTTACTCCCCCCGCTTCTCGTTCTCTGATTCCAGAGAAAGTCTTTGGCGGGGCAAGGGGAAATTGAAACTGTCTGATTGGACGCTGTAAGTCGCACAAAGGAAAAAGTCATGCAGTCCCTCTCAGGAAAGCAACAGTTGTATGTGGAGTGCTACTCCTGCAGCTTTGATTGATTTAAGAAGATTTTAATTTGTCCAGACGCATGCTAATGCCACGGGATTGTAATACGAACTTTGCAGTGCTTGTCGGTTTTATTTCTTTTGACTAACAGGCTAGAAGACACGGGAATAAAAGATTTGAGGAGAAATGGATTTACTTGGGATGCGTGCCTTTCTGGCGCTATTGCTGCCGTGCTGCCTGATGCTGGTGTCGGCGCAGTACCAGGGCGATAATGGAATAGCGATCCCGGACCATGGTTTCTGCCAGCCGATTTCCATTCCGCTTTGCACAGACATTGCTTACAATCAGACTATCATGCCAAATTTGGTAGGGCATTATAATCAAGAGGATGCCGGTTTGGAGGTGCATCAGTTTTATCCATTGGTGAAGGTACAGTGCTCGCCTGATCTTAAATTTTTTTTGTGTTCTATGTATGCTCCAGTTTGCACTGTCTTGGAAAAAGCGATTCCCCCGTGTCGTTCTATCTGTGAACGGGCGAAGCAAGGCTGTGAGGCCCTCATGAATAAATTTGGTTTCCAGTGGCCAGAAAGGCTAAGGTGCGAGAACTTCCCCGTACTGGGAGATGGGCATATTTGCGTGGGACAGAATGATTCAAAGAGCTTGCCCACTGTGACCACCCCGCCCATGCATATACCAGCCCCTGCAGGAACGCCTGGGATTCACATATACTCCACGCCAGACAGACTTTTCCGCTGCCCCTCAGCTCTCATGGTGCCCCCCTACTTAAACTATAAGTTTTTGGGAGAGCCGGACTGCGCTGCCCCCTGCGAGCCTACCAGGAGTGGCGGGGGTCACATGTTTTTCAATCCGAAGGAAATAAAGTTTGCACGGATATGGATTCTCATATGGTCTTCCCTATGCTGTGCCTCCACCCTGTTCACCGTAACCACATACCTGGTGGACATGGAGCGCTTCAAGTACCCCGAGAGGCCCATTATCTTCATGTCAGGCTGTTACACCATGGTCTCCATCGCGTACATTGCCGGCTTCATCTTAGGCGACAAGGTTGTCTGCAACGAGAGCTTCACTCCCGACGGATACAAAACGGTTGTGCAGGGCACTAAGAAAGAGGGCTGCACCATTCTGTTTATGATGCTCTATTTCTTCAGCATGGCCAGCTCCATATGGTGGGTCATACTCTCGCTTACTTGGTTCCTGGCTGCGGGCATGAAGTGGGGTCACGAGGCCATCGAATCCAATTCGCAATACTTCCACCTGGCGGCGTGGGCTGTGCCCGCGGTCAAAACCATTAGCATTCTCGCCATGGGCCAGATAGACGGAGACATGCTGAGCGGCGTCTGCTTCGTGGGACTCAACAGCCTGGACCCCTTGCGGGGCTTCGTTCTGGCGCCCCTCTTCGTCTACTTGTTCATCGGCACGTCGTTTCTCCTGGCCGGCTTCGTGTCGCTCTTCCGCATCCGGACCATCATGAAGCACGACGGGACCAAGACGGAGAAGCTGGAGAGGCTGATGGTCCGGATCGGCGTGTTCAGCGTCCTGTACACGGTGCCCGCCACCATCGTCATCGCCTGCTTCTTCTACGAGCAGGCCTTCCGCGAGCACTGGGAGCGGAGCTGGATTAGCCAGAACTGCAAAGGGCTGGCCTTCCCCTGCCCGACGCAGTACACCCCGCGCATGACCCCCGATTTCACCGTTTACATGATCAAATACCTCAACACTCTGATTGTTGGCATCACTTCCGGGTTTTGGATCTGGTCCGGCAAGACCTTGCAGTCGTGGCGCAAGTTCTACACCAGACTCACGAACAGTAAACACGGTGAGACGACGGTGTAGTTTGGCAGAACAATCGGCAGCATCCATCTGTGATAGTCTGCTCAACTTTTAAAGAAAATTTAGGGGGGTAGGCACGGACCGCTGGTGGGACTTGCCCGAAGTGTGTGTTTTAAACAAATGCACAGCTCGTGCACGGAAGCCCTCTGCTCTCCCCACATTATTGCCCCTCTGTTTTTAATTAACCAACAGTAAAAGCTCTCAGAGCGAGAGACCAGCAGGAGACTCTGTTAAAAGAAGCCTGGGGGAGACCAAAAGACTTTGTTGTAGTTCTGTTAAACTTGCTTTGGGGTGTAATTAAATGTACTGTAAATAGCATTTGTACAAAATATACATGAATATAATTATATATTTGTATTTAAAGAAAGGAGATATACATTTCCTCCAATAGCCGTCTAGCCTGACAAAAGTGTGTCCTTTTATCGGAAACCATTAGACTTTTATCAATGCTCATTTTGTTAAGTCAATTATGCAGCACAGTTGAACTCCATCTTCTGGACAAGATCATTTTTCCCTGATGTACAAGATTAAAGAGATGGTTGCATATCGAAGGACGTTTTTAGGTGTACATTGTTTCGATTTGGCCCTTTCCACAGAAAAATCAGAAGAATTCAAATCAAAGCAGAAAGCAAAAACTCATAAGGATGACTGCTGCTTCTGAGGCTGTACCAAGGAATGTGAATCCACTTTTTTTTCCATGACAATTTATTTGGTGTTTCCAGAGATGAAAATGTTTTCTCTCATACTTTGGTACTAGAACACTAGAGAAGGTTACAGTAATGAATGAACATTTCGTTATTTTGGCCTCACCAAAAACCGAGACAATTTCATGTTGGAAACTGCTTTTTTATGAAAATGAATGGAAAGCACCTGATTTATACTTTTGGAAGGCATTTGTTTTTGGTTGTTTTTGGGGCCACTGTAATGGGGGTCAGAGAGAACTGTTTGGCTGAGCACACTTCCATTACTTTTTTAAATTCCTTTTTTGCTGTTTTGGTTCATTTAAATCTGGCCTTTGTATATCCCATTATTCACCTTGCCAGCCTGGAATTATCTTCCTGTTTATACAAGTGTCACAGTTTCTGAAATCCCTTTGTCACAATTCCCTGTGTATGCATGTATTCTGTGTCTCATGCTTATTTAAAATATTGATGTTGTATGATACTGCAATATATTAAATTTTAAGCGTAGTCACATGGTCATTACGTCTAGAATTATTCTCTTTTGTCACTTCCCCCATAATTTCAAACAAAAAGTAATTTTAATAATCGTTTTTTTTTGGTCGAAACATTTTGGGGGAAAGGGCAGTACCCTTACTTAACAACAGAAAATGGTTGAGTGTCAGCATGTGTTCTAAATTGCCCTTTGAGTGATGAGGAATTCCTCCCCCCATTATCTTACGCCTTGATGCATTCAGTAGCCTGGACGAGGACCCTGTCACCAGGTGCTTGGATCTTTTTTAGGTTTAGACCTGCCTTCTGCAACACTATCCTCACGCTCTGTGTCTAAATTCCTCCGTTTGTGTTCGAGGTGGATCACATTTCCTCTTTAATGTATTTCTTGGGGACTGGATATTTCACAGGCGTGCTTTGATACAATGGCCCATTCTCTTCGCAACTTCATTTAGGTGCTGTGGGAAGCTTTTATACGTGCATGCTTTTCTCTGCTCCTGTCCGTGTGTCTCTCTGTCAGACTGTCTGTCATCGTTTTGTCTGTTAACTTTTACTTGGACAAAGCGAAGCTCAGAGTTGGGGTCCACATTCCTGAGGAGCTGAAGTTTTGCCAAAAGACTGCCAAGTGATGCTAACACATGTCACACAAAAAGTAGGAATCACCCCGACTCATGTAGAAATATAACTCGGAGGGATATAAGGTAGCATGGATTGTAAGAATTGGGTCTATGTAAAAGGTTCATCTGTGCATGTGCGTGAGAAAAAGCGGACAGATATTTGTCGAAGGCGGCCTAAAATGGTGCGCGGTCTTGCTTTTTCAAACTCTACCAAACTTGCTCACACACACACTCCCCTCAGCCTAGTGATTGACTGCCCAAAGGTCCTCTGAGATACGTGTTCTGAGAATAATTTTGGCTGGATTCTGTCTGTCCACACTCATCAGAAGGTGGTCAGCATGTTGGTTTACTGGGTCAGAAGTCTGAATAAGAGGCTTACCAAGTGAAAGTTGAACCACAGGCAAATGGACCTGCATTTCCAATGTATTTTAAACCAAATCAAGCACTAACATGGCATTTGCCACAGTAACATATTTTAAATTGGTGGTACTGTTTTCTCATGGTTGGAGGGGCTATTTAAAAAAATGGGATACCTTAAACCGTATATATAGAATAGACCTATGGAGTCTGTAAGAAAGTCCAGTGACACAATGGATCTTTTTATCCCTCTGGCGCTTGTAAGTGGGTTTCCTCAGTGATTGGTTTCAGGCTGCACTGTGTCTCTGTGGCAGCATTCAAATCAGAGATGGCTTGGCCTTCTCAAGAGCCCCTTGCTCTCGAGCTTGCGCAAATTAATTTGTCAGTGCATACCCCCTCCCTTCTCCTCTAGTTACCCCCCAGAACTGCTCACAAGACTCCTACAAGAGGCACTGAGGCCCATGCGTACCTACGATAAAACTTCAAAAGCCAGAGAAGGGGGGAGGGTGGGGTGGGGGCAATTTCCCCCCGCTTCCTTGAAAGCCTTTTTCTGATTAGAACGGACAAGGCTTTGCATTTGTATAGCTCCACTCGTGTATTGGGCTGCACTGCCCTTCCCCCAAGAACAAAATGATGACATCACTACATGGTGTGTGGTAATGGAGTGAAAATAGGCTTTCAGTTGTAGGGGTTTGCGGGGGGGGGGGGGAATGTATGTTGGTTATAAGATGGTTGTGGTTCATATAACATACTAGTTGTGTCTGGCTGGTGGAATAGGGTGAATTTTGGGAGAGCTCATAAAATTTCCTGTTCCACCTTGTCTCTTCACCCCCAACTCCCACGTCTAGCTCTCTCCCCTTGCTTTTCCCTATGCCCAGATGAAAGGTGGGGGTGCGGTGAGTCAGTGGAGCTGGCTGGCCCTGTGACAGACCGTCTCCTATGAGCGCTCACTTCAAAGGAGGGTGAAACCTGACTAGCTCCTTGTAAACATGGCTGCCTGGCCCGGAGGCCTGCTTCCTGTGCTTCAGTCAACTTAATGGCAGGCTTGTTTGGTTTTTCACTGAAGCAGAGAGAGACGAAAGGAGGCGAGGGTCGGCGTGGGCTGGGGGAGGGGGCATAGGGAAGGGGGTCTCAATGTACTGGGTGGGGGTGGGGTACATGGGGGGGGGGGGGGGGGGGGGGGCAGAATAGAAGGCATTTGGGATTTTTGTTTTTTTGCCACGGTTCAGTTTTCGTTGTCCAAGTAAAACAAGAGCAGAGAAAAGGGCCAGTTGACATTGCCAAATTGTGAATCTGTAAAGACATGAAGCAAGGATTGCCTTGGCTTTTAAGTCATCAAACTAAACTGAAACAGGCCTTGCATTCCGTTATCCTGAGGTGTGTGTGTGTGAGAGAGAGAGAGAGAGTGTGTGTGTGTGTGTGTGTGTGCTATTTGTCAGCACAGGCCCCACTTTAAGTATTTAAAGGTCTTTTAAAAACCCCAGTCTTGCTTTTCTGTGAATGGTGACTGCACAGTAGCTTCCCATGACCATTCTCAATCATGAGCAGTGGGTGGCTCTGAAGTCGTCTTTAAAAAGGCAGTAAACTAACCATGTCAAAGGCCTCTGGATATCCCTGGCACTCCTGTGCCACTCATTATCCGCTCAAAATTCCCAAAGAGCAACCGTGGACCATTTTCATAATGGATGTTCTTGAAAACCGTGACCGCGTTACGTATTTTATTCGAAAAGATGGAGTCAGCGGGACACACCAAAATTTTAAAGTCAAATTACAAAACACAAATGGTAATTATTAGCATTTTAAATGCGAACCCTTTCTGCCAAGTACCGTCTGCAGCTCTCGGTGTTTTGAATCTCCTCGGTTGCCTGCAGGCTGATTTCTTGATCATAAACGAAGCTGCTCCCGTCTTCACTTATCCTTGGGGCAAGACGGGACAAGCCGAGAGGGAGCAGGAAGAATGCACTCGATATAATCTCGAGCTAATCAGGAGCGCATCACATGCCAAAATGATGCCATTTGTCTCGGGCTGCATTCAGTTAAGGGAAGCAGAAGTGCTTAAGTGCTCAAGCCTTCTTTTAACAAAGAATGTGTGTGACAACACGGGCAACAATGGATGTGTTGAGACAGAATTACCCATCTCCGTGCGGTGCCCATAGGGAAATCACATCTGAGCAAATAAGACATGCCCACTTCCATGATTTTCCCAGTGCACCTTCTCCAAGTCTGAGAAACTCTATCTCTCTTTCATAGAGCTATGGAGTTCAATTGCTGCAAAGCACACATATTGCTCTGCGGGGGAGTAAAAGGTGAGTTTATTTGCCTTTGAACGCTGCCGCAAATAGCAGTAAATCTTCGCACGTTCGTTGGAACAACGGTCCCGTTTCCCTTCCTCGCCCCCTCCTCTCGCTCTCCCGCTCTCTCTTCCACTCCCTCTCATCTGCCAGGGAGTCAGACAGGAAATCCAATCTGTTCCGGCCCCCTCTCTCCTCGACAAGAATTGCTTCCTGAGAGAGGCCAAGAGGGTGGGCAGGGATCCAGGACGGAAGCCATGCCAGGGCCACCATTAGTTGCACCTGCAGGGAAGGGCTCCATATCACTGACACGTGTCTTAACCGCATACAGCGTCTGAATATTCAGGACTTCATCGGGACTTGCGTAATGTCACATGCTCCAGGCATGTGTGGTTATTAGGGATGTCAGGCAACATGTTAATCTAAAGTTGTTAACACTTCTATTGTTATTTGAATAGTTGGCTGACTCCATAGTTGTCTGCTGTGATGAATGATGGAGACAGACGATCAGCACGGGACTTTGAGCAGAAAGTTTAGTATGTTACATTTGTGTTTTGTTTACAAGACTGTTATGAATTGAGTTATGAATGTCATATATATATATATATATATATATATATATATATATATATATATAGACATGTTGTAGTCCTCTGGTGACCCCCCAAGTAAAAAAATATATATTTTAATAAACTTGTTAAGTACACTTTTGGTATATATGTGTTAAATTAACCACACTTTAAGTGGACTAAATGCACTGTGTACTAATACACTAATTTGCACCATTTCTGTACAACTAGTGTACTTAGTTGTACTTAAATGTTATGGATTGTGACACCTTTTTTGCAAATGTAAAGTATATTTAAGTATGCTAATTGAAAAGGTGATTTTTAGGTATTGGAAGTATACTTTTTTTCTCAAATTTTAGGATTAGGTAGGTGAAGTTAAAGTTCAAGTAAAAATAAAGTATACTGGTTGTATGCTATCCAGGGATGAACATAAAGTATACTAAAATACCATTATAATAATATGATTTAGTATACTTATATAAAGTACACAAAAGTACAACATAATCCAAAGTATACTTTTTATAAGTATACTAAATGGCACTATAGGTATATGTGATTTACTATACTTATTTGAAGTACACTGAAGTACAACTTGATGACATATTATATATTGGTAAGTAAACCTTTAAAAAGTTAATTTTAAGCATACTATACATTAATTATAAAACTATAAGTATGCTTGAAACATTTTTGCATATTTATACAGTATACAGTTTTTTTTTTGTTGTTGGGACGGCATAGCTACCATTTGTACAGAACATATCTTACAAATATATACTATATTCTTTGTCCTATCAATTTGAATCGGGCAATTCCATGGATTTAATTGTTTTAATTTAAGTACTCTGAAAGACTCTGATCAAGGACTCTGACGGAGGACAAACATGTTTGAAACTTGAAAGGGGATACAAAGCACTCTGTAATGTATGGCCCTAAATTAATAAGGTTTTGCTCACGAATATTTCAGCATCCTGGGGCAATGCAAAAGGACCCTGTTTTGTTTTTTTCCTCAGGATTCATCATTGAGCTCAGTGAAAGTCAGCTGTCTAGTAATAGGAAAAGCTTGAGCAATTGAGACAAACCAACCTGTTGATGTCACATCCTAGCTTGTTCTGAGCTGATGCTAGTAGCTGCAAAAAACTAACTTTATTTTTCGAGCAAATATTAGACCATTTCAGATTTGAATGCAGGGCCATATCTTATCTGAGGTATAAAAATAAAAAAAAGAAAATGAACCAGAGACCCTTCACATCCACTTTGAGTACAAAAACTAAAAAGTGCTGTTTAAGGTATAAAAGCACCTTCATTTAAATTGAAATTGAAATTAAGATATGAGTTGTGTAATTACCTGAATTTGGGTAATGCTTGGGTAATGAAGGGGCTAATGCTTAATCCTATCGGCTTCTGTAATCCACGCTGTGAAAAATTCTGTTTTTAGTCAAAAAATGTTTAATTCAATCTTTAATATTTAATGCAATACCTGGGTGGAAATGTAAGGGAATATGAAATGTTGGGATTATATCTGCTGTTTAAGGGGCAACTACAGGGCTTTTACAGCATAGAATAAAAACTCTTATCCATACAAAAAAAACACATTAAAAGACCTGACATTTTTGAGAGACCCATTACGATAATTAAGGGGAAAATTAAGTGAACAATAAATGAAAGGGTAAAGTTCAAATTCAGGGATTATTTGAGATTTTTATTGTGTTAATTTATCATATATGAATACAACAAGTTGATGATTAAGCATGAGGGTAAAATAAAGGATATTCTCAGTAGGGGATTCAGGGGTTGTTTAAGGGAATGTTTCAGTGGTTTTCCTCTTAAAATTCCTGAATCCATACAAGACCAACTTAATTATCATTCGAAACACTTTGAATGACATGCATTGATTATCATTTGAGCTACTTAATAGGGGTAGCAGTAGGAATGTTTTAAGGTGTGAAAGGGGAGTATTCTTACCTTTGGCATTGTCCTTCATATGGCTAAGATGCTGTTAAAATATATATTTTATATTTTATAAAAATATATATTAAAATATATATTTTTAAAATGTGCGTTATACTAATAACTTTAATTCAGGCTTCATTTGGACAAATTTAAGAATTTTGATTAATTGTGATCCAGCACAGCAAACATCGTGATTGGCTAGTCAGCTGATGCACTGAATTGGCAGTGTATTGTAATGGTAAGGGTCTTGCAATGCAGATTGGTTCAGTCCCCAGTTAGAGCACTGCTGCTGTGCCTGTGAGCAAGATGCTCATGCTGAATTGCTTTAATAAAACATATAGTTTCTATGTAAAAATGTAATTAGTGGAATTTGGTCAGGATATGCATGTCTGCTCTGTGTGGAGATGTATGTTAATGTTTTTTTTTTTTTTTTTTTTTTAAATAAATCATTTGACAGCCGTAGTAGTTTCCAGCAATCCACGTTCCTGGCGATAATGCTTAAGTCCCACCCTATTCTCAGTCTTCAGTTTTTTGCGAGCAGATGTGGGAAACATGATTGATGGTCTGTTCTCAGTGTGGTGTTATTTTACATGTGTCCCCATCGGCTGGATGTATGTAGGAACAGGATCTCGAAACTATGAAAAATTAGGACTGGGTGTGATTATTGACTCACGTGGCCAAGAGGTTGTCTGCTCACCCTCTTTGTTCCTTTGTGTGTATTTTTTTTCATGGTATTTATTCTGATCCCTTAATTAGATTTGATTGAGGCATCATTCACTACTGATCTGGATTCAACAGTACATTTTGAAAGGCCTTGAAGAAAGACATGTAGTTTTTGTGTGTAAATGAAAGAATGTATTCTTTGTGTGCACCCTTTAGTTATTAGTATCACTATTTTGAAGGCCTTAAGTAACTGAACAAGTTATTACACGTTTTGGGACCCAAAGATCATACTGATCAGGGTGGAAAGAACAGTATTAGACAGGTAGAGGGTGTAAACTTGTTAGAGTGGATGTAAGTCTGGAAGTCATGCTTGTGTTGACTATTGTTTGGCATAGCAACTATCAACCTGGGAGTCTGGCATTTGCAGCTGCAAACTCAAGTTAACTCCCACCATGAAACTTTGAATACTGTCCCCTCCATAGTTGTATCTTGCAATTATTCTGCATAATTATTTTTTCATGCCTCACCAAGTATCAGAAAACTCTCCCAGTCATTAGCCTTCTCTTGCTAACTCATACATGTTAGTGGGTAATTTGTTGATATCTTGTTGGGACTGGGGAATGCTATGTCTAAATAGAGTGCAATACTGATAACTGGGCAAGCAGCCATACTTTGAATGTAATTGCCATTTACAATGCTACAATCTGGGCCTGCAACTAACAGTGTAATATTCAGAAGATTTACTGTAATATAATGGGGGAGTGCATTGCTTGGCTTGAGGATGTGAAGTGCAATAATCACTATCAGGGAATAGTTGTAAAAACTGCATAATTAGGACTTACTAATAGATCCATTGTTTAAATCCTGTGTAGTTTTGATTGTGTTTGCCTTATTTTAAATATAGAGCTTGTGCAATACTAGTGGGAAGGACTATTTCATTTGTAAATCGGGTGGGTAGGGTAATAATAAAACAGTTCAATGACAAGTGCTACTCGGTTTCCGGGAGCTAAACTTTTGTTTGGGGGATATTAAATTGCACATGTTGGATATTAATTACCAAAGTGTGCTGTGTCTATTCATAAAATGTGCAGTGTTTGATAGTACCAAAGTGTCTATGCTTAAAGTATCCAGTGCCTGTTGTTAATAGCAAATTGTTCAGTATCAATACGAAAGCATGAAGTGCTTTGTCATTGGTGCACAGTGCCTGTATTAAGGTGTGTCTTACCCCTGCCTGACCCCTCTAATGCTGAGTTGATAGCACTGCTGTGTGGTGTACATTCTGTCCATCTACTCCCCTCTCCCTCTTTTCTGTCTAAGGTTTGTAGGCTTCTGCCTTTTTAAAGGGGCAGTTCACCCAAAAGTGAAATTATCCAGAGTACTAACAATCTATCTAGATAGTTTCACAGAGATTTTAGTTTTCTAGATATCCACTGTAGCTCACCATGATACAACAGACCTCAATGGGTCACTAGCTTTTGTGGCCTAAAAGCGCCGAAAACTAACATTCAAAAAACTCAACAACAACGTCTCTTTCCAAATATAAGGCCACAGTTACTCACAAACATCAACAGAGCTTAATTTGTGCGCGGTTTCAACAAAAACAACTTTCTACAAAGTACTTTAAGTCTCAACTAAGGCACGCCAGTGTTCTGGGGCACAGTGTCAAAGTTGTTTTAAAACATTTTTTTAACAATGTTGGCACTGCGCCCTAGAATACCAGCATGCTAGGGTTGAGACTATGCACGGATATACGCAGCTGGGGTACTTTGCTGAAAGTAGTTATCGATTAAACTGTGCACAAATTAAGCTCTGCAGATTTTTCAGAGGAACCGTGGCATTATATCTGTAGAGACGTCGTTGAGTTTCTCGAATATACATTTTTGGCATTTTGAGCGAACAAAAGCAAGGGACCAATTGAGGACCATTGTATTACAGTGAGCTGCAGTGGGTATCTAGAAAACTCATCAAATTTTTAAACTATCTAGATAGATAGCTAGTACTCTGGTTAAGTGTAAACGTACCTTCATTTCATTTGTGGGTGAACTTCTGCTTTAAGAACCCTAAGCTTAACTCTGGCTTGAGACCCATATCTCACAGAAAAGGTGGGAGCAGCACAGATGCTTCTTTAAATCCAGTGTCATTATAGTCAATATGAAACAACATTATGGAATAAGGAATGGAAGCAGAACTGAAGTTCAGTGTTCCATTTTCACACAGCACACCCAGTGGACCGCCTTCCCCCTTTGTAGATAATTTTGGCTGTCCTTCTTCCTGGGTGTCCTCACAGTTCCTGGCCACAAGCCTGTGCAGATTGTTGAGAAAAATAAGTCCCCTCTCACAGCAGCATTTCTGAAACAGTATTTGAAAACTTTTGTAAACATTTGTTCTTTGCTTTGAATCAACAGTTATGTTCTGTGTCTCTGTGTTAGTGATTGGCTGGAGGACTTTTTGGTAGACTCTCTTGACCTTCCAGGAATTGCAATGATATTTATTGTGCGGACTTCTTTGGCAAGACTGTGGATGTTGTAAGTATTAAACGATGCGAAGAGGCACAATGCCCTGTAAGGTCTTTTGGCTTGCCTCGGTGCCATGCGTGACCTGAATCAGCTCTGTTACCATTGACTCACTTGAATCATTAACACTAGTAGCGCCACAGTGGTCTATTTTAATGCTTTAAGAAAATCAATAAACCTGTCATCATGAAATCTATATGGCACCTCCTTCATGAGTTTTCCTGAACGTATGTATTGAACATTCTGATATAATTTGAATATCAATATTGCATAAGGACAAAAAAAGACATTTACTTGTTAAATGGCAATGAACAGTCAAATTGACCATCATTTATCTTGCCTGTATGTTTGACCAGTTGTATCACTGCATGTAACATTGAGAAATGACACCTCAAGCGTGTCATATGTTTTGCCTAGTAACCAGCAATGTCATTAGCTAGTTGTTGCAGTTATGACTGGATGATTTTTGCTAGTTATACAGTATATTCAGTTCGCAAGCTACTACAGCCCAGTCATATAATGTTGTACAAAGTCATACAAACAGTTACAATGACAAGGTGAAACCTGAGCCTATCCCAGCAGACATTGGGTGAAAGGCAGAAATACACCCTGGACAAGTCTGCAATCCATCACAGGGCACACACACACCATTCACTCATACCAGTGGTCTCCAACCCTGGTCCTGGAGAGCTACAGGGTCTGCTGGTTTTTGATTTCACCTTAAAATTAGCACCCAATTGAGACCCAAGACACCAGGTGAGTTGAGTTAACTGTGTAATCAACTGCTCAAATTGATTCATGAAGTGCAGAGTCACTATGAAAACCAGCAGACCCTGTAGCTCTCCAGGACCAGGGTTGGAGACCACTGACTCACGCATTCATATCCCAAGAACAATTCAGACTCTCCAATTAACCAAACCTGCACGTCTTTAGACTGTGGGAGGAAACCCGGTTACCTGGAGGAAAAGCCTGCAGACACGCAAACATGAAACATGGCAAATCCACACAGAAATGCCCTAGGCCAGGATTCAAACTCTGTATCTGCTTGCCATGATGCGATCGCATTACTCACTGCACCACCATGCTATCTGCATACAAAGTAAAGTTTTGTAATTTTCTTTCTGTAAATGGATGGAGTTAATTTTGATATGGCCTATATGCTGAGGTTGTTTAAATATTATTAGTATTATTATTATTATTATTATTATTATTATTATTATTATTATTATTATTCCATGGCATTTATTGCCGTATGTTTTTTCAATTAAGGCTGCTTTATCCCAAAATAAACAGCAGCCGTTGTTCTGCGGTTCCACAATGTTTGTAGTGAGAGAAGTCCCTTTTCAGCTCTTTTTCTGATTTCAATATTGAAGACAGATATTTTGAAGCAATTCAAGTGTGTTTTATTGTTCTTGAATGGTAGCTAAAGGATAAAGAATTGAATGACCTAGAAACACTGGGTATTCTTTCAATGCGCTTAATGCCGACAGACTTTTGGGGGGCTTATGCACACTCTCTCCCTCATTCTCTGAGCGTTCACCATCTTGTGCTGAGAAAGGAGTGGGAGAATAGTGATGATTTATGAACTGTAGAAAAACAATTCAGTGAGGTCGACAACCAAGGTATTTTAGGGCTTAGCCATTCAGTCCTAGAAAATTGGTGCCAGCAACTCTACCTCAGGCCTGTTAAGGTGAGTGCAGTTTCAGAGTCCTTGGGCACTATCACATAATCAGAGGTGTAGATGTGTTCCTTCTTTTTTTGGCTGGACCGCAACAGCGGGGCCAGCCCTACAAACACGGATGTCTGTGAGTGACTGACTGACTGACTGAGTGATGAAGTTACACCATTGGTCAGCCGAGTTATATAGTTACACCATTGGTCGGCCGGATCACGTGTGTTAGGTCCAGCCATATACTAGGTTTTAACCTGGTCTTGTTTTGTTACGGTCAAGGTATTGGATCTCATTAGCCTTGTCCTGACCACATTGAGGTTGCTCTCTGCGGGTACACCGTCTGTTCATTTTGTGGGTGAGTGAATGAGGCAGCTTGTCTGTTTTTCCCCCCTCCACAGAAGCCCTGTGTGGAGCCCGTCCCCCAGCCCGGCTGAAACGGGAGCCCCTGAGCTGCTCCAGCTGTTGCCTGGAGAGCCTCCGACAGCTGCTGGGTAAATATTTTCGGACCCCGAAGCTCCCCGGTCGGGATAATGACGGGCTTGATTCGGTGCAAGGAGGGGGTGGTGGAGAGCTGGCACTCGCTCGCGTTGTGCACACAAGCTTGCCGCTCTGTACAAACAAGGGCACAGTAGGGGCGCAGCCTGGCACAGGCACGCTAACGGGCGTGCGGTGGAAAAAACCCCACGGTGTGAGGGTAACCCGGGCAACGGGGGGCATTAGGTGGGCTGCTGCCAATTTTGCGCGTGGCCTCTTACTTCTTTTCCAAAATGCTGCCGCGGTACCATTGGCCCGAGCCCACAAACTTGCTTCTGCCTATTTCTTTAGTTTTTATGTGTCGGTAAATGGATTTCCCCACATCCGAGGCAGATCTACATCCCGTAGCACAAATATGGCCTCTCACATACTTGAAAAATACATATCAGTGATGTAATCAATTTAAGAGTGGGTTTACCGAATGCTGTGACAGTGTACTCAGTTAGTGGATTCTTGGAAGTGCACACGGTACAGCAGTAGGCATTTAGACGGAACTGATCTTGTTCAGGCTGAGGGTGTTAGCTTGTTTACAGCTTTGGTTGGATGTGTATGTGTTTGGAGCTCTTCTGTAAATACGCAGCTTTTCTGGAGTGCTGTGCTTTTGCGGTGCGCTTTGGGGATCTGGGCATGCACGTGTGTCAGTGTGTAAATGTGTCTCTGAGTGTGCGTCTGAGGAGGCGAGACTGCGAGTAAACATCTCTGCACGTACACGACTGCCTGTTTGTCCATGCATGCGCATTTTGCATTTCATTCTGACGTGACCGACAAGGCTGTAAGCCAAATTCAGAGTCTTAGAGCCCCTGGCCACACCCCTTCAGTGCACTGCTGCGGCTCTCCAGATCTGGGGGGTGTAGAGGTGGTGGAGGGATAAAGGCCCAGATTGCTGCTCTGAACCTGTGGTCTCCGGCTGCAGCCGGCCTGCCTCCTCTACACCCCTGACTAGTCATTACCGCACCTCTCTCAGTGCCCACGCCAGCCTCACCACGGCCCCAGCAGGCACTCCCTTTTAATGACCCACCCAAGCCGCTCAGATCTCAGGCCGCAATCTGTCATCAAAGCCCCCGGTTCTCACCGGCCACGCCTCGCCCCAGGTGGGCGGTTGTCTGAGGTATTGCAGTTTCAGCTCAAAACTCTACTGCACCAGGCAAAAAAACAGTCCCTCCTCCTCCCCCCTTTCCCCACAAACAAACAACAGTGGTCAGGTCCGTCAAAGTTCTGGGGTCGGGGCACTTCTCAGCCTCTCAGGAACAGAAGTGCCTCCGGTCTGCCGTGAAACCAGCCTGGCTCCCAGGCATTCCGAGCAGGCCGCGCCCTGAGGCTGCGCCCTGGCCTGCCAGACTGCGCGCGGTCGCGGGGACTTGACGTTTTGATGAACGACCGGAGGAACACGACTGCAGGCCGCCTGCTCGGGACGCGTCGGGCCGCCGAGGCGGCGACTCGCCGCGGGCGCCCGCTTTCACCTCGGCTCCGCGTTTCTGCGGAAACCTCCCTGACGGCTCCTTTGGAGGAATTTACGACTCTGGCCCGGCACCGCTGTAGAGAGGGGCTAACGGGAGGGTGGGGTGGTGTGAGGTGGGGGGGGGATCAGGGGGAGCACACTGGTGCATTGTTTGGTAGGAACCTGGAGTGGAAATGTACTGTTGGAGGCAGGGTGATGGCAGTAGTGTTGGAGAGGGGGGGGGGGGGGATGGGCAAATCAGGGCACGGAGAGGGGGTGGGGTGTGGGATGCAACATTTGCTCGGCAGTTTCTCCTTCCCGGTGCGGCGTAATCGCTTCCATCTGTGCTCTGCCTGAGACTGCTGCCGGAGCAGAGGTGTGTCTCACACGCACACTCACACTCACACACACACACACACACACACACACACACAGGCACACACACACACGCACATACACACACACAGCCACACACACACACGCACATACACACATACACACACACATATGTGTGCGTATGTGTGTGCGTACGTGTGTGCGTATGTGTGTATGTGTGTGTGTGCACGCGAGCGATGCAAGCTGGATATAGCAGTTAGTTAAATGTCAGGAAGCATTAGAAATGCTATTTCTATGTAGTATTGTAGGTATTATGCCCTTCACAGGCTGTGTTTAATTAAGATTGGCTACTCAGTCAGAAGCATTTGCATTACTATATTTTTGAGGGTTCTGTAGCTAGATATATACTTTGATTTAACAAGAAAATTGCAACTAACCATCGAGTTATTTAATGGGGATTAATGATTTTAGTAACTATGTATGTTTTATACTGGGTGTAACTGGTATTGTCTATTTAGCTAAATTGATCAATTTAGTTATACGTGGCAAATGAAACATGATAGACTCCCTTGCAGAGAAAAGCTGAATAGCTATATGCTGAAGAGAGCAACAAAAATCTAAAAAGGCTATCTAATAACCATGCATTTTGAAGAGGCAAATTAAAAAAAAAAAACAACGACTCAATTTCAAGCTATCAAAAGGGTACCTTCCAAGAAAGTTAGCTGGCTATCCATAAATTATTTTCATCCGATTTCATTACGTGACTTTTGCTTATCCTGCCAGTCTACTTTTCTGGTCTATGTTACATTACATTACATTACATTCATTTAGCAGACGCTTTTATCCAAAGCGACGTACAAAAGTGCATTTTCATGATCGTAGACAACTGCTGAACACGGGTTCAGTAAGGTACAATTACTTATTTTGTAAAGCTATTTCTAGCCGAGAACAAAGAACACTATCCTGGTCTAACATCTGCAAAGCCAAACTAGGCAGAAGAATAAGCTAGAGTATTAGGACAAATACAATTTACCAAGAAGTGCAGGGATGGGGCAACATGTAACAAGTGACAGGAAAAAGGGTTTTTTTTTTTTTTTTTTTTTTTTTAATATATATATATATATATACACAGCGTGGTGGTGGTTATTCTAGGTATAGTCTGAAGAGATGAGTCTTCAGGCCACGGCGGAAGATGGATAGTGAGGGGGAGGTTCGGAGAGGGACGGGGAGTTCGTTCCACCACTGGGGAGCTAGGGTGGAGAAGCTCTGTGATCCCTTTGGGCGGGTGGGAGGGGTTGCAAGATGCCCTGCTGCCGCAGAGCGGAGTGGTCGAGCAGGCACATAGAATTGAGTCATGTCCTGCAAGTAGATAGGGGCTGTCCTGTTGGCGGCAGTGTAGGCAAGGGTCAGGGCTTTGAATCGGATCCTGGCAGCGACCGGTAGCCAGTGAAGTGATCGCAGCAGGGGAGTGACGTGGGAGAATTTGGGGAGGTTGTAGATGAGTCGGGCAGCGGCATTCTGAATCATCTGTAGTGGCTGTATGGCACAAGCTGGCAGGTTTGCAAGGAGAGAGTTGCAATAATCAAGGCGAGAGGTCACCGTAGCCTGGACGAGCAGCTGGGTGGAGTGCGTCGTCAGGTATGGTCGAATCCTCCTGATGTTGTATAGGAGGAATCTGCAGGACCGTGATGTTGCCTTGATGTGCTCCTTGAGGTCCAGCTGGTCATCCAGGACCACCCCCAGGCTCTTTGCAGAGTGAGAGGCAGTCACTGTGGTGCCATCAACCGTGATTGAGAGTTCACGAAGCAAGGAGGTCTTGTACGGGAAGAAGAGCAGCTCAGTTTTGTTGAGGTTGAGCTTCAGATGGTGGCTGGCCATCCAAGTGGAGATGTCAGCCAGGCAGGAAGAGATCTTATCATTGATCTGTGTGGCCGAGGGGGGGAAAGAAAAGTAGAGTTGTGTGTCATCTGCATAACAATGATAGGAAAAACCATGTGAATTAATGACTGAACCAAGAGATCTGGTGTATAAGGAGAACAGCAGAGGACCCAGTACAGATCCCTGCGGCACTCCCGTGACAAGTGGATGAGAGGCAGAGGCAGACCCCTTCCAGGTGACCTGGTAGGTCCTATCTGCAAGATAGGAAGAGAACCAAGACAGGGCAGTCCCGGTAATTCCCATCCCAGCCAAGGTGGAGAGGAGTATTTTATGGTTGACCGTGTCAAAAGCTGCAGACAGGTCAAGAAGGATCAGGACAGAGGAGAGGCGTGAGGCTCTTGCAGTGGCAAGTGCCTCCGTCACAGCTAGTAGTGCAGTCTCTGTTGAGTGCCCGGATCGGAAGCCAGACTGGTGAGGGTCTAGCAGGTTGTTCTGATGGAGAAAAGAGGTTAATTGTTTAAGAACTGCTCGTTCAAGGGTTTTGGACAGAAAGGGTAGAAGGGATACGGGTCGATAATTTGTTACATCGGAGGGGTCTAAGGTGGGTTTTTTGAGTAGTGGGGTAACACGAGCCGTCTTAAAAACAGAGGGAACATGACCAGAGGAGAGAGAGGAATTAACAATGGAAGACAGATAGGGAAGGAGCTCGCTGGAGATAGATTGGAGAACTTTTGATGGGATGGGGTCAAGTGGACAGGTGGTTGCGCGATGAGAGGTGATGAGTTGTAATACATCAGAGTCCTCCAGCATTTCAAAGGAGGTCAGTGTGGCTGTGGGGTTGTCCTGGGGGGTTGGGGGGCTCACTGGATGGGTGAAGGAGTTCCGGATTGTAGCCACCTTTCCTTCAAAGGCGGCCAGAAAGTCATCTGCGGAGAGGGAAGAGGGAGGTGGGGGTGGAGGAGGAATGAGGAGGGAAGAGAAGGTGGATTGAGGAGGGAAGAGAAGGTTACAAAACAGAAAGTTAACATTAGTTAACACTGTACTGAATAGGAGACCAGTATTATTTGGATGAGATCCACAAATGTACCAACTTACTGTACTAATGCATTGACATTTGGTGATGTTCACATCTACATTTTCATAAAATGAATATTAAAATATATGTGGGTCAATGATGTTGTGTACATTTTGCGTCCGAATGCAATATTTCCTAAAAGTACAATTAATACATATACATATGTAAGATTATGTGATAGTTCTGTGAAGTCCTGCTGTTCCATGTCCTGTCTGCTCCAAAGTCACTGGCACAAAGGCCCATCTCCCCTTTCTTGGGTTACCACTCAAAAATATCCCCTTGAAATTCTTACTTAAAGTTAAGATCTTCTCCCTTGGGATTCATTGGTCTTGAAAAATAACATGCAAGTTATTGACAAAGAAGTATAATGGAATTACATTTGGCTTAGCATTTCTCTCGTCTCAAAGAATTATGACCACCAGTTAACAATTTTAATCAGGTAATTTCAAAATGTGCTACACAGCTAATGAAACTCCTTGAGAGATTTAAAATCTTTCTTGTCTATTTAAAGTCTTTCTTGTAAATCTGTATGTGGGTTCTGTTCCTGGGGCATTCCAGGTACATTTATACACATGTTTTGGACATTTCCAAATGTGGTGGTTTTTCGGAGCAAAGTTATGTCTGCATTATCCAAGATAATTATTATATCCAGATGGAGGCACAAATTCTTCTTGATGATCTGTCTACACTCCCCACTCCAATTCTCATGTAAAATGACTTGTTGTGTAGCAGTGTTACTGCTATTGGGGCAAGACTGGATTCCTTTGCATATGTTATCCTAGACGCATTGATTATTGTCTTTCTCAGACATTCGAGTTATATAAACATTATAGATAGACATGTACATAGACATTAGATTATGCACTTGGAGTTGTCCGCACGCAGGATTAATTACACTCGACCCATAGAAACTGAATCCTGGAAAAGGTCAATCTTTCAGTGACTAATTTGATTTCTAACTTTGTATATGTCTTAGGAGGCAGGATGTGGAGAGGGGGGTTTCTCACCTGTGGCGGTGGGGGAGGTGAAGTCTTACAAAACTGTAACGATACATTGTTTTGTAATTGTTGTCATCAAATAAAAACAATTTTTTGCAAAAACACAAAATTACATTCTTCATGGCACTATAGTTAATTTTAATATAACCCTTTAGCCTGTCTAAATATTGAAGTTTAAGCAGTTTTTATTTCAGAAATGTTATAGCATAGACATTTTGGATTTCTTTTTTGGGGGGTGGGGTACTGTACGGCCACCAAAATTATATGCTGGCCCACCCATTTACCTTGGCTGAACCACCACTACCAATCATGAATGCCCACCTAGGTAGTTCTGGCCAAGCTAGTTCAATACAGGCCCAATTATATTAGTATTCCTGGCTACTTTGTTCGTGTACACATCCAAAATCTGAAATACTAAATGCCCAGACTCCTGGAACAAAAAATTTAAATCTCCTTCTAACATAATCAAATAATATTTTTACAGACAGAGCGCCAAAGAACCCACCAATCTGTTTTTTTTTGCAGGTGGCAGTCCCACAGTGTGGCTGTGTGCGCCTTGGCTGGAGGTGAGAGCTCGGTGGGCCAACATGGGAGAGGAAGTGGGCCGCACGACACCGTGAGCACAGAGGCAATGAGACGGTGGCAAGGGAAGTGGGGGAGGGGGAGGGGGTGGAGAAAGGGGGGAAGGAGGGGAGTAACGAAGGAGGAATGGTGTGAGCAAATGCACCTCTGTAGGAGAGCTGGCTGCGGTGAGGAGGTCGCCTACGACGTGGCAACAGTCAACAGTCAACAGAGGTTTAGGGAGGGGAAGTGATCATTCAACAGGGAGACAAATGTGACAGGCGGAACAGATATAAATCTGCGAATGCTTTCTCATCAGCACTGCACAAATCTAAACTGAGCCTCTTAAATGCACTGCCACCTGCTGGTGATTTCACTTGCTCACTGTGCTCAGGTCCTCCAGCCAATATTTAACAAACATTTATCTGCCCTGTTTCTGAGTTTCTTTGTTTTTTTGTTTTTTTTGATTGTCTGTCACACAAGACATACTCTGCACATACTGCAGTTAGACTATAGATGATAATAACTGGATCTTTGGTTTGGCTTGACCCAAGCATTTATCTCCCATTTCTTCATATTTATTAAAAAGTTAATTGAAGTGCTTACATGAACACGGAATTAAAACAAAACTTGTAATTTCAAGGGGTACCAAGTATACCACGGGATATTTCAGTTTTAAATTTGTAACCATTATCTACCATTATCTTGGTTGAACTACTTTATCACAAGACAACACCCCCCCCCCCCCCCCCCCCCCCCCGCCCCCTTCCTGTATTCTATTTTCTCTCAGGCAGGATTTTTAGGGAACAGTGTGGAGTCGTCGTTCGATGCTGGATGGTGTAATGATTAACAGTAGGCAACTTATTTGGCCCCTCCCCTTCCTTAAGTATGCAGACGGCACCCCGGCCCAGAATTCCCAGCAAGCCCCTGAGGGATCTCTCGTCTGAGATGCGGGATAGTTTACCCGATGGCATACTGAGAAAGGAACCACCCCTACAGGAAAGGTCAGGGGTCATTGTCCAGCCGAAGTGTTACATTTTTCCTGGCGCCTTAGAGGGCTGGAGGGGGACTGCCTCATAAACACATAAAAGTGTCTTTTGTCTTTTAATCTGCTGTTTAGAGATGGAACTGGATGGGGTTGCCGGTGGGGGTCAGTGACCCTCTGCTGCTCCCAGCTGTCTGAGCTCCATGCCTTCTCCACTGATAAGGAGCAAATGGCTGCAGAGAGCCACTTCAGGAACTATCCTACGGCCAATTAGCAATTGGCAAAACTCCTGGTGGGGAGGACACAGCTGGGTAAATAATGTGATGGCCTCACCCACTGAAGGGACAAATGGGGCTCCAATAAATAAACAAGTGTCATCTCAAGGCTTCACTTGAGGTTCGTATAAAATAAATCAATCCATTAGCCATATGATTCATATGGATTTTTTTCCTTACTAAAAATGAAAAATTACAGGAGAAATGTCATCAATAAAATGCAATTATTTTAAATATAATCATCTGAGGTTTCTTGGTTTGATAAATATATAAGTATTCCTCGTGGTATTTCACAGATAATCATATGGAATTACAATGTAGTTAGATTATGAACAATACTTCATTATATTGTGTAAATAAACAATCACTTCTCTGCCATAAATAGTGGAGCAGACTAAGTATCATTAATACTTCCAGGACCCAAAGAACAAAGGAGAGACCTTCACCAGCTGTGAACTGGTCAGTTTTCGGCCTAATCCTGGCTATTTTTCTTCCAAATGGGCAACTGGCTATGATTTCACATTACATTACATTATTTGGGAAATTCTCTTATCCAGCACAACTTATAATGAGAAGACGTGTGCATAAATCGAGGTTAACATTTTGTTTGATTGAATATTTTGAGGTAAACACACTGAATTGCGTCACCTCCAAGTATAGAGGTTGTTAACACAAGCAAATTCATTATGAAACACGTTGCATTATCGGCCTTGTTACCCTGTGCACTATTTTACTCAACATCTCAGCTCTGGCAGAATAACCCTTGTGTGAAAATGTATGGATTACAAGGATTTCGGGGAGACCAAAGAATCTGAAGCCTCTCCCTCCAACTGTGATCGTAAGTACCTAGTTCAGCCTAATTGATGCCTTAATTGACCTAATTTAACTTTCCTTTCTGTTTTAAGGACAGCTTGATCACCCTTGATGGGAATACCTTTCCTTGGCTCACTTTAACAAGAGGACTCAGCAGCTGGTATTAACTGGTGGATGGCCCCGGGGGGTTGTGAGGAGGGTCCACCAGGCCACAGTAGTTTAATATGGTGCTGCTGTTTGTCCAGCAGCACAAAAGATCACAGCAATCACAGTGTCCACATAAACTCAGTCTAGGGCTATACATTGAAGTCCCTTTTCATAGCACTTCAGTCAAAGCGAGATCTAAGGTGCATACCAGAAGATGTGGAATGGCTCGCACTGATAATTGGAATAGTTTGTATATCTTTAAACACACAGATTTGTTTAAAGATATACAAAAAGACTACCACTGCTGACATAATTTAAATTTTTACCAGAAGTAAAATATTGTACTATTTAATGATTCAAATGAATCAACCAAATGTGCACATTCTTTTTCAAATTGTAAATTTATTTTTGAAAAAAGCTTTCATAATTACTGATTGCAAAATATGCTGTATTCTGTGACTGCACATACTATTGGTAAAGAGATCTGGAAAATTTTCCTGATTACAAGGCACATGCTGTACAAGCTATACAAGAAGAATCCTTTGTGGCTTTTTGGTTTGCCCATCATATTCACCCATAGAGGGCACTAAAGAGGAAAGCAACACTATGGATTTTTAGTAAAATAGTTATTTACTAAATTCCAGGTTTGTTGTTTGACGACAATAGAGATTTTTCTGGCAACCCTTCCAAAACGTCTGTTGCCACAAAGCTGATGCTAAAATAGATCGATTAGGTGATACATTTGAAGACACTGTGTCCCCAGACACAAGTTTTATAGGCCAGTTGTGACCCATCTTCTATCAGGCAGGTTTACCACTGTTCCAGTGATTTTAAATACATTAAGTTTGACCGAATAGTGAATGTGGTATCCCTAGTTTTTCATTCATTTTTGTAACTCTTTTCCATCTGTAAATCATTTTTTCATGTTGTCCAAGCAGAGGGATAATTAGCTATAATTTATTTAGCCATTTTTGTTGGAAAAGAATAATACTGCTCACATTGTGAATTTTAAAGTATGGTATGGACAGTAGATGGGAAGGTTTTGTAACAGCCGGATAAATGTATCCAAAAGATATTTGACCAAAGCCCCACATTGGAAATTATTATCTGAAGCCAATGAAAACTGTTTCACCAATAAAAAGTCAGTTAATGAGAAGTTTTAAATAATCATATCAATGAAATTTTAAATAATCAAATACTGTAAACAACAATCTATATAAACATGGGGCATGTGTATTTACTGTGACCTGCTCCCTGTAAACAGATATGCTAAATCAGGGGCCATTGTGTATTTCTGGAAGATTTGACATTCTTCCAGCAGCCATGGAAGATAGTTCCAGCCAACATTCCCCAAGTGTTGAACTAGAACAATGTTTCCCGTGGAAAAAAAATGTTTTCTTTAGGAAAGGTTTTGTTCAGTTTTTGTGACACCAAAAGGATAAAAAAGGTATAAGCTATAAAAGAGTAAAAGAGAAAAGTAGTGACTGTTTAAATGGGACATTTTTTAATGAGATTTAAAATTATTCAAAGAGACGTATACCTTACTTATTCCATTCTATACTGGTGGTGCGGCCCCAGAAAAAAAGCCAACAGGGATGACATGAAACAGAGTAAATTGAGCTAGGAACTAGATTAAATATTGAGTTCAAATAAAATGTTAGTGTCACATGCCTGCGTGACACCCCTGAGAGGGAGATGCGGCAGTGCCGGGGAACACCGTTGGTTGCCGCATGGAGAGAGAGAGCGCACCCATACAAACGCAAAATAAAATAAATGCCATCTTCACCCTTCACCCTTCCCCCTCACGGGTTCCAGGCAAAAACAATAAATTAAAACAACAAGTTAAATAACAAAGACAAAATAAAGTAAAACAGCGGCAACTTTTCAGTTCCCCGCTTGTAGCTGGCCAGATTTTCACCTGACCAGCTCCTCCAAATTTTCAGTGGTGGATTACTTTTCTCCGTTGAGTTAAAAGAAACAAAATTAAAATTAAAAGCAGCTCAAATTAAGAAACACGCTCTCGGTGTGAGCTCCCAGTCTCAGCCTCGAACTGTGGAGAGCGGCACACCTTTAAGGACCTGGCCTGATTAGCTAACGCAACCCAGGTGTGTGCTCTCTCCATAATAAGAAATGAGACTTGGTCACAACACAAGTTTCAGAGCCTGGAATCATTCTATTCGTCACTACCTCAAGCCTCACAATAATTTCAGAGCCACATGCCACCCACTGACTTTGCCTTATAAGGTTGCAAAGAACTCACCATACCTTTAGAGCACGCTCAGCCACATGGTAAAAACCACCTTCTTTGTTGAACTTTTTTTCTCATAAGAATCTAGTCCATTACAAATTTCATTCACTTTAATTCCGCTTATGTTATTAGACTTCAGTGTCATTGTGAATCCTTTTAAATAGGAATGACAAAAAGGACACTGAGACAGAAGACTGCAGAACACAAATACACTATACACTATTTGGAGTTGAAACAATCATTTTTGATGTGAGGGGTGGTGACAAGTTAAAGCACTTCTTACAATGTCAAATGTATTGGGTATATTCTTTTAAAGCAAACTCTTTTCCAGGCCTTAATGAGGAGATAGATTTTTCTCTTTTTTGTAATGTTAATTATCTTACCCTTCTCTTTTTGTAATGCCAAATGTCTTGCATTTTCCCTCCTTGTGATGCTGTCTGCACGGTTTTTCTGTGACCTATGGGAAATGAATATTGTGTGTTATATGCTAATAGAGAACTGATTAGGATTCCAGGGGGATTCCCATAGATGTCAACATTTCAATGGATGTTTGCCATTTGAATATTATTTTGGCATTTTCTGGAACTTCTTTTTTAATCCTGTACATGCCAGCACACTGTATTCTGGAACACTATTGGATCAGGTCCACCTTTAAAATGACTAGAAAGAGGGTAATTCCTAATCTTTAAATAATTCCCTAATCACTGGGTCTTTTTATCTTAATACTTAGATTGTTCGTACTCACAGTTCCCTGAATAAACGTCTCCTGAACTCTGCCGTCTGGGATGAGCAGTTAGGTATCCTGTAACAGCGACGGGCCATCCCTGCATAGATCATGCTTTCCTCTCATGCACCCTTAGGAAAACAGATGCTTCCTGTGACTGCTCTTCAGTTCAGAATGGAGAGCTTTACTGTACAAGGTAAATTGTTGAGAATACACATGGTGAGGTTAAACTGTTCAATTTCCTTCATTTCTTAAAGCTGTTGCCAGTTTCATTCCTTATATATCTGCCCACAAGAGACTTGGGGAGACAACTGGATCTGTGCGGAAGGTGGGTAATGTCAGGTAAAAAATAAAAAAAAACATCTTAAAATATGAAATCTGATTGGATGTAATTATGTTGTCAGATCCTGCCAACGGCGACCTCAGTTGACGTCAAATCTTCCCTTACCACGAGCGTGCACTCTTCAGAACAGCACAAGAAAAGAAAGCCTGACAAAGATATTTTCTGGAGAGCGCTAGTGTTATGCAGAGAAGGATTCATATCAGAGATGAGTTTATTAGATGGCCAGAGCTTAAAGAAGAAAGGACAGATGCTGTGGTGACACTGTATATTTTGACTGGTACACGTATGAGCAAAAGTAGAAGTCCCGGTAATGCATACTGGTCTGTTCCGGTCTTCTTCAAACAGTGGTAGTAATGCGAGTGTTATATGACTGTTCTGTATCATAACAGAATCCATGTCTTCACATTCTAACCTTTAATAATATAAGCTAAATTAAGTGCCATGTTCCATTTGTCTCAAGCCAATGTATCGATACTTGTTAGCTAGCAAGCTCATATTAATCAGCTAATGTTAAGTAAATGTTGAACGTAAATGTAAATGTTAAATATCAATTTAAATGTTAAATATACATGTAAATATTAAATGTAAATGCAAATGTTAAATATAGAAACTAAATGTTTGGAACATATGCTAATTGGCTACACTTATGTGTAAAGTCAGTTTTTTGCATCAAGGAGGGCAGTCTCAACCACACCCACACAAACGCAAGTTAGCTGAAGTAGACAAAGCTATTAAATCATTCCAAAGGAGCACTGACAGTTCAGCGATGTTACTTTTTTTACTTTAGAAGTCAGAAATTATGCTAATCTGAATGTTTACGAGCATTTGTGCCTGGACGCTTCACCAAAATCAGTGGGGTCATTGTTAAATATTTAACCACACTGAAGGCATTATAATGTTCATGAAAAAAGACATTTTATCACAAGAAAAACGTCATTGTGAAATGTTTTAGATGTTAATTGGTTATTTTCTATTCATATGTTCATATATTTAGGAGTCATAAAAACATTACAACTTCCTGGGGGACTTACAATTCTACTGCCATTTCAGAAGTGAAATGGCACCAAAAAAAAAAAAGCAGCGCTCACTATTTTATTCAAAAGAACTGAATTTTGCATTGCTGAAATGAAATGTTATTCAAATTGTAGCCAACCCCTGTCTTGACATCATTCTGTTCAATTCTGATTTGTCCAAGTTATGTTGGGAAAGAGGCCCTATAAAATGTTTTCTGACATGGCTAGACAGCTAAATCTTGATTGAACAATGGTATTTTTATATGTATATCTTTGCCAACGGATCTTTGCCAATAAAGCATTTTAGTTTTAGGAATGCGTGTTTTTTGTAATCACGGTGAAAAGGAGACCTGTGCCACCTTCTGGATTCCGAATACGCAGCCAATAGAGTATGCCACACCTAGCTAACCAGCTACGAGTGTACATGCTTTCTGGTGGCTAAGTCACTGGGAAAACTTGATTGAACAACAACATTTTTTCATGCATTTCTTTGCCAAGATATTATCTACAGTGTGGTATAAAGCATTTTAGTTTTACGAATGGGTTTTTTTGTTGTTGTAATGACGATGAAAAGGAGACATGCCTCTAGATTCCAAATCCCCAGCAGCTATAGAATAGTATGCCACTGCCAGCTAACCTGCTGCGTTTTCTGGTGGCTAAGTCACCGGGAAAACTAAGCTGAATAACAACTTATTTTTTTCATGTATGCCTTTGCCAATATCTTGTCTACAGTGTGGTATAAAGCATTTTATTTAAACAAATTGTGTTTTTTAAAATTTTTTTATTTACGCCATATTTGAGAGCCAGGTCTGGAAATGCTTGTAGGACCTCTCCTTATAAATGTGACCAGATGTTATTGTACCATTCCTAAACCACACCTGGGTGAGTCCATCCCTATGGGTATCTGGCAGAAAAGGGTTTACATGGAAGAGAGTTTTTTCATAGATGGGTTGGGTGCAACTTCTTTCCATGCCTTGTATGTATGTTGAATAGGTGGATTAGTGGTTAAGGTTTGGCGTAATTTAAATGATTATGCCTATAAGCAACCGATGACACTAGGAAATTTCTTCCATGTAGGGCAATTATAAAAGTTAGATTGCCATGTCCACACTGCCCTGGCTTGTACAGCCAAGTAGAATTTTTCAAAATTTGGCATAGTATGACCACCCTCATTTACTGCCCTCTGTAACACTGACAGTTTTACTGGGTGGCTTTTTCCATATAAACAGATTCAAACATGAATTAGGTTTCTTAAAGAATGCCTTGGGCACTGTAACAGCGGGCATTTGAAGTAAGCACAATCATTTGGATAAATATGTCCATTTTAATACAATAAATTTTCCCAAGAAAAGACAATGATAGAACTCTCCGCCTGCTGATCTCATTGTCTGTTGTCTTAAGCAGGAGAGAGTAGTCGAGGAAAAAAAGTTCACTTAATTGGTTTGATATTTGAATACCCAAATAGTTGATGTTAGTTGGTCTTGCTTACTATCCACTGTATATATATCCATTGAATATATATTTTGTAAAGATGAGAAGAGATACACCAAAAAGTTACATTAAAAAGCAATATACTTAAAAAACAATATATTTAAAAATACATCAAAACAGTGCACAGTACGGGAAAAGGACTGATGAAACTAACACCTCCATAATGCTGTATAGTATATTACTATTAAGACAAAATCACACTTTGCCAGAATCCCCAGTTTATGTAATATGGCTTCCGTTTATTCAGAGAGTGCCAAATATAAATCTGTTTGCAATGAGACTATTTCTTTGAGGAAGCAGAGAACAGAGTTCAATGAACTGTTCAGCCGAGGTTGGTTGAGAGCATCATAGAACAGGCCATATATTACATTCATCTCAATTAAAGCAGTTAATGGAAACTTTCAAGCAAGTATGCTTTCAACTTCATGCCCAAAGAACTAAATCATCTTCACAAGTAATATGATGTGATAGTACTATTAAGTCACCTGATGGGCATAGGCAGAAGGGATTTCCTGATCCTCTCCATAGTAAAATGAAGCTGATATTAATTTCAATATCAAACCTAAAAAAAAAAGAAAAAACGTGATCTGAGGCACTTCTACAAAAAACGGTGAATCAATTAGAAATAATTATGTATTTGCCCAAGGTTGGATTCGACCCCAATATTACCATTTAGCATTCTACATCTACATGTGCCTCTGCATGACAAGCAGAGATACTCACCACTATACTAAGGAGGACTAAGCACGGTACTGGGATACCAGTTTGTGTATACACCATCACACACACTGTTCCTTCTCATTTACCACAAATGGGTTTTTTTTTTTTTTTCCAAGGGACCCTTTTAGGGCAGATGTAATTGCTAAAAAACTGAGTGTAGTGTGGGACTGATAGCCTAAAGGGCCTTTGCAGTTGATTTTGGCATCAAGGAGTATCTTGATGTTGGGCAGAAAGCACTACAGTTTCGGTCTGAATACACCACTAGCTCAACCCTGTGGTCAGCGCTGAAATAGTTTTTGTATTTTGAAATGAAATTCCCAGGCTTGCAACGGTTTTTCCCTTTAGGGTTGGCGGTTAGTTGTGCAGCCAAGTTCCTGAGATGCGGACCCAGTTTTATGGGGCAGGCAGCCTTTATAGGTAGTGCAGCTGTTAAATTTCGATTGAAAAGTAGACTCATTAGCTGCTTCTCCACTGAATGCCATCAGTGTCCAACTCATGTTCTGGAGGCCCACAGTGTCTGCCTGTTTTTTGGTGATTTCCTTTGAAGCAGCAGCCAGCTGAGAGCAAGCAGGGCTGGCGTCAGTGGGACACACCCAGAAATGTTGTCCCAGGCCCTTTGGGGGTGGGGGGGGGCAGTCATCTGTGAACTTGTGATAAATATTATCGTCCCAGGCCCGGTAATTATATTAGATCATTTTGTCCCAGGAATTTCACCTGACAGCTCTGAGAACATGGTGTGTGGATCCTTAGCTAGTCAATGGTATTTCAACAAAAAAAATTAATTGATGCCAGAGCAGCAATAATTTTAATTTAAGTTGATAACTTTAATTTAAGTTGATGGAATAAAGCCCATTAAATTTGAAAAGGATAATTAAACAAAAGTCACTCTGATGGAGGGTTGAATGTGCTTGAATTTGAATCTACCTTTCTCTCTTTATCAATCTAGAAGACTGCCTTACAGTACATCTCAATGGGAAAAGCTTCCTAAAGTAAAGGAAAGAATAATTTCACCAATGTATCCAGTGAGTGAACATTTAAAAAAGGATTTAAAATTGAGTTTGAAGAGTGTGTCTTTCTTAGATTTGGAATCTTTACTAAATTGTTTTTTTTTAAATATTTTTTATTATGTGCTTTGTCACAAAATATTCATGCCTGTATCTCCTTTGTAACCTTTGAAAATAATGTTATGTTTCTATCACTTTTGTTTTTGTTACACTTTTGTCTTATGACCCCTGGTAATTATCTTTATGACCATTTTTCCCTTCTTATTGCTAAACATTTAATTATGATGTTAAATATTTTGTGCAAAATTGTGTTCAATAGAAAACAGCACAAACGTTTTCCTTTCAGTCAATTTCTTGTTCAGCTCATTCAAGAAAGGTGGCATTGCCCATGATCCATAGAGGGCACTGTTGACAGATTTCATTTAAACAGTATAATGTTGTATTTGTGACACTGTTAATTGTTTCTTGAGTCATTTCATTTATTGTCACCCCTCAAATAGATAATTCTTATTAAAATTTTTATTATTATTAAGGATGTGAGGAAATTCCTGAAATTTCTGGGTCGCCATCCCCTCGTCTTTGCGCTCTAAAGAACAAGAGGTGAAAGGGTTAACTGTGTGCAAACATGACATCACTCCAGGTGGACCATGGCTGTTGAAAAAAGAGAGCATCTCTTTACAAGGAGAAAGAAAGGAACATACCATTATCCTGAAACCTGACTACTGAGAGAATGATTCATGCATACACATTCACACACACCATCATACAACCACACATACCAGCATGAACAGACAGACACACACACACACACACACACACACGCTGCAAAAAGTACTTGGAGATCAGAGCCCTGATTGTGTCACAATGCAAACAAGTCAGAAAAAAACACTACAGGGATTGTTCATCCACTGTCATTGTCCCAGCCGTCCAGTGCTGGGAGTCTGTGCATTTTTGTAGCTCTGCTCTTTTTAATTACACTGTGAACACACAGGTCTCCTGCATTAAGACTTACGGGGACCTACTCTTCAAATATCTGTGCAAGGACTTACTTTACTGTGCTCTGCTGTCAAACCTGTTTATCAGGAAGATACACCATCCCTTCTTAATTTGTGAAGTAAGTACTGGGGATTTTATACCTTTTCTTCATTCTTGGGTTCTGCACTTGATTAACTCATTCCTATCCATCTGTGCATAAAACCACTTTGTCTTGGGTATTCATAGTGATGTCACAAGTGTCACAAGCGCTGTCCGGTTTTAGGTTGTGTCAGCCTATCTTGATGTGTCATTCACAAGCAATAAGGATGTTAACGTAATTTTTGGGGAAAGGGGGAATTGAAATACTTGAATAAATTGAAATGATTACATTATGTAATGTCATAGTTTCAAAATATGTATGAATCTGTAGTACTCTATTCTCGTGACACTACCAGAAGTCGGGTCCTTGCCTGAACTCTTCACTGCATACACAGACACATGGAACCACATCTGAAAAGAGCACAAACGTAGTAACATGAAACATTGCATTCAATAGCGAAATGGTGTAGGTAGGATTATGATACACGAAACTCACATATCTAGAAAACCTTTTGAAGGTCATGTATATTTTCTATAGTGAGGTTGATTGCTCCCACTCTCAGCAAACATTCTCTATTGTTTTATTCCATTGCCTTTGCACTTTCCTTAGTTCCCTCTCTCCCACAAAGCTACAGTCTTCTGAAGAGGGTGTGTCAGAGAACAGGTAGGCTCCTGAACAATTACTGTCCTTATGGCAACCCCTATTATCACATCATATTACTTGTGAAAATGATTTAGTTCTTTGGGCATGAAGTTGAATGGTGGGGAGAGGAGGACTTTTCCAAGAATAAAGCATACTTGCTTGAAAGTTTCCATGAACTGCTTTAATTGAGATGAATGTAATATATGGCCTGTTCTATGATGCTCTCAACCAACCTCGGCTGAACAGTTCATTGAACTCTGTTCTCTGCTTCCTCAAAGAAATAGTCTCATTGCAAACAGATTCATATTTGGCACTCTCTGAATAAACGGAAGCCATATTACATAAACTGGGGATTCTGGCAAAGTGTGATTTTGTCTTAATAGTAATATACTATAACACTGTTTGCAACCCTGTTGTTAGTAGTATGCGTGCTAGAGAGAAAATATTATATCATATTATTAAGAAATGCTCGTCTCTTCCCAAATCTCAAATTCTATTGACTTTTTATTCCAAGACCTTTGTCTGAGGACTCTAGAAAGTATTCTTAGCTTTTATTGCATTTCCTCACCCTTTTGTTGTTGTGATTAGCTCTTCTGTCGTGAATAGAAACAGCAGGAGACAACAATGGCTCTTCATTGTTGCGCATGACTGCAGCAGTGTTCTCGAGAAATGAATGCATTGACATCATGTAACACTGAGGACTGCTCAGCAGAGCTTTTTCATGGGTACATTTGCAATGTGAACTTTCCTGTGTTCATTTCCCAACTGGCCACATGGTGACAGTAGAATCATATGCTCAGAACTGGCAGTGAACACCTGCTATACTTGTTGTCATCACTCTTCCTTAGTTATCAAATCCAAGGAGAATGTCTGAGGTTTGAACTTGACTGATAGATGCTGCCTCCCCTCCCCCAATCAAAAATAGGACTGCGCAGTGCTCAGAGAAACAACCTATACTTAACTCAGCACCTGTCAGCATTGGGGTCTGGCCTCAACTTGTAACAATAAATGTAAGAAAATGAGAGTTAAGCTGAGAGCTACACAGATGTTCTCCACATCTGCATGTCAGTCAGCATAAGAGCTTCTGTCAAATGATTGCATTGCAATGTAACTATGAACTACTTTGAAGAAGAAACTTCAATGACAAATTTAAGTAACGCAACACTGTAGCATTCCCTTAAATATAATAGCTCAAAGTGAAGAAAAATCTATACTTCTGCACGGTTCCATCTAGGGGCATGTTTCCTCATGACACCAGATGGCAGGCTGTTGTAAGGACATCCCATTACGATCCTGGGAATCCCTCAATCCCGATCCCTCTCTCCCCATCTCCGCAGGTCCGTCATCCATGTCCTCCCTTTTGCGGAAGACGGGGTCCCGGAGGCAACGGAGCCCCGTCAGGCAAGAAGTGGTGCCTTTCTTCCTGCTTCCGCCCCGCAACGCTGCCGTGTATCCCGGCGACACTGCTGCATTCTTTGTCAAGGTATGGTGTGGGGGTTGGGGGGGGGGGGGGGGGGGGGCTGGGGGGTAAGGGGACTGTGACCCACTCTGTAGTGGCCCAGAGGTGTTGGAGTACAGAGAAGAAAGAGAGGGTACTGTATGTTGAAACGGGTTTGAAAGCAACGGATGTAGAAGGTGGGAGGGACTGTGAAAAATGCCCTTCTTCTCACTGCAGGTAGCGGTGAGCAGGAGACAAAAGTTTATTGTAAATTTGTATACCAGGTTTTAAACAGGTTTTACACAGCAAGCCAGTCTTATGGTGACTGGGTTACTGCTCCACACAGTTTGCTTAAAGCCAAAACTCAGTCACAAATACAAAGTCAAGTACAACCATTCCTTGAAATATGAGCTTAATCAGAAGCCTACAGCCTGAAAGCTTCAGTGTCATGCACAATGGTCTGAGGAGCTTGGAGACCAGTAGACTGTGAGAAAAGTGTGACACCAAGTCCCAGTGGTCAGGACTGTCTTGCTAATGAAGTGGCAGACCCGGTTCACGGCGGGGTGAGAATCTGTGTGGGCTTGGGGGACAATGCCAGCTGCTGGTCATTATAATCACAGCCAATACAGTCACAATGACACCAGCGCCAAGTCTGCTACTTGACAAAGTAATTTATCAATGTTGTTCTATTATGAGTACTTTATTGTGCTATTTTGCTCTCCTCATCCGTTCCCCTGTTTACTTTTAATATCCTTTTAATATCCTTTTAAGTCCAGCAGAGGGCACCCACGTATTCATAGTTGACTCCATGGTGCTGAAGTTACACAGCTTAAGTTTTGGAAGCCACTATTAAACACAAACTGAAATGACACCAAAGGAACATTCAAACGTCAAAGTTAACTGCTTTATCATTGTTCCTCTGAGTCCACTGCACTTGAATGAATCAGTTTAATCACTTTGCAGTGATTCTGTTCACATAATGCACAATACTTAAAGACATTTGGAATGGTTCTGTGTGAAAATAAATGCTGGACTCTCTCTGTAAATGTTTGGATAGGCAAATGGTTTGTGTATAAGCATAGCCTGGAGAACTGGCCAGGGCATTCACTTGCTTGTGCTTGATACATCCAGCTAGAGATCAGAGATCATTTTCAACTACTTAATGACTTTTCACAGAAAAAACATATTTCTTCCAAATAAATCAGAATGTTGTCTTCACAGTTGTTCTATATTTAATCAAAGTAGTCAAAATATCCACAGCATTTGATCCTAGTGTTTATTTGTACATTATAGAACTCATTTGTTTTATTTATTTATTTATTTTTTTGAGATGTATTGTGCAGTTTCTGTACTTTTTAGAATAATTATATTTGGCATGAATTTGACTTTGTTATTTTTATTTCATTTATTTTATTTCATGCTCATATCTCAATTTCAGTGGTATCATTTCATTTACGTAACTAAATTTAATGTAAGACAACAACCATCTTTGCAGTACTATGTCCTTTTTCACTTTCAAACCACTGACATTTCCTCCGTCTGATTAGGTACAGGGCCAACCAGAGCCGACAGTGGCCTTCTTTATTGAGGGGGTGCCTGTGGCCCCCGGTGGACAGTACTGCTTCCGACAGCTGGGCAGGGGCGTCCACATCTTCACTGTCACCAACGTGAACCCCACGAACGCAGGGCGGTACATGTGTGAGGTCATCAACTGTGCCGGCCAGGTACAGGCCAGCTTCCGACTCCAGCTTAAGGGTAAGCGTGAAAGGTTGTGCCCTGGTCCTGGGGAAAACCTGGAAGCAGGTTACGGGATACTTAGGGCACCTGGAGTGACAAATGAAGACAAGAAATGATCTGATGATTGATAGTTCAACCAATTTACAATTGCGCCAATCAATCTTTTTGTGGCTGGGCTGTGCTTATGACGGGAACTTATTCGTTGTTAGTTTTAGATCAAGACAGACGAAGGCCTATCCAACGTGTCCTGAGGTGAGTAAAAACAGCTATATCACATTTCTATCAAAATACTGCATTTCAATTCCTAACACTCCCCGTTGAGACATAATGTAATTCCCCACTGTTTATTGTATCAATGTTTTCATACATAAGGAAATGTGCCTTTTCTTGACTGCCAAAACAAAGCGGATGAGTCATTAGGTGTGTGTAAAAACAAAATGAGGGGCTTTTTTCAACATCTTCAGGAAACAGTCATTGGTTTGCATGTCAGTCTGTATATGAAACGTGTTTCCTGAAGAATAAAACAGTATCTGATATTTTAAAAAGTTAAAAGGCTAGACCCTTATGAAAACATCAAGCCCAAAAACTGCATATGAACACCAATCATGCAAAGAGTACACATGTAAACGATAAAAATAATCCCACTTAGAAGATAAAAGTGGGAAATGGTAACCTGTGCCATTTCAAGTCATATGTTTTGTTTTCATATGTGAATATTTTTGGAATTGGTATCACTCTGTATTAAACTAAATTGGCATGCATCCTATTCGGTTCTCGACTACTGTTCCTGTAGGTGTTGTAGCTAGCAACCATAATTTAGCATTTTGCTGTGCAGAATTTAAGTATAAACTTTTAAGTGCAGTCAATTACATTATAGCCTCAGAGATACAAACTTTAGAGTTAAAAAGTATCATGTGCAAATAAGCTATATCAGGCTCAGTATCAATGATGCAAAAATGCAAGCATTACACAGAAACAAAGCACACTTATAGAAATGTATAAATTCCATTTGTAAAAACGCCATCATTGAATGCCATCAAAATAAATTAAAATGACCTGTCATAATACTGTCTCTAGACAATATGTGAAAGTCAACATTGTTTGATATAAAGAAGGCAGAGAACAAAATCAAATTCAAGTAAGAGCCAAAGATAATGGGTCTTTGAAAAAATAAAAAAGGGTAAAAATTCTTAAAATCAGTGCATTTTCATGTCACTTTCCAAGTTATTAACATATCTCCAGACAGCATATCTCTAAACAATCTCCATTGTCAAAGTTTTTGTTTGTTAGAGGCTCTACTTGTCTTGTCATAGAACCAAAACAAGGAAGCAGTAATTACTTTTATAACATCAGTTCTTATGTAATTAGTATGTAAGCAACTTTTATGGGACATTGCAGAACAGGTTTCTTCTTACACACCGAAAGGCACAACATCATTAGACAGGCAGGAGAAATGTCTATGAAACATTCTGTATAACAAGCAGGAGACCAGTTAACAATTCTCATTCTCACAACATTCCCAGAACATAAGGAAAGTTAGGTTTATGTTCCAATTTGTACATTTATTCAGTTTACAGTGCCCCTTGAACATTATATATTTTCAAAAGGAAAGCTGAGGGACAATCTTAAAGCACTATTAAATTTTATTATTTAAGTTTGAAAAGAATTTGTTGATGGTCCTTCATGTTACTTTTATCTGGAATCTTCAGACTTTTTCTCCCCCTTTCTCTGGCTCTTTCTTTCTCTCAGGCGAGTTCATAGCTGGGGAGAGAGTCACCCCCGCTTTGTGTCCAAGCCCTATGCTGTGACAGTGAAGGAGGGGGACCGAGTGGAGTTCAAGGCCAGGGTCACGGGGAGGCCCCCTCCCTCTGTTACCTGGCTTAAGGTACCATACACACACCGTATTTAAATGCTAACGTGAATATACACATAACAGGTGCGCTCCCATGTACTTGACCTGAGGCACAGCCAGCACCTGCTGCCAGCAACTGCCAGCAACTTCAATCAATCACACGGCATGTGACACATTGAATATATGTCTCATATTTAAATAAAAGGTTTGTTTGATGAGAGTCTCAGCCCATGAAGCCATTCACTGAGAGCAGACTGATAGTTCCAGCTTTGAGCTTCAGCTATGTCTTTAGCCAACTATGACAAGCAGTCCACAGTAGTACACAATTGGTCACGTGCCATCGGTGTTTTTTGTGGGTTTCAGTCAGCCAGGGTTCCTTAAGCTACTGTTGAGTCAGTCCCTCCCATCTTTGTGCAAGGTTACCACTTATCATCATAGAGAGACATACAGTTGTATTTTAGCTGCAGTACTGTATCGACTGTAGCATCAAAATAGTCACTGACTCAGTGGATTGGTAGAGCTCATTTGTGTCAGTGCATTTTCTTCTTTAAGACTGGCACACTAGTGACACAAAATGCACAAACTTTCACTAGAGGGGTTTGTTAAAATAAAGGTCATTTAAATTTTTTAAATAATACCAGGTTAATTCAAGGATTGATAATATTTTTTAAAAACATCATAATCATTATGTCATTGAATGTGCGTAGTGTAGTATAATATAGCATAATGCCACTTATACAACGGCTTGGCTGAATACTCCATTCAGATTGGTCCAAAGGGTGTGCATTATTTCTCAGTAAAGGGACACCTCAGGCCTTTTAACAGTTCTAAAATCAATGCGCTACAAAATCCAGCATTCTAAAGCAGTTAAAACAGTGACATTACTCTTTCGTTTTGAATTGTTTTTACGTCCCCTCGCATTTTCAATGTCCAATTTCGCAATAGATGGCAACGTTGAATCACGATTCTAGTTACTGGCTTCATTTAGGGATGCCAGCCATCCCGCAAAATACGGAATCGTCACTTATATGGACAGTCGAATATGCGTTCCGTATTTAACTCACGGCTACGGGACGCATTTTCATCCGTATCTTTGTGAACGATTCCGTTTGTAGTAACCGCTGTTTTGAATACAATTCAATAGTTAGCTAGCTAGCTAGCCGGGATAACAAGCATGCTGACCTAAAACCCAGAATTTTAATATTGACTAGGTGACAAGTGACGGCGAAGCTATCATAAAGCTAACTGGAATTCAAACCCGGTTTCAGAGTGTCTTGGAAAAACGCAATGTCTACACTGCGAGACGGCAAAATTTAAAAAAAGCAAGACAGCTAGGGAGATTAATTTGATTGAGTAATGGTTTCATTTAGTTTTCTTAAATAATGTAATGACAAAAATGACCTAAAATGGTGGTAATTGTATGGTATAAAACGAGAAGGAACTATTTTTCTCGATGGAATCGTTGATTTCATAGAATTAACGACCAAAGGTTTTTGCTTAACAGTGGTGCAAATACAACTACGAACCAGAGTTTTGCTAAAAATAATAGGGGAGAGCGGGGTATGTTGTCACACTTTTCACTCTTTCTTACATTGACTGGGCACAATACATCACAATGGTATAAATGTCATACCAAATGAAAAAAATAAGTCTTATTACATATTTAAATAAGTACATATTTTGTATTCATTACATCTTTATATCTTATTTCAGTACAAAGTTGTAGACAGTTAAATACAGTGTGCTCACTTGTGACAACTTGCCCCATCAGCGGGTAAGTTGTCATACTATGTCGAGGAAGGTTGTCACATTGGATTATCAACAAATAAAAACACAACTACTGAAGTGTGAATATTGATTTTTTAAATTTCAAATTCAAAACCAAATTCAACATCATTAACCACTGATGTTGGCACGGCTGCCTGCCCGTGGGAACCTTTTGAAAATACCGAATCAGAGTACAGTAATTTACATGTGACAACTTGCCCCAAACTGACATGTGTGCTAATGTTGGCTAACTCTCAAGGTTAGCTCAACATAGGACTGCAGCTAAAGTATCAAAAGACACTTCAATGTCTCCTCTACTCAGTACAAAAATATAATTTTGAACATTCATACCTACCAAAGTTTTATTACATAAAATGTAAAATGTCATTTTTTTACTTTTGAAGGTGAAAAATAAGAAAATTGTGCTCACCTCAGAATAGAGTGACTTTGACCACATTTGAACAGGAAGTTGATCACAGAACATGTTCACAAAGTAGCTATTTGATTTTTGAGATAGCACCTCTTCTGTTTGAAATATGAACAGTTCTCCCCTATGCCCAAACGGTCGTGGAAGAATATTTCACTTTCAGCTGATTAAGTCGATAAAAATCAATAAATATTAAAGTAACCATATATAGTCATTGTTGGTAACCCGTTATATAAGTGGGATAAACCTCTCCGGGACGTCATGGTTTATTCCTTACATAATGGTTGCTGGAACTGAGGTCAAACAGAGAGAAAGGTCTTGAGCAGAAACTTCTGGCTATATAAGTGTGAGAAAGAGACCCACTGGCAGAAGGGGCTGAAATAGCTGTATGCTTGAGTAGTTCTGATGAAAGTTGTGATAACAGGATAACTGGCAGAGAGTCCTGCTCTGAGATTTATCCTTTCATCTGACCAGAAAACAAGTGCTGGGTTTTATGGCACACAGACTTGCATGTGTGCTGTGTGGCATGAAATGTGTAGAAGGCAGAATCCTCCCTTTGCCTTTATCCTGTGGTGTGCTAAGTTAACACTGCTTCTGACTTAAACTATCTCTTTGACTTCACTGTACTTTACTCCTTACTTAACTGTATTTTTGGGCCCTGGGAGGGTTTTGACTGTTGTAGATTGATCTACTGTCACATTTCACAATGCGCTGGCAGTCAAATGCAATCAAGCTGAAGCACACCTTCCTTAGGAATCAGTTTCTTCAGAAACAATCTCACTGCCATCTATTACAGGTCATGGGAACAGACTGCAGTTAATTTAGCTTCTCGGAATCTTATTGTTGTACATAAAACAGTCACTTTCCGTGTTCTGGCACCAATTAGGCTGTTTTCCTGTTTTGGATTCCTGTCCAACTTTTCAGAGCTCTGTGTGACTTTAAACAGCAGATTAGCATAATTTCAGAGGGGTGGACTGGGGTAGGGGGGTCTATATAATTCACAGCTTAGAAAAAGGCTTATCAGTTTGGGTTGTGCTTCTATATTTATTATTAGAGTTGCAAAATTTCAGGAATATTCAGGGGTGGAAACCTTCCTTGGGAATTAATGGGAATATACAGGAATTATCAGGAATATATGAAAATGAAGGGGAATAAAAAGGAAAATTATGCACAGGCTGTATTTACCATGTCCTATGGACATAGACCTTTTACCATGTCATAAGCAGACATGCAAAGCTTACTAATAGAAATAAAAAAATTGTAGACAAAAGAGGAGACAAGTTTACTTTTTACATGGGATTCTTTCACTGAACAATTAAACACAGGAAGGTTGAATAACATATTCCCTCTGATGGGAGAATGCACTATGCATACAGACGATTGAATTTCTACTGAATTTCCATGAAATGGAATGCTGACAATTATCTGTGCATGGTATGCAAGAGTGCACTGCACATGAGGAGGAAGAATGCAAAGGGCAGGGATATAATTCTACTGAATTTCCATTAAATGGAGATATTTTAACCAAAACATGCCTCAATATCTTGAATGACCTTTTAAGGTGTATTTTGCCCACCAAAAATGATTAACTATTATAAGTCAACATTTTATATGGAAATTGGGCTAAATTCCCAAAACTCCTAAGCTTAACTTCCTGCAGAAAGCTTCCTGGAAATTACTGGAAATTTTGGACCCTTAGAACCCTATTTATGAGGCTTAATATAATAATAGCCACAGGGTGCCCAAAAGCATTGATAAAGGTGTGTCGGAGTCATAGGCTCTGCAAGTCAACATTGTTCCACAGTAATAAAAGGACCATTGTTAGGACTCCTTAAACTGTTACACAATAGGAGATCCTTAAACAGTGCCAGTGAAGAATAGCGACTGAATTAGGCATCGGAGTGCAGACCTGCCTGACTCTATGTCTCTCTTTCTCTCCCTCTCTGTCTGGTAGGACTGGGCCCCGCTGCCAGGGAGGTCTACAGCTCACTGTTTCTTCTCTGCTGGTTTTCACCTGTTGGAGCTGCAGGTGGTGCGGAGGGAGGATCAGGGCCTGTACACCTGTCAAATACACAGCCCAGCTGGGGAGAGCAGTGCGTCTGCACAGCTGACTGTTACAGGTACAATATACAAACCAAGTGCAGCTAACAGCCTGAGGTACATTACCCAAACCTGACTAAAGCATTAGTATTGCGCTCACAGACACATTACATAAACCCCATCACAAGACCTTGTCATGCCATGTCACAACTTTGAATTTGCTTCAAGAAAGGATGCAATTTGATTTTATTAAATGTAGTCCCTTTTGGTGGAAACTCAGTAATAAACATTTCTGCTGTCTATTTTATTTTACAGTTTTCGTTTACATATCACGTTATGTGCATGCATCATATAGTTATTTCCCTTTATATACAGTAAATTACAGTGGCCTGCCATAATGGCATGTGCTGTTGACAGGACAATTTTCCTGACCTGATCAGCCAGTGCACTTTACTTATTCTATGATATATGTTAACACATCTTTACACACATATAAGAAAATATAAAGGTCTTATTGACAATTATATTTTCTTTTCTTTATTAAAAAAGTACCACTTTCAGCTGACTTTAAAAATATACTTGTCTGTTAGCTTTTTTCCTTTTCATGTATGAGTCAATGAGAAAACCCATTGGGACTGTGTGAATAGAAAATAATGTGCCAGTCCTTAATGATACTACAGTATAATGATATATTACTCTTCCCGCTTTAAAATATAATAGTGCAAGTATATCTCTGACTGATGTAAAACTTATGAGTATTGATTTTGGCACAGAATGTATAGATGACTATAAGTACACTCAGGGAGATGGCTGAACTAAAAGTGTTACATGAATCTTGAGGCACACTGAATTTTAAAGAAAAATTATGAGTGGTTCAAACAACCCTACATGCCCTATTAAATTGTGCTAAACAAATGAAACATTTCAGCAGTGACAGATGTTGCAAGAGAATACTTTTCTACGGACAGGTGTTTTTGTTTTTCTTTCTTTCCAGATGAAAGTTTTTGCTCCATGCCCAACCCAAACTACATGACAAATGAGTAAGTACAGTGATGCTTGGGGGGAGCCCTGGGTCTATGCAGGTTGTGTCAGTCACGCTATTTCTACTTCCATGACATATTGCCAGGTAAAGCCTTAAGGATTTACAATGCAAAACCTGTACTTCATTGGAACTGGTACATGGAGCCTTGCAACCAGATATACAGTGCCCTCCATAACATTTGGGACAAAATCATATTTTTTCTTAATTTGGCTCTGTGCTCCACAATTACTTTACTTTTCATACATTGCCCCCCATTTCAGGGCACCATAACATTTGGGACATATTAATGTCATGTAAATGAAAGTAATCATGTTTAGTACTTTGTTGCATATTCTTTGCATGCAATGACTGCTGGGATCTGGCTGGCACCACCGGGTGCTGTGTATCTTTCCTGATGATGCTCTGCCAGGCCTGTACTGCAGCCATCTTCAGCTGCTGCTTGTTTCAGGGGCTGATTGCTTTAGGTTTTCTCTTCAACATATGAAATGCATCTTCAGTTTGACTCAGATCGAGTGACTGACTAGGCCAGTCAAGAATTTTCCAGTTTTTGGCTTTGAAAAAGTCCTTTGTTGCTTTAGCAGTATGTTTGGGATTCTTGTCTTGATGTAGTCCAGTGATTTTGGAGGCATTTGTTTGAACTTGAGTGGATATTTCTGTACTCTGCTAATTATTTCTGCTGCTGCTATCAGCAGTTATATCATCAGTGAACACAAGTGAGCCAGTACCTGTGGCAGCCATATATGCCCAAACCATAACACCCCCACCACCATTTTTCACAGATGAGGATTATGCTTTGGATAATCTTGGCCTCATCTGCCCACAATAATTGTGGAATTATCTGTCCAAAATATCTTTTTCCAGAAGTCAGCAGGCTGACTTTTTAGGTACTTTTTATTAAACTGTAACCTTGCCATCCTGTCTTTGTGGCTAACTAGTGGTTTGCATCTTGCAGTGTAGCTTCGGTATTTCTGTTTGTGATGTCTTCTGCAGACAGTAGTCACTGACACATCGATGCTTGCCTCCTGAAGAGTGTTCCTGATCTGTTGGACAGGTGTTTGTAGGTTTTTCATCATTATGGACAGAATTCTTCAGTCATCAACTGTAGAGGTCTTCCTTGGTCTACCAGGCCCTTTGCGATTACTTGGCTCAGCAGTGTTCTTCTTAATGATGTTCCAAATATGTTTGGCTTATGCCTCAGACTGTTTTCTTTCTTCTTATTTTCAGCCTCATAGTGGCTTCCTATCCTTTCGTTGGCCTAACTCTGGTCCTCATGTTGACAAATGCCAATAACAGACTCCAAAGACAATCAAAATAATAGAATGAAAACTAGATACGGAAAGCTCTCTTATGCCTGCATTAAGGGAGCAATTAAACACCCCTGTCTGATCAGAAACACAACCATTCTTTTCAAAACATTATGGTGTCCTGAAATGGGGAGGGGGGGGGGGGTGGTTGTAAAAAGTGGTGTAATATCTACATAGTAATTTCGACACCAAAAGGGATTTTAAAAATACCCTTTTAATAAAGCCTGAGATTCTGCACTTTAGCTACATGTGAATAGTTTGATTACCAACATTATAGAAGGCACTGTAATACTTGTAATGGCTGTCATCATCAATCCCCAAGACAGTGTGAATGGTGCTTCTGAGTGCTTTAGTGTGTGCAGTCATTCACCCAGAGCACAGACAGGGCCCTATATGTAGTTGCAAGCTTAAGCCTTGGCTATGCTGCAAGTTGACCATGTCTAATCCTTGCATAAATGCAAGATCAAAAGGCACAATTAGAGATTATTTTTAGTTGTTGAGAAAATAATTGGGAAAAGAAGTGAAAAATGGTTTAAGAAAGATAGTTTGGAAAGCAGAAAAATATTTGAAGTTCCCTTATGGAGCATTATAAATCTAAAGGCCATTGTAGGGATGGATGAACTATTTCCTGCCTGTTTAGACAAGAATAATGCAGACCTACTGGTCATTTGTGGGCTTTCAGATACCCTGGTAAGGTTCAGTGTGTTGAGTGATGTGTTTTGCTTTTTTCTGTGGCATGTCTGTCACCTGGAAAGTGGAAACAACCTCTGATGTAAAACAGATTTTGCAGATTCAGATTCTCCTGGATATTCTCACTGCCACAATATCCAGTTGTTTGGGTAATATGAATGGAGAGGGAAATGCAAGTTAAAAAATGATGCTGCGATAATCATGTTTATGTCTAGAGCAGCACAAGAATGCAAAGAATATCTTTTGTAAGGTCGTCTCTATGGAGATCCCATTAACTGAGAGGTACTCTTTCAGTTCAGAGGACTGGTTGTGAAATGGTTTCATCCTTGCTGATCCCCTAATTCCCTCTGAGTGGGTGTGGAGAAAGAGACCTCTGCTCCACCCTCACAGTTGGGCTTACTCTTCTCTCTCTCTGATGAGAGTCGTACGCGCATTGGCTGGTGTCAAAGGGCAAGAGAGCCTGCCATAACATGGATAATTAAAGTTACTGAACTCTGTGTTTGTTGTCACAATTTTATGTAAACCATCTGCTAAAAGGTGGTTCATAACCATGGAGGTGAATAAAACAGTTTCCTCTACATAGAGGCAGCAGCAGCACAGTACCACTGTTAAGATTCTGGCACTGCTGCTGGAATTATTTTTAAACGATACTAAGAGGTAAAGGGGCCCATTAGCTCAGAGTAACACTGTGGCATTATATTCGGGAATTAAACCTAGAAGTAAATTTCTTATTTACTTAAGTCAATTTATTATCTCCGCCAGGCGAGAGCCTGGAGGGGATTATGCGTTTGGTCGTGTGTGTGTTTGTGCCTGTGTTTGTGTATCTGTCCGCAGCTAATCTCGCATACTACTGGGCCGATCAGCCTAATACTTGTTGTGCATGCTGGCAGCAGGCCAAGGACCGGAATTCTCGAATATTTTGCAAATCGGTCAACGACAAGTATTTTATTTGAATTAATTTCCATCATTGTCCATTGAAACACATTGAGTTCTAACTCCTCACTCCTCCTAACCGGCCGGTAGGGGTCGCAAGTGATCAACAACCGCTTCCGTTTGGAATGAAAAACCAGCGATGTAAAATGTCAATTTCAATGTTAAAATGCCAACAAAATAATCTGCCAACTAACGGGGTACGTTAATGTTTGAATCTGTGGCAATTATTTTGTTTGCATTTTCACATTGAAATTGATATTTTACATTGCTGGTCTTTGAGAATTGTTCCCGTCCAGATTGTTCCTGTCCGGATTTGAAACGAAAGTGCCAGACTATAGGCTAACGTCAACGTTAGCTCTGTCTATCGTGGCTGATTTTAATGAAATTAGCTAACATGTCACCACCTTTAGCGCTACTTCACTGAATCGGCGTTTTTGGGATTTTCAGTGGCACATGATAAAAACTTGTAATATTGTATTTGTCTGGTTGCATTGATTGTGTAGCCTCTATTGTTGCATCAGCAAAGCTAACATGCCTGGCGGAGATCTGCACTCTACTGAGTGCACTCTTCTAGTAATATGTAATGTCTTCGGTCATTGTTAGTTGTTTCAGGGGGCATTATGGGAGCCTTTTGTGATCTTGTTTGCCATCCCAACTCATCTGTACCGTGTGGTAAACAAGTAAGAGTGATGGATGGATGACTGGCTTTATCGTACGCATGAACAAAATGTGAGTTTGAACATAAGTGAATTAGCTGAGGCACTCTTGTGAAACTCATTATCCGCTGCTGGAGAAAATCCAAGTGGAAACTATGATAAAAAATGTATAGGAAATCAAAGAGAAACCTGTTACACTGCACAATGGCATTCTCTAGTCCTGTTGGTAATCTGTTGTATAAATGGTATATTTCCTTAACTCTCAAAGAAGTATTTGATTTTCCCAGATACAATTAAACATTACATTACATTACATTACAGGCATTTGGCAGACGCTCTTATCCAGAGCGACGTACAACAAAGTGTATAACCATAACCAGGAACAAGTATGACGAAAACCCTAGAGAGAAGTACCGGTTCAAGTGCAGGGAACAACCGCATAGTTCAACTTGGACCCTGAAGGTTAAACTGATTAACACTAACACAACGAGAACGGCAACAACGCAGTCTATGGAAAAAATACAAGCAGTAGTTAAGACAGTTAATGCACCTAAGTCACCTACGAAACAGCTGCCTAGTTACAACCCTAAGCTTACAGTCATTTACAGGGGGTAAGGAGGGATGGGGAGAGGTGCAGCCTGAAGAGGTGAGTCTTCAGTCGTCGCTTGAAATGGGTCAGTGTCTCAGCTGTTCTGACCTCCACGGGGAGGTTATTCCACCATCGTGGGGCCAGAACAGACAGGAGACGTGTTCTGGAAGTGCAGGTGCGAAGAGGGGAAGGTGCCAGGTGTCCTGAGGTAGCAGAACGGAGGGATCTGGCTGGCATGTAGGGTTTGAATATTTTGTGGAGGTATGCTGGGGCTGATCCCTTGACTGCCTGGTATGCTAGGACCAATTTTTAAATTTGATGCGAGGTATAACAGGCAGCCAGTGGAGGGTAGTGAGCAGGGGAGTGACGTGGGAGTGTCTGGGGAGGTTGAAGACCAGACGAGCTGCAGCATTCTGAATGAGTTTCAGGGGTCTGGTGGCAGATGCCGGTAGTCCAGCCAGAAGAGAGTTGCAGTAGTCCAGGTGGGATAGAACCATTGCTTGGACCAGGAGCTGGGTTGAGTAGGTGGTGAGAAAGGGGCGGATTCTGCGGATGTTATACAGGAAAAATCTGCATGCCCGGCTTACTGCTGCGATGTTCTTGGAGAGGGACAGCCTGTTGTCCATCACCACTCTGAGATTCTTGGTACAGGGTGATGATGTCACTAAGGTGTCCCCTAGGGAAATGGAAAAGTCGAGGAGGGGAGAAGATAGAGCAGGAATAAAGATTAGCTCCGTATTTCCCGGGTTGAGCTTCAGGTGGTGATTGTCCATCCAGCTCTGGATGTCCCTCTGGCAAGCGGAGATGCGGGCAGGGACCTGTGTGTCCGATGGGGAGAAGGAGAGAAAGAGTTGCGCGTCGTCGGCATAGGAGTGATAGGACAAGCCATGGGCAGAGATTACAGGGCCAAGGGATCTTGTGTATAAGGAGAAGAGAAGGGGACCGAGGACTGAGCCCTGGGGAACTCCGGTGGCGAGGGGACGGGGTGGTGATACCTTACTCGCCCAGGCAACCTGGAAGGAACGGTCAGAGAGGTAAGACTCAATCCAGTCAAGGACTGTGCCACAGATCCCTGTTGCTGCCAGGGAGGACAGGAGGATAGAGTGCTCCACAGTGTCAAATGCAGCGGAGAGGTCTAGAAGAAGCAGATAGTGTATGGCACAGATAGCAATATACCAATATGAATTACAAGTACACCATTAGGAGCATGAAACTAAAAGTAACATATGCAATTACACCTGTTAAAGCTCTGTATTTTCACCAAATCTCAAATGTGACTATTACTTTCCAATAATTAAAAATATTTGAAATACTATCAACTATCTATTGTATAAGAAAGGAATTACCACTATCACTAAAGAACACCATGTGGGAAAGTCAGCAGTTCCATATAAAGAAAGAGGAGAACAAAATCACATATAGTTCACATAAGAGGCCAAACATACTGTAGCGGGTTACTGAAAGTGAGATGTATCATTTAGAAAACCCACATAGAAAAAAATGTAATATTAAGATCCATATTACCACTGGGTTGATCACTGATTTTTAGCATAAACTATGGATTACAGCCACACAATGAGATGCCTACTTAAAACAGTGTCAGAACCTGTTTAAAAAAAATATGGTTGTGACACGTGCCTAATTCTAATCAATAAAGGGTGCTTTCCATAAAATGGGTATACTTTCACATTTTGGAGTTCTGAACTTCCTCCATTCCTGGTGCATTCAAGTCTTCTTCTAGGTTCAACTTTAATGCTAGTGTGTTCCAGGCTCTCATACTCTTTCCAAAAAATAGTACACTTAAAAACGCATCACTCAATAAGGTTTCCTCCAGCTGAGCTCAGGTCTGGCATCTAGTGTGTTTACCTTTCATGGCATTGCTATTGAAAACCCCAAGGAGTCACACAGTACATCAGGCACCCTGATGAAGTTCAGTAGTTACTGATGTGAAACAGAAAACAGGACTTTAGGTTTGCCTCCCTCAAGAGGGGTTTTGAGCCCATAGTGTTGACAATGTACACATTCCCATGAGAGTGAGAAAGGGGAGAGGACCTATGAACAAGTTGCCTTCCCCTCTAGTGTCCCTCAGTGTTTTTCTCTCAAGCTGCCAGAGTTGTGTGTGTTCACACTGTGGTGAATCAGTCTCTGGAGTCACAGAACTAGTGACTAAGATTTCCAGGGCTCCGATTTGGTATTGTTGCACCATATATTTATTTGCCTGAAATAGATCATAAATATGTGTTTTGGTTCATAGAACTTTTATTTTACAAAGGATTGTATCTAATACAGCATTTTTAGCATTAGTGATCATGGTGTAAGATCTTCCCTGCCTGTCATCTTGGTTAGTATACCTGTGAAGGTGACATAAACATACTCACTACTGGTGACCCCATGTTGGAGGACACAATTTGCTTTATTTGTCTGGGGTCTTATCATGTGCTCAGTGCTGTCTGGTGAAAAGGACTGCTGTTGCTGTTTCTACCAAGGGCTCTTGGGTATATTATAACCTGGCTGTTTCTAGGGCGACCATCCCCTCTGAGTCAGGTAGTCAGCTAGCTCCCACTTACATGACAAATGCTTCTGGGGCTACTAACCTGGCTGTACCTACAGTAGGCAACAGCTTAAGGATAGGCTGGGAGATTTATAAACTCAAGGCAAGGGACCAACCATGAGCATCAGATGTGTTCTGTAAGCAGAGTAATAGCACATTGCCCTAGCAAAAGGCTTAAACCTAAGACATGCTTCTACACTGTGGTTCGTATACAAAGCTGTTCCACTGGATGGATCAGATTCTTGTGATGTCATCGCCTTACACGCCTCCGCAGGTAGCAAGATGAAGCTGGAGCCAGTGACATATTCATTGGTATTTTTCATCGTTATGTCAAAGAATGCCCATCCTCAGCGACAATGCAATCAGTCATAGCCTGTAGTACAAACCATTCAGATCGGTGGCAGTACTCAGTCCGTTCAAAGAGCAGTTAGATTCACACATCAGTCACTGCTGTAAAATCCAACGTTTTCACTGACAATTGATGTATAAAATCACAGTTCTTTTGAAAGATAAATTCGCGAATCCTAGGGCCATTAGACTGCAACGTTACACGATCACGAAGTCTCCATGCAAAATATGGGCGATGGGTGGCTATTCAGGAATTTGTCTACCTCCATCAGTCGAACATAGGCTACGTTTAATGTTTTTTTCATAGCGACAGTCTGATCGTCGTTTTGCCACCGGCTTTGTTGACAGAGCACGGCTGTGGGGCTTTCGTGCAGCGATCACCAGGTATGCAGCAGGTTTCCCCACCCCTTCCGAGTCTCATTCTCTCTCCGCTCTCTCGCGCTTCAGTTAAAGTTCACGCACTGCAGCGCGACGTCTGACCTGATAAAGCATGCGGCTTCCTGTACGGAGGACGCGAACAGTGTGGGGGGACAGATATTCTTGAGCTCCGTGTATACTCTAAAATGCAAGTGATGTGAATGAGGGCAGAGGGAACGCAGGACAATTCAGAGGAGAGAGAGAGAGTGTGAGAGAGACAGACAGACAGAGAGAGAGAGAGAGAGAGAGAGAGAGAGAGAGAGTTAAACAGGATTCACAGAGAGGGCACAGACAGTGAGTTAGGAGTCTGGCGTGGAGAGCCCTTTCCCACAGATAGATATGAGCAGCAACAAGACAAAACAGACCTATGTGTCCACTTTCAGGGTACAGCTTAAGCCTACCACACCAACACAGGACAACAGTGCCAGCAAGAGGGTGTTGGATAATGGACCAGCAGTCAGGAATACCACCTTTAAAAGCAGGATGGAGGAGAAATCAGTTTCAGGTAAGGACCATCCTTACTATGGGTAACCAGTCAGGCATTTCAGTCTAGTAGCCCAAATAATGGAAGACTAATGTGTTATGAGCCGGTGTATGTTTTGTCTGACTTCCTGCTAGACATGTAACAGCAGGATGCTTTAGGGTTACACTCAGAGATTATGTACACATTAAAATGATTGTACAAAAATCTGTATTTTCTTTTTCAGCATGTATTTTTAAAATATACTAACATATAAGAACTAGACTTGAACCTTTTTTGCAACTATTTTTCTTTTACTTTCTTGTATTATTTACAATTTACTGTTACAACTAAAGCATTTGTAGTATTGAAAAGAAGGCCCATTACGTAAATACAGTGTTTATCCGTTGCATTGACATGAGAAATGAATTCAGTGACAAGAGTACATAACTGCACTGCACAATTTAAACATGAATATAAGATACTAAGTATTATAAAGTTCTCAAAATGAAGTGTTAAAAAGTACTTGCTGTTAGCTAGCTTTGCATTTAAAGAATGGGATCTGCAAGTTAACCTGAAAATCAAGAATGATCTGTTACAAATGCAAAAGTAGTATTTTGGGGTGCAGCACGCTTGTATCATAGTCAGCTTGTTCATTTCTCTGCTCCTAGTCTTGTTGCATGTGTGAATTCACAGCATGCTAAAAAAGCCACCAACTTTGAAAGATGCACTTGAAAGTAAGAATTGTTTCCTGTAGTGCTGTTACCATAGAAGAATATTGTACGAAGAGTGTACTAATACTGTAAAAATAGGATTGATATGTTTTTGTATTGATATGGAGTGCTGCCTTTTTTGTTCATGCTTTGCTTGAGTGGTGACATCATACTGAATTCTAGTTCTGTTCAGGTTTAGCAGCACAGTAACTTAGTTGTTGGGCTGGTGCACTCATTCTAGTTATTAGGCTCATGCATGTGTAGTGTTACTTTAATTAGCATTTACATCTCACAGGAAATGTCAACTTACACCCCAGGGTTGGATGTTTTTTCTAATTTGTTTGCCAGTCATGAAGTCGGATACAACCACATTTGTAGAACATCTTTTTTTAAGGACGGGTGCCTCAGCCTGCATGGGTTTATGTGCCTGTGGAGGAGAACAAAAAGATGTAGTCGCCAGCCTGGACGTAATTATCTGTGTGGCAGCCAATAAGACAGAGGGTCATTAATATGGAAGTTGAAGGAGGCAATTTCAGCCTTGACACTGAAAAGACTGCTTTGATGTTGTCTTAGATTTCCTCTTAGATACTCCCTAATGTGAATAATTGGTCCTGTGTAAAAATCGAGAGCAATCTGGTATTAAAACCCTTACAATGGTCCCAACTGGAAAATAAAGGAAAATTGCAGGTTTCAATAGACTGTTTGATAGAAGTGGCAAGGAGTGTCTAAAACTAGTAATGCATTCCTTATTGTGTAGTTATTTAGACATTAAAGGACAACATGATATAGCCCACCGTCATAACAATGGCACTGCATTCATTCTATATGACACAAATAACTTTGTGGACAAATGTCAAGGGTTTATATAGAGCAGGGCGTGAGAGCCATGGTGCACAAGTTCAACAGGTCAGTCCAGGTCTCTGGTGATGTAAAGCCCAGGTAGCAGTGCTGACCCCACTTGGGGTTTGTCTGTGCCGTCTGAAGATGGCAGCTTGTTTGTTTGTGAAAGGCGTCTGTGCTGTAGAGATGTAGGGGCACAGGCAGAGTGATCTATAGACATGCTGAATGTCAACAGTGGTCATTCATGTTGGTCATTTTTTTTTTTTTTTAAGGAATGTGGCTACTGAAAGCCCTTATTATTGTGGTGTTTTGAAGAACAAGTAAAAAAATACACTTCAGATCAAGACTAGTTAAATTGGTGCTAATCTTAAATCCTGAGTATGCCTCAGATGTTCAAGATTCCATGTGTGTGAAATCAGTGCCAGTAAAAGAAAGGGAAACAAACATGGTCTGTTATTTACTGCATTAATTCAGGCCAAACAGGCTGTTGTGCTTTCGCCGTGAATACCAGTCCAAAGTTAACAGCACCTTTCCCGAGTTGTGAACAGAATTGAACTGTTATTGATATATAGTTCTCCAAGATAGCTGATAACTCCTGTGAAACCTTTCTAACTCCAGAATGGACCTTTATACAGAGAAATTAATTTTATGCTTATATTGCACTGCACTTTGATCTTCATAGATCTGCATGACTGGGCTAACCCTCCTATTATGTGTTGCTGTCTCTTTTGAGCCATTTTAGTATTTGTTGGACCTTAAATACGACATAACTTCTCTTTTTCTCCGTGACATTTTATTACATTTTCTCCTTTGGACTTATATGGGCTTTTCCTCCCCCCCCCCAAACATCTGTGCTCTGGAATGTTTCTGCACACTTTGTGTACAAAGATCATGTTGCACTTTCTGTACAAAGATCATGTTGTTGACCAAATTGATCATGATCAATTTGGGTCAACAGTGTTTCATGGTCACCTTTATGAAATGAAAAAAAAAAAGATTAATAAAAATGATTACATGGAGTTGGTTGAATAGTTTTATCAAAATTCATGTATTTTCATTGAAAGCAAATATGGTCAATAGATTGTTATTAAATATAGTGTTTGACATAAAACATTGTATTTATTCTTTGTGAATGGCCAGACGGACGAATGAAACATTTTCACTGTTTTAGGGTTATTTGACTGCGTTGCATAGATTTACACTGTGTGGGTTGATGCAATTTGACCTGCAACAAAATGGATGTAACTATTTTTCAACAAAATTCAAGGCTTAATAGAAAGAAATGGTTTGCGGTTTATTGGCAAGGCTCATTTTATTGCAAGGCCTGTGCCTATATATGCAGTAATGACAATGAAACACCATTAATTTGTTTCCTGTAATCACACCAAATCATGTTTCATAGTGCCTTGGCCAAAAACCAGTGAGTAACATGTAGCAGCACGTACACTATTTTTACCTGATAAGTTTGAGACACGCTAGGCACTACCAGCAAACCCATAAATCATATCTTTCAGCTTGAAGGTATTGTATTTGACTCCATTTGTCTGTACCGTGTACCTGTCTGTTCACCGAAAAGTGATGCAATCATGCTATTTTTAAACTAAAGGTCCATAATCTCTGATTGTGTTTGTTGTAGCTATAGTATAGCTATATTAATGATTGTATGAGTAAAATTAGTTGAGAATGTTATTCTAATGGAAGAGGACTTACTCCTTGATGCAACCTTCCTAATTCCATTTTTCAACTTTGAAGCAGATTTCTTTATAAACTTTGAGCTAAGCAGCATCTGAGCTAAAGCTAATTTTCCTTTAACCATAAATGAAATATGCTACATGAAGTATATTTATATTTCAGCTGTTGTAAAATATCTCATAAACATCCTGTAAAGTTAGACATCCTTCTTTGGAATTCTTTGCCCATTTCCAGATCCGTCACACTGGCCACGTCCTGATAATCTTCTTCCCTTTTAGTTTTTTTGGAAGCATACATCATCACTTCATTCCGCTCACATCCCTTGGGTGTAAATCACATTGATAAGGATCACACACGTGTATGTTCCTCCACTGCTGCTGCAGTATTTACAGAAAATAGATTCTGTATCGCTGGAACCAACACAGCCTCCCTCCAGCTTCATAACATTATGTCAACATGACAGCATGTTTATGTCATCACAGCACATCGTCACAGTTGGCTTGGATTTAGGATTTACAATATAAAGCAAGTATGTATCAACCAGAGTGAAGATAAAAATAGGCAAATTAATTCTTTACTAAGCTGACTACTTGGCACAGTCGCTGAACCAGATTTTGAGGTGCTACACCCTTATCTCAGTGAACTGGGAAATCAAGGAAAGTGATGTATGAATAACAGACAAGCAAGAGTTCCACCTAAAATAAGTACAGTGTACTTTCATTCAGTGAAATCAATTATAAGCTCTTCCACCCAAGGTCAGGGGTGCCAGCGGATGTCAGACGGTGCATAGATACCGCAAAATAGAAGTGAGAGCATGTTCAAATGAAACCAAATGAAGCTTGAGATAGTTTGTCTTCACATGTATCATACAGCAGCAGTCATGATTTGTCTTTAAGCAGCTGAAACCGAAAGTGATATTTTGCTAGTTATAGCCTGTATCTAAGTAAAGATGTGGCTGTTCAGTAGTCCAGCAGGAACTGTAGCAGTAGAGATATGGTGGTAATAATAATACAGCATGATTCCTTAATGGGATACAAGTGTGAGACACTGAACATGACTTAACTTTTATGCACTACAAACTGTAGCCGAGGAACCACTTGTACCTCAGAAATCAACTTTTACTTTTTTGATTTCCAGTAATATTTTTCCCTTAACAATGGATTAATCTTATCTGGGGGATATTTCACAAAGCAGAATTACCGAGTTAGTTACTGGATAACTGCACTGAGTAAAACCACAGCTCTTTTTACTTTAGTGCATGTTCCACATTTGGGAGAGCTCCGAGTATTACTCAGTGCAGTTATTCACCTAACTTGGTACTCAGTGCAGTTATCCAGCTTTTTTTGTATGGGTGTATTCATTTGTCTTGCCAGGCTATAAAACAGGGAAGGAGATGAAAACGAGATATATTGATGAATTAACATGATACATAGCCTATATTAGCCTACTGCTGGGTCCAACTGATATGTAATAGGTAATATGTCATTACTGCTGAATAATAAGTCTTCCATTTCTTGCCCTAAACATTCACATTCAGTTTCGGTTGCATTTTGAGCCAGTGTTAAACCATTGTGAATTTTTGTTTACAGACATCAATTGATTCATTGTTTGAAAATGCTTCACTGTTCAGAGGGTGTTGGTGAGCCAAGGACATGCTTTGTGTTCGAAGGCCACAAGATAGGGCGGATCATCAATCTGTTGCACATCAGTCAGACAGACCATTGCAAGCACAAACATACACTAGATACTATTTTAGTGACATCAGTCAAAATTTAAAGCTGGGCCATGCAAATAAATAATCCAAAGCAAAGCAAAATGTTATACAGTGTAACTATCAAGGTCTAAATGCAAACCACATTTTATCACAGCAACAGTTGCGTGTTTCCACAAATATTATCATAGACTAACCAGGTGATCAGTTCTGTGTTCTTTACACACTGAAAGCAGTTTATCTTCCCTTGATGACAGAACATCCTACTTTGATGCATTGTCTGAAAATTTACAGCAGTTCGCGGTGTGTGACCAAATGCAATACAGTTCAAATGGAAGCACTGGAAACTCCTGTAACTAACCGATCCTCCTGTTGTACATAACATAAGAAATGCAGCAGCTGACCATCTGATTAGTCTATAATATGGCTATATATACCGGAGGAGTATAGTTGCAATGTCTCAGGTGGGAATCAAATTTACAACTTTGGAGTTGCTAATCCACTTCTCTGACCATTATGCAATGCAATTGACTCCAAGTCTGCAGGCTGAATCTTTGGCCTCCATGGGTAAGCAGTTTTTAACCACTGAGGCAGTCAGATATCTGAAGAGTGTGACTCCCGTTAGCACATTTCATTGCAGTACAATCACTTAGCAGATGCTCTTATCCAGAACAACTTACAGAAGTAGAGAAGCAAAAGAGCAATATCACCAAGGTACATAATGCACAGTTATAATCAATGAGTTTTGACCTGACAAACCAACTATTTGTATTGTAACAAAAGTAAATACCACTAGATAGATAACCTATCAGACCTAGACTTAACCTGAGTAGGATAATTGTGCAAGTGACATGATAAAAAAAAAAAAAACCTTGCATCCAGCTTACCAGGAGGAATTGGTTATTAGCAATACATAGGTTTATTAGTGCAATCATGCTCTAGCACTTCATATTTTGTGTGATGGGTGGCTGCATTGCTCTTATAGAAGAGAGAGTATATCCGCACACTGTTTTTTTATGCTTCCAAGGGAGCATAAAAAAACAGTGTGCAGATATACTCTCTCTTCTATACTACCTATTTTTTTTTATCCTGCACCTGTTGGAATATTTCGGATGTGCATGCATTCCCCCGGACTGACTGCATTGCTCTCCCTGGACACAGGTAGTTTCCCTGCTTCTGCATTATATGCAATGCATACATAAACAGAAATACAACTGCGACAACAGTGATGCAATCATTGTCAAACCAATGAAAGAATGAACTGTTGGACTTGCATATGATAGATATTTATTTTAAGCAAATAAATATCTCTATGCTCCTTGGAAATACTTTATAAGCCTAGCACACAAAATATGACAACTGTGTGTTTTTATGGAGCACAGTGTGTTTTCTTTTAAAAGAGAGCAGATAGTTTATCCTCCTTCCAGAGTTTTCCTTTCATTTATACAGGCAGAAAGCAGAGAAGGTTGGAGAGCTTCACAGCTCAGAAGGTGCTATATTTGGATTGAACCTCTGCCCAAACCACACATCTCGCCATCTGCGTTGTTTGTAGACAGATGTTTCCTCACAAGATTTTTTATTTATAGGAATTACAACCCCAGGAGACACTTCTCTAGGCCACCAAACGTTTTCTAGAGAATTAAAGGCACCAGTGATTGATATGCAAAGCATACTGTGTACACCCAAGAAAGTGTTTGTTTGGATTCATCAGGCATTTGTGAAATTCTTCATGAGGTTGCTTCTGTCAGCGTATACTTAGTGTATTCAGCTAAACATTTTACTTTGTCAATTTGTAAATATGTGTACTAATTATCCAGCAAAATGTTAAATTATATAACAGCTGTAATTGTAAAACACTGATCATTTAAAAAAAAGCCAAATAAAAATGCAGAAAATAATACAAAATACACAAAGACTTGTGAGCTAGTTGTGCAGTGGCCTAGTCATTGTGAGAGGCAAACAAAAGTTCTCTTGCTGTAAGTAACTATTTTCACATGTTGTGCTCCAACCAGAATTTCAAGGTCCAAGAATTGATTTTTACCCTAGCACAGTAGATGTCACAAGCGAAGAAAACAAGCGCTAACCCATCTGAGCAGCCAGCAAACAGGGGGACTTTGTGAATAACGAAAGCAGGGACGCTTGTGCAGATATCCATTGACTGGAATGGAATGTGACTTAAACAATCAAAAAACATTTAGCTAAAATCAGCCCGTGGTATGGGAGGCATGCAGTCAACTGAGAACACAATGAGTGTCACATTACTAAATATTACACTAAACTGCGATCCCAGCCGTGTCATCATAATCCTACTCACACCTCAAAAAGAAAAGCACTGGCAAGAACAGAAACAACTCTGTGGTTGAACAGTTAGCATAAGTCATTTAGTTTAGTTATGTGCCTTTGTCACCAGATGAATGTGCTGACATTCAAAATTCATCACTGAAACAGCCTTTGAGAAGAGGAAACTGTGGTGAGTATGGTGAAGAGGAACTAGTATAATTAAGACAGGCTTCAGTGGTCAAGCTTCCAGGAAATGCTGCATGATTTTCACCGAAAACATTGTGTTTCTCTCAGTCATGTGAGAAGCATTCATTTGTACACTATATTGTTTTTGTTTAATTTCTCCGGATAAACCATGTTGGGAAGCCATTATTTGGGGAGAAGTTAATCAGCAGGCTATTTCCTGTCTCATCAAAGATTATTTATTTAAAAATAGCAGGAATGCTGCTTTTTTTGCACCCTCTGTTAGCATTTAACTGCTTTGCTCATGAAATTGAGCCAAATTCTTTAACATTTTAACATTTAGCAGAATATAGCATCAGCTTGAATGGAATAGCGGTTACATGAGGGCATTTTGGATCCATGCAGGAGGTGGGAACGTGAGGGGTCAGTGGCCTGGTCATGTGAAAGGCAGGTCTAACAGTGCTTGTTCTGTATCCCTACTCCAGAGGACAAGTCAGCGCTTGTCAGGCCACTGGCAGCACCACAGTTGACAAAGCCACTGGAGGACTGTACGGTCGAGGAAGGTGGTGACATCATTCTGCGAAGCGTTATCACAGGAACTCAGCCCCTGCGAGTTTCCTGGTTGCACAATGGTGAGAGGACAGCCATCTTTTGGCAACAGCTACTCTCTTTCTCCATCTCTCGTCTTATGTACTATGACTACAAGCAAAAATATGTTATATGCACACAACAACTCTCTCTTCATCTCTCATCTGATGTCGTATGGCATCAAGAAAAAATCACATTACATGCACGTGTGATTATGACACACATTCTTTCATAAACTGACCAAAGAAAGCTCATTTATGGTTTATGGCTGTGTGGTTGTGTGGTATTTCTATGTTGGCTTGTGTCTGACATTTTGTCAGATGCTTTCAGATCTGGAGAGCTGCACATTTTCTCAGCTAACACCATTATCTTGACATTTCATTTTCAGGCAACTGAAGGAAAGTAACATTCTTAAACTTGTGTTTCTCTTTTGTATGATTAGCTTGTGATGTTTTACGCTCAGCTATTTAACTGTTGAAGAGTCTTCAGTCTCATTCTGTTCATGCATGTAACTTTGTGTAATTTTGATGCTTGTTATATTTTCAGGGTTTTTGTTTCTCATGTGTTCATTTTAAGTGCTCCGATGCTCTCGCCTATAGGTGGCGCTGTGAACTTTGGGAAGTCTTCTTTCGATGGCAGCCAGGCAACACTGGTGGTGCACGAGTGTTTGCCTGAGGACGCAGGTGCCTACACCTGCACGGTAGAGAACAGTGTGGGCAAGGCCTCCAGCAGTGCAGCCGTGTGTGTCCGAGGTATGACCACAGTATTGGTGCAGAGTACAAGTGCTCCTTTAACTTTCCTTATGTCATTGAGTCAAATTAGCACTTCAGGTTTTCAGTTTGTCGATGATTCTAATTCTGCTATTTAAATAAGAGGAACATAGATAGTGAGTCAATTATGAATGTGTTTTAATTCAGTGTGTTGCAAGATTGTGGAAGTGTTACAACTGAACCCATTCTATGCTGAATACTTCCTATCAGTTTATGTTATTTATATATTTTTTTATCAGTAACAAATCATACACGTTTTCTTGGTGTATTTGTCTTTTGGTTTTTTGGGTTGACAGTCTGTGCCTTTGAAACTTGCTCTTTATTGTCATTTCAAAACCACAACTTAGACTTTGAATCAATCTGTGGGATCAACAACAAGAAGCCATCTGCTCTACTTTCCAACTGTGTCACTGGGAACAAAAGTACAAAGGACCCCTGTACCACTCAAAATAACAACTTGCATGGGGGACGGATTATTTCAGACAAGCTTCAGACCAAGTTTGCATCATCAATGAAAGGTAATGCTACTAAATCCTGAATGACCAGTTGACTATTGTTAAACTGTGTTAAACTGTGAGTTCATGGTAACCATTGCTTTGGTGACATGGTAAGCAGTAAAATGTGAATATACGATTCAAATTGTACAAATTTGCACATGAATCAGTTCACGCTTGAAAAATAAGACTGTCTTGTCAGCCAAATGGTAAACCACATTTCATTTAAAAACAATCTTGTAGAAAAACTTGTGGGACAGTTAAATATGTGCTTGTCGTAGGATTTAATATAACCAACACCAGTAGCCCTAGATATTCTGCACATCTGTTGATCATTCTGTTGTTATAGTGGTCGATTAACTTGAAAAAATGCTCAGACTGGGATCTAAATTGTTATTATCCATCTGAAACATGGTTAATGGAGTTGTCACTGGAAGCTGCCTATTCACACCAGGATAATCTATTTTCAGAAAATATTGAAAAACATTATAAAGGGGGAGCAAATTGAATTATCAACTTCATGAGATATTGAGTAAACAGGCAATTCAGTATTATAAATGGGCCTCTGGACCTTCTTGGTGATACTGCATTTTTGTATTCCTGAGAGTAACACTGATCTTCTCCACTACTGTATGTTGCAGTGGATAAGAGAATTTGCCAGTGATTGTAATGTAATGTAATGTTCAGTCATAATCATTTTATCCACACAAATGTCCTTTTCTCTGAGTATTTACAAACTACCCTTAATAAATATTTTTCTTGTGAACATTGGATAAACCTTTTAAAACAACTTTATACAGACAGATACGTGATGATGAAATGATTGACTTGCTCAAGATTAATATAATTTGGTCAGAAATATCAAATAGGAAAAAACTCAAAGAAATAACAAGCTGTTTTGATCTCACTGAATTAATAATCAGACCTATTAGGATATCCAGATCTTCATAATAAATATTAGGTCAATACATTTTATGACCTAATAAATGTTAGGTCAATATGATATCACATTGACGCAATAGTTAGTAACAAGCCAAAACAAGAACCCAGATCATTTAATCTTGTCCTATGAGACCATAATAGGACCCTTCTAGCAAAGAAATTCTAGCAAAAAGAAACGCATTGCTCTAAAATATTACTGCAGGACCAGATGTTAACATTGGGGAAAATTAGAAACAAATGTACTTAATCATTATTAATAAAAAGGAAAATAAAACTGCACTGGAGCCAGGATGCTTTTAAGAGTTGCACAATAAAGTAGTAAATGAACAAAAAAGCCTGAAGCAAATATGTTTGTTGATCACAACAACACTCAAGAAAACAGAAAGCACATTAACTGAATTTTATAGATGGTTATCAATATTGATGCTGGTCTTTTAATAGCCTAATTAAATTGGCTTGTTGAAGTTAAATTTGGGGAATTTAAATTAGAAATACATTAAATACATTTGAAATGACTATTATTGCTGCTTAAAAGTAATTTCAATAATACATTCATACATCTTGCTACATTACAAGCTGGTTCCATCACCAAGCTCAGATGCATGACACCTTTAACCCCACAATAAAATTATTTATTGAAAAAAAACCTGCCTGCTCATAGTTATTAATTCAGACAGGCAGCTGACACACCTGATCGCTGTTGGTTCGTGGGACTTATCTGCATAACACCCAATATCATCTGGGTGCTTTGTTTTGTTTCCTTTGCATCAATGCTGTGGGCATGCACTGCCCTTTTGGCAATATAGCAGTTATTTAGCTCAGTGGATAGAAGCAGAGGACATTCATATCAGTATCAGTGTCTATAATATGTGTAGCTGTAATAAAAACAATCACTGATGGTTGCATGGAAGAAGAATGCCCTCTTTTGCACTGCTTGTTTACCCGTCCTGCCCAAGCTGATCCTGAGTTTGAATTACACTGAGGCCCAATTTCTCACTGATTGCCCCCCTCTGTGGTTAATCAACCAATCAGAGCAATTTGAACCCAATTATGCCTCCAGCAGGGAAAATGTTTGCCACAGCAGTAAGGTGTGTTCTGTTCGGTTGAAAATCAGGCACAGTCTCACTAGAATGCAATACTTTAATATGACACGTTGAGCATTATGTATTATCCTCAGTAATGAGGAATTGGCAGGTTGAATTACTGTAGCCTCTGCTGAGATAGAATGTCGTTCTGCTCAGTAGCACCAGGCAGTCGCGGCCACATACCTCAGCCTCTATAACACACACCCTCCTGCCCGTATCTGATTGTCACGAGGCTCTACCCCTCCATTACACACCTGTCTGAAATGACATTTGCTTCCCTTCTCATTTCTTCGCAGGGATCACTCCAAAGAGAAGAGCGTCCTCGGGAACAGGTAAGTTCTGCCGGGCTTAACAAATATACCTAAGTGGATTGGCTGCTAGACCTTGACTTCATACTCCATTTAATTTTAGTGCAAGGGACTGGTAGTTGCCCTAGTTTGCATTTTTTGTCCTTTGCTGAAGGATTAAAGAATAAAGTCTCCTGTTGAGTTGGCTTTCTGATATAGCTGCTTGATTGGATAAGCATGAATGCATCCTGAAATGACTCCTTTTGTGCATTTGCCTTCTGGCTTCTTTGATTTAATTATGAGGAAAACAATTTCAGTTGTACTGAATTTATCTGGTTCTCTTTAGCAATTGTTGTATCCTGAAATTATAACCTTGGCAATTATTTTATCTGTCTTCTTCTTGGATAACGTTCTAGCTGCTGTTGTCAATAAGAGTACTTTTAAAATTATTTTTTTTTTTTTGTAATGACCTAGAAATGTGTACTGATTATATTTATGCCAAGCCCATTCTTGTATGCACTTTTAATTGCTCAGTCTCTGAGCTGTACTGACACAACTCCTCTTTATCTAGAATAATGGCATTGTATGTGTTCAGCACATATGAACATACCAGGAATGCATAGGTCAATGTGGAACCATTTCCAGAGTTAAACTAGTGATTGTATTCATCACAGTAGATGAGAGAACACCATCTCATTCAAACCTATTTTATTCCATTTTGAAACTGTACGGTGTAATGCTTCAGCCTGGCTAAAAAACGATCTTAATTTATTTTTAGCTATATTGTAATATGACTGTGGTGTGAAGATTGGCCATTTACATTTTCTTTCACATCATAACTGTGTGTGCCATAGTGAATTTAGCATTGTAAAACTATCATGTAAAACTGTCCAAGCTTTTTAGCTGCCATGCTATGTTAGTCAAATGAATGAAGTAGAACTTCATTTTACATTTGAATAATTACTGTCATAGGATCATTTTATCAGTAGTTATCCAGCTGTGACACTTATCTCAGTAAATGTAGAACTCATGTGACACAGCCATGCAGTACAAGATTAAAAGGATTAGTTATTTTATGGGGAATAAAATTACTAATGCCTGTTGTAAGGCTATAATGAAATTATTTGTATCCTGCTTGAGAGAGGTCATTACAGTGTAGCACTGTGACAAATTATCCATTTATTTGTGTTGCACTACATGAAATGGGCACACATTATAGACAAAAGTACCTTTCTCTGCTAAACTGTAGACAGTGGACAGTGAAACAAAAGTGAAAAAGCTTGCACTTTTAGTTGCAATTGTTTAAATTGGAAATGTAAATGTTCCCTGTGTGGTGTTTCAAGGGAAGAAACTCAGAAATAAACTGACACTAATAAAGAATCTAACTCCACTTCTCTAGACAAATATAACTGAAATTTAAGAAATGCAGTATCTACTGGTGGTTTGTGCTTTATATAGTCTTGCTGGGAAAATTGGACTAACTGTCACACTTCAAACCCTTAAACCAAAGATTTGCCTGCTTTCTACTGGCCCTACTGGTGCGCACAATTAACCAGGTTAATTGTTTCAATGAAAGACAATGGGGAAAATTTGTTTGGCTGGTTTTTCACATGAGTCATGCTTACTTCAAACAACAGACTTGGGGTTTCCCAAGGGCAGCTGGTCAGTGACAGCTGAGGGTCAGCAGGATCAGCTCTAATTTGAAAAGCAGACTCTGAGACAGTTTAAGAACATCGACTCAAACAAGATTTAGAAATTTTGACTTTAGAAACAGTCTAACGGCAACAATGGAATGAATGTGCATTCATTATTAGACTAGAGTAAATGTTGAAATCCAGCTTTCGGGTACCATAGCATAAATGGAGTCTGTCGGTCCTACGTCCATCCAGTGATTTATTAAATCTCCTGTCTTAATAATACCAATACCTATATCTGCGTCCTTTGTGTATTTGCTCATTGAATAGTGCATGGAAAGATCTGTGTTATGGATTATTTGGGGAAAACGCATGGCCTGATTGAATGCCACCATTCCGTTCCATGTGACCGCATGGTGTTGTCAGATTGCAGAAACGCGGCCTTGGTCTCTTGCAGACCCTCCGGTCCGGTTTGAGGAGCCCCCGGAGCAGGTGGAGGTGCGAGTAGGAGAGCAAGCCCAGTTGCAGTGTTCCTTCAGCAGCCGCTTCCCTGTGGCCTCCTGCTGGATCCATAACAAACAGCGGGTACATCTCCTCCACAGTCAGCCCCAGTGGCTATTTAAAAAAACAGCTGATTAAAACCCAGAACCGCTCTCTCTACTTCAGTCATTGTTCCTGATTTGGGAGGGGGTCCAGGTTTTACTTGGTGCAGTTATCCAGCTAACTCGGTAATCCTGCTTTGTGAAACAGGGCCCCGGACTGAGGGACAAGCCCAGCACAATCAGGCTCCCTGCAACTGCCACACTCACTACCTCTCTACCTGTCTGTCTCCCTCAATCGCACTTTTCTTAATGCCCTTACCTCAGTGATCTCTCACTCCCTAACACTTTACCTTTTTCCCTAGTACCATCTTCCTCTCCAATGTTCTCTCACTCCCTAACGCTCTCTCTCTCTCCCTCTTCCTATTTCCACTTCCTATCTCCCCCTCCCCCTCCCTTCCTTCCATCGTGTTAACTCTGTCTTCCCTGACTCTGTAGGTTGCAAACAGCTCCCGGATTCGAGTGGAGGACAGCGATCGGGGCAACAGGCTGCTGATTTCTGAAGCACGTCCTGACGACGCAGGCAGCTACACCATCGTGGTGCGGAACCGCCGAGGCTTCGCCCAACACAGCATCATCCTCTCAGTCATAGGTGAACCATGCCACTCTGAACCAATCCCCAGTGCCTCTCAGTCATAGGTGAACCATGCCACTCTGAACCAATCCCCAGTGCCTCTCAGTCATAGGTGAACAATGCCACTCTGAACCAATCCCCAGTGCCTCTCAGTCATAGGTGAACCATGCCACTCTGAACCAATCCCCAGTGCCTCTCTAGGTGAACCATGCCACTCTGAACCAATCCCCAGTGCCTCTCAGTCATAGGTGAACAATGCCACTCTGAACCAATCCCCAGTGCCTCTCAGTCATGGGTGAACCATGCCACTCTGAACCAATCCCCAGTGCCTCTGTCATGGGTGAACCATGCCACTCTGAACCAATCCCCAGTGCCTCTCAGTCATAGGTGAACAATGCCACTCTGAACCAATCCCCAGTGCCTCTCAGTCATAGGTGAACCATGCCACTCTGAACCAATCCCCAGTGCCTCTCTAGGTGAACCATGCCACTCTGAACCAATCCCCAGTGCCTCTCAGTCATAGGTGAACAATGCCACTCTGAACCAATCCCCAGTGCCTCTCAGTCATAGGTGAACCATGCCACTCTGAACCAATCCCCAGTGCCTCTCTAGGTGAACCATGCCACTCTGAACCAATCCCCAGTACCTCTCAGTCATAGGTGAACCATGCCACTCTGAACCAATCCCCAGTGCCTCTCTAGGTGAACCATGCCACTCTGAACCAATCCCCAGTGCCTCTCAGTCATAGGTGAACAATGCCACTCTGAACCAATCCCCAGTGCCTCTCAGTCATAGGTGAACCATGCCACTCTGAACCAATCCCCAGTGCCTCTCTAGGTGAACCATGCCACTCTGAACCAATCCCCAGTGCCTCTCAGTCATAGGTGAACAATGCCACTCTGAACCAATCCCCAGTGCCTCTCAGTCATAGGTGAACCATGCCACTCTGAACCAATCCCCAGTGCCTCTCTAGGTGAACCATGCCACTCTGAACCAATCCCCAGTGCCTCTCAGTCATAGGTGAACCATGCCACTCTGAACCAATCCCCAGTGCCTCTCAGTCATAGGTGAACCATGCCTGCCTATACCAGTCCACAGTGCCTCTAAGTCATTTTTTGCTTGTATATACAAACATGCAGTGCCTCAATTGTAGGTGAACCTTCCCTGTTGAGCTCAAACTTGAGCTCAAAAGGAATAGTTTCAGACCTCAAGCAATGATCCCAGATTAGTGTTTACTTTTTACGGCAGGTGAGGGCATAACTCAATCCTGGATGGTTTTTTATTGGTAGGAAGTACCTGCAGCCTTGATCAAGCACTGCCAGATGAGGAAATGTACCTGGCACAACAATTCATTTGTAATTGCTTTCTCAAGGTTATAATCCTTGAATATTTAACTTTCTACACAATTCAAAAATGTCACATGATCTGCAGTGGTAGGTATTCTGAATGTACTGCTGTGGGTTTTAACTACAACCTCCCCCCCCCCCCCCCCCCTCCCTGCAGGGTTGCATGTTTTCAAAACTGGGAATTGCAGGGTTAAGGTTTGCTTAACACAATGGAAGACCATTCTTTTACCGACGTTTTTCTGCCCCCCTCCCCAGATCGCCCCCAGCCCCCAGCATCCTGTCCCGTCGTCTCCCACCTCTCCTCCAGTTCCTTAGTCCTGTCCTGGTCGGGGCCTTGCTACGACGGGGGAAGCGCGGTCACGGGCTACGTGGTGGAGGCGAAGAAAGAAGGACCCAGAAGGCCAGGGGACTGGTGTGAGGTGACCGGCAGCTGTAAGAGCACTTCGTACCGCGTGCGCTCAGGCTTGGAGCCCCAGGGGGAGTACCGCTTCCGGGTGAGGGCCTACAACGCCGTCGGAGTCAGCGAACCCAGCCAGGAGTCCGACACCTTCAAGATGGACACCAAGAGTAAGTGGCTGCATTTTCATTCTCCATTATAGAAAAGAGTCAATTTTTATAGTTTAGTTTATATAATTTTGTATAGTTGTACTATTAATTCAGCTGCATGTAGGCTGTTGGCTCATGGAAATATGCTTTTATGTGTCTGCTTTCAAGGAGAGGTGGTGGAAGAACCCCAAGAGTATGTGGACATCACAATCAATACCATCAACCAAGTGACAGACCACTACAACGTGCTGGAGAAGCTGGGGGTGTAAGTGTACTTCATGACTGCAACATCATCCTGAGGCCTGCCAGCCTAACGCACCATAATCAGAACAGACTGGCCGCCCATGTTGTTCCCTGCATGAGGCTGTGACATAGTGGTGTATCGGACGTGGGGACTTCTAGTGTTTCTGACGTGAGGAAAAAGAACCATAAAATGGCATCTGTTATTGCAACATGATACAACAGTTTACTAGATGTGTTGTCATGCGTAAGATGTGCGTCTTCCTGCTCAGGTGTCTGTGTTAGAGCTGATAAGCTATGCCCTGGAGTAGACTTCCCCACAGCAGTTTCTAATGTCATTGGGTTCCGTGCTTCTTTATGCTTCTTTAACACCATTTGCTCTGCTGCTATTCAAGCTGCAGCTTGTTCATGTGGTCTTTACCAGAACGCAACACTTCTCAAACTTGTCAAGCAAGACATAAGCTGACATTTTATGGTGTTCCAAATACTGAAATCGAAGAGCAGTCAAACGCAGGTCAACATGGACACTTTCCCTTTTAATCCAAGGGAACATTTACATGTTGCATTATTGCGTTCAAGAGGTTTTTACATTCAAAAGATTACTTTAACTGAAGAGTTTTAGATGGAGAACCTTGTTCAAGAGAACAGCAACACGGGAGAGGTGGTTACTCTATGAACGGGATTGGTCAAAGAAAGCATGCGGGTTTGCATGTCCCTATATGCGGCCTTCCTTGTGGTCGACGTGCATTGGTTGTCCTTTCAGAGGGAAGTTCGGGCAGGTGTTCCGGCTGACCCATAAGGAGACAAGCCGGGTGTGCGCTGGGAAGTTCTACAAGGCCCGTGGGTCCAAGGACAAGGCAGCAGCGCGCCGGGAGATCGAGCTGATGAACCATCTCCACCACCCCAAGCTGGTGCAGTGCCTGGGGGCCTACGACTGTCGCTCCAAGATCGTCATGGTCATGGAGTAGTGAGTGATGCTCTTCCGTAGATTGCATCTCCTGCCATTACGGGAGTAATTTGCCCTAGTCTTTAGGCTCTTTTCATTACTGTGGTAGAGAGAAGTGCAAAGCAGAGTTTTTGGGAATAAGACTAGCTTTCTGTGGAAGAAAACTGGGAAACTGGATTGGGGGGACCAAAAAACTGCATTGGACAGCTCATTGTTATTTCATATTTGGATAGCTGCTCCAGTTATAATGCTAGGGTTTGAGCCTGAGGTTTAAACTTGGAGCTAAGCACGCTAAAATTGACCCTCTGTGTCTGCAGCATTGCCGGTGGAGAGCTGTTTGAGCGCATTGTGGATGAGAACTTTGAGCACACGGAGCCTACATCTGTGCACTACATGCAGCAGATCATAGAGGGCGTGCAGTACATGCACCGGCAGAACATTGTGCACCTGGACCTCAAACCCGAGAACATTGTGTGCATGAACACGACCGGGACCCTCATCAAGATCATCGACTTTGGCCTGGCCAGCAAGCTGGGTGAGTGTAAAGCTGGGAGGCCCGAAGGCTCACCGACCTGTGAAAAGGCCATACTTCTTTATAACAAAGCTCAGAACGGTACTGCCATCTCATTGAACTGCCATCTCCTCCCTATCAGCTGTGCGGTGCAGCTAACTGGTGTTCACACTGCAGATAGGGTGCAATTAATGTTCTCTGGAAGTTCCGATTAGTGAATGTTTAATCTTTTTTTTTTTTTCTATGTAAATGTTCTGTTGCATGCGGTCATCCAATTGCATTATGTCCCTATTGGCATCTATGCAACAGACTGTCTTGACAGGATGGAATGCAAACAGGATGGGGTGTGAGCATGGCATCCTTTTCTTGTTGCTGATGGGATGGGGGAAAACTACTCATTGGAGTAATTATGCCCATTAGAGCAGGGGTTGGGAACTCTGTTCCTGGAAGGCTTATGTTTGTTTTTGTCCCCCCTTATTACTCTTGTTAGCTGTGTTAACCCATGCTGATAGACTCATCAATGAGACCACAGTAAAATGTTTTATATATAAATATAAAAACAGTGTTCAATTTCATGAGCTTAGTAAAAGAAAATGTAGCTAAGGTGTCAGCTCACCTAAATGATCTGGCTCATGAAATAAGTGCAGTTTGGCATGAACTCCAGAAACGGATACCAGTCTCCCTTCCTCATTGCTGCATTAGAGTACACCTTGTGTCTGACCACCACTCCCCACAGAACTGTCCTTTACAGTGGCTGCAGAGGAAGTAGAAATGTAACAATGTAACTCCTCTTTGAAGTCAACATGTTCCTGTTTGCTTTGACAATCCAACAATAACCCAGCACAAAAGTAATGGCAACTGGTGCAGCCCATTCCCTGAACATTGTACTATAATTAATTTTCTTTGCATCACAACTTGTTCCCATATCTAAGTATCGTTTGAACTTGTGGTTACAGTAAGTATACCATGCATTCTCCACATTCAGGGAATATTTATAGTGTAAAGCTCTACTAATCTAATTTGTACCGGTTCTGCAGTTTAATTGACCGTGAAAAGAACTGACCTATTCACAAGCCTTATTTCACTGTGTACTAAAAGCTAATGCCATAGCTAACTGTGCATTCTTTCGTAATGATTAAATACATTTTACTAAATAGATATTTATCTATTTAGATCTGTATATATGATATGGAGACAGCATTTTTGATTGACACAATGTAAAGAGTGCTGCAATTGCCAGTGGGTTATTAAAATAACTGTGGCACTGTTAATCAAGAAGAATTAATTAAAAATGAATTTGGACTGTTGATGGTTTATATCATCTGTCATTTTTAACTGAAACTGCTACTTGTCCCTTGTAATGGGGTTTTGGAGAGACTTTTGAGCTGAATTTTGTACTTAATTAAGCTTCACACTTGTCATTTGAAAATAATTATGATAAAATGATTGTGATCGACTATAAATGAGTATATTCGTATCTGCCTGTCAGTGACATTTCAGAGTAACTAATTGGGTTCTCAGGAAATAACAGGTTCCTTAAAGGCCAGAAAAAGAACAAAATTGAGGGTGGAGCAACCTTTGTGATGCTGAAATTTTCTTGCATTTTAATTTATTTAATTAATAATCATAATTTACGGAGGTGCACAATTTGCGTAGAACCAAGTGTTTCTATTTATACCTACACTCCAGTACATGCAGTATATTGTGACCTCAATCTTTGCAGAACCAATGGTGAAATGTGAATTTTTTGGACTTTGCATGCAAACATTAGCCTTTTATTCTTAACCATTTTGTGTTACCTATTTAACCAGATGAGCCATATTTAGTTCTGTTGTCTCCTCTTTGTGAATGCGCTGAGTGTCTTCTCTGGTTCTTTCCTGTTTAGACTCCACCACTCCGCTCAAGGTGATGCATGGGACGCCAGAGTTTGTGGCTCCCGAGGTCATCGGCTTTGAGCCGGTGGGTCCGGCCACGGACATGTGGAGTATTGGAGTCATCTGCTACATCCTGTAAGCGCTTGATCCAGTCTTCCTTTCTCCTCAGGCCCTGTGAGCAACTTTTAGATGTTATAGCCTTGGATTTGGGACTGAGGGACCCAGCAACAGGAAACCTTAGTGGCTAAATGAACCGCTTTGTCTTGTGGGAACTTGGATAAATTAGTTTGAATGTAATTAATCAAAAGTACCATAATTGAAGCAGTGAAGGAGTAGCTTATTTTAACTGCTACTGTGACGACATGCGGCAACCAGTTAGCTAAGCGGCAGCTTATAAATTCTTGAGCTGTGGTAGCAGGCTGAAATTGTATATCTGATGTGCAATCCAAGCGGGGAAAAGGCTGTGTGGGAAAGGATGTAGGGTGGAGTTATAGCCTGTGGCTGGTAGGCCTCAGACCACAACTTTTTACATCTCAAGCTTTCATTTCAGCCATGATGCTGTAAATTAATTACAACGTCTTCAAAGACATTTATGATAAAATCTGTTTCAGTGGGAAAACTGCAAAATACACGACTATAGCCTTGCATCCAAAAGGTGAACATTAAAAAATAATCATTGAACTAATGTACTTTTTACATTCAAAAGGGAAATCAAGTTTAATTACTAAATATAATGAAATTAATTAAATAAAATGTGTGTGCAGACGTGATAAAAAAGATTTCTGTGGACTACATGCTTCCAGAAAGTGAAAAAATGCAAAAATTCTAAATGTAATTTCCCCGTGAACATGGTTAGGAAATCATGTTTATTCAACAACCATGATGAAATAAATGCCCTCAATTTTCATTCATTTATGAAGAGAAATGTATTTCAGTGGAAAAACTGCAAAAATGTGATATAAGCAGCATAGAGCAAATGGAACTAACTAAATGTAGGTGAATTCAGACCGGGTCAAGTAACCTAAAATGCCTAGAAACCCTTGAATCGGTCCAAGCACAACCATCTTTTAAAAAGCAAGGTGTGCAGTGACCTGTGATATGAAGCACATGCAACGAGAGCTCAGGTTTCACCCTTTACCCAGATGTACTGTACTCTACAGAAGGATGGAGGCCATTAGGTTTTTTGTCCCCCCTCTCTCTCCATAAGCCTGAGCGGCGAGTCACCATTCCAGGGAAACAGTGATGACGAGACTCTGGCCTTGGTGACTGCAGCCCAGTGGGAGTTTGACGACGAGAGCTTCGCGGAGATCACAGACCAGGCCAAGGACTTCATCAGCGGCCTGCTGAAGAAAGACATGAGGTCAGTCTGCAGACTTGAGTTCAACTTTAACTGGAGATGTGTCCTGTTCCCTGCTGCAGCTAACCCATTGGTTCAATCGATAGGCAACGGCTGTCTTGTGAAAAGGCCTTGGCCCACCCCTGGATGGCTGCCTTCGCCTCAGCGGACCCCCGCTCCACCAAGACTCTGTCCAAGGACAAGATGAGGAAGTTCCTGGCAAAACGGAAGTGGAAGGTATAAGGCTTTGGCTGGCTTGTTTCAAAAGGTGTTTGGGTATATTGGCGCATCTGCAGTATTCCCTCCTTGTTTCTCTCTCTACCGGTTTCTTCTCTTTCCCAGAAAACAGGAAAGGCTCTGCTGGCACTGAAGAGGATGGCTGTCCTCTCCAACAAGTCTGATGGGTCTGACTCCCCCGCCAGCCCTGGAGAGGGTAAGGCACCAAGCAGTAACCACGGTCTTGTAACCTAAAGGTCACAGGTTTGATTCCTGGGTAGGGCACTGCCGTTGTACCCTTGAGCAAGGTACTTATCCAGCATCGCTTCAGTTTACATCCAGCTGTATAAATGGATACAATGTAAATGCTATGTAAAAAAGTTGTGTAAGTTGCTCTGGATAAGAGCGTCTGCTAAATGCCTGTCATGTAGTACTATCAAATGGTGTCCTGCTGCCCTTCTTCCTTTTCCAGAAGTGAAGTGACTACTGTTGATGGAGTCAGAATCAATAGGACAGAAATCTATCTGTCCTAATTAATGTGGTGAAGGAAGGAAGTGGGTTCAGTTTATGGACACACGCCATATCTGCTTGCTGTGACCCGTTCAACTCCATTGATCTGGTCTTCATAGAGGGTCTCCGCCTGTGTCATGTTCCCTGCACACAGACTCTGTCCTGACCCCGGAGGCGGAGCATGCCCTGAAGTCTCTGGAAGAGCAGTTGCAGTGTGAGCCCCGATTCTCCCAGGTCCTGAAGGACCAGACCCAGCCCCAGGGTGCCAAAGTCCACCTGACCTGCCATATACAGGGTATGGTGTTTCCCCTCTAGCGCCTCTCTGACATCAGACCTTTTCCCCCCACTCCTCTGGTGACCTCTGCTGGACAACAGTTCTCCCTTATCTTATACCACCTGCCCGTTGAATTCCACAGCTTCCTTCTACTTTGCCTTCTAAGTTTTTCAGAAGAACCCCTTTGCTGATCTGAAACAGTTATTGCACATGATGATTAAATAACAGCAGACTTTGAAAACCTTTGATGTGGTCTGTTCTGACTGGCTCCCTCTATTTTTGGACTTTTCTAAACAGGGTATCCAGACCCTGAGGTTCTGTGGTTATTGGGGGAGGAGCCTGTGGAGGAGTCCTCCTGTGTGAAGATCGAGTATGAGGAGGATGGTCGCTGCGCCCTGGTCCTGTCCAGTGTGAGGGTGGAGGACTCTGGGGTTTACACCTGCAGGGCCATCAACAGCCTTGGGGAGGCGCTGTGCTCATGCAAACTTACAGTGACTGGGAAGATATAGTGCTCATACACACAGATGGACAGATACACACCTGCATACACGCACGCACACTGATAGCTAGACTATGGCATTTCCATGCACATGCAGGCACACGCAGATGGTAAGAACCCTTGGAAATTGGCACACACAATCCAGGCATTCCAGAATGTTGGGAATTGTGTGAAATTCCATTCTGACCACATTGGATGGTAGGACGGTAACTTTCCACAGTATTTTTCCAGTTAAACACACACAGCACAAGTTTACATACGTATTTATTAGCCTTTCTGTTACCTATGATTGATGCAAAATCTTAAGACTTTCCTTCCTTGCAAGCTCAAAATATGTTGGTATAGAATTTTCAATATGTAACATAACTTGTTTAATTATAATAAAAACCACGATATGTGTAATGGCATGTTTCTGTAGTTTTATATTCAATAGTGTTCTACGGGTATGAGAACTTCAAAGGTGGAAAATTCAAAGGTGGCTGTTTGATAGTTAAAGAAATAGATGTTGCACTTATTTGGATGTGTCCTTTTGATAGAAATGATAGAAAGCCAGCTATTCGAGGTATATTAGAAGAAAATGTCTGGTCTTTAGTTTCTCATTTCACTCCAATGTCTACATTGTCATGGAAACAAGCACAAAACCTTCTCTGACAGGTGTTTTTTTTTTTTTAATATTGTAATCACAAGGTGCCATATTTATAAAATATTCCAACCTGAGACGCAGAACCAAATCGAATATGAATACCTTGCAAATGGTATTTACTATGGGAGAACATTGATCATCAGATGCATGTTTTGAGAAAAAAAAATTATCACAAAGCTGTGTGCAATATGACACCTGTTGAAGCCATGAAAATATGTTTGTACAATGTATGCAATAAACAAGAAAAATTAGAATGTCTATTTGTGGTCACGAGATTCCACTTTAGCCCAAATGTAGATATTGCTAGTGCTCAAAGTTAAATTAAGTTTTTTTTTTTTTTTTTTTTTCAAAATCCAGCCATCCATCCATTATCTATACCAGCTTATCCTGGGCAGGGTCACAGAGGATGCTGGACCCCATCCCAGCATGCATTGGGCAATAGGCAGGAACGGTCTCCAATTAGCCTTCCTGCATATCTTTGGACTGTGGGAGGAAACTGGAATACCCATGTGGACACAGGGAGGACATTCAAAATAATATTTTTAGCATATCATGTACTTTATTCCATTTCAGATTAAACTCTTTCTTCTGACCTTTTTAATGTTGTAATGTGTAGTCCTCTCCAGTTTGAAAGGCTGAATCCCAAATGTGTGTTCTTCCCATTCAAGAAAAAAAAAAACCCACTGCAATCTGTTAGATAAACCACTGCCGCACCACCAAATTGATCACTTGTCACATGAGCACTTGTCACTAGTGAGCAGTGAATATGCAAACGCCAGACTAATTAATGCCATCTCCTCACTGGCAAAGCTATGGCCAGTTAGGCATCACCCTACAGGATTCCTGTTTGTAGCCTGCACTGTACAATAAGGATTCAATTGGGAATTAAAGGTGCCTCACCATAGAAAATGTACGCACCACTTACAAACCCTTTAAGATCATCATGTAAATGTAACTCCTTTTCAAATTAAAATATTGGGACTAGAACAAATACATTTTGTATTTCCTACTAATGAAGGTTTGATCTAACTGCTATATTTGCTCACACGAGGCTTTGAGTTAATGTTTTACTGATGTCTGTTTTTACATATTTAAATATCTAAAAGTCTAGTTTCAAATGGCATATAGTGTGTGACCATACATTTCTGTTTGCAATGAATGACATCGTTCGACGTCCGACATTCTCTTTCTAAATATCTATATTTATAACCCAGGTTGCTGTGAGGATACAATAGGTCATGCGTATTAAAAGATAGCATGCAAAGTGTTTAAACAAAAATTATATAAAGGGTAGCTTGATAAAGCAAGGGTATGTGTATGTGATTCATCTGAATTTGAGAAATTGGCAATGTTATGGGAGGAATTTTCTGCAGAAATGTTCATGTGTTAACATGCTTGACAGTGGCCATAAACATTTGTTTTTATTTTAAGTTACTTCCTCTTCTAGTTGATAAGGAGAGTCCCATGACTGTGTTGACCTCAGTTAGATTGCTGCTGTTATCTGAACCCATGGAGCTTAGCTGCACCTGGCTTATCAGTTTCATACAAACCCAGCACTGTGGGCAGAAATAATAGATCCTCTAATGAACACTGATTAGAGTAAGACAGCCATGAGCAGCACTGCAGGAGAGAGAGGTGGCATGTGTGAAGTTCTGAGTTTTTCTTTTATACTTTTGCATCATGCCCTCCTATACCTGGTTTTTGGGAATGTTTATTTTATTTAAATGAAATTAGGTTCTGAACTACTCTGAAATAACATTTCAGAAGTGTTTCCAATTGAACATGGCAGTTTGCAGATTCTCAGTTTTCACTTTCTAGTTGGGTTTTAGGAATTCCTCTAAGCCAGTGGTTCTGGTCATGGGGACCACTTGGTCATGGGGACCCCTGTGTATGTTAATTTTCATTCCAACCACAATCCCAAAATTTTAATAAGCTGTTCATTTTTCTCATTTATGCTTTTCATGTTTTGAGGTATTATTTAGCCTACTAGCCACATTATGTCCGAAATGTCTATGCATGCCATGAAGAATAAAAGGCCCATGTTCTCATGTGCTAATTGTGCTGTATTGCAAAGGATTACATGAAAATAAGTTTTAAACCAAATTATATACAGGTTAATCAATACACTCCTCATGAGAAAAAGTGTGGATACCTGGCCACCAAAATTAACCATCTGGAAGAATTCAAAGACAAAGCAAATGATAACGAGCCAAACCTGCATTCTGTTAACGTTAAGGAAAAAATGATGAAAGAACACATGTTCAACAACCAAAATTGAGCAACAGATTGGCTGTAGCAAAAACCAGCATAAAAAGGGATCCCCAGGACCGAGTTTAAAAACCACTGCTCTAAACCAGAGGAGGGCAACTTCGGTCATATCTGTTTCTGATTTTCATGCCAACTTCTGGCTTCAATTAGCCACAACATTTACACCATTGTGACATTTTAGTTATATTTCTTGATAAGCACATCCTGACATTTTAGCTATATTTCTTGCTAAGCATATGAAAGACAGACGAAGATTGTTCTTGTATCACTATATGAAACGTTTTACTGCGATCTAATCTGCCAGTGTTGGTGTATACAGCCAGTTAGTTCATTTAGCTATGGTAATTGGTGGAAACAAAAACCTGCGTACTCACCGGCCCTCCAGGCTGTCCCTGCTACAAACCATAAGTAGGTATGTGCAGTGAAAAAGTAAATCATGCGATTTCTTCTTCCAGTGTCATCAGAACAAGCACAACCAGAATCTCTCAATCCTGCCCTGACGGGTACTAACGAGAGAATAACTGTACACAATTTTCCCCCACATTTGCTTAATTATACCAAGAGAAGCACTGTCTACGTTGAGTTTTTACTGTTGTGTTCCAGAACAGGTTCAAGACATGTACTGTGTGCTTGAGATGTGCATGTGACATCTCTCACTGGAACATTTTTCTTCTTAATCAGTGGACCGTTCTATATGACCAGTCAGGAAAATGGGCCAGGGTGATAAAGGGTCATAATACAGACACAAATGTAGCCTATTGCAATCTACCAGGGTTTATAATTTTGTTTTTTTGCTTGAAATAAACTTTCCTGTAATAAATTGTCTTTTTCCCTTCAGTAGTCAAGGCCCAAAGTTCAATCTGCAGAAAGCACTTGATGTCAGTTCCCTTGTTTGTTTTCTGCAGTGTGTGGGAGTATTTCAGTTTGCTGTTTTTAAAAATTATTGTAAATCAATGCCTAACTCAATTTGTTAGGTAAGAAAATGTTTCTACAGAGCCTCAGTATTGCAAATGGATATGTATAATGGGCAGTTTTATATATTCAGATCAGCAATGTAAAATTAGTTACCTGTGATACTGATATTAGAACAGAATATCAGGGATGGCAAGACTAATTGAAGGGATCACATTTTCAAAACTCTTGTGTAAATATTTTGTTGGAAAATTCAGGGAAGAAGACAGTTTAAAAAAAGATATATAAATGGTTTTTGCGATAAAAATGTGAATCCTCTGGAGGTCTGTGTGTGTACTACGATTAAGTAACAGCCAGCCATGTGAGTTTCATGGAATGAATGCTTGTAATAACAGAAACAAGGGGCAAAGCATTAACAAATATGCTTGTGACCAAGTGCATCTGAACCAAGCTTGGTTCATATGATCCAACTTGGATCCAGCTTGGTTGGCACTGAATTTTTTTCTTCGGATAATGCAATTAAGTTCCTCGTAAGTTCAGATAGATAAAATGAACAACTGTTTTGAATTTGCCCAATTTTTAGTCATGAAGTTCTACCATGGTACAAGGAAACAAAGGGAAATGGACATCTTTAAATAAAAACATATATTGACCTTGTACAGCAATTACAGGTCATATGTTATAAATGTGTGCAATTACAAAGTCTGGCAGAGTAATAAAACATACTAATACATAGATTTGTTTTGATCTTGTTTCAAAACAGTATTTAATATAAATTAAAAACCACCGTTAACAAAAGTTATGTACATTCAAGTCAATAATTTACTCTAGAAAAATAAATAAATTTCTTCAAAGTAGGTAGAATAAGCAGCATTTTAAGTCTCCTGGAGACACAGAAGAGTTGAACGTCGAAGAGCCAGTCTTCTTATGTAGCACCACGTTTGACATGGGCATTGAGGGTCTTAAAGAAGACATTTCTGTCAGTTCAGTCAATTAAAACTGGATCAAACTGCACTGTTAAGTGGGTCCTCGTGGATGGTAGACTGGGGTCCATACAGCATGTCCGCCCTCTTTTCAAAAGCATTCACCATCTGCTTGACCACTTCGTTGAAGAACACAGATGCTAGCTGAGTGTGCAGTAGGGACTTGAACTCAAAACAAACCTGGAAATGAAACAAGTGGTTTAGACACTGGTAAATAAAGGTAACTGGCAGATACTGTACCTCTCATCCCTTGAAAGTCCTAAAAGTCACTATCACATAATAAGGCCGACACGGAATTTCCCTAGAATAATTTTAATTAACATAAACAGTTTGTGCTTAGCAATAATTCCCATTGAAAGGCATTGACCAGTTTTTCCTCAATGAGTGTACTTGAATGCTTCCACATTCAGAGAAAAGTCCAGCAATCCTTCACAGGTAATCCTGCCACATTCAGAGAAAAGTCCAGCAATCCTTCACAGGTAATCCTGCCAAGTATTTAGGTCACAATGCCCCAGCCAGCTGTCCCAGTCCAGCATTTCAGCATTACCTCATAAAATTCAGCTATTTGAGGAACTCAGGGATTATCCAGGTTCAGTAAAAATAGATCCAAACGGTATGCATAGGATACAGACATCAGAAATTCAAGAACAAATATGTTTAAGACTGAAATGGAACAGATGGGCGGCTCATTTGGTTAACACAACCACACTAGTGCATGGATGAGTCGCATGGTCTCGGATTGAATCCCGACCATGCCAGTGCCGAGTGCCGACTGTGGCTGGTACCTCCATGGGGTGATACACATTTGCCAATCATGTTACCCAGGGTATAGTCAGTCCAGGCAGTTAAAGGTCTGTGTTTCATCGCTATCTAGCAACCCCTGCAGATTGATCTGCCAATGGTGGACTGCATTTTAAAGCCGCATATGACAGTTCTCCAACTCCACTTAATGCAAGTTTAGCTGTACTCTACGGTGCTAAATGAAGGAGACTTGTGTGTTTCAGGGGAGAACCATGGCTGTCTACACTCTCTTGAATCGACAGTGGGGTTTGCATATGAATGCAGCTACAATTGCAGACAGTTGGCTGCTCCAAATTAGGGTGGGCACTGGACATGCTCAGTTCCATGTTGGGCACCCAATTTATTAAAAATGAAAATGAAGAAGACTGACTGGGATGAAGTCTGGAACCTGGATCACCATGTGACCTCATGAGGTGTTCAAAGGTATAGCGGGTTCAGGGGATATATGTTCCTTGTTGACAGTTGCAAAATATTTTAGATTTCAAATAAGCATTTTAAAAATGTGTATATTCTGTTATTTCCTAAATTCAACGTTTTAAGTGATGTTGGTTATCTTGAGCCATGTCTATAACAAATGCTATGCAGCACATGGTAACACATGGTAACACTGAGATAATATGATTTCAAACAAAGAATAAATCAGAAATTGTGTAAATTTGAGGACTCACATAGAATTCCACATTGCAAGAGTTGGTCTGGTTCTGTACCGCAGGAAGAAAACTCCACACTGTCTCCAGGTGACTAAAAAGGGACCCATCTGTACAGACAGCCTGCAAACAAACATTATATTACCACCATTCCAATGCTGGCACAAATCAGCTAATCAATTAAAAAAGCCATGCTAATCTTTGAAATTGTGGAAGTGTAACCAAGGCAAATTTATGTACTTAAGACCACAAGGTTATCTTTCTTGGAATGATCTTTATCTGATCTTGGAAGGTACATTTAATTTCAGATCTTAGCAGTGGTGTAAAATCCAGGTTCCGAAAGTAAAAGTCCTCCCCTCCCCAGTATTTTGTCCAAATCACTTGGATTTTCTAATTAGGACAATTCTTCAGCCGGGATTAATAATTAGTGAAATCAGCTGGCTGAGTTCATAGGTGGAAGAAACACATGGTGGGACTTTCTGAACCCTGGACCTCTGAACCTCGGCAAATATGAAATGTTTCAGTTTCTGTTATTATGTGACCTCCTCAGTGAAGGCACAAACTTGAAGACAGACTTACTCTGACTTGGTGGTTGGGCACCACAGTGACATTTGACGTGTAGCGCTCCACAAGGGGAGGGAAGCCGATCTCCAGCTGAGCCCTCACATCCCCATTCAGCCCCTTCCGCACCCTTGATTTCTTGCACCATGGCACAAACTGATGGTACTTGTCCACGCTGGCCACCAGATTGTACATTTGCTCAGGAGAGTATCTGGAGTGATGGAATGCCACAATGTTACTTTAACAGCCACTGCTACCCCCTGACATGACACACCATGATTCTGTGCCCTGCTGGGAAATGAGGTGCAAAGTCTCCTCTCTGTGCTCTGTTTCACCACATTTTCTAAATTGATAAGAGAACAGGTTAATTGATAAGAGAAGGTTTTTATTTAACTATGCGTAAAAATATAGGGAAAGTGATGGCTGGATACAAGCCATACACATTTATCTTAGTCCTACATGCATCTATGAGGTTTACTGCACACAGGATGAGCATTTTATCGTGAGAGGAAATAGTGAATAGTGATTCTCACCTGAGGTTGCGGTTCTCAGAGTACTCCATTCTGCGTGTGGTGAGAGGAGAGGCCAGGCTGATGAAGCCACAGCTGGGCGTGCATGCTGGGTTAGCAGGAGGGGGAAGTACACTCGCGTGTTTGGGGGCCAGAATGGCATAGGAACTGATAGGCCTGAGGGGGCGCAAAGTAAAAATTCAGTTTCAACCTAGTCAACAGGTAGTGAACTTCAATGAATAAACAACGATTATGTTCTTAATTTACTTTTGATTATTATTTTTAATTTTTATATTTCTTACATGTCGAGAGATGCTATCCCTGATATTTAACAGCTATTGGTCTAATTACTTCTTTATTGACAAATCCGAGTACGTCGTCTACATGCCATATGCAGTAGGTAAAAATGGGCTATTTGGTATATGAAGGGATTGATTTTAAAGGGATTGTTCAAATTTTTCAGTCATTTGACAACTATAATAGCGTACGCCTTCCCTTTGTCTCGTGCGCTCGTCTCGTGACTTTATTTTGAATTATAGGTTTACAATTAATACGATACCAGACTTAAAATCCCCATTCATTTACCACATCAGTAGCCCAATTCGATTTCAAACCAACGAATTTTAAATAAACCAGTACATTAATATCGGTCATTTGACTATATACCTATATGGCTACGCCATAAACTATATTTTATTTAAATGATAATGTTAGCCCTATATGGCTACACAATGGTGATCTTACCTTAAATTCGTTTTCCCCGAGTTTCCTTTTAAAAATTTGGAAAAGTGAAAATCCGTCATTTCAACAAGTGCTTTCATGAAAATTGGAGCAGTTTTTTTCGTCATTTTATGGTTTTAGATTCGGAGAACGACCTCTAATAAATTTTAAATATAATGCAATAATCGAGACATGTGCCTCTGAAACCGGTGTCTACACTAGTTCAGCTCAGTCGTATTAAGTGCTGTCCCTAACTGGGGTGAACCCTTGCACTGTGACGTATTATGTTCTCCGTCGTGGAGCAGGATCGGGACGTCCACAGGAAGTGTTTGAACTGTACCAGAGATACTTTGATAAAACTGTCTCTGATGGTTGCGCAACAAATAACTGACGCAGATGTCGTCAAACGTTAATTAGGACTGTGAGTATACAGCTTTAACAGTAAATACAGATGAACTTCAGCAATACATTTGTTGGGCGGTTCACAGAAGTCTGCCTCTTATCAGACCCTGTAAGAAAACAGACTGTTTGCTGTGCTGACAGGGACTTAGCAAGTGTGATTAAAAGACAGTGCTCAGTTGCAAAGCATCCGATTGGATCAGCATTATGCAAAACTTCTTGGAAAAAAGGTTCTACATAATAGTGTAATCATGTTTTGCATAGTTGGAAAACCGATGTCATGGGGAATAAGTTGGTGTCTCAGCTACAAAGGTTAAACCAGTGTGATATGCTTACAGAGATGGCACACGCAGGATTCATTGTTGTACTGTTTTGTCATCATTGTGTCTTTATTTAATGACTTGTTTTTTTTTCTTCTTGTATATAAGGAGATGAGTGCAATGGTTTGAGCAGACTCGTCAACACGGTCTCCTGCGCATAAGCACATGTGCATAGCTATTTCACCACTCACATTTTGCACCATTGTATAGTGTCATTATTACTAAACACATTCACTTTAAATAGCATTCACTTTAACCTGACATTCCTCTTTGACTCTTATCACTGCACACTGAGAGGTTTTAAGGTCCTAACATACACATACAGTAGAACTCAAGATATCTGCACCCTGCAGTCACAGTGTCATAGCAGGATACAGAATTGTATTTGTGCAGGCTACACAAGCCAGAGATGCATTCGCATCTACCAAGTTAAACAGCGGTCCGTATAGAGCCACACCACTGGCAGACAGCAGTCTATGCATAACTGTTAGCACAGAGAAAGGGTTAAAACACAATTTTGGAGCCAGATTATCAAGATAACATTAAATTAATCCCGTTCCTGTAGCAGACTACACGTTCTCTCGCCACTCAGATACTGTTTGGTTTGTGAAGGGGTTTCTTACAGTTGGTTCCCTCAATGTGACAAGTTTTTGTTTCTTGCTGTTGGTGACATGAAAGCGCCGTTTGGTGTATCTGAGGGGTTTCTTACATTTTTAAAGGACAAAACAAGCATGTGGAGGTGGAAAGTCACAAAAATATTTTCTTATTGCAATTTTCATGAGAAATTACTTAAATGACTCAAAAGAGCATTGTAAGACAATGTATTAGTAATAAGTTTTAGTCATACAATTTATTGTCGATCACATTGAATAGCAGATCAGCATGTGCCAAAAGTTCATTTTATCTACAGTTTCATAACTATACGTGCCTCAACGGTCTAAATGTAGAGGCAATGATTCTCCAGAAATATAAACTTTTATTTGAGGCACAATTTGTGCAAAGGTTTATAGCTAAATAGTCCTCACACATCAGCGGTGTTTAAATCGACATCAATGCCAGTTTTTATGTAGGGAGCAACTACACCAAAAACAGAGGAATTTGAATAAGTTGCACCTGTACTATAAATAGTGAGTGAAAAAGACGGGCCATCTAATTATGGAATACTGTAGCCACTTTATCCGTGATTCTTAATCTACTCTGACAATGGCAGAACAGTGTCTTACATAAGTACAGGCCTGAGGAATCCTCTCTACAATAGTGTAATACAGTATCAGAATTCAAAGCCACCAAATTAAACCTTAATCTCATAATCCTTAATTCTTTACAACACACAATCACATAAAGAAGTTATGTAATAATGGCTGGTACACCCTAAACCCTTTTTACTCATTTTGAGAAGCCCAGAAACATTGGAAGTGATGCTCTTTGAATTGTTTCTGAGATGCATGAATGCTGTATGATGACCTGGCAACACTCATTCTGTGTTAGGAATGTGTCGCCTTAGAAGTGAAGTGCATAATTACAAGTGTCTTATTAACCACGAACCTGATACTCAACCAATAATGAATTACCATAATCATCATTTAAGCAAAAAGAACACAGATTTTCAGTTTTGTTTTTAGAACATTTTATATACATATTCAATAATATTCAATCCTAGAATAGTCCATCTTAAACCAAATAAATGCTTTTTTGCCCAACCGCCCCCAAGGAAAAAAAATATTAGTTTTACATTTGTGTTGTACACTGGTGTTTGTGCATTTGTTTAAAATAGCAGTACTCATGTTTCGGTCTTAAATAGAAATAATAAACCATGTGCAACATTCTTTCGCTCAATCTTTACAGTTCGATGTCCCAAAAATATGGTATTTGCAGCACTGTTAAAATGCAATCTGACAGATTGTCTACCATACATAACAGGTATACTTCTGTGACAAAGAATAGGAACAGTCTGGCCAGTTTTTTTTTTTTTTTTTTTTTTCGTATTTTTCCTCACAGCAGTAGTGTCATTCATAAACAATGCCAGAAACATATCCAATTTATAACAATTAACTCAGAAACATATCCAGCTATCATGAAGTTTTACAATACAGGCACATTGTGTATCAAATGTTAGGTCGTAAACAAGCCTGGATATGGTACCATGACAGGTACACAGACTCTGATGCTGACATTACATAATATCATAATCAAACCTCTGAGTCACTCACTTCTCAAAATTCGCACACAGTTCCGCTGCTGGCCAATTTATTTGTCACCAATGACACAACCCATTATACATGTCAGGCTTTATATTCAACCAGACCCAGGCTGAAATGTCCTTTATAATGCCACTGTTAACACCATTCATGACAGAGGGTTGCTCTTCTCCTGACTCTTGCGAATCCTCTCCTGTAGGAGGGCCCAGGCCTTTTGAACCTACAGATGGACACCCACACAGAACAAAAAGAGTCAGGACAGCATCAGACAAGATCAGGATAGCCAACGGGCTGACGCTTTTCCACATTATCTCTTAGATACAGAAAGTGCATTTACATTTACCGCAGTCCGGTTCACAATGTACCACAGTACAGGTTTGAAGAAGTTGTCCAGAACTAGAGGTCTAATGAAAGGGTGGTGCAGCTAATACAGAGGTGGGTCTCAAATGATTCTGTGGTGTGGGGATGGCTGGTTTAAGCAGCCACACCTGCCCTGGGTCAAGCTAATTAGACCTGGCCGATTGGATAATTGGCCAGGCTAATTGGACCCAGGAACAGGAGTGGCTGCACCTGTGCGTAGTGAGGTAATCACTGCGCACAGGTTAAATCTGCCATCCCCACCCACATCAGGAGCTCTCTGTCATGACAGGGTTTTTACATCTGCTCATTTGGCGTTACCATCTTGCCAAACCCTCGTACAATAAATCTGGACTGTATGAACATCTTCTCCCTGTGTCTCTTTCCTGTGCCGGAGAAGCCCCACGTTGGGCGCCACTGTGGCAAACACGCCTGCCACAGGCCACCGAAGTGGCTTTCCTAGGGGCCCTCCAGCACAGAGACACAGGGAGAAGATGTTCATACAGTCCAGATTTATTGTACGAGGGTTTGGCAAGATGGTAACGCCAAATGAGCAGATGTAAAAACCCTGTCATGACAGAGAGCTCCTTATGTGGGTGGGGATTTGAATACAGGATAAAATAAATAACTATGCTAGATAAGTCATCTATGATGCACTGGCAATCTCAGTCTTTACACACTAGGGAATGTGTGCACCTTTTTACCTGTATTTGTTATTATAAAATGTGTTTGGGATGTTTCTGGGCTTGGTGCCCTTTTCTGTGTGGGGAGGGGTGGGCATAGCTACAGAGCCTGTGGTTTGGTATCAGATTTCAACAAAGTGTTTGTTGCTAGTGTGCTGCAATGGCAGATGCCAAGATACAGCGAAGCAAAAAAGACGAGCCGACAGGGCTCGTTCAAAAACTCGAGTCAACCTTGTAATTGCTTTTCTTCAGTGGCGAAGAAAACAAAGTTCACTAACAAAGCTAACAAAGTTGCTAACAACTTTGAAAAGGCTACGGATAGCTTCAGTGTAAAGATCGTTATGACACTGCATAATTACTGTTATCATCTACATGGAATTGTTCCTTTTGCTAAAAAATGTATTTTAAGTATCTCTGACCACCTCACCTCTTTGCTTGACATTTTGCTTGTAGCGCTCGAGGGTGTGTCCTCAACTGAGGTGAGTGGGCTTTACAAACACAATCTACAAGGGCCACAAAATCCTACACAGTATACCCTTAACAGAGCATTTAAAAAATTTAGGCATTATAGACAATGGAGTTTTCAACAACCCACCTGCCGAGTCAATACCAATCACTTCACAATTTTTACCTACTGTACTGTAAGATCCCCTAGAGATGACTTTGCATCGGTTATCACTGCGCAATGTGGAAACGACTGCTATCGTGAACACATTTTGCAGTTTTACTGCAATCATCTACTATAAAATTACATGAAGTGGTGATAATGAGGCTTCATTTACCCAGAAATGTAGTGGTGTTGTGCATTAATAACCAATAAGTCTGTTTTGCTATGGAGCGTAAAAACGTTTTTTATGGCTCACAAAAGTTGGTGCTTCTTTACATATGGTACATCTGCCTATTGGCGATCATGAAGCCTCATCCTCCCAGCATTCAAGATTCCCAGCATTCAAGTATGACTTTGCGAGAATCCTCACTTGTCTCTGTGTGACATCAGGGTCCCACAGTGTGCACAGCACCACGTTGGCGTGTTCAACTCGTTGGGCATTAGGCCACTGGCTCTGCAGTCTCCTCCGCGCGTCCTCCTCGCTCACCCCGTCCCGCGCCGTGATCCGCGACACTGCCTGCGGAACCGCCAGGGGCGAAGCAGGGAGAGAACCGCTCAGTTTTCAGAGGGCATGGCGAGGGATGGTCTGATAGTGATGCGAGTCACCCGACACAAGCGGTCATGTCTGCATTTCCATTGTTTGCTGCCATCATAAAATGTCAATTTCAGAGACTTCTTCTTTGAAAAATGAACCTTGGTAATCTTGGAAATTTGGCAATGGAAATGTGTGAAGAGTAAGGGATGGAGGTACCTCTTCCTCTGGGATGATGGTGACCCAAACCTCGTGCACCATATCAGTCCAGCCAGCTTCCAGCAGTACAGCTGCATCCACAACACACACCTGTTTACCTGAGGAAGTCAAGGAACCAGGTCATACATACGCGTATTCAAAAGAAATCCTCCAAAGACAGATGCAGGTACATCCACACCCATCCACCCACACACAGTCCTGTTCTTACCTTCCTCTCTGGCCTCCTGGATATTCTGTTTGACAAGGAGTGCTATCTCTGGCCACACGATGTCAGTGAGGGTCTTCAACCTCTCCTACAATGCCGTAAAAGCACAATCAACACACAATGACATGGCACATTTACACAACACCATGGGCATTAATTTAATTCGACACCACACTGTACCTTGTTCTCAAAGACTTTTTTGCCAAGGGCACGTCTGTTGATTGTTTTGTCCTCATTCAGAATATCTAAAATGGAGCATAAACGTATAAGCAGGAAGGAGTCATACAAGGCATTTGTGTAGAACACATTGGACTAGATTTACTAAGCCTTGTGCAACTTATTTTAAGGCACAGATATGATGCATTCTGTGTCAAAAACATTACGCAAGTATCAAGGATTGATTTTTGCATGGAAACAGTGACATCCTGCAACTTCTGTGACAAACACCCAGCCACAGAAATAATTACCCTTCTGGGAGAAATAAAAGATGACCTAGAATCTCCCACACAACATTGCCATTCCATCCCATCAATAGTCAAGCTTTGCATCATTGCACTCTCACATCAGGATCATTTCAATCGATAATTGCCACCACAGCTGGAATATCACAATCTGCATTTTGTCCTGCACTGAACTTTGTGCTGGATGCACTCTTATGCCACACCAGACGATACATCAATTTTCCCCACATCTAATGAAGGTATTCACACACTACACAGGAGTTTTTTGAACTGCACATTTTAAGTTTTGTTTCATACGCAAAATGTGATTAGTAGACAGTCCCACTCGCTGATTGCTGTAGCTGTAGCCTTAGTAAATAAGACCTTAATTTCACGCAGACTGCGTACGCACAATTTTGCATTGTGAGTTTTATGTACGTAAATCTGGCCTATTGCGTGATGTCTGAATTTTGAACACAATTTGTTAGCGGTGTAATGGAGGAAAAATGCAGAACCAGTAGTTATCCACAATATTAAGCTTCTCCTTTAATGCTTTTAAATATTTTGGCCCTGATATGCAGTCTCTGTGCCTTAAGCTCTGCGAGACCTTCTAAGATGTCCAAAAAGAATCCATTAGAATTAAATCTGATGAGAAACATGTTTCCAAAGTACAAAAATACCAAATTACTCACACATACAAAGCACTGGCTATAAGTCATTACTTCAGATCTAGGCCTGCCATTAAAAGTATTGATATCAAAATTGTGCCAAGTTACATGAAATAATATTGACTCTTACCTCACACAAATTAAACAAGCTGTATTCCAAAGCAATGCTACCCAATGTTTCCCAAAAAGTATCGAACAGTAGAAACAGCAGAGCAGTCTGTTTGACATGACACTGCACTTGACACTTAAGAAAATTGACATACCTGCCATGAAGAAGTCGTTATAATTGCGCTCGTTTCTATACGACCGGTAATGTTACCTACCGGTAATAATGAGTTTCCCGCAAAGAATATACAGATGCAAAAGCAATAGTTTAAATCTTTCACTTCTCGTTACCCTGCAAGGCAGTGTAATGAGTGAGAGGTTTTCATGAGTCCGAGGGGGGATTCAAACCTAGCCTGTCACTCATCCAAAAGCGTCACAGGTAGACGCGCTACCCGGTGAGCTACCACAGGAGGAGACATAGTAGCAGCAAAGTTTTGCTCTTTTGAATAAGTGCACTTCTATATGCCATTTCGCATGCACATCAAATGTTTTTATTGGCTGACATACGTATTATTTGTGGACCTGGAGTATCTGTGATGATGTAATCAGGCAGGAGAAAAATCAAAAAACACAAAATCCCCTAAGTTTGGGGCTTTATTGTGTGGACATATGAAGGTGTTTGTGAATTCTGTCAGTTGAAATGGGGTCAGAAGGTACAGAAATTAATGTTTTTAAGGGCTGACAGTCTGTGGTCATTGTGGTTATTTCTATAGGGAACCTGAAATAGTATGCCACCCCGCCAAGGCGTAACTTGACAGGATGACATACTTACCATCCCAATTAAGAGCACTTAACTAAGCACTACAGTGGATCATTATGTAGAGCAGAACAGCATAGGAGGCCTTCACACCTTCGCCAAATTCTTCTACCACTCTCCTGTATGCGACAGCCCCAGGACGGTAGGTCTCGTGCCCCAACTGGTCGCCATCGATGCAGACCGCTCCCAAGGCCTCCAGACGTCGGGCGATGGAACTCTTTCCGCTGCCACTGCCCCCTGACAGCCCGATCACATACGGAACAGGGGGGAGGAGGGGATTGTCCTGTGAGTGTAACAGAGGGGATGGGAGAGTAGGCTAAACGCATTCAACTCGAGGTTCCAAGATTCTAGGTTCTGGGGGGCTGGAATGTGTATTGCCCTACTTGTCCTGGATAAAACAACCTAATTAACTTCATTAATCACATTACTTAACCACTTCAACTGAAATACTAATTTTTAAAAAAATCTGGACTCATTAACTGAGGCTGATTAAATTGCTAGAAAAAAGGTTGTGTGGAGCAGTCCGTAGGGCGGCTGACTTTTGAGCCATATGTGGTCCTCCAATGAGGGTGGGGCTTCGATCCCCACTATAGCACTTTCTTAGCCATAGTCCTTTCTCTATCTGTTACCCTCTCTCCTCTATATCTCTCTGTATAAAGCAAAAAAATGCAAAAGGAGGGCAGATGGCCTGTTTTTCTCTGAAGTAAAAAGAATTTAATGTATGAAAATAGCGTGAAGTTTTCAAAACTGCAATTCTAGAACAGGAAAGGCACAGCCACAACAAGGGTAGTAATGTGAGAAGGTGTTGATGACCCAACTAACCCTGAAACAGGAATGGTAAAGTTCTTCAAGAGACCTTGTCATTTTAATTCACAAAAGAATGAATGGAGGAGTGTCCAGATGCTGTTCCTGACAACACCAACCAGAGCAAACGCAAAGAAAAACTGCATTTACAACAAGCAAGCTAAAACATAGGCAAGCTAAGAGATGTGGCCAAAAATATTCCATCTGCTTCTGATGCCTGAGCAGAGCTTCATATTTGCCACTAGCAAGCAGTCGTATAGCTCACTGTGACCTTGCCCTTTGTTCCAGAGCAGGACTGGACTGTAGGAGTCATTTTAAGAATGGGGAAGTTGCTTTCAAACAACAAGGAGGACAAGTTATCCCCAGAGGATTAAAAGAAGGATGGTGTCGAGTGGCAAAAGGGTGAAGAAACAAGGTTTTATTTTGACAGGGAGGATACCCTGCCTTACTGCTGTGATGGTCTGCTGTGAAGAGTCAAAACAGGATCCCAGGCACAAGGCAGCAGATACCATGGACAAAGTTCATCATAAGTGAGCTCCATGAAGGAGGAAAAAAAAGTCCAACTGCCTTGTCTCAGGAAAGAAAATATTAAAGGGAAACCCTGCTGCTTTTCAAAGGACAATGAATAACCAAGTTAGAGCAAAGCCTCCTAACGTTATTAACAAAGAAAAAAAATGGCACTTTCTTAGTCCAGCAAAGAAAAGGGGGTGGGGTTCAGAAAAATGACATCATAAATTCACACAAAGAAACAAGAGCCATCTGTGTAGTTCTCTGACCATGAACTCATTGTTAGTCGTGAGGAAACATGGTGAATCACTGCACTTTGATATGAAACAGGGTTTGAACAGGGAAACAAAGGCCCTCCCAGGACTCAAGCTCCCCATTCAACACTTACACGCAATGGGCAGTATGACATTGCCCTACGACTAAATAATCCTGGAATCGTATTTGAACAACATCCTCATAAAAAACAAAAATATGCACTCTTGCACAAGATTGGTTGTGTTCCACGGCTAAATATGGATGGCTTTCAGTCTCATGTTCCCTTGATATCTTTAAAAACCTTTTTTCCTGAAATATATTTTCTCCACTACCTAAAAGTCAATAACGAGAACAGCCAGAGCATAATACGTGTAATGCAAAATTTATGAAATAGCGTTCAGACACTAAATAAACAAGCAACCGAAGAAAGAACATAATTTGAAAGAAATGGGGGAAAATCATAGATTTCTCAACAGGTGACTTCTTGATGAACTTTAAGAGCACGTTTCCTGTTCTGAGCGACTAAAGAATAAAAATTATTTACTACAAAGGAGGGTCCCCATTGATCAATTTAGGAACTGGTATTTGTAAACCAACGAAACACAATGGAAAGAAATAATGCAGGAGCTTCTACTCAGCGTTCTGTGAGCCGGCCATGTGGCTAGCACGATTGCAGTGTACTGCAGTTCAACACCTTCACATGCACAGCAGCTATGTGAGAAACACATGTATGCTGTTCATTGAAATAACAGATAAGAATAGTAAATCTAAATTATATATAAAAAGTTCAGCGCGAGTTTCCAAATCTAAATAGATGAAAAAAATATGATAGATGAAAAATATTGTGTGTGTGCTGTAAGGTGTCACATGAGAAACACTCTGTCTGGCAGCTGAAATACAGGGAGCCCTTAAATTGTGCTTTAGAGAAGGGGTGTCGGTACCTTGGGGGGCGTGAGCAGAGTTCCTAGCAGTCTGGAGCGTAAGCTGGAGGAGCTGATCTTCTCCTCCTCTATCTCACTGTGGTGGGCATCTTTGATCACTTGGATCTCATGCAGCACCAGCTCTGAGAGACCCTGTAACAGTGACAGCACATACATGCACAAACACAGAAACACAGTCAGATAACTCCCATCTGCCACACATACCACATGCATGGTACTGTGATCATACAGCACTATACTGCCACCTACATACATGCGCACCAGATCAGGTTCAAATCCGTATTTCATTTGGATTCAAATACATTTCTGTGCTCTATTGATCTTTTTGAGAGTATTTCATTGGTTCCAATGCACCAGACAAGATCAGTGAAGTGTAGAAAAAAGTATTTGAATCCAAAACAAATACGTATTTGACCCAGGTCGGATGTGCACACATGCACGCACACACACGCAAGCAAACAGGCACGGCTATAACCTATTGTACATACACATTTGCAACCACAGAATTAGAACGTCCTGAACAATCAGCACATGAGCATTTCATGTAGGCGCACACACAAACCCTGCAAACTCACAACATTATACTGTCAGCCTTTCTGTTACCATTGGTTTTATTGAGGCTTTTAGAAATTAGAAATGCCATTAGAAATTTGATTCTGCTTCAGTTCGAAAAACAGCCTTAAGCATGTTTTTCAACTGTTATCCTCAAGGGGTCACTGGAGGACCTCAAATGGTACAGACAAGTGACTAATTATACAACTACCTTAATTAGAGGTAATTGCTTCATCAAGCTAAATGACTGGGTGGCGCAGTTGACATATTTCTCAACAAAAAGGCAATCAAGCACCTGTTGGTGAAAGACTGAAGTGCATGCAAGAAAACAAGTGGAGAAAAACTGGTGGCCCTAATTATATGCAATAACTTTGGAAAAGGCAATTTTCTTTAGATTTGTTAGCTACCAAGAGTTTATACATATGTTCAGTAAATAAGGAAACCAGTTTACAAAACAATTAACTGTGTAGAAGCCATGCTGCTTGAACTTCTGTTGGGACACTGTAATTGTATGGTGACATATACAAAATTAATTGTATTTATTTTCACCTAGCAAAACAACACTTTTTTTTTTTTTTCAATGCTTGACTAACTAGTGACCTAGCAAATGTTGGGTAACTCTGATAATCCTTATTAATGTAACATTCCTGTATTTTAACTACTTTCAAGCACAAGTGATTTACTGGACCCAGTAAGTAAGTCACTGAGTTCAGCGAACACAGTGATTCACTAATTGAAGATTGAAGAAAATGGTGTAACGCAGCACAGCCAGAACACACAAAACTGTAATTAGAGCTTTCTTTTATACACAGCTATTTGTGTACAGGAATAAGACCACATCATGCTATTATAAACAGAACTAGCCATCACATTATAAAGGGGCAGTTAAACCAAAGGCTCTGTGGATGTTCGTGAGTAACTGCAGGATTATATTTGGGAAGAGACGTTGCTATCCGTTTTATCAGGACAAGCTGTAGCGAATATCTAGAAAACTCATCACATTTCAGCAAAACTATCTGGATAGAGAGATACTATACCAGATAAGTGGTATCATACCTTAATTTCATTTTTGGATTAATTGCCCCTTTAAGGAATGACAAACATACACAGCTGAAAAACAAAGATTCAACTTTCAATAATGAATACCCTTTCAATGTAAGCAATAATTAATCATTATCCCTGTAGAATATGATCTGAACCACTACTGAATGGAAAATCTGTTATACAAAGCAATATCTGGGCTAGTTCTGAAACCGTTAGCACAGCCACTTAGCCATGACTCAGAAAGAGCAGAAAAAGAAAGGGCATGATGTATGAAAGGTCCTTTTTCAGACGCCGCTGATGGAAGAGGAGGTACTCACGTTTTCCAGGCGCCTCTTGTTTACGGCCTCGCCTCCCTTCCTCGTCTCTTCGCTGACCACGATGCACTGCAGCTCGGAGTCGGTGATGGAGGGGCCAAAGGGCTCGGAGAGGGGCACAATCTCATACTGCAGATAGGGCTTGATGTCTCGGAGGAACTCCAGGAGCCTCTCGGATCGTAGATCGTAGGGCTCTATTAACTCCTTCAGCACTTTCTCTGGGGTGAGGGAGATGACACAAGTGCCGTGAGCTGGCTGGACTGCCCTGGCCCACTTAGTAGGAGAGGACGGATTCAGGGACGGGGGGGGGGTAAAAGTTTAACTCTAAGCATAATCACAACTGCCGAGGAACATATGCACTCATGGCACAATAATTCCTATCTAGGGCCACCAGTTTGGCTCCCCTTGTTTTCTCGCATGATACTTCAGTCCTTCACCAGACAGAGGTCGCGACAGCCCCTTTGTCAAGCCCCTCCTCAAATCATTATCCCAAAAGCACCACCTCAGTAATTTAAGAGAATCAGGAGTTTTAGTGCTGGGCTAAAACAAAAACTTGCACCAACACCAGTCCTTTTCAAATAAGACTGGACCCCGCTGTTTTAAACAAATGCGTTTTTCTTTTTACTGCAGTGATACTCATTCCTGGTTCTGGAGAGCCACAGAGTCTGCTGCTTTTTGTTTTTTCTTAAGATCGACCGATTCTGACCCAAGAAACCAGTTGATTTGAATTAACTGTGTAATGAGCTGCTTTAACTGATCAATTGCTGTGCTCCTCAAGTGCTGAGTAACAACGAAAGCCAGCAGACCCTGGAGGACTAGACCAGGAATGAGGACACTGGCTCACAGACATGCTTTTCAAAACATTTAAACTTTTATCCATGTTCACTTTCCTTCCTGGCTCTTCCCATATTGGATAAACTAATTTTTTATTTATTTATAAATGTCAGAAATGTTTAGAAACTCTGTATGAGTAGTCACTAGACCAGTGGTCTCCAACCCTGGTCCTAGAGAGCTACAGGGTCTGCTGGTTTTTGTTTTCACCTTAAAATCAGCAGCCAATTGAGACCCAAGACACCAGGTGAGTTGAGTTAACTGTGTAATCAACTGCTCTAATTGATTCATGAAGTGCAGAGTCACTATGAAAACCAGCAGACCCTGTAGCTCTCCAGGACCAGGGCTAGAGACCACTGCACTAGACTAGTCTGTTGGAGTGCCTATGGGGAACCCTGGAGTATAACCAATGAAATACAAGTGTAAATCCCTACAGGTCACATGGTGGAGATATAATTTTAGTTAGCAACCAAGAACCTTCAGAACTGGACACTGGACCCATCTTGCAACCTCAATAGTTGTAGCATAAGCCCATTGATGAAAAGTGTTTCATAAGGTATGAATATAATTTTGTATTGCTAAACATGGCAACACTGGAGAATTAAGCTAGCCATAACACCATTACAATACACTATTGCATTGTTTATTCTATCATCTGACACTCAGATATTTACAAATGGGGAAATAGAAATTTGATACCTTGCTGGACTGTACACTAAATGCTCTGAAACTCAAATCTGCAACCATCTAAAGTCAAAGTCCTGACACGTCACACCCACTTGCCCCTTCCCATCCACTTACTTTTCAACAGTTCTGTATCGCAAAGCCCAATCACAAAGCGTCTGTTAGCCAGAAGGCAAGAGATGTTGAGCAGGGTCTTGTGTGCCCCGTGGAGCCGGTCGAATGTGCCACCCACCACCACGTCACTGTAGGTCTGCAGAAGCTCTGGTTCAGTTTCCCCAGCCTGCTTCAGGTCTTCCTCCTCTGGCCGCTCCCCACCCTTCTGCAGAGATTTCAGCTGGGGATGGAGCAGCACGGAAGTCAACCCCGGGGTGCAAGTGTAGCAGCACCCAGCATATCTCTGCAGGCATTGGGCCACCAGCGAAGACTGGCCCGGGTCTTGCAGGGGGAAGTCAGTCAGCACAACTTCCGGGGAGTGGGACAGGGCCTGCGGGGAAGGGAATGGGTCATTGGTTCCCCTCGTCCCCGTCAGGCCCTGCTGAGCCCGGAAATTGGTCAGCAACACCCGCACGTCCAGATGCCCGCACACGTCGGCTGCGTTGCTGTAGAGACGGGAAATAAGGCTGGAGACATCCGCCGCCGGGGGGATGTAGACTGGTCGGGCCTGGCCTGCGCTGCCCAGGTTGAGTCCCGGGTGCAGGTGCACGTACAGTGTGCGCTCCACCACCTGGGCGGCCGAGCTGAGGACGGGTGCGATGCGTAGCGGGAGGGTGTGCAGTGGAGACGTGAGGACCAGGATGCCCGTGCTGAACATAGACATGCTGCCTGGCCGGTGACAGACACACACTGGAGTGGGGCTGCCTGGAAGTCAGGAAAAATGGACCAGTACAACTTTCTGATGAATAATTAAAAGACCAGATTTATTGCAGTAGATGTACAGTGCAAAGTCTGACTGACAAACGAAAGCTAATCCTAACTAAATGAAACCATGTCTGCAATAAGACAATACTTAACAGCTGAAGACAAGGGCAAAGTGCAGTCAATCTTTCCAGTTCAATATGAGCTTAAATCTCCTTAAATTATTGCTGTAACTGTCCACGTCCTGTCCAGCTAACAACGCTAAAAAACCAAGAAGACTGAGTAAGATGAGGCATATATCTGCATTTGAAGTATGCCCAGTCTTACGAGTCAAAAGACTGCATTTCTATATTAGTACGTTAAAGTCTAAACTAGTATTTTAACAGTCTCTAACGAGGTAAAGCGTTAGCCAGTTTTATTTCAAGGGTCAGCGTCTGCAGGTTTTTGCCGTTTTGCTTCAATCAGTAGCCAATGTACTCCTGGGAAACAAGGTGGGTCGACATTTTAGCCAATCAATTACTTAAAATGAATTATTGAAGCACTGAACCGAAAACCAGCAGACGTGGCCCTCCAGGACCAGTCTTACACCTCTGTAAATTATTTATTTCAACGGCTTTAGAAAGCACCGTTAACTAGACATTCTGGAAGTTAAAGTACTTCAGACTTGGCTACCACAGAGTAAGAACTGAAAAAAGGCACAGAAAATCGGACATCCAAAACCTCGTGTCTTGCCTACTTGGTTGCTATAAAGACTAGGGTAGCTGTCAAGCAAGCCCTTAATAGTATGAATTAGGTAGTTACGCAAACGCGCCGATTTAGTCTGCCAGCCGACGAAGAGAATTTGCGACGAAGTTCAGGCAGCTTCTGATTTCAGCTAGCCAAGTTAGTAATTAAGGTAATGTTAGCTGCAGAAACTAGCCTGTTGGCTAGCTAAAATTAGGCGTTAAATAATGAAAGGATCTGATGCATAAAGAACAGCATGATATATTACCGTATCGTAGTGTAAGTACTGGGAGGGTTAAAATAATATAGCGATGGGCATGTTTTTTATACTCAATCGCTTCATAAACTACACTTCGATTGCAGGGGTTTTGTTTTGCTTCCGTAATGAGAACCGGCTTTTGACCTACACAGCCGTCTGATAACGTACTGCATGTTGATTGGTGCACAGGTTTTGTCACATGACCAATATGACCATGTATTTCTGGGAAATGTCGTCATCCGTATACATTTTTTGTGAAAGCAACGAAAACTTTTTGTCGTTGTACTGTAAGCAAACTGACATCAGACTCGTCACATATGACTTATCGGCAGTAGGTCTATGTTTCGAGCAGTATTATATTTTTTACAGTCTCTGGTTTCGAGTAGGTAGATCCAGTTCTAGTTCGCTTGCCAGCTAAGTTAGGCTCATGCAAGACTGTCTGGTCTCGATATCTTTCGACAGAGGCCGCCGTTGTCTCATGAATAAAATGCTTGTGCACGAGAATAGTAATTTGTGGTCAATTTGCGGCAAGTGATGGATTGCCATAATTAATTTAGACCTGCAGTAACATCAGTGAAGATTGTTGGCGGTTGGTCTACCAGTATTTGATGTCCATCCATGAACTTTTTAATTCATTAGTTGAATTGCAGTTCCCAGATTTACTTAATTAAAATGTAATAAACCCCAAGCCTGTAATATGTGATATTGCAGTGTTGCCTAAATTGTGTTTCCTGAACTGGTTCTCTCGCCGGTTTCTTTTTACCTATTTAGACTGCTCCTGAAAACTCCCAGAATGCTGCTGTACAGCAGGAGACCAAATGATGTGCAGTGACTGGAGAGCCAGGTCCTGAATTGCTACTGAAAACTTGCTACAAATGTGTTTAACTATAAGACTGTACACTGAAAAAGGATACCTGTCAGAGTCACCCATGATGTGTACTTAACTGAAGAAAAAAAAAGTTCTGATAATAAAGAAACTGAGGAGTGTGTGTTAGTTGTTGTGACAGGTCAGAATAAGGTGATCTCACTTGAATTTATTTACTCTTTACTTCATAAAGTCTAATGGTTTCTTAAATTTGTATGAAACCATGCAATAATTGTGAGAGGGTGAAGTAGTTCCCCAGTTGAATCCCAAGGCTGACTGCATTAACTGGAGCCAAAGTGGAAACAAATGTAAAGCGCAGTAACTACACTTTTGGTGCAGCTGATTTCCAGGGGAACAAAGTTATGTCAGCTGAGTATTCTCTGTGAGGCTCAGAGAACCAGCTGGGTAAAAAGTCAAGGCGTAAGCCCACGCTACACGATCTACTTATAAAATCACAGTGTCCCAACCCTGTTGTCACCGGCCCAACGATCTCCCTGGTTCTCCTGATTATCAACCCCACATTGTTTCAAGTTGTTGCCTCATTGCCCTGGCATTGCATCAAGTTGGAGCACACATCAAAATCAAGAGGTACTGGTGACCAGATGTTGACTAAGAGGCCCTTTTGGAATCACTTTATTTGGCTTACCAGTCAACTGGCATGCATGACATGAGCAACAGCACCTACACAAATCAGTTTCAAACCAGAACAAAAGAAGCTATTAAAAATATGATTTAGGTTTTACTGATCCCCCAATGACCAGACAGAGCATTGTCACAAGTCAAGCTCAGTATCTGTGGACAGTAACCACATGGAACAATTTAGCATTCCATTTATGCTCTTCAGCTGAAGGGGTTCACATGAGGACATTACCATCCCAGTAGTAGTTTTAGCAGTGGTTCATATAAATTGACTTAAAATTTGAATTTCAGAAAACCTAAAAAAAGGTAACAAGTTGAAGTAAAAATTTTAGGTTTATCCATTAAAACATTTTACCCCCTATTTAATCAGGTAGGTCAACAGAGAATTTTGGTCTCATTTGAAAACATGGGGAATCAAAGTGGGCAGGAAATACAAGAGACTGAGTAGCCAATCAGATGTAGGGGATGATTAAGTGATCAGATGAGTCAGTGGAATTCATGACCTCAGTCATGCTATTTTGTTCCTGCTTAGCTGTGCAACATGCCATTGGCTTCAAGCAAATTTTAAGATTGAATGTTGCCTGTCCTCTCCTGTGGTAGGGATCAACGAGTCAATTATTAGAGACAGAAACAATTGATTACTGCATTGACAAGCAAATATGCAACTTTTCACAAAGTGAAACAAATCAGTCATTTTGCATAGAGGTAAGAAAAAATGTGAATTCTTGTGGGTTCATAATCAGCCACAAGTTATGTAAAGTAAAATGACCTGTAATATCATTGGTCTTCCATTAAAATAACTGTAAAAGCTTTTTATACTTCATGTAATTTGAATTTGTACTTTTATTTATACAAGTTATTTATACACAATTTTCAAATAAAACAAAAAAAGAGAAGGCATTTTACCCCCCCCCCCCCCCCTAAAAATCACCTATGGGGACAAATCCTCAATACAATACTGTCAGCATTCTGATTGTTGCAACTAAACTGTATCGGATAGGGAACCCATAACATCCTCTGAATACAAACATACACAATCAAGTTCAACTAAAACAATCTGATGCTGCATAAAACAGCCTCTGTGCAACTGTGCAGTATGCATGTGCCAGTCGCCCTGTATATACAGTACACCGCCACGGGCTATTTAAAGTGCAGCAATATCATTTGAATGATCATCACATTTTCTTGCAATATCTTAAAATGACTAAGAGGAATTTCTTCAAACATATTTGTTGAGTAAGCATAAAAAATATTTATACAGCATTTTAAATGTAAACATTATTTGTGTTTAGGCAGAAATGGAGATACATACAAATGGCATGCAACAAAACCATAAAAACAATATATCAACTGTCAGTTCACACAAAGTAAAGAAAACATTGGTGATTATCCACTAATATGTGAGATTCTATGAAAAATGACTATCTATGATGTGTAATTTTTGACGATTTCTCACAAAATATTTTCTTGCACATGTATGTGCCTACATTTTGCCACTATTCAATGGACACAAATAAAAATATCACAGCCTGTTCCAATGCCCACCCCTATTAAACCAGTTTTGATACCTGGGCATATAAGTAGAAACTCTTCTTTCCTTTTTTCTTCGGATAGTTATAATAATCATTATTATGTATTACTGTTAAGAACTAAATACAGTGGACTCAGTAAAAATATTCATGCATATGTAATCTCAACAACAATCACACTAGATTAATGCCCACTGATGTCAGCTCTGCACCAAGCAGAATTACTTTCTTTCCATCTCAAACATTGTATTTGGTCTGATAAATGATCATGAAAATGCAATAAATTGACACAGTGTAAAAAATATACTAAATAAAGACTCCACCCACTGATGAATAATGCAAAAGCAGTTATTCACATTTAGTGAATATGTGAGAAAAACACATACTATTTTCATTCCACAATTAAAAGCTTACTATGCATCTTGCATGAGGCAGTATCGGGTTTATACTTATTAAATTGGCACATTTATTTCCAGAGAAATTGTTGCAGAGCTATATGTGATCCCTGGTCTGTTCAAAGGCAGAATGTTTGGCAGCAGAACGGCACTGCTTATAAAAGTAGCTATACTGTATTTAACCATTACATTTCCAAATTGTGTTCCACCTCAATGTTTTAAAAAACTGATTGGAAGAGTCAACTTGTAAGTAACAAAAAGTATTATATTAGCCCTTACACTGCTTCAAGCACAGTTAATGAATAAGCACATCCACCATCTTGTCAAACAATGCACCAAAAAAGCATAGGCTACTTCATTGCACCAAAGTAAATGCCATTGTTTTCATTTCATTCCATCAGAAACACACCACGCAAAGATAAAATGCAAGGTGTACTACCACTTTTAAAATCAATTTAAACATTGACATATTTCCATTTACTGCTTTTTGGATCAGTCATAATAAAAAAAAGAATCTATAAAACAAGAGCTTGAAAAGGCATAATTGCACCTTCTATCTCCAGGTTCATACTCTGTTCCACTGACTGGTTGGTCCATAACTCTCAAGGTTCATATCTCTGAGGTTTTACTGTATATGAAGTTGTCTCACTGTGTCACTGCTCTCAGGACATAGTATGTGACTAACAGAGAAGCCACAACAACATTCATCCCATCTTAGCATCCATTTTTCCCCACAAAAAAAGAATAAAACATCCCTACTGCACTGTCTTTCTCAGCATCTGCTAAACACTGATTCCTATCCTTGTTCATCTAGCAGGGAAGACGGACGCAGAGACATTCTTTGTGCTGCAGTAGGGAACAGTCTTTACTTGACTGACAAAAAAGTCAGTTCAGTCTTTTCAAGGCTTGTGGGTAATATTTCAAGAAGATTCTGTTGACAATATCGTAGGTGTCTCCATGCGGTTTGGACGGGTATTTCCTCTGGTTGAAAACGAAACCTTTCTCCACCTGGAAGACAGCTTTGTTGAATGTCTCCTGCTTAAAAGGCCAGCCCCTATCCAGGCACTCTACCAAGGTGTTGACAAACAGGCTCCAGCGCTGGGAGTAATAGTCCTCCATCAGTCCGCCCCACTCCTTGCTGGCATAATCCAGAATGTTCCCCTCTGGGCCCCACAGTGTGATCTGGTTCCTGGCATTGAAGTCGTACTGCTGCATCTCCTGCTCACTCAGTGCCAGCGAGTGCGCTCGCTCCAGCCAGACCCCCAGAAGGAAGTGGCTCTCGCTGGACAGGAGCTGGTCCAGCTCGGGCAGGAGGTCATACACCAGCACCCCGCCGGCCGTCAACAGCTCTGGCAACTTCTGGCTTTGGAAGGCGTCCCTAATTTCTCTGTAGAACTCGGCGGTCAGCAGCTGCAAGGCCTGTCGTGTGACGTCAACCAGGTCATGCCTGAAGGTCTCCACAGACACGAGGGGCTGGGCGACCTCGTACAGGAGCCTCCAGGCCTCATACAGGTCCCTGGGGTCATACCACACATCAGTTGACATGCGTAAGGATGGCCTGTGCACCAGGGGGCTGTGGTTGTGGTTCTTATAGTGTGGCACAGTACAGTTGTACACACTTCGAAACAGAAGCTTCCAGGCTGTGGCCAGGTTCTCAGTGGTGTTACCATAGCGCCTGGCAGCATAAAGGGAGACCCACTTCCCCAAATTAACAGGCTCCTTGCGCCAGGCGAGCTCGCTCATTAGTTCGTACACCACAGGGTTCTGCTCTATGCCCTCTGGGGCCATGCCCAGCCCCACCAGAGTGGAGTTGGGGTACTGAAGAGCCTCAAAGGGTCCCATGTTAATGCTCTCCACTGTGCCAAAGAGCCCACTGTTGCCCCCAAAGTTGTGCAGCATGCACCATATGAAAGGCTGGCCATAGAACGACTGGGTGGAGGAGAAGGCCGGTGCGGTCTCTGCAAACAAGTCCAGCACTATCATTCTGCCAATGGGCACACCATGTAGTAGGGCCTTGATCTGGGCTGGCTTCCAGAAGACCACGTCATGAACAAACAGCCAGCCCTGCATCAGCCAAATTGCCTGGGGGTCAACTGTAGACAAAGACATGGTGGGAGAGAGAAGAAAAGCATGGCCTTCATTACGACTGGAGACACAGTTGGGGGGGGGGGGGGGCAAAGAAACCATCTGGGCCCACATAAGAAACAGACCAGGACTGGAACATGAAACTAGGACAATTACGAGCCACAGTGAGTCCAACAATAGCAACTCGGGATGGCTTGGTTGCCATTTTTACCTGATGTCATGGCAGAATACACAGAGCTGCTGACTGCGGACAGATAGGCCGGATCTGGAGAAGCGGGTGTCATCTCGTTAAAGGTGTCAGTGTTGTAGATGTGGTCCGTCCCGAACAGCTTTACTAGCTCGGACATGAACAGACCACCAATACGCTGGAAGAGGGGGTCACGAGGGTCCAGAACATAAGCACAGGAGTAGCTACAGTTAAAGTGGCTCCATGGGTTCAGCTTGGTCACATTTGCTTGAGGAAACAGCCTGTAAAGAGTGCAAAAGCACTTGATTATACACTGATGACGAGATGCTTCTTCATCCAAAAGAATATTTTGCAGTTTTTATTTAGATGATTGATGATGACACAAACATTTATAAAAGTTAAACCATAAAACTACACGTTTTTGCAATAAGTCATTTGGTCTGTGTCACATTATGTACTTAATCTGATTATATTTCAGGTTACTGCAGAAACTGAAGATTCAAAAACCTGGTAATGGCTTGAGGCACGTTCCCCGAAAAGGCAGGCAAGACTGGCATCATTCCCAATGCTCTCATTCGACCCAAAATTTTGTACTGGAGGACAAGAGAAATCATAATGAGTGAAATAACTGCACACGGTCAAAGAGAAGGACACTTTGCACTTTGACAAGTAACGGTACTTGGAGGTACAGCTGCTTGGTATGCCAGGATTGAGGCAGTGGTCCTCCCCACTGGAACAGGTTACCCATTCGGTTCCAGGCCAGGAAGGCGGGGCCTGTGAAGAAGTCGTCAAGGTCCGTCTGATTCAAGCCAAGGGAGAGGTACACCTGAGAAGAGGAGACGCTGCATTGTCAGCCAAAATTCAAAATGCGATGGGTAAGCCCTGTCAACAGACTTAAAATGTCAATGCTGAAAATGTATTGATTGACAAATCACAACTGGTCAGTGGTATAACCTGGACAGAAGTTGGATAAGCTCCATCGACTTTTTACATTTGTATATTATGCCACTACATTATATTAGACTGTGTATATCAGAGACATTAACGTTGGTAAATGTTTTCAAAGTATGTCAAAACAATTGTCAAGCTCTACAAAATTCCAATATTTATGAAATATCAGTGATACAAAAGCTAGAATTAATTCTTGAACATGTACACACTTTAGGGAGGGAGAAAAGAGAAGATGTCAGAAGATACAGTGTACAAAACAGACATATAAAGGCTCTGATTGCAGGAATGTACGATATTCACTGATACAGTATCTGGGTGATGACAACAGGCACAGAGAGTGTAATGGCAGATAACATATAGCTCTGTTGCGTACAAAAACTGCAGTCTAGAACCTTATGGATCAGACGTGCGTTCAAGACAGCGACCGTTCCCAAATGTTCACGAACATATTGAAACATATTCAAACTTTTTTCTGTTTGCTGCGAACATTAGCTAACGTTACCTAACAGTCTGAGAAGGTAGTGCGCCACAAACAAAAATGGCTGCTGACAGGAAAGACACTGAGAGAACAAATAAGTTGAAAATCATTTGGCTGTTATAATTGACTTTTATTAATATGTTTGTTCTGACCTTTAAAAAAATTCCATGTAAGCAAAAAATTAGCTGGCTAGCAGGACGGAGTGTGGCACAGTGGGTAAGGAACTGGGCTTGTAACCGAAAGGTCGCAGGTTCGATTCCCGGGTAGGGCACTGCCGTTGTACCCTTGAGCAAGGTACTTAACCGAAATTGCTTCAGTATATATCCAGCTGTATAAATGGATACAATGTAAAAATGCTATGTAAAAAAAAAAAAAGTTGTGTAAGTCGCTCTGGATAAGAGCGTCTGCTAAATGCCTGTAATGTAATGTAAATTGTTAGACCTAATCTACCAAGCTTTTTTCACTTCTGGTAATGTTGGCCAAGTAGCTTTTGTCGTTTAGTCGCATTCCATTTTTATTTAAAATGCGTTGGTGGTGAACTAAATGGAATTTTCATTTAAAATTGTTTAACGGTAACTGTTGGCAGCAGCAAACATAGTTCACCACAAACGTTCGTCATCTTGAACGTACGTCAGGACACGTGACAACAAAACTCACACTTGAGCAATTTTGTCATTCAATTTTGTCCCCATTGTTTCACTCTTCACTCTTGGAATTCCCCTTCCAAAAAATTGCATGCCCTCTGCTACATGCTTGCAGCCCTTGAAAATGTGCAGAAGGTTAATAAGGGTGCTAGCTTTTTTGGGGAATGTAGTAGTTTAAATACATAAATATTAAAAGACTGACATGCTGCAGATGGCCTGGTTGAACTGCACAGGCGTTAGCCTATATTAGGATTTCTGTAACTGGTGCTATATTAGGATGCAGATTCATTTAGAGAAACTTCCTTTTAAACACATTGTCGTCTTGTCCCTGGGTTGGGAATATGAGTGACAAAAAGCAGAATCACGCTTGCAGTCTAAAATACCTACACTCATTAATGTTGGGAAAGTCATTCACCTCTTGCCACAGGGCCTCCTGCCCATTAAATGCCAAGGGCAGGTTGATTCCATTGAGGGCCATCCAGTCAATCTCCTGTTCCCAGCGTGGCCAGTCCCACCACACTGTGGAGTAGCTCTGAGTGCACACATTCTGGTAATACCTGAACCTGCCAACACAGCGGAGGAGAACAAGTAAGCTACCACACGCAGGACTGCAAATCAATCTAATGTCATATCCCAATTAATATGAAACAGCAGTACTGTAGTGCAGCGGTTAGCTGGTGTTTGTGGACATGAGATTACCGGTTTTAATATTGGATTGGATATTGCTACTGCAGCCCCCTTATAATGAAATGTTGCAGTAATGGTCCAGGAGTGTAAATGAGCATTGTGTCAAATTTGAGCAATGGAACTCGCACTGTGTAATCCTTTACATGTTACATGCCTTCTATGTCACTGTATGCCATGATTCATTTATGATAATAGCAGGCTGCCACATTGTTTTTCCAAATCAGAATTCTGAGTCTCTGCTTTTCTGCTAGGCTACCCTGGTACAGTATAATCACATTCTTCTGCTGTAAGACACTCCAGAAGAGAGTTTAAGTGACTGTACAGTAATGTCGCCTGATTAATCAAATCAGAAGAAAGAAATCACACCAAAATGGTGAGAAGAGAAGTCATGTGGTGACTTCTGTGAACACACCACTGACTGCACTGTAAAGCATATATATTCTGTATGCAACCCTGCAAAAACTGCCCGTCAGTGTGGTAGCCATGTTGGTGGTCACTGGTAAACTAAGGAATTGTTCAAACTGCATCAAAAAGCCTGAAGCTAATTTGTCTTGTAGGCTAATTTTTGTCCTGTCCTGCCCATAGATACACACAGTGTGCAGTGTAGCCGTCACCGTGCCTAGGATGCACAGCACCTGTACGCTCCAAGGAACAGTGTGAAGTTGTTGCTGTTGCAGCTGTATGTTTACAGCCTAAGCACCACGCATAGCTGCGGTCAGCTGGAGCGCTCCTAATGAGCCACAGTTAATTGGAGAGGGCTTTAAAGCCTGATCACAGAGTGCCGCCACGGGAGAAGTGTCCGCTGTGCTCACAATGGACAACGACAACAAAATATCAACTGTGCCTCAATTTTTCACTGACCCCTGTCCTTCACTGAAGCAGACAGAAAGCATACCGGGAAACTCGACTGGGCGGGAATGCTAGAGTCAAAGAGCCAGAGCTCTGAGACAAAGACCAAAAACAAGCTGTGAAAGACACATACTGCCAAATACTAGCATATGAAAAAAGAGTATCTGAGAACGAGACCAAAAACAGGTCTTAACAGTGTGGGGCTCATGAAAGAGAACACTGGCTATACTCCATCATTGCGTACTCTACAATACACCTACAGTATAGTATAACATCATCCTCACATAGAATACTAACCAAACAAATGCAATTACGCATTCCATCAATTTTTTTTTTTTTTTGGAAAAGTAAGAAATTGGACGCTAAGCGCTTTGAGTGAAATCGTTTCCTCAATTTATACCTAAATCACCTCATCCAATGAAAATATTCTTCTCACAGAAGCTCTTTGTCTCACATCCAGAGACAGAGAAACGCAATCGGGTCAGCCAATGTTCCTTGTGTACTTGGGGGGGGGGGGGAGTACTCAGTGTGCTTACATGTGTGGTTGTGCGTGTGATTTGTGGAATTCCGACAAATTATTAGCAACATTTAGCCAGCCATGTGCCCATTTATGTAGTCATGCATGGACGAGCAATTATCCCACCACGAGTTTCAATAGCGTTCGTGCGAGATTAACGCAAAATGATCACTTTTGGCACGTTAGTGGCACAGTAGGATTCTTCGTGTTCCAACTGTGAGCGACCAGTGACAGCATTCAGATACAACGGAGAATGCACTGGAAACAATAACGCCATTCTAAATAATTGCGATGGATTTTATACTATACTGGCTTGTTTTAAGCGTTATTCAGTACTGACTGAGATGCGCTAAACAAGTCTACGACATAATGTTCAGCAAATCGAAACGATGAACGTAATTTGACGTTTCTGAAATGCTATTGGTTACCTTTACAGTTCTATCTGCGTAAAGTGATTATGATGACAGGTACCAAGTCAAAGAAGACACTTGCGCATTACAGTGCAGCCAAACTAGAAGCAACAGTTTGAATACAGCAGAGCTTTCGTGCACATACCTGTGTTGGGTACTGATTCTCAGAACCCCAGTGACGGCGGGCAGTGGTTGCGGAATATTCAGCTGGCTACCTGACCAAGACACATGACAGTTGCAGAAATACTTTAGATAGTTGTATATTCCGGTAGCCAGTGCTACCCCCGTGCTTCCTGTCGCGGCGATTCTGTTGTTACTAGCTGACCGGAGTTCGCATACGTCAACGCTGCCATTGGCCAAAGTTCTGTCGACTAACACTTTGAACTCTCGAGCTCTGTTCCCTATAAGCCGCTTCAGAAGGTCGGCTACAGCTCTTGTCTGAATTTTGTCGCTTGCTTGAGGTTTCAAATGATCCAGAGACAGAAACTCGCCATCTACAGAAAACGTTACCGCGAATATCACGAGTAGGCTAATCGAGAGACTGTAATGCTGTAAGTTATATGTCATTTTGAAAAGAGTCATTTGCGGCAAACAGCCTGTGCATCCGAGCAAGACGATGCAACACATTCATTTTTATTTCTTAAAGTGAACAGGAAGCGTGTTTTCTTACTTTACATTGGCCAATCAGAGTTCGATCTTGGTTAACCAAGAGCTTTCACAACCAATCACAGCCGAGGATGTGTATACGACGGCAACAATGTTGTACTATTAATCACATGACTAAATCAAATGAGGAGTGGCGAAAACAGTGCATTTGAAGTCCAATTAGTTTGATATAGGTCACGATCATTCAAGCAATGTAAAAAATGTTCTGACTGGAAAAACTCTTTTCCTCGTCCAAAGTTGAGATGGCGATTAACAGACCGCTCATGTCGTATTGCTTTTGAATGGCAACAACACAACAGCCGAAGAATTGTAGCAGTTGTCATTCAGATTGCAGTTTTACACCTCGAATGGAAAACACCAGGGCATATATTGATAATAATAAATTGCCCAGGTTCCAATGCGAATAAACGTAACATACTCCAGTGCATTTTATGTTCCGCTGTACATAGATAGTGCCACCATGCAATTAAACAAATGTTGACTGTAATTCATATTGTAATAAGATGGCAGTGCTACTTAGCTGCTACTTAGCTGCAAACCTAACCAAAGGCAGCTACTGCATTCCACCGGAAGCAACAAGTACATTAGTAACATTTTGCATTATCAGCCACACACGGGCCCTCTCAGCTGAACAGAGGAACAGGATGTGGGCTCAGCGTTTGTAGTGCCGCATCTGCCATCACTTCCATAGTTGCAGTGGACTTCTTTGTCAAATACTATGGAGCTGGGCTGGCATTCTCAGGAATTATACCGCACTGCAAACTGCTTCCCACCAATGTCACAATAGACGAATGCAATTCCACTGAAAATAAAGACTCAGAAATGATGGATAGTGGGAGAAAGAAAATGTTCATTAAAAGGATATAATGTTTAGATTGCTTAATGCTTCCAAGAAAAGGGTGTAATTAATGTGCCCCTGTTTTTCTTTTTCTTTTTTGTTTGTTTGTTTTGTTTTTTCGTTACGTTTATCAGACCGATCCACATGAATTAAGAGATTTTTTCTGAACCTTTGATTGAACAGATGCTACTTCACAGCCGGGAAAAGAAGGCATACATCCAGCAGCCAGTCAGCAAGAATAAATTATGGTAGTGTGGTGTATGGCTCAGCAGCCAAGACTGTGCTGTCAGACCTGGATGTTGTGCAGGCTTGTGCTCTGAGGATTTGCTTAGGGTCAGTGAAAACGGAGCCAGTGAGTGCTCTGTTGAGGAGAAATGCCACTGTGCACTCCTAGAAAACATCTGATGGCCAATTACTGGATAAATCTAAGGGGACATGCAGAAAGTCATCCAACTAAGAAGGTATTGGAGACTAGTTGGGAGAGGGAAAAAGCACAAAAAACAAGCTTTGGATGGGTAGGCAAGGATGTTGCAGAACAAATGCAAGTTCATGAAATTGAATTTTGTCCAACTGTGTTGTGGCCTGTGAGACCAGCCTGGATGTTGCAAAATGCTTGTGTGGACATGGAACTATTGAATATTAAGCACAGAAATAAAACAGCAGATTTAATTCTGGAATATTACATGCATAGAGACAGGAATTACAGTGATTATTTACAGATTTTTACAGAATGGTCAAAGGATCCAATAACAGAGGTAACAGGGGCTGCAGTGGTGATTCCCAGTCACCAGACTGGAATCAGTAAGAGAACATCAGATTATTTGCACGTATATGCTGTTTAGCTAATTACAGTTCTGTTAGCATTAGAGTGGGTGGAAGAAGTGACGGCAAATAATATACTTATCTGTAGTGACTCTGTATCAGCATTGTCAAGCATTAAAACAGGATCAGGAAATAATCACCAAGATATATTATATGAATTTTTCTTTAATAATTCAAGGATAACTAATCAAGAGAAAAACATAAAGTTCATGTGGGTACCAGCACACTCAGGAATCCAGGGAAATGAGAAAGCAGATAAATTGGCGAAGGAGGCAGTCAGGAGAGAGTATGTTAAACTTTCGAAATCAGAGTGGAAAAGCATAGTTTGGAGGGGAGTAATCAAACAATGGCAACAACATTGGGATAGTGCAACAAAAGGAACACATAAAATACAAAATAAAGTAGGAATGGCAAGAAACAGTGGAACCGATAGAAGAGAGCAAGTAATCATGAGCAGATTAAGAATTGGTCACAGCAACTTGAATAGCACACTCTTTATTATAGGAAAACATCCAACTGGCTGTTGTGATCAGTGCCAGGAGTCAGAAACAGTGGAGCATATCCTGATTGTATGCAGGAAGTATGATCAAGAAAGAAGGGTAATGTTTGCAGGGTTACAGAGACTAGGAGTGGAGGCAAGGATTACAGATCTGCTTGAATGTGGGGACACGGTGGAGGGAAAGAAGGAGATATTTAGTTTTTTGAGGACAACTGGTCTAAGTAAAAGGATATAAGAGAACCAGCCAGCAATAAATGATTAAAACCAGAAGGAGGCGGTAATGCAACTACAAAGGATTCCAACTACCATAAAACACCAAAGAAGAGGCTGTTCAGCCAAGCGGTTGTATATTAGTTTTGTGCGTGTGCAACATTTGTGAGTTGAGTATAAAATTCTTTGTATCATACCGTTTTTCACACTGATTGTGTTTATGGACACAATATGCTAAGCAGTAAGACTATGGAAAAAGGTGGGTACTGCTGTGGATTGTTATGCCCGCATGCATTTTCTATTCAACGTGTGGTGCCGCGTGCCCAAGATGCATAGATTATTCCCAATGCTAGGAATCGATTTGGGATCGAGCGCATTGTGTGATCACTCGATCTGTGAAATGACTGAAAATCACCAAAGTCAAATAATGCAAGTATGTGCTAACCGGTGATAACCTATAGGTTTTTATTTCTACATTCTCCCTGGGAAAATTGGTGTACCATGCAAAGCCCCGGCTTCCGTACGATTTGTGGCTTATCTCCCCTCATATGAAGTGTTTTCCCATGCATTACCTCTCTTAAATGGGTTTGATGACCGGTAATGCAGTGCGGTGTCCTAACAATTAAAAGCCATCAATTTCAGCCTTGTTCTTCCCCTGTCCATGCCTTGACGCTGTCTGGAGCTCCAGATCCATCATCCAGCTCCTCTAAATTTCAGTATTCTGAACTATACCATTTGGTCTTCTATTATTCCTGTTAGCTTTCACCTCAGCTGTAACCTGCTCAACCCATTTTATTTTCTGTCTGCTACTTTACACCAGGCTAACCAGTGATGGATGGACTCCCCCTCTATAGCTGGGTTCCTCTCGAGATTTCTTCAAATTGGAGAGTTTATTCTTGCTGCCGTTTGAGGGGTTTTCTCCCAACTGGGTGTTTTTTTTACCTTATGTACTTGCTATTTGGGGGTACAGGCCTGGTGTTTGCTGCGTTTGCTTTTTCTTTGCTCTGTCTCTTGCCTTGCTACTCTGTAAAGTGTCTTTGTGACAGTTCTCTGTAAAAAGTGCTATACAAATAAAATTTAATTTAATTTAATGAGCAGATATTTACAGATTTACACAGTTGTCAGCTAATTGTTTATTTTGAGTACAGAAAGTCCAAGGCACTCTTCTTAGAATAAAAAGCCTTTAATGAAGAGCTAGTTCATATAGAAACATTTAAAAACTACACCATGTTTCGGCCTCACACGGCCGTCGTCAGGGCGTTACAATGAAAGCAATTCAGGCAAACATTCAAAGGAGTAGCAATTAGTTCAAATGGCTAACAGCTCATCAGAAAATCAGTTGGTACAGAAAACATTATAGACCTGTCATCACCAGAGGTCAGTGTAATGCTAAATCCACTGAAAATTGATGAGTAATAATACACAAATATAAACAATAACAGTACAAAAATAATCATAAATCTATATCTATAGGAACTGCTAAAATGTTGTCAGTTTTTCCCCCGGTTTTTTCCAAAGAGCACCTTCACAATACTTTTTTCGGCTTTACCCTTTCTAGAAATGCCAAAGCCCTCTTCCTATTCTTTTGGATTTTCAGTAATTGTTTATTTTATTTTTTACAGTGATAGTGGTCACTATCTGGGACTAATCTACACTATAAAATATAGTCACCACCAAATTTGCCCCTCTTAATATGTTTTTAAACACAATGCAAAAACATTATTTTACTGGGGAACAGAAAAATATCATTGGGGCCCAACCCCTGGTTTCCAATGGCTGTTCCACACCAGCATCATCAGTGAGCCATCTATCCTAGGGTGGCTGACAGGCTAGAGTGGAGTGACATGGCTGAGCCTTGGGAAGTTGTTGATCAGGTAAGCAGCAGCATTCTGGTCACTCAATATATAACATAAAAATGCATATATGACATAAAAATGCAAGAAAATGTGAGGTCAGTTGGGCTCATGTAAATTTTGTTAAATTGCCAGAGATTTTTCATACGGGCCGGCACTCTTGTTCATATTGGCAAAGTAACTTTACTGTTAATTCTTAGCACTTCTACAGATGATTAAAAGATGGGGCACTTTATAGAACTGTAAGTCCTATGGCAGTAATGCAAAATTATATTTAACATAATTCATCTGTGAATACTTTGATCTTGAGCTTGTATATTCTATTTGTCCACTAGGTGGTGATAAAAGTTCAGTCATTTCGTGATATCAGTTTAGTTCCAGACCTACACACTTCCTATGCAATGTATTTAGATGTACTGATGGCAGTAATTCATTTTCAAGCACTGTTTTGCAAACCATGGTTTGCAAGAATAATATATTAGTGTTTTATCATAAATCTTTATCATAAAAGGGAAGTTTGACCGATGGGTTCAGTTCTGCATGGACTAATGAGCATATAGGTGTATCAGTGGCATGGTCTTGCCTACCGCAAGTGCATTTAGAAAAACATTTTTATATGTGCTTATATGGAACATCATGTGCTGTGATTCTCTTCTTACATTAGATTATGCTACATGCTTTGATTATGCTCTTTTTGAAAACATTAAATAGCTATTTTCACCCTTCTGAGTTGGCCCACCCTGGCTGTTATTTAATATCAATGTGGATCATTATTCTGGTGGAATATGTCACAGCGACCCAAATGGAATGGAATTTCCTGTCATTTTATATTGTTTAAACTCTTGGTGTTATTTTTTATCCCCCTGAGACCATCTTGGCTGAGTGGCTGTGTGAGAGATAAGAACATTTCAGCAGTAACAACGGCATATCCTTCTCTGAATTAGAATTAGCAGAACCACAAGTGAAACAGGGGGGGAATTCCTAATGGACCTATATCATGTAAGAACAGATAGGCATAATTTGTCTGTCAATCAATCCCACCTGTTTGTATTTGTTGGAGTGTGTGTGCATGTGTTTGTGTGTGTGTGTGCATATGCATGTGCGCATGTGTCTGTATGTGTATCTGTCTGTCTGTACGGGCTTGTGCATGTACATACACCCACAAGTGTTAAAATTCTGATCTTGTGCTGTACAATCATTGCATATCCTGATGATGTTCACAGAAACTGCCGGTGTTTGTTCTGACTTGCTTGTGGAAGAATAACTTTCTCTCAGTCTAGATTATGAATCAGAGGGCATTGATAGCACTGACTGCTGCCCAGGGCTGTCAGCCTCATGCCTCACTACATGTGACTACACAGAATGCTCATTTGAACTTTGAGCTGTTTGAGTAGATGGGTACTATGTTTGGGAAAGTACTCATGATGCATGCCAGATTTCAGTAAATGATGGACAAATTTCAGCGGGATGTCAAATCATTTAATAAAAAAAAAATATATATAAAAGAAATGGTAGATGGGGCTGTTAGTCCTAGAAACAAGTTTCCCTATTGTGTGTGAGGAACTGTGGAAACCATACAAGCTGCCTCATGTTAACGCCAGGAGTGGGGAGATGGGGGGGGGGGTGCAATAGTACTGTGCAGCAACTGCATATTAATCAGATGCAAAGTGTTTGTAGACAGTCATTAGTTCATAGATGATTGATGGAGGGGGCATGAGAATGGGAGATAGCAGGGTTTCTAAATGAGACAATCCCCAATCCCCAACTCATACAAAAGATTCAATTCTGGCTGCTAAAGATGCTTGATTATATGTTAAACATAAGCAAAAACTCATATTATTGCACATTATTAAAATTGTATCTATTACCATTGCTCAAACTCCAAGCTTCTGGACCTGGAGTCAGAATAGAAACCTCTTGATTTAAATATCAAGGCCAAGCATGCAAACTCTCAGTGTATTTCTAATATTAATTGTGCAAGTACATCTCTGTACCAAAACATACAGGAAGTCAGTTCAGCTGTGTTTAGCGGAAATGAAACCTCAACAGGAATTTTGCACCCATTGAGGTTTTGCTAATCTGCACACCATGATCTGTATGCACAACAGGTTTTCATACCTCCGGTCTCTTGTTTTTGTGTTTATATCTAAGACTGCAGTGCTCCTTTGAGCCTGTGGGGGTGATTCAGAGCTGGATTTTTTGGTTAGTACTAAGAGCATGCTTACCCTAAGTTTCTCCACCCACACAAACGCTCATGCATACTTATCTGTATCGCACCATTGATTTGAATGAACAGTTCATTAAATGTGCTCTGAAGATCAGATAAAAATGATGATTCATTTTAATTGAAATAATATCTTTCTCTCTCTCTCCCACACACCCACACACACACACGCACGCACGCACGCACACACACGCAAACACACACACACATGCACACACAAACGCAAACACACAGACACACAGACACACACACACACACACACACACACACATGCAATGACTTATATTCTTTTACTTCCAGGCCGTCCCTTGCATCAGGTATTTGTGTTTTTGGCAGCAGGGCAGTGGCAGAATGCCAGACGAGCATTATGAAAATACCTCTGCCTCTTAATCCAGCAGTCTCACTCCCCGGGAGGTCCCTTTGAGGCCACAGGCAGGCCAAGGACAGGTGTGACGTAACATCTGCGCGGGTCCCTGGCCCTGCTTAATAATCTCTTTCACTTTGCCAATCCAGGCAGCCAGCCTCCAAAGTAAGACAAGCGTGTCCGATTGACCGGTGCCAGAACAGTATTAGGTGGATGCTAATTATAGCTCCAGCATGAAAATAATTTTCATCAGTGTTAGATGGGTTTCAGGTGTTTCTGAATCCCAGTCCAGTAGTTTCAGTTTCAGGATTATTTGCTGATAAGGAATGAATGTAATAAAAAAGGTATTTTCCCATAAAAAAGGTATTTTCCCATTAAAAGCATTTTAGAATTCAGTACATACTTAAATTACTTTTGACTAGAGACTAGATTATTGTCAGATGCTCAACCACACCAGGTACTCAGCTTGGAGACCTATACTGTAATTAAAGCAAGTAATTAAATGTAATTGAAGCATTAAAACAAACTGATAAGCATATACAATACATACATTATGACAGGCTATGTAAATGTGCAATGGCAGCAATCACCACCCTCTCAGCAAAGAAAGATCTAGAGCTGGAAGCCGAAGGGTGTCATGTTTCCAAAACTGGGAATGTAGATCTCTGTATGTAGTCTTTACTTGTGGAAGCTGAACTTTGGGCAAAGCTGTACGTTTCATGTCAGTTAGACAGATTGATCATGTTGTGAAGATGCTGGGGGAGTGAGCTGACCGGATGACCTTCTAGTCTGGCATGCCTGAGGCCCTCCATGACCACGTGATTTGACTCAAACTAAAGCTAAAATGATCAGTGAAAACGGTGACATCTAATGCACTCTGTATAATGCTCCTCTGAATATACTGCAAGTGACAAGAACTGACTGGGTTGAAACGGGCACTGTACCTTTGATTGAACAACGGTTTTGTGAGAATTGCATTATCGTAGCTTTGTTAAATCTTTTTTTAAACACCTGTTCCTGTTTATGGATGTGGGCATTAGAATTGTATACTTTGCTGAAGAACATGGACCCAAAAGATGGGATGGGATAACTTTTAAATCACTGGAATCTTGACTGCTGGAGTAACCACCATGTAGCATTATTTACGGATTAATTTGGAAAGATCGGTGTTCAGGAGATGTGTAAAAACAAATGAATCACCAATATTGGCACATTGTGCTCCTGCAAATGATGCCTTTATGGGAAAATAGCTCATAAACACATAATGAAATGTCAATAATGGAATAATTTCCCTATTAGTTGTAATACAGTGGTATTAAAAAGGTGAGTGTGACGGTGTGGGAAATTAATATTTGCGCTAACACTGATTATACCAGTTAAGACCTTTGTTAAATAATTATTTAACTGTCTACGAACAGAGAATATATACAGTATGGGAAGTGGGAAAAGAAAAGTCAGAATGTCACTGTGACAAGTTAGAATACTCATCGTTATTTCAGTTCAAAAGAAAGAAACTGCATAGTCAAATATCTATAAAAACCAAAAGAGCCATGGACAATCAGTTGAGGAAACATTACTTAAAACAGAAATAAATCTGTACTTTTAATACATAAAGGCCATTATACTTTTATAGATTTACAAAAAAAAGTTAATTCTTCATCTGTTGTGTGGTGGTATAGTTTACATGTGACTGTGGGCCCCTCCCCGCCTCTGCGGATTCTGTGTTTTCCCAGAATGCTCAGCTGCAGAGGATATATAGCCTGCTATGAAGTCTCCAGGGAGACATTAGCATCATCCTTTATCCCATTTCATAACATAACCAAGCTCGGAGGCTGGAAATTCCACAGGACCAGTTAGTATACACAGTTCAAGTGTTCCGGAAATGCCTGGGATTGTGTCGTGGGAATTTATGCGACATTGCTGAGGAGTCTTGTCCGTAATTTTTAACATCCTCTTCCTGCAGGCCTGTTTAGTAAAACATCTGTAGGCTAAATAGGCCAGCACTGACTGACAGAAACGTTACAAGATACAAATTAATCTTGGCTGTTAAATGGAGCTTTGTGGAAATGGAGTATCCAATTTTAAGATTCAGATATATAGAAATAATGTATGTTCTTACATTTTTAATGCCAAGATCAAAAATTTTTTTGATCACACGTTGGCTGCGACAAATATGACATACACCCTCTGAACCTTTCTGTGTTGTGTTACAACCCTATCTCAGCAAATGATTGCAATATTGATTTAAGTATACAATATACTAAACATATTTCAAATAATTTAAATTTAAGGGGTGTGGTTTTTTTATAATGGAGAATAAGACAATGAAGCCACAAACAAGGAATAATGCTAAATTAGTTATTTTGAACAATAGTAACAGATATTTGCATTCCTCAATCAAGAATTTTCCTGTTTAAGGTTAAACAAGATTTTTAGACCCACGCTGCCAAGTAAAGAGTCACAGCCATGGTTTGTCTGATACTCTTAAGCCCTGTAGTCAGACCAGTAATGTGGGAAAGTAATGCGACATGACAAAACACATTGCTGTCGGTGAGTAAGCAACTAATTTCTGCAGGAGTGTCCGTAGGTGTTACATAGTGTATTGAATACCGAAACACAGTTCCGTCTCACACGCCCAAATGCCAGTGCAATGTCACAGTTTCTCTTTCACTGGTTCCTAGGGGCTTTCTGTGGGTGAGAAACTCATCAGTTTGTTTATATTCCTGTGTCCATGGAAACAGTAAACAGCTGAATATTTGTGCAGACTTCATATTAGGTGCTCTTGCCCTCTTTGTGCTTGCTTCCTCCCTTTCGGAAGAGCCTCTGGTTCCAGGCAGCCAGGCAGCTCTTGATAAGATCTGGAAGGTAAAACAAAGATGGCCTGAAAGCCGATTAAGGGTTTATATTGTAATATATATTGTTTCACTATGTGTATCTGACATTTTTTCCATTTACATCCAATGACTGTTTACAATCAATATCAAGGGGTTTTCCTTTAACCTGTATCACCTGTGCCAAGCCCTTTGTACAGCAGTATTTCTGGTTGCTGTTGGACCTGATTTTGGTACAGAACTGAGACAACCATCTCGAGACATCATGAAGGTGAAAGGATTACTTTTTGTGCCACTCTCAGGTACCAGTATTATCTATTTCCTTTCAGGCTTTCTGTGTGAGAATAATACTACTTTGTGGGGTGATCTCAGCCACCAGATATCTTATAGCCCAATGAAATATAACAGATCAGTCTGCAAATGAACAACAAAAACATCTTTATAAATAGATCGCACTTTGACCTAAAGCACAGATGCATATTGAACTACTGAAATGATTCAGTTTGACTGTTTCAGCTGGTAGAGGATATTCAGGCAAATATCTGGCAAATTATGGCTGTTAATGCATTACTTGGCAGAAATAATTGTCAGTAATAGTGATCCAGGATGCTGATAAACTGAATGTATATACATTTATGTAATCTTTTTGTTTTCTGATGAAAATCTTTTTGGAGTCTTGTTGATACCACTGTGCCATTTCCCAGTACCCGGAAAACATTATGTCAATTTCTTGACAGGTATGTGAGAACATTTATGCAATGTGATTCACTTGAATCTCCACTGAAACCTGAGGTCATACTGCATTCCTCACGTCAACTCATTTATCTGTCTTTGTTTAGCCTTAAACAGTTTCACATTCCTGCAACAGACTTCTCGGATTTTTCATTAACCTCTACCTGAATTGGCACGCGCACGCAATGAACAAAATGAAAGAAAGACCTTTCATTTTTTGAATGCCAGTTGTTCTTGTTCTGTTTTGTCAAATGCTGTGCATGCTACTGACCAACTGGTAGTATGTGCCTGGCCAGATGTTCTCCTCCACCGATCTTCCCTCTTCCCATTGAATGGACACCTGAGGAAAACGGTGTTCAGTATGTCCTGCAGGAGAGCGCTTGGTTAAAATATTTGGAATATTTTGAATTGAAATGATTTTGTTATTCCCTATCGTTAGATCTGGGTGTGGATTCAAATAGTGATGAGAGTGACAATGACTCACAGTTGTTGTAAACAAGAGCATGAGAATGCAGTATATGCAATATAGAAAGCTATGCTTTTGTAGTGATTTACTGCCCCTACTACCATCAGCACTAGCGTTGCCTTCAAACAACTGAATCAATCATTCTAACACTAGATTTAAAAAAACAAATAGATATAAAAAAGGAGTAAACTGTTTTGAGAATGTAGACATGGATTAAATGAGATTAATGTCAGGCTTTGTTTAGTTACTGTATGCTCAACAGCCATGTTGCGACTAAACAAAAGACATATTCATGCTCAGTGAAGCAATTTGTTTCAGACAGCATTGGGACTTCAACTGGAATCAGGTGTTATGGTCAGATGAGATCAAATTGTGCATTTTGGCCACACATACAACAGTGGATTTGGCATCAGAAGACAGGTGCGCATGTAGAAAAGAATGTCAAACCTGTGGTGAAATATGGCATTGGAACTTTGATGCTATTGTTTTGCATGTACCAGTCCTGGAGCTCTTGTTAAGGTCAGTGGAAACATAATCTCCCATCAGGACCATGGATCTTTCAGCAAGACAATGATTCCAAGCATACCTCAAAATCAACCATTAACTGACCACAAATTACTGTTTTGCAAAGGCCAGCTCAGTTTCCAGACATAAAAACCAGTATAAAAATTTGTGGTTTTAACTGAAGGAGGCCGTTCAGAAGCGTACAACAAAGGATCTAAGGGATTTTGAAAGAATCTATGTCGAGTAATGACCATAGTATGACTGGTGAACAATGACATCTTTTTTCATAGGTTTTCCCCATCTGATGATGTACCCATAAAAGCATTCTGTAGGCATATCTGCATCTTATCATTAAAAAGCATCATTTCCTAGGTGTAAAAATAGTCCAGAAATAATGGACTATCAATGTTATTCTCATTCTTTAATATATGCATAACCTGTTCTGTCTATGTTCCTTAGCCCTGACTATTCTCTGCATTTTTAAAAAAATTTTATCTGATAATAAAAATGTTGATTACAAAAAAAAAAACAGAAATTGGGCCAAATATTAATTGTTGAAATTTTGAGAAATCATACACACATTCTCCACTGTTATATATATTGGTTATGATTGAGCATCACATAGAATGTGCTGTCTGTAAAACACCTTTACAATAAATACACGCCTTATCCACTGTGAGCATTAATTTTAAAAAAATATTATGATTCTCTGTCTCAGAAAACCACCTCTCTCCTCTGTAATTGCTCAGTAAAGTGAAATGAAGCTGATCAGTTAGTCTTCAGTTCTTTCAGCCCTCATCTCCAAAAAAACAATTCAGCAGCCATTCTACTCTTGAAAAATAGATAAGTTTTAAAAAATCCCAATAATAAAAACAGTAGGTATTGTCTCTTTGTTAGATTGGCAAAAGTCATAGTTATTCCCACCATCAGCACATACCCTTAATGGTCTTTGATGTCTCTGCTGAATCGATGCTGGTCAGGACAGATTTTTGCCAACATGGGTTTGAACTGACCCTCTCATCTGTGAGGGTCAATTGATTTGTATTATGTTACATTTCAGTCTCTGCATTGCAATGCTTAGAAGTTGGTTACAATTTTTTTCACTTTCTTAGTACAATCATTTATAAAAAATGAAAATACAATGTTATATTGAAGTAATGTCAAACTAGAAAAGTATATGAGGTAATTTTCAGTTACAAAATTTGACTTTCCTTTGGTCTTCATTAAATAATGCATGCACTGCTGTCTTCTTGAATAATGCATGCACTATAGTGCCATTATCACAATAAAGTAACAACGGAGTTGTTGAGTAGCACCTGGTTACACGGCTGTACAGCATAAGAAATATGTCTGGGCTCAGGACTTGTGTTCAGTGTTTCTATGAAAGTAATCAAGCGGATTGCTCTCCACAGCCTCATTTCTTTCTGTCTTATAATTTCCACAGATGAATATTCCACAGGAGACATACTGTAGCCATGTGATGGCTGCTTTGTCCCTTGCTTGTACTGTGTGTCATCTCTGATATCTCTAAAGACTGAAATGCTTGTGTAGCAAGTGGTCTAACTCCTCAACCAATGGTAAAGGGTTTTCTACTACTGAATCCTGTGACAGGAGAATGAGAAATATGAGTAGTTAACTACATGTACAAAATGCGGACTAGTTCCTATTCATGTTTCCATTCCATTTATTTTCAGAGTAACACTCAGTCAATCATAGCCACCAACAGGCCAAACCAAACAGGAGAGATTTACAGGTGTCAAATTTCTGCAACACAATAGTGGGAAATACACCACTGGAAGCAGTCCATTTTATGGTTTTTAATAGAAATATGTTTTATCAAAAACAATGTGAATGACTCTTAATTTTCAGGTAGATAGAAAGGACGCTACTGTATTTCATCCTTTTACCTAACGGACAGTACCTGGCACCAGGCATGACAATTACAATTTTTCATTCATTAAGGGGCTGAAGAACTGTAATTCAATAAAAAAAAACAAGGTAACTGTTTTCTGAACCATAACTTTGCAAATCTACCTGTTTCCAGCTCTCATAGTGCAAATATCTATTATGAAAACTATGCATAATAACCCATTACTTCTACAATTAATTTTAAAATGTGAAGCGTGATACTTTCAGAATATAGGGGATTGTTGCAGATATAAATAGGTTGTTTGAAAGTCATGTGGTGTAAAACCACAAACCCATATCTGGAGTTCAATTTATGTGGAAAAAATAGCTTTGTAGGTTGAACTCCATGAATCATATTGAGGATGTGGTGTACATTCCTGACCAAAAAAAGCTTATGGAGAACAAAGTGAGTATCAAATTTGATAGTGGATTTATGATGATTTAAATGGCGTGTTTTCAAAGCACTAAGGTGAGGGCCTGTCATAAATCAGAGTTGAATCTCCACTCTGGAAAGTGTACAGCATGGGAATATTGCAATCATTAAAACAGACAAAGATATAAAGTTATTGCCAGAGTATTTTATGGCCATATTATTCAGTGGCCCCAATAGTCCATGGGCTGGAGCCAAAACAATGCTTGTTAAATCTGAAACTCTCAGACCCCTCTTCACTGTGGAGGGTCACATTACATGAGAAATATGTTTTTTTTATTATTCACAGAAAATAGCAAAAGCAGTTTAACGGACCTATACTGTCTTTTTTTCCAATTACATGGCTTTTCTTTCTTCTCTTCATTGAAAACACATTAAATTTTGCTGTCCAGGTTTTATTTTTAAATTATTTCAAATATAAAGGTACAGTGCTCAGAGAGTACCTCCTGTGCCAAAACTATGTCCAAATCATTCAAGCCACAAGTCAAATAATGTTTTGAATCATTATTGTTCATCAGGAGGTGGTTTTAGGGAAATTATTTTCATAAATAAATGTATCATAGTTAATGTGAGGTAAAATAGCAAACATTAAAGAAGCAGGACAGAAACACGTCTGATTAATACCATTTTTATCTTTGCGGTGTAATGAAATACAATTGAAAAATAGCTTTAGAAGGAACCATTGGGATAGCAAAGTACCAGGGCACTAACTGTAGTGCTTAATGTATAAAGTATACAGAGCTGAAGAGAAAAGGGAAAAAAACTCAGTGCTGGGTCCCTGCCAGAGTTGCATGTGGAGAGAGGTATGACTGCTGCTATGAATGTTGCCATGCATATCCACAGAGGGTAATGAACTACAAAGCAAGATCAGAAAACACTGGTCCCCTGGAGCTTGCGGAGAACCAGCAGTGAGCTGAAAATAGACCAGTTCCCCATTTCTCCTCTTCACTCTGAAATATAATTTACAGGAAATCCCAGATCCCAGAGAAAATACCCCCTGAAATAACAAGTCGCGGTCTCGCTTCAATGAGAGAAATTCAGGTCAGGAAATGCTAGGGGCAAGTAATGGCTCACATAGCTTTAGCTTTGTTAACAGTTTGTTCTCCTGCTCCCAGTGGTCAACTTAAATTCACCTTGACAAAGGACTGAAAGAAGAGGTGATTTCTTCCTCTCATATTTTCAGCAGACAGGTTTCAGGCACCTGCATTCCAAGGGCTCTTAGCAGGGCACTGAATTTCTTTTAATATGTTTTCAGTATGTTTGTAAGTGTTTGTTTTTCTGTGTGTGTGTGTGAGAGAGAGAGAGGATCAACAGCCCCAATTGCAGCACAGTTCATTTCAGCCAGCCAAAGCCTGAGGGACGGTGAGTGACCACCCACCCCATATAAACATGTACATATTTATTGATTTACGTCTGTTGTTGTTGTTTCTGTTATTGCTATATTTTATTACATTTATCATTATTATTTTAATATTACTCTTATTTTACATATTATTTATATGTATGCTTTGGCAAGAGAGAGAGAGAGAATATTTAATCACTTTGATTTATGGTGATGCCCTGGAACAGCAATGGACTGATACATTGTCTGTACTCTGTGCTGCATAAGTGAGACCACAGTGGCCATTGAGTCAGGGGGGAACAAGGATTGTTTTTGTGTTCGAGCTTAAGTTCTTCTCACCCAGGCGTTGGACACTTTGTATTAGAGGACAGTCCAGTTGGCCCAGTAGGAGACTGAAGGCTTCTTGCTTCCTGTTCTACTTTATCCATGAACAAAATTTTAGCATAGCTGCAAGCACAAGGCAGCTTATGCCGTCAAGTGGGGTAGGAAGCATTTACCTATAGGTTTGTTCAGTCTGACCAAGAAGAACTTGCCTTTAACTCCCTGTTCAAACGTTTTGGCTGACTGGACATACATTTTCACCTAGACCGGTGTCTGAGTTCCTTCCATAGCTCAGTTAATAGGACTTGACAAGGCTATTTTCAGAGCCATGTTGAATAAGACAGGAATGGATGTGCATTTCGGGGGATGTCCAGTGCTATTTTCTCTTTTTGCATTGGGGAGAGCAGCAGTCAATAGCCAGGAAACAAGGGGCTGAGTGGTCCTTTGTGTCTGAGGCTGTTCCCACATAGAAGCCCATCAGAAAGGTGTTTGAACGGATGTCTGTTCGAATCCATTTGGAACTCTCAAAGAACAAAGACAGTTTCAGAGCTATGGCTGGGGAGCCTCTGTAGATGAGGCCACCACCTCCTGAAAATGATGATAAGCTGAGAGGTACTCTCCTAGACAAAAGGCACCCTCTTAAAGACAGGAAGTCCTCCACTCTCACGATCCTTGGCTCAGGCTTCTCTCTCGCAAATATTCAGCCGAGTTCCAAAATTTATTTCGGCTTCTGCTTTTGGTATAAACTTAAACACGTTAAGTAGCGTAACACCCTGGTGTATATTCTTTACAGTGCAGATGCAGTTAAAACAGTGAGAGGCATCAGACCTTCTATTAGGTCAGCTCTATTACACCAGTGTCAGGCATGGTTGTGTTTTGCAAATCAATGCAAATAAAATATAGAAATTCCAGCCCTCAACACAAGTGGAATACTCTCCACCATTATATTTGACGAGCTGGGAACTGCACTTAGACACAGAAAAGATTGGCTGGGTCAAGAGGAGGGGTCCACATATTGAAGGTGATTGTAGATCAGAGAAAGGTGACAGTTGTGAGGGAGACACAAAGGGGCCACTCGCATGTGAAGACCACACAGGATCCACTTCTGTCTGAAAGTACAGGTTGTCAGCAGACAAATGTCCCCACCACCATGCAGATATGGCAGATACCTCTGTGTGGTCTGACAGGACAGAGGGGCCCTCACACTCCCTGAGTGCTACAACTTTGGCTTCAGCTGTTTTTTCACACATATCACACATCCCTTAAAGCTCTTTAAGGCCAGGAGAGAATCTCAGCATGTAGTCTTCTCCCTGACAACCCCTTAATTTTGCATTTGTTTTACTTCTGTTATTATTTCTTCACAGCACTTGAAAAATGGGCATCCCTTAAAAGCCCAATCCTCAAAACAGTTCCTATTGGTCTCTGTGATACAAGAGCTGGCTATAGTACTGGCAGTCATTTGCAATGAGTGTTTCCATCCACTTAACCTTATCTGCATGTAGAATATCAAGACTGTTCTCTATGTCTTTGTATTCAGGTGTAGAAATACTTTGTTTCACAGCTTTCTGCTTTTGGTAGGGCTCTCCTGGCATACATCTGTGTGGTCTAAACCGGTGTCAAGGCAAGGTACTATTTATCTTCAGTCCAGAATTGATGCAGGTGATGGTAATCTCTGTAACCCTACTCTATTCTGTCTACAGTAATAAAGGACAGAAAATAGGCAGGCACGCTTGCATTGTTTTACAGGACACAATCATCGGGCAAGCCTCCTCCCACGGTAGCCAGACATAAGAACAAGCATACACCTGGGCAGGTTATCATTAGCATTAGGCTGATCCCCAGCAGTTGCTGTAACACAACACAAATTGAGAGGTTATTAGCTGTTAATTATGTTTGCCTTAGATGAAGAAGGTGCCCGGCATTTACCTATTAAATATTCAACCTGCAAAGCAATACGCACGTTATAGCTGGTATCACTAGTTTTCAAAATGAAATTAAATGCCCAATTGGGTTAGCTTTGAGTTGCAAAACCCCAACTGTAGAAAAAAGCTATAAAAGGAAATAAAATTAGTGCACTTTAAAAGTGGCTAGTCCATGGGAAAAACTTTGAAGTTACAGTGCAAGTTTATTGCTAGAAATTTTATGAGACAGCAGCAGCATTTCTGAGTGACTCCAGCTGCTGTCCCCACTGTTTGGTATTTCCACAACCAGAGTGGTCCACACTTCCAGGTTGGGGCTTCACAATAGCCAAATTAAACACTGTGCAGATTCCATCCAATTACTAAGGAGATCACTCTCTTTGGACTGACAAGGCGGTATGCCCCCCTTCTCCCCCTTGCTCCCCTTCAACTGTCACACAGTTCAATCTCTCCAGGAATCTTGGCTCCCAAGCTCGGGGAGGCATCCATATTTCTCACCAGGCACTAGTCTTGCCTGCAGACAGCATCAGACAGAAGCTTTGCCTTAAGGAAAAGTTCTGACAGGTCAAGTTCCATTCCAAAATTTTTTATTTATTTATTTTTTCCAGGAAGGCACATTGACACTCTAACAGTTGGTGGAGATCATGCTTTAAGGAGTTCTTGTATGACTTTCTACCATATGCCTTTTTTTCAATGGCTCTTGTGCATCCAGACAATGGTGGTTCGCTTTGTTTGAGCTCTCTGCTTAGGATGCACAAAAGAAATGCCATTGAATGCAAGGTTTCCAGCCCTTTCTTCCACAGTCTGTCTCTCGACTTTTCAAAGGCAAGGCAACTTTGGTCCATCAGCAACAACAGCTGAGATGAACCTGACTTTCATTAAGACATTGTTTGGTTTGGAGGTAGTTTTGTGACTGCTGAGGAACACCAGGCTTGTAAATATTTATAATGTCTTGTCTGTGATGGTGGGGGAGGAGATTAGACCAGGCAGATAAGGGGACCTTCTGCCACATTGCTCATGCTCCTTGTGTCTGGGTGAGGCTACAATACAGGACTGGGGCAGCATTGTCAGGGGACACAGATTCCTCCACTGCCAAAAAAATGGCTGGCTATCACATGACCAAATCCATCTGTTGTGGCTGATACCCCAGATTCTGAGTGACATCAGCGGGAATCATTGTGTTCCCATTATATAATGACAAAATTTTAACTTTAACTTTAACTAATTTTATATTAATTTTATTTTGAAATGCATGGTATAAACCACTGGGAAGGCTTCATGTTATTTGGACTAGTGAGTGCATGGTGAATTAAGTAGATTTCTTAGCAATGTGATAGTTATTTTGGATGTCAATTAACAATTTAAGCATAATTCATTCTCTCACTGTCTCTGTCTCTGTCTCTGTCTCTGTCTCTCTCTCTCTCTCTCTCTCTCTCTCTCCCTCTTTCCCTCTCTCTCTTTCTTTCTCTCTCCAACCAGGTGTTCATTTGAATGTGGTGGCTGTGTAGCGGTGCGATGCCCAGACCCCCTGCAGTCTGGTCTTCCTGTGGCACATCAATCCGAGCTCAAATCTCATTACTGTGCATTAAGAGCCTGTCTCATACACCAGGCTGGCCTGTCACTGGAGGCACTTGACAATGGGCTGAGGCCTAGGCCTCTTCTGTTGACAGGGAACAAACCCAACAGATGCTTCAGCTTCACTATTCCCCTCAGTCCAGCTCTCAAGCGACCCACAATGCACGAGACCCTGCCTTTGCCTCTGCATGTGTGTTCTGCTAATGTTTCCCATCAGGAACTTTGCAGAAAATGCATTTGCATTTTGGTCAATTTACACCCAGAAGCATATGTTTCCCATATCTTCGTATCTGCACAAGAGACAGTGCAAATCTGTGTTTGCGTGTACATTCACGTACTGTGCATGTGTGATGGGAATAGGTGCGCGAGAAAGATTTTTGATAAACAGTTCTGTAGCAGTAGATTCAAACCTCTGACAGCTTTGAAGTTCAACAGTATGTGGAAAGATGTCTCTGTCACCATGACCCAACTCTGGCTTTCTTCTTTAGTCTTTATCATTTTCTCTTTCCTGTGCTTTTGTCTGGTTTGTATCTGCCTGTAATGTAGAGCCCAGCATCTGCAGTGAAAAACCTCTTCCTGTTTTCAAAATAACTCTCATACCTCTTACCTCTTCCTGCTTTCAGAGTAAGCTGCTCTTCATACTTTCTCAACTGAAACTTGCCAATACTGTATATTGATTTCACAGTGCATAAGCAGTACGTTATAATACACTAGTGTGGTCCAGACAGAAAAATATGCAATATGCTAGAATTGTAACTTGTAAATAGTGCAAGGCAAAACGATTACCGAACTACGACCCTGTCATGGACCAGTTCACTTCAACTGATACATATATCTTTGATGTCCTCGAGAGCTCTTTGTCAGTTAGCAGGTATTATGGTCACGTGAACTAATATTGCCAAGCAGAGAGTGCAAGGGAGTGCAAACATTGGCTCATATTATACATCCATAATGAAAGTTGTTAGCTTTGGCTGTTTTCCTGATTTTTTTGCCGTAAGCAATTAGTGGACAATGCGCCCTGTGGCAGCTCAACAAATTAATGCCTGTATTATAGACAAACTGCAAAATACTGCACCCATGCAAGACATATGAAGACTGTGGAAATCAGTCCAGAATGGTAGCCTGTGACTGAAGAATGCAGTTAAAAAAACACTTGGACTGAAAAAACTGGCCTGTCTGGATAACCAATAAGTCTGTGCCCATGGGAGTACAAACAAAATATTAAACACATAATTCCTTTTAAAAGATACAGGGAACCCCCAGAGGTAATTCCTAGCTTGAGACACACTTTAAAGTGTGTGTGTGTGTCTGTGTGTGCGTATGTGTGTGTGCGTGCCTGCACATGTGTCTGTGTGTATGTACGTACGTGTGTGTGTATGTGTGTGTGTGTTTTGTATGCGTGAATTTGTTAGCCTAAAGGGTTCATTTTAAATGCTTTAAATCATAATGTTAAATGTGTACATGCAGTGCAGGATTAATACTGGACATTAACTAATTTCGTTTTGGAGAGAAAACAGTATTGACCTACAGCATTCCAAGTTACTCTTTAAACGGGTTTGAATTAGTGTCCATAATTATTTGCATCATGCATAATATTTTCATTATGATTTACAATCATAAGTGCACATGCATATTACAACAGTATATATCAATTGCTTTCATTAAACATATGATATATAATGCTAAGTCAGTGAGGACATATTGCTGATCATAAGGCTGGCAAGAAATATCATAACCTACCGTCAGTTGTCACATGGCCTATGGTAATTTCTAGCTTATCAAGGTTATATGAAGATCCACACATGTTACTGAATTTAATTGCGAAGTGCCTGCATTATGGTTCTTATCTATGCAAAGCAAAATAAATCAGCTCTCATTTAATCATTTTGTACTTCATAATTTCGGATCTACGATCATCTATCTCCGAAAGTAAATACAAATTGTATTAGGTTTATTTGTTTTTCACCTGCAAATTTGATTGTAAGACATGTACATCCAGATGATGCATTAGCAGTCGTTGTGTATCAATCAGGTACGCCATGAGTACACCTGTCTTTAGAAATTTGGTGAAGCACAATACTTCGTAAGAACAATGGTGATTGCATTGGCATAGTGCATGACAGCATCAAGTTCCCTTTTGTCCTCCACTCAGGGACAGGGGACAAACAGGAGAGACCTGTAAAGGATGGGTAAGAGGCAACCATCTTTACCACCCTTCCATCTCTGCCTGTTACAGTTTCCAGGCAGACATTTCTTCATGCTCAGAATCAACCTCCTGATTCCAGGCTAAAGAATGTCATTGGTTTCCAGCAACCAGGATGCACTTACATGATTATCACCTTGAGATCAACTGAAGCAATGATCAAACATGATTAGAGACATGCCGCTTCTTACTATAAAAACAAACAAGCAGATCAGAGACTAGGAGGGAAATGAAGAGATAAAAAATAGAAAAGAGGCCTCTGTGTAAATAAGGGTGACAATTATTTCATACTTTTTGTCAGTAGATTTACTAAAGGTCTTATCATATGCTAAAGGTGTTCACTATAGCAAAATTAAGTTTCATTGCTCAAAAAAGTGATTTGCATGGGCAAAAAGGTTTTGTATTTGTTGGGGCCTTTAGCATAGTAGTCCCATGGGCTGTTAGATTACAGTTTAACATACGTGACCTGAACCTTTCATTAAAGCAATTAGTCTGCATAATTAACCATTTCTACTTAAATAAACCACTTAGACATCCAACATCTAATGCAGTACTCGGTCACTTTACATGACATCTACTAAATCACGGATGTCAGGATCCAGTGCTGGAGGGCTCTGGCTAAATGCAAATACAAATGTTCTCAAGATCTGCCTGTTGAATGAAAGGAAATCATAAATACTTATGGACTCTGAACCCCTAGAGGACTTGATTTTGACAGCCATAAATATTAAAGTAATTTAAAGCTGATTCAAGTTAGGATATCATCGTGTTGTTCGAGACATTGGCCAATGGTACTTGATAATGTTTCCTTTATTCTTCCTCCTTGAATAATATTTCTCTTCCTTTTCTTACTTCTTGAATATTGTTATTGTATATGTGATTGTCTGATGTGTCCTGGAATTGCAGTGTGATTATACAATACTAAACAATACAAGCAGTTTTTGGGGTGACATGACATAACAGTGACATATAAGGAACTATGTCTCATAACTGAACACAGAAGACAAATCTCCTAAACAGGAGCCACATGTGCAGTATCACATATGGATTCATGTCAGTTACATGAATGGTATGCAGGAATTGCAGTGCTGTTTCATTGTTACTGTTGTTGCATAAGCTGTGGCAGTATGTGTGAAATGCGATACCTGCCCCCAATGTTCCATCTGCCACAACCAGAGCACTGAGACAGACATAGAGTCCTTCCCTAGCAGGCAGGCTCATTAACACAAAATCAGGTCATCATGTTCCTTCTGAGAAGAAAGGGAAAAGTCAAACAGAACCAGTGTTTGAACATAATCAAAGAAAATCTTTATTACTCAGCTCACCCCCCGCCTCATGGAACTTCCCCCAGGAGGTTTATCACATGATCTCAGCAGAAAAAAATATATAGCCATTTCATTATATGGTCCTGTTCATTAAGGAAATGTCTTAAACTATGAAAACAAAGGGCTATTTGTTGCACAAACTAGTTTAACAAAAAATTACAGTCCACCCAATATCGCTCATGCATCCCAATACATAAAATGAGAAGCATATCTTCTCATTTGGGTGAACAACTCTCTCATTGCATTTCTTCTTGAGATTGTTAAATCCAGACTAGCTCTAGATTTTATTTGACATTGTCAGTGGGGCTAATAGATTTGTCCAACGATGTTTCAGCCTACATAAATGCTTAACCATCCTATCAGGTTGTTCTGAATAGACCTATACATTTTTGTCCTGTGACCCTGGTCCCTTGTATTTTGAGCACTTGTTAAGGTTCCTAACCAGTTGAACCCAAATGTAATAAGAACTAATATCAAGTCGATAATTATTTTAAGATTCACTTGTACAATGAATTATTGTTGGGAACTTAATGTAAGTAAATATTGCTTGCCACTGCCAGAATTAACAAGCCAACCACAGGACCAATTTAATTTATTTTGTTAATGATATTTTTCTTGTTGGCAACTGAAAGGCCAAACACACTAAGGGGCAAAGGAAGTTGGGATTTTGAAGTTTCAAGGCAGTTGAACAGTCAGTCAAAAAGGCATGTATGTGAAAATCATGGATCCTTCCCGCCTAAACTGAAAGAAAAAAAAAAAAAAAAAAACATTTTTTCCTTGTATTTCAATAAAAATGTCTTAACTTACTATTTTTGTTTTGGTGTTTCTGAACCTTTTATTTTTCCTGGTAGAATCACAATCACCAAGTATTAGACAAATATCCAAAACCCATACTCTAGACCCATTGTTCAAATGAAGCAAAGCAAGCATATCATTCACAGTAATGACTTCAACCTGAATATATTTTTCTTGTCCAGAATGCTTGGGGATATACACAAACTTCCCAAACTTATGCAAGTTTAGCTGAGAACTGACAGGCTAATTTACTGGTATGTGTTTTGAGGGCCTCAAGGGACTAATTGAGCCTTCACTACCATGGTCTGTCTGAACCCTGACCTCTCATGAACAACAGGGCAGCCACAGGGTCACAACTTGGAGCATTTTACAGACTTAAGGTAACAATTTTAGAAAGCACAACAAAGTTATGTAACCTGTCATTACTCAGCCTAATGGCTTCACAAGCTGCTGGAATGTTAACTTTCAATAGCGCTTTCTGGATTCTGTTTGCAGCTATGCAAAGCAGCACTGGTAACATTCCTGACCATTCCTTTTGTCATCAAAAACACTCATGGGATTTGTGATTATTAATGCTACAAATCAAAATTATTATTTGTGTGTACATATACATGTATGTGTGTTTGTGGGGAGAGGTACCCCTATTTTTTGTAAATACTTTTTGGGATGTTGAAAGCCAAGATTGTTGGCTACCATTACAAAATTGCTGAATTATTCCTTAAACAATGTATAATCTGAAGCTGTATTTACTATAACTGAAAACAAGGTCCTGATCATCTGCCTTAACTGCACATGTGCACGTGAACTTTTCTACCTGAATTGAAAACTTACGTGCATGTCGTTACCATTAGCTGTCACCAGCCATAGCAGAGTATGTACATCACACCAATTTTTTCATCATATAACAAGCATTCTGTTCATGTGTGGTTTAACACTCCAAAAAGCAAGTTCACTTATTGGGATTTTTTAAATTACTTTTCCATTAAAAGATTTCCCATAAAAATCAAACTGGCCACACAGAGAACCTCAATAAACTCAACTCAGATGGACAGTTCTTAGTTACAAGGATCTATTTGAAATAGCAAAATAATAATAACAATAACAACTCTTCCACTCGGATAAATACAAGGTCATTGAAACAGCCTGTTCATCAGTAACGTTCCGTTGATTTAAAAAAATAAAAATTGAAAGTCGAAAGGAGAGTTCACTAATTGTAATTAAAAAATATATATTAGCTCAGTCTTTTGTGCATTTGCTAATAGAGGGATGATATTTTACGTATAGGGTAGGCTATTCAAGGGGTGGTGGTTGTAAAGCAAGAAAATACAGTTCAAATTAGCCCAACGCAGCCACTTCTCTAAATATCTAAAATATTCTTCATCACACCTACAAATGTATACAACAGTCAAAATAAAACAATTTAAATATTAAAAACCCCAAGAAAGTGAACCAGTCCTTTAACATAGTGGACACTAGCAAACTCAAGTTTGTTGAGTATTATCTAAAGCTGCTCATTAATTCTTGTGAAAAAAAATGTAAATTTCATATCTCAAGACTTTTGGTTTGGCCTTATGTAGCCTAGTACAGTCAAACTGCACCCGTATCTTTCGCAAAAGCACTCCCAAAAGCCAGTATCTAGGCTAATTAAGTACAGCTGGTACTTGTTAAGCAATACCAGTTACAGATAAGTAGTCAAATGAACATCTCAAACAAACCTAATTAATTGGCAGTTCGTTTGTAAACCAGCTTTCAGAACTCAGGTTGGGGTTCTGAACGCATTAACAATGTATTTTCTCCTCATAATTTGCAAGCTAGCTAAATTAATAGCTAAACGATTTCGTGCACCATTTTGTCAAACTTTTAAGCCATAGGCCTAGCCTACTACTAATCCGGAGAATTTTGTTTTTGTTTTTGTTGGTAGACAGCCTATCACTATAACAAGAATGTGTAGCATTAACTTTAGCCTACTAATCAACACGATCATAAGTATTTGTAAAATATTGTGTTTGTTTTCTGTATGCAAAATGATTTTTATTAAAATGTACAAACGTATCTAGCGAATGCGTTATTATGACAGTTGTGCTCTTCTGTCACATCAAGTCTATTCCTCTGCTGTCTGCCCAACAGATTTTAAAGCAGATTTGTGAATTTCTTCTACCCCGCCCTTTCTATATAACTATAGTTAGTTATTGGGTGTTTTACGGTTGCGTCATTAAAAGGGGCTGGTTCTGGGAAATGGCTTGGTGTTTGGGGATGTGCGGCAGGTTACAAACTAGTGTTATGAGTATTTGCCGGTGTGACAACTTTTCTGTCGTGTTTGGCGTTTTAGTTGCTAGAGCTTGTGTATTTAATTATTCATCAGCTTGATTTTGTTGCCTTATACGAACTTGAGAGGTCGTCTAAAACGTAGGCTTCTTAAAGCTAGTAGCTAAACTCTGCGTTTTTTAACAAATGCTTGATTCGAGGATGATGAACAAGAACGGGATGGTGTCAAGTATACAGACCCGTATAAGGACCGATCTATTCAAGAACAATTACGACTTGGTTGGCAAAGAATTGGGCAGGTAAGTCTCAAGGTTGGAGTGAATGTTGCCATCGATAAACCCGCCGCAGACACGCCGTTTCTTTTGTATGTTCATTGATGTAACTGAAGGCACTTAAAGCTGAATGTAAATCCTTCCGAACCGTAAGTCCGAGAGGTCCTAACGTTGGAGTTGGCTATAACATCAGTTATTGAAATAAAGTATGATTATTAACAGCTGATTGTTCTCGGATCTGCACAGATTCAAGTTTTCCGAATGGTTTCGGTAACGAGTGAACATTCTCAGTCTTAATTGTTCTGTGGGATTATGTCAAGCATTAGGCTACATTTTCTGGTTTTGCGCCGCGGCTGGTGCCTCCCTTCGATGGTTAGATCAAGAATTAGAGTAGGCTAATATTAATCAACATTTGGTGATCAACGTGGTCACTCATTTACAGAGCAATCAATCATGACTTTTGTGAATTTGAGTTACATTTATTTATTAGTTGAGCTTTTAGATAACACGAGGAAAACACGGGGAAATGACATGGCAAAAGACTTTTCATCGCTATGCATTTGTGCGCCCACATTTCTGTTCATTCTCATAACGTTGTTGTGGTCTGTGTGATTACATGATGATCAGCTTCCGAACGCCCAACCACCAATTTCTAGCAAATTGCATTTACAGCAATAATAAAATTTAAAAAAAAAAACATATTAACGCCAAAAAATGTACTATATGCGATGGAAAGAAAGCCTTCAGTATATCTACTGCCCCATACGGTGGTGCACCCTCCTGTGCGTTAGAGGTGATGAGGGAATTGTAGAGGAAGACCTCAGGTGCGCGAAATTACATTTCAGAACATTATTTATATTGATGTAAACGGGTAATTTGCCCTGCAGTTTAGGCTCTGCTCTGAGGATGCGTTAGGTTATTCCAAAAACTTTTTTTGTAGGTTCTGTGAAATAAAATGCTTCCATATTTTCCCCTTTACCTTTCCATATAAAGTGTAATTGATCTCTCTTCTATGTCTGTGGCTCTGGAAGAAACACACACACATGCCTGCGCACACAGTTGGATTTTTAAAGGTTTTTTTTTTTTTTTTTTTTTGACTTGTTTGCTTTTTCTCGTTCATCACATTGTCAGCTGGTAGAAAATGTGCACTGGCTGGACTATACAGTGCTTCCTTCAAGAGCATTTGCTCCTGAAATTTGATGTGTGCTAATTTGAAAAATTATTTAGGAGCATAAATGGGATACATCCTTGGGGGTTAGTGTAGAACCCTGGACGGGTCCAAAAAAACATGCATTGTGTGTGAATTTCATTAAACATACCTGGACCTTGTAATATTTGCTCTTTTTAAATTTTTTTTCTTGCCTTATAATTTAATTTTATGTAGAACAATAGGAAGACCCCCCCCCCCCCCCCCCCATCCCACCCACCCTCACTAAGAACTTCAGTGGTATAACAAGGTCTTTATAAATAAACACTTCCATGTCAGCCAACTGGTTGTAGATATTTCCTTGCTAGACATTATGGGATATTCTGGGCAAGCACCCAGGGCCTGTCGGCTGTGCAGCCTTTGTCTGCTGCCCTCTGTCTGCTGCCCCCTTTTCACCCCTGCATGCATTTCCAGGTACAGCTAGTCAATCTAATTAGCTGCAGGAATGCCAGATGATGCCAGGAGACTAGCTTGTCAAGATTAGAAGGTCAGTAATGGAGCAGTGAAGGCTGTCAAGCTATCTCTATGGTATGACACCTACTGCTAGGCCTGAATCCAGCCATATCCGGCTGCTGAAACTGCTTTATGGGCTTCCAGCTACCGCACCCTATTGCTTATATGCTTGTGGATGCGAAGGAGACTTCTACATACTAATACAAAGGTTATAAAGGTAGTGCCCCTCAGGCTAAGCTGCTGAAAGTGTTGTTACTGTTCCAGTGAGCATTATAGTAAGGCATTCCATAGCCTATGCAGCTTTCTCGGGTGTTCAATACACATTTCTATATGATGCTTAATCCTGATTTGTATACAGTCTCTTTATTCACTCTATTCACTTTATTAATAAAGGACATATTTTAGGGAACTTCCCTGACTTCTAGGGATTGCATGGGAGACCTGTTCTGAACGTTTTGTTCTGGTTTCTTCTTTGTTCATCACTTTCAGTCTGCATCTAGAGGGACTAAAATGTCTCTGTGGGGTGACTGAATGAATGCAGGCCTAGACTTAATTAATTGAAGTGGTTGGATATACTGGAAGTCAGACTGAATGGTGGGAGAACATCTCTATCAGCACCTTTGCTGTTACTTAGCTCTACACTCAGTGCTTTAAATATGAACAATGGGATGCTGATATTTACTGAACGGGAAGCCAAATTTAAAGTCAAGTAGGCCTAGTGTTTGCTTTTTTTGAAGGCCAGGAAAGATTGCTGCTGAGTTTGCTCTGATGTGCTCCATTTCTCTGAATGATGCGATTACTGTGTCAGTTCATAACCCAGAGAGTGCGTGTGTCAGCAGGTGAGATGTCAGTCAGCATTAGCAAGAGCGAAGTTTTAATGTGTCAAGTCTTCACATTAATCACCGGTCTAAGTAGAAAAGTGGTCGGGATGGTTCTCTCTCTCTGTGTCTCTTAAAAAAAAAAAAAAAAAAAAAAAAAAAATCACTTACAGCCCTTAAGATGTGACTGATACTGAGAGAGACTGAAACACTGACTCCACAGGAAAACCAGTGTTAGATTAGAGTATTGTTCTGGGTCATAATGCACATTCAGTTCATTGAAATATTTGCTGTTGCTTGCACCTTCTTTGGTTGGCTGTGGTTTGAATTGTAGAAAAAGGGCATTGGTGACATGGTTTTAAGTAATAAATCAATGCGTGTGTTTCGGTTGCACTCCTCGGTTATTGTGTTGTGGATTATGCTTCAACATCACTGAGTGGAACCAGTGGAATACCTGAAAGGTCCAAATATGCCTAGCTGGGGCCTCTCTACATCATCTTCCAACTAATTATTCTACTCAAACCTTCAAAGGGAGCTTAAGGCTGTTCCTGTTACAGTGTGGGCCCAATTGCCCCTGCTCACTGAAGTGCAAAGCTATAGAATTACAAGCATTAGCTCGCCCTTGCACTTGTGGGATACCCAAGTTCCCCGTTACTAATGCAGCACATTATTATAAAAAGCTAAGCTGTAGTCTACAGAGCGCAACGTTCCATGAGTAAACATGTGTGAAATGCAATTGCTGAGCTGAATATCCACTTTATTCTTAATTTCTCTCTGCAGCACGGCATAGGGCCATTGTTTTTCATCTGTGAGATTTCCTCGAGTGCTTACCTTGCTCTCACCCCTGCCTCCTCCTCACCTCGTAGTGGAAACGTGAACTTGAACCTGTCTCCCATCTGCTAAGCATTACACCCCACTCGCTGAGAGTGTGAGCAGGCCTCAGACCTCTTACTATGCCCTTACTTAATCATTTTACAGCAGGCTATTCATTGATAGGTCTAGGTTGAAACCTTAAGGGGCACTGAAGTAATCCATCATTCTTTCCCTCCCTAAAACAGCTTTATAAAGAAACCCATAGACTTTGAGTACAGGGATTCCTTTGCAAGGCTCTACTGGCTGGTAAAGCAGAAACAGCTTGGATATACTTTGTCGGTATGGTTGTATTCATGTCACCCTGATTTCAGTAGGTGCAGTATACAGAAAGTGCTTTAGCAGAGATGAGTCCGGTCGGTCTCAGGCAAAGGATGGCAATGTGTCCCAGCAGCCATGTGAGGTCCCATTGTCAGGCTGGCACAAGGAATCATGGTTTCAGCCCTGATTTGGATGGAGGTGTTGGTAATTCCATTTGTCCTTTTTACAAGCTGCAAGAATTCAAGAATTGGGAAATGAGGGGTGTGGGGAAGTAGGTACTGGGCACGTGTTATTTCAGTCCATCAGTGCTGTCATCCCCTTGTTTGCCTGGGTTCTCCAATATCTCCTGATTTTAGTGTTATTTTTTTTTTTAAATTTATTTATTTATTTATTTATTTTTATTTTTTTAATAGTTTGTCAGTATAATTGAGTGAGGGGTTTCTACTTTCCGGTAGTGGGTAGCGCCAGACAGAAATAATTTTTTGTCTACACTGAAATATGAATAGGGCTTAAATGATCCACACTCCAGTAACTGGTCCTATCACTCCCTCACTCACAGGCATTCAAGCTTAACCGTCCCCCTTTATCTTTTGAGTGTCAGACTCTTCTTCCCTTACAGTGATGTCTGCAGTGTGACACTGGCAAGTATTATATGGAGGATGTGTCTGATCAGCCTGAAATAAGCTCACTTAGTAGCAAGAGTTCAGTTTTTGATGGGCATAGGTTTTTTTTAAAAACATCACATCTCAATACAAGCAGTGGCCACCTTTCATGAGTTGTTCACAACAAGCTCTCCATTTCCAAACCTTTTTTAATTATGACCTCAAAAAATGTCCAATTGTGTTTAGTAGGCAAGGAATATATGAGGCCCAAGCTTAGATATGTTACTAAAATGCTTTTGGGTTACTAGAAAATGTAACTAAAATGCCGTAACATTTGGAAAAGTTCAGTAAGATCAAGCTGACTGCATTAGTATTTAATGCAGTTACTTTAAATCAAGGTCTTCAGATTTGGTAGACATGACGTGGTTTCCCGCTAATGAACATATCTCCGAACAGGTAGGCAATTTCCTGCTGAAAGAAGACCTTGCCTTATCTCCACAGGGGGAAATTTGCGGTGGTGAAGAAGTGCATTGAGAAGAAGACGGGGAAGGAGCACGCTGCCAAGTTCCTGCGGAAGCGGAGGAAAGGCGAGGACTGCCGGCTGGACATCATCAATGAGATCGCCATTCTGGAGTTCGCCAAGTCCAATCCCTACGTCGTGTCACTCCACGAGGTCTACGAGACTACCTCAGAGATCATCCTTGTCCTGGAGTGGTAAGTTTATCCCCACGCTAGTCTAAGAAATGGGAAGGTGAACTCGTACCCCACCTTGAATGCAGTGTTGACAGCTTTCCTGAATGCCATGGAGAAACCGCTTGTAGCCAAATGGGCCCTATTGTGTTTACTGACCACATTGTTTGGGGGGCCACTACTGAACAATTTCCTCAAGGAATACATGTCATTGTTACCATATGTCTGTGAATTACTGTTTAATGTTCACCCTGAATGATTTGCATGATTGACCATGGTGATAAAGGATTTAATCCAGCCTGTTGATTTGACCATTAACCTGCTCTTTCAGCCCCCTCCTGGGAAGAGACTTGCTCATCTTCAGTGCATTTACTTTCTATCAGAAAGGGCCAGCATGTGTTGGATGTTTTTCCAAGTTCAGTGTTCTTATTCTGGAAGTAATAACAAACAAGATACAACAGGCTGACACATTGTTTATTTTCATGGCATTCCCTTCTAACAGTTTCCATGCATGAATAAATCATTCCATGAACGGAATTCACAACACGGTACTATTCCTGGAATTCTTTCACTCCATCATTTTTTGCATTTTTCTGTTCAGTTTTCTCTGAGATTGTATATTGTATATAAAAGCATTAGAAATGAGTGCAGTGATTAACCCCGTTTGGCAATGACGTATCTCCTGTGAACTTTTACAGCAGTAGATATACAGTAGATGTTCCCCCATGCAACAAATTGGTGTATGTAATGGTTCAGTAATGAGCCTAAAATCGCAATAGATTACTTGGTATAGATATAATTGGCTTGTTGATGTCTGCATTCTTGTAATAGACCAGAAGTAACATCACAGCATCACTACAAAGCACCATACCAAATTATAAATACAAGAAAATGCAACATTAATAATAGTTATTTATTTATAAAAAGAAGTCCAGGTCATATAAATATATTTATTGGATAACTGACCTACCTGTACAAAAAAATGAAATTATTATTTTTGGCTGGACTGCAACAGCGGGGCCAGCCCTACAAACGCGAATGTCTGTGACTGAGTGACTGAGTGATCTGACTGAGTGATGAAGTTACACCATTGTTCGGCCGAGTTATGAAGTTACACCATTGGTCGGCCGGATGAAGTGAGTTAGGTCCTGCCATATACTAGGTTTTGACCTGGTCTTTTTAAAAAATCAGTTGAAAAGACAGTCAAAATCAGTTTAAAATGGGTTTGCAGTCTGTGGTTCTTTGTATTGTTCAGAAGTTTTGATTTGACTGATTTTTTAGTCATGAAGGGTTTTTAAACTGCTGGCAGGATGTAGTGCTGCTGACTTGGGTTTCTCATTGATGGGAAATGAGAGATTAGATCTTCAGTTCAGAAACATCTGAGCATGCCTTTCTACGGAAGATGCTAGGCGTCATAGTGCTACGTGACAGTTCTCACCGTTAAACCACAGCTGGCCCCAGCAATAAGCTTATTTCCTTATAAGGAAGAAGATAAGGAGATCTTTGCAGTCCTGCTTAAAATTGCCCATCTTGCTACCTCAAGAGTGTCCTGAGATTTCTGTGCTAAGAGTATCACAATATCCTTCTGATTCTTCTCCTGGCTTTTGTTTCTTTAAATGAATAGATATCATTTGTTTCGGTGCTCAGGGTTTTTTGTTCACATGTCCATGTGAGACATCACGATTGAGCTGGGTTGTGATGACATGATGCTGAAATAAGCTGGTGATTTCTTGAGAAACTGTTGGCTGGGTGAGATAGCGTGAGGTCACTGGTGCTATGCATGGTTACTGGCTTTCAAAAGCACCATTACTCTGGCCCAGATGCAGCCCTGGAGAGTCAGGTCAGTGCTTAAATGTTGGGAATGAGTTTAGAGCATATATCACTGTCCTGTTTTTTAACCTGTTGTCACTGTAAGGGAAGTGGTGTGAAGTGAACACAGGCCTTCTTTGGCCCCTGCTGAAGAAGCAGCTCACTCCCATCATTGTTCTTCAGCCAACTCTGTTTTTGTGTCTTGAGAACAAAGTGTGGAATACACATTCTTAGCATTGCTGAAAGTGTGAAAGAGGAAGCGGAGAAGCTGAGCTGTCTGATCACCTTTGCATTACCGCTGTGCAGAAAGGGCCCCTGGGCCGTTCCCAGCTGCAGGTCGCCTCCTGGCTACACCGCCCCGAGGCTTGCGGCACTTAGCGCTCCGCCCCAGGAAGCAGACCAGACACCGCAGTCCCCAAACAACAAGTTTCAAGTCAGCTGCTCTTGTGACACTTTTTTGCAAGCCAGTGCATCCTGTGTGCTCCAACAACACCTCGCTGCACGCTCTCTTAATAACCCCATGGCTTATGTTCTGAGAACTGAAAGCCCCATCTGCCTCACTCAATGTGAAAAAGGGCAGCGGTATCAGTTTGACCTTGCATTGCCCGTCTTTGCTTTGGGATCTCTCCCCCCAAAAAGGCACTTATGGGGCTCTTCTCAAAAGCAGCGTTGCCTCACAGCCTTTTAAAAAATTAAAAAACAACCAGAGTGCAGAAAACCACGTGACCTGTGCCTGTCAGCTGTGGTTGCTAGAGATGCAGCTCTCTTTGGCGCTCCAACCATAGCGTGGGTGCTTTTCTATGTAAAGCGGAGCAAGCTGAAATGTTCCATTTCCTTTGGCGTGAAAGCGGTGAGCCGGAGCGTACCCAAAAGCAGCAGCAGCACGCTCGCACTTGCACTGCCGCAACCACATCCTTAGGCTTGCATGAGAAGCAGATAACGAGAAGCTGCGCTGCCTTCTCCCCATTCAGTTTTGATGCGTTTTCTGCATGTTAAAAAAGAGCACTTACTGGCAGGCCCAACACAGTTTCTCGGTGAAATGAAGGCGCGATACCTTAGAACTGATATGCTGTAACGTTTTAAAGTAAATTTGCGGCTTTTGCTTTCTGTGTAATTCTGGCTGTATTGTCCTGGATTTTTGCCTACAGTATATACAGCACTGAAGCCACCCACTCTGATCTATGTCCATACAGAGAAAAGGGAGACGCCTGTCCATATTATAGGTTATGTAATGCAATCAGATGTGAAGCCATTACTTGTTTGTATGCATACATGCCATAGATTTCAAGTGTTCAACACAAGAATTGTTGCAATGTGACTCGAGTATTCGGTTGCCAAGATGGTTTAGGTTAAGATCTCTTTATGGTCTGTGTTTCTGCTCTAGAAAAGGCTCAGCTGAACGTTTTTCTTTAAGGTGACTTTTGTACTTGGCCAACATTGGTCACCAGCACCATTTGATGATCAGGTTTACCAAAAGCATGAAAAGCAAGCATATCTGAATGAGGCATGTATGAGGGTGGTGGGATTGTAGCCTTTCAGGTTATTTAAGTGTAGTACATAGGCTTGCACATGCATATCATAATGGCAGATTGGAGCTATGGTTCAGACCTGTCTGGTACAGTTTTTAATGGGCCTGAAATGCAAGATCCTTGCATTTGGGTTGGGCAAGGGATTACATCTCATCATACAGATCGAACAAATTTTAAAGCAATATAACATTGATATTGATCGTCAATCATAACATCAAATTTGCCAACCACCCTCCCCCCTCCCAAATAGTTGGGTCTGTTACAATGAGAGTCCTGCCAGGGCTTGATTGAGTTAGGTCAGAAGACCTGTCTGGTGCCTACATGTCCTCTGTGTACTGTGGAAATGTCCGCTGTGCTCCCCATTGCTTCCACTGTAGTTCTCACCAAAATGCCGCAGTTTACTGTGAATATTCACGGTCGAGCGCTGAATTGCTCCAAGCTGAACACTCCCGCTGTGTCCAGAGTGTTCTCTCAATGAAATGGCAAAGGCCTTTCGTGGAGCTGAGCTGTAGGAAGCCGTTGCCTCGTCGATCAGGAAACTGAAGGGATACCAATGCGAAAACCTGAATAACTGGAACAATTGCAGTGAACCAGAGGTGAACGTCCTGGCCCTGCATTCTGTACATTTTCTTTCATTCAGCGTACCTGCTGGGAAAAGTGCATCAGCAATCGCACGTGATCCCAGAAAGTCACTTTCTGTACAAGTATTTCCCCTGTGACTTTGCCTTCTTTGGAGGCATTTACTTGCACAAAGGCTGGCTGTGCAATCGCGAATGCGCCTTCATCTGGAACCCACAGGACGGGAGTGTGGGCTGCTGTGTCCCTTCATTTTGCCATTGACTGAGGGGTGATACCTGAAATTACAGCAATCCACCCCTCAATGCCCAAAAACCCTGGGTCCTTCTCTCCTTGTCTGCTTAATTGCAACTCTCTGCACTTGGGCCAGCTTAACCGCATCTGTTCACAAAAATACATCTCTTGTGTAATTCTAGAGGCCTGGCTGAACTTTTAAGACCGACCGTGGCATTCCTGGGGTTTAAGAGTGGACTTTAATATGACTGACTCTGATCTTTCTCAGCCCCGTTTTAATTTAAATAAATGCCGCCTTTTGCTCCCACTCCTCTCTGAGCCCTTTTTCATCTGCTCATACATGATGGTATCTGATCTTTCTTCACAAGCAACTTTAACAAATCCTTATGTAACCTGGAAATGCCTGCATTTCTGATCAGTGTCACATTGTTTTCTTTTCTTTTTTTTTTTTTTTTTTTTGTTCTCTTCTTGGTACACCAGGCTGTTTTGTTATTTGGATGTTCTTTCGGCTCATTCACTGATGTCATTAGTGATTACCTCAGTTAGCTTTTACTGTTAATCGTGCCAAGTACAGCATGTTATCACAAATAGAAAAAGAAATGAATGTCCTTAACAGGTTTAGACATCAACTTGTGTTCTTGATTATTTGAAGGGCATCTAAGATTATTGGACTATTAAGAGTCTAAGCCTGTGGGCTCAACATATAAAGCCACAGGTTTTAACTGTCACTATTTAAAAATTGCTCTCTGTCTGGTTTCATCAGGAAACTGCTGCCCACAGAAGGCGTCAACACTTTAATATGTCGTGAAAATGTCAAGTTAAAACAATTCACCCTGGATCATCTTTAGGAAAAAGAAATCGGCACAAATGCGAATGTCTTTGCAGCAAAGTACGAAGTTGACCAGTCGATCATGTTAACTGTTCCCAAGGTCTGGATGGGATCTGTTTTAGAAAAGGAAACAAAGGCCAGCCACACACTGTAGGCTATCATGCCAAATTGAAGAAGCAAGCATCGCTTTCCTCTGTTTAGCGCAGCACATTTTCTATTCATTGTGTTCCCTGCCCCAGAGTGCTTCTCTGAAATGAGCCACTCAATAAAGATGGCAGTCTGAGCAGCGCCATCAGGTCTTGCCAGAGGGGTCAGATTTTAAGAAGTGTAGCAGATGTCCGTGTACGCAGCCTCACCTCATGAGTTGACTGCACTGAAGGAACTGGTGCTGCATGTTTACCACTTGTGGCCTATCCTAGGAGCTCTTAAGCCTAAGAAAGTCAGACTGGGAAAGGAAGTCAGAGAGACGATACCTTTCCCCTTCTGTCTTTCCTCTTCTCATTCATGGGCATTGGTTAACCACAGGGTGCTGAATCTTCTTTAGGCACATTCAGGCCGATAGACGTGTCCCTGAAAACAGCTGGATACAAAAGTGTGGATTCATTTCCACCATGCAGTGTCGTACTTTGTGTTTGGGAAATTTTTTGGTTGATGTTCCCCTTACTAGGAGAAAATGACCATGATAAACAAGTATGCTAAGTTTCTGGGTTTGGTTTTAACTTGTCTATTTTACATGCTTTATCTGTTGGGAATGGCATGGAATGAAACATGACTGCTGTAAATAGTAACATGCAGGTAACTTGCATCCTTGGGAAGGTTTGTTCTAATTTTTAAAAATTAAATATATTAATTCAGTCTCATCATCAGAACCCAGTTTTATAACTATGATTACACATGTTGCAGTTGTATAAATTGCCTTCAGGACAAACTACATTCATGCTCCATTTCATCATTTCTCTATTCCTAGTGGCCAGCAGTACTACCATGTATTAATGCAGGCTTGCTTGTTTTTTGTTTTTGTTTGAGCGTGTGTATGTTGGAAGGAGACTTTGCTGTTTCCAGTTAACCCTATGAACTGAACTGCTGATAAGCATCATGTGTAGTAAACCTGGGTTTTACCAGAGGGCACAGCCTGATTTATGTAACTTTTTGGTTACACACCACAGCATTCTGAAATCCCCCTTTCCATTCATGTGCCCTTGCGAGATTAGAGGATTAGAGATGTCCACAAAAATAAGTCCCATATTTTGACAGCTGGGGGTGGGGGGGTGAACACGGGGTGAGGAGGAAGCAGTTGAAGGGATGCGGTAGGGGGAGATGGGGTTCGAGAGGCAAAGCTACATCTGTTGTGCCCATAGGGCATTAACAGATCCCTTCTGCGGATGAAACACATCTGTAGGGCTAAAAGCCGTACACATGGTTTTGGCGGGACTGCCCCTCATTTGATTGCCTAGAAGCCCATCTGATTTGAGGTTTGGTGTGTTCCTGCAGTTACACATTTGAGAGAGAAGAATGAGAGGGCATTTGCTTTTTTCTCAGAAATCCTAATTGGTTTAGCCAATGTGGTTCCTCTTGGAAGAACATACAGTGACTATTATAGCATATTTCTGGAGCTGGTGCAAATGGTTGTTTTTGTTTTGTTTTCTTAAAATTCCTGAATCCTATCTAGTTTTGTTTGCGATTTGTCAGTGTATGGAAAATGGGTTGTCATATGCAGTAAGAGTTACCATTTGTTTGTGTTCAGTGAAAAGCTTGAAATAAAGATTTAAGCGTGAACTGTTTTCATGTTCAGAACAGACCTTTGTGTATCCAACACGTCTTTAAAGCTTCCCAGTGTTGAAGGAAAGCAACCCCTGTTAACTCTCAGCTCGGATCATTTAGCATCAGTTTATAAGAGTGTTAAGAATTTCTTGTAGCTTTTGGTAATTCATCTGCTTTCCATTTTCCTTTCCCTGTCCATAGTGCTGCTGGTGGAGAGATCTTCAACCAGTGCGTGGCAGACAATGATGAGGCCTTCACAGAGCAGGATGTGATCAGGCTGGCGAGGCAGATCCTGACTGGCGTGGCCTGTCTGCACCGTAACAATGTGGTTCACTTGGATCTGAAGGTCAGTAGAGAAGGGAGGCATGAAGAGGGGATATCATGGTGTTCTGGGTGGAGTAAACGGCATCGTGACCACATTCGATCAGGATGTTCTCTTTTGGAAGTCCAGTCATTCATCTTGGGAATAAGTGTCTTTGAGAACGTGAATGTGAATACCTTTTTGATTCTGGGTGATGGTGCAACACCCATGTTTACCACTAGAAGGTGAAAGAGTCGTAGTGATTACAAAAGTTGCCAGTTTCTTTTAAAAATTGATTGCATTGTAGAAAGTTTGGAAACACACTGTCTGATTTGTCCAACTGTTTTTGTTTTTTACTGTAAATGACTACAATATGTCATAATGAAAAACAGAATTTTTTTGCCTTAATATATTTGAAATGGTCTCTTGATTGTGAAGTGGTGGGGGCAGTGGCTTGCTTTTGTCTCCATTGATAAGACCAAATCTTATTTTTATTTTTTTTTCATTCATTTGTAAGATTTCAGTCATGGAATTTCTGTTGGCACCATCACTCAGCATTGACACGTTAAGTAATTAATGCCATCAGGACATTTATCGTCCTTTGCTAATTCGTTGAAGGGATGAGCCAGGCAGACCAATGAACACAAGATTGATGTAACTAGAGCCCCAGTTTAGCCTCTAGATGTCTGAGACACAACGAGTTGTCACACTGCCATGCTGTTGGCTCTTAGCAAAAGGCCAATACAAAAAACTGAATGTTAAGAGTTTTACACCACTGTGTCAATGGAGGAATCTCACCACAGAATGTCAATGTTGACCTTATCACTGAGGTCAGCCAGCCTGCATCAAGCTCTGTTGGTGGTTTTCCAGTTTAGTTTTGCATTCAAACTGGCTTGTGAAACAAATGATTACTTGTGATTGAAACACTGGAACCCAATAAACTAAAATGGCTTATTTTTTTAAGAGTATATACACCAGTTAGAAGACACATCTGTGCATCTGTTTAAATGGAAGGTTACATAATGCTTTCGACCATCCTTCTTCCACCGGATCACAGATTATCTGTTGCAGTTTATAGTTTGAGTCCTTCTGTTTGAATATGTGTTAAAATTGCTTGATGTCCTCCTCCAGCCTCAGAACATCCTTCTGACCAGTGCTCGGCCACTGGGAGACATCCGCATCGTAGACTTTGGCCTGTCCCGACGCATGGACAACATGAAGGAGGTGCGAGAAATCTTGGGCACTCCAGAGTATGTAGGTAAGCAGACTGAACGTTTCCTTGATGTTTAATCCATGTCTTTGTATCTCTTCTTACTTTAGTATTCCGTTTGTCATTGGAGCTAATTGTTTCTGTCATTTTCTTGTAGCTCCTGAGATCCTGAGCTATGAACCAATCAGCACAGCAACAGACATGTGGTAAGCATGAGCTAACAAGCTATGGTCCTTTTTGTTCTGTGTGGAAATATATTAACCACAGTGACATTTTTTTCTACATGAGGTTTTGTTAGAGCTCAGGAAATTTTATTAAACTTTGATGAAACTTAAAACTTGCAAGTCTTTGTGAATAACTTTGGAAAAACATCTCCATATTATACCAGTGATGCATGTCAAAAGGAAATTTGACCTGGCAACCAATACTAGACTGACTGGCTCCATTAGCTGAGGGATGTCCCTAGGTCCTAAGAGGATCCTGGTGAATTAGGAGAATAAGTTTGATTTAGTCCTCGACTGACCCTTTCAACTGCCTCTCCCAATCAGGAGTATTGGAGTCCTGACCTATGTCATGCTGGCTGGTGAATCCCCCTTCCTGGGCAATGATAAGCAGGAGACATACCTCAACATCTCTCAGGTCAATGTTGACTACTCCGAAGATGTCTTTGAGGGAGTTTCGTCCCTGGCCATTGATTTCATAAAGTCCCTGCTGGTCAAGAACCCAAGGTAAGCACAGACTCTGGCAGTTGTGTGCTGCAAGTCTTTTATCAGTAGCCACAGTGCCCACCCAAGTGGTTGCAATAGTTTGTCCTTAAGAAGCCTGGTCTTGTGATGTTCTCAAAGCTAATATGCTTAGAGTTCACAAGGGTGCAAAGCAGGACAGGCTTGGGAACAGTACTTACTAGGGTCAAAACAGGGTACAAATCAGTTACAAGCTCTTTCAAATTCCTACTGCTATTTCATTCTTATGATGGAGTGGTTTCCCTCCACTAGCCTAATTCATTTAATCGAGGATACTACTGCAAAATGACCCCATCGTGAAAAATCTGCACTCTGCTTGGGCATGGAGAAGCGAATGTTCTGATTAACATCATTAACACAATTAGCGGTTTGGATCTTGATCTTGTTGTGTAGACTTAAGAAATGAGGTGAAGCTATTTAAAAGGGCACTTTGAGCTGAGAATGACGGAAAAGTATGCTTTCATGGTATTTCAAAAGTATGCTTCTGTTTCAAAGAAAAGTGTCAGTACTTGTAATGAGTTCGAAGAAAAAGGATTGGCAGTGCCTCTATCCACCCACTGTGCAGGTGTTTCTTAAACTAGCTGGAGAGTTGTCTTTGCTCTCACGTGGCAAACAAAATGATAAAATTAAGCAGAAACAAAGCAGCATTATTAGACATAACATCCTCTGTGATTTAAATGGGTATTTCAATCTTTATAAGATGTAAGAGATAAGAGAAGTGGAGTATGTGTGAGCACATATACCACTGTTTCTCCCCCCTTGGTCCTAGCCCTGTTTCGCAGGGGCATTTCATTATGGGATCTGGCAGAAAAGTGGTGTGACTCGGCAGTGTAAAGGCAGTGGGCACAAAATATCCAGAATAACACTGAGATAAAGGTACTGATATCCTGAGGAGTAATGGTTAAGGGGAATAAGGAATGTTTTCTTAAAACAAAGAAATATCTGCAGATTTGGAATGAAAATACTTATACGTTTGAAATTAATGTGATCCGTTTTTGGCATACAGATGGGTTTATAATTTATGTGCAGTTTTGTGTGTCAGTTGTAGTGGGTAAACTAGAAGTTCATAATCAAAAGATGAGGTTAGATGCAATGGAAAGAATATTACAATTTTGTCTAATCATGGGCAATGATCTAAAACCATATGATAGCTTCAACTGTTACTTTAGAGAATCATCAGTCCATCCATCCGTCCATTATCAAACACGCTTAATTCTGGTCAGGATCATAAGGGTGCTGGACCCTAACTCAGCATGCATTGGGCGAGAGAGAGGAATATGCCCTGGACATGTCGCCAATCCATTGCAGTTTGAGAAACTGAGTACAGTATTTCAGGACTGTTTTGTAGTGCAGTCTGTAAGGCTACTGATTAATACCTACTCTGGCAGAGTGTCAAGTAGACCAACAGATTAGTTTGATCATAGAAGGGGAAAAATTAATTTGTAGCAGAGGTATAGAAGATCATAGAATAATTGAATGTTGCTGTATTTTTTTTAACCCAAGCATAAACCACCTCTTATATAAATCATGTAAGCATCTGACCAAGACATTCTAACCTGATCAAAAACGGAGAGATGTCCGTCTTGGTTTTGTGAACCCGACCCTAACCATGACGTCTCCTTTTCCCTGTGCAGAGAGAGAGCCACTGCCGAAGAGTGTCTGAAGCACCCCTGGTTGAGCGGGCACCTGCACCCTCGCCCTCACCTCCATTCCAGCCACCTGTCCTCCCTGGATGAGCCTGAGGCCAGCCAGTCTGAGTCTGACCCTGAGCCAGAGAGCCCAGCCTCACCCCAAAACCTGGTCATTGTGGCCTCCTACTCCCTGTGCTCCAGTCTGAGTGATATGAAGCCGGGGAGAGGCACCTTCAGCTTCAATGAGCCCTTCCTCACTAAAACCGAGATCAAGCAAGAGCTCATCTGCTGAGCTGCACCGGCAATTCAACCACGGACCACGAAGGTCCAACTGACACCAAGTGAATCAGGCTGAAGGCCCGTAGCGAGGCCTAGTGTGGTTCCATTCTCAGCACTTTGCAATTCCTCATGCCTCATGCGTGCACGTGCCAGCGCGGGCACAATATGAATGCAGTGTTAACAGCTTAGCCCTTCTCTGTGGTGCAGATGGAGATTGGGAGGAGAGAATGTTGCTCTTTATTCGCTCCTCAGCAAGTCTTGAGCATAGTGCTGGAAAAAATGGACAAAAACAACCCTAAAAAAAGAAAGATGCATTCTTTTTTTCTCCCCATGCTGTGAATGAGAAGAATGTGGGAAGAATGCTTTTGGTGGTTTGTTGTTTGTTCTTTGTTCTCCCATTCACGCCACTTAACGCTGACCTTGGACTACTTCCTTCAAAAGGAAGGCCCATGTCCAGGGACTATCACATCAAAGCTTAGCTGGAGCTCCTTACCTTGCAGGACATATATATTTTTTCTTTTTGCCAAACATGTCTGAAATGTCTGTTAGAGAGCTGCCAGATGTTACGTGGAGAGACACTGCACTGTTGGAAATTCCTCTTAAAAAGAGTGCAGAAATGATAAACTGGTCATGGGATCTACCTCACAATGGCCAGTCGTAATGCAGTTTCAAGTGTCAAATGCTCTTCTTGTTTGTTTGTTTTACCCTTATTGCCCTTAACTCAAGTCTCATATCTGATCAGAACCATGCAACCAGCATTTTAAAAATTATTAAGGTTTGGTGTCTTTTGTAGCAATGGACAATCCAGCTTCTAAGCACTTTGTTAGTGACTAAGCAACAGTTCTTGAATGTTCATATCGGCAATGGCTTTTGGTGACATAACTCAAACCACCCATGTCTGTTGTTGTTTCAGGTAAAGACAAATGTGTATGCACACACCATTTTGTAAATGTTCTCTATAACATTACACCAAGTACCAAGCAGTACACCCTTTATGATGTTAACCTTTGAAGACACCTGCTGCTAATGTTGCGCAGTTTTATGCATTTCCTTGACTGTTCAAAATAGCATTATTCACAAAACCCAAAGCTTATTTTACTTCCTTCCTCTTACAGCTTTACCATCAGGTCAAGCTGAAGTCTAATAAAGATCAGAATGCAGCAATATCACAAAGACTGGGTAGTAAATGGATCAGCTTTCTGTGGGTTTTGGTATTATTGTTTCCAAGACTTGTTTGAATTTCTGACATTGTCAACAGAGAGAGTACTGAATTTTGTATATTTTTGTTTATTTTTATTTGAACGTTCTGTAAAAAAATATTTTTCTATTGTATTTTTTTGATGTTTTAAGGCTATGAAATTATAAAAGTTGTTATATTAAATCATCGTCTCACCATTTTACTTCACTGGTGTTCCTGTGATTCGGTTAATCCATGTTTTAATGGTATAGGGGAGCAAGTAAACCTTTAAAGCCAGATCCCTCTTATTTCAGGCAGTCCTCAGAACAATCTTTTCCTACTACCACTTTCACTGAAATGATATGCCATTTGCATGAAAGTCATGCCAATTTCTTTAAATCATATCTCATACTTTTGCAGAGCAACCTGTCTACTACTGTCAGTGACAGTCATCTTTTCTGGCAAATGCAGACCCAACCACTCCATACCCCCCACGCCCCCTCCAAACAAACCACACCCCGTGTTCTTCCCTATTTCATCTCCTTTTCTTGCATATCTCCTTTTCTCCAGCCCCCTTCCTTGTTTACCCAGAGCAGGTTGAACCATCACACCAGTTGCCAAGGACCTGAATTCCTTCTTTAATGTGCATTTCCTCTGTATGGCCCTGTGGGCTGGGCCTTCCCTAGGCCAGCCAAAAACCAAAAGAGCCTCTTGGTGGGGCCTTGTGCCAGAGGCCGAGCCTATCTGTATCTGCTTCCCTCAGGAGTATCCTGCTGCTTTATATGTGGCATGAAAGAAAGGGTTTTTTCCCCTCCTTTTTATCCTAGTTTGCGCTTGTTTTCTCAGGGGGTGTTTCTGTTTCTCCTTGGTTGCTATCCACTCACTTGCCACCCCCACATGAACTTCTACATGCTCCATGCTTTCTAGGCCCAAAGTTATGCAGTGGGTTTGGAGATCATAACAGCCTTTCCTTGGACCCACAGAAGCTCCTGCTCTTTTCAAATGTGAAGAAATTAAACCTTTCCAAGCACCAAAAAAAACCTTGAAAGAAAGGAAGGCAGATAAATGATTTTATTAGGCCTACATGGGCAATATTAAATTCTGCCTGATCTCGGCTGTGTATTTTGGTGTTTTAGTTGCTTTTCATGTTGAAAATAGGAATGATGGGATTAACATAACCATTTCGTAAGATGATTAGATAGTGGTGTGAACTTTTTTGCATTTTCATTCTATATGTTTATTTCTGGATCTGCTGCCCTCTACACAAGAACAGCTTCAGACATTGTCGCTGGTGGCCGGACTTATCAAACTGTGTTGATCTAACATAGTTGATCTGCTCCCAAAGGTCACATTTTTCCCAATCCGCCTCAGTCCTTGAAGTATTTAACTGTGAGATAATTTGCCCCAACATTCAAATTCATTTGCAAATGAAAACAAACAAGAATGGTATGCATATAAGTTCACAGTGGATCGGAATGTTCTCAGCCTTCTCCTGTTTCACTGAAGCATGCTAACACCTTACATAATGTGGAAATGCCTCTGCGCTTATGTTCCTCATTAAAGAGGCAGTAGAGCACACTCTCGGAGGGATGTCTTTTGTGAGTATAGAGAAATGGGACAGCACTGCTGCCATTTTTCATACACAGCTTTTATCATTTTTACATAGCACCATTTATACAATTGAAGCAATTCAAGTTAAGTATCCTGATCAAGGGTACAACAGCAGTGTCCTACTCGGGAATCAAACTGGCAACCCTTCAGTTACAAGTCCAATTCCCTAATTATACTACACTGCTGCCCCATGGTTTGCTGTAACAAATCCAGAGCTTCGTGAAACAGAGTAGGCAATTTTTTTTTTGCTAAGAGACAGGTATTCAAACTATCGAGACTGGACGTCTTCTCAGTCTTGTGCCTCGTATTCTGTTCCATATCCCCTTAACAGTCCCTGCTCCTTGGCTGGCCCAGACTGCTCACTGTATAACTTCCTCTGTCTACAGCCCAAGACCAAACAAAGCAGAGGGTTTACAATGTGGCAGCAGTTCTTTAAAAACTTCTAATCAACATAGGCTGCTGAATGACACAGAAGGCACAGCAACAGAACAAGAGAGTTTGCCTTTAAGAGCATGTTAATAGCATTCAAGCACTTGAAAAAAATACAAACTACTCTAAATTGTCTGAAATTACTTTTTTAAATAGCATTTTCTCCCAAAAAGAAGGACAGTTTAATATTTGAATGAACATAAATATAAATTCCCATAATTCTGACAGAAAGGTGCAACTGAAGTCCATCAGACTTAATGCCCTGAAGTGGGGGCTCCAAAATTAGTCACATTAGGCCATGTTCATCAGGTGTTTAAAACATTCATTTAAATGATGTGATCTACCGTGCAGCCATTTTATTTGTATGTGATTCGTTGATGTGACACTTAAAAGTTTGAATGACTACAATGTGTTGAGATGGTAAGAAGTAAAAACACAGGGCCGAGTTACTTGAATAATTTAGGAAACACTGGTTAGCAGCATGGTTTTGGAATACAGCATGTTTAATTAGTATTAACTAAGATAGGCAATATTGTGTATTGTAACTTGGCCTAATTTTGATATTAGTACTTTTAATGGCAGGCCTAGATTGTGCAAGTATTAATGACTTATGGTGCTTTGTATGTGTGAGTAACCTGGCATTTTTGTACATTGAAAATATGTCAGTAGTATTTTTTTTCAGATACTACTGACATTTCTGATAGCAGCAATCATAGCTGTAATTCTACTCCACATACAGTACCACATTATTCTAGTATTTTTATAGCAGTGCTCTTTTTGTGATACCACATATTTGACCCTTTAACTGCCAGCTCAACTAAGAAATTGATTTTCATTTCACAAAAAAATGTTTTGTGCTGTTATTTATTTGTGCTGTTAGAGCAACAAATAAGTCAACAAATAAATGAAACACATGAACAAAGAAAAAATTAATGTGCAGATTGTATCACCTGTAACTGCACATACCCCAAACTTGAAACAGCAAGATGTGTAGACCCACTACGGTCGCAATGGACCCAAACTGGAGAAATAGGCTTTTATGTTTGGACACAGACCAGCACAAGTCTTGAGCAGAATATTTGGGTTTTGGAGACCCCTGAAGAGCTTTTAAAGAGTAGCAATGAGCAAATATCATTAGAATGACATTTTGGACAAAATCTCATTTTCAGTTGTCAAACAAACAATTGATCAAGGTTTAATCGACTGTTTGGTTGTGCTGTGGTGATTATGTCCAAATATATTTTTCATTCATCTTTCAAAAACCCTAACATATTGCTCGGTAGCACAACTCCAATAGTCTAGGCTACTGTGAGAAGTGGTGGCAATTCTAAATTGCTTTGTTCATTAAAATCATTTTGTTCAGTTCCATATGAAGATTTGAGTCATTGTGTGATTTAGCAAGCACATGAATCTGTGTTACCTACTACCACACTACTTGCAATGTGAAGTTCCATTTGCTAAACAACGCTCGTTCACTGATGCGGTAGTTTCATGGCAAGTTTGCTACCTCATTAAAGTGTTAAATGATTAACTGAAAAGAGGTAACAGCACCAGAATCTCTCTTCTTTCTTAGTGTAAAAAGATATGAGGCTTTCCATGCAAATTTTAGCTAGTCTAACTAAAGCACAAGGTGAGAACCGAACAAAACTCACCTTCCTTGGTAGGCCAAGGAGGACCTCTCCAGTTGTTGACTGAAGAATTCTTACCATAAAAAAGAAAAACTCACAAACACCTGTCCAACAGTTCAGAAACACTCTTCAGGATGCAGGCGTGGATGTGTCAGCGCAATTGAACATGCATTTCATATGCTGAAGAGCAAACTTGAAGGCAACTAGGCCCTTAAACAAACAGGAGCTGAAGATGGCTTCAGTACAGGCAGAGCATCACCAGAGAAGATACTCAGCACCTGGTGATGTCTATGGGACTCTAAACAGTCATCACATACAAAGGATATGTGACAAAGTACTAAGCATAGTAACTTGTATTTATATTACATTAATATGTCCCAAAAATTATGGTGCCCTGAAATGGGGGCTATGTATACAAAAGTGCTGTAATTTCTACATGGTGAATCCAAAAGCCAAAATACGCTTTAATAAAAGCAGAGAATTTGCACTTTAACCACGTTACACTCAAAATAACATCATTTCTGGATCATATTTCATTAACTAAGTCAAAGGTCCTTACAGAGTTTGGTTAAAAAAAAAAAGGTCTTCAAATTCTCTGCTCCTGCTTCTTGGAATGGTCCCCAAAAATACTTAAATTACATTACAAATTACAGAAGCTCATTACTGTAAATTGATTTAAAGCTAGGGTCAAAGACCTGGAGTTCAGAACAATTGGGGACTGTAATTGTGCTTGTTGTATGATTATATTACCAGGATTTCTCTTTTTTATGTTTCAATGTAGGGTTTTGTGTGTGTGTGTGTGTGTGTGTGCGTGTGTGTGTGTCATTGTCTGGAACAGGTATTTTGACTGTTTTCATTTTTAAAATGTATCTTTAAATAAAAAAATTTAAAAACTATGTCTTTGTTCACTATAATATGGTTGTATTTATCATATTTGGTATGAACACAAACTAATTTTGAACTTCATGCTTGTGTCATATTTGCATTTACCTGCAGCGCCACTTTGTGGAGTAAAGAAAAATAGGAAACACTACTTCAGCACCACTATTAATGCAATATGATAACTATCGTAAAGTCCTGGCATGACAAAGGTCTGTATTTATGCCAGAAGGAGCCGCTGTTTAGCATTTTAAGAAGATGTTATTAGTGTTCTTACTATTATAGGTAACATCGACAGCTTACATCTGGGTAGCCTGCACCCCCCAACCTTTTTGACTCTCTAACCTGCCTGTCCCCAAGTGCCTAGTTAAAATAATCTTGTGCTGCCCAAATGCCAAATTTTAGTAAGCATGGATTGGGGCAGCAGGCAGTGAGGGAATGGGAGAGGATAATTTAGAAATAATAATTGAAATGTCTTTGTTTGAAATGCAAGAAGTATAAAAAATTCATTTTCATACTGGCTTCGGCTTCGCCTTGACCGCATCACCACCACCGTTGTGCATTATTTTCCAATAAAGGGAGAACCTGTCATGGTTCATTCCTTACTTATTATACACCTCATCATGGATTAATTTATATTATGAATCCATAACTTTATATTATTAACTTCTAGATCGCACACAGCTGGACACTTATACATATGTTTTGTTCTTGCCAACATTTAATACCATTTGGAGTAACATTAAAAGGATTATCAGGGACAATACATTAGGCACAGTGCTTACTGAACCAAAACTTGCTTTATTGCTTCATATAGAAAAGATACTTCCTTATTAAGAGTTTGAGCCAGCAAGCTAACTTTAATAAAAATAGCCTTTGCTGTAGCTGATAAATGTATACCTCTCTGCTGGAAAGATGAATAATAATAATAATCAGAATGATCAGAATCAGAATTATTTAAACATTTTAAAAATGGCTAAATGAGGAATAAATGAATTTATTCATTCATTAAAGATAAGTAAATTGACATAGAAATGATTAAATGAATAGATAAAATCAGAATTAATGTTTATTTCTTTCTTCATTTATTAATTTCTGTATTCATTTACTTCCATACTTATTTTCCGTAGCCTATTTATTTACTAGCACAACGAATTATAGACTGAGTTGACACTGCGATGGCGATCAGCTGATGTGAACAGCTTCCCTAGATACCACAAGCGAACGTTACTATTACTAGTTGACTAAGACTGTTTTCCAATCAAGGTTACTCAAAAGCATTTCTTGTTTCAAAATGATATGGTCCCGAACGCACGGAACTTCAAGTTGTGGTGTGGTCTCGTCAGCACCACAGTAAAGTCCTGTGCCATCCATGGCCTCCTCAATAACCAGCGGCAAACGTCAATGAACCTCAATACAAGTATTAGAGCGCAAAGTGCCAAGTATATTTCCGCCTCCTTCATCCCTCAAAGAACTGGAGGCTCGCCTTCTTGAAGAAAGGATCGATATCGCACTACAAACAGTTCAGAATGTGTATAAGGGCATTCCAGGAAGGACAGAAACCGTTCTGGCAACGGCAAAAGCAGAGGATGCTCCTGCTTCTTAAAGTCTTAGTAGATCACCTCCACTCTCTGACAATAGAGCCCTTCTCAATACGCAAGTTTATCTTTAGGGTAGCTTGGCTGTAATTCGATTACTTTCAGAGAAATTTTCGGTAGTTTGTACAACTACGTTTTCGGAGTAGTTTCCTCAACACTGTAAACTCGTCACATTAAAGCACACATTACATTTACACTACTAAACAAAGGAATACCTTGTCATCAGCAACAAAAAAACATGCACAAGCACAACCAAAATCATTTCAATACAAGTATCAATGGCATATCACTTGCCGTGCGTGCTTGCAGTGCTGCAAGTGAACTCACCTAATGAGGGCTGATGTTGTCTGGCAGCTGTCTTACCAGTACAGAATTTTCCAGGTTTTGCCTTTGGAAAACTCATTTGTTGCTTTAGCAGTATGTTTGGGATCATTGTCATGCTGAAGAATGAAGCGCCATCCAACAAGTTTGGAGGCATTTGCTTAAATTTCAGCAGATAAGAAGCTTTTGTACACTACAGAATTCATTTTGCTGCTGCCATCAGCAGTTACATCATCAATGAAGGCAAGTGAACCAGTTCCCATGGCAGGGGGGTGCTGTGGATCTTGGGCTATTCCTTTTCGCCTCCATACTTTGCTCTTGACATCACTCTGATACCAGTCAATCTTGGTCTATTCTGTCCATGAGACCTTTTCCAGAACTCTGCAGCCTCTTTTAGGTAATTCTTAGCAAACTGTAACTTAGCCAGTTAGTATTTGTGGCAAACTAGTAGTTCTCATCTAGCAGTGTAGCCTCTGCCGTTCTGTTCATGGAGTCTTCTGAGGTCAGTAGTCACTGACACGTCCACACCTGCCTCCTGAAGAACGTTTCTGATCTGTCAGACAGGCGTTTGGGGTTTTTTCTTCTTTATGGTGAGAATTTGTCTTTCATTAACTGTAGAGGTCTTTCTTGGTCCTTCCTTTGTGATTACTGAGCTCACCAGTGCTCACTTTCTTCTTAATGACCTTCCAAACAGTTGATGTTGGTAAGCATAAGGTTTGGCCTGTGTCTCAAACAGTTTTCCTTATTTCTCAGCCTCATAATGGGTTCCTTGACTTTCATAGGCACAACTCTGGTCCTCATGTTGACAAACGCCAGTAAGAGACTCTGAAGGCAATCAAAAGCCCGGAAACAAGTCTAGATACTGAAAGCTCTCATGCCTGCACCGAGGAAGCAATTGAACAGACCTGAATAATCAAAAACACCTGTGAAGCCATTTGTTCCAAACACAATGGTGCTCAGAAATGGAGGGACTATGCATAAAACGTCCTGCAATTTGTACATGGTAAAATCAAAATGTATAAAATAACCCTTTTATAAAAGCTGAGAATTTTTCCGAGACATTATGTAGCTCACGGTATATACAATGCATTATTTGTGCATTTCTGAAAACAGTATTTGAATTTCGGAAGGCTCCTATTAGCCTAGTTACAGTGTGACGAATATGGCTCACCTCTGCTGTTATGGTCAGGGAAGAACCAGTGGTGAAAGAAAACGGGAAAAAGGAATGAGCGTTTCCCAAAGAACAGTAATAAGGTGTAAGGAAAACAAAAAAAGAAGCTTTCTGCATTGGCTGGGAATCGGACCCGGGCCTCCCGCATGGCAGGCAAGAATTCTACCACTGAACCACCAATGCTTTGAGGTGCTGTCAGCTGTTTTTATTTGTCAGAGAAAGTAGTGGCAAAAAGCAGGAACGCCTCCTTCACTTTGTGCCTCAGCCCTGAGTTACTGCATTTTGCATGGGCATGTGGGCATTGGTGGTTCAGTGGTAGAATTCTCGCCTGCCACGCGGGAGACCCGGGTTTGATTCCCGGCCAATGCAGGCAGTGTTTTGGTTTCAAAATGATATGGTACGGAACTTCAAGTTGTGGTGTGGTCTCGTCAGCACCACAGTAAAGTCCTGTGCCATCCATGGCCTCCTCAATAACCAGCGCCAAACATCAATGAACCTCAACGCAAGTATTAGAGCGCAAAGTGCCAAGTATATTTCCGCCTCCTTCATCCCTCAAAGAACTGGGCTGCGTTTCCCAATTTCAATGTACCTTAACGTTTTACAAAGGTTTATAAGGTATACCTTTAAAAGGGAAACCACTTTTTACGAGTGTTTCCCAGACTATACCTTAACAGTTCCCTTAAGGGACACTTCCAAAGGTACGTCCTAAGTTGGAGCTGGCCTTCACTGTGGTGCTGAAAAGTTTTTCAATCAATGCCAAGCGAATCGATTGTCTCACTTGTAAAGGTTTATGAATGACGTTTTAATATAACAAGTGTAGTCATAATCATTTTACATAAATCTAATATTGCAGAAGAGTAGGATATGCCTACTAAAGATCATCTGCTAATCTATTTAAGAGTCAAGACGAGACCTTGTGATAGTTTCAATAAATACGTAGCCTAAATATAGGCAACAAAAGATAAATAAAGAGCATCAATCGGGACATATAAGCCATAGTCTGGGAATTTTTGGAAGCCCAGGAAAAAGGATATAGGCTACATATGGGTGAATCATTTTGTTCTTATTGAAACAAAGGTCTAATGTTAATTTGTTTTTGTCTCACAATATATAGGCAACTGTAGCAGCATATCCACTGATTCCTGCGGACTTTTCTCTGCAGTGCAAAAATGATCGTAGATGAAAGGCAAAAGCGCATCTGTAGAAATTTATCATGATTAATTCTATACTGGGTATGCCTTATGAATAGGCCTAATTGATGTTCACCTTGATTTGCTGTTGGATAATCTTAAGTTTAACCAATAATATCATTATTGGGTTGTTTACCGAAAATCGTAACATGGTAAGAAAGAAATAATGTTGATATTTACCCAGTGCTATTTAGTTTTATATAGGAGGTGTGAGCTAAAGGAAGGGGATGTAGATCATTTGGCTTGTTGTTTGTTCATTATGAGCCACCGCACCTGTATGTGTGTTTATGGCTAGGCCAATCAACGTGCTCTAGTTCCCTCTAGTTCGGTCATGCAAGTAGACTCACTCAACGTCAGCTTTGCTCACACAGGTTTTATATTCTTAATAACCCGGCGGTTTATTCCAAGTCAGAGTGATCATTGACTTACACACAAATGAATTAATTTCTACAGCGTATGCAGTCAGAAAAGCCATATCCACAGTTAGCTCCACTACGTATAAATTTAAAAAAGTATTATTTTTTTTCACAAATTGGATTAGTATTATGGATAGGTCCTATACTTAATTACCATCATGATGGGAATAGGCAGGTGAAACAACATTCTCATGACGTGCTATGCACAGAAACGTTGATTGGATAATTCATTTTCGTAAAGTTAATATTAAACTATCTATGTCATTTTTGCATGCAGATGTGCTACTAGATGCGCACTGTAGTACAACTGTCGATTTGAAAAGCGAAATGTTGGCATAATAAGGCTAAAACTGTGACAGGATGAGCGGAGCGCATCGCTAAGGGACAGCTTACAAGTGCCTCAGACCACCCTTTTAAAGGTATACCTTTCATAAGGTATACCTTAGCTAAGGAGGCGCTGGGAAACAGCTCGAGACCAAGAAAAAATCAATGCCATACAGGACATGCCAAGGCCCACAGACAAGACAGGTGTGCTACGCATCATGGGGATGGTCAACTTCATACGTAAATTCATTCCTAACCTATCTGCAAAAACATCCTGCATTCGTGAGCTCCTGCACAAAGAGAGTGAGTTCAAATGGACAGCCAAATATGAGCATGAGTGGCAAAAGCTCAAAAAGACACTGACAACTGCACCTGTGCTGACATTCTTTGACCCAACGAAGAGGATCAAAGTGTTGACAGATGCCTCAAAGGACGGAATTGGTGGCGTACTCCTACAGGCATAGGAGTACCATCGTCCACTAGTCGCCATCATCAAAAATAACTTGAATGAGATGTCGCCAAGGATTCAGCACCTGATGATGAAAATGCAGAGATGCGATTTGAGCTGATCTACATGCCAGGAAATCACCTGATACTCACCGATGCACTCTCACAAGCACCCACAGGGAACAGTACAATTGAGTACAACTGAAGAGCATGTTCAAAGCCATGTGAACATGGTGTCTGCTGCCCTTCCTGTATCAGACACAAAGTCCAGACAAATAGCTGAAGAAACAGCAAAAGACACAGAGTTGCAACGTATCATTGAGAACATGCAAAATGGATGGCCTGTAGGTTCCTGTCCACTGTTCTACCACATCAGAGGTGAACTGGCTGTCGTTGATGGACTGTTGCTGAAGCAAAACAGAATCATCATTCCACAAGAATTGAGACAGGACATACTACAAAGGATCCATGAAGGTCATCTCGGTGTCGAGAAATGCAAAAGAAGGGCAAGAGACACAGTCTTCTGGCCTGGAATCAACAAAGACATTGAGAGACTGATAAGCAGATGTGAAACATGCCATAAACATAGGAACAAGAAAACCAAAGAGCCTATGATGGTAGCTGATGTGCCAACAGCACCATGGTATAAGGTAGGAATGGACTTGTTTCATCTCAAGGGTAAAGTATCTATCTAACTATCTAGTGGTCATTGACTATTACTCAAACTTCCCTGAAATGGCATTGCTATCAAACATATTGTCAATCTGTGTCATAACACACAAAAAATCCATCTTCGCAAGACACGGCATACCAAACACAGTGGTGAGTGTCAACGGACCATGCTTCAAGAGCAGAGAGTGGCAGGAATTTGCAGAACAGTACGACTTCAAGCATGTGACATCTAGTCCTCTGTATGCACAGTCAAATGAAAAAGCTGCTGACAGTGACTCAGATCCCTACCTTGCTCTACTCAGCTACAGAGCATCACCTCTCAAGTGCAGACTGTCACCTGCTGAGCTGCTGATGAATCCAAAGCTGCGTACCACACTGCCGAGCTACTCAAAGCAAAAGAAATGTCCAAAGCTGGAACAAAAGCTACAACAGAAGAAGAAGCAGAAGTCATTCTATGACAAAACAGCCAAGCAGCTTCCACTACTGTCAAGCAACGACACAGTCAGGATTGAAGATCGTGATGGATGGAAGACAAAAGCCGCTGTTCTTCAATAAGTAGCTCCACGGTCATTCACTGTGAGGACAGAGGAAGGACAGATCTTCAGACGCAATCGCCGCAGTCTTATAAAAACACAAGAGACTGTTGGAGAGCTCAGTGAAGCCCACATTGAGTCTGAGTCCATCTCTCCCCCTCTCACAGACTGCAACACCAACAAACACACTCCAGGTGAACCTGTGGTAAGCCTGAAAGCCTTTAAGACTGAATCTGTGATTAAGAGACTGTATATATATATATATATATATATGACAAGAGTGTGTGAAGTTTATGTTTAGATTAATGTTTAAACAGTTTAAAACAGTTCATGCTGATTAGCTCATACTAAGTAGGCTATATTAAGACTTGATGCTTTTGTTGCAATGATATGCATTAAAAATAAATAGTTAAGATAACTGACACCTGTAATTTGTTTGTCTACCGTTACAGTATTTGCCTCAAAGAAAGGGGGATGTGACGATTAGGTGGTATTGTATCTTTTACCACAAGGTGTCAGTAGCGGTTTGGATTAGACCGGATGATATGCTATGGTTCCGTACGCAAGCGGATAGGGTAGTAGAATAAGAACACAGAATAAACAACATGTAACCTCCTTATATGATCAATACAGTTATCAGTTTATTTCTTATATGTTTATAAGAGGCCCAGTTCATCATTGTATTAACGAACAAAACAGTTGGAGTGAAAACCTACAGGACAGTAGATCTCCAGGAACAGGGTAGGGCAGCCCAGGTGGTAAAATTTGCTCTTGATATTTAAAATTTCAATAAAATTACTAAAATGGCTGTTGTTATTTGTCTTTATTCAATCTGTTTTATTTCCAGTGTGTTATATTATTAATGTTATTATAGTATTCAGGTATGTGCACTGAACATTGAGAGAACTCATCCTGGGGTACCTCAGTGAATGCTGATTTTCATTCCAACTACGCAATCCCAAAATTTTAACTCTTCTTAATTAGGTGCTTTTCATGTCTACAGGAATTATTTTCCTTTTTAAACCACACTGTCAGAAATGGCTATTGCATGCCATGAAGAATAAACGTCACAAAATGTTTGATTGATCAGACCGAGGTGAATAAATAGGCTCCTAATTAGGTTATGCACATGTGTTTTAGTTCTTTCATAATTGATGCATGTTTGGCTCGTTGTCATTTGACGTGTCTTTGAATTCATCGTCTACAAAATTGTACGTTTTAGTGGCTAGGTGTATACAGTTTTCAACAAGATTCACTTCAGTCTGTAATTTAAGCAGTTAACATTTTAACCTCTCTTTATGTAATCGTTGTATAGTACAATGTGGTCATAACACTTTCATTCTTCATATGTAACATGTATAGCCATTTCGAACCTAACGTGGCTTAAATGGGTAAACAGTCCCTCTAAGCATGGAAAGTGAGCGTAATTCATAACAAGCACGAAACCGTCCAGACCTACGGCGCAACTGGGCGAACTATATTTTTTGGTTGATTTTGCGCGCTCATATATGGCAGTTGGTTCTCTCAGAAATCTGACTGATAGCCAGGGCAATATTTTCACTGGAGATTTGATACATCCCACCTTCTAACTTCAAAGTCCCAGATCATTTGTGAATGATTTTAATGGGTTTTTAAAATAGACACATGCTACAATCATGATAGCGGACTGTGCTGAGAAGTTTAGGTAGCAAACAACAAGACTGAATCCTTTTGACGTAATTTACACAGAAACTATATGCTCAGATGGCCTAGTTTCACTCACTGTGGCCAAGCGGAAACGATAATGTTTCATAAAATATATAACTTCAAAAGATTTAATTCAATCTTCGACTGGGACTTTTGCCATTTATTGCGGATGAGACAGAAAATTTCGGTGCCGCTGACTATAATCCAATGTTTTTTCACATTTACCGTTCGATTGATACATCTGTATCAGTGGTTGTAGCTGTGTGTCCTTAGCTCCTACTCATGCCTGCAGGATAGCATCCGTACGCGTGAACTAGGTTAACTGAAGTAGGCGATCCGTATGCGCTCCATACAACGAAAACCAGCATGTACAGGGGGTTCCCAGGACCGAGTTTGAATGCCACTGCTCTGCATGCACCGGTAAGAAGCCATTACCAGGTGCGCAAATCGGCTGTTCTGTATCTAGCTTGCTAATCATTTTCTTGCAAAGCAAGGCACATGGTTAGACTACTTCTTACTCTACTGTGTGCATTATAAGCTAAAAGCTAGCGCGTCCAAGTGAATATACAAACATTCAGCTAAATTACTGACCTACAAACGACGACAGCTGTCGTTTTGGGTTGAATGACATTGTCGGTTATCCAACGCCAGTTATAATTAGGCTTTTCAAAAAATAACGTGCAAAATGCAGCTGCACACAGTTCAGGGCGGGGTGGCCACGTCGGTGTACGGTCAAATTGGCCGTATCTGCTGATGTGGGGTGAGTATGTCTTAGATTATAATTACAGTTAGATAATCTGATCTGATGTCAGCGCTATAGGGGAACTTCAACCATGCGAAGGCTACTGTGAAAGAACAGTGGGGTTCAGGAACAGTTTGGGGCATGCAGAAAAAAACTCACGCTGTTGGTAGTATTTTGGAACTTCCGTGCGAAAAGGTTAATGGACCATCATTAATTAAAAAAAAAGAGAGCACTGATGAGCAGGGGCAAAGGAGTGAGTTTGACATTGGGGGGGACACATTTGCTCCCCAGCCCAATGTGTATGTGTGTCAAACATGGGAATATGGTGTGTTGTGCCAGATGAAAGGTTGGACAGGATCAGTTTTTGGACTGCTTTTGTTGCCACATTTTTAAGTGAAAGGATGCTGGAAATAAATGAAATTAAGACTGCCAGTCAGCCACTGGGCTGCTTTACTTTTAACATTACAACACATTCCAGCCTCAGAATAATTCAGTTTGAACAACGCAAGAAATGTGTTTTAATATGTTAACAGGAATGGCACAGCATTCACCTTCCCTTCCTCCCATAAGACTGCAAACCTCGCAAAATCTTGCGATACACGATTTGAATGGGGTGATTTTTAAAGACTGATACTGTGCTCATTCAAACTTCTAATTGCAACCTACTGGGCCTACTGGTTAGTACTGCATGGATTTAATTGGGTGAATTTTTTAATTTGGGGTCCATTAAAAGGAATGATATTTGCTGTATAGGGCGAAATTGTTGACTGCACTCCAGCATGCCTTTCAAAATAAAAGTACATGGCTAGCATTTTTTTTGTTGGTACAATTATTGGGGGGGGGGGGGCAAGTTTAACTGTTTCCAAAATTGGGGGGGGGGGGGGGGGGGGGGGGGGGCATGTCCATATTCTAAAAGTTAGTTTGATTACTCATCTTAAATTATGGAGTACAGAGCCATAAGATATGTTTTTAAGAGCTGTCCCTTTAGCTGCCCATTACTAATGTACTGAAATGAGCAGCAGCATTCTGGCTGAGCTGCAGAGGTTTGTTGGCAGCGGCACAGAGGTCAGCCAGGATGGAGTTGCAGTACTACGGGTGGGAGATGATGAGAGCATAGAGTAGGACTCACACTTCTGTGAAATATCCATCCATCCATCCATTATCTATACCCGCTCGTCCTGAGCAGGGTCATGGGGGGTGTTGGGTGCCTATCCCAGTGTGCATTGGGCGAGAGGCAGGAATACACCCTGGACAGGCCACCAATCTATTGCAGGACACAAACACCATTCACTCAAAAACTCATACCTATGGGCAATTTAGAGTCTATGTGAGTGAAATATATAAAATCATTAAACTTGACACTATATTCCATTTCTATAAGAGACTGTAAATCATTCTGCTGGTAGTGGTCTTCCCTGCAGTGATGGTATAGTATAGGTGTATTATTTCACTGTTTGTTAAAATAAGACATAATGGTTACAGAAGAACTACATTTCTGAGGTTATTTGTTGAGTTATACTGTAATTGTAAATCATACAAACAAATCTAAATATTAAAGAAATTTCATAACAGTATCTCCCTTGAAATGTATGTATTGGACATCAGTGATATATAGTGGTGTACTATATATATATGTATATTCCTATAACGTATTAAAAACATATGTTAGCGGAGATGCAATAAAATGTTTACATTCAGAAAACTGGCTCATTTTTCTTTCTTTTTGCAAATGATCTCTTAATTCACAATAGATTTTGCATGACTGTTGTTGATCCTGTCTCTCAATAGCAGGGGTGGGCAATTATTTTTTACATGGGGCCACATGAGAACAAGAAAATATTATGGAGGGCCGGACCAAAAGGCTGGACAAAAGTCTGCATAATATTAATTGTTTTGATTAGTTGGTAAGACTGGTAAGAGTATAAGTTCAAATTGAGCAATGAAAAAGAGAGGTTGTCTTAGGAAAAATGACATTTACTCAATAAAATTTCCTAAAATAATGGTTAACAAAATGTGAACATTTGAACAGTTTTTGATTCATTACATTAGTGACCATTTTCAGCCAAATTCAGTAAGATACATCATATTAGAAAAATAATGATGCCTACATTTGTAGTTAAAACATTTTCACTTGTCACTCATTCTGCGTTTTTCAGTTTTTTCTTGTTCAGTGAGAGAAATCTAGTCTCTGTTGGTCTTTAACAAGTGCATCAAAGTCAGGGTGAATGTTTGAGGTTGAGATGCGAAGCACAGCTGACAGATGATCATCAGTGAGAAAGGATCTGTATCTGGACTTATTAAACTTCATCACTGAGAATGTTTGTTCACATATGTAGGTAGATCCAAAGAGAACAAACATCTTCTGAGCATGTCTCCTCATATTTGGAAACTTCTCTTGCTTAAGAGAAGAGTAGAATTGCAGCAGTGGTTGTGACTTAAAGTGCTCTGTGAGTACTGCATCAGACTGCAGGTCAATGAGTTCCAGCTGGACATCACTAGGCACATCATCCACATTGCAGGTAAATGGAGAGGAAATCAAGTGCATTTCACTCTCCATTGTTCTGAAATCTTTAAATCGCTTTGAAAACTCATCATGCAGTGCTCCTAACATGGATGAGTACCTGCGGAGGTTATCATCTGATGGTGTGACTTCTTTCAGGGTTTGCATGTGAGTAAGATTGTTGCTCTCCAGTTGCCTCGAAAGAAACTGTAACTTCGTCATGAAAGCCTTCACTAGGTTGTGCATTTCATGGATGAAAAGGCCCTTGCCTTGCAGTTTGGTGTTCAGTGCAGTCATCAGTGCGGTCACATCAACAGCAAATGCAAAATCTGCCATCCACTTCTCATCTGAGAGCTCTGGGATGTCTCTGCCTTTCTTTTCACAAAACTCTCGGATTTCTGCTTTCAGATCCCAGACTCTTTTTAGCACTTTACCCAGACTGAGCCATCTCACAGCTGTGTGATAGCTGATATCAACATGTTCTGTCTCGTGCTCCTCTAAAAGTGCAACAAACTGCCTGTGATTCAATGCTCGTGCCCTAATAAAGTTAACTATTTTAGTTACAACATCAATCACATTGTCAATTTTAAGCACTGACTTGCACAACACATGCTGATGTAAAATACAATGCAAAAATACTACTTTCTGATCTGCGTTGTTTTCAGTCACTTTATCTTGCAAACGTTTCAACAGCCCGACATTTTTCCCTGTTAAATTTGGACAACCGTCCGTTGTAACACCCGTCAGTCTGTCCCATTTCAGTCCCAGCGTGTCCATGCATGCATTTACCTCCGTGAACAAATCGCTCCCCGTCGTTGTCCCTTTCATTGAGCGCATTGCTGCCAGCTCCTCTGTAATCTTGAAGTCCGTTATCCCACGGACAAATACAAGTAGCTGGGCTGTGTCACGGACATCACAGCTCTCGTCCAAAGCCAAAGAGAAAAAGTCAAAATTTGCCACATCACGTTGCAGCTGAAGTTCCAAATTTACCGCAATGTCCTCGATCCTTCTTGTCACGGTGCGCCTGGACAGCGGGACGTGCTCAAAAGCTTCTTTTTTTTCAGGACATAGTAGGGCTGCAGAGTCCACCAAGCACTCTTTTACGAACTCGCCCTCTGAGAATGGCTTACTGTTTTTAGCGATTTTGTGGGAAATTACAAAGCTGGTCCTGGTTGCTGCATCCCTGGATGTGTGAAGCTTAACGACCAAATCTTCCGATATCCGCGCCATTTCAGCATTATTCAAGTTTTTATATGTCTCTGAATGTTTCGTCTCGTAATGCCGTCTCAAATTGTAATCCTTTAACACTGCAATCTGGTTCCCGCAAACCAAACACACCGCTTTACCTCTGATTTCAGTAAACAAATACTTTGCAGTCCATGTCTTCTTGAAAACCCTGCATTCAGCGTCTACCTTTCTTTTTTTAGTTGACATTTTGGGGGTGAAAGTCGTCGAGACAGCTAACGTCCATTCAGTAACACGCACAGAGCCGAAAAGTTTTTTTAGCAGTTTTTTCAGCTCTGTGGTAACACGCATCACGTACGTACCTTACGTCCCTATGCACTACGTAAAAAACACAGGGTGTATAACTTCAAAATAAAAGCCATGCACATTTAATCCACGTATGAGGTAATAAGAAAATACGAAAAAAAAAAAAAAAAAGTTTATTTTGTAATTTCTTATGAACCTTACGCGGGCCGGTCAGAGTCAACCAAAGGGCCGCATCCGGCCCGCGGGCCGTAAAATGCCCAGGTCTGCTCAATAGCGTTCCTACTTCTCTTTTTCCAGTGCACAGCTCAAGCACGTGCACAGATAGACCTCAAGGGGGGCTTGAGCCCCTGCCCTTTTGCCCTCTCATTCGACGAGTGCCGTTTTGGTCGATGGCATTTATAATTTGTCTTGTATATAAAATACAATTTATAAATACCACCAACCTATATATATATATATGCACGGGTCCGCAGTTTTAGCGTCATGCGTAAATCACGAACCCCTCAGCTGCAGTACCGGGCGCTGCTATTTTGTCTTGATCGACACAGTTGCCCACTTGTTATGGATGCTGTACATCCGTAGATAACAGGTAACAATACTGTGAATTTCCTACTGTGTACCCTTTTACACTGTCATAAAACAACATCGCAGTTAAAATAGAATAAACCGGTTTATATCGGATTTGCCAACTTTTGACTAGGTTAAGTTATCTTATAGGCTACTAGCCCACAAGCAAGCTAGTCTAGCTAATTATGGTTAACGATAGCTCCTTTGTCAAGCAAGACAACTTACAAACAGGCATTGTTTGAAGCATGTCGCTAAGATTAGTGATGTTGTAATCCCCTTTTCTTTACTAATGCCACGGACAGTAGGCTAGTCCGTTTGTTTAACCGGTTGTTTCAAATGGGTGGTAGTGGCACGCTGCTAATTTTAAAAATGCAACAAAAAAAAAGAAAATGCAGTAGCATGCTTTTGCATGTTATTGATTACTCACAACTTAAATAGGGAAATAGGATTTGGCGTTACCGGTACGATGGGCAAATACACCTAAATGAAAGGCAAAATACACTGGGAAATTGGAGATTTATATTTATAGACGTAACACATGTAACAGATTAGTCTGTTTAGTGTGTGTGTTTGTGTGTATGTGTGTGTGCTTGCGCGCCTGTGTGTGTGAGTGAATGCGTGCCTATTAGCATGTTTGTGGTCATGCTGTGTGGTTTATCCTCTCTTGTGATGCACAAAACGTGTTACTAAATCATGCTGCTGTAACTGTACTGTATTTCGCAAATATACTCAGAATAACAAAATGACACAAGACATGAAAATAGATGGAAGTTATGAAAACCTCAAATCAGGCATTTCAGAGTGGCACAGTTTATCTAATCTTATTTAAAGTTACACTTGTAGTTTTTTGCCTTAAAATATTATAAAATTAATTTTGACTGCACGGCTGTATTGATAACTGTCAAAACAACAACACTCTCTTTTACTTGTAATAACACATTTATTGTGTGGTCATCAAGGCATCATTACCACAGTTACAAATGCTACCTCGCAAATTTATCTGTAAAAATAATTTCCTTCTACTACTGATCTAGAAACCAAAGATGAAGATGTGCCATTTTTTATTTTGGTGCAATTTCAGCTTTCTTGCTGCAGTTTGGAAAGTTTCAAACGTCAGATTTCAAAACATTAAAAAGTCTCTTCCTATTTTTGATTCAATGATTGCAAAAATGTTTTCCTATTTTCTTTCATAAGCAGACACACACACGTACAAACACACACATACACACACACATGCACACACACACACTTGGAGTGAAGTCTTTTAGCTGATAATGCTGCTCACAGACTTGAGAAAACAGCTCACTGACAGTTCAAAAGTAAGTGGAGATTTTAAAGTGAAGATTTGGGGGGGAGGGGGGCATAATATAAGCAGATTCTACCTGTCACTGTCATAGCATTAGAAAATGATGTGGTGTGATGATTGTTTGAATTTACAATAGATAATTACACACAGCTGCCCATAATTTAAATGCATTTGCCTGAAGGAAGAGAACAGCTTTAAATATGGGTTAACATGTACACTACACTGGCTAATGGGCAGCAGAACATAATGCCGCAGTTGAATGGTGCAGTAGGACAAAATCTGGTTAAATGTAGCCAAAGGAAACACATGGCCAAAAGCCCATTCGTCAAACTGGACAAAGTTCCTTCTTCCTTGTTTGGTATTTAAAGCTAGGAATGTTTACAATAGGTAAACAATCACCCATCTGACCCAACGGCAACAAACTCCCCTCTTCTTATCCTCAATTTGTGGTAAATATACTTTATTCATTAAAGTTCTCTGAAACATAATAAGTATTTGATATTAATATAGCCATTTATCATAACTTCATAGAATTTAGACATTTAACTAGTGCTTGTTTGGTGGAATTTGTTTCTGTCTAGCGATATTTGAATATCTTCAAAAAACCACTGAATATCTTGCTTGTGATTTTTTAAATGTAGTATTTCATGTTGTGGGAGAACGCTTCTATTTGGAATATTTTTTACACTGTGAGATCTGTATCAAAATAGCATAGCTTTTTTTCTTTCAGTTCTTCAATCAGCAAAGCTGAAGAAATTTCAGAGACAGAGGAAGCACTCACGTTGACCAGGAGTGGGTACTCCCCTTATCACAGCCGGAGAGCATTTATCATTAACACCCACCAAGGAAAAGAAAAATAGCCCTCAACCAAGACGCTGTGCAGAACATTTCATATAACGTCACTGCCATCTGTACGGGCTATGTGAAAGATTTTGCAATGAATGAATCAAAGGTGAATGGTGTTGATGAGCGCGTCGCTTACGTAGACATTTTTGAAGACGTGATTGCCTGGATAATTTTTTGTTTTGGGCTGCCAGCTATCTGCTTGGCCAGTTATGCCCTTTACCGTCTAATCAAAGCTAACCATGTTGCCCCCATCTATGTCATCAACCTCCTCATTTCAGATCTTGTCCAGATCATCGTTCGTATTTTTTTTATGACGGACAGATTTTTTGGTATACAGTCCAAGGAATATATTGTTACTTACAATGTGTTGCTGGTTGTTGTCCGTTTTGGTCTCATTGCCAGCCTTGGGTTCATGGTGTGCATCTCATTGGAGAGGTATCTGGTGGTCGTCCACCCTCTGTGGTATCGTTACTATCGCAATATTAAGCACTCAGTCCTGGCCTCTCTAGTTGTCTGGGTATTGTCGGTAATATATGCAGCCATTGATTACAACGTACTCATGAAAGACCATATCACATTCACCATCGTCTTTTCAATCCTTTTCCTACTCCCCATGCCTCTTCTAGTGTTCCTGTATGTAGGAACCCGGAGAGCTCTGGCTGGCACCGTCTCAGTATCTGATGCAGAAAAGAAGAGAATTATGGGAATTCTGGTGCTGGTTCTTGGAATCTACGTTCTGTTGTATCTTCCCTTCACACTCATGTCTTTTTATCTGGCAGTTACAAAAAAGAAGACATTTACTGTGTACTGCCTGATGGCCGTGACACGGAACATTGTCCGTCTCAGCCCCCTTGTGGACCCCTTTCTGTATATTTTCATGAGAAAAGATGCCAAAGATACAGTGGAGGTCTTCCCCTGCTGCCAAACTTTAATTGCTTCAGGAAGAGGCTGGAGCAGATCTAAGGGTACTACTTCGGAAACTATCAGCAGTGTTTAAAAATCACAGAAGTCTTATGAGGTGTAACTGTATTATCAAATTAAGTGGACCGAAGCTTGTTGGAATTTGGACTGCAGATATTGGGAAGCAGACCTAGGTTAAATATGTGTTTGTTTCAGATTCAAATACTTTTCTGTGCTGGATTGAACTTGCCTGGTGATATTGAGCCTACCAATATGACCAGAAGGCAGGGTTTGCACTTTTTGAGAGCATTTCATTGGTTCCAATACACCAGACAAGATCAGTACAGCGTAGAAAAGTATTTGGCATTCAGTATCTTGCCTGCAGTCATTTCAGGAATCAATCAAGGCTTTCAGGTTGACATTTTACATTGTATTTTTCTTATTATTTTTTTAAGTATTGAGAAATGTTTCATATATACATTATGAAAGCCGGTTCATGTTCCTTTTGCTTTCATGTGGCGTATACAAGATTTTAAAACAGTTTATCAGGATTTTACAGGAGCTTTGATTTCATTAGCAAAACCATAAGTAAAATATTTGTGATTTTATTACATGATACTTTATGTTACTTTATATGATGAATTATATATATATATATATATATATATATATATATATATATATATAATCTTTTTTTATATGTGTGTTATTTTATTTTTTTCTTTCACATCAAAAAACAAGAAGAAAATCATCAGTTGCACTTATGGAAATGTGTGTCATAAAAATGGCATAGAAAACAATAGAACAGAACATGATACACTATAACATGATCAGAACAGTGCTATTTATTTATCAAAGAGAAAATGAAAATATTATGTATAAATTATTATTTTTATTTTAAATAAATTATAAATGAAAAAAGAGAACCATTGTTGTACCTAAGTCACAGTTTTTTTCCAGCTGCTGAACAGAATTAGTTGTTTTCTTGGGAATCTTTTTTTTTTAAATGGAGCATCGTGTAGTTCTGGCAGGCCACAAGAGTCAAGCCCTCCGGCTGAATCAGCTGATGGCTCAGCTGAGTGATGTTCGCCTATCACAGTACATTCACTTAACAGGGCGGTCTACTTAAACAGCCTCCCTCTACTCATTTGGCTGTCCTCCTGCATGCAAGCTGCTGCATGTTGCTTTGTAAATCCCCTCCACCACCCCAGCTCCATCCCTATGTGTCAAGAATTTGCATTTCTCCATTCCTATGTGTTAAGAATTTGTATTGCTCCATCCCTATGTGTTAAGAATTTGCATTGCTCCATCCCTATGTGTTAAGAACTTGCTTTGCTGCTGGATCTGTTCTGTGTGTACCCCTCTAGGGGGGTTTGGCTGCTGGCCTCCCAGCCTTATCCACGCGGGCTGCGTGGTTGGCGGGAGAGCTCCAGAACAGAGCCATACTGCCAAACATAACTGTATTGCCTTTATTGTCAATAAAGATCTACTTTGATGGCAGTGGTCCTGACAGAATTACTCTTTCAGTGATTTTACTTTCTGTTATTTGATTGGAATTTTCACATTTCAAAATATATTCTATAATATATGCACAAACTGACATGCATGGAAATGAAAATAATATAATTACAAAGACATGACAAATATATTTGTCAAGAATGAAATATTTTCCCAGCCACTCTTAGAGTGGCAGTGTAGTGAGTGAGTCAAGCCAAAGCAGAGCTAAATTCAGTGTGTATTTTCCTCATTTCAGATCATAGTCAATCATAATAATGAAAACATATCACAATTTTCCACCCTCTGAAGACCATTGCATCTCTATTCAATCCTAACTTCAAATATACATAAAGACCTTTATTAGAAAGGATTGATTGTATTTTGTATCTATACACTTTAAAAAGTAGCTTATGGGTTTTATTGGACCAATGGTGATTGAACTTGCTGAAGCTCTGCTTTGTCAGCCATTGTGTATCATGAGATTTGCATGCTCTGCCAGAGGAGAGCAGACACACTTTATGAACGAGTATTGCTCTCTCATGAGAGGGACCATTAGTGGGAACCTGGTTGACTCAAATAGCCAAAGAGGACCACCGTTTTGCTAAGTCTACACATTTTCATGAAATTACAGTGCAGTCCGTAAGTATTTAGACAGGGACATATTTTTTGTTGTTTTGGCTCTGTACTCCATCATATTGGTTTGGGTTTTTCTTTTTCTTTTTTCTTCAAAGCTCTTTATTTGGACATGATCAAATATGACTGAAAAATAAGAAAAATCTGAACAAAAACATTAAAGTTCCATTGTCTGTTTTCCTTGGGCTCTTAATAGTAATACGAAACCTATCTGTAAACATAATTTCCTTACTACTGATCTAGAAATCAAACATGAAGATGAGGCATTTTTTTATTTTGGTGCGATTTCAGCTTTCTTGCTGGGGTTAGGAAAGTTCAGATTTCAAAACTTTAAAAAGACTCTTCCTGTTTTTGATTCAACGATTGCAAAAATGTTTTCCTATTTTCTTTTGCAAGCAGACACACAAGCACACACACACATGCACGCACACACACACACAGAGTGAAGTCTTTAGCTGGTAGTGCTGCTCACAGACTTGACAAAAACAACTCAGTGACAGATCACAAGTAAGTGGAGATTTGAAAGTCAAGATATTTATTTTGTTGTTGGGGGGATTAGGCATAATATAAGCAGATTTGACCTGTCACTGTCATATCATCAGAAAATGAAGTGTTGGCTGAATTTACAATACATAATTACATACAGCTGCCCAGTCATAATTTAAATGCATTTGCCTGAAGGAAGAGAACAGCTTCAAATATGGGTTAACTTGTACACTGCACTGGTTAATGGGCAGCAGAACATAATGCAGCAGTTGCGTGGTGCAGTTGGACAAAATCTGGTTAAATGTAGCCAAAGGAAACACATGTCCAAAAGCCCATTCGTCAAACTGGACAAAGTTCCTTCTTCCTTGTTTGGTATATAAAGCTAGGAAGGTTTACAATAGGTGAATAATCACCCATCTGACCCAACGGCAACAAACTCCGCTCTTCTCATCCTCACTTTGTGGTAAATATACTTTATTTATTAAAAGTCCTCTGAAACATAATAAGTATATAAGTATATAGCCATTTATCATAACTATATAGAATTTAGACATTTAACTAGTGCTTGCTTGTATGTTCCATTATGCATCAATTAATTAATATACCTCTTTGATTCCGTTTGTTATTCAGAAAACTTCTAATTTATTTTAATCTTTTGAACTATGTACATAGGCTTATTTTCATTTTCAAGGGTATTATTATTTATTTGTGGCAAGCCATACACACAATGCATAGCCTACATTCATTCAGTGAACTGAATTCCAAGCTTGGATGAAGATCTGCATACATCTAAGAGCTGAGACAAAGTAGGTAAAATGCGAAACGATACAATTAGAAAACTTAGTTGAGCTTGTCTATATGTCATTAGAAGTGACATTTCGGAAAAGCCGCTACAAGGCACGTCACTATGAGGCGGGCTTTCTTGTCTGGAATTTGTTTCTGTCTAGCAGTATTTGAATATATTCAAAAAACCACAAAACATCTTGCGTGTGAGTTTTAAAAAATGTAGTACTTCATCTTGTGGAAGAAAGTGTCTATTAGGATTCTTTTACACTGTGAGATCTGTATCAACAGATTCCTAAATATTATTGATTTTTTTTCTTTCAGTTCTTCAATCAGCAAAGCTGAAGAAATTTCAGAGACAGAGGAAGCACTCACGTTGACCAGGAGTGGGTACTCCCCTTATCACAGCAGGAGGGCATTTATCATTAACACCCACCAAGGAAAAGACAAATAGCCCTCAACCAAGGCGCTGTGCAGAACATTTCATATAACGTCACTGCCATCTGTACGGGCTACGTGAAAGATTTTGCCATGAATGAATCAAAGGTGAATGGTGTTGATGAGCGCATCGCTTACGTAGACATTTTTGAAGAAGTGATTGCCTGGATCATTTTTTGTTTTGGGCTGCCAGCCATCTGCTTGGCCAGTTATGCCCTTTACCGTCTCATCAAATCTAATCATGTTGCCCCCATCTATGTCATCAACCTCCTCATTTCAGATCTTGTCCAGATCATCGTTCGTATTTTTTTTATGACGGACAGATTTTTTGGTATACAGTCCAAGGAATATATTGTTACTTACAATGTGTTGCTGGTTGTTGTCCGTTTTGGTCTCATTGCCAGCCTTGGGTTCATGGTGTGCATCTCATTGGAGAGGTATCTGGTGGTCGTCCACCCTCTGTGGTATCGCTACTATCGCAATATTAAGCACTCAGTCCTGGCCTCTCTAGTTGTCTGGGTATTGTCGGTAATATATGCAGCCATTGATTACAACGTACTCATGAAAGACCATATCACATTCACCATCGTCTTTTCAATCCTTTTCCTACTCCCCATGCCTCTTCTAGTGTTCCTGTATGTAGGAACCCGGAGAGCTCTGGCTGGCACCGTCTCAGTATCTGATGCAGAAAAGAAGAGAATTATGGGAATTCTGGCGCTGGTTCTTGGAATCTACGTTCTGTTGTATCTTCCCTTCACACTCATATCTTTTTATCGGGCAGTTACAAAAAAGAAGACATTTACTGTGTACTGCCTGATGGCCGTGGCACGGAACATTGTCCGTCTCAGCCCCCTCGTGGACCCCTTTCTGTACATTTTCATGAGAAAAGGTGCCAAAGATACAGTGGAGGCCTTCCCCTGCTGCCGGAATTTCATTGCTTCAGAAAGCGGCTGGAGCAGATCTAAGGGTACTACTTCAGAAACTGTCAGCAGTGTTTAAAAATCACACAAGTCTTTTGAGGTTGAACTATTATTGGTTTAACTATTAAATGGACCCGAAGCTTGTTGGAATTTGTAATGCAGATACGTGGAAGGCATTCAGGATCTTGAATGCAGTCATTTCAGGAATCAATCAAGGGTTTCAGGTTGACATTGTTCTTTATATTTGAGGAATGTTGCATATATACAGTATGAAAGCTGGTTCATGTTACTTTTGCTTTCATGTGGCGTATACAAGATTAAAAAAAAAAAAACATTTAGCTGGATTTTACAGGAGCTTTGATTTAATTAGAAAAATCATGTAAAATATTTGTTTTGTTATCTGATATTTTATGTTACTTATATTATGATTTAATTATATTTTATTAAAAATATTTTTTAAAATATAGAACAAGAAAAAATAAACAAATCATCAAATGTGTGTCATAAAAAATGGGATTGAAGACATTAGAACAGAACATGATAGACCAGAAGAGGGCAGACACACTTTATGAATGGGTATTGCTCTCTCACGAGAGGGACCATTAGAGGGAATCTGGTTGCCTCCAATAGCCAAAGAGGATCACCATTTTACTAAGTGTACATATTTTCAAAACATTATAGTGCAGTCCATAAGTATTTAGAGAGCGACATAATTTTGTTGTTCTGGCTCTGTACTCTGGCACATTGGATTTAAAATGAAACAATAAAGGTAAGGTTAAAGTGCAGACTGCCAGCTGTAATTTTAGGTTATTTACACACGTGTAGGAATTACAGCCTGTTTTAAACATAGTAAGCTATCCACAAGTTTCCTGAACTCTGACATTTCCCAAGGTACCTTGTGAAGGATGTGGCAGCTATAGATAGACTACTATTATCAACTATCTATATGGTCTCCTTTCCATTGATGCTGTAACATTCATTTCATTCATATCGGTTTGGTTTTACATAGAAACTTTCTTCATATATTTTTAAAGCTTTTCACTTGGAAATGATCTAATGTGACAGAAAAATAAGAAAAACCAGAACAAATACACTAAAGTTCCATTATTTGTGTTCCTTGGGCTCTTAATAGTAATAAGAAACCTAACAAATATAATTTGGGTACATCACTTGTCCCTCAAATAAAACCAGAAAATAAAATAACGATCCTTGCATGTTCTGTCAGGACACCAGAAGACAAAGATTTGGAGAAAATAACCTGTTTATTTAAACATGCACAGGAGTTAAAATTCAGGCTTTGTCTTTTTCAATCATAATTTCACTTTTGGGTAGCTCCACGTTGCACAAATCAAATCAGTAATATGATTGTCTTTCTGTACGGTTGAGTACAGTCAGGCTCAGTAGAGCACAGGTCGTAGATCTAGCATTGCCACTCAGAGCAACAGCACATCAACAGTCTAGAGCGGCACCATGTTAACAGCCCATCTCATATTGCACTCTCAGGTTGGAGTGGACATTAATTTATTTTTTATATAGCAACTATTTCCTATTTGCTTGCTAAACACCACACAAACTGTACATCTGGTGATTTTCTATAGGACAATGCTTGAAGAGTGTTCGCTAGGTGTTCAAAATTACATGTAAGATAAAACTGAAAGTTCCACTGCCTGAAAATCCCCAGGACATTTTATTATTTGTACAGTACATTTATAAAACTCAACCTATTTTACAGTTTACAGATACTGCACTGTATTTTGAGAAGCAAAAATGCTTCTGAACATATTTGTGCACTGTCAATATGAACTTAAAGGTGTGGTTATGATGTTTCGTCAGTCTGTATTTCATAATTCCATTATTTGACTCCAGCAAACCTTTTTTGGAGGACTAAATGTGCCAGAATTAAATAAATACTTCATTTTATTTTGAAATAATTAAATTCCCACCTCATGGCTATTTAATTATTTCATGTTGTATTTCTGAATGGATTTTTTCATTTCATAATGACACTTCTCCGAATTACGTATTTCCGAATGGCGTTTTTATTTCCAAATTTCATAATGATACTTTTCAAAATGCCAAGACCTCGCTAGGCTATACTGAGAGTGTAACGGTACGGGTAGAGGGGACCCAAACGCAGAGGGGGAAAAAAAAACACGAACTCAAAAGGGAAAATTAACAAAGATTTCTCACAAAAAGGGCAAACAACCAGGGAACAGACAAGGGCACGAAGGCCAAAACAAACTCAAAAAATATCGAAATAAAAACAGAAAACAAGTCGAACTCACAAACACGGGCAGGGCAGAACACAGACAGGGCAGAACACGGGAAGGCAGAGCACAAGAAAAGGTCAAACAAAACACAGGCAGGTAGATATGGTGAAACAAACAGATGTCGGGAACAAACACAAACAATATCTAATGAAACAGGAACTCAAACACAGGCAGGACAGAGTACAAGTGGAACAAACACAAACAGGTCAAACACAGGCAGGTACAAAGGGTCTAAAACATATGCAAGTTGGGAACAAACACAAGCAGGCAGGTACATGTACGTCAGGTAACAAACACAGGCAGGTACATACGGTTTTCAAACAGATTCCAGGAACAAACACAAGAAGGCAGGTACATGAAAGTCAGGAGACAAACACAAGGAACCAGCACCCGAGTCAAGGGAACAGAGAACTTAAATAGACAGGGGTAACAAGACACAGGTGAACTCAAAAAACAATCAAACCAGAAGGAGGGGATAAGACAGGTGGGAACAATGATGGGATAACGAGACAATGAAACAATCATACAATTAACAGGGGGGGAGCAGGACACAAAACAGAAGTGCCGCCATCTGGCGGCCCAACAGGGGAAACACAGACAGGAAAACAGGACCATGACAGAGAGAAAAAAAAAAAACATTTTAATTGCTATCTTGGTTAAACTAAATCTGAATTTATTACATCTTCATTGGGGATTTGTAGCAGATACTGCTATCCAAATCAGTTTACGCAGCTCACATTTCTTTGTGTACAATTAATTTAATACAGCTGCTATTTACTGAGGCATTTCAGTTTCTGCACCCTACTGCTTGGTATAGTTTTCCTCACTGCTCCACAAGGGCTGTAGGTTAAGGCTTACTTTCTTTTTTTTCACTTAGTGAAAGCTGGCCAAACCCTTAAAAATCTAAATTTGTTCTCTTTATGTTCAGTTTACAACTACTTAATTTTTTATCATCAGGCTACATTTTTTATTCCCTCCCACATGGTCGTTATTTAAATCCATAGCCACAATAAATGACCATGATGGTAGAGAATGCCTGGAGAAATATTCATTAGATTTCCCTAAGCTGCCTCACACTGTGATTCATTGCAATGCAAATATCACTCACTTTAATTGCCACTAAACAGATTCAACATTATGTCATCATTAGCAAATTATTACGTACTAAGTATTTATTCCCATCAGTATTGGTACGGTGTAGCATGTTGGTTGAACATAACTGGATTGTCATTGTGATTGCCCTTGGTCTTCCAAAGGGTTTTTTGATGCATGTTTGGTTTGCATGTCACTCAATGAACCCATACAAACACATTTTTAGTTTTAAAAAACATTAGTTCAAGTTTGCATATAAAAGAAAGTTTTATGTTATTGACCATACTGGACTTTCAAAAGCATTTCATAAAATCTTATCATAAAGAAACAGGTAGCCAGAATATGGGGATAAGGATCTGGTAAATGTATCCTACTGCTTGTTTTGGTCAGGGGTCTCAGGCCATTGCATTTTGTACCAGTAGTAAGTGAGACAGCAAAGAAAATGAAAAATGGAAGTGTAGAATTGCAATTGTCACAAAGTGACTAAATGTTAGTCATACAGATACTTTCAATATTAGTCTAGGCCATGTATTTGTTTGTACATTTAGGGGAGATTGCGGTAAGAAGACCCAATTTGTCCTTAAGATGTCCTCTTGACAAGGAGAAATGGTGTTAAACATCAATCCATATTTCCGAATGTTTACTTCCAAATGAAATGACAAGAATATGTCTCCAAAAACAAGGTATGAAAATATGACATATTTTTTAAAAAGTGGTTCTGTGGCTCAACTTACCCCAGGTAAAGGGTAAGTTGATCCTTGTCAAAGGGTAGGATAAGCCATGTAGGGGTAAAATGACCAATGCACCAATTAAAATCTGGAAGTAATTAACAATATACTTCTCTAAGAAAAAAATGTAACACATCAAACAGCACAAAATCTTTTCAAAACAGTTTTATTCATTTTCAATACTCGTTTTTATATTCATTAACAAATATGAAACCAACTAGATTAAGTTATTACATTTTATCGACACCAGGATTGAAATGTTGAATGCGAGACCTAGATGCAGGGCTCGGGTACCAACTCAAAGTAAAGACTGGCCCTCATTTTATGTAGGAAGGACACTCTTCTTCTGGCCCATGCATGCATCCTTGTAGACTTTGTGTCAACCCCACACACACCTCTGTTGAGGACGCATCCTCGAGCGCTAAAAGCAAAATGTCAAGCAAAGAGGTGAGGTCACCAGAGGTACATAAAATAGCATTTTTAGCAACATGAATTATTCCATATGCTGGAGATGGTAACAGTAATTATGCAGTGTTATAATGATGTTTATGTCATGGTTCTGTATTTTCTGTTTCTGTTTTTCCCCTTTTGGCCACCAGATGGCGGCACTTCAGTTTTGTGTTTCAGTTCGTTCTCCCTCCCTGTGTTAATTGTATTATTGGTTTCAATTACTCTATAATTGTTCCCACCTGTGTCTTGTTATCCCCTCCTTTTCTGGTATGTTTGTTCTCTGAGTTCACCTGTGTCTTGTTACCGTTGTCTATTTAAGTTCTTTGTTTCCTGACTGAGGTGTTGGTTCCTTGCGTTTCTGACTGCATTTCTGCTTGTGGTTCCGCCTGCGTTTATGTATCTGCCTGCTTGTGTTCTGTGTGCCTGTGTTCTTCCTGCTTGTGTTCTGCCGTGTCTGTGTTCTACCCGTACTGTTCTACCTCTACAGTTCCCTGTCTGCTATGCTTTTGAGTTTGAGTTTCTAGTTTTGCTTCTTTTGAGCATTTTGAGTTCCTTTACGTGTTTCCTGTTTTTTTTAATTTTTTTTTTTTTATAGTTTTCTTTTGGAATTGCTCCTCGTGGCCTTTTGTTTGTTCTGTTTTGTAAGTGAAGTCTTTATTTGTATCTACATTTTTGAGTTTCGTGTTTTTTCCCACTCTGCGCCTGCGTCCTAACCCCCGTATTGTGACAGTTTGCACTGAATGCACCCCTTAGTGCGCGGGAACATCATACGGTAGATACTCAGTAGTACTGATGCAGCTATTGTGTTTTTCCTCATTTGGTATTTAGCTATACTAGTCCCTGTTTCATGAAACCAAGCCCTATTTCAAAATGTGATGTCAAGTTGCAGTTTCTTTTTGGTCCACAGTGTACTAATTTAGTTAGGCTCACACAGACATTAAGTGAGTGCATAGATCAGAAATATGAATTCCTTTTTTAAATGTGTCATGATTTCTGAAGTGTATAACATGATGAATGTAATAAAGGGCTGTACTTATTTGTGAGCTGGACCACATTTGGCCTGCAGACATTGGGCCTCACTCACAAAACATGCGTACGATCACATTTGACCGTAAACTGTGTGTCAAAACATGGATTTCTGAATTTGTATTCATTATGCTAATCACATGAACATAACTGTGCATAACATTTCAGCATCTCATACACCTGGGATATGCACAAAAACAAAGGTCTGCACATGTGTCATGAATCCCATATTGGCTTTTCAAAGGAACATTTTCAAAAACAAAAGCAAGAATAATTTAAAAGTTTTGTGAATGAGGCCCAATGTCTTTCTGATCATGGTACCTGTTTATATGTTTAGGCATTTAACAGGTGCCCCTGTCCACAATGAGCTGCAAATGTGCATGCATACAGGTTTAGGCAGTGAGAAAAGCTGACACCAAGTCATCAGTGTCATAGCGTATTCAGTACATAAATATATAATATAATGTCAAGTTGGCCAAGGTGCAACAGGGACATTTAATTAGCCAACTTTGTAGGATATGGTGTTGGATCAGGGTGCACAACTCTGGTCCTGGAGGGGTGCTCTGCACTCTAGTTTTTATTTCAGCCAGTAACCTTGTGGGACCAAATGTTATCAATTAATTGTTTAATTAACACATTTAACAATTGAATTGACATTTTACTGTGTAGAATCCGCTTATTTGCATAAAAGAATGACAGTATACAGAGTTTGCCACACAAGCATCCACTATTTTCAACAGAAACCTACTTTTGTAAATTTTTTGCTTTTTTGTGTCTTTATAGAGCAATTGTCCATTTATTTATGAGGCATTTGCTGACTTGTCACATATATTTATAAAATGAGATTTAAATGAGAAGTAAAATTCTGAAAAACTTTTTATATTGTTGCAAGGTACAAGTAACACCAGGGACAAAAGAATGGTGCAAGCATTATTGGAGTGAATGTACTGTTTAAAAAATAAAGGTGCCATTTTTGTGGATTCATTAAGTTAAAAGGTTCACATTGTAGTATATACTTTTGAGTGACAAATATAAAAATGCATTTCAAGACATTGAAGTTCCAAATTCTACTGTTCCTGTAGAATGAACTATGACAATAGCCGCGTTTCCACCAAAATTACCCGGAACTTTCAGTCCCAGGAACTACTTTACCAGGAACTAAAAGGTTCCTTCAGCCAATGGTTGTCTGCGTTTCCACTGGGGTCTAAAGTACCGCGAAGATTAGGCAAATTAGCCCACTGACGTTGTCATCGGTCCATCTGTCATATGATTTCTTCTGTAACCCCATACTCCCACCGAAGTAGCCTACATTATTTTCTAATAACCGGGACAGCCCGGAGGGGTTTATTCCACATATTTACAACGGGTTAGCAACAATGACTATATATGGTTACTTTTGTATTTATTGATTTTCATATATCCTCTCAAACACATTCATTAACAGCAGAAAACATGCACACGTTGTAAACAATTTGCTGTTTTATTACTTTCTCGTCGTCAATTCCATATAGGCTAATGGCAAAATGACAAGAATAGAACGAAAACTCGGACTTGCGTGAAAATGTAAATTAGTAGTGGTATAGCCACCGTTTGCTTTCCTTCGAAGTTACTGCTAGCCGAGCAGCGAAGTGTGCCCTCCAGATGCGAACCATGCACCATAAATGAGTCCATAGTCTTCCTGGTCTTTTCGTGGAATTGAAAAATGGCAGTAAAATTGAGTAAAATTACGGCAGTCTGAAAAAGCTAAAGGGAAGATTACTAGAATTAACCTGTTATTTTACCCGGATAAAACGTGCGGAAGGTGATTTCCAGTTTGCTTGTACTGTATCACCAATGTTAATTATGCAGAACTACCGCATACCTCACATAACTGTATCAAACGTTTTGAGTCAATTACAACAGGCTAACAAAGAAAATCCGGAAGAAAATATTCAGCAACCGAATTAATCCGTTTGAATGTTTTGGTAGCCTACGTAATATGCTGTCCCAGCACGAATGCTTAGCATTTTATAAAACGAATACTAAAGCAAGAAAAGAACAGAAGAGCACACGTTATAATTCCAAGACGTTGACAGGCTATAACCAAAAGTAGGCTACTGCGCCGCATAACATACAAGTTTGATTTGAAGTTATTATGAAAATAAATTGGTTTGCCGCTGCATATTTTCAAACATGGCGGGTAATGGCGGAAAATAAATACAACACAAATGCTACGAGTACTCGACCAATCAGAAATGTTCAGCGCTGCGAGCTCCACCCAAAAGGTTCCTGTACTTTCGGAAAGTACTACCCCCCGAGCAGGAACGTTTTGGGGGGTAAAACAAAGCCCCCAGAACTAAATTTAGACCCTAGTTCCTGCGGTGGAAACGCACTGAGTTCCTCAAAAGGTTCCTAGTTCCGGGGTATAGTTCCTGCGGTGGAAACGCGGCTAAAGTTAATCCTTCAGTATATGCATGTGAGGGAGGGGACATCCCTCTGGGTGAGTTTCCTTTCCCCCTCCTTGTGTAATTTTCTGTCAGTAGGTCTGAAGGATAACCCACCCCCCTCCCCCCACCAACACCACCCCCCTCCAACCCCCATCTCCCTCCTTCTGTCTCATGCTGAGTCATTTTTAACTCATTGCCTAGATTAGAAACATTTAGTCAGGGTTTTCACTTACATCTATGCATGTTGCTCTCATAGACATCATAACACTTAGAGACAGGATTAGTAGAATTAGAGAGGATTCACATATTTTTAGTTCAAGCAATTGGTATTCAAAGCTCCACACTTTTGAAATGCCACCAAGAGAGAGCAGAGAAGCACATCTATGCATTTGCATGTTACTTGAATGTAACAAAATGTTACTTAAATTTCTGAGAAGTTTTATGAACATGCTGTTGTGGTATGCAGGATTTATGTTTTTAACCAAACACTTGGCAAGTTATGTTAACATTTCAAGTTTAAATGTAACTGATGGAACTTTTCATGACATGAATAAGCAAGTAGTTAACTATGTTTATACGCATTTACAATTTAAACACATCACATCACTGTAATAAATACTGGTTGTGATACAGTAGCAATCTGAAAACCCTTTATTTGTCTTACAATACTTCAGTGAGGTACAATGCATACTTGAAATAACATGAATTGATCTGTAAGTTGTTGCAATTGTGATTTTATTTAACTGCATTACTGGGTTTATCATCAAATGATATTTAATTTCAAGGTGGAAGGGAACATAATAGTGATACCACAGACAGAAGAAAGGAACACATTTTTCTGTTACACTGCTGCCTTTCAAGGACAGGCATAATGTTACTGTAAATTCCCAAGTCCTCCAAGACAGTCAGGGAAGTGTGTTTGCAAGTACATTTTTAAATCGTATGTGTATGGGGAAGACATGGACACCAACCTATTACATGTGCCATTTTATAGATTTAAATTTGAGGAGAATCAGAATATGGTCAAGTAGGGCAGACCAAAGATTAGTTTTTAGGGAATTGGAAGAGACTGCAAGAGAAGCAAGAGGACAGTTGAATAGTTAAAGTAATTGTAACTGAAATTCAAAAATGAATATATTCATAATTTTTAAGGTTTTTGGAAAATAAAAATGCAGAAATTCTCTCACACCTCATCCTTCTGTTCATTGCAAATTAAAGTATTTTTTAATATATTATTTACTTTGTCTGCAGCTGAAATCAACAACACATATGTAACTGCTTTTTCATTTAAAGTGAATGATAAGCGATTTTGTTTGTGTGGATTTCATGTATTTCTACTGCAAAAGCCCATATATAATACACTATATAAAATATAATTAAATAGAAGGGCAAGACAAAACCTATAGTTTTTAAAAATGTAAAGCTACATCTTCCATATGACGAAAGCTTCGAATTGCTTTTGATTGTAATATATAACGTTATAGCACTTCTGTAGGAAATTTATGAATATATCCACAGAAATGTGTTGTAAATAAAAGAGAAATTGACCAATTTAGATAAATAATCTTTTCTAGTGTGTGTGTGCGCGCGCGCGCGCGTTTGTTTGTTTGTTTATTTTTTTGTTTGTTTATATGACGGAAATTATTCACTCAGACTATTTAAATTCCATAATTACATGTTGCCAAATGTTTGTTACAAGTTCTTTGTTATTCTTGAGGTTGGATTTTAAACTAGGAAAGTTAAACCCATGTAATGCATTTCAGCCAACCTTATAAGTTGCCTAGGTTTCAGTGGGTTCAGGACTAAAGTGTCCCCCGACAGTGGTATTACAATATGAATAGAGGTTCGTTGGGAAATAGGACAGACAAAGCGAACCGCCCTGTATAACTGGAACGTCATCTTAACAAGACCATTATGAACAGTAGGCTGCTTTTGTCTCCCCCACTCTGGATCAGGTCTATAAATGCTCGTGTTCCCTCGTAAAAGAGTAGGCTAAGAGGTCCACCCTTGAGAAACAACGTGTATAAAGCAACGGAGCCTTAAAGAAAAGCACTCGCGAAAAAGGAACATTAATAGAGTGGTTACCAAAAGAGTGAAAATAAAATATATGTTAACCAGGCTATGTGAGCTCAGTCTCATTCCAAGTAATAGCATACAATGAATTCAGCTACGAGCTCCGTCTCCAGCAGAGCCTCGTCGTCTGACGCGAACGGAACGCATCTTCGCAACCATGAACAGCTCAACTCCGTGTCCTCCACTCAGAGAGAACTCCTGCACAAGATGACGAGGGAGGAACTCTCCATGCTCGGGCAGAGAACGCCGGAAGGGAGCAAATGTGAACTCACAAAGCAATTCTGTGAGGAGGACGTGCAACAACTTAGGATAAAAATAAATTGCCGGGAGCGTAAGAGGATGCACGACTTGAACTTGGCAATGGATAGCCTCCGAGAAGTGATGCCTTATGCGCACGGTCCTTCTGTGAGAAAGCTGTCAAAAATTGCGACATTGCTACTTGCCAGAAATTACATTCTCATGTTGTCCAGTTCTTTGCATGAAATGAAGCGACTCTTTGGAGAGGTTTATGGCGGGCATCACTCTGTTTTCCACTGTGGGTCAGTCGTTCACTCTGGTAGCCATACGCGTCAGGTGTACCCGGTACTTGGTAGTGCATTGTCTTCCAGCACGTCCTCTACGATCTCTCCGACTTTACCCGGACTCACCTCCAGCAGTACACATCAGTCTCTACTGAAAAATACCCCAACACATTCGCTCCAGCTCGGGAGCGGTTTTCACCCCTGGGTAGGGTTACCTTGCCCCTGTACTATGTGCCAAGTGCCTCCAACTCCTCACCTTTCCCTAACCACGACAGGTTTGACAAGACCTACCACCGAAAACAAGGACATACTGATCTAAGACTAAACAATTGTTACGTATTCCTCCAGGACATTTTAATCTGATAAACCCAGTTTTGTCCATTTTCATCATGGATCTAATTGAAAGACTCGTTTTCCAGGTAATTATTTTTCTGTATATTTGTATAAACATGTTATGAAGATGCATATGATTTTTTAAAGTAGGCTTTGCGCTAATCAATATTTGTCAGCTGAACAAAAGGGGAATATAGCCTATTTAGTTCCTTGTAACAAGGATCGTGGAATCTACTGTACATCTGAAATGAGATGATTTATATATTTTTCTGTATAAATATAACTGATTTATATTTTTCCACTTTGTGTTTAGTACTTAAATTGGTTTTGTTTTCCTTCAGCGATCTCTGTCTTATTGTTTAACGTTATTCTTTGACCTCTTCCGTGGTCAAATATGCTGCAAAGCTTGCTTGTTTCTTTAACAACCCGGTGTCTTTATTTCATAAATCCTTGATATCTATTGATATTTATCACTCCCCAGCGTTGCTTATGATATATCAATAAAAAAACTTAAACCTAAACCTTCGGCTTCATCAACTTTTTTGAAAATCACGTGGGTACACAAGTGTCACATGTCGTACAAGACGTCTGTGTTTTATTTAAAGATTAATTAAAGGGACAAAAATGTGCTAAACCAGCCGAATGCCAACCATGCTGAGTTTCAGAATTAATTTAACGTTTCAGGAGACAGCATTTCATGAAATAAAATTGTGTCAGATTAATATTTGTTCTCTGTTGCCTGCATCACTCACACTGCTTATTAAGTATGTATGTAAAATACGGTTTAAAACTTAATGGAAATAACTGATTGCATAATAGGCCTAACATGCAGCAAGGCAGTATACAAATCTGTGATTTTAACCAACTCGCTGGCGCATTGTGCTATTTTGATGCACCTGTGAATGCGCACCGATCAACGTTGAACACATGGGGCATGTAGTGGCGTTTTGTTGACTTAAATAAATTTCAACTTCATCAAAAGCCACCGATGCACCATCAAAAACATGTTGTACGCAGGCAAAAAAAAACGTTCATTTTCCAAACGGATTCAGCTTTTTAATCCATTAATCAAACAAACAAACAAACAGAGTTCCATCCACGCCTCTCTCCCTGTGGCTCTCTCTTGCTCTGGTAAAAAACCATGTGTCCTCCCATCCAGGTGCATCTCCTTACCCCAATTACCGCCCTCACATATACTGCCTGAGTGAGGTATGCCCCCTAGTGCCCAAAAACAATTTTTAAAAAAACAAATACAATAAATAAAATAACAACTGATAATAATAATCGAATAGTGAAATGGCTTCTACAGGGCAGTCAAATGATCACTGACTGATGGATGTTGAGACCCTGTCTCTACACTTGTCAAATTATCTAAGAAATGTGTAGAGTAAATAGGTATGCACAATTGAATCTCTAAAATACAGTACCATAATTTGAATTCTTAAAGCATTCATTTCTTATTTTATTTGGGTTTATTTACCATAGGTTTTCCTAGTTTTAGGCTAGACTACTCTCATTTTGCTGCCATAACCCTTCAATGAAATTGGGATGGCATGAATGCCATCCACCAAGTTACACCTTGGCGGGTCATATCCCATACCTGTACATACCTTCTTTTTCTTACACTTCTCCTTCTTGCAAAATATATCGTCACAAATGCTCCAGTACCACTATCAATAACAATCCACTTTGGACTTTTAGCTGTCCAGTGACAACATCTCATCTTGAAATTAATTATTTGGACAGTCGATACCTGGCAGAAGGACGTTGTACACACACACACACACACACACACACACACACACACACACACATATATATATATATATATATATATTGTAGGAAAATTTTGAGACTCCCCATGATTGTGATGACATCACATGTTAAAGTTAGGGAATTCCCATCAATGTTGATCAAACTGGTTCCTCCAAACTCTCGATGCTTCATGGTAAAAATACATCACATGTATGACTATACACTCATATAATCAATATGTAATCCAATAAACCTATATCAGTAATTGCAGCTGAGCTTATGGAAACACAAGAAACCACAGTATCAACTGTAGAGAAAAAACAAGAGAATGCAGAAGGCTTAAACATCACACTTACTCACTCAGCAGAGAACACTAATCAAATACTAATCATACACTACTGCCAATAACTACAGCAGAGAACAATAATCCAAAACTAACAATACGCTACTGCCAAATAAATGTGCTAGGAGACTAATATTTTACAAAGTGACCCCTATGTAACCTGAATACAATAGAAAATTACAGGAGGCTGTGACTTGTATTTGTAATGAAAAAATACAGAATAAAGACTAATATTTTTAAGGGAAAGTTGGGGTAATTAGACACAATGATGTTATCACCTAAGAACAAGAAAACATTGTGGCGCCAAGAAGGTCAGGTGGTGTTTTAAAGAACATTTTGGGAGTTGTGGGGTGCACAGTGCATAAAATGGGTGTAAAACTGACAATCAAGGTTCAATTCTGCAGAGTTGATCCGGCTTTGTGCACCTGTGCAAATAAAGTCTGACTTTTCTGAAGAGCTTGCTGCTGTGGTGTCTTTTCCCTCGTGAAGTTGTTTTCTACAAATTAAAAATTGGACTTTGAATTCTGTCGGTTCCTAGACACGACAATATATATATATATATATATATATATATATATATATATATATATATATATATATATATATATATATATGCAGTGAGTGCCATAATGTTTGGGACAAACACATACTTTTTATTGATTTTGCTCTGTACTCCATAATTTTAGATTTGTAATTAACCAATCCATATTTGGTCAAGCTTTTATTAAAGGATATTTTATTGCATTTTGGTTTCACCATGTCAATATATTATAGATTTTTATGCTTTTATGTGCCCAATGGGGACCAAATGTTACCTGTTAGAGTTGAATTAACACTGGACATTGTATTGTGTAAGAGAGCTTTCAGTATCTAGTCTTGATTCTAGCCTATAGATTTCCTTTGGAGTCTGTTATTGGCATTTGTCAGGATAAGGAACAGAGCTGTGCCAATGAAAGTCAAGAAAACGATTATGAAGCTGAGAAATATGGAAAAAAAACAGTCAGAGGCACAGGTCTGACACCATGTTTTCAGAGTTTATTCAAAGTCCCAGTTTCAGTGTATTACTGAACATATGTCTACGGGGTTATCTCCACAGAGTTATAAACTAATTTCTACAATGCCTACAATTATTCATCCCCACCATAAAGTCTTCTTCAACTTTATGGAAGCCATTATGAGCCTGAGAAATTGTGAACAAATAGTAATAATAAAAAAATGAAGAAAAATTAAAAAAACTGTCAAAGACATGTGCCAAACCTTAGGCATACTAAAATCAACTGTTTGAAGCATCATTAAGAAGAAAGGCAGCCCTGGTGAGTTTAGTCATTGCAAAGGGCCTGGTAGGCCAAGGAAGTCGTCTACAGTTGATGGCCAAAGAATTCAAAGAATTGCGGTGCCGCGAAATGAGGGGATACTATATATAAATACTCCTGTTATTTCAACATGGTGAAACAAAAATGTATTAAAGTACTTGGCTGAGAATTAGCACTTTAACCACATATCCATTGTTTGATTGCAAATCTAAAATTGTGGAGTACAGAGCCAAATCAAGAATTAAAGAAAACTGTTGATAATACAGAATTTTAGTTCACTTCTTATAGTTACAAATGTGTCTCATTAGCCCATTGGTGATCCTTTAAATGGTTTTAAATATGAATAGTGTTCTCCACTGGATCCTAATGTGACTGTTGTGATTGCATGTGAATAGCTGATCACAAGCTTTGTGCTGTTGTCCAGAGAGAGCTATTGTCATTCAATGGAATTTAAACTAAGAAGCCAAATGGCACACTTCTGTGTCACCCTGGTGGATTCAAATCTGTCACAAAAGACACTGTGTCATATACTGGTTGTTTTTCCATGGACAATGTGCTGAACATGTCTCGAATGGGGTTTTGGATTGAGTTTTACATAGGGGTTAACTGTAAAGATATCTGCACTTTGTTTATTAATTGTTGATTACATACAATGGGATGGCCATCAAGCATAGCACAACTCATCACCACACATTAAATGTTACATTCTCCATCTATCTCTGTCTATTTCATGTCATTCATCAAGAAGGTCTGAATGCATGCAAAACACATTTATTTTGTTTAGAATTGTGGCTGAATAGTTTGCAGCCCTTCCAGTCTACAGTAAATGTAATGGTGAGTTGAGTAACACATCTCGATCTGTAAGGTTGAAATGTCAAAGCATCCAACTATTCTACCCATAAATCCCTCAGAAATCTTGTAACAAATAGTTAAAATTCACAGAATCAGGTCAGGGGCCTACAAGATGGTATAATGGTTCAAAGCTGTCCAATCATGTGCCAGTAGCTTGACTGTTCATTGACAATGTGGTTCCTCGATTGATGGTCCATTAAGATATTAGCATTGGCATAATGTAGAATAACATTCACAATTCATTCTCAGTGCTTTCATTTCCTAGGCCACGTACCACACTGTCAGACCTGCACTACAGTGCATTCACTACATGAAATTGCATACACTGTCTTCATTCCTTCACTGAAATTCAGAATGCAGAATCACCTGGCAGATGCCTATGCCATGTAATAAATGCACAACTTCTGGAACAAGCCATTTAGATGCTGTCACATGAGTACCTAATGGGAGTAAAAGCCTTCAGCTCCCCCTGATAGACCTTCAATTCTGGCAGATAAGTGTCATCCTCCCCAGCTGGGTGCGGCCAACTGCCTGTGAGACCTCCCTGTGAGGAAACATGCTGGGATGACTAGGTCACTTCCTGACAGCAAAGGCCCCAGGCATCCTGGCCACTGTTCAATCTATCTGAATTATCACTTATGACTGACATGCCCATCACCGACTTTAATATTGTTTTGTTTAAAAGCTTATAAAATATCATGCACGTTTAATGTGGTGTTTTCAGGATGAAGGCTTCATTGAACAGCAACCTTTGAATACCCTCACTGTGCTCTACATTCTGAAGTGTTTGGAATGAAGCTCATCCAAGATCATCCATCTTTGTCCATCAATGAGACCCCCCTCCCCATGACAGGTGTCAATTATGGTTATTCCCAGCAGGTGTAGAATGACAGCCCCCACACACCATTTACAGCACGTCAGACAGTCGCACCTCCAATCCTCTTCCATTGAGGGTGTGATATCCTTGTGAAATGTAATATACATTCAAATGTACAGATTTCTCTTTCTTTGATCCACCACCCCCTGCCCCCGTCTGTTTTATATATTGTTCAATAGGCTAACTTATCTCGATCATTATCTTGATTCATACGCTTTCTTTGTACAACAGTTTGTGATCATGTCAAACTTAACCTATATCCTCATTCCATGTTGTATGATACAAACACTCTTTAATTTTGTGATTACATTTTATATTTTTGTGGCCTACCTATGTCAGTGAAAATCTATCACAAGACTGTGCATTCTCTGGTTCCCATATAATGTCTGTTCAATCCAAACTGCTATATGTCACATGTCACCATGTAGCCTAAAGTTAAAGTTGAGTTAAATATATGTACGAAGATCTGGTCTGAGTTGAACAAATCCAGTCAACTGGTTTATTAATATCTACTGACAACAGGCTAACAACCCCATTTGGTTTAACCCCGCAATGGATGTGTCTGCAATTTCGCCTGGCAAGCAATCCCAGCAAGCTAGGATGCTATATGAAAACTATGTGATCTGTCACTAAAAGACTGTTTACGATCACATAGATTTGGATTCCTTGACATACGTACAATACAGCAGCCGAAAAACACTTCACTTGCATATAGCCAAAACAGACCTTTGGCAATATCTCCCAAAATATTTGTTGAACTCTCCCGCTATTAGTTGGAGACAAAGTAATGGTAATTCTGCATGTTTAACCTGAAATACGTTGTTCAAGCTCGGTGCATCACTTTGTTTGCCATTAGCTTTGTCTTAATAATAAGATCAATAAATAACACAAATGTTAGACCAATATCTGCGTTTATAGACTGCAATTATTTTTCCCCTGCGTTTTGGCTCTTCATTTCTGTGCAGAATCCTATGTTAACATGAATCTCATACTAACTTCTTGAACACAAGTGCATAATTGCGCATGTGCAGTCACAGCAGTCTAGATCCGGGACTGATAACATTGACAAGGTATTCAAAAACAAGCATACAAGCATGTAATTGCATGTTTAAACAAGGAAATAATAAGGCCTGCACTTTTTTGTGTGTATTTTGATATTATTAGTCACCAGCTAATAAGGAGAAATGCAGCTTGTGAAACTACAGTTACTCAAAAAAAAAATGCCGTTCAAACTACTTTGTAAAAAAAAAATGCACATGTCAACAATGCATTTTTTTTCCAGATGGGGAAAACCACCACCATATTGCTCAGTGGGGAGAACCAACAATGTGTGGCAGTTGGTAGTTGACTGTTGGCAACCATAGTGGACCAGAGTGCTTTGCACCAATCAGGATTAGAAGGAAAAGAGAAAGAGCAGGCAGTTCAAAGGGATTGGGGAAAAATAAATATTTTAGGGTCAAAAGTATTTGGTAGTTCCCGAAGTTAACTACACCTTCAAATGACTAAAAAGTCATTAATTACTACAACCACTACACAATCTGAATGGAGTTGAATTACCAGCACACTGCTGCAAAATGTTTTTAAACTAGAAATTTAGGTACATGTAGTTATACTACTCGCCAACACTGGAAATGCACAATTAAACTATGGTGGTTTGCATCAGCATGAGCAGTTCTTATCCCCCATCCATCTGCTGTCTTAAGCACGAGTGAAAATGAGTTTAAAACAATAGCAGAACAATCATAGAGACCTATTCTGATTTTCTGATCTGTTTTTCATCCTCGTACTAGGAGATGACAAGATCACATGCTGACCTACACCAACATTGCCAATTATTTTTGTCCTCGTTATCATTTTCACAAGGGGCTGTTCCTAAACCGAAGTCCTTTGCTGACATGAAAGGCTTTGAGGATCATGAATATTGGCTAACTGGCAGTTTTTCTTAGTGCCGACACCAAACTGGGACCAAATGGAGAGGTGACCTTCATCTTTGCTCATTGTGCATTCTTCAAAGGTGTCATAAAGCAATCATCAAAGGCCTCCAGCCCCGCTCAGTGGCCAGACCCCAAGTGACAGTGCTGACACAGAACAGAAAGCCCACACCCATGTGAAGGCTGTGAAATCAGCATGATTGATAATTATAATTATTTGCAAATGAGCCAGCTGCTCTTGAGCAGTGGGTGCCTGATTTATGGTTGCATAAATGCAAGTATCTATTATTTTATTTTCTGGGAGGGGGGTATGTGCAGTCCTTCGTAGCTCCCCATCTATTCTCAAGTGTCTTCCTTTTAAGTGGGGGGGACAAAGGCGATTTCTCACTGGGCTCTGCTGCCCAAGGATGCAAGAGGAAGCTGTCCTAATGACAGAGGAGCTCGACAGGACATCTGAGCCTGCGTGGCAGTTGTGGAAGGGGGAATTTAAACTGCCTGTTAGAATTATGATGGGCAAAATGCCTTCTGCCCTATATCCTAACCAGACCTGGGTCAAATATGTATTTGTTTTGGATTCAAATACTTTTCTGTGCTGTATTGATTTTCCCTGGTGTGATTGAGCCCGCCAATATGGCCAGAAGGTGAGGTTTGAACTTTTTGAGTGTATTTCATTGGTTCCAATACAACAGACAAGATCAGTAAAGTGTAAAAACCTATTTGAATCCAAAACAAATACGTATTTGACCCAGGTCTGATCCCAACATAAGCATCTCTCTCACATCCAACAATCACAATCTAGAGGAGGCAAGGGAGAAACACAATTTTAAAACAGGCACAAATACACACAAACATTAATCAAGGAAAAAGTAGATGAAGCAAGTGTACAGAACATGTTGATTCACATAAATGAAAATGTATACAGTATGCCTGTAAATCCACACAAAATAAGAATATTACTGATAATCAATGAAACAATCACGTAAGTATAACCGTTTTAGCACAAATTTATGATGAAGTTTGAAGATTTCTGTTACAGCTGGTGCAAAAGACATTGCCCAGCATGAAATACAGGGGAATCAAATTTGTTTTTTATTTGTTTCAAATGCAAGTTTATTTGTGTATGCTGTAGGCCAGATGCTGACTCATAGTTTAGACATTTATACTGCATTTAAACTGCTACTTTTTTTAGCCTCATTACCACCCAGGTCCTCCATGCTACTGTACTAAAGTTGATTCCTCCAGTATTTTCTCAATATGTCTGACAGGCTCGAATGTCTGTCTGATGACAGTACTAGCCAGCTGATCAAGCCTCGTACCATGCATCTATCATAGCCATGATAGAAGCTTTAATGCAGTCATTAATTATCATCAAATCTGTATTAGTGCTGATGATCTGATGTGCTAATACATGCATACCTGTCCAGAATACAATCTGATTATGCTCCTGCGAACATCTGCTCAATTTTGAGGAAAGGCGTTTTGATGGGATTAAGCATACGGTCTGCTCGCGCATGTCAGTTTTGTCTGAATGGAATTCAGAGGGATGCAATCAGATGGGAAGCCTTCTGACTGCTGAAAATTCCAGCTTAACCCAGCCTAAGACGGTCAAGCTGGTTTAAACTGTGTTTTCAGCACTTTTATCTGGGTAACCAGTTGACTAGCCTATATAGCTGGCTAGTCCACCAGTTTGACCATAAACTTATTCTACCAGTTTAACCAGCTTTGACCATCTTTGTCCAGCCACAGACCAGCTACGACCAGCAAGAGGTGTCAAAAAAGAGCTTAAACCATCTTAAAACCGCTTGGAATCCCAGCTGGTCATAGCTGGGATTTGCAGCAGGGGAAACCGTAGCACTTGGAGTGGCAAATGTAACATAAAAAGGGTATGACAAGGTGACTTTCAGAATTGTCTACTTAGGTTGCACAACCACTGTGCTTGCCAGGTGTCTATACCTCTTGTCTCTTTTATATATATATATATATATATATATATATATATATATATATACACATATATATATATATATATATTTTTTATAATGAACCAGTTCGCTGTTAGGCTTCTAATTTCATTGCAGCCGTTTATTATGTAGGCTCTTCATTAGAGGTGTGAAAGCAAATAAGAGAAACACATCAACAGCAGAAAGCAAACTGCCAAGTCTGTTACTCTTACTGCAGTTAGGGAAAATTAATCATGATTAAACTGACTGACAGATGGGGACTCACACCAGGTGTGGAGTCTGACAGCATGTTCTAATTGCCAGACATATATTTAATCCAGTCTCATTCCAAGTGATGGGTTAGCACAGGTGCTCTTTTTTCCTGGGTTTAATCAATGATTAATAGAGATGTTTAGGTACCTCAACCAAGGAACTGATTTGGTCTGCTTTACTGAGCACTCACTGGCAGCGAGCTCATAAAACAACATTAGAGAACATGTGAGTGCCCACTGAAGGAGGTTTATGGGAGTCTGAAGCAAGAAAAACAAATGGCTGTGTATCATGTATTTTCATATAATGTTTGGAGATACACTACTTTTCAAAAAGTATGCAGACTACCCTGCTAATAAGTGGTTCTGGCTATTTCAGCCACACTCATTGCTAACAGGTGCATAAGGTTCAGCCATGCAATCTCCATTGACAAACATTGCCAGTGGAATGGGTTGTACTGAAGAGCTCAGTGACTTTCAATGTGGTAATGTCATAGGATGCCACCTTTCCAACAAGTCAGTTTCTCAAATTTCTGCTCTGCTAGAGGTGCCCTAGTCAACTGTAAGTGCTGTTATTGTGAAGTGGAAATGTACAGAAGCAAAAACAGCCACAAAGTGATAAACCAAACAAGCTCACAGAATGGGACCACCGAGTGCTGAAGCATGTAGTGCATAAAATAAAAATAATCTTCTGTCCTTGGATGCAACACTCATTACAGAGTTCCAAACTATCTCAGGAAACAATGTCAGCACAAGAACTGTTCATCAAGAGCTTCATGAAATGGGTTTCCATGGCTGAGCAGCTATACACAATCCCCAAGCATAATGCCAAGCATCAGCTGGAGTGGTGTGAGGCACACCACCATTGGACTCTGGAGCAGTAGAAATGCGTTCTCTGGAGTGATGAATCACACTTCACTATCTGACAGTCTGACAGACGAATCTGAGTTTAGCATGACAACCATACTGGTCCAAATAGTACCATTTGTAAAGTTTGGTGGGCCTGTTTTTCATATTTTGGGCTAGACCCCTTACTTCCAGTGAAGCGAAATCTTAATGTTGCTGCATACAATGACATTCTAGAGAATCGTGCACCTGCAACTTTGTGCCAACAATTTGGGGAAGGCCCTTTCTGTTTTAGCATGACAATGCCCCCATGCACAAAGTAAGGTCTGTAAAGAAGAAACGTAGCAGCAGAAGCAAAAGGGCCAGTTTATGGAAACTACTGTACTGCCCATAGACAGCTATTTTGGTGAACTATCCCTATAAAACTGGACTTATTTTGGTGTGGGAAAAATTAAGGGGAAAATCTCAAATAATGTTCACAAGAAAAAAAAAGTTCTGCATGCTTCCGTCTCATCATCTCCCATGTATGTGTGTTCTCCTGCTCTCTCACTTCCAACACTTCCGTTGCCATTCCGTTGTGCACAGCAATATTGAGGAGCCTGCTGCAGACCACAAACACCTCCACCTCCACCAGTAGGCTATGGTCCAGACACATTTCTCCACCAGTGGGCTACGCATTTCTGGTCTGGATGTGCACCTCATTGTAGCTTTTCATATCGGGTGAAGTCAGGTTTTTGGGAGGGGTCAGGATCCATGGATGCAATGGATAGGCACTGCCACCTTTAAATGCGCAGAGAGATTGTTAACATGTCTCATCAGCAAAAACACCCCCACTCAAAAAAAAAAAAAACTTTTAATATTTCAAGTTTCAATTCCATACCCAATAACCAACCATCTCCATAGTCACTGTCACTGAGCTTCTCGAATAGGTACCTGCTCCTAAAGATGAAGCAGTGCAACTCGGCTATTTTGCAATCACATTTGTGATGAAATTCTGGTAGTCACACACAACCTGGACATTGACAGAATGTGTGTGCTTTCTGTTTCTGTAAACATTCATTTGCTGATGGGGATTTCCGTTGAATATGTGTACCGTCAATTGCACCTAGCACATTTGGGAAAATAGCACTATGTATAATGCATGTGTTATCACATTGTCAACTGCACACCTATACCATGATTGGTTTGTACAAAATCTCAAAATAATTGTGTCAACCAACCTTGGTTTCAAATTTATTGTTATATTTATTTTATTTATATTTATATTTTCTGGTTCTTATTTGAATTAAATGTTGAAAATGGTTTCTATTGGTTGCTTCATTATTTAACTAGGGACATGTCGATCTTGTGCCGAAAAGAAGAAAACGCCTTCTTTTCCCAGAAGTTCCCAGAAGTTAAAGAACAGACACAATTACCTTTGCTGCAATGGCCACTAGCCATGAATCAGCTTCAGCAGGTCATATGCATACATTTACATTCTCTCCTCCCATATTTTTGCAGTCCAATATCAGAACACCCCAAAATACATATGTATTAACCCAAACACACTATTTTTTACAGATGCTGCTTTTCTCTAATTTTACCAGCACAAAACTCTGGTGCAGGAACTTAGTAAATATGAACAAATGCTAGTTGTCTTGTTAGTGTCAATAAAAATCCTGCAAATCCGTTAAAAACATGGCCCCTAGTGTTTCAATTTGAGAAATATTTTCAAAATCCTTAAACGTGTATTGAAAGGTTTTGCACAACCTCTACAAGAGCACCCACCCTCTGGGACCCATAAAACTACCATTAAACTTAATTTCAATTACAGAAAGGTGTCAAAATTCTAATCTATGATGAGCAGGCCATTTGCCACTGAAATATCAAAAGCTGTGTTCTTAATTTTTTTTCTATTCCAGAAAACATTCACTGTATTACATTTTCTAATAGAGTGCATATTTTGTGTCTATATAAGTGCTTGTCTTTTGTTTTAAAAATTTTTTTAAATGGCAGTAGAAATGAGTAGTGAGTAAACTCACACATTTATTATAATCTCCAGGGGGCCTGAAAGAAGAGGCTTTAATCATTTGGCTATAGAGGAAGAGAATGCCCATTGTGCACATTCTATGTTTGCTCTTCTTTGATTCCTTCTTCTGTCCCTCACAGTAAAGGGCACAACAAGTGCCCCCATCACTCAGGGAGGGGGCTCTGTTCTACCTACCTTGAAGGAATGATAAAACAGCCTGCTGGGACATGTTGAACCTAATTTATCTCCCATGACAGGTACTGACCCAACGAGCCTCTGTAAGAGTGAGACCACAGACCTTTCCTACAAACTTAAAATAATTATTTATCTGCTTTGATCATCCAGCAGCTTTTTGGTCAGAGGGAGACAAACTGACATCGCACCCAGGCCAAGGTCAATTGAGGGGAACACAGTAGGCAATCAAGTGAGTGGGTGGAATCTCATTATTATTAAAAGTACTGTAAACAGCATTTTGATGCTCTTGGTGTGACTGCTTCATTAAATAATGTGTTTACAGTCCTTCCACATTATACTGCCAGCTAAAAACCAAGGGCTGAACTTAGCAATAAAGGGCCTGACAGATACAAAGTGTCAGACACACTCATTGTTTTCAACGGCTGTAGACAAACTGGAGGTGTCAAGTGGGTGCGGCAAAACCTGTTGACGCGCCTTTCAGAGCTCGGTTCTATTTTTGCGTGTTGACGCGGGGCACAGACCACCAAACTACAATGTGTATATGGCATCCCGGCACTGACGAGTTGGAGCATCAACGCAGAAGGAAAAAAGTAATCTAATTTATTTCAAACTTGTATTGCAGTGTGTATGTATGTTTGTGTTTTCACTTGTTTGACCATTCTAAATTCTCTTTTGAGAAACACAAGTCCATTTTTAAATTAAATAGATGAAGGTCTGCACAGATCCTGAAAAATAATAGGTTTGTCTGTGAAACTACAGTAGTCCCGTCTTCCTTTGCACGTACTAGCTGGTGACGTCAGCGCTTTAAACGGTAAAAGTATGGATGAGGAGAAACTCAAAATTTGAGGTACTGGCTGTTCGGGTGCAATTTACTAGTGCTAAACTTGTAATTTATTACTTTACTAGAATACGACGTTTGCCCAAACGAACCACTAATCTGATATCTTTGCTGTAACTCGTGTTTTTTTTTTTGGTTTTTTGTTTGTTTTTTTGTTAGACACACTGAAATCTCACCCAGGCCAAGGTCAATTGAGAGGAACACAGTAGGCAATCAAGTGAGTGGGTGGAATCTTGGTGTGACTGCTTCATTAAATAATGTGTTTACAGTCCTTTACAGTCCTTTTTTTTGTTTGTTTGTTGTTTAGCTAGTCAGTGATTGTTAGCTGATAGCTAGCTATAATGAACAACTGGGACTTTGACTATGGCACCATGGTTAAACAATTGTATTTTATAGCTTGTAGCACACCGCAGGATTCTACAGACCAAAATATAATTAGAAAAAAGTGTAGGACAAAAATATTCTGCATACATACCCATCGTGATCTCCTCTGTTGACATTTGACGCTTCAAATTCTCCCACCTTCGATGTGAACAAGTGGCCTCACTTGACACGCGTCATTGACGCTTTCTATCTGTCAGGCGCTTAACATTAAAACAATAAAACATTAATTTACTGTAATTGTTGTACTGTAGTGATGCACATTAATGTACTGGAATACACTATTAATGTAAAATTGTCTTTTCTGGCAGCAAACTTGCCAATGTAGCTTTAATTGTATCTTGAACAGTCCATTATGCCCTTCTCACCAATTCAGTTGCCAAATTTATAAGCCTTTCCCTTGAAAACCGTTATTTGGTAGAGAAGCACGTACTGTAAAGAAGGCTTCCAGGACCATAAAAATGTAACTTCTCACGCTTCATATCTTAAATCGTGTTGACAAGTTCTGGCATTGTTAGAAAAATGCATATTTTCTGCCAGACACTTGTAGGGTTTTACAATATTAACTTTGTTTAGTGTATTTTCATAATTTGGTTATGAAAAAAGTGGCACAAATACAAAAACAAAATCTAGACAAAAATGAAGTTGTTCACCTTTATTTTGCAATGAAATACTAAGGCACATATTTAAAACAGGGAAAAATATAAATTTCCCAGATTCCTGGAAACTCCTTGAAAACAAATGTGCAAATGGGTGATATGTGGACCTACTAAAGAACTATGAAGCAAAATGTAAGCAGTGGTGTCCCTTAGTGTCTCCAATTGTAGCCAAAATAGCTAAATTGCGCATTGCTGTAAATAATAAAATAATAATATATTTCTCTACCAATCAACTGTTTTGACTCATAAGACTCACTTTTGCATCCTTTTCAAGTGGGAATTACTGTCCTTTCATCAGTATGAGGTGATGGTTATAGGGGTCCAAAAACCTATCCAAAACTTCCCCGAAAATTAATTAAATGATTTTTGTCCATTATAAAGCATTTAAATTAGTAACTGTTTTCACCAGAGCCCTGTTAGAAATGTTAGAATAGAAACAAATGACATAATGGAAAAGCATTATAACACACATTGGTAACTACACCTAAATATGCAATCATAAACTCCTGTACAAAATTTTTTTTCAATTTCTGTACTCTGCGGCAGCCAGAAGTCATTTACTGTATGTTCAATGTAGGGAGAGGTAATTCTTATTCTACTCTGCTGGATAGTTAGAACCAAACTGCTTATAAAAATTTATAATAATAATTCCATATGATCACGTAAATGCCTGCTTTAATATTGACTCATGCATCATTCCTACTGCACTCCACAGTGAGAGAGTGCCGATTCTACCTGATTAACTTGTTTATTGCTCATTTAACGTAAGATAGTTAACGGCTTTAGCTAATCATCATGATCTGGTGATTGACTACTACTTTACCCATATTATACTTCATTGATTAAGCCTTTAATTCTGTTTATTTGACTATGGTAAGCATGGATTGATATCGTTTCTGAAAAGGTTGCTGTGAATGCTCAAGGATGACATTTCTGTGCAGTGTGTTTCACAAATGTTGCTATGTATAATCAGTCAAAGGGACATGTTACATTTATCTAACACATATCTGCACACAGTAAATTTGTACTAAAAGTACTTTCCATGCCCATTCAGATACTAATACCCCACAGTCTACTTTATGTACGATAAAAAGATAATATTCCATCATGAGGACAATGCTGGCAATGTCTAGGTTCACAGCAAATAGGTGTATCAACATATGACTGAGTCACCTATGAATGCTACATTGCAGTATTTCAAAAGTCCTCATTACAGAATGGTGCTAACCTCTTCAAAGACACTCAGGTTCATTGTGAATGGTATAAATTCTGACAAAGCTGAATGAGCCACTACGACTAGCCATTAGCTAGCCTGCGATACAAATATTCTCAGCAATATTATGCTCAGCAATGTTAGCAAAGGCTAACTGATAATTGTGACCGAAGTGAATATAACAATATCAAAAATATGGCAAAGGTGGAGTGGAAAAATGTAATGTGTATTATTGAAATATTTCAAACAGTAATACTTACATATCGAGGAGGATATATTTGCTACATCTGTATATTTCCTCTTAGAGAGAATCAGTGCTGCTGGGCTCAGAGGAGCCACCCTCACTCCTATTCCGATTCCTTCCCCAAATCCATATCAGCTAGGCAAGGAAATGCTTTAGCCATGGTGAGACGTTCAAGATTAATAGTATTTTCCAAAAATTGAAGGAAAACAACAATTACGCCTCACCGGGTACGTGTCTTTTCCTGCTGACACTGTGGCATTAAATTGCCACAGTTCCAAATGCAATTAGAAATCTCATACATCGTTGGAAAACCTATACTGTTCTCTATTGGATAATTGTCGATCAAACCAGAATTAATTGGAATGGGCACAACAGCATAAACAGAATGTGTGGTTTACATAGGAATTGCAAACAAGTGTATTTTTCACCAATGGATTGTTCAAGACCACTTAATCTTGAAAGGGACATATCTATGCATAAAACCAATGGTACCATTGTGTATTCCATATGTAGTCGGTGATATTGAAGTAGAATGACATAGTATAATTACACAAGAATTTCTTGCAATAACCAGGTTCAAAGTCTTGAATATGGACTACACTACTACATACAGGACATAATTCAATCCTACACACCAGCTCGACCACTCTGCTTTGATGCACTTCCTGCCATCTGGATGAATGGTTCTTGCTCGTCTCAACCATGGAGCTTCTCCACCCTAGCTCCCCAGTGGTGGAATGAAATCCTCATTCCTCTATGCACCAAGTGGTCACTGCCCATTTTCCTCTGTGGTCTGAAGATGCATCTCTTCTCAATCTCTGATCACTATCTTATATCAATTGTATGTTTGTATCTTGATCTTCAACATATTCATGTTACACTTGTATCTTCATCCAGCACTTTTGTGTTGCACTTGTAATGTAATGTACTATCATCTTGATGTTGTAACTCTTTATCATATCTCTTGTAATCATGTCTCACTTCTACTATCATCTTGATGTTGTAGCTCTTTATCATGTCTCTGATAATCATGCCTCACTAATAGTTTGACTTACCATAACTTTACTGACTTAGCCTATGCGTATTGCTTGATCTAGACTTGATGTGCATGGCAATGGACAACTGAAGCTTAATGAGAATTATACCTTCAGACCTGCGTTCTGTTGTTATTCCAATGGTCTTCGTTATGCACTTGTTGTACATTGCTTTGGCTAAATGCATCTGCCAAATTAAATGTAATGTACTTCAATTGTTTATTTCACTATTTAGTGTGCAACATTTTTCACTGTAGTTTTGGCATACTTTGGACTTACTGATGAATTTATCTTTTTGCTATGATGGAACACAAATTTTTGATCGCAAAAGAACATTTTTATGAACTCCCAGACAGATGCTATTTTTCAGTTTGTTGGTTTAGTTGCAGATGAGACTGGGCTGGGGATGCTTGTCAAATTGACAAATTACGCAAAGATGGTGGCAATTAGAACCTCTGTAATTGGCATCATTGTAGTGTATCGTGTACTAATAAAGCTAGAACACAGAGTTTGTTTAAAAATTAGCCAGGTTTAGTAAGTTTTCAATAGGCAGATAGGGCCTGGAATTAATCGTCAGTCTGCAGTACCATTGCCATTACCCGTTCCCCACTCGTTTCCTATCTGTTATGGTCTGACCTAGATAAGGTCATAACACATATAATTATGATGAGTGACTTAACTGGAACATTTTCATTTTCATTATCATGACAGTTTAAATATTAATGATTTTTTTTTTAGTTTTAAAGCGCTTTTCATTTTATAAATGATTGTTATTTGGCAGATAAGTGCCCCCTCATCCTACGAGAAGGAAACTTTGGATCTGGTTCTGAGTTATAAAACCAACAGAATGTGCCACTCAGAGTTAGTGCAGCCACTCATGACAAGTCACCATGGTAGAGTCAGTCCTGATATACTTTTTGTAATGGCCACCTCCTCCAAGTCTAAAATCTTTTAACTTTATATGAGCTGAATTTCATCAGATGCATGAGAATTTAAATAATACAAACTGAGTACAACTTCGAGATGGCCAAACTCCAGAGAAGTGGAGTAAATTCAAAAGGATGATTCTAGAATTAGCTATCTGGAATCATATAACTGAGATAATTGGCTAAAGATGTTACTTTACCATAAGTTTTATTAAAACCATCACTCTTCTGATGAGTTGTTCTAATGAGTAGGATTTACATCTCTGCCAAAACTATTACTCATCTGGCTTTTTTAAGATTAACTAACTTAAAATTTGCCCTGCATCGGAGGGTAGACATCCTGCCTTGCCTAATCTATCCATAATGGTCATGTCATGTATAAGCATACTCGATACAGAATATTTCCATATACACAAACCTATACATGAGACCTATACATGAACAAGGAAAGAGACCTATACATGAACAAGGAAAACTAGTACCTAACCTGAATAATTAAGCCGACCTATGTTGTGGGTTCCATGTATGAAAGGGGGCTTTTCATGGTCATTTTTTAGCCTTGAATGTCTAAATATTTATTACCATTTGTGGCAAGGCTTGGTTTGCGGGAGGAATTCAGGGCAATTAGAGGACTGGTTAAGTAAACACACCTGGATTATGTTACGAATCAGTCCAGGAATTAAAAGTGTGCTTCTTTTCACAGTAGACGTCTGAGACCGGGGATCCCGGTGCAAGAGAGCACGTCAAGGCAGTGACGGGCTGAAAAGTGACGATTTATGATTTCATTTATTTTGTCTTTGTTGTTTTAGTTTTCTTTTATTTTCACCCAAATCCCGTGAGGGTGATGGGCGAAGGTTTTTTGTTTGTTCATATTCGTGTCTGAAAATGCTCTCTCTCCCTATTGAAAATAAAATGCCGGAGTTATCCGGAATTCCCGCATCTCCCTGTGTTCATCTCTTCTGTCTCTACCAGAGTAGTCACGGCATGCGACACCATTTAAAGAAAGCTCAGAATTATGAGACATTATCTAAGCTCCTCACTACGTCAAGCCTAATAATGGATTTCAGCATTTTACTGGAAGTGTGACTCATCTGAGTGGCAACTGGAGTTAACAAATGTATCGCTACCCATTTAAAACAAGCAGTTAAACCAGTTCTCAATACATATCAAATTGCCATGCCCTTTTGAGCATATTTGTGGACATAGACTGGAAAATAACAGATAGACTAACTCTATTGAAATACTTTTTCATACAGTAGGAAGGAAGCTGAGATAGGATCAATGCAAATGCAAATCATGAGCTGACCATTTGGACACTAGTAGTGTGCACACAACAAACCATAATGTGAACATAATGAGCAAAGCATACCATAGTGATGGTAAAGACTCATATTTCTGCTGGTTCTTCAACACAATACAGCAGAGGGCTTTACTTCATTTCTGTTGACCAGTTTGTTGACCTGTAGGAGAGACCGCTGTAAACACAATGCAAGTTATTCTGATGCTGGAATTAATTCACACTGCTCGTACAGTTATATTTACTGAGAATCAATGGGTTATAAGATCACCATGAAGAGGAGTGAGACCTTTACAAATTTATTCTGAAATTAGTCTGCTAAATTTAGCCTACTTTCACAGTAATGTACTAAATTCTATTACAAAGAATTATTTTTTATTCTCAATATTTAGATCCAAAAAACATGAACAGACAAGTTTCCATATTTTGGAATGAAATACACTCTATAACAGTCGTTCCCAGCCCTTGTCCTAGAATACCCCCAAAGTAAGCTGGTTTTCATTTCAAGTAAGCTGGTTTTCATTTCAACCAATCTTTTCATTGAAAACATGCATTTGATAATTTTGTGCTGAAACAGATTTTAACACAATGCAGGTCTGGCTCGCTATCATTTACTTTGTCTTTGAACTGTCTCTCTCTCTAAAAATATAAAATCTGCTTCGCGAATGAACAAGGCGATTGTTGTGTTTCTTGGTGAGGTGAATTTAGTAAATAAATTGGTGGAAAGTGGACTGTGATTTAAAGAATCTTTTGTGCCTGTTCAACCATTGCCAACTCTATCTAAGAAAATACTGTTCTCAAATGGTTATGGCTGGGGATTTTAATTGCACTATCAACCACATGCAAGATAGGAATCACGAAGAGCCCCACCCCCAAGGTCTCTTTTTAAAATCGGTTTTGAAATACTTTGATTTGGTGGATGTGTGGAGGTTTCTGCATCCATCTGAAACACAATATTCACGGGTTAAGGTAAACTCTAACTAGATATCAGGGGCAAGACTAGATAGATTTTATGTGTTTAAACATAATATAACCAGATTTATCAAGAGTTCAATATCACCCTCTCATCTATCTGACCATCATTTCTGCTCTGTTTCTGTTTCATCACCAGAAACTTTTCATAAATCATAAACTCTCTCTCTCTCTCTCTCTCTCTCTCTCTCTCTCTGTGAGTGAGAGTGCTGTGTGAGTGAGAGCTGTGTGTTTGATCTTTATTTCTGTATTTCCCCCCTTTTCTATAACTTTTTTCTTTGGTGGTTGGTCTCCCGTTTATGGTGGAGGGGCTTTCTTTATTTCTTTCTTTTTAGGTTTTAGGATAGATAAGTTTTTCTCACTGTTTTTTTGGTTTTTAGGGTAGGGGGCAGGAGTTTGCACCAGGTGGGGAATGTTCCCCCGTTTATTGCAAATGGGGTGTTAGAGTGGATTTTAAGCTACTATGATAAATTGGTTAGGCCGATTAAGATGATACCTCTTGGGTGTAAAATTCCCAAAATAAAACATGTAATGTCCTTCCGCAGACAGACCTACATGATTCTTAATAAACCTGATGAGAACCTTGAGGTTTCAGTGACCGTTTCGGAGGAAGGGAAGAATTATGCAATATACATTAGCTCAGAAACTATGAGGTGCTTTAGTTGTGGGGAACGGCATGTTTTTATGTTTTTAAATACGCCGTCAAAAACACTGGAAGCCTCTTTCCGTGTGTTTCATGGAGAAAATGTTTATGGTGTTTGTGAGCACGGACAGTCGTGACGGGGCTACGGAAGCGCCTGGGGTTGGTGAGGAGGGGCATGGAGGGAGCGGGAGCGGTGGGTTAGAGTCGGAAGTTGGCGTAGGGGAGATAGGGAGTGCCGGCGGTGCTAGCGAGTGGGGGGGGGGGGGGCAGGGAGTTTACGGTGGGGCTTCAGTCTCAGGTGAGGGAGGTGAAGAGACTGAAGGGAATGGGGACGAAGAGACACAGTCTCAAGAAATTGATTTTGACGATGCGATGTCGGATATATCGGTCTGATATCTCGGAGGGTGCGTTGTACTCCGTTGATGACATTCGTAATTTTCTTGACGAGACGAAGGGCAAGGCAGTAAATTTGTCGGATTATTTTCCGGACCTTGATAAATTTATACTGTCGGCGTTAGTTTGGCAGAAGACTGCTGGTTTCGATTTACTGTCGGAGCAGCAGCGATATCGTTGGAAAAAGCACGTTACTATGGCGAGGCGTGTCAGAAAGTCGGCTGGGGTAGTAATGAGGAAGGGGGTAGGGAAACCAGAAGGAAAGAGAACAAGAAAATAAAATGCAAATGAACTTTATGGTGATTCCTGTCTCTTGCTTTTTCATCTTTCACGCGTGCTGGTTCCTTGTTCTTTTCCTCCCTATGGATAGGTCTATTTTACACATAGGATCCCTAAATGTGAATGGTTTCAGAGATGGAGGGAAACGGGTGCTAGTAGCTGAGTTGCTACGGTAAAAAAATTGAGAGGTGACGTTTCTACAGGAGACGCATAGCGATCACAGCAATGAGGTTGATTGGGGTTTGTGGTGGGAGGGGCAGTATGTCCTCAGCCATGGGAGTAATGTTAGTGCAGGGGTGGCAGTGCTGTTCTCTCCAGCACTGGGGGTGAATATTTTATCTAAATGGGAGGTCGAAGATGGGCATCTTTTGGTAGTGAGGGCTGAAATTAATAGTTTTGTGTTTATTTTTGTGAATGTGTATGCTCCAAATAGGGGGGCGCAGAGAATTGAACTGTTCAAGAAAATATCACAGTTTCTGAAGACATTTGATTCTGGGGATATTTTTGGTTGTTGGGGGGGATTGGAACTGCACTTTAGATTTTACACAGGATAGGAATGGGGGGGAACCGCATCTGCAATCTGCAGAGACCTTAGCAAGAATCATAAAGTAACTTAGCTTAACGGATATGTGGAGGGATAAGAACCCAAGGGCACAGCAGTACACATGGGTGAAGAATGGGGTGGGGGGAGTGTATTCAGCTCGACTGGATAGGCTGTATTTTTCTAAGAGTGCGAGGAATAGGGTCATAAGTGCTGCTATATGGCCAAGTGCTGTTTCTGACCACGAGCTTATTACTGTTGATTTTATTATGGTGGTGCAACAGCATAGGAGCACATATTAGCGTATTAATGCTAAGTTTCTGCACGATGTGGGCTTCCAGGAGAAGTTTGTTTTGTTTTGGGGACATTGGTGGGGGCTTAAAGGGCAATATGCAAGTTTAACACAATGGTGGGATGTGGGGAAGGTGCAAATACAGGTCGACAGTACGCAGCACAGTTGGCAGCACAGGTCAAGCAAGCTGTTTGCACACTGGAGCAGGACATTTTACAGCTGCAGCAGAAATTAGCCAGTGATATTGAATCTGGCTCATATGATGACCGCCAAGCAGCAGGAGCTGAGCTCTATCCTGCAGGAAAAGGCTAAGGGGGCCATGATTAGGAGCAGGTTTCCATTAGGGACATGGATGCTCCGACTGCGTTTTTCTTTAATCTGGAACGCAAGACAGGGCAGTACACTCTAATTCACTGTTTGAGGTCTCCTGACGGGCAAGAGACGTCAGATCCTACAGCGAGCTGTATGCGGCCAGCAGGGTCGGACCAGCAGTGCGCAGCTGAACTCTTACAGCACCTCCCATCACTGTCAGCACAGAAGAGGGAGACGTTGGACATGCCGTTCACATTTGAAGAGGTGACCAGGGCAGAGCAGCAGCTGTCCTCAGGGCGGGCCCCAGGGATTGATGGGATCCCCTCCGATTTTTATAAAACATTTTGGGGGACTGTGGGGCAGGATTTCTTTGAGGTCTTTCAGGACTGGTTGCGGGATAAGTTATTTCCTAGGAGTTGTCGGCGAGCAGTGCTGTCACTCCTTCCAAAGAAGGGTGATCTCTGCCTGTTAAAAACTGGAGACCGGTGGCCATTGTGTGTGCAGACTACAAGATTTTATCAAAATGTCTGGCGAACAGACTGAGGAACTATATTGGGTCACTTATACACCCTGACCAGACGTATTGTGTACCAGACAGGTCCATCAGGGACAATCTGTTTTTAATGAGGGATGTGATTGATGGGGTTAACCTTGGTGAGGAGGGGGTAGGGTTGGTGTCACTGGACCAGGAGAAGGCGTTTGATAGGGTTGATTATGGGTACCTTTTTAATGCACTTCGGGCTTTTGGTGTGGGGGAGGGGTTTGTATCATGGGTGCAATTATTGTATAAGGAGGCTGTGTGTATGGTAAAGGTGGGGGGGGGGGGGGGTTGAGTGTCCCAATTACAGTGGGGAGGGGGATTAGGCAAGGCTGCCCCCTGTCAGGTCTGCTCTATTCGGTGGCGATAGAGCCGCTGCTATGCCACCTAAGGGGTGGGTTGAAGGGGTGGGTTGCCAATGGGGGAATAGGGGATCCGGCAATTAAACTGTCAGCATATGCCGATGACATCACTGTGCTAGTGAGGGACGCTGGGGATGTGGACACGGTGTACAGGGGCCTGACCCTGTATGGAAAAGCATCCTCTGCAAAGGTGAACTGGGCCAAGTGTGAGGCGTTATGGTGTGGGCCGGGAGGGGGAGACACGATGTCGGGTTTGCCACGGTTCCCAGGGGAGGTGTGGTGGGGTAGGGAGGGTTTTAAGTTTTTGGGGGTCTTTCTGGGCACAGAGGGGTTTAAAAGGAAGAATTGGGAGGGTTTAGAGGAGACAGTGTGTGCCAGGTTGTCCTCATGGAAATGGTTGCTACCGCAGCTATCGTATAGGGGAAGGGTCCTGATCATCAACAACTTAGTTGCCTCGGCCCTGTGGCATCAGATGGCAGTGCTGGACCCACCTCGACAGCTGGTTAAGGACATCCAGCGGAAGCTGGTGGACTTTTTGTGGCCAGGGCAACACTGGATTAAGGCAGCAGCACTGTACTTGCCTCTGGTCGAGGGCGGACAAGGCCTGGTGGACATAGAGAGCAGGGTGGCGGCTTTTAGGCTCTGTGCAGCCCAGAAGCTGCTCTATACCGGACGCCGCAGCTGAAAACCTTCCAGACTACATCGAAGAAGGCCCTGTACCTGGTGTGCGTGAAGGTGCTGCATCTCCGAACACTGGGGGAGGTGAAGGGGTCGAGGGCAATAGACAAAGTAGGGTCGGACCTTTCTCTGAAAGGTAGTTGGCGGGCCCTGCACAAGAGACCCATTGAGAAGCGCGTGAGCGACCTTCAGTGGAGGATTGTGCATGGGGCAATAGTCACGTACAGGTACATGGCGCACCTGGATCCGACAGTGGGGGAGGGCTGTCCTTTTTGTGGGATTACGGAGAGTGTGTTTCACATTTTTGTTAAGTGTTCACGGTTGGGGGGGTTGTTTAGGCTAGTAAGGAAGTGGTGTGGGAGGTTGGGGGAGGAATACTCAGATGAGGTTTTCTTGCACGGGCCAATATACAGAGTGGTGAATAAGCGGAGGATCACGTTGGTGAATTTTTTGTTTGGGCAGGTGAAAATGGCCATTTGGCTGACACGACGGGACAAAATTGAAGGGATTGGGGGAGGGGACCCAGTGCAGGTGTTTAAGGGGTTGGTGGCAAGGCGGTTGTTGATAGAGCACGCTTATTACAGGTTGGTGGGGGACTTGGAGGGGTTTTTTGGGTTTTGGGGGTTGGAGGGGTGCTGTTGCACAGCAGGGGAGGGTGGAGGGGTACAATTGGAGTTTTGAGAGGTGAGGGGGTGGAGGGGAGTTTAGTGGGTTGGTTTCTCTCTCTCTCTCTCTCTCTCTCTCTCAGCTATTGTTCCTCCCCAGAGTGATCTTTTCTACTGGGCCAGTTCTTCCAGAGTGATCACAGACAATAATAAGAATGCTCACCACAATAGGAGCTCTCACAGGGTAAAGATTTCATGGCACAGAGTCCTTATCTTTTGCCAAAATTCCACTGGAAATATTTTATCTCATCTGACAGGGCCCTGTGGCATTCGGAACACAGTCACAGTTTTGGAATTCTTGGCTATATTACTAAACAAAACAAAGTATAAGAGCATGGGGCCGCATGTATGAAGGGTGCGTACGCATGGAAAGGATGCTGAGCAACTTTCTATGCAGAGATCAAAAAATGCTAAGGGAAGAGAATTGTAAATATGATTTTCTTTTTGTTATTTAGCTTATTATATGTGATATGTGATGGCCTAATGTTTGATTCCAGTAGAGTACCGTGAATTTACCATCCATCTGTTTTAATTGCACATGCTTACTTCACTTTTTCCCTCACTGAATGGTGCAGTTATGAAATTACATGTGATCAGTTTTTCCACAAAATATACACAGATAATTATGCCAGCTAACTTGATGGACAGACAATTCGCCATCTCTGATTACCTTCATGTGTGATCAAGTACTAAATTGGCAACGTGCATATATCAAGTTGCATAATGTAAACTGTTGACCACTTTTAAAATGTATTTTAATATGCGCTTCTCTGAACTGGCAACATTCAATGCCACAGTGACTGTCTGCCTCTCCACATATGTATTTTTATTTCACACAAAACTATGCAGGCCCTCAAAAGATAATTTTCTTTCTGTTATGAACTTCTTCAATTAAAGTTGCAGTTTCACAATTTGAGAAATTTCTTCACACTCCGATCTGCCAATATTTTCGACATTCCACCTTATAGACAGGATATGAATGGGATATGTAAATCCCATTCACACGCCAGTGTGACACCCCTGGGAGAGAGATGCGGCACTGCCAGGGAACACCATTGGTTGACGCATAGAGAGAAAGAGCACACCCGCACAAACCATCATAACCCTTCCCCCTCATGGGTTCCAGGCAAAAACAATGAACTAAAACAACAAGCTAAAATAACAAAGACAAAAGAAAGTAAAACGGCGCAACAACTTTCCCGTGCGCCACCTACTTCCCAGCCGGCACCAGCCCCTCAAGCATTCCAGCTAAGGATTACTTCCTTTTTCTTGGTCTTGTGTTCAGATAAACAAAACTGAAACGAAAATCATAATGCACTCTCGGTATGAGCTCCCATTCTCGGCCCCAAACTGTGGAGAGCAGCATACCTTTAAGCACCTGGGTTGATTAGTTAACGCAACTCAGGTGCGTGTGCTCTCCCCACCAGCCGGCGCAGCCGAGACCAATCCAGGTTGGTTCTCAGCATGCATGCACACTGTGGTTGCATTAGGGGCTGCAGATGGGGCTTGCAATGAATATTGGGAATACCTGCATATTGTCATTCCTTTTGGTCTGTTCCCAAGATGTATACTGCCACGTTACAGAATCAAAGCAAATTTAGGTGAGGGTGGAATTTAAGATAAAGGCTACCCTGTGTGAGGTCCACAGGCACCATGTGAACCCAGCACCCCTGTGATTTTCTTACCTAAATGTTTGATACTTTTGAGGTCGAAGAAAGCCAGATGACCAGAGGCTATAATGACCTGAGGACTCATCCAAGAAGCGTCAGCCTCAATCCAAGCTGTTGGGGTTAGGTCTGTGGGGGTTTGAGTAAGAGGTGAAGGTGGCTTGGCCAGACGTGACTGCCCAGAGTGCCTGTCATTGGGTTGACAGGCTGTGCTTTGTCAATAGGCATGAATTGAGTGTCAATCAAATGCACTGGTATCAGTCTATCACTGGGGGAATCAACATGAATCCGTCATGGGTCGGTGGACTAGCATATTTTCCCACCATGTCGGGGTGGGGGGTGGTGTCAGGTCTGATCTGACCATAAGCAGAACACAGGGCCCTCATCGGCATTTGTCAATCTCAGTTGATTCTCACACTCAAATTTCCTGAAGGGGTTTTTTGTTGTGACAGATACTGTACACATCGCTTTACATGAAATGTGCCATTGAACTTTGCCATAAACTATATATAAGGTCCTCAATGAAGGCTGAACAAGGTATTATTTTATATTATTTCAGTCACATATGCTATGAACTAAAACCATATACAAAAATCTATACTGACAACCATTTTATATGCATATCATATCATAGTGCTTCTCATTACATGCAGTGTTTACTAGGCCTGTTTCAACTTTGTTCTGCTATTCCTAGTTTACTCCAGTGGTAATAATAGATTGACAGACCTTACAATAACAAGTAATACTGCACATAGCCATTGTACTATTGTATTTGATTTTTCTCACATTTTGTAGCAGAAATGCACTGCAGTTGCAAAGTGTGAGTGAATGTCATGTTGAGAGTTAATGAAGTCACTATGTCTTTACATTGGCTGTGTAGGCTTTGCCAGACCTGTTTTTAAATGCAAAAGTCAGCAAATATTAGATGGTGAAATGATAAAAACAAAGCCCTGTATAAGAGTAAAAGACCGACAGAGCAGTCTCTAGCCCAGCAGATACTTTTAATGACATGCTTCAATATGGCACCCCATAGCATTCATATGGCTGGCCTGCTCGGTTAGGTGATTGTTGTTAAGCTGGCCATTACACTGTGTGACCAAATGGGAACAATCCTGAAGAAAACATGGACCAGACAGAGTGTCTCGACCCCGAGCAGAAAGGCCAATTCGACATGGTATACAGTCTCCCTTCAGCTCCCACCATTAGGCATTATACATAATCAAAGTAACCGTCTAACCAATGGCAGTCTTTCACATCAGAGAAAAAGAAAAATTTCTCCGATATACGCTTACGAGACCTGTGCCAAGACTCCTCTCCAAAATTCTAGAAAGATATACTGATAGATGAACAATTTATAACTGTCAAATGTGGTGCTACAAGGACATTATCCCTATGGCCAGATTTGTAACATTAAGCCAATTGAAAAGCCAAATTTACCCCAAGTGTATGAAGAAATAAAAATATATTATTATTATTATTTTTTATTTTTTTAATCATTATTATTAATTGGCATCTCCAAAAAAAACTGCTTTGCTTCATCAAAAACAAATGCATCACAACAAATTGGTATGGCTCATTTAATCACAACCTTTCTAGCAGTTATATAGTGTTCCGTTATACAACAGTTTTATCAGACATTCTGACTTGGCTCATTTGGTAACCTTCATATGCATGAACTTTTTGTTTACATTTTTCGAATCATATTTTAAATGGTTTGGATATTGAAATTAGTTTCATTTCGACAGTAGATTTTGGAATGTTGTTTCCGCTCAAAGCATATACGAGTTGTGAGGAATTGGTATTAGGAACAAAAACACTTTCTTTGTTTTGACAAGCTGTGTAAATCAAGTGATGCAGCCGGGCACAGTTCCTCTCCTGGAGTTAAAAGGTGAACTCATTAATTGGATGATGGTGGGAAAAAGTGATGTACACCTCTGAACCTCTGTTTGAATCTTTAGAGGGGCATTGGCAGCAAATTGATAAAGGGTTAGAATTACAGCTTTTAGTCCAGGTAAGAATGACATATTGTGAGTCTGTTCCAAATGTAAGGCTCTTACATCCAGAAAGTTATTCAATGCTGGTTTCAATAACAATAAAAGCATGATAAAAGCTCTAAATAACTGTCTCTTTGTTCATTTTAAGGCATAATCCAAGTTTTTGGATTTCAGGTCTTATATGCCAATGACTAAAAGATGAAAGTGCTCTGCATGTGCAATTTGAAAGCCTGATCTCCAGGAAATATGTTCTCCATGCCACTTCCATCATCCAATACATTAACCGAATGAATTAGTATTCTGTTTTCACATTCAGTTTTTCCCTCTATTGAATGCCGGCTAAATTGATGCATGGCTGGCTTTTGTCTTAAGAATAAAACTGAACAATGAATGCCCATGTCTCTTTACTCAGCTTTTGATCTTTCACAAAGAGCACCCGCCCACCCCAACCCCCCTTTCGGTATGTGATGTGAAAAAGAGGGTGGGCCACAAGTGAGAAGGAGATAAACATTGGACCACTGCTTGGCATTGCAGGACGCGTTGTAGCATTTCAGCTATCTGTATGACTTACTTCCCATGCTGACCCATGGGGACTGCTTAATGACCTGACAGATGAAGTGATGGCTGGAGGTCAAAGGGCATGCTCTTCTGACCCTTGTAGTCCATTCTCTGGCCCCTGACTGCAACCAAGACACTTCAGAAAATGAGCTTGTGAAGAGTTCAAATGTGACCCAGGCCCCCAGTAACGGACAGTGATGGCATTTAACTAGTCAGCCTTTGTGGTAAATGATTTACCAACTGTGTCGGCTTCATACCACAGGGTAAGGGGATGGCAAGGGTGTGGTGACAAGGGGTTCTGACACATTTTCAGGGGATGAATTATCTGTAAACTTTTTGTGCAGTTGCATATATAACAAATGTATTAATTGCTCTCATTTTGTTATGTAATATGTGCAAAATAACAGTTGTTTTTATTGTGAATTCTCTTAAATGACAATCATACTTTTCTAACAAGTGAAACTAGGGGTGTGTGCAGGATTTAAAAATCTGCCTGTCATGAGAATGCCAAAGAGATTAGTGAATGCTGGGTGGGGATGGGGAATTTATGATTGTTGGTAGCAATAAAAACAATGATTCTTAACTTACCAAGGTCCTGTTGTGCTGCTGAATTCAGTGTCCGTTTCTCTTGCACATTCCCCGGTACTTTGCATGTAGGCTACTGATTTCAAATTAAAGTTTGGCATGTTAAAATGATTTCTTGGTTTTGTGGTTTTAAAATAATGTCGGAATTTCTCATAAAGAATTTTAAATTAACCAGATGCGGTACGGTAGGGAATGTAAATTGGTAAATCATGATGCTCTGACTATCTGTGTACAGTTCTGGTCACCATTATTGGCACCCTTGAATTTTTTGTATAACCTGTACAATATCTTCAGAAATAAATGTAAATGTACCAAGTTTGTATCTTCAGAATATTTTAATAGGATGTCCAAAGTAATTCAACAAAAAAACATTATTTTTCAACTTACATGTAGTAATTTCAAAGAAGAAATAGAAAATATGACCTGGACAATCATAAAGGCACCCTTCCTTAATATTTGGTTGCACACCCTTTGGCAACGATGACTGCCTCCAGACGCTTCTTGTAGCCATCTATAAGCTTCTTGCACCTGTCAGCTGGTAGTTTCTCCCACTCTTCCTTTGCCATTTGTTCAAGCTCTTGAATGATTGCAGGATTCCTTTCCCCAATGGCAGATTTCAGCTCTCTCCAAAGATTTTCAATAGGATTGAAATCAGGACTCATTGCTGGCCAGTTTAAAACAGTAAAATTTTTCCTTTTCAACCATTCTTGAGTGCTTTTGGATGTGTGCTTTGGGTCTTTATCGTGCTGGAGAACCCATGATCTTCGACCCAAACCTAGTTTTCTTACACTGGGTAGCACATTTTGCTCTAAAATTCCTTGGTAATCCTCTGACTTCATGATTCCTTCGATACGGTCAAGGCCTCCAGGACCAGAGGCAGCAAAGCAGCCCCACAACATTATGGATCCTCCACCATGCTTAACTGTAGGTAGGGTGTTCTTTTCCTTATAAGCTTCATTTTGTTGTCTATAAACAAATCACTGGCGTGCATTGCCAAAAAGCTCTATTTTGGTTTTGTCTGTCCACGGAACATTTGCCCAGAAGGTTTGTGGTTTGTCCAGGTACTCTTTGGCAAAGATCAGTCATTCCTTTTTATGTCTTTTTTTCAGCAGTGGGGTCCTCCTTGGCCTTCGCCCATTTATTTAGATAGACTTTATTAATCCCCAGGTGGGGAAATTTGGATGTTACAGCAGCAGATAGATAAAGCCCTTCTTGGTTTAGTGTGCGGCATATGGTACGCGTTGAAATCATGACTCCAGATTAATCCAGGTCAGCCTTCAGCTCTTTGGTCGTTTCACCTGGTGTTTTTTCCACAGTTCGCACCAACCTCCGAAGATTTCTCTCATCGATTTTCCTCTTCCCCCATGTCCAGGAAGGTTCTTGACAGTTGCATGCTTAGCAAACTTATTAATAACATTGCGCACTGTTGAAACAGGGATAACAAGGTCTTTGGAGATAGCCTTGTACCCTTTAGAGGTCTCGTGTTTGGTGATAATAGCACTTCTGATGCTCTCAGACAGCTACCTTGTCTTCACCATTGTGAAAACAGAACAGGGAATAACAAGTGGCTTTTTTAAGCATTAAAGTCATTATTCATTGGCTAATTCAAATCATGTGGGCACTGACAATTTATCACAGGTGAGTCTAATTTCTAATTTATCACAGGTGAGTCAAATGTATTTATTTTTTTCAAACTGATTTGAAGGGTGCCAATACCAGTGTCATGGCAATCTTTCAGTTTTTATAGTTTTTTCCTCCTATTGTTTTTTTAAATTGTTATTGTTTCATCATTTGCTGTTCTGTACCAAAGCACTAGATTCCTTTTGTTCAGGAGATATTCTACGTGATGTACTGAAATTTCATGGGTGCCAATAATGGTGACCAGAACTGTATAAGAATGATGCCCTCTGTTATTCTGAAGATTTTATGTTGCAATGCAATTGGAATTCTCAAAATACTACACCAAAATCTGTATTGTTACCATCGATTTGTCATTATAATATTATTTCTCAGCAGATACCCTACCTTTAATTTTAAGCAGGGGAAATTCACCAGAACACCTGTTTAGAAATCTATGTGAGGAGGGCATTGGATGAACGTTCATCTGACTGAACTTAGAGGCTCAAACTGTCATACACTCTCCTGCTGGTGGTGCTTGCCCCTTTTCTACTCTGGCCAAACTGAAAAGTATGCTACATGATTTAAGCATTACGTTATCAACAGATCATTTCATATAAACAGTTTACTAAAAAGATTATTTTGAGCTGCTCCACCTTTGCTTGTTGTTAAGTAGCCTATATTGGCAGGCTAACTAGCTATGTAGACTCTGGTGAAATGTTACCATTAGCAAAAGTTACACTCAATCAATTTTCCAACAGGCGATCACAATTATTGTCAGAAGCTCCATCTTTGTTAAGGTGTTGTATGATCCTATCAGTCCAAACTTTGTTGATTTGCAATAATGTTATCAATTTCCCGCTGATCAAAAATTGACTTAAGCTATTATGTTATTATTATAAGCTATATGTCATATAACGTAAATACAGCTACATAGGCTAGCTTACAACTGAAAAAGTTGTAATATGACTTCTAATGCAATACATTTTCTACAGCTTTGCAAAGAAGAAAGAGAAAGAACCAGAAACACAAGATATGTGGTACATAAAATCATTGATTATCAAGCCCGCCGCATTGTAATAGCCTACCAAGGTGATACACGTTTTGCCCCAGGGTTGCGGGAGCATCTTTTGTTTACAAACATGAAGTGGGTCTATTAGCCAGCCAGACTAGCCCGACTACTTCAGGCTAGAAGCGATAGCTACTGCTTTGATGGCGTTTTCACTAGATGTCTGCTAGACCTGCCTAGAATAACAGTGAACAACATTCACTGGATAACCCATTCAGTTATTAGTGCCCCCACTAGTAAAAAGGAAAAAGTTACCCCTGACAGGTTGTGCTGATATGGCAATGTGTGCCACTCAGCCACTCTTGCCAGAGAGGCTAGCAGTACATACATTTTTAAAAAAGTTTATGTTGTTGAAGTAAAGTCACAGATGCATATTCTCAGAGAATCTTTTTAAAAAATTCTTATTATTATTGGTTAAATCTAATAAATATGTAACTAAATAAAATAGTAAGATGGTGGTTTGTGGGGGTGCAATGGTACCCCTGGGTGCCTATGACTGAATGCCACTGAGTGCAATCACTTTAAAATGCTTTTCCTAAAGGCTAAGAATGTTTTATGTGGTTTAAAGCACAGAAAATGGCACCAAAGGAGGTTGTCTATGAATGTGTATTTGTATGCATGTACACTGTACTTTAGGTCAGGTGGGGACCTCGACTGTATGTGGGTGTATGCTCCACAACTGCAATCCCAGATTTTTAATAAGCTGTTAACCCTCCTGTTCTGTTCATTTTTCAGGTACAGCAAAAATGTTCCCGGGTCAATGTGATCCGGTGCATGTTTAAACATCCAAAAGTTGTCAGAAACCAAAAACTCCTAATAAACATTGTTTGGGTACCTAATTACTAACAATTCCATCAAAATTTAGTGCAATGGTGTTATTCACCTCTCACAGATCATGGTTTCATTAGGATAATTAACTCGTTTTTCATAAAATGTTCAAACTCTTTTTTCTGTATATTGGAAAAACCTAGATATAAAATACACTAGATTTATATAACATTTAATTTAAAATTTGTTTTACATTTTTAAACATTTTTTTTTTCATGGGGTGATGTTGCTAAATAGAGATGAGACACCTCTTCTGTTCAGGGTCAAATTGACCCGTTCACTTAAAATCAAGCCAAATGAGTCATAAGGATTTTTATTGAAAGTAATCTTTATTTATGCAATGTTTAGAATGTTTAGAACCAGAAATGAACAAAAATGAACAAGAGATGAGCAATATGAACGAGGCGTGTGTGTGTGTGCGTGTGTATCTGTGTGTCTACACAGCACATGAGGGACAAGTCGTCACGGTATGCTTTGTGCAAATGAATTTTGCACGTCGCACATGTCGTGCTCATCTTGACGTCATGCAGACCTGGCACCTCTTCCACATCCTTCTTCCCCCAGCAGCAACCTAGAAAGATGAGGGAGATGATTACTATGTCTTTTTGCTGATCCCGATCCCCTGACACGCACACATGCACGCGCGCGCGCACACACACACACACACACTTAAGCCGCGTTTCCACCAAAAGTACCTTGGTGGAACTTTTAGTCCCAGGAACTACTTTTCAAGGAACTAAAAGGTTCCTTCAGCCCATGGTTGTCTGCGTTTCCACCGCGGTCTAAAGTCCCGCGAAGATTTGGCAAATTAGCCCACTGATGTATGAAAAAGCGACGTTGTCGTCGGTCCATCTGTCATATGATTTCTTCTGTAACCCCATACTACCACCGAAGCCTACATTATTTTCTAATAACCGGGACAGCCCGGAGGGGTTTATTCCACTTATATACAACGGGTTACCAACAATGACTATATATGGTTACTTTTGTATTTATTGATTTTTATTGATTTAATCACCTGGAATTGAAATATTCTTCCGCGGCCGTTTGGGCATATTTGCCGTTGTCAAGCAAAACTGTCATTGGTAGTTGAACTTGGACCGTTGTTATGCAACAAATAGGATATAACAGGCCAATAGTCAGATTGTAACTGTTTTATATATCCTCTCAAACACATTCATTATGTTTTTATGCGAACATTCGCTTTCATGTCTTGACACCCGAAGCGACAGAATGCATTCACATTTCCAATATAACTGGCAACAACAGCAGAAAACATACACACGTTGTAAACAATTTGCTGTTTGATTACTTTCTCATCGTCAATTCCATATACGCAAAATTACAAGAATAGAACGAAAACTCGGACTTGCGTGAATATTTAAATTAGCAGTGGTACAGCCACCGTTTGCTTTCCTTCGAAGTTACTGCTAGCCGAGCAGCGAAGTGTGCCCTCCAGATGCAAACCATGCACCATAAATTAGTCCATAGTCTTCCTGGTCTTTTTGTGGAATTGAAGAATGGCAGAGTAAAATTACGGCAGTCTGAAAAAGCTAAAGGGACGATTACTAGAATTAGTAAAAAGAATGATAGTATAAGTAAGTATAAAGAATAGTTATTTTACCCTGACAAAAAGTGTGGAAGGTGATTTCCAGTTTGCTTTTACTGTATCACCAATGTGAATTACGCAGAACTACCGCATACCTCACATAACTGTATCAAACGTTTTGAGTCAATTATAACGGGCTAACAAAGAAAATCCGGAAGAAAATATTCAGCAACCGAATTAATCCGTTTGAATGTTTTGGTACGTAATATGCTGTCCCAGCACGAATGCTTAGCATTTTATAAAACGAATACTAAAGCAAGAAAAGAACAGAAGAGCACACGTTATAATTCCAAGACGTTGGCAGGCTATAACCAAAACTAGGCTACTGCGCCGCATAACATACAGGTTTGATTTGAAGTTATTAAGAAAATAAATCGGTTTGCGCCTGCGTATTTTTAAACATGGCGGTTGAAAATAAACACAAAAAAATGCTGGGAGTACTCGACCAATCAGAAATGTTCAGCGCTGCAAGCTCCACCCAAAAGGTTCCTGTACTTTCGGAAAGTACTACCCCCCGAGCAGGACCTTTTTTGGGGGTAAAATAAAGCCCCTGGAACTAAATTTAGACCCTAGTTCCTGCGGTGGAAACGCACTGAGTTCCTCAAAAGGTTCCTAGTTCCGGGGTAAAGTTCCTGCGGTGGAAACGCGGCTTTACTTACCTCAGGCACTGGTGTACTAGGTGCAGCCCTCTCCTGGATCTCCCTCACTGTGTCTGCAGTGGCTGGGGTTCTTGTGCTGCCTCCGTTGTATATGCGGTACCACGAGTGCCTTCCCCAGCTTCTCGTGGAAGATGCGCCTCTTGTACAGCTTTGACATGTTCCACTCAGGAAAAATCTCCGTCCAGATGATGAACGTATTGTAGGCCAATATATCAATTATGTTATAAAAGATGCCTAAAGGCCAGCGCGCAGTCATTCGCTTGGTGCTGTAGGACCCTGTTACTTTGTCCAAGTTGTTCCGCCCCCCCTTCGGTGGCATTGTAATCTAGGATCATGCTTGGTTTCTGGTCCTCTCTGGTGCTGATTTTGGCATTTTTATGGAGAGTGCTCATGAGACACTAGGGCTGTGGTGTCTGTGAAGACGAACTTGGACAATTGAAGGGCCCTATACTTGAATACCAACAGTCGGCATATCTGCACTTTCTCGCACTTTACAGGTGAGGTAGGGATAATGGATAATAAGGAGAAAGAGTGTTTGTATGTATGTGTGTATTTGTGTGTGTTAGATTGGGGTGAAATGTGTGTGTGTGTGTGTGTGTGTGTATCGGCATGTATTACTATCTTTGTGAGAACCAAATGTCCCCACAAGGATAGAAGGATGAGGAAAATTACGCAAGGTGAGGACCTTTTGCTGGTCCCCACAAGTTCAAGAGGCTGTTTTAGGGTTAGGACTTAGGGTTAGGCATGTATTGGTTGGGGTTAGGGTTAGGGTTAGAGGTTACGGAATGAATGTAAGTCAATGGGAAGTCCTCACAAGTATAGCAATACAAACATGTATGTGTGTGTCTGTGTGTGCGTGTGTGCATGTGGGTGTGTGTGTATGTGTGATTGGAGTGAAATATGGTGGGAGGGAGTAGGAAATACCTTATGTCTCACATCTGCAAAGAAAGCCTCCACTTTCACTGCCGGGTCAAATGGACCCGAACAGTATCTCTGTGATATAAACATGCAGGGGGGGTTTGCAAATACATGAAATGAACCATTTTCATTTCAAATGTTGATTATACTAATTAAGGCCAGTAGAAGAAGTTTCATACTGAAAAAATACTTAAGTATTTTTCCTAGATTTTCAAACTTTAAAAAGGGTCAATTTGACCTGCAACATAACAGGAGGGTTAATTCTTCTTTATGACATGTTTCATATTTAGAGGAATTATTTGCCCTCTTAAGCCACTGTCATATGCCATGACAGTCCAAATAGGATCAGAAGAGCTGGACTCAGGGAGATACTGGAATTCTGGTTATCACTGTCTTTTATTTAGTAATTAGCTTGACAGATTATGCAATAAATAAGAAAAACATCTTCTCCTTTCACTTATCCAGGATCTGGGTAAAAAATATAAACTAAAATAAACTAAAAAAAATAACACAAGTCAGCTTTTCAGCCTGGTTTTGCTGGTTGGATCCATGCTCACTCTCTCTCTGCCTGGGAGTTTCCTGGTCTCAGACGCATGCTGTGCAAACAAGCACACTTTTAAGTCCTGGACTAGACTGATGAACACGATCCAGGTGTGTAACCAGTAGGTCCTCCAACTGCCTCTGAGCCCTGCCACAGCCACATTATGTCAGAAATAGCCATGCATGCCATGAGGAATTAAGTTAAAATGCATTTGAAAGAATTTTCAACAATTCTAAGGCCAGTATACTGAATATTGTATACTTTCTAATTCCTAAAATATACTAAATATTTTTAAATATGTTATTGAAGTTATAACAATTTGTTTTTAATAAAACATTTTATATATAATTACAAGCAGTAAAGAAGAGGTCCATGCAAAATTCCCTAAATAGGAAAAAATAAGCATTATCAATTTTATACCAGTTTTACTTTTGTAATTATCTGGAAAGTTTAATGGTTTGTTTACATATTTTAATGGCTTCAATACATAGATGAAAATGTAAAGTATGATTTTTTTTCATTGTTTGAGTTCTATAACATCACCATGTGTTTTGACTGGGCCAATACTGTCGAGTTGCAGTCTCTGTGCCTGTCAGTGTAAATACCAAGTTACATCATATTATATCAAGCTGCTTTTGAATTCTAAGCATTTTTGCAAGAAGTCAGGCCCACTGAAACTTCATTGTTGTCCATGTTTGTTTTGAAAACTTTCTGTAAACTTTCTGCTTTTTAAAAGGAGCTCCTGGACAAATCAGATCAAACTGCATGCCAATAAATCAAACAGCATTGGAGGAGAGGTTTTTTAAGCATTTTACAAAAAATGCATACTTTTTAGAAATCCTAGAGGCAAATTGTCCCTTGTGGGGAGATGCACCTACAGTATGTACCACGTTGTGTGGCTGCACCAGGAGTTCTATGCTTCAAAAGTTTGCATTTTCAAATGTCTGTTATAGCACCACCATGTGGCCAATTCGCACCAAATGAACAGGGTTTACACATACTACTGACCTCTATAAGCATGCTACAAGCTTAGACCCCTAATTAGAAACTTGACTTACACATGTAAATATGTATTAAGTTACAATCCCTTCATGAAAATAAGAATCAAGCCATATATACAATCATAGCCTACGTGTAGAATTTACTAGTAAAATTTACTGGCAGCAATTGCAATATGTGCATGAAGAAGGGGCCTAATGAATAATAAAAACAGAGCCTCTATAACTGGTAATCTTGCATGGATTTACTTCAGGAGCGTCGGTAGAAAATAAGGTAACCGAGTCTTCCCATGTGAACAAAAGGCAACAATGAAGTCAAGCGGAGTCAAGCCACACTTCCCCCAAACTACAGTAACCTGGGAGCCAGCAACCCGCTGCTTGAGTAATGTTTTGCATACAATGATCGCGACAGCAGAAGTGTGGAGAGAGTGATGAGGCACCCTGCAGTCCACAGTATCATGCCATATCTTTGACCCCTGCAGATAGTGCCTGTGGAGAGTAAACACACCTCACTGTGCAAGGAAACAGTTTTCTTTTGCATACTATAAACACCTTGGAATTTGCAGGTCTAATTAAATGTAAGATGGTTTTAAAAGTGTCTTTTCAAGCCAATGCAAACCACAATAAGGCAGGGTTGTTCAGCATGTAAGAGAATCAATACTTATTGCTGTTCAGGCCCAGTTAGATTGCTGACCAGTAATTTTGGTATATTATGTAATACATTTGCCTTTGTGCATGTACTGTAACACAAGGTAGGTCAGAAGCCTCAGCTGCAGCACACAATATTTATATTATTCCTCACTAAACTGTAGTTATTTTGGTCAAAAGGACAACTGTGTATGAGAAAGCCTTTTCCCCCATATTTGCTTGTGGTAAAGTAACACAAATGTAATTTCTGCTATGACGTTTAAAAATTCTACCCTTTAACACATTATCAAATTTAACATTTCAAAAATCTTGTTGTGAAGACAGCATGTACACAGTCGCAGATTTTCCCTCCACAAAGATTACACAAGCTGTTGCAGTTTCCTCAAAATACCCATTATGAACAGAGGCTTCCTAGTATTGACCAAAGAAACCGTACATCCAGTGTATATACTTATGTTTCCCATGCTATGACTGAATCATTTAATGTAATTGGTAATTGAGATGTATAAGAGAGTTGAGCTCAGCAAAATGAGTGAGCATTGAAGATGATTTCACATACTGACAAAACAAGAGTGTGAACATGCCCTAGCATAGGATCCTCTTAATATTGGCAGATTAATAGCATCTCAATGAATACAATGTAAAAAGCCATATTATTTGCCAATACAAAGCATAGTGTATGTGTCAGGGTTTTCAGGGAAATGGACCCAAACGCAGAGTGGGAAAAAGTCACGAAACTCCAAAGGGGTAAATCTGAACAAAGAATTTAATACAAAAAACTCAGGAACAAACAAAGGGGCCACGAGGGGCAAAACCACAAACTCAAACACACAGGACAGAACACAGGAAGGGCAGAACAGACAGGTCAGAATACGGACAGGCGGAACACACACAACAGAACAGAAGCAGGCAGAAACACAGTCAAAAACACAAGCGGGAATTCAGGCAGAAACACACAGTCAAAAACACAAGCGGGAATGCAGGCAGAAACACAGTAAAAAAAAACACAAGCGGGAGTGCAGGCAGAAACACAAAGAACCAGCACCCAAGTCAGCCAAACCAAGAACCTAAATAGACAGGGGCTAACAAGACACAGGAGAACATAATGCACAATTAACACAGAGGTGAGGGATAATGAGAGGCAGGTGGTAACAATGATTAAATAACGAGACAGAAAATAATTGAATAATGAGACACTCAGGCACACCAAACTAAGGGACGTGAGACAGGACAAAAACTACAGGGAGGCAAGAACAGGCAGGAACAGAGGAGGCACAATCATGACAGTATAGCCTACTCTACGCATCTGTAAGAAACATCTGTCTGTTCTGTATAAAAAAACTGATGCAACAAGGCTGCTATGTTACAACTAAATTTTCACAATTACTTTTCACACACACAATTCCAAAACAATGCTACCTGTTTTCCCACGTGACTTTGCCCTGAGCAATTGCTGTTCATCAGGAAAGTAATGTATAAATCTCAGCTACGGGTGAGTGAGAAGAGTTAACTACGTTATTTGCAGAAATCATTGACGCACAAGCACACCAATAATCCTTTATCAATACAGCTACTGGCAAGAAAAAATACTGGTGTTACCAAAGTTACCATCATCTTCTGTCCAATGTGTGCTTTTGCCACAGTGACCCTGACTTTGACATTGTATTTCTCCTTGGATTGTTATATTATTCTGTTCAACAGTGATTTTGTTCATGGTTATTTTTAAGACCGCTCATTAAATGGATTCGGTAACTCACTCAATGGCAATCAATGTAATTCTAGCACAATGTCATACTAAACAATGTCTTGTAGAAACTAGTCACTGACACTACACTAGACACTAGCAAGAGCAATCATCCCAGCACCTAAGGACTTGGCACATAACACAATGTATTCTGTAAATTGCATTATGTCATTTCATCGAGCACATGTTGGATTACGTGGAAACTCTTAATGGCTACCAAAAGAGTCAAGTCAGGGTTAAACCATAATGTATATTAGACTTGATTAGGCTGCAGTGGCTCACTGCCCAAGTTCTCTGCGAGTTTTCCAACAATCAGTAGTGCTCCATTTTAGGCCCGTCCAGCTCCTATGTGAGACATGGAGCAGCGGTACATTGTAGCACAAAAAGAGCAGACTCTCCTTTCGCCAGCCCTGAGCCTCAGCTCCTCCAACTCAAAAAAAAAAAAACTTTCCTCCACTGGCACCCCACTGGGTAGAAGCGCCACTGTCTCTGCAGGATGAGACACTGGCTCACAACGCCTTTGTTGCGCACCACCCAGCCGCTGGCCTTCAGCCGACTGGCAGTGCTTTGCAAGTGTATGAGCTCGGTTCGGAGCCCGGGGCCCCTTTTGTTTCCTGGCAGGCAGAGGGACCAGCAGGGGATCAGAAGCATGATGTCCCATTGTGCTCAGATCTCCGAGGCAGCAACATGCAGCCTGCCGCAGCACGCACAGCCCGACACAAACGTTCAGAGCACAGAACATTGATTTCTAAACACTTGAACGGGGAAGCAGTCTTAGAGAGTATGTAAAAAGTTCCCGGGCACCCTTGAAAAGTCCCTGCTGAAGTACTTTTTTTTTTAATGACCTGTATCTGCCCTTACAGCTTTCATACTGAGTAAGAGTCCTTTATTAATGTTTTAAATTTTCTGAAAGAAGTGAATGTTTATTTAGTAATGAATCAAAACTTCATCTGTTGTTGCTAGTTGACTGAATCTGGTCTCTATGGAAGAATTGCAAGGAAGAAATCTCGATTCAGTTTGTACATAAATGAGAGTACCATTGAGAGTAGACACAAGTTCTGTAAGGTTATAGGAATAGGAATGTAGAGAGTGAGCAGAAGTCCATGTCTGGCAAGAAAAAAGATGTCAGGATGAATTATCAGGGCCCATGCCTATTTCACAGCCCCTTGTTTCGAAGATGTATCTCAGAGTATCCATGGAGTAAGTTGACTGCACATCATGGGAGATTCCATGTCCTCTTAAATGTGGCATGGTACTTAGTTCAGTTCTGTAGCCACTCCACAACAATGCCTCATGTGGACCATAAAAAAAGAATGTAGTGACTACAAGGCTAAGTCACAAGTCAGAAGCATTTCTTAATCACGGAAAAGTTTATACAGTCGATTACTCCCAGCAGGCCTAAGATTTCCAAGTGCAGTGTTCAGTACACACCCAAGAGCTGGTGAGCAGCAATGCTAACAGAAGACCAGGAGGACTAAAAGGCAGAAGACCAATATCTTGTGTTTTCTAGCAAAGAAACTGTTGTAAAACTGCACCACAACTACATGAGGTACTAAATGCAACTATAGGCAAACTATTTTCTCTAACTATAGTGAAAATGCAGTTACAATCAGCTGATCTAAAAGGAAATGTCTCATCTTGCTGGAATAGAGCTACCTAACCATTCAGGTGGTCATGGAAACCAGACTGTGGATTAGCAAACTGCCGCTTTGAATAAAGTCTTTGAATGCATGGTAAAAGTCTTCACTACAAGTTTTTCCTTTCAACTGAATGATTATGAGAAGCTCCTCTTCTGTGGCCATATTTTCAAATACTATTCCAATGAAAATAAATAACTATGACATGTCAGTTGCTTCTGTGGATTCATCAAATTGCTGTGAGAATAAGGCAAAACTATTGATGTCTCTTTGCAACTGAGCCATCAAATTACTCCCCATCATTTCCCAACATCTTGTGATTATATTCCTTGATAACTGATATCTTTAAATTACCACAGTTATTTCAGTTCCTGTTGAGTGTTTCGTTGTTTCAGTTTTTTCTTTCATTCTCATCCACTCATGGGTGGAAAGTCTTCATTGTAGTTTGTGTGGACTGTTTTATAATGTCTCTCCATTTGCTTTCTTGGCAATGGTAACTCTAGCCTGGTAAATTAAGAGTCTTGTTTCGATATTCTACCTTTAATCTGCATATTATGCACTCTGTGATGCATTTGGTAAACCAATCTCTATAAACTAAAAGTGAAAGCATACCAAATTGCTCTATGATTTATTTAAACATTGATCAAACCGACATTGTGCGAATGCTTCATTTATACTGATAATGGTTAAGGCTGTCTTCAGTAAAAAGTAAAAACCTCGGATAAAATTGCTGGGACAATAACAATAAAATGTTATTGTAGGCTATTTTGGTCCTAACTATAGCCTACCACAACAGCGCCTGCCTATACTAAATGTAAGTTTTTTAATAATAAACATACAACGTATGTATTGTATTCTGCAACTTCAACGTTTATTTCGTCGTCCAGGTGTACATTGTTGTTAGTCAAAACACCCACTCCACGCTTTAAACAACCAACGAATACCAGTCTTGCATATGACGTACTGTACTACGAACCATAATAGGCTACTTCCGATTAAAGATAGTATCACCAAAGAGATTCGAATACCAAGAGGCGACACTCAGGTAATTTTTCTGTAACCGCCTGAAGAGCGCGCTCGCGTAGCAGTGCCGCCATTAATAATAAGTCTTAAAGAGACCCTGCTCATGTTCTGCCTGATGAAACGAGTCAATACAAATAGCCTACTGTCGTTTCTCTCAAGAACTTTGGATAATAGGTACGACAGCAAAAATATGACATTTTATGAATATGATATGAATGATAACAAAATTACACTTATTTGTATTTAGACTCACGTTTCCACTGAAAATGTATTACATAGACTCGTACAGTGATGATGATAGCCTAGGCTACTAAATGTATTCGTTTTACTCTTAAAGTGACAACCGGCAAAGTAAATATTCTGAGCAGTTACACGTTTCAGCTGAGATCAAACTCTGCTCTTGCCATTACCTGCATATAGAGTTCGGCGAATAAATTGCAAATTGGCGATGCATTTTTATTTTCAGTAACTTTACAGCAGCGGCAAAAAACTCCCCGATTTTGTTCTATGGGGCTGTGGACATGGCGCTTAAGAAATCTGGTCACCTTACTAAATGGGTGATTTTCTAGATCTGTTTCTCCTGCCCAGTCCGTTGTTCAATAATTGCAATGTCATAAAAGTAAGATCGTAATAGTGGGAATTACTGATGATTTATTATTTAATAAACTCAAGTGTCAACATGAAAAGGTGAGCGTATGACACTGACCGCTAGAATCGAACAGCGCAGTACAGTTTGCGGTCATAGCACAGCAACGTAAACAATCAACTTTCACCCCAAAATAAGAAGGAAAAAAAAACTTTCACCCCAAAATGACGGCGGCCCGGCTCAGCAGCTGGGCGTAGATGTTACATTGCACAACCAATGGAGGAGTGTCGCCTCTTGGTATTCTAATCTCTTCGGTATCACCGATTGTTCCTAGGGTGACAAGGAAGTAAATGCTAGTCGAAACCAGTTCTTAGTCCTGGCGGTCGAGTCTTTGGGAATTAGCCTAGGCTACTTCATTAGATCTTTCTATTATTTTAGTGATAATGTTTTTATAATTTTAGCGACACAATGAAGGAGGGTTCTCTGGCCTCTGCTTTCATTTTGATCATTATACTTCCAAACTTACACACATTAGGTAAGTGCCGGCTGGAATCACCAGGTATTCACTGTAATCAGGTAGGGATACAGTCACGTGACTGACAGCGTTTCCATAGTGTAATGTAGCCTATGTTGTCTCTTGGTCTGCATATGGAGAAAAAAATAAATCATGTATCGATATATTTGCTTGCCAAAGCCTCACGCCGCATGTCTGAATCGTGCCATTTCGATAAGTTTGCGAATTCTTGATTTTACTTCATCTTACATTTTGCCGAAGTACTTCAGTGTTGGTTTCGAATGCTGGTTGTCATACGAGGTCATTCGAATGCTGGTGGTCGTACGAGTGTCCCATTAGAAATCTATAACAGAAATGTTTGTTCAAGATGTGAAAAAACAATATGGAATTGTATAATTGTACTGCTTTATTCCACCTGCACGTTGGGATATGGGTGTCTTCGTTAGTATAAGTGTACCAGACTATTTCACCTGCATATGAGGATACAGGTGTTAATTTGGTGGAAGTCGGGAGCTGCTGTTCCACTGTAGTACAGTAAAATGCCAGTGAGAAATGCTAATGAAAAAATAAAAAAAAATGTATTACTCCAATAGCCTCTGGCGCTACTAGGCCTATATTTTGCAAGGTCCATGTTTAATACACTAAGGGGATAGTGTCTATGAATATAACAGTTGTTGGATTTAGCTAACTTACTCAAAAAATATGTAGGCCTAGTATAGCAGGATGAAATTTTATTTCAAACAGCTTTGAGGTAAGTAGTCATTAGCCGTTTTAATGACATTCATGAAAAATACTGAAGTCGGATGCAATATAAATCAAAGCTGATGTTGTAGTTATACCACCTATTCATTATGATTGTAACAGAGGTGTGGAATAATTGAAACAGTAAAATAAAACGCTCAATAATGTGCGTAAGCAGGGTTTTTTTTTCTGCACATGCTGATGTTACACATAATGATACACATTAGGTATCATGAAAAAACACAGGGCCAAGTTACATTAAATAATTTAGGAAACACTGGGTAGCATTACTTTGGAATAGAGAGTGTGTGTGAGCTAAGATAGCCAATATTGTTTGTTGTAACTTGTAACTTTTTATATCAATACTTTTAAGGGCAGGCCTAGATTTTGCAAGCTTTAATTAATGACTAATAAACAGTGCTTTGTTTGCATGAGTAACTTACATATTTACACATTGAAAACATGTTTTTGTTGAGGTATCATTTGTTTTTGTACTGAGTTTGTTATGAGTAACTGATACTAATAATGATAATGCATGTAAATGGATGAACCATAAGTATATCTAGAGAGACATGAATACACATACACACAAGCAAACTCACATACATTTTTTCTCAAAGAAACACAGGTGTGGATTCAGTCATTTTTACTTTGCCATGAACTACATATTAATCAAACGACGACTGAAGACTCACCTCTTTAGGCTGCACCTCTCCCCATCCCTCCCTACCCCCCTGTAAATGACTGTAAGCTTAGGGTTGTAACTAGGCAGCTGTTTCGTAGGTGACTTAGGTGCATTAACTGTCTTAACTACTGCTTGTATTTTTTCCATAGATTGCGTTGTTGCCGTTCTCGTTGTGTTAGTGTTAATCAGTTTAACCTTCAGGGTCCAAGTTGAACTATGCGGTTGTTCCCTGCACTTGGACCGGTACTTCTCTCTAGGGGTTTCGTCATACTTGTTCCTGGTTATGGTTATACACTTTGTTGTACGTCGCTCTGGATAAGAGCGTCTGCCAAATGCCTGTAATGTAATAATGTAATGTAATTGAAAGAGTTTATCAGATTTTTAAACAGATTAGTGTAAGTGTTTTTAATGGGTTATTGTATACACAGTAGATCTACAAATTCTTTGTATGTTAGTAGGTGATCTATAGGCCTAGCCAGGTTTTTTTGGGACTTGGGAGGTGGGTGGACCCTGAGATCCGGTGGGAGGTGGGTGAAAAAAGGTACAAACCAATGAATATGAATGTCTCAGATCAAAATAGTTGTATCTTTAATGTATTGTGTGCATACAAGCATGCAAATGATCTGACTAATCGGTTGGAAAGGGACACACAGCTTCTTCGCATTGCGTTAGGGAGATTAAATGATAGCCTAAATGCAATTTAGAAAAATCAGTTTTAATCACTAAGCAGTGGCAGAAACTTCCCGTGATTTTCCTTGAGTATCAATACAATTAATCCACAAAATACGCTGCTCAATACTATCATATATAGCCAGCTCTCCCCAAATAGGCAGTTTTAGTGAGTAGCCTAGGCCTTATATCCTACATTTATTTTCATTTGCAGTACGAAATTGTGCACGTTTTTAATCAACATTATTTGCGGATGCATGCACTTCTTTCTCCGCACTCGTATTCATGGCAAATATCTGCAATGTGTAGATTGTAAACAAAATTGAAGTGCAGGTTTTGTTTTTGCTGGTTATTCTGAAAGCTAACACGGTAGATAACAGACTGGTTTATCTTGTTTGTTAAGTGCAGACTACTTGGTGATCAAAACTGATTTTTAACGGATAAATTGAATTTATGATTTAATCCCCCTAAATCAGTATGAAGACGCAGGGTGTTAGGCTATTTGCCATTTGATTAGTCTGATCGTGGCACGTTTGATAATAAAGGGAAATTACTAATGAAAACTGGTTGAGATCAATGATTAGTTTAAAGGAAAGTTTGCGCCCCACCAATTTTCAGCTCACCAGTCGCCGCTGAATAAAATGTTAAATATTCAATCCTAGCTTAGCTGCTGACCAGCAACCTGCTGATTTTGCTCAATCAATCAAGGTTGCTGTTAATAATAGCCGGCGTTCGTGGGGGTTGTTTATTCATCTCTCTTTAAAATGTTGCATAGAGGAAATTACATGTTAATGAAATTACCTACAGTGTTCGCTTCCGAACAATCAAGACAATCAACAATATTTTTCTTTCTGTGCCTGTCTATACAAAGTTTTTTTCTTCTGATTTTTTATTGGTTGAGCGAGTAACTGGCTAGAGTTATAGAAAATAACCAAAGTTTGGTGCTTTATTGTCTGAATTCTGTGTGCTTACGTAAGTCATAAAGTTCAGAACTTAATGTTCTTTAGGGCTGAGAATTTGTGGTTAATTATGTTGGAAACCCTGAAAAGTGCCTAACTCTCAGTGCTGCATAGGTATGGGGCCTGCTGCCCCGGTAAGCTATAGCTAACTTGGAGGGATGGCATGCCTGCCATCCAAATTTTGATTTTATTCCTGAGCCCCAACACAGGTGTCAAGTGAAACTTCTACACCAGTGATAATCATCCCTGTTCCTGGAGATCTACCTGTAGGCTTTCACTCTAACCCTAACAAAGCACACCTCATTGAACAACTGAAGATCTGCATTGAGCCGATAATTAGTTGAGTCAGGTGTGCTGAATTAGGGTTCCTTAGATATTTCCCTGTTGTCCAGTCTAGAGGTTATCACGAGGCTTATGATATTTGTGGTGTGGGGATGGCTGGTTTAAGCAGCCACACCTGCCCTGGGTCAAGCCAATTAGCCTGGCCAATTATCTAATTCATAACCAATTATCTAACTAGCCAGGTCTAATTAGCTTGACCCAGGGCAGGTGTGGCTGCTTAAACCAGCCATCCCCACACCACAATATTGTATACCTAAATTTCTGAAAGGCATTTGGTAAGGTACCACATTACGTTACATTACAATTATTTGGCAGACGCTTTTATCCAAAGCGACGTACAAAAAGTGCATTTCATGGTCATAGACAACTTCTAAACACAGGTTCTGTAAGGTACAAGACTTATTTTGTAGTTATTTCTAGCCAAGACACCGTTTAGTTCACACAGTGAACACTATTCAGACCTAACCTCTGCAAAGCCAACTAGGCAGAAGAATAAGCTGCAGTATTAGGACAAATACAAATTACCAAAAAGTGCTGGGATGGGGCAACATGTAACGTGTCATGAAAAAGGGGGGGGGGGGATTTAGAGTGAAATATACAGCGTGGTGGTGGTTAGTCTAGGTATAGTCTGAAGAGATGAGTCTTCAGGCCACGGCGGAAGATGGGTAGTGAGGGGGAGGTTCGGAGAGGGACGGGGAGTTTGTTCCACCACTGGGGAGCTAGGGTGGAGAAGCTCTGTGATCCCTTTGGGCAGGTGGGAGGGGTTACAAGGCGCCCTGCTGCCGCAGAGCGGAGTGGTCGAGCAGGCACATAGAATCGTGTCATGTCCTGCAAGTAGATGGGGGCTGTCCTGTTGGCAGCAGTGTAGGCAAGGGTCAGGGCTTTGAACCGGATCCTGGCAGCGACCGGTAGCCAGTGGAGTGAACGCAGCAGAGGAGTGATGTGGGAGAATTTGGGAAGGTTGTAGATGAGTCGGGCAGCGGCATTCTGAATCATCTGTAGTGGCTGTGTGGCACAAGCTGGCAGGCTTGCAAGGAGAGAGTTGCAGTAATCAAGGTGAGAGGTCACCGTAGCCTGGACGAGCAGCTGGGTGGAGTGCGTCGTCAGGTATGGTCGAATCCTTCTGATGTTGTACAGAAGGAATCTGCAGGACTGTGATGTTGCCTTGATGTGCTCCTTGAGGTCCAGTTAGTCATCCAGGACCACCCCCAAGGTCTTGGCAGAGTGAGAGGCAGTCACTGTGGTGCCATCAACCGTGATTGAGAGCTCACAAAGTAAGGAGGTCTTGCACGGGAAGAAGAGCAGCTCAGTTTTGTTGAGGTTGAGCTTCAGATGGTGGCATGAGAGACTTGCTAGCAAAATGAAGACAGTAGGAATTTGGGGAGGTATTTCTGAGTGGATTTGGAACTAGCTACAGGGTAGAACACAAAGAGTAGTGGGGGGGGGCTCAATTTAAAAACGGTTCGGGAATAGTGGTTGATCAAGGCCTTTCAGGTTCTAGGTAGTGTGCTGTAGCGGTAATAATGGCCAACAGGATGTTGCGATATATAGCCAGAAGTATTGAGTATAAATCCAAGGAAGTTATACTTACTTTATACAATAAATTTGTTAGACCACCCTTGGAGTATTGTGTGCAATTCTGGGGACTGTTCTACAAGAAAGATATAGAGGCTCTGGAGAAGGTTCAAAGAAGAGCAACCAAATACATTCCTGGTATGAAAGATAAAAGCTATGAGGAAAGACTTAAGATGCTTAATCTCTTCAAGCCTAGTAAAAGGAGGGGTGATTTTATGGAGGTTTTTAAATCTATAAAGGGGATCAACAAAGTGAACTACAAGAGATTCTTCAGGTTGAGTTGTAGTGGTAAGGGTCCTAGACTCTTTATTTGGTGTGGGTTAAAACTGGGGAGCTGCAGTTCCATTTTACAGGTAGAAAAAAGCCAGTACTCATTTGGGAGTTGCATTTGTTCATTTTTATTATTTTATTACTGCAATAACCTTGGGCATGTTTTACTTGCTTGCTGTTTTCAGCATGTAATGTCGTAAGAGCGTGTTATGGTTCTCTGATCTAGCTTTAAACGAGTCCATAGTCTAAATAGACATAGACTAACCCTTGTGTTATATGGTCACATCATGTGACAACTATGCTCAAAACTGGTAAAAGATGTGCAAAGACCCAGTCATGGAGAGTAGATAGGCCTATTAAAATTCAAAGTTTGTTATATAGATCCTGACAACAGTTAGGATTCAAATTCACATTCAAATATCCATTGTTCAATTCCCTAGAGACAAGGAAATATACTCACAGAAATAGAGCTGAATTCTTTTACTATTGTGTACACCAGCGTTTCCAAACCTCTTTCCTTCCGCGGCACACTTTTCAAATTTACAGAATCTCATGGCACACCACGCCGACAGAAAAAAACCGCGAGCGACATACTGATGTTGATGTGACGCACCAACAGTAGGCCTAAATGTTCTTTTGGGGGTTTAATTAAGCAATATGCATTTTAATGACATTTATTTTGGCTTTTGTGAATGAGATTTGTTCATTTAAGTTTTTTTAATTCATTTGAACATAACATTTTTTTAAAAAGGATTTTTCATACGGCACACCTGACCTCGTCTGACGGCACGCCAGAGTGCCGCGGCACACCGTTTGGGAAACGCTTGTGTACACAGACCTGATACCCTGAACATTTTATCAGATACTTTTTTATGGTAGGCTGTGAGCAATGACCGACCCGTTCCAGCAGTACAGCATAAACAGACATTGAGACCACTGATGAAACATATCCATAACAACTGCCATTTTTCAACAGTTTGAAATACCAGCTGCTTTGAAATTTAACTGAATTTTTTAATTATTACATGATTAAGGAACTAAAAAACCTGGTAAAAGTTATAAAACGGAAGTACTGGCTTTGCATAGTCGTTGCATGCATTCATTATGAGGTTTAATAAATTCAGATTCTTGATTGTGAAAAAGCCATGTGAATTTAATAATATAAGGAACTGAATACATTTAAATTGTCAGATTTTTTGCTTGTCTTCAATTATAAGCCTTAAATCATAAGCTGTAAGTAGGAACACCAATTTATCAATCTCTTATTTACCAGTTTATGTGTTAACATTGGAAGGCTAATATGATACAGGCACCTCAATTGCTATACTTACTCTTAGTTAAATAATTAATATTTTATGAATAATAAACAGTTCAGTTCTGGCTGCATACAGAACATTCTTTTCTTTTTGGCAATATCATTTGGACAATGGGGTGCCATAGTGGTGCAGTGGCTAACACCATGGCCTCGCAGCAAGAAGGTCGTGGCTTCAAATCACCTGTGATAGATTGGTGACCTGTCTAGGGTGTATTTCTGCTTCCTGCCCAATGCATGCTGGGATAGGCTCCAGAGCCCCCCATGACCCTGCCCAGAATAAGCGGATATAGATAATGGATACAGTATTCACTCCTTAGGCTTTTCTATGGAGTGAAATCGCTGCCAAAAACAGGTATATTACAAAAGAAATATTCGTAAACGTTTTACATTTGTGCATGTAAACTGTGGTTCGTAATTGTAAATTGTGAAATCTGTGATTGAAAACCTTTGTATATTTTTTGTGCTCAGGACTATACACGCATACATAGGTTTATGTACAATTTTGGCAGTCTTTTCACATAGACTTGCAATTGTGTTATTTGGAATTGTATATTCATGAATCATGGAATCATACCTAGCCAGTCCACTGTTGAATCATCAAGCAATACCTTGATCCTATTGGTTTATGGAGCTCCCAATGTACAAGAGCAGGATTTTGGAAACATGGCACTCACAGTCTGGTGGTAGCGGCCAATCCCGAACTCCAAGTTAATGTCGAATGGTTTCCTTCCTTAACCCTGTTTTTAAATAAAATTGTTTTCTTTTGAGCAGATCCGACAGCAAATTATACCTTGCTAACTAGCAAGACTGTTAGCCAGCTAAAATAGATTGTAATAGCTTATTTTATGTCTTAGCCTAATTTTAGTTAGTCACAGATGTCTTACAGGCAGATGGTATAAAAGTAGCTAGGTAACAGACAATAACCCTGTATTTAAACTTTTTAACAGGACATACTGACATTGAATTGGCTACATGGAGTAACTCATTCAGTTACGCAGTCATTAAATCAGACAATGCAGGGAGTGAGGGGTCCAGGCTCCTTAAGTGATAAGGCACCAAAGCACTCTAGTTCAACAAGAGATAGGTAAAAGAATATCAAGGTTTTTAGTTTGCATTTTTTCATAGGATTATATGGCAGTGCTTTAACTAAACACTGCCATACATTTCACCCATAGCAACTTCCTGTTGCTTGTCAGATGGTTGGTGGCTGACAGAATGCTCTCAGTATATTTTTACTTTCTCCACAAGAAGGTGGACAAAACCCTGAGAGGCTCAGAGGACCTGATACTCATGCAAGCAGGACTGGCCAAACGTCTTTTGACATTGATGTCATCTCCTACCCTGAGGTTTTGTGGATGCTCCAGCTTTCTTTCTTTCTTACTCTCTTTCTCCTTTCCATTTACCTCACATTGAAATCTCCGGCATGGTGGTAATTAGGCTATTTTCAGAAGTGTCTCTCTCTCCCCTCTCCCAGGTAGGACTACCTTGACCCCATGTTCTTTGAGAATTATCAGTCCCCTCCATGACATCTTGCAAGTGTTTCTTTTGCGTGTCAAAATAGCACTCATCTTCAGTTTATTGTAGTTTTGAGAAATAGACTGTTGTCTATGACCAATATTCTATGGAAAGTGATTGTAAAATTGATCTTTCATGCACACAGTAAAGTATTCACATGACAGAAAGATTGAATTTGTAATTCCTGATTCGGGAGCATAGTTTACCTTGTGTTTGAAGCAGAACACTTTGCTGGATATTTTATTTTGAAATGTTTGACTACAACTTAGTGATGTAGTCAAATACTTGACTATCAATGTAGCCAGAAATGTATTTTTGGTTTATCTAAGTTCTTCCTTAATGTTTTACTTAAGTCTATTAACACATTGAGCTCGTTGCCATTTGCTTTGTTCTGCTTTAATTTAATTTAATTCAGCAACTATGATTCCACTTGTAATTCTATAATTCCATGAATTTTAAAAAAGTAACCTCTTTCTAAAGGAATTGTTTGCCATATTGTACCTCCAATGCAGGTTGATTGACTGATTAAAAGTCAACGGATGTAAATATGAAACATTTGTTCGTGACATTCATAGCTATTTGTAATGTAATGTAGTCTTAAGTAAATTATCCCTCAACAGACATTAGGTCTCTAAAAAAGCTTGTTACAATTCAGGCTGTGTGGTTGTGGACGGAAAGGAAACCTGTATATACAGGGTGGCCCTGATTTTGCAGAGTGTAGAAAATTACTCATAGACAGGTGCTTTTTAAAAAAAATCTCTATCTCTCTTTTATTAAGCTTTAGCCTGATGTATGTTTATAAATTAATTATTTTAAATCACAATAAATTGTTTTTTTCTTTTACTATACTCATATTACACGTGGGTATTTCTCTACCTGTGTGTACATGTCAATGTCTGTTAAGCACTTTGTGCTGACTCGGTCAGAAAAAGTGCTATATAAATCTAAATGACTTGACTTGACGTGTACTAGAGGGGTGCTTACAGTTGCAGTTCTCCTTGTACTATATGGGAGCAGGTAATGGTTGCGATGAAAGAGAAAAAGGCCACTTGCTAAGAATATAATTTATATGTACTATGATTTTCATAGTGCTCTGTAAATATAGCACTGATTGATTTGACATACTGATCCATGAAATGATTGACGGAATTAATGGTAGAAAGATTAAAAGGGTTCTCGATTCGCCAATGCCACACTAGAGTATATGAGTGCAGAATATGAGAGCATGCCCACACCTTAGTCACAGCTCAGGCACCGTATGTGGACCTTACTCGTGCCTTTATGAGCACTGATAAGAGTATTCCCCTCCCATATACGTTGAACTGCAGGTTGAGAAAGGTCTGAAGGAAATTTCTGGGGTTTGAAGTCAGGACTGTTTCCTCGCTTTTGAGTTTTATCTTGTGTTTTTTTATCTCGCATGTGCTTTTTTGTGATTTTTTTAATGCTTTTTGTCAATCAGTATGTCATAGCTCTCCCACTTTGCTTTTAACTGGAAGATTTACATTACATTACATTACATTACAGGCATTTAGCAGACGCTCTTATCCAGAGCGACGTACAACAAGTGCATTAGTTCAAGGTGCAGAGGTGCAAAAGAAACACACTAGAGTGAAGTAAAGATCGTAGTGCCAGAAGTGACCACATAGATCAGGACTCCAACCCTGTAGAGTAACCTGTTCAGCAAACAACAATCCTGCCAAGATTTATTCCTTAACATCATGGAATAATCTTTTTTTATGACCACACCTCAGAAATTCTTCATCTTGAATGCCTGGCAGCTGACTTGTCCTTCTACTGTCACATGTCTTGTTTCTACTTTTCTTATGTGTCGTAATGCATTTGTACATGCATGTTGCCACCAGGGACTTGTTTGGTAAATTGCTTGATGAAAAACACGTTGGTCATTATCATTGTCTTAAAAAGAGAATGTATTGTAGGTCAGCTAAATAAGTAAAAGTTCCCATTTAACTGAATTTTCAGTGTCATAACTAACAGGAATGCGTCGTATTTCAGAAATATTTAGAACCAGGACTCAAAGGTGGCAATATATTGTAATATAATTAAAGGCAGTACTCTTTCATTGCCATCATGTTTTATGAAGTAACAGATGATTTTAATGAAAGACTTATTCCATCAAAATAATTTCCTGAGGTACTGGCATGAGGAAATGGAAGTGGTTAGGTGACTTCTGTCATGGGATACTGCAGTGCAGCTTTTATCAATTCCTAGTAAGGGCGAGGCAGCATCTACATTAAGGACAACTTTTGTTTACTTTGGCTTCAGTTTATGTGTATCTGGTGGTTCTGTGATAGCAGATATTGTGTAAAGCAGTGTGTGACTTAGCCAGTGTGCAAAGCAATGAATTAGATGTGTACCAAATCTGAACTTTACTTGATAAGTAAAACATCTATTCCTCAGCCATCATTAGCTCTCTAATAAACCATCTACCACGTGGCAAGCGATGTAAATCCACTGTGCCAGTATCCGTATGGTTGTGTGTTTCATTCCCAGCTAGAGCACACTGTGTCATGTAGCCAACATTTTAGCTCATCCTACATCCTACAGTTCATGCCTATAAGTCTCACATGATTCAGCATGAACACTTGGGGATGAATGAAATACATGCCAAGACTTATGTTATGTTGTCTTTCATTTTCTTTATCAGGTATGTGTATGTGTGAACTCCATGACTAAGATAATTAAATACTTGTCAGACAGAGGAGTCATAAGTTTCCTCACAACCCTGAAATGGATTTAGATATAAAAGTATTTTCTCTTTTCAGTGGAACTGGAATGAGCTATCAAAACCCACTAACCATGAGAATATTATACGACATTAGAAAATGATGTGCAAGTAAAAAAATTTAAAAAATCACGATTCTGTATCAAACTTTGAAAAACTGTGAATTTTGAATTCCATTATGAAAAACCATTTTCTTGGCTCTGATTATTTCAAATCCTGGAATAATCTGCCTTTTCACTGTTTGCCCTCTGATGGCACGAAGTGGTTATCACTTCTATAGCCCACATCGTAACTCTGCCATTGACCAACACATTAAACTGAATGTACTGTCGCCTGCCTGCTTGGAGGCCTAATTTAGCCCTCATTTAGTGATGGAGTAGTGCTAATTATTTTATATGAAACCAAATTAGACTAGCCTGTACCTAGGAGTATTTTAAGCCAAGTCTGTAAAAGCCAATTTTAGTTAGTCCATCTAGGACTAAAATGTTCAATCTAGGACTTTTTTGAAGTCACTTGGTCGCTGTGCCTACTGAGTGTCAGAAAATAAGATGTGCCCCCCCCCCCCCCCCCCCCCCCCCCATGTCCCTAGTTATAAAACTGAAAAAAGAAGAGCAATAAGTGGTTGACCAACGCTACAGTGTAACACGCCAATATTTCAGTAATAATCGTGATAAACATTTATGACATTTTATGACCATTATATATATATATGGTCATAAAATTCAATTCAATTCAATTTTATTTTTACAGAGAACTGTCACAAAGACACTTTACAGAGTGGCAAGGCAAGAGATTAAAAAGAGCAAACAGTGCAATCACCAATCACCAGACCTGAACCCCCAAATAGCAAGTACATAAGGTAAAAAAAAAAAACTCCCCAATGGGAAGAAATCTCGAGAGGAACCCGGCTATAGAGGGGGAACCCATTCTCCACTTGCTAGCCTGGTGTAAAGTAGCAGACAGAAAATAAAATTGGTTAAGTAGGTTACAGCTGAGGTGAAGCTAATAAGAATAATAGAAGACCAAATGGTATAATTCAGAATAGTGCAATTTAGAGGGGCCGGATGATGGATCTGGAGCTCCAGAAAGCGTCAAGGCATGGGCAGGGAAGGAACGGCTGAAGCAGTCCATGACCGTGAAGCGAAGGACAGGACTGGGGCGATCCTGTGGATTCAGGCCGAGAAAACAGGTTGGAGCAGTCTTTGAACTCAGGGCAAGATAAAGGGTGGGAGCCCCATGGAAAAATAAAAAGAGAAGATAAGGTTAAAGCCAGCTTGACACTTGATGCTAAGATACCGAGTGTGTCAACACTGTAGTGCTTAATAAGTCCTAGAAAACAAAGGCATTTTAGGCATCCTGTCTATATAAGCACTGCTTTGTTTAGAAATGATTGGAGGCCAGACCCAACACAGGCACCTGACAAGAATGCAGTTTGGCTTGATTAATTGTGTGTATATGTCACAAACAGGTTGCACCCAAAGTACGCTTTTAGTCTTGCAATATCAACATTTGTTGTATATCATGTAGTAAATGGCTAACAGTGAACCTGCCATATGGTTAACAGTGAACCATCCCTGCTCTGTCAGTGTAGGTAGCAATCTGTTAGTGTATTGTATCAACATTTGTTGTATATCATGTAGTAAATGGTTAGCAGTGAACCATCCCTGCTCTGTCAGAGTAGGTTGCAATCTGTTGTATTTATCTTTATGTGCAGTTCAGCATTGCATGTATGTTAGTAGTTCATATCAGCATTGAAAGACTGGTAAAGACAACTTCTGATGGATACATACACAGTAGGGACAGTAGGTCCTGCAGTTCAATGTTTTTTTTAATTTAATATATTTGTTTAGTGCAGAATGTTGGTTTGTGCCAACCAATATGATCTGTGCCAAAACAAAAATGTTTTATGTTGCATACTTTAATTTCCAATCCCAAATTGGTATTATTCTGCTCCCTAGTGGTCAGTGGAGGTTTGACACTATTGTGTGGATTTATTCCTAATCTGTGTTTGAGAGGCCTGGATTCAATCATCATTTTCCTTACCTTTGCACTTTTCTGCTTCACGAACTCTGTTTGGTGAGTTAGTTGTAAAGATTGCTGAACTCACCAAATTGTGTTCATGATGAATTATTGCCTGTAATTTTTAGTCAAAGTTAAGGACAATGTTGTTTGAAGCCAAAATTTGATTTGTTTGGTTTTATTTGTGGATATTTATTTACAACCCCAATTCCAAAAAAGTTGGGACGATAAATTAAATACAAATAAAAACATAAAGTAGAAATTTGTGAATTTACTTTGACTTGTATTCAAACAAAAACAGTATAAAGAAAAGGTATTTCATGTTTTACCTAATCAACTTCATTGTTTTTTGAAGATATACGTTTATTATGAAATTTATGCCTGCAACATGCTCCAAAAAAGTTGGGACAGTCAAGTGTTTACCACTGTGTAACATCACCATTTCTTTTAATAACACTTATTAAGCGTTTTGGCACTGAACACACCAGTTGGTTAAGTTTAGCAAGCGGGATTTTCCCCCATTCTTCCATTATGCAGGTCTTCAGCTGCGCAATTGTACCGGGCCTTTATTGCCATATTTTGTGTTTCATAATGCGCCACACATTCTCAATCGGAGACAGGTCGGGACTGCAGGCAGGCCAATCTAGCACCCGCACTCTTTGCTTACGCAACCATGCACTTGTAATCCGGGCAGAATGTGGTTTGGCGTTGTCCTGCTGGAAAATGCAGGGACGTCCCTGGAGAAGACAGTATCTGGATGGCAGCATAAGTTGCTCCAAAATGTGTCCATATCTTTCTGCATTAATGGTGCCCTCACAGATGTGCAAGTTACCCATGCCATGGGCACTGACACACCCCCATACCATGACAGACGCGGGCTTTTGGACCTTACGCTGATAACAGCTTGGATGGTCCTTTTCCTCTTTGGCCCAGAGAACATGATGTCTGTTTTGTTCAAAAACTATTTGAAATTTTGACTCGTCGGTCCACAAAACACGTTTCCACTGTGCTACTGTCCATCTCAGATTAGACCCAGAGAAGTCGACAGCGCTTCTGGACAGTGTTGATGTATGGCTTCTGCTTTGCATGATAAAGCCTTAACTTGCATCTGTAGATGTAGCGGCGAATGGTGTTGACTGGCAAGGTTTACCAAAGCAATCCCGAGCCCATGTCATGATATCCATTACAGAATTTTAAGACAATGACATCTGAGGGATCGGAGATCACGCGCATTCAGAAATGGTTTTCGGCCTTGCCCTTCACACACCGAGATTTGACCGGATTCCTTGAATCTTTTAATTATATTGTGCACTGTAGAGGATTAAATGCCCAAAATCCTACCAATTTGTCTTTGGGGAATGTTGTTCGCTGATGCATCTGTTGGCAAATTGGCGAGCCTCAACCCATCCTTGCTCTTGAAGGACTAGGTCTTTCTTGGAGGCTCCTTATATACTATAACACGATTGCTTCACTTGTTTCACATCACCTTGTTTCAACTTGTCACATCATTATTAGTCCTAAATTGCCCGTCCAAATTTTTTTTGGAACATTTTGCAGGCATAAATTTCATAAAAAAATGTTTATCTTCAAAAAACAATTAAGTTGATTAGGTAAAACGTGAAATACCTTGTCTTTATACTTGAATACAAATAAATTTACAAATTTACTGCTTTCTGTTTTTATTTGCATTTCATTTATTGTCCCAACTTTTTTGGAATTGGGTTGTACATTAGTACTAGGTCAGAAAACACTATAATTAGATTGTGCATGTATGTGTACATGTGTAACTATATCTATGCTAATCTAATGCATCTTATCCTTATTATTTTTTTTTTTTTTTGATGAAACAATTGTCTCATGTATATGATAAATGAACACTGTCATGATATTGGAATGTAAACAAAGCACCTACAATGCAAAATACCTTTAACAGACAATGCACGGGTCTGTACCCTAAGTCCACCACTCAAATATCCTGTCTTCTTGCCATAATTGGTATTCAGCCTAAGAGATGTATTAAGGATATCCATCCATGTAAAATAACTGTTTCAATTTGACAGTATGTGTTAACGCTCCAATGAGCACAGTAAAATGCAACATTGGCTCCCCCCTGTGTTTGTGTTGTGCAATTCAATAAATAACTGACAGGAAGAGTGACAATGAATGCTATTTCCTTAAATATTTTGTCACCGCAAACATGGTTTGTGCTGTTGTAGGGTGCCTTTTTTCTAGAATGCAGGTCAATTGTTTCTGAGTTCACTTTGCTAACTTTTGCTACTGTTTTTCCAGTTCCTGCTCCATTCGATTTGAAGTTGAGCTGCCACAATTTTGAGACTGTTGTGTACTGGAACTACAAGAACGTCTCTCTGCGACCACGCTTCAGAGTTCAAATCTTAAAGGACATCAAGTGGGTTTCCATTGACCATGCATAGGGCGCAATATTCCTATTACATCATTACAGCTCCAAGTGTATGCCTATTTTCTGTATTTGTGAATGGAATTGTCTGGTATAGCAAGGAACATGCAAAGAGGGGATGTTCAGAAATGTCACTGTCTCTGTCTATATTCAGACTGAAAATCTGAACTGGGCATGACGTAAACGAGGCATTCTGTAAATGAGAGAAAAGGCTAGTTTTTCACCTTTTTATACAGTGCCTTCAGAAGGTTTTCACTCCCCATTGATTATTTTTTTATTTTGCTGTATTGCAAGTCAAATTAAACACAAGTACATTCAATTCCTATAAAAGTGACTACATATTTTTTTATTTGCGTAAATAAAAATTGTTGTACCTTTTAGATACAGTATTACATCTTCAGAAAGTATCCAGGTGCTTAAAGAGATGCGAAAGGTGAAGCATAGCTACTTCATGTAGTCATTATGAATAGTAGTTTCAGCTAAGCAAATAGCATGATACTGCTTAAGAATAAGCTTTTAACAAGAAATAGTTTTAACCTAAACCTCATCGTCCAACATAAACCGTTAAAATGAAAATCTAAAGCAAAGGAAGATTTTTTTATTGTTAAGAAGGTAGTATGTTATGTCAAGCGAGTGTTGACACACATTCTTTCTGTATAAATGCTATTTGTTATTTTATTGTTGTTAATGCTGGTCATAGCGTACAACTGTTATTGTTAATGCTTAGATAACCTCCGATTTTTTCACGTCTTCCTTTATACAGTAATGCAGACTCTGAGACAACTGAAACATCGTTCCTTCGTCAGGACATTTCATCATTTGTCACACACATTTATGACAGTTACTATGTGAATGTGTCTGCTATGAAAGAATCGGAGATTTCAACATCTGCTGTGTCACCACAATTCTCCTACCGCAAGGACTTACCAGCAGAGGTTCGCTGTGAGTTGCCCATTTCTGTCAGAGGGTGCATTTACTAATAACATCCTGATTCAGCCTGTGCAAATACAATAGCTTTCTTTTGTTCTGCTGCGGTTAAACAAAATTGATGTGGTTTTTCATAACCTGCTAGACAGCTACAAGAGAACAAACCCCAAATATGGTCTGCTGCACTTGTCATTGTATGTACTGGCATTGTATATCAGAAGTCATAAAAAGGGTATCGGCGAGTAGGGTAGTATTATTTTTTCTTTGTCATTTCCTCTTCTCAGGTACATTGGACTTCCCAAACGTGACCCTATCAGTCAAAGATGGACAGATCACATTTACTTTCTCTCACCCATATCAAGTCTACAAAGACACCCCAATGGTGAAAAAGCTTAATGGATGTGAAGAATGCAACAAGTTTAAGTACAGCGTTTCATACAATGAGACGGTAAGGACATAACTGACTTGTATTTACAATGAAGATTGATCTAATGCGGGCCTGTCAAAAAAGAAAAAACATATCTAGCCTGTTTGAAGACACATCAGTGAAGCCCATTCCAGTTTAGTTCTAGTACATTTCAGTCATTTAAATGAAATGCCAGATCCATAACAGTGTTACAGAGACATCTAAAGACAGGTATCTACTGTAATCAGGGCCTTGTGTTTTCAATGACAGTTACTCATGAATCCAGCGGCAATGTAACATTGATGACACAGCATTGCGAATACTGCAGTGCGAGATGGACAATAGCCATGAGCACTACTACATGAATTAATGTGTGTTCACATTTAATTTAGTCGTAATTACATCACTAATTGAGATGATTCAGATGCAGCAGTGAGATGATTGTTAAATGGTTGCTGGTTTGTTTTTCATTATTGACCATTTGGCTTCGTGTGGAATATTAATCAGCATCTCACTGCTGGAGGACTGAACTGTTGCTTGCAATTTAGGGTCATTGATAGTTGTTGATGCAGATGCTTAGTAATAATGTTGGCCATTTGCGAAAACTGGGTGGCTGATGGTGGGTGCATCAAATTGAAACCAAGAGTAAAGGTATTTCTGAAACTCATCACTTTGTATGCCTCATAAAACTATATAATAGGAAATATGAGAGTTTGCTGAACTCACCAAACTTTTTTTATTGGTTGAAAAAAACATTTGCTTTCATTTTTAGCAAGAACCAAGGAGAAATTAAATTGAATTTTAAGAAACTTAATTGAATTCAGGCCATAGTAAGTTCCCAGTACCCACGTTGAGAAAGTTTGATCTGACGTGTCGGTTTGCTGATATTTTTCATACGTTCTTTCTCATTAGGATACATATAACTATGAATGCTTGGAGGAAGTATGCAAAGAAACCTTTCACATACCTGGAAATAGTGACCAGCACTGCATCAGCTTATCTGGAACAGAGCTGAAGATAAACTCTGGAAGAATATGTCAATGTGAGGAGACCCAGATCAGTAAGTGTCTCACTGAAGCGAACAAGTGATCACTGGTTCCTGTTGTGTGTCGGCTAACCTTGTTGTTATATTTTTTTTGTGTGTATATATTAAATGATCATACAAGCAAACAAGGCAATTAACACTTCCTAATCACACTGATTAACTGCCAAGATAACATGTAGTTCCAGTTCCCATCCAATCAGTTACTAAAAGGATGACAATGGAAGAGGAATTAAAATCTGACACCACTGTGGGTTGAATTCTGTTTGTCAACTATTTGCAGAGCTGCCCAAACAGGGTTTCCAGCCAAATTAGTTTTCAAAGACATGAAAGAAACAGATTATTATAGTTGTGTGACATTGCAAAATATGTTCACATTTACTGACTTCTATAAGATGGATATATTGCTAATAATCTCTCTTCCCTATGTCAGTAGATCATTAAATATTGTAACATCCCCAACTGCTAACACAGAAGTAATGGTCAGCAGGCAACTTGTCTCTGTTCATTACTGAAGCCATTATAGTCCACCTGTCCAACTTAAAATTTGATGCATTCCTTTTTACCTTCCTTGTTACCTGTCACTTATTTTGTTGGATTTACAAACTGTTCTATATATTAGTATATGGCCACATGAATTCACTAATGTCATAGTATAATTTGGCAGCAATTAAAGAGTAGAATAATGTCAAATGTGTCAAACGTGCTGAATACATATGAGAGCTGTCAGCATTAATGTGTTACTTCATGCGATTCATTTTGATTACAATTATTAATTACATCTTGGTTAAAGATGGGTGGTAAATGGGAACTTGGGTCATAGCTCTATATTTTTATCTTGTTGAGGGAAATATGTCTCAGCTGATGGCTTCATTGTGTGTCTATCTGTTTGCCCTGGGTTTCAAGGTTGGATATATTTCATCTTCGTCTCTGTGTGCATTGTGGTAGCCGGCGCTTTTGTGCTCATCGTGATTGGGGTGATAGTATTCATGAGAACGACGAAGACCATGCCATTGCTCCCCAAGACCTTAGTAAGTCTGGTTTCCCCCTGGTATCCATTCTCTCCTCTTCCTCAAGCATAACAGGATGGCAGACACAATGCAAAAAATGATTTCTCAAACCATAAACTGTGTGTTTCCTCTATCATTGCATAACACCAGTTTGTTCATTGCACCAATCTGCATGGACCCGCCTGTTTTATGTTTTATTTTCTCTTGTGTGTGTAATCAAAATATGTAAAGGAAAACACAATCATTTAATAAAGTGCTCTGCATTGTAAACAGGGACAGAAGGTGTAGCTATAGTGTGGTAGTTAGCAATTGTAGTTGACTTACAGCAGCTGTAGTATGAGTACAGTTTTTTATTGCATATCTAATTTGCTTCTGTGGTTATTTGATTTGAATAGGTCACTTTGGGCTTCAAGAAACACCCCGAGAACACCATGATGCCCAAGGACTATAATGGGCAGATAGCATGGCCCTTTATCAGCCCCAAGACCCTATTACTAAGCCCCAAGGAAGTGGTGCCTGCAGACAGTCCCAACTTAGCTGCACCTGAAGAGGGCTCACGGTTCCCCATTGGCGAGGTGCACCTTGAGGAGTGGAGCAGCAACCAGGAGGCCACACATCTCCTAGATCTCAGGGAGCCCTGCCACAAAGTCTGCAGTGACCAGTCCAGACAATGGGAAATAACAAGGGAGGAGCCAACAGAGGACTATGGCGGCTCCCCACCCTATGGAAACTTTTCGGGGTACGACCGGCCACAGGTGCTGGAGGTGGAGATTAGCCCTGGGGACATTGTACACGGATACGGACCACGTGACCATGACGATCAAATGGTCTTCTAAAATGGTCTCAATTTCCACTTCTATGCAGATGACACCCAAATCTTTATCAGCTCTACATCCACTAATCAGCCACCCACTGCTTTCATTGAAAACTCCTGGTTGCAACACAATTTTCATTCTCATCAGACCAAAACCCCAGCTCACAAAACTACACAACTTCTCCCTCACCATTGACACCATTTACCCCAGTCTCCACCTCCCCCCTGGTCCGCAACCTTGGTGTCATACTCGATCCATCCTTTGAAAAGCACATCAATAACACTGTCAAGGTTTCATTTTTTCACCTGCGTAATATCTCCAGACTCAGACCCTCTCTCACCCATCCAGATGCAGAAAAACTCATTCACGCCATTATTTCCAGCAGACTGGGCTACTGCAATGCACTCCTCACTGGTCTTCCTCCTACACAAACTGCAACTGGTTCAGAACTCGGCTGAAAGAATACTCTCCTGCACATCCTCCCAGTCGGTCTCACATCACCCCTGTCTTGAAAGATTTACACTGGCTCCCAATCACATCACGCATCACATTCAAACTCCTCATAGTTTATAAATCACTAAATGGCTTTGCACCCACTTACCTCTCTGACCTCCGTCTCCCCTACCAGCCACCCAGACAGTTACAATCATCCACTGCCGGCCTCCTCACCGCCATCCCCTCTCAGCGTCGTGCTTTTGGTGACCGCGACTTCTCAGTTGCCGCCCCCAAACTCTGGAATGTCCTCCCCCCTGACATCCGTACCTCAGGCTCACTCACCTCCTTCAAATCAAGCCTTAAAAGCGACCTCTTTTCCCTAGCCTTCCCTTGATGTCTGTCTTCCCCCAACACCCCCTCCTTCCACCACTGCACCACTGGTCCTACTGCATTTTCTGCATTGTATGTTTTTTATTGTATATTTGTATCTTTTTTTTGATAATTCATGCATTGTAAAGAGTCTTTGAGACTACGAAAAGTGCTATATAAAATAAATGTATTATTATTATTATTAAAATGACCAACAACTGTCCAGCTGTCCTTATCACATCAATAAGGGAGAGTAACACAGAGTTGACACGTGTACTGTGTTTGCCGTTGTTGTATTCTACCTCGTTAACCTGAAGGAATGAGAAATACAACACCCTTTACTTGAAGATCCTGGTGTAAAGTTTTTAAATATATTGGGGAATTATGGATCTGTTTTGACTTGCAGATCAAAGTCATGCAACTGCATGATTCTAGATTAGGTTAAGCACTTTGGATCTGGGGTTATCCCCAGGCATTGAAAGCAAGCTCACTTGTAGCATCCCGAGAAGCAGTCGGGAGCACATTGAGGACATGGCTAAATGTTTTTTGTTTTTTTTTTCCCAACAAAGCAAAATGATAGGTGTCAAAATTTGGTTTTCAGTACTTTATGAATCTTACCTTTGCAAGGATAGAACAACTCCAGTTGAAATTCAGCATTGGCACTTGGAATTTAGCTGGGTGTTATGACCTGATGAGACCAAAACTGACCTGTCCGACCAGGCACACCAGCAGTGGGTTTGGTTTCATAAGGCGGTGCTTACATTGAAGGTTTGCATGCAATTAAACAGGTCCTGATTAAATAGCGTTTTGCAATGACCAACAAAAAATGTACAGATATATGGAAATTATTTTTGTTCCACTGTTATTTATGTGTTAATACATTTTCTTCTAAGGTTCCATTATATTAATTATGAAAATTATGAATTTATGTCCTATGTTCAACAGAAATTCAATTTTCTCAAATTTAGCATAATTATGGGATATAATGAAACTTTCTGTATTTTAATTTGTCTCTTTTCGTGTACTCTTTTTGGAAAACTTGTATTGTAATAATAAAAGATTTAATGTAGCAATAATGGGCAACTTTATTTTTCAGGTCTATATACCAGAAGTAAAATTTAATAGGCAAACTGAAATATGTGAACTTGGACAGGACACTAATCTTAAAACCCAAAAAACTGGGAAAAAGTTTTCTATGGAAAAATAGGCACTTAAGCAATTGTTATGGAAAGGATCATAAAACAATGCCCTCAAACAACTTGTGTTCGCTTTACCTGCAGACCTTTAGTAAAAACACTTTACTTCCTGAAAGGAAGTGACTCAGCTCAGGGCTTGTGCATGGCTTTGAGCAACCTCACTCCATACGGAAGAACTGTGGTTTTCAGGTCGCTCATTGTCACAGGTAACAGTTAAAGGACACTCTTCCCTGGAGCCCTCTAAGGGAAAAGTCAGCAAACTGACATCCTTTCCGTGAAAATGTACATAAATTGGGCACAAATCTGAGTTGTAAATGCAAATAATAAATTAAGGAAGGGTTATGCGCTAGATATATTGCAATGTTTTCATCCGATTTGCTCACTGCATACAAAAAATGCACTGCCTATAACAACATATTTCTTAATGTGTAGCAAATTACTTCCATTAATAATACCATTACAACTGGACTTCAACCAAAATGTTTCATGGAATACATGCCATATTCCAGGGTGATTCTGGGCTAAGTTCTTTGAGATAACTGCTGACCCTGTTTCTGTGATGGGTTGAAGTTTGGTGAACCCAAATACAGACTCAGACAGTGGAGTGGTAAAACTCCCGTAGGAGATGTTTAATGCAACGGCACACAATACAGCAGGCAGTCTCATAGTCAGTTCAGCAAAAGATCAAAACCAGAAAAATCCACTGGGGCAACAGTACAAAACAGTAGGCAAAGGGCAACGGTACAAAATAGTAGGCAAAATCTAAGTCGGAACAGGCGAAGGTCAAAAACAGGAAATTAACAAAGCAAAGACAGCAGGCAGAAAACAGTGGTCGGGAAATAGGCAAGATCAAGCACGAGACAAACTGACAGACATAAACGCTGGAAAGGCAATGTAAACAGAGCCACAATTGCGCACTGAAGAGCAGGGGAACAGAGAATATATACTACGTGAACCAGGTGAGTGAATTGAGAGATAATTGAACAGAGCGTGAGAATGCAAACACAGAACAGGTGAATGAAATGCGAGTGATTGACCAGTGCGTGAGAATGCAACCAGAACAGGTGAGAATGATCAGCTGAGGGGCGAGGGAGTTAGAGGAAACCACGCCCATAATACAAACCGAAGCAAAGATCGTGCAGGAGAGAAACAGATAACCAACTAGAAAGTCAAGTGACAGCAGGATCATAACAGTTTCTTAATCTTGCCATTTCTCCAGTCATTTGGAGTGATCGCCTTTATCCTCTGAAGAAACATTTCTATCTTGATTGGACAACAGTGCCCCCATCAACAGGGCATGAGGGCTCACTGAATGGTTGGATGAGTATGAAAATGGTGTGAATCATATGCTATAGCCCAGTGGTGTCAAACTCATGCCATGGAGGGCCGTGTGTATGCAGGTTTTCATTCCAGCCTCAGATCTTGATTATATAATTAGTTAAATTATTTGCTGAATTAGGGATGCAGGTTTGTGCACAATGGTGACCCGACGTCTATGGTGACCCGCATTGTCTAAATAAAATTTTTCTTATATTCTGTACTTCAATGCAGTTAAACGCATATGGCTGAATGAGTAATTGGACTCAATTAAGGCAGCATTAATTGGTTGGAATGAAAACCTGCATACACACGGCCCTCCATGGCATGAGTTTGACACCACTGCTATAGCCTTTGCAGTCACCAGATCTCAACCCAATTTTCATCACCTATAGGATATTTTGGACCGATTTGTTAGACAGATCTCTCCAACACCATCATCAACACACCAAATGAGGGCATATCTTTTGGAAGAATGGTGTTCCATCCCTCCAGTAGAGTTATGCAGACTTGTACAATCTATTCAAAGGATAATTGAAGCTGTTCTGGTGGCTTATGGTTGCCAAAAACCTTACTAAGACACTTGGTTTTTGCTTTAATTTGTCACTCGTCTGTATATACGCTTGTATAGCAATTTATGTGTGGTATGTACTGTAGTCTTTTTGCAGATTTTATTGTGCTATAGTCAGTGGTGGCCTGAGGGGTGAAATAGTGCTGCAATTGTGCAGGAATGGGGTGGCCTGGGGTGGTTGGTTTTCATGGCACCCAGAATTCCTGGTGGCACCCCTGACGATAGTAGGTACTGTGGTACGTACAGTAGTGTGTGTTATATGATACATTCTGCCTTCATGGAGCATTTATAGTAGTAATTGCTTGATTTCAACATTCTCAATTTATGAGCTTGTGTAAGCATTGACTATTATGTCTGTACACTGCAGTAAAGCCAGTTTTAAAGGAATTTGATTTTCCTGTGTCTGTCCTGGTATTATATACAAAAAGATGCGATGCATGTCACAGCATAAATCAGTCAGACCAGGCAACATTTTGCCAATATTTATTCTTCCAGTTTTGGTTACCATGTGCCCACTGTACACTCATCTTCCTGTTTTTAGCTGACAGGAGTGGAATCCAGCGTGATATTCTGCTGCTATAGCCATTCTGCTTCAAGGTTTGATGTGTTGTGCTTTCAGAGATGCTCTTCTGCACACTACTCTTGTAAAAAACATAATTTTTTGACATAATATTTGAGCATTTGTGGCCTTTCTGTTAGCGTGTCTCACCATTCTCTTCTGAGAAAGCTATTTTTGCACACACAACTGTAAATGCTCTCACTGGATATTTTTTGTTTATCACAATATTCTCTGTAAACTCTAGAGACTGTAGTGTGTGACAATCCCAGGAGGGCAGCTGTTTCTGAGATGCTTCAACCACCAGGCCTGGCATCAACAAGCATACCATGGTCAATGTCAATTAGACATTGCGCATTCTAATGTTTGGCGGAACAAAGACTAAACCTTTTCATTATGTGTGCATGCTTTATGTATTATGTTGCAGCCACATGACTCACTGTTTGTAGGAGCAGGCTATTTGCGTTAAAGCCTATTACTATAAAATCTTGGAATCAGCTAAATAATATGTTTACCATAAAGGTGAAGTGAGAGACAAAGTGGGGAAGAAACCAAAGGTCAGCTTGTCTTTTGATGATGAGGTTTCCTCTTTTTGGGACTGCAGCTGGCAATGTCACCGTCATTGAGAAAGGTCATGAGATCTGACATTCACATCACTTCTGTCAGGACCACTGTCATCAAAGTAGATCTTTATTGACAATAAAGGCAATACAGTTATGTTTGGCGGTATGGCTCTGTTCTGGAGCTCTCCCACCAACCACGCAGCCCGCGTGGATAAGGCCGGGAGGCCAGCAGCCAAACCCCCTTAGAGGGGTACACGCAGAACAGATCCAGCAGCAAAGCAAGTTCTTAACACATAGGGATGGAGCAATGCAATTTCTTAACACATAGGGATGGAGCAATACAAATTCTTTTGACCCCGGACTTTCCACTTCTGCTCCCAGCGAGCACTGAGAAACAGAGCATGTGCACTGTGGGCTGACACCGCCCCTACTCACTCAGTAAACACTTACATACAGAGCAACTGCATGCTTTCAAAACAGAGGAGGAAAACAGAAAGAGATTTTGATGGAAGGTAAGTTAATTAGCAACATTATATAATCATTTCTCACTGGATGCAAGTCCACTCAGAGTGGATGAGACTATGATGACTGGCTGATTATGCCACTTTTATTTTGAAGAGCACCCCTCAAATCCCACTGGCAATTGAGGTCATCAATCCTTTTTTCAAAGCCTTTAACTTATGTCTTAATATTTATAAATTTGAGCTATTGGCTGTAGGAGAGTGTACAGCATACTCAATCCTCACCCTCACTGATATCTCAGTTTAAATCCAAGTAACAACTCATGGAATTATTATTTCTAAAATCAACATTTGCGGACAACTTTGAATTTCAACCCTTTAATTGAAAAAAATGGAAAAAGATGGCTTGTCCCCTTCAAGTAAGGGGGGAGCAACTACCCCAGGTGGAGGAATTCAAGTATCTTGGGGTCTTATTCATGAGTGAGGGAAAAGGGGATTTGGACAACTCTTAATGGGCAAGCCTCCTCCATCTCTTTTACCTACACTAAACCTTCTTGACTCACCTATATGAAAGATTTATTTAATTCCATCTTCAAAAACAATAACAAAGGTATATCTGCTGTATTTCAGCCAGATATTGTCTCAGTCCCCTATATCACTGTATCTCATAAAAAACACGTTTTCAACGTACAAAAATGCCAAGTTATTCAAAAGTATTGATATCAAAATGACGCCAAGTTACGGTACGGTACGGTACCCTGTAAGAAACGGTCGTGGATTATGGCTATCCTTGTGTGAATTTGTACAGTCTGATGATCGTATACGGTTTAGCAGTTTCGGTTTGCTATATATGTAAAACGGTGGCTGTGACAAAGCGTGAGGTGGCGTAAGCGTAAACACAACAAAAGCGCAGGTGAAATATGGCTAGTGTATATACTCACGGATTTGACGGCCATCCAACGAGCCTTGATTGATAAAAGAATGAGCAAGCCCGTAGAATTAGAGCTCCCTAGGTCGCAACTTGTATACCCTTCTGTCCTGCTCCGTTGTCTGTTATTTCGTGGAGATGCACTTTTAGTGTTTGTAAGGTTTATAAGGCATTTTGACAGGCTTATCAACAGGTAGGAATCCTCTTCGCTGTTTTGCTAAGCTAGAACCGGAAAAGTTGATAGTGGAGAATAGGAGCAGACGCATATGTCCCAGCAGGCTTTGCATATGAGAAAATAACAACATTGTGAGCGAAATTAGGACGAAATGATGAAATTGCGTAGTTGAAACAATATGTTTTTAGGAGAATGGGCATGTAGGTGAAGGTTGACATGATCACAGAATATAGTGCGGAGTAAATAAAGTGACCATGAGCGAGCTTAGTTTCCTTATGGAACGCTATATATAATAGTCGGTGTAAAGCATTAATTGTTAAAGTGGAGGGTTAAGTAATGAGTGAAATCTATTGCACTGTTGTGCTTTTCTCATGTTCAGTACTATTAGTTATACTTATTGGTGAGTCATGATTTTAAATGTAATGTTTTAATGGGGAGTTGCAGAACGTACATACGTAGTAATTGTTTGTATGTGGCTAGATAGAGAACAGGGCGAGGTAACATGAATGTAGAAACGTGGCGTTTGCTGATAAGAAGGTTTTGTACGGTAGCCAAGTGAAGAAATATAGTTAGTAGAAATGGCACAGCGGTGTAGTGGTGTAACTTTTTAATAAAAGGAATACATTTGCCGTCATGAAATGCATATGGGTGGCCGTGAGTGAGTTTTGGTAAAGCAAATATAAGCGTAAGAGAACGTTAGTGTAAAAGAGGAAATTATCTGCCTGAGGACGAGGCGGGATTCAATCGTTCAACCGGAGGTTTACCAGGCTGTTACTTTGTTAGGGCAGCACCATGACATAGCTATGCAATGCGTGAAATATCATTAGCAAACCTGTCCGTGGTTTTAAAGAAGAACACAGGCGAGTAAGCACAGAAGAGCTCCCGTTGAATCCATATGGCTTTGCAATATTGTAGCCGGTTAACAATTGAACGTGCAGACGGTACGTCATAATACAGTGTATACGTTCGGGGAACGGCTGGTAGATATGGTGCAAAAGCAATAATTGAGAAGTAGTAGACAATTATTAGTGAGGGTAAAAGCAGGTTAAAGAAACGCATTCTTAGCTGGGCTTGAACCTAGGACCCTGTGATCCCAAGACTGTAACCTTACCCACTAGGCCACAGGGAGACTAGCTATTTGTACTGAGAATGTTTCAGAGTAAAAAGGTATGGGTATTTTGCGTGTGTATGCGAGTTTTTCATTGGGTCGTGTAGGTGAAGATTTGGCGGGTGTCGGTAAAATGTCCAATGGGGAGACATGTTATTAGTGGGATAGGCGGCAGGAAAAATAAGAATGAGAAGAAGAAGAAGAAGAAAGAGAAGAAGAAGAAGAAGAAGAAGAAGGAGAAAACGCAAAATCCCCTTAGTTTGGGGCTTTATTGTGTGGACATGTGAAGTTGTTTATGAAATCTGTCTGTTGAAATGGGGTCAGAATGTACAGAATGTAATGTTGAGTGTCTGTGGCTGTTGTGGTTATTTCTGTGGGGAACCCTGAAAAGCGCCAAACTCTCGGTGCTGTATAGGTATGGGGCATGCCCCCGCCAAGGCGTAACAAGGCGTAACAATATTGAAATAGCCAGGTCAGCAATATTTGCTGGAAAAGTATGGCTGCTTCCTCATAAGTGTCTGATTACAAATAAGGTTGGACATGTTCCATTTAGTATTATCCATAGACAATGCCCTGCAAATCTTCATCGGAAATTTTTTAAGAAGGCCATCGATCTCCTTTGCTATTTTTGTGTAACTGACCCTGAAATTGTTTTACACTGATTTTGGCAATACATTTACAGATTTATAATAGTTCTATCCACAATTCTCCTTGGCTTGGAGAGAAGCACTGTTTGGATTTCTGAATAGAACTATAGAAATAAAGCTAAATCATTTTTTGATTAACCTAATTATGATATTCGCTGAATTCCATTTACAAAGCAGTCAGTAAGTATTTAGACAGTGACACAGTTTTTGTTATTTGGTTGTAATTCCTACACGGATCACCTGATATAATATAAAAAGGAGTTAGCCTTAGATGTGCAGGGCCAAGTAAACAATGTGGCAAGAAGGTTACTCCCAGCGAGAAATTGCAAAGAAGCATTAGACTTCCACGTGCCGTGTTCAGTACAAACTCAGGTTTCAGCTGATGGGCAGTAATGTTAACAGCCCAGAAAGATCAAGAGACAGAAGACAAATATCTTGTGTTGTCTTGGTAGAGAAACAGTTGTAAAACTGCAGCACAACTGCAGGAAGAACTCAGTGCAACTAGAGAGAAACCAGTTCCTCTGACTACAGTGAAACAGTAACTACAATCTGTTGGTCTAAGAGAAAACAATGAGTTTAGCTATGCTGTAATTATGCCAGAGAACAGCATGTAAGAGATGGAATTAGGCTAATACGCTTTTTCATTCTGCCTGGTTTTAACTTAAAAGGATAACAGTGTGTGCATACTTATTATGCATACCATATGCACTATTATCCTTATATATGAATCAACAGAGGATAAGCTAGCAAAGTAGCATAATCACCTAAATATTCCACCATCTATATAGTCACAATTACTTTAAAAATAGCATTAATCACAAGGTGAAGTTTGTTCAAATGACTGAAAACACAGGACTATGTAAAAATAAAAATGGATATGAATAAATTGCCTTTAATAATTCAACTGTTATAAATAAGTAAAGAATGCAATGATGGTATGTCCAAATGTTTCTTAATTTCATTGTATTAGTTTATTGTCATATCAATGGCATAAAATGCATATAATTGTATTATTATGCCATTATTAAATTCAGACATGCACATTTTCCAACAAGGAGATGGAAATATAATAAATTATAATAAATAATAAAATACTAAAAATATTCTAACAAATATGAGGACATCAGTATATCAGTGGAAATATGGTTATTTGCTTTCAAATAATTAATTAGACCAATGGGAAAACCTTCCACAAGCATATTTTTGATACCAGCAGGTGTGACCATCCAGTGCAGAGAATATGAGATGTAAATTGGGGCCCCACACAGGCGAATGCCTGTGTTACAGTATGTAACAGGTAAACACAAACCTCTTCCTTGTGCCAAAACTGACAACAAAAACCCCAACACTAAGATCAAATATGCTTAAGATTTCAGTGATATGGCCATATGTAAGGCAAATCAAGCATCCTCAGAACCAGGCATTCCTTTCCCAGTAGTAAAATAATCCACTGTTATTAGAGATATCAACAGACAATGTTTGTTATATCTGTAATTGAATCTAAATGTGGCCAGGTGTCATAATTAGCCTTTGAACCGCTCCAGATATTTTTTAAACTGAAAAAAAAATGTTATATTCTTTTTTATCCAATTATTTGTTAAATTATTTCACAATCAATGTAGACCTGATACTCATTTGTTTACTTAGCATACATACAATGTGTATTTATTACCATTTCATTATTGTTTCTGGATATTTGTTCTTGGAATGAAAACTTCCTGATGAAGAAAATTCCTGGCATCGCTCTTGGCTGGCCACCCATATATGGCCAGGGGCCAAAAGAACTCCCATAAAAGGCAGCATGTGAGAGAAACTCCCCATTGTGTACTATCTGTGTATGAGTATGGAAGTCATGGTTCCAAACCTGCTGCTTCCCGCAGTTTGTCTAATGCTGTGCTTCTCACTTATTCTGTGCTCTAAAGGTAAGCATTTCTCTATGGGTTTTCTTGTGATACACCGAGAATTATCTGTTATATCCTTTATTTATATCGTTCTCTGGATTTCGTTTTCAGTAATATTATATGTGTAGCTGTGTAAATGTCATCTGTCTAGTCATATCTTTTTTTTGTTACAAAATGTAATTGTTGTTTGTTAGGTTTAAATTACATTTATTAATAGTAAATGAGCCTCTTTGCCTTCTTGGCCATACCATGTTTTTGTATTTGTCCACTACTGCACATCGCCCTGTGATTTCAATATAATATAATGTAATGTCATGAAAGTGAATTGCACAGCATGTTTAACAAAGAACATCAATATAACAGCACTGCTTCTTTTGCAATTCAGAGATCGGCAACTTTACATTTGTCAAGTAGTGTTACTTTAATTTACCTGTAACAGATTGAATTTAACACTAAGTAACAGTAAACTGAGTAATACTGCGGAAATTTTAGAGTGCAATTATGTTTCATTTTCTGTTCAAATTTAAGGACAACATAAAACACGAGAAGAAATAAATAAGCTTCTATATAAACAACATGTCATTATAATGGATTTTGTGGAATACAAATTATGAAGAATGTTTTATTTTTATAATTTTGACACATTTTCAGTATATAATCTAGAAATGTATGCATAAAATGTATAAAATTACAGACTTGAAATTAGACAATAATTTTAAAAATGACATAATATCAATTCCAAAAATTATTAAGAATATATTCCTTGCATTTTACTTTTTAAAATTTTAATTTAATATTTTATGACATTCAAATATATTCTTTATTTTTCAAGCAAAGCCCAACTGTATATTTGGTGGTTTTTTCCCCATGTTGTCTTTACTCAAAACAAGGCTTGAACATTCCAGATGGCCAGGGTGAAATCTCACCGCAGGATGTGAAGTTCCATTCTGTGGACTACAGAAATGTTTTACACTGGAACCCCAATGCTCTCTCATCCAGCGAACCACAATATTATGTCCAGTACAAAATGTGAGTATTGCCACAAAGCTGAACCTACAATATATATATATATATATATATATATATATATATATATATATATATATTTTTTTTTTTTTTTACGAAATATATAATTTTAAAAATGATTTTTTTATTTATTTAAATGAATGTACTGTTGTGACACAGGCTTTATGAAGAAAACAAAGAAATCAAATCCTGGTTTGACCTCAGGCACATTTCCACAATCATGTTTGGATATGTAAATTATTCCTTTATCCAATACCCCTAGAAATTAATCTTGAAATGTAAATTCAGCACTTTGTTAAGGGAACATGGTCAGTTGGCTTAAATGGGTATATTGTTTTCTGGCCATATATTTACATGTGAAAGAAGTAATAAAATTTAAATAGGCTAAAATGAACAACTGATTGTGCTACCAGTGTAGCAGTTCAAGCCACACAAAAAAATACAAAATAAAAATAACATTGTGGATCCCTTGCCACCTCGGTGAAAAACTTTAGGAGTATACACTTCCCATCAAATGTTGTTCTTGAGTGCAGTCTTGAGGAATTATACCAATGAACATTCCTATTATTTAAATGGTCAATTCTAACTTAATAAAAGAAGAAACGCTTATCACTTATTTCTTTCCTCTCATCCTCAGCTATGGGGACAAGCACTGGGTCAATGTGACACACTGCCAAGGCATCAGGGGGCACCTGTGTGACCTGAGCAAGGAGACTGCAGATGCCCGGGAGTATTACTATGCCAGAGTCCAGGCAGCCCTTCCAGGAGTCCATTCCCCTTGGGTCCTCAGCAGCAGGTTCAACCCACACTGGCAAAGTGAGTGTTGGAGAAAACCGGTGGTAAACGCTGGTAACTGCTGGCCTGAAGTTCACACTGGGATTATAGCTGGGGTTTTGTGTTAACCAAGATCAGCGTTGGGTTATTCTGCATTGCTGAACTCATTCTCATTGGACTGCATTGAGATTCTCATTGGCTATTCTCATTGCTGAACTCACCAAATGCGTTTGCAAAGCGGTAAAGGATAATTGTTAATTGAATCCAGTTTGTTATGGGTTGCCATGTTTGTGGTTAATATATATATATTTTTTTTTCCCACAGCTTCAATAAGCCCACCTAGACTGAAGCTTGAGGTGACAGAGCAAGGCATTGTGGTCCAGCTCAGAGCTCCAAGCTCACCAAACATGAGGAAGAAGGACAGCTGTGTTTCCATAAGGAAGTGGCAGAGGCTGATTTACAGAATATATGTCACCTGTGATAACATAGTACAGGCAAGTTTGCTTCCAATAGTTTACTGACAAATGAGGGCACACACCATTAGTTCCTCAATTACTGTGGTTAAAGGGTATAAAGAAATCATAACAAACCTATGCTTATTTATATCAGTGATTATTCTGCCACAACACTGGCTTCTATCCATGGCATGGTAACTGGATATTTTGAACAGCTGCAAAATAATGTAACCATTCACATTCAAATTTTTTATTTTGATCTTTGAGAACCACAAGACTCATTAAAGTCAAACTCACATGCTCACATACTGTACAGATCTCCTCCAAATGAGAACCAAATGTTTATTTTAGTTCATGTCCCTGACACATTAGGACATCCACATCTGAGCCTTAACAGTCTTTCTTGCTCCCGGCTGGGCAGGAAGAACACAGCGTGAATGGCTGCACGAATGAGCTCTTGATTGCAGACTTGAGGCCAAGCACAACCTGCTGCTTCCAAGCAGCAGTCCACATACAGCACCTGGGTCGCACCTCTGCAAAAGGGAAGAAGTCATGCATCACCACTCTCTAAAGCCACCTGCAGGTACACTAGTTTCTACATAATTATATATAGTGTAGCCTATTGCCTGTGGCCTTGAGCCTGTCACCAAATCACAGGCATGCTGATATATAGTATTACAGCACTCCCTCATGTGTGATATTGCTTAAATATTTTGTTGTGAAATAGATTGAAAAACCTAGAATTACCTCAAGAATAACAAATTACATAAGCAGCTACAATAACCATCATCCAACAAAAAGTAGAATGAAAACATCCCTTAGTTCAGTATAGGACACTTTTTTCCACTGTACAAATGTTCCTTTCGTTTCCTTTTGTTCTTCACTTTTTAATACTGGCTCTTTGTTATTGTTGTAATCCAACCAGTTTTGAGTTTCTAGTATGTCCAGCCTCAAGCATAACTCTCTTCTTTCTGTTTCAGTGGTGCTAGAAGAAATGGTGCTGGATATCTAAGGTGCATTAAAAATCAGAGACATATAATTATCTGAAAGCTGAGCTTGCTGATCATGATGTGTTTACAACTGCGTCACCTCTGGTGTTGCCAAATCAGGGATGTGCTTTGTGTTTTTCTTGCAGTAGAGTGCAGCATATTGTTTTCTTGTATGTTCAGCTGCATGTCTAGAACAAATTGTGCTTTGTGTCACCTCAACCATGTAATGTTCTAATTCATTAAAAAAACCTAATAACTGTTCATGAGTTCAGACAGTTCTTTTGGACATTTTATAGAGCACTTTGGAGTATGTGAAGTACACAATGAGCCACATTTCTTACAACATGGCATAGAATGGGAGATGAGCGGGGTAGAGTAAATGTACAACTGAAATATGTTACCCCCGTCTCATATGCTCCAAATACGTGACTATCGTACTTCATTTTCTGGTAGATGGGTGACAAATTAAAGGAAAAGCCTGAATAAATGAGTGGAAAAACATACATGTATCAAATGCAAATGCTTCTATACCGGTGTACTATAGGGATGGTGCCGAATACAAATACCATATTTGGCAACACTCAAATAATGCGTTCTCTTTTAATGTTTTTGGTAAATATTATTCGGTTTTGAATTTTTTTATTCCCACCTCTTTGATGTGATTCACTCAGTCACCACCAAGTTTCTCAATTAGACACACACACACACACACACACACACACACACATAACATACAGGCTACTGTTGGTTAAGTACAGCTTTAAAAAGCAAATTAGCTGTTGTTAAACTATTATTGATGTCATTTGTAAAACCATGGCTTTAATACGTTAATATCTCAACAATAGCAGTGCCAGTGATTACAATGGTAAAAAAATATGGGATTTTTGGCATTTTATACAGCTTTCATGTTAAACGCCACCCACGTCCAGTTTATGCCACACCCACTTCAGTTTTTATTCAAATACAAATACAAACAATTTTGTTGGCTGCGCAAATACAATACAAATACAAATAGTGACATCTCCATCCACCCCTAGTGTCCTGAATGATACAATTAAGCAATTAACATCCTATCATGCTCTGTGGTGTGTATTTCAATGCTGAGCCTCCAGTGGTTATTTTTTCAGTACTTTCATGATTTTTTTCTTTGCCGGCAAATAAGTCAGAGGTGGTCCAGCGCTAGCTTTTGGTTGCTAAGGGGACGTGTATCGACCACCCCATATAAATGAATGGAACTTGACATAAATTTACTGGTATACTGTTTAAGTGTCTTGTCTTGTGTATTTGAGGTTAACATGAGAAAGGGTGGTTGCTATCAGCACGTCTAGGAATCCGTACATATTCACTGTTGTAACCCAAGTCGCAGGACACAAAATAGCCTTTAGGGTAAAACAGAGCTTTAGAATGTTGCCAGCAGTGTATGCGTGTGAGCTCAACAATACATTTCTCACATAAAAGGTAGTTTGTTGCCTTTTTTGTTCATTACAGTGGTGATAGAAGTGACAAGAATTAAGTGGTACTGTGCTGTTAGCCTTTATTGATTGCCGTACAAGGTTAATGTGAAGTAACTAGTGCAATATGACAGCGCTAACCCATAAAAATGTACTTTGAATGGTAGGCTACTTGCTCAATCGAACGGTAAATGTGAGAAACATTTGATTATCAGCGGAACCAAAATTTTCTGTCACATCCTCAATAAACGGCAGAAGTCCCAGTAGAAGACTGAATTAAATTTTTTAAAGTTATATATTTTGTGAACTTGGTCACAGTGAGTGAAACTAGGCGATATGAGTGTATTGTTGCTATGTACATTACGTCAGAAGGATTCAGCCTAGTTGTTTGCTACCTAAACTTCACAGCACACTCTTCGCCGGTAACTAAATGTATATGTATGAACTTGGCTTTTTTACATTTAGACAGTTTATTATCTGTATTTTTACAGGACATATATTTTAAAAGGTAATGATGTTGCTGGGAAAGTGGAGACGTATACAGTGACGTAATGACATGACTCTCAAGCCCGTGGAAAAGCAAACCGGTTCTTAGACGGTTTGCAAGTTGAACCAACTGCGAACCGGCACTAGCACCAGCCCAGAACCAGAACTTGGTTCGCGTTGGTGGAAAAGAGGTATAAGTGACTTTGAAAGAGGGTTCATTATTGGGGCAGGGATGGCAAGAGCTTTAGTCACAAAGACTACTCAACTGGCTACTGTTTAATAGAAACCGTGACTAAAGTGAAATCTGCATTTAGATGGGAAAAACATCAGTAAATTGGGTCGGAAATTGTGGTCGAAAGCATACATTTGATGACCGTGTTGCTCGTGCATTAGTGCAATATGTAAAGAAAAACAGAAGAGCAACTTCCCCAGGTGACTGAGAATGTCAATGCAGAACGTTATCAGACTGCGTCAGCAAGAACAGTCTGTCGACCACTACATACAGAGGGATATTATAGTAGGGTTTTAGTGCATAAAGACAAATGCACATTTGAGAGTTCAGTGATGCAAAAACCATAGGCACTGGTCTTTAGAGATGTGGGAAAAGGTGATATGATCAGATGAGTCATCCTTCACCATATTCTTGACAAGTGGGCGAGTGCATGTGTGGGATACTACCTTTATGAAGACTGAAGGAAAATGGATATCCGCACACTGGATTATAGCTCCCAATATTTTATTGACTAAAAAGCAAAGCAACGTTTCAACCCAACAGGGTCTTCATCAGGCAGCATCACATTGCTTTGCTTTTTAGTCAATAAAATATTGGGAGCTATAATCCAGTGTGCGGATATCCATTTTCCTTCAATCTTCACATGTACTTTTATCCTGCACCCGGCCAAATAATGGTTGGATGTGCACACAGCTACTGTACTGTGCATACTACCATTATGACCCTACCAGTAGAAAAAAGTAAACATTTAGCCTTTTTTTATATTTGTATAGGTGCAGTATACTATCAGGGTACAAATATTGCCTTATAAATCTTTTTTAACCCTACAGTTAAGAAATCAGAACTCATAATCAAACTTAAGCACCATGCATCTGTTACAGCCAAGTACTGAAGTAATACAGGCTCTTTGGACTGTGAAGCGGAAAAACCGCCAATTTATTGAAGAGTGTCAGGTTGTTTCTACATGAAAAATATTGATTTAGAGATTAAAAGTCAAAGAAGAGGCCTATTCAAAGAGATCCAGTGAGAGTGGCTGATTTTTGACCCTGGTGACATGGGGTGTATACATACAGTAATATGAAGACAGCAAGATGGTTAATAGCAATTAAAATGACTATATGGAGTTTATTCTGACTAAATGGAATGTGTAAACATTTTATGTAGAAAAAACTGGTAAAAAAAAATAGAGAGCTCATGTATATGCTTAAATTATGAACTTGGCATCATCATGTCAGAGTTCCCATTATTAGGCTATAGGCCTATTGCTTTTTCATTTTTGTGAGAGATTGAATCAGAAATGATTGATTATTTACACTAGAGAACAGATACAAGTAATTCATGTTATGTACTTAACCAGATTATTTACATAAGAGGAATATACTGTATAAAACCAACCTATGTATTTAGAGTATGTGCCATGAAACTGGATTTTGTGAACTAGGCTTGCAGCGAAAGAGCTCCCTTCAGACAGTGTGTGTGGTTTTCAAACACAATGTCGAAGTTCACTGTTTTTTAATAAGGCGTGGATCCTCATCTCAGGGTGGTTATTTTAGGGGACCTAGACATTGTTAAATCCCTGGTTTAACTATGAACAACGCAGTCAGGTATGTGGGTGAAAATGCTGAATGTAATGTCACCTAATGATGGGAGAGTTTCAGTTAGCCGTTAAGCATGTAAATCATCCTTCTGCCAGCTAATGTCTGTGCGAGCCCCACTTGAGCACTTCAGTGTGATACAAAGTGGCAGCCGACAGCACATGCTTCAGGGGAGAGCACATGCTCGTCTGCACTCTCCCGAATCAACAGCAAAGTATACTCTCAGCATGACTGAGCTTTCAAAAAATCGGGGAGAAAAAGTATTATATATAAAATTTCCTTTATCTTGACTGCGGTGCTCTCACTTACAGTGATTGGTGAATGACTAGTGTATAAAAAACAAAAAACAAAAGCGTAATGTTTCCCTTTTATCAAAATGTAAAGTTTTTTTTTTCCAGCAGAGAACAAGGTGTGCAGGGTTTAAGGTTCCCTCGGTGTCCTGTTGTTCACAGCAAAGGTGCCAATTTGTCTCACCACATCTCATGTTCAGCACTGTGAGGCTATTGTATCAGAAAGGCCCTGTTTGTTGCAGTAATGGAGAGTGCCCTCAATGTTTTACACCTCAGAAATGCAACTCATCTTTCTGACAAGTATTTTGCGACTGTGGTAATTAATTCCACAAAGTAGTGTCTCAACAGGGATTTAAAATTTCAGATGTACACTCATTTTAACAAAAGCAACCCTCTCAATGTCAAAGAATGCTGGACACTTTTCTGCATATTATGTTTATTCAGTCATAACTTTTTATGTAATGCAGCACCTTTAGAAACATCCAAATGTGTATTTCCTGAATGTATATTAAAGTGCGGAGCTGCATTACATTTCAAATTACATTGAAATAATTGAGTTTTTAGACTGTGCATACTGGTATCTCAATATAGGCAGCTGTATAGAAATATTATTTTACCATTATAATGATATTATTCAGTGGACTCATCCATTTCTTGAAGCAGTAGTCTGAACATGAATGCATATTCTGCCATACGAGAGGTTTTCTGCAACTCAGTTTGGCATTTCTGTCTGATGGTACTTTATTAACAAAACACAACAGTAGAGATTGTCTCTATGATGGTATGCTATCACAAAAAATAGGCTGGGTGATTACATGATCTATTATCCACTAAAGGCCATAGTAAAGAGCTGCACTTCTTATGTCATATGTTCAGTATGCCTTCTATAATTCATTAAAGTTGTTCTTTTTAGAGAACTTGTATTTTTGCAATTACAGTGAGCTCCATAATGTTTGGGGCAAAGTATTTTCTTGATTTGGCTCTGTACAATTTTAGATTTTTTATCAAACAGTTCACACATGGTTAAAGTGCAAATTCTCTGCTTTTATTTAAGGGTATTATACACTTCAGGTTCGTCATCATAATACTTACATAGCAATGATGAAATTTTGTCTGTGTTCAGACAGAGACAGTAAATCAACGAGTTCAATCCGCTTCTGTTTTGCTCCAGAAAACAATGTCAGATAGGTCTATCTGGGCTATGCCCAGAAGTCCTCAATAATAATAGTATTTTCCAAGAAATTACGAAAAATCGTTAACAACGTTTTGTTAGGTGCAGCGTCTTAATGCGTAAGTGAATGCGATGATAAGAAAATTTTCGATTACGCTGACCTATAGCTAAAACACTATTCCAAAAGAAAAATTAGGCTACATCGTTAGAAAGCTTATACTCTCACCTACTGAATAAATGAATTGTCAATCAAGCCAGACTGTACTAAAAATGGCAACAACGCCGTAAACGATACGTGTGGTATTACAGCTATTTTGAATGTATCCTACCCAGGCATCAAAAATGCGCAAAAGGTCTATTTAATAAAAGGACTGTCCAAGACAATATATGACCACTCGGTCTCAAAAGGGACATCTCTACGCGTAAAACCAATGGTAAGGTTATGTAGCCTATTTATTCAATATTTAGTCCCAGATAGCCTATTGACTGTAGAATGACATGGTTTTTTAAAACTTTGTCCCGTTTATTTCGTTATTCAGTGAGCAGCGTTTTCACTGCTGTATATCTTATTGCTATTGTCGGGTTTATCTTGTTGCTATGATGGAATACGATTTTTGATTGGCAGTTTTATTTATATTAGCTTCTCCACTGACCTAGCTTACGGAAGAGGACGTGAAGAGACCGTATGCGGAGTCACAAAACTGACGTAATGTGAATCCAATCAGTGAATACGTCATTAAGCCTGCCAACCCGAACGGTTCTGCTGGACTGAGCACGGTTGTCTAACCGTGCCGAAAATATCGTGCTGGGCACGGTTTGTCATCGTTCCGCGCCAAACCGTTTCCAGGTGGAAACACAATTGGAACCGTTCCTCTCCGTGCTCAGAACCGTTAGGCCCTGCAGTGGAAAAGGGGCTAATGGTGACTACATAAACTTAAACATGCTCTCTCCCCCAGGCTACAACTATGCTACTAAGCCCAGACTGCATTTGTGACAGGTGCTGGTGTTTTGGTCCGCAAGTAGGGCAAGGTCATTTTTCAGTTTTTTACAGATTACAAAAGTGCAGATTATAAGCTTTCAAATGATGTGTCATACATTGAAATCTGAAAATAGTTGAAGAAGATATGCTTATTTGCTTGTTGGTACTCCCAAAATCAAGTAGCAGAGAAAATCCCCTTGAAAGATCTTGAACTTTTCACACTTCTCACAGGGAGATAATGGGTGGGAACAATAGCTAGTTAACTCCACCCCAACCACTCCCCCACTAGAGTACCTGTAAATCCTTGCCCATTTAGGGGTTACCCTAATGAAAGAAAATGTTCGGTTAGGCTAACCTATAAAACGCTATTCCAAAAGAAAAATTAGACATGTTATACATCGTTAGAAAAGCTTATACTCTCACCTACTGATTGAGCATCCGCCATTTTAGCAACCTCACACAGTAAACAAACATAGGCTACTACCACACGGCTTTATTTATGGGCGGTGGCTTGACCGAAACAAAGTGACAATAGCCAACGAAATCAAACATGCTAATTAAACTGCACCCCCATCACGCCTCCAAAACCCGGCTGTAAGAATCACTAAAACAAGCCGACTTTGCAAATTATAAGTATTTAGTGACCCTAAAAATGTTGTTTATTCTATTGAGTGACTTCTTCAACACTTTAACTTTCGTAATATGAAAAAAAGGAAAACAGTAAAAAAAAATTTAAAAAACCTTTTTTGCCTCCTAGCGCGATTTCAAGATTTGCGACTTGCGGACCTTTTCTACAGCACCCGTCACATTTTACCCGCCATTGCTTTTCATGTCAACTTGTCTATTACTTTTGTCAGCCTCCTAGAAGTCATTCTGAAGACTACTAGAATGCAAGTGGATGCATACTTCACAAGGGGCAGGTCACAGAAAGGACAATTTAACGAGTTGATGCTTACAGTAAATTGGATTGCTCTGATACAGCTGTATTTGTATTTAAAAATACGACCAGGTTAATGTTTTTGGCCACGTGCCAATCTATTAAGGTTCAGAGGGCACCTTGGTCCCTAATCAACAGCTAACTTTTAAGTTCTCATTTACTGGACTTTTTTTTTTCAACTATTCAACTTTGACCTTCCACTCAGCCTAGACAGTGCCACAGTGTCCACCTTTTTTCTGCCAAGAAACTCTAAGTGGAATGTCTCCTGGTGTATTTCCTGTTTTCTGATTACAAGGGCATCATAGTTCTGCCTTTTCTTGTTCATAAACTGTACAAAAACTGAAAAGTGATGTGATTTATGTGACTACTCATCCATCAGGTTAGCTTATTTAACTTAACTGGGTAATAATTTTATTTATTTATTTATTTGTATATGTTTGTCCTGGCTGAGACACAAACTATTCCTTAATACAATAACTGGGTTGACGCAGGTCTGGTGCTGCTTGTTTTAGGGATAGGGTTTCAGTTTCAGTTCAGTTTTATTAGTCATATGTAGGTTAACACAGGGTCAACGGTACAATTAAATGTGTTGGACAAGAAAACAGGCCAGCTCAGCAATAAGAGCGCACTAGTCATAAGATGGGGGGAGGTATAGATAAAATATAACACTATATACATAAATGAAAATGAGGCTTTATGTATAAAAGTAAAAGTGACAAGTGTATACAACAGTATTGCACACTGGATATGTAGCAGTCCTGGTTCAATAGCAGCAGTCATAATTGATAGTCCTGGCTCAATAACAGCAGAGCAGGGAAGAAAATATGCAATGTGGAATACTTAGATTTGTGAATTGCAAAGCCTGATGGCCTGGTGGTAAAAACTGTCCTTAAGTCTGGCCATGCTCCTGTATTGTCTGCCAGACGGTAACGAGGAGAACAGTCTGCGTGCTGGGAGGCTGTGATCCTTGATGATGCTGTGTGCCTTCCGCAGGCCCCGCTGGTGGAAGATAACCTGAATGGCCGGGAGTCTGTTGCCAATGATGTGCTGTGCCGCCTCCACTGCTCTCTATAGTGATTTGTGGCTGTGGGCAGAGCAGTTCCCGTACCAGACCATGGTGCAGCCCATTAGCAAGCTCTCGATAGTGCACCTGTAGAAGTTTGTGAGGATGCTGGCTTTCATGCCAAACTTCCTCAGTCTCCTCAGGAAATAGAGCGCTGACAAGTTTTCTTGACCGTGATGTCCTTGTGTAGTGACCAGGAGAGGTCCTCGGTGATGTGCACACCAAGGAACTTAAAGCTTCTGACCCTTTCAACCTCAGCATCACCAATGTGGATGGGGAGGTGTCCACCCCCCTGCTGTCTCCTGTAGTCCACAATCATCTCTTTAGTTTTACTGACGTTGAGAGAGAGTTTGTTGTCCTGGCACCAGCTGGTTAGTGTCTTCACCTCCTCTCTGTAGGCCGTCTCATCGTTGTTTATGATGAGGCCCAGGATGGTTGTGTCGTCAGCAGACTTAATAATGACATTGGAGCTGTGCTTGGCAGCACAGTCGTAAGTGAACAAGGAGTACAAGAGGGGACTGAGCACACAGCCGTATGGTATGCCCTTGTTGAGGATCAGTAGGGTCAGTCTTACGCCGGGCACCCACCGCACGCGTAGCGTAAGCGGCGCGTAAGCAGCACGGCGAAGCAGCACGGCGGGGCGCGTAGCGTTTCTCCACTGGTTCCGTTTGTGTCGCGCAAAGGCTTGCTTAAAGCTCTATATTCATAGTAGCTCTCGCAGTCTGCAGTGGGATTACATCATGTATTTCACGTTTGTTCACGACTGTTGATTATGGGTTAAGTGAATACTTTGGTGAGAGACCTTTTTCAGTTTGTTAATTTGGTAATATTTTGTTAACTCATGTAAATACGTGAGAAAGTAAACGCTTTCAAGAATTACCATAAGCTTAAATCGCAACGTAGCCTGCATAATAATCAATCTCAAACTGTATTAATTTGTTTGCTTGGTTAACAAGCGTGCCAATTTCATGAAGAACATGTAATGATCATAATAATAATAAATAATCCGTAATCAACCATTGGGAATTCCCATGCTGTCTTGTCATTCACGTCAAAACATTTATAGGATCAGATTTAGTAAAATCAGCTAATAATCAAAAAGATAGCGTAACAGTTTAATCTTGAAGGGATATGAACACCACAACGCCATGAACACCGGAAGCTTTGAAGTACAAGTGCAATAAAGGCTTGCTTACAACTTCATTTATAAAATAGGTGCATTTTCATCGGCAAGACCACTAAATAATCTGATTTTTTTAAAGCTCTGTGGATTATCTGATTTTTATTAACAAGCCCTTTTTGAAAGCACGGCGAACGAAGACATCGGAGAAGTCAAATAGGCTGAGCAATAGTTGGTTAAAAACTACCTTCCAATACTCGAGCTAACAAACCGCTGCTCGGTGCATTCACTTCTACGTCATTCAATAGGCTACGTCTTTCTGTGGTGTATTTTCAAATTTACCCCACCCCCTCCGCAAAATAAGATAGCAAAACTAAGTTTGCCTTTTCCCCAGGTTCCAGTTTTTTTTTTTTTTTTTTTCTGCAAGGACAATACAAAAACGAAAAGGCTTGTATTTTTTTAGCTGCTTATAAAATATCTGGGAGGTAACTAGGGACACACCCCCAGTAATATAAGGATGAAATATAAATCAGAGCATGTATACCTAGCATTTTAGAGCATATTTCTGTGTATAAACAGGCCATCGTGACGCGTGGACAAGCCGAAAAAATAGAACAGAAGCGAAAAACTACGCTTCAGTTCGCTTGTGTCGCGCGAGCTTCGCAGCCGGTTTGCGACGCGTTCGCATCTGGTGGAGACGACGTCGCCCGCTGCCGTTGTAATAACAGTACTTCAACTACGCTTCAGTTACGCGCGTAGTGCGCTCGCGGTCGATACGCGTGCGGTGGGTGCCCGGCTTTAGTGTCACGGTTCTGCCTAAGCAAAGCCGTAATTCCCTGTAGTTTTTGTCCCGTCTTGCACTCCTTAGCTCTGTGTCCTCTGTTTGTGATTTCTGCTAGTTCTTGTTATACTTGTGTGTTTCCTATTTTGTTTTCCTTATTGTTATGGTTTAAAACCCGTGTCTGCAGCCGCAGAGTTTAAAAACACGGACACTTGAATTGTGTGCAGCCATTCTTTCGCAATTTTAGCATCGCCGGCAAATGTTTCAAAAAAATATTGTGTACGGGTGTCTAGTATGCGCCTTTCCATACACAACCATTTTTTTAACATTTGCCGCCGATGTTAAAATTGCGAAAAAATGGCTGCACACAATTCAAGTGTCCGTGTTTTTAAACATTCAGAATGCTGCGGCTCGTCTGGTCTTCAACCTACCCAGACACTCCCACGTAACTCCCCTGCTCACTACCCTCCACTGGCTGCCTGTTATAGCTCGCATCAAATTCAAAACATTGGTTCTAGCATACCAGGCAGTCAAGGGATCAGCCCCAGCATACCTTCAAAAGATATTCAAACCCTACATGCCAGCCAGATCCCTCCGTTCTGCTACCTCAGGACGCCTAGCACCTCCCCCTCTTCGCACCTGCACTTCCAGAACACGTCTCCTCTCTGTTCTGGCCCCACGATGGTGGAATGACCTCCCTGTGGAGGTCAGAACAGCTGAGACTGTGACCCATTTCAAACGACGACTGAAGACCCACCTCTTCAGGCTGCACCTCTCCCCATCCCTTCCCCCCCTGTAAATGACTAAACTTAGGGTTGTAACTAGGCAGCTGTTTAATAGGTGACTTAGTTGATGCGCCAGTCTTAACGACTACTTGTATTTTTATTTATTTTTATTTTTCCATAGATTGCGTTGTTGCCGTTCTCGTCGTTAGTGTTAATCAGCTTAACCACCAGGGTCCAGGTTGAACTATGCGGTTGTTCCCTGTACTTGGACCGGTACTTCTCTCTAGGGGTTTCGTCATACTTGTTCCTGGTTATGGTTATACACTTTGTTGTACGTCGCTCTGGATAAGAGCGTCTGCCAAATGCCTGTAATGTAATGTAATGTAAACTCCGCGGCTGCAGACATGGGTTTCAAACCGTAACACTTATCCTAGTGTTTTATTCTTTTGTCTTAGTGTTTAGTCCGTGGTTCATTCCAGTTTGTTGTTTTATGTTTCTCTGTATATCTCTTGTAAATATCTTTGTAAATATTTCTAGTTTAACTTGCACTTGTAAATACTTAGGCACAACCACAATAAAATCACTTTTGCACTATGTTCGCCTCTAAGTCTGCCTCTGCGCCCGGGTCCATATATCCTGTCTCTGATCTCGTGTCACTTAGTAGATTTATCTGACCTGAAGGAGGATTCTGAATCAGGAACAGCAAGTTTGTATGTTGCACAACTGGAAATTCCCTTTTTTAAGAACGCAAGCACGAACACTCTCAAAGGATGAATGAGTGAGTGAGCCTGACAGTCAGCTAGGGAGGCTACCACTTCAAAGGCTGGTGATTTAGGTCAAAGCCAAGATCTCTGCAGCACATTTTAATAAAAAAAGTTCCAGAGCAGGAAATCAGTCCAACAGAATACATCCACAACTGTACCATCAATGTCATTGCATAACTGAACAAGACTGTTTTTTGAACACTCAGGAATTTATTAAAATAGAGCCAGCCCTAGCCCTAAAACACCTTGAGAGCACTTTGAGTTTAGGACTTCAATTGGAAAGTAAACCTGTTCATAATACACATGCAATCTATTTCTTGCAGTGAGTGACTATTGGTTGTGAAACAAAAGTAAGTGCATGAAGCAGTGTTTCTTTGTGGAAACAAAAGTGGTACCGTTTGATGAATTGTTGAATGTTAATGGATCTGTGAGTATGTAAATTTTACTATGTATAATATGACATTTGGACCACCTGAGAAAGCAGAGGCTGTGTGTGCATACGTGTCCGCATATGTGCGTGTTAGAGATTGTCAAGACACACGCCTACTGTCTGACTGAGTCGAGACATGTCTTGTAAAAGTTAGAGGAAGCTCCTTCAGGGAAATTCAGGTGACTACATATTTACTGAAAATGTGAGTGTGGCAGGGGTCGTTTTGGGAGAGGAAATTGCAGCAATCTGGGACCCAATTAATACTGGTTAAACAGGCACAGACACCTGGGTTGCGTTAACAAATCAGCCCAGGGCTTAAAAGACATACTATGGTGAATTTTTACCTTGAAAATACTATATAGTAGCCTTCTTGAGTCTTGTCTCTGTCTTTGAGTACATTTGACGAAGTCATGCTCCTCTGCCTGTATTTCTTCTTCTAAAATATGTTTGGGACATTGAACATAACATAACATACCGATGACGAGAACAGGCCATTCAGCTCAGCAATGCTCACCATTTTCCTGACTAAATTGGATCTAACACTGTATCAAGCCTGTTCTCAAAAATCCCCTGAGTTTCTGCCCCTACTGTGTGACCTGGCAGGCTATTCCACACATTGACTACTCTCTGCGTGAAAAAATTCTTCCTAATGTCTGTACAGAATTTATCTTTTGCTAATTTCCATCTATGTTCCCCTCATTCCACTAACAGTACTCAACCTGAAGAACCTCTTGTAGTCTTTCGTCATTGGATTTGTCTTTCATACTAGGAATAAATTTTGTTACCCTTCTTTCAATCTTTTCTTCTTTCTTACAGTACGGGCCCCAGAACTGCACACAATACTCCAAGAGTAGTCAAACAATTGTACTTTTTTAAAGATAAGTATAAATTCCTTGGATTTATACTCAATACTATTGGCTATATATCCCAGCATCCTGTTGGCCTTTTTACCGCTACAGCACAGTGCCTAGAACATGAAAAACTTTGTGTCATGGTTCTGTGTTTCTGTCTCTGTTTTTCCCTGTTGGGCCGCCAGATGGCGGCACTTCTGTTTTGTGTCCTGCTCGTTCCCCTGTTGGTTAATTGTATTATTGCTTTCAATTATTTTATTATTGTTTCTGCTTGTCTCTCGTTGTTCCCACCCTGTTCTGGTTTGATTGTTAATTGTGCCCTCCTGTGTCTTGTTGGTTTTGAGTCTATTTAAGTCCTTAAATAACGAATACGGTACTACAAACAATATAGGCTATCTTGCCTCACCGAAATTAAATAAGATGTATTCCAAAGCAATACTACCCAATATTTCCTCAGTTCTTTCAAGTCACTTGGCCCTGTGTGTATAAGCATGCAGTACATGGACAGGCCAAACATGTGTGAATGGCTTTCTCACAGTCAAGATTGATTGAATAGGCGTCTATATGTCCAATTTGTATTGGTATGTATGTATTTCGCTGCCCAGCCTTTCTGTTGCGTGAATGTTTCTTGGTATAAATGTCTGTTCGTAAATGTGAATGTAACATGCTGCGAGGGAAATGTCCCCATGAGGATAAAGAAGTTCTCTATGTATGTATGTACAATATGTATTTTACATGCAGTATTTATTGTACGTAACAAATATACAATCACTTGTACATGTACTCAAATTCAGTTCAGAAGCAAGTGTAAACATATGTTTTCTGGAGAAATATGCTTCCTGTAGTTACTCAGCAGCAGTTTTGTACATGAATTTCAATGTGTTCCATGAGTCAATTCGAAATATTTGACTCTTTGATCTTACACAAAGTTTGCATGACATTGTAAAATGGTATGATTACAAAACACAGGGCCAAGTGACTTGAAAGAACTGAGGAAATATTGGGTAGCATTGCTTTGGAATACATCTTATTTAATTTCGGTGAGGCAAGATAGCCTATATTGTTTGTAGTACCGTAACTTGGCGTTATTTTGATATCAATACTTTTGAGTAACTTGGCATTTTTGTACGTTGAAAACGTGTTTTTTATGAGATATCATTTTTTTGCAAAGCGTTTTATTATGAGAGTGAGAAATGCGAAGTGACCCTGTAAGAAACGGTTGTGGATTATGGCTGTCCTTGAGTGAATTTGTACAGTCTGATGGGCGTGTACTGTTTAGCAGTTTCGGTTTGCTATATATGTAAAACAGTGGCTGTGACAAAGGGTGCGGTGGCGTGTAAGTGTAAACGCAGGTGAAATATGGCCAGTGTATGTACTCACGGATTTGACGGCCATCCAACAAGCCTTGATTGAGAAAAGAATCAGCAAGCCCGTAGAATTAGAGCTGCCTAGGTCGCAACTTGTGTACCCTGCTGTCCTGCTCCGTTGTCTGTTATTTCGTGGAGATGCACTTTTAGTGTTTGTAAGGTTTATAAGGCATTTTGATAGGCTTATCTGCAGGTGGGAATCCTGTTCGCTGTTTTGCTAAGCTAGAACCGGAAAACTTGATACTGGAGAATAGGAGCAGACGCATATGTCCCAGTAGGCTTTGCATATGAGAAAACAACAACAGCATGAGAGAAATGAGGATGAAATGATGAAATTGCGTAGTTGAAACAATATGTTTTTAGCAGAATGGGCATGTAGGTGAAGGTTTACATGATGACAGACTATAGTGCGGGGTAAATAAAGTGGCCATGAGCGAGCTTAGTTTCCTTATGGAATGGTGTATATAACAGTCGGTGTAAAGCATTAGCTGTTAAAGTGGAGGGTTAAGTAACGTGTGAAGTCTATTGCACTAATGTGCTTTTCTCATGTTCAGTACTAGTAGTTATACTTATATGTGAGTCATGATTTTAAATGTAATGTTTTAATGGGGAGTTGCAGAACGTAGCTACATACGCAGTAATTGTTTGTATGTGGCTAGATAGAGAACAGGGCAAGGTAACATGAATGTAGAAACGTGGCGTTTGCTGATAAGAAGGTTTTGTAAGGTAGCCAAGTGAAGAAATATAGTTAGTAGAAATGGCACAGCGGTGAACTGGTGTAACTTTTTAATAAAAGGAATACATTTGCTGTCATGAAATGCATGAGTGGCCGTGAGTGAGTTTTAGTAAAGAAAATATAAAAGCGTAAGAAAATGTTAGTGTAAAAGAGGAAATTATCTGCCTGAGGGCGAGGCGGGATTCAATCCTTCAACCGGAGGGTTACCAGTCTGTGACTTTGTTAATGCAGCACCATGACATAGCTATGCAATGCGTGAAATATCATTAGCAAACCTGTCCGTGGTTTTAAAGAACACAGGCCAGTAAGCACAGAAGAGCTCCCATTGAATCCATGTGGCTTTTCAATATTGTAGCCGGTTAATAACTGAACGTGCAGACGGTACATCATAATGCAGTGTATAAGTTCGGTGAACGGCGGGTAGATATGGTGCAAAAGCAATAATTGAGAAGTAGCAGACAATTATTATTGAGGGTAAAAGCAGGTTAAAGAAACGTGTCCCTAGCTGGGCTTGAACCAACGACCCCATGTTCCCAAGACTGTAGCCTGACCCACTAGGCCACAGGCAGATTAGCTGCTAGAACTGGAAATGTTTCAGAGTAAAAAGGTATGGGTATTTTGCGTGTGTACGTTTTGATTGGGTCGTGAGGGTGAGGATTTGGCTGGTGTCCATAAAATGTCCAATGGGGAGACATGTTGTTAGTGGGATAGGCGGCAGGAAAAACAAGAATGAGAAGAAGATAAAGAAGAAAGAGTAGAAGGAATAAATGCAAAACCCCCTTAGTTTGGGGCTTTATTGTGTGGACATGTGAAGTTGTTTATGAAATCTGTCTGTTGAAATGGGGTCAGAATGTACAGAATTTAATGTTTTTAAGGGCTGAGTGTCTGTGGCTGTTGTGGTTATTCCTGTGGGGAACCCTGAAAAGTGCCAAACTCTCGGTGCTGTATAGGTATGGGACATGCCCCTGCCAAGGCGTAACTTGGCGGGATGGCATACCTGCCATCCCAATACTCCTTAAGCCTTAGTTTCTTCACTCTGTACTCAGGTCATTAAAGCTTTTTCTTTGGGATAGTCTCCCATAGGAGTATTGTTTTTCTTTTTGTCTACTTTTCCCCTATCCTTTTGTCTTTAACGAGATTTAGTGGTTATTCCGCCCAGGTGGATAGCTTAAAGTATCCTGCTCAGTCGCGTTTGGTCTCCCTAATTCCCCACTCCCTCACATAAAAGCATCTGCTAAATGACAAAATCATAATAGTGAACAAAAAAGTTAAAAGCTTGTATAAGCTATCCTGGCATTACATTTGTAATTGTTTACATTCTAAACCATTTTTAGAAAAGTATGAACAAATGTGCAATTTTATTAATAACTGCCCTGCAATAAGTCTATGCACAAGAAATCATAAGAAGCCCCATTTCTGAAAGCATGGCAGGTGCAACGTTTGAGTTACCCTTTCCACATGATGAAATATGTCAGACAGACAAGCGTAGAAGATGACTACAAAAATGAAAAACATAATACAAAGTGCAAACCACCCTGGATGAAAATGTCACTGCACCAGGTGCTCAGATGCACTCATCCCTTGAGAAAATGTGATTCCACATTTTTGGCATAATATAAAATCCAGAGTCAAATGGAAAGTGGGCACTCAGAATTCTGCTATATTCAGTAAATCTTCTAATTAAGTACAATACCGTATATGAGAAGTTTGAAGTTGTCCCACTTCTTTGGGGGGGACGGGGGACTGCAGTGTGAGTGTGTAACAGAATTGAACAGAACAGGCAACCCAGTGTGTGTTTGGTATTTGTGTTGAACTTAAAACATCTTTGTTAAAGTGTCTCACATAGCCCTTAAAACACATTATCCTCAGTACATTCACAGCGGCTACACTTTTTAAGCCTTTCAGGTTCTGCTCTGCATAAAGTTATCGTACATTAAGTATATCCTTACAGTTGTAATAAATGAATACTACACAATTGAAGAAACAATTAGTTATCTGTAAACATCTGTTCTAGAGGAATATTTTACATTTACAGAGACCTGCTGTCTTACCAAGATTTCATAACACAGCCACAATTCAGAAAGATATACATTTATTAAAAGCCAAACTTCAAAAATGCTTTAAACATCACATATGCATACACTATATTCTCTATATAGTATACACTATTTCACATACTCTTGATATATATAATTGTAGATACAAATAAAATGAATGTGAAAACTTCCTTAACTTGATTAAATCAGCAAAGGGCATTGTGAACCATTTTCTTTGCAGTAGAGGCAGAAAGCTCTCCAAACTGTTCCTTTCAAAAAAATATTTGCATAGGCAAAATGAAGCTAGCCCTTAGACAGTACATTTCCTGAATTCTTTAAACCTATTACTAAATATTTTTTTTCCAGCAGAACACAATTTCGCAAAGAACAAGAGTCAGTTTCTCTTGAAATCATATCACGGCACATAGGATTGTTCTCTATGCACATTTTGTTTACAGTGTTGGGCTTCAAGTAATTCTATATATAAGCTGTTCACAACAACTAGACGTGTATTAGATGTGCTAATATGGGAGGTAGTACTAAATCATATGTAAAGTATAATGACATACCTTGTGTTACAAAGTAAGGCCAGCATTTCTCTGGTTACAAAAGATACCATACAGTATTTAAAAAAATAATGTCAATAAAACCTCTGTCAAGATCTTTCATTCCAATTTATCCATTCTAACAGATACAGTGCTATGTAACATTTGACTATCTGTACATTTTGTTATTGAGCAGAAAGTTGAAACAAAAGGACACCAAATGAAATGAAACAAATGAAAACAATAGAGAGAATAGGATATGCAAACAAGGGAATGCAATATGAAAATCTGTGACACTTTATCCCATTAAAAAGCATATACTGTAGTAAGCCTGTGTGGCCATGAACTTTGCTCTCTCCAGATTGTCACACTCTTTGTAGTCAGTTATTTGGTTAAAATGACTGGTTTCCGTTTCCAGTCATATCCCTCAGTGACTGTCTACAATTTCCTAGTAAACTTTGTGGCAATGCACCAAGATTTAATTTGATGTATCAGCCTCTCCATTCAATAGGTTTACACCATGTTAGGTTTATTTATAACTGGCAAAATATTTAGCAGTTCATAAATCATGACACAATTCAAATGGATGTAATCTGAATTTTTTTTTTTTGAAGGATCAATAACTTCATATTAAGCAGGCAATTAAACTGTATATCTGCAATCCACTATTATAGTAATGTATTTACTCATAGTCAGTGTTGGCCAAATGCATGCAATTACACACATTATTGGATGATCCTAGGCTACCATTCCCCTTCTGAATTTAGCCTCAGCTACCACTACATAGCATTGACATTAAAACTAACCATGTACTGAACCTCAAATGAAAGGAATATAGCATGTTGCGTAACAATGTTCAGTAGTTTGCAGTTTCACAGTCCATATTCATATAACTATACAACACAATATAGTGAATTTGAAAATGAAACTAAGGTGAGAACAGTTTGTCTTAATAAAAGAGATAGACAAATGCTGTTTCAATAGCACTACTGTGGATATTGGGAACCGGTTTCATATAATTATTCAAATTTTTCATTTTTAAGATGAATACTTTACACATGCAAAGGTTTTACATTAGCACTGGAAATGGCAGGTATACTGTAGATGAATGACCACCAAAAACATGTCAATTTCACTTGTCACTGGTCCTGAGTGCATAAAGAACACATTTCAGGTCCAGTGGCTACAATCCAGCAAGAAATCATGTGATGAGCTAAAGTAATTTGTGGGCTATGTCACCTAGTTTACAATTACATCCATAAAAATAAAATAAATTCCCAAACATACACCATAGTATAAATATCTTAACAGGTAGTTTTAACACTAACCTGCACCGCCCGTTCACATACATATACAGTTCAGTTATTCTTTTCCATAAACTGGCCAACCCCAATCTTTAGTTAGTCACAAATGAATGTAGCTAGTTAGCTTGGGCAACACAAAGTCTGCTGTTAAAATCTGTTTGCATGTTGCTGATCAGGCAACTTTAGTAATATAGGGTATGGAACACAGCATACCTCCATTCAAATTACAGTACAACGTTACTGTAATCAGGCTTACCTGAGGCTGTATTTTGTGCATTGCAAGCTTGGCGAATGTACTGTAGTCCTGTGTTGCAGACCTCATTACTGGCCAAATCCTTAAACAATCCTAATCAACTTCTGCCATCACCGATCATGAATTTACAATGTCCTCCGCTCAGGGGACATAAAATGGGGGAAGGCCAAAGGACATGATCAGTTAAAAATACCACAATGTGTGTTTGTAGGTGCTTGCATAGACATTTGTGCACTAGCATTTTCTGATGCCTTCTGCTTTGTTATCACTGAGAACAAAATATTCCTTTCCCCGAATGTTAAACATCAGCTGTGACACAAACTTCAAGTTCCTTTTCATAGCATATTGAATTCAGAATTTGGCTTCCAATTCAAAATGAAAGCCCATTGCACTTATAGAATGTCCTGCTTGCAGGTTAAGTGTACATTCCATAGCCAAAAGCATTACTAAACATTTTTTTTTACTTTACACAGTAAGCATACATTTAAAAAAAAAACTACCAAAGCAGTACATAAAACTAACCAATGAAACTATGTTACCTCCACCATCTCATCATGTCCTGTTAACTGTGAATAAATGAACTGCTCTGCCACCTGAATCTGATTCTTACCTTTAAAAAAACAAGGCAATTTAATTATGTTGTTGCTAATCCTATCTCTTTGTTAACATATCTACACTAGAAAAAACAAAAAACAAGTATGGAAACCAGTTGCCATGGACTGTCTAAAATACATTTGAGATTTAATTCATAATACTAAACACAGATTGGATTTTTTAAAATCCTAAGCCCTCATGCTCCTGTGCTTTAAATGTTTTGCTCTGGGCAAGAAATCACAGGAAGGAATCATAGAGAACTTGGAACAGCTCTTATTCCCTTTTCTTAAATAAAGGCTGTAGGGATTTTTACAATATAAAATTATTTTCGTAATATACATGCTCTCTCCAACTACTTTGTAATTCTAGCCCTTGCTTTGCTGTTGTATTCTAAATTGATAGGTTGAAAATAAGGAAAAACATCCGACACTAAATCCCATTCAAATTGTGCACTTGATAAGCCAGTGCTAACAATACAACCATACATATGCTCAAACATAATTTCCCATAATTCCTTGCAACCCATTGTAATTTCTGCCAGAAAACAGAATTTCTGAAACCTTCTTGCATGCAAAATCAATGTTAGAAAACAAAACTCATCACAGTCAAGGTCTTTGACTTTGATAATATAAATAAAGTGAAAAATAGAACTCATTTTTAAAGCCAGGCTCATAGAAGAAAGATATAGAGGTATTCCTTTCTTCCATTTCTTCTTTTCAGAGTTGTCTGAGAGGTTTCTAATTAAGTTTACCAGTAGGAAAGGGCATTTAACATTGGTTTACAAAAAGGATATATATAAGTTTTTTTGAAGATGAAAAATTTGTTCAAGTTTCCAAATGTGTACTGCTCTTGCTGTCCACGAGCTTCCTATAAATGGAGGAGTTGAGAAAGCGGGGAAAGGAGTCTCTCTGCATCAGGGTGTAGATCTGTAACTGGGCCTCCTGATAGAGCTCACTGCTGGGCTCTGCCAGGTGCTTATTGATGTTTTCTCGGACTCGCGAATCAAGGCTGACCTGTCAGAGAAAAATATTAGTGAGAATCAGTATGTTCCCCTGAAATACTACAGCAATAAGTATCTTGATTATAACATAGGACTGCCAAGACTAGGAGACTGCCATTTGAGGGGCGATTTGTCTCTGCTTGCTGGCTCCATCCTCTGGTCAACATGGGGCATTGCACACAACTGCAAAGGAGAAACTGTGCACACCTGAAGGCAGTTGGGCAATGGCCTGGCAATAAACCACACCAGACCTCTCAGGATGAATACCAGGGTGGGAAAGTGTAGAGGGCAAATGGAAAGAAAGAGCATGAAAGAGACTGCTTGTTGCGTTTGGGCAGAGACCTTTTTTTTGGGGCAGACTAATGGTCAGCCCCTGCACTGGAACTGGACTATGATTCTGGATTTGTGATTCATTTATTTATTTATTTTTAAGTCGTAGTAACTAGCTTATCTGGCCACTTATAGAGAAGATGGAGCCAAAGGCAGGCTCTAAAATTTGATGCGCGGTGAACGTTCTGGCGCAAAATGGCTGCTGCACATCACACAGATAGGTGCCAAACATTGGTGGTGGCTGAGGTGAGTTTCCCCCTCTTCACTGTAAGAAGTGCTTTGAGTTTTGAGACAAGTGCTATGTAAATGTAAGGAATTATTATATTGTTAACAGACCTGGTTTAAATACAAATACGTATTTGTATTTGAAAATGTAGTTAAATACATATTTGAAGTATTTTCAAATACATTTACACATTAAATACTTTGTACTTGATTTTTTTTAAATTATTTTAATGGAAAACCAAATACATTCCCAAATAGTACTTAAAAAATACATTCCTTTAAATAAATACTTTCCTAGGAAACCAAATACATTTGGGTTTGGAGCCTTTTAAAAATACATTAAAATACAAATACAATTTTAAAATATTATGAAATATTTCTGTTATAGACAACAGAAATGACTGAGCCAACAACAATGGAGGCTTCATACTGCAGGGGGTATCCCAGAATTCTTTGTACAATCTTTGTGAGTGGCCCTCAATGTGATGTCAGGGAGTTATAATACTGAGGGCACTTCAAGGGAACTACTAGGGGCTAGGGGTTGAATTTGGATTATGGGCAAGGGTAGCCTACGCTGGCGATTTTAAACAACCGATGTGCTGCCTCTAACAGGCAGTAGCCTAAATGCCCGTACAGGTCTTTGCATAGGGGGGATGACAACTCAGACTTCTTGATAAGCTACTTGCCAGTTTACTTTACGCATGCAATCTTTTTTGCAATCTTTTTGCAATTTATAATTAGTGGCCTTTCACTGTATTTCCTCTTTTTTCTGTTGTCAGGGTGTTCAACAGCCATTTGTACAGTTCCATCTTTTGTATTTTGTAAGGTTAGACACTGATAAAATAGAATTCAGCCATGCATGTTCACTACCAATTAACCCCTTTGTGCACATGCCAAATCTGGCCAATCCTTGCCCATTTAGGGGGTACCCTATTTAAAGCTTTATACCTCCAGATGTGAGCATCACAGAGACTTGTAAAAAGGCTTAAATTAAGCAAGACATTTGTACCATTTACAGTAGTAACTTAGATTATTTCTTCTAAATGTTGAATATAAACTAAAGTGCCACAGCAATTGTCTAGGCAAAAAAACTAAAAAATAAATTTCTCTTTTTTATAGTTTGCAATGAAATACTGAGAGATTCCATATGTACAGGTTAAACTATATATGTCCTGGATCAAAAACTCCTTGACCACAAGTACGTAAAATATAAGAGGGTGAATATGTAGAACTACTGAAGATCTATAAAGCAAAAAGTAAGCAGTGTATCCACTGTCTCCAAATCTATTCAAAATGTCTAAATTATGCATTTCTGTAAATCACAACATAATCATTTTTTTTCACTACAAATCAACTGTTTTGACTCAAGAAACTCACTGTTGCATCATTTTCAAGTGGGAATTACAAGCTTTCCATCAGTACAGTGGTCTAAAATATCTAGGGGTCCAGAACCAAATCCAAAATCTCTCCAAAAATGAATAAAATGCTTTTTATCCATTATAAAGCATATGAATGAGCCCCTTATGAATGTTTAAGATGAAACGTGGTGCATTACTTAAATGTGTAATCATTAACTCTTGTATGTTTTTCTGTACTCTACAGTACGTAATGTTTTCTTGTATGGGGACGGGATGACATTAAAACAATATTCATCTGTCCAGCACGTTTTGGCGATGTTCCAGCTTTCACGTCATATCCGGTGCATGAAACACAAACACTACTACCAACGAACGCTTACGTTAGTGTGAAATATCCTCATTATAAAATACCACGAACCTATTTAAAGACACTTAATTTTGGGCAGTAATACTTAGACTTACATAGTGACGATGAAATGTTATCTGTGTTCAGTAGATCCAGACAGAGACAGAGAATCAATGCTGTCATTCTCCTCTTCGGACTTACTCCAGAAAACTACATCAGCTAGGTTTATCAGCTTAGCTATGCAAACCACGACCCACCTTTGGTGGAGAGCTTCGCTTTGTAAATTGTACATGATGCGGCTGTTTGTGAAATCAGATTAAATTGTGTTCAGATAGCGCCCTATGCATATAATATCAATCTAGATAATGTCATATATCTGGATTGCAGTCCAAGACCAATGTTGTTTAATCATTGCAGCTAAATGTTAGCAACCTGAATCAGCTGTGTATTTGCTGTCTTGAACACACCCCATTCCTTCTGCGAACGAATGACTTGAATCACTGAACTGACTGAGAAACGAACGGATCATTTCAGGAAATGATTCAGTTCAGTTTGTTCACGCAAAAGATTTGTTCGTTTGAACAAATTGTTCGTGAACGACACAGCACTAACTCACTGGCCACTTTATTGGGTACACCCAGCAGTTGAATTGTAAAACGACAAAACAAGAGATGGCATTTGCTGTTCTCGAGGGGGGGCATGAGACATTTTTCAAAAATCACTCCAAATTAGATTATTCTGATGACTTCTGAAAGTATAAAGTACAACATGTATTTATTCAACTATTACAAAACCAAGAATGGATGCATTTTGGCAGCCTTAAAATAAAATGAAAACCTGTATGCTAAAAACATTTTTTAAATGAACTAAGACAAGCCTGGAATTATAAAATGTTTTAAAGGTATGAACTGCTCGAAAGTGTTAATTTTCTTTTTCCATCCATTGTGCTTGACAAGCTAGTTAGTTAATGTTAGCCAGCTAATTAGTTAATGTTAGCCAGCTAATTTCAGATTAATTAATATAAGAATAGAAACAAATAAACATAAACATTAAATAATAAGCAAATAACTGCTGCTGTTTCAATAAAGCTGAATATGGTCTGTTTTAATTACATTACATTACATTACAGGCATTTGGCAGACGCTCTTATCCAGAGCGACGTACAACAATATATGAGTCATTGCATTGGTTCAGAAAAATGAATTAGACTTATTACTGTACTGGTTTATTTAAAGTGTTTGGAATTAGGCACTAATATTGCAGTAAAAATATGGCACCGCATGCTAGGTCAAATTTTATCTGGATGGTGGATGAATGTTAACATATCAACAAAAACATTTCTACTACCAAAAAGTGTTGAAAATGTTTCAGCCTAAAATAGCTAAAATCTTTAATGAACAAGTTTCAAGCAGAGATTCTCTTGGAGAGAGAACATGAACATCTGGTGTCAAAATTTAGCTTACAACAGCTCTTGGACTTAAATAACATTCAACAGCTTTGAATTAATTTATATAATTGACATAACGTTACCACATTTGACATAGCTTTGCCAACTTGATGCTGGAAATAATGTAGCCTACTAGTACAGTATAAGTGTGTGTAGCTAACATTAGTTGTTTTTACTTCACAGACCATTGTAAGCACTTTGTTCATATCGATGTAAATGTAACAAGCTACCTCAGAGAATAGGCTACTGTATAAAACTAGGCAAGTTTCTAATAATACATACTTCAGTGCAAATATCTGTTACGCCCCTCCACCTCAGGTGGGGGCGCTGGTTGTTTGGAGGCCTGTGTTTTTTTCTTTTGTTTCAGGTAATTGAGACCACCTGTGGCGGTGCCCATTTTAAGAAGCCTGGAGTCAGCTTCTCAGGAGGGGCTTTTTCTCCTCACCTTTGAACCATGGCCGTGTCCTGATTTCACCGTTTATGTTTTGTAGTTATTTTGTTATTTCGTATGGTTTTGTAAAATAGAATTATTGGTTATTTTTGGGAAACCTTGGTGTCAGCTTTGTTGCATTTGTGGGTCCTTGAGGGCAACCGTAACTTAAATGGGGGCTCGTCCGGGATATTCTGGATCCTTTTGGTTTGTGGCTTTGCATATTCACATTGTCCTTTGTTGTCTGCTTGGTTACTTGGTTTGACACGTGGAATGCCTGTTAGCCCGCTGAGTGTGTGGCTTTGTATTAGTAATGCTTGCATTTGTGCCCTTTGTGGATGGCACACTGCGCAGACTGCTAGCCACACCTTATGGTTTGTTTCTATTAGTTTTGGGTCTGAGGGGAGACAAGTAACTCGTCCTTCTTCATGAACGAGTGGGCGTTTCTCTCTCTTTCCCTTGCTGGCAGCTGATGACGGTGAGTTGGCACTCAAGTCGTGTGTTTACCATTTGGAGCTTTAAGTTTTCCTTTTTACCCCAGTTAGCTTAGGCGTCGGGCTCGTCCAAGGGACTTGTCACATTATTGTTTTTCCTTTATTGTTATTGGTGGCTAATATGAGTGGGGATATGCTTTGGGGCTAGCCAATTGGTCTGCTGACAGTGCTCACGAGTTTAGCGTTCAAAGTCGCCCCGAGCACAGAAAACCACTGAACACTAGCTTAGTTTATTGGGTTAGATAGGATCTCTTTTTTATTTATTTTTTTATTAGGTAGATAGGATTGGGGAAGCCAAAATAGAGGTAAAGGGTAGCGCTCACTGATTGGTTCCCTAATCACTGGATTTGTATCACCCGTTTCGTCCAGCTGGGTCGATTGAGCTGGGGAAAAGAGCGAATCGTTTGTTTGACTTGCTTATACAGTTTCTTGATAGCGCTGTTCAATTTGATAACTGGGTGTAACATGGACGCCTAAACATTTATGTATATAAAATTTTGGTTAGTCTCTTGTTATCTGTGCTTCCTGATAATTGTCAGATAATTGCCTAATTGTCAGCTCATCCTCCTGCATGGTGTTTTGCTTCCATGAGTGAGAAGGCAATATTTTTTTTGAAGGATGAGTTTAGAAGTTTTGTGAATAATTCATGAGTGCATGTTGAGGGATGGGAGGGGGGATTAAGAGTGGAGAATTGAACTTTTTCAGATCCATTAACTTGCACATTATACAATCAAGCAATTCACATCCTATCATGCTCAGTGGCATGTATGAAAATGCTGTGCAGTCCCAGCTGACCTCGATTTTGGATCAAGATCACAAGAGGGAAAAATCTAAAGCCGCGTTTCCACGGCAGGAACTTTACCCCGGAACTAAGAAACTTTTGAGGAACTCAGTCCGTTTCCACCGCAGGAACTAGGGTCTAAATTTAGTTCCGGGGGCTTTATTTTACCCCTAAAAAAGTTCCTGCTCGGGGGGTAGTACTTTCCAAAAGTACCGGAACCTTTGGGGTGGGGCGCAAGCGCTGAAAATTTCTGATTGGTCGACTACATGCAGTGTTTCATTTTCAACCACCACGTTTAAAAATATGCAGCCACAAACCGATTTATTTTCATAATAACTTCAAATCAAACTTGTATGTTATGCGGCGCAGTAGCCTAGTTTTGGTTATAGCCTGCCAACGTCTTGGAATTATAACGTGTGCTCTTCTGTTCTTTTCTTGCTTTAGTATTCGTTTTATAAAATGCTAAGCATTCGTGCTGGGACAGCATATTACGTACCAAAACATTCAAACGGATTAATTTGGTTGCTGAATATTTTCTTCCGGATTTTCTTTGTTAGCCCATTGTAATTGACTTAAAACGTTTGATACAGTTATGTGAGGTATGCGGTAGTTCTGCATAATTCACATTGGTGATACAGTAAAAGCAAACTGGAAATCACCTTCCGCACTTTTTGTCAGGGTAAAATAACAGGTTAATTCTAGTAATCCTCCCTTTAGCTTTTTCAGACTGCCGTAATTTTACTCTGCCATTCTTCAATTCCGCAAAAAGACCAGGAAGACTATGGACTAATTTATGGTGCATGGTTCGCATCTGGAGGGCACACTTCGCTGCTCGGCTAGCAGTAACTTCGAAGGAAAGCAAACGGTGGCTGTACCACTGCTAATTTAAATTTTCACGCAAGTCTGAGTTTTCGTTCTATTCTTGTCATTTTGCGATTAGCCTATATGGAATTGACGATGAGAAAGTAATCAAACAGCAAATTTTTTACAACGTGTGCATGTTTTCTGCTGTTGTTGCCAGTTATATTGGAAATGTGAATGCATTCTGTCGCCTCGGATGTCAAGACATGAAAGTGAATGTTCGCATAAAAACATAACGAATGTGTTTGAGAGGATATATAAAACCGTTACAATCTGACTATTGGCCTGTTATATCCTATTTGTTGCATAACGGTCCAAGTTCAACTACCAACGACAGTTTTGCTTGACAACGGTAAAATATGCCCAAACGGCTGCAGAAGAATATTTCAATTCCAGGTGATTAAATCGATAAAAATCAATAAATACAAAAGTAACCATATACAGTCATTGTTGGTAGCCCGTTGTATATAAGTGGAATAAACCCCTCCGGACTGTCCCGGTTATTAGAAAATAATGTAGGCTACTTCGGTGGTAGTATGGGGTTACAGAAGAAATCATAGGACAGATGGACCGACGACAACGTCGCTTTTTCATACGTCAGTGGGCTAATTTGCCTAATCTTCACGGGACTTTAGACTGCGGTGGAAACGCAGACAACCATGGGCTGAAGGAACCTTTTAGTTCCTTGAAAAGTAGTTCCTGGGGCTAAAAGTTCCGGGTACTTTTGGTGGAAACGCGGCTTAAGTGACTTTGAAAGATGGTTCATTATTGGTGCACAAATGGCAGGAGCTTCAGTCATTTATACTGTTCAACTGGCCAGTGTTTCAATGGGAATAGTGACTAAAGTGACACCTGCATTTATTTTATTTTGCCATTTTTATCCCATTTTCCTCCAATTTTTGTTGTTATACCAATTCCCTGTGTGTATCACAGTCCTGGTCGATGCTATCCTCTGTTGGTCTGAGGAGGGTGTAGACTACCACATGCCTCCTCCGATACATTCACACTTCTTTTCCCCTGACAGCGGGGAGTTTCATTTGGGAGAGCGTATATCTCCCCCAAATCCCCTCTGTGCGCTCGGTGCCCTGACCAACCAGTAGGAGTCGCTAATGCAATAATCAGGACTCATACTCTCACTGGCTTCCCACCCGCGAACACTGCCAACTGTGTACGTAGGAACGTCTGACAAAGCCGGAAATACCGCTGCCGGGGATTTTACCCAGGTCTCTGCGGTGGTAGGCGAGTGCTTTTACCTCTACACTACCCAGATGGCCCTGACACCTGCATTTATATCTATGTGAAAGTAAATATGGTCGGAAATTGCGGAGAAAAGCGCACATTCGATGACCGTGATGCTTGTGTATTAGTGCTATATGTAAGGAAATACAAAAGAGTAACCCTCCCTTATGTCAATGCAGGACGTGATCAGACTGTGTCAGCAAGAACAGCCCGACGACAACTACATAGAGAGGGATATAATTTGTGGCCTATTGAAGCATATATATGCCGTAGTAAATCGACCCCCACCCGCATTATCTAGGTATGTTAGTCAAGTTTTAGCCGGATTAAAACAATAAATCGACTTTTTCAAACATCATGCAAACCCACGGTGTATGTTAAAAGCCTGACAAATGAGGTACATTTAACACATCATCATTAGGTACACAACCATTAGTTGACCCATTATTAATAGTGTAATTACTAAGCTTTAGTCTCACATTGAAATCATTACTTTTCTCAAAACTGTTTTTTGTAAGAGTGAGCGTAAAGATGCAATATGCAGCTTTTTCAAAGGCAAATTGATCAATTACTGTGACAACTTCAGCTAACAAAGAATGAAATTCAATGGGAGAAATTTAACAAAATTGTGCTTTCAGTTTTCCTTTTAAACGGCTCTGTTCAGACCAGATCATTGCTCAGAAATAAAATGACCTCAATGCGATGACAAACTTAGGCATGCCAAAAAAGCCTGTCAAATCTTATTTCCAGTCTCAAATCGTATTGCCTATCTTATGTTCAGTAACTAGTACAATCACAATGACAGACAATACAGTCACCAGCCTTCTCAGTATCTGAGAGAAAGAAATGCTCAGATAATCATAAACTAAAAGTACACACATGGATAGAGTACATGTACAAAGCTATAAAATGTGTTTTCAAAAGGTTCCTCTCATGTTTCTATTCTTAAATGAAAGCAAAAATTCCCTGCCTTGACGACTGAAATGGCAATGAACAGACCACTTGTAAGTCTACAATAACTGACAATTATTATTATTATTATTATTATTATTATTATTATGAACTGACCAATTATTTACTTAAATTATTATACTGATTTATACTGCATTTGTAGCTATTAACCAGACTTCGGCTGTGTTGCACAAGAAAATGTTCTCCTTTTTCTGAAAGATCTTTTGCTAATTTTCTTAATATTGTGCTAGCACTCTAGTTAGAGAGCCCATTGGTTTTTTTAACCAAACTATGAAAATTATATTGGAGAATGAATATTATAATAATGATAGCTGTCTAACAGTTGAACATGTCTAACGTTACCTGGATGGAAAATAATTATTATTTCTGAATTTCGAAGCAAGTTATATTACTATTTTGGTCTCCTAGCCTTTTTTTGTGATTTCAACCAGCTGTCAGGTTGCATAATTGGTTTGTTTTCCCAATATGGCAGTCACGTCTGTTGTATTTTAATTTGAATATTCATATATGTTGCATTCACTGCCACTAGAGTGAAAACTTGCACATTGCACCTTTTATGAAGCTGCCAGAGATGAGCTGTGGACCACAACGTAATATATTGTACAACAGTTTAATGAAGATGCAATAGTATACCTCTTTTGGAGAAAGTATGGAAACATAATCCTCATAAATGATTCTGGCCTTCTCACTGATCACAGGCAGGTTCTTCTCCTGCTTCAAGTCTTCACAGGCCAGCCAGAAAAGCAGGTTCTCTTCACTGTACTCAGAGCGCAGGAATTCCCCGAAGATCGCCCTGCCTTCTTGGGTATACATCATTTTCTCAAAGCTGCGTGACCACGCTATGACCTCTTCCAATGTGGGATGCCTGAGGACACAAAACCCATTCTGACTCACAGTATTTCTTCCCTTCAAGGAAACCTGACACATTTTTGGTCTGCAAATGAGATGTGCCAAGACTATTGTAGAATTACTTACTGTATCAGGAAAAACATGACAGCAACTACAACCACAACAGTAACTAAACGTCTTGACACCAATTTAAAGAATTAAAATCCTTTCTTTGGAAATTCAACAACAGGTTTTGTCACATTTGCCCAGTTGGTAAGAAAGCAAATTGTACAAACTAAATTTTTACTTGCCCCGACTTGGCAAAGTGTACCTGAGACATGAAGTACATAAAAATGCAAAGCCTTTGTAATAGCATTTAATAACATATTTCAGAGGTAATGCATTACATAAATAGGCTATACGTCCTTATCTGTTATTACTTTCTTGATATCAGTGAGTCTTGAGGTCTTGAGGTATCTAACATGATTACATTGTGACACATTGAAAATTTGTGCCCAACAGAAAAAAATACATAAGCAATACCCAGTTACATGAGAAGATATAAAACAGAAAAGAGGCAATTTTTTGATCGTTGGAGGTCAAACTGACCTCCCTCCTTAATGGATATTTCAGTTGCAGAAGACCTTCAACGGTTAAAATGGCTAATGTGTTTTATAGAATTACAAATAATTTGTGATATTCTGTTGCATACATTTGATCATGTCAATTGTGTAACCATGCTAGATGTGCACTGTGAATAATAATAATAATAATAATAGTTTAGTTTATTTTGACAAAATTAAAACACATGTATCAAAAGACTTGCATGTGAAGAAATTGTCAAGGATAACACGAAAAAGTCCTAGACTTATTTCCATCGTGGTCCTTGATGTTCCATCAGCCATAGCAACATAATATCAGGCTTCAAAAGAACAACACGACATACAAAGATTCTTACCACAGTCAAAAAAACATAATCGTACTATAACTTTTACTACAGTCTAAAATACATAATCATACTATAACTACTTTTTTTTACATCGCATACAATTTACGCCCATTTTGATTCACAGTGCTATATAAACAAAATGAGCCTAATACAAATAGTAAGCCAGTCACTTATATGGGGATATTTTCCAACAGCTTTTCTTTGATCATTGTTTTGAAGGTGAATGGGTTACTGTTGATTTTAATTGAAAGTGGCAATTTATTTCACTCAAAGTACAAAAAAGAGACCCTGCCCATCTTAGTCTTGAACCTACTAAGGCTCAGGTTAGCAATACATGCTCTAGTGTTATGGCCATGTCCCTCCCCCACCTTCATAAAATAATTCGTAAAATACTTTGGAGCCCTACCATATATGATCTTATGGACCATATTGAGCTGCAGCAGTCCTGCTCTTGCTTCAACTGGCTGCAAGTTAATAATAACCAAAAGTGATAATTAACAGGGTCTAAGCAGCATGCAGCACTGACACATTTTTAAGCTGTAAGGACATATACTGGATGAAAGATCCAAATATATTCAGTCTCTGCATGTCCCAAAATTTGACATGGTATTCCCTAGCTTAGAGGTCGACATACATACAAGTTTCATGTGGCCAGCCATCGCTAAGCCTATCACATGCCCACTGACAACTGGTTGGCTGATGTCCACCATATTTTTTTGGATATGACTTTATCATTGTACATCCAATGGCAAACTGACACAAAGACAAAGGATGCAAAGATTCAACTTGATTGGTTAAGCAATTGAGTTAGAGGCATTTTTATTTACTTGTCTCTTACAGCACCACCTATTGGCTAAAGATCACCTCAGAGGCATTCACTGTGCATGTCTGCCAAGCTTCATGATTATCTGACAAAGCATTCATGAATTACAGCCGTTTTATTCAAAAATGGACACGCCCACAACTATTGACTTGTATACCATGGCCATATTATTCTGAAAGTTCAACATTCTTTTGAAAACAACTTGGTGATAGTCATCTTAATAACCTAGGACTAGCTCAAAAAAGTTGGTAATGTCAAAAATTCTAAATGACGGGTAAAAAAATGGTTGCTCATCTGAAAGAGCAAGATTTACTGATGTAAGATGTAGGACTTTCCATTGACCATAACCAATAATATGCTCTTTGAAAATTTACTATACCCCCCCCCCAATGGCTGACTGATCCCAAATTTGAAGTATACTAACCAAGATTCATGATGACCGGCCATTGCTAAGCCTGTCAAATGGCTGCTGATATCTGATAGGGTGATGGTAGCCATGTTTAAAGATATATATTTTATTCCTTAGAACCACTAGTGGGGTCTTACACACAGATATAGGATACAGAATGTCAGCCTGATTGGTCAAACGCTTGTAGAGTTATAGGCATTTGTTGATTCTCGTAGGGCCACCTATTGGCAGAGGCGCCAACTTGCATACATCCAAAGATTCTTTCTAGCTTAATTTGGTGACACTCAGCTTAATGGTCTACGACTAATTTCTGAAAGTAGGTTTAGCAAAAAATTCAAAACGAAAGAAAATTTTGGCAGTTGCAAATTGAATCATGAATATACATTTTGTTTGACATGAGCCGAGGAATTGGGGGGCGGGGAGGAGGGGCAGGGGATGTTACAGTGCTACCACCAGGCTAATCTGAGTAGTGGGGGGGGGGCATCGGAACATACCTGCCAAGTTTCACAGCTGTACAATTTACAAATTTTGCTGTCATTCTGTTTTTGGGAAGAATAATGGTACTTATTTTTATGAAAAAAAAAAAAATTGTGCTCAAGCAGCAAAGCTGTGTGGGCTCATAATAATAATAGCTTCAAGTACCAATTACACACTTATAGCCACAAATACCCATCTTCCACAGCTATTATGTGCAAGTCCTTAACTATGTTGATTCTAGATGTCAACATTTGGTATCCTTCAGTGTTTTTGGATAGATACTGTGATCATATATTGTATCATGTTACTTATGCTTAACATAATGCTGCTTTATAAAATGGATAGTTCCAGTCCTGGATGCTCATTGGTCAATACAGTGTTCTAGCAGAGCTATAATCCCTGGTAAACCATGGGTAAATTGGAATGTTTGCTCATTTTAATATCAATGCAAGTATAACCAATGTGTGTACTGTAACTTTGATGGTTCCACCATTTGCCTACGTAAACAGAAATTTCTATAACTCATACAAATCTCCCTCTGTCCTGGTTGAGAGGGATAAGAAAGACGCTATGTCTCCACATCGGGGCACTGCTCTTGTAGCGACCAGCAGCACGTGTTTGTGTCTCATGCGGTGTTACTGCATTTATTTGTTTTATCATAGTCTCAAGTGAGTCTTTTCTTGTCTATTGTCTAATGTTTTGTGACTTTTTCGTGAGATTGATCAACAATGGATATATTTTTCCTACTACTTTTACTGACTTTTCTCAACTTCACGCAAAGCCTGGATGAAACGCGTCTCGTTCAAGCAAGTCAAATCTACTACTCACGCGAGTTCCTGCTACGATGGAACCAGCCGCATCTGGTGGATAAATCCATCTATCCACTACTACTACAGAGCAGTGATGCAGTCGATGTTAAGAGACAAAACAACAATCAAAATGATAAACAAACAGGCCGGATCAGTAAGTGGGGGAAGAGGGGCGGGGTCCGCCTGAGATCTAAAAAGCAACAAATACACAAGGTTCCCCTGCCTTCAATCATCCTCGGTAAGGTACAGTCCCTAAGGAATAAAACAGATGAACTGCAGGCGAGTGTAAACTATCTCCATGGGTACAGAGATGCCTGTCTCTTGGCTTTTACAGAGACCTGACTGACTGACTCAGAGGTGAACTCGGATTTGGCAATTCGGGGTTTTGGCACACCCCTCCGACTTGACAGAGACAGTGGTGTAACAGGGAAATCTCAGGGGGGCGGGGTCTGCCTGTACGTTAATCAACGATGGTGCAGCAACATTACTGTATGGGAGAGACTTTGTCTGCCTGATGTTGAACTTGTCGGTGTCAGTAAGACCATTTTATTTACCAAGAGAATTCCCTCAGATTTTTGTGACAGTTGTGTACAATCATCCAAAAGCCAATGCAATTAAGGCAGCTGACCAAATTTCTTCGATGAGCCATAATCTACAGCTGCTTTCCCCCGATGCGCCCAACCTGATTCTCAGAGATTTTAATCACTAACTTAAAAAAATCACTGAACAGTTTTCACCAGTATGTCACCTGTCCTACTTGCAGTAACAAAATCTTGGACTTATGTTATTGCTCAGTTAAGGCGCGTATAAGGCCGTAGCAAAACCCCCGCTTGGACATTCGGACGATAACATTGTTCAGCTCATGCCGATCTATAAGACGGTACTGAAGAGAGAGAAGGCGCATGTGCGTCAAGTGAAAGTGTGGACTGATGACAGCAGTGAGCGTTTAAAGGGCTGTTTTGACTGCACTAACTGGTCTGTGTTTCAGAACTCGTGTGACAACATTGATGAACTGACAGAGGTGGTTTGCAGCTATATTACCTACTGTGAGGACCTTGTGATTCCTTACAAATCAGTGAAAATTTATCCTATAAGCCGTGGGTTAATAAGTCATTGAAATGGTTTATTGGCCAAGAAGCATGATGCTTTCCAGCAAGGTAACTATGTTGCAATAAGAGAAAGCAGTGAGGTCAGGTCAGAGATTGCAAAGGCCAAATTAAAGTATAAGGAGAAAATTGAGGGTGAGCTTGGTTCAAATAATCTGAGATTGGCTTGGAACGGAATGAAAACCTGGGTTGCAGGACAAAGGGAACAAATCCAAAAACGTGATGAATATTCACGGTTTTAAAACTAATAAAGAGCTGGCAGATGGAATAAATGGTTTTTCTCTACGATTTGATAACCACGACTTTAGCGCTGAGATCAGGGAGACCCAAAAGAGGGTCACTGCTACTACTCAGATTGAGTTTGATGCTGAGAGTGTTAGAAACATTTTCAAACTAACTAAAGTTAGGAAAAGTCTGGACTTGATTGCATTAGTGGGCAGGTCTTGCATTCTTGTGCTGAACAACTCTGTGGTATTTTACACTACATTTTTAAATTGTCTTTGAACCTGCAGAAAGTGTCCATACTGTGGAAACAGGCTATTATTGTACTAGTAGCAAAAAAAACATCACCCAAGGTCCTCAATGACTTCAGGCCAGTGGCACTGACCTCATTAGTAATGAAGTCATTTGAGAAGTTGGTGAAAAAGTGTCAGGTAACGGGTAGGTAGGACCCAAACGCAGAGTAAAAAACTCCAAAAGGTAAATTCAAACTGAGATTTTACTAACCTCTTAGCGCAAAGCCCCTAGTGGTCGGCATGCCGGCATGCGGAGATTACTAAACTCAGACATTCAGTACTACTGCAACCAAAGTATGAGTTAAAAACAGAAACGCGTTGTTTTAGTTTCATTAGTAGTCAATGCACGACAACTGTGCCCAATAGGCAGTTTTGCAGCACCACCATTGTCGCTCTGGTCGTTCATTTAACACACAAGCCCTCCCTGCAGTCTCATCTGCAACTACATCCCCCACCCATGACATAATGGGCAATATTGTCTATCTTGGTGTTCATAAAAATATTCTTTCACCACTAAAAAATCGTATTCTGTCATAGCAACAATATAAACCCAACAATAGCCCTATGATATGCCAATACAGCAGTGAAAACCTGCTCACTGAATAACTAAATAAACGAGAAAAAGGTTTTTTTAAAGATACCATGTCATTCTACAGACAATGTCTGGGACTAAATATTGAATAAATATACAACCTTACCGTTGGTTTTACGAGACTGAGTGGTCATATATTGTCTTGTACAATCCGTTTGTGAAATATACGCGCATTTGGGATGCCTGGGTACCTTCCAAAATAGCTGTGCGTAATACCACATGTGTTGTTCACGGCGTTGTTGCCCTTTTTAGTACAGTCTGGCTTGATTGACAATTCATTTATTCAGTAGGTGAGAGTATAAGCTTTCTAACGATGAATAACATGTCTAATATTGCTTTTGGAATAGCGTTTTATAGGCCAGCGTAATAGAAAGTGTTGTTATGATCGCATTCACTCTATGGTAGCAGTAAATGACCCTGCACCGAAACGTTGTCAACGATTTTCGTAATTTCTTGGAAAATGCTATTATTATTGAGGACTTCTGGGCATAGCTAAGCCATACGTTTGCTGATAGACCAAGCTGACATCGTTTTCTGGTGTAAGACAGAAGCGGATCGAACTATAGCCTATCATTGATTTACTGTCTCTGTCTATATCTACTGAAAACAGATAAGATTTCATCATTGTAAGTATTACTGCTCAAAATATTTCAGTTATATACGTTATTTTTTTAATTGAGTGTCTTATATAAATAGGTTAATGGTATTTTATAATGAGGATATTTCACACTGTAATGTAAGCGTTCGTTGGTAGTCTAGTAGTTTTTGTGATGCATGTAACCGTGATGACGAGAGTGTTTGGACATTGCCAAAACATGGTGGACGGTTGAAAATTGTTTTCATATCGTCCCATCCCCATACAAGAAAACATACGAGAGTACAGAGTATAGAAATACATACAAGAGTTAATTATTACACATTTAGGTAATGTACAACATTGTGTGACAATATTTTTGCATTATTTGTAAATCTGATATCAATATTTCATCTTAAATCTTCATAAGGGGCTCATTTATATGCTTACAATGGACAAAAAAGTATTATATTCCTTTTTGGAGAGATTTTGGATGTTTCTGGACCCCTAGCTATTTTAGACCACTGTACTGATGGAAAGCTTGTAATTCCCGCTTGAAAATGATGCAACAGTGAGTTTCTTGAGTAAAAACAGTTGATTTGTAGTGAAATACGGGAATATGTTGTGATTTACAGCAATGCATAATTTAGACATTTTGGATAGATTTGGAGATGCTGTCATGGTCCTGTGTTTCTGTCTGCGTTTTCCCTGTTGGGCCGCCAGATGGCGGCACTTCTGTTTTGTGTCCTGCTCCCCCTGTGTTAATTGTTTGATTGTTTTCAATTGTTCTATTATTGGTTGCTGCTTGTCTCGTTTTCCCTTCCCTCTCTGTGGCCTGATTGTTCATGGTGCCCTCCTGTGTCTCGTCAGTGTCTGTTCTATTTAAGTTTCCTCCTCCCTTGACTCAGGTGCTGGATCCTTGTGGTTCGTTCTGATTGTTTGTTCGTAATCCATGTGTTCGTGCCTATGCCCTGGTGTTCTGGTGTTTTTGGATTTTTTCATTTTCTTGTTCCTGTGTTTGTTCCTGAGATCTGTTTTGTTCCCGCCTATGTTTTTGACCGGTTTGTGTTTTTTACTTTGTTTCCGCTTGTGTGTTTCTGTGCGTTTCTGCCGTTTGTTTTTCGTACTGGTGTAGTTCTGTTCTTGTATTTTTTTAGTTTTCGTCTTATGCCCCTCGTGGCTCTTTGGTTGTTTTGCTTTTTATTTTTAGTAAAGTCTTGTTGTATAAACTTTTTGAGTTCTGTGTTTTTTCCCACTCTGCGCCTGGGTCCCACCCCCCGAACTGTTACAGATGCTGGGTATACTGCTTAGTTTTTCATAGATCTTTAGTAGTTCTACATATCTACCCTTAGATTTTATGAACTTGTGTATAGTTTAACTTGCTGTATATATGCAATCTCTCAGTATTTCATTGCGAACTAAAAAAGAGCGAATTCATTTTTGATTTTTTGCCTAGACAATTGCATTTCTAGGCTAGTATTGTAAGTGGTACAAATGTCTTGCTTCATTTAAGCCATTTTTCAAGTTTATGTGGTGTTCACATCTGAAGTTATAAAGCTTTAAATATGGTACCCCCTAAATGGGCAAGGATTGTACAGATTTGGCTTGTGCTCCAAGGGGTTAATATGAACAAAACCCAGGAAACCAAAAACAAGGCCACACAGTGCAAGTCTCAAAAAATACAACAAAACTTCAGAACAATGCGGAATTTAACAAAGTCCAAAAAAACGGAAACAGAACTCCGGCAGGGCAGTAACAGGCAGGAGCGCAGGCAGAAACACACAGGCGGAAACACAGAGTCAGAAACACAAGGAACCAGCACCCGAGTCAGGGAAACAAAGGACTTAAATAAACCAGACACAGGTGAACTCAATACATAATAAAACAAGAGAGGGATTGGATAACAAGACATGAACAGAAACAATGATTGAATAATAGAAAACAATAATACAATTGACACAGGAGAAACCAATGAGGGAACGAACAGAAATACAAAACTGAAGTACCGCCATCTGGCGGCGCAAAAAGGAAAAACAAAAACAGAAACACGGAACCATGCAATCACAACCTACTGAAGAGGCTGAAATAATTATTGAAAAGAAAATACAAAATATTTTTTCTGCCAATGACTCACTGCAGAGCCAATCAACCTTTCAGAGATATTCTCATTCTTATGACAGTGAAATTCTCAGTTGTATTAAATATTTCTGACACTTGACTACTTATGTATACTTACTGCTCGTTTGTCGCTTCAATACTGTCCATTTTAGTACACGTCTGCTGTTCAGTGCGACCCACCCTGTCTTCATTCCTGACAGAGAAACCAACACAACTCTGTGATTGACAGGCAGACTGTATGTGGAAGGCAAAAAGATGTGCCAACAAATACTTCAAATTCTAAACACTGAAAACAAATGTGATTCCTCATATAATGGGGCACTATTATCATTGTGGATTATCTCCAGTTTAGTACCCAAAATTATTGGCATGCCTACCCTCAGAAATTTTAATATTAGCAATCATGCTGTTAAACATGTTCCCCCGTGTCCACAATAGTGTTGTCACGATACCAAAATTTTGACTTTGATACCGATAGCAGGTTTAGTATCATGATACTCGATACTGAAATGATACTCAAAACTCAAACGATACTGATTCGATACTCGGTACCTAACGATGCTGAAATTACCTTGATAGATTAGAAATGTAATGTCCACATGGGTTGACCTCATTTTCGAATTCATGGTTTATTAACAACCTGGTTTATTAACAACCTTTAAGTTGAAGCCTGTTCAACATATTAATAAGCATAGGCCTATAGTGTTAGAACACTAAACAATAGAAAAATATATTAAATATATTTCAAAAATTAAACAACTGTATACTAAAGAATCTTTAAAACTTTCACTTTAAAATATATCTAAAAACAACATATTTTAATGACAATATAGCATCTTCCTATAATAAAATATTTCCAAATTAGAACACCTATCGCTACTGAAGTCAACTAAATCGAAGCTTGCACTGTATCAACGAGGATGAATGCACAAGTGCACATCACCTGACTTGGCTACCTTAGTTGCTACTGCCATCTAGCGAAGATCCAGACAAATTACACCTTTCATCCTCTCAATCAGTAATGCGGGACACACATTTCCCTGGCTTTTGCATTTGACCTAAAAGTACCGAACGTCGGAAAATTCTAATACCAAACTGAAAAAGTACCGAAGTTTCGGTATACCGTGGAACACTAGTCTACAACATCACTGTTTCTGAAATGTTACTGAAGCAGCTCTAGTTCTGATAGTTCTGGAGGACCACCAGAGGGCTACAAAAGGTTGAGAATTAATTCCCAAAATTAATATGTGAACAATGCAGGGTGGCAAAACCCCCATGGTGCGAGAAATCACACACCAGCCCACCAGTCTTCTTTTCCACATGACTACGCTCTGGCGTTCATCCAAAATTTGTAGAAATATATGTGATGTCTGAGAGCTTGCAAAAAATAAAAGGCGTTTCCTCCCATCCTCTACACTTTGAATGGGCTGGAGGATATCGCTAAGTTAAAGGACCGATTAATGCAAAGAGGTGAAAACACCTTTGGTAAGAATGATTGGTTTGGCCACAAGGTCACACCAGAATCATCTGGTCTCCATCTCATACATACAGGGGTCCAAGAGAAGAGAAGGTGTGGATTTCATTAGCTTGCTTTGCGGCTTGAATAATGAGGAGAAATGCTGTTTTTAGTTGGGGCCATTTTGAATAGACCTGGATTAATGGTTCAACAGGAGGTGTAAAGAGTGTTTCCAGCACAAAAGGTAAATCCCAGGATCAGTAATGGATCAGTCCTGTAATGAACTGATATATCTTGCCATCTATCTGAGTAAGTGTGTCCTGTCTCTAGAGAAGCTGCCATGGTTTCCCTATCCCTATTTCCAATAAAAATGCATGTATTGATTTTTGAGTACATGCAATTCAGTTAAACAATTTTTTGGATTAACTCAAACATTCTCTGAAAGATCTGACCATATTATTACAAAGACTGAAAATAACATACAGTAATTTGTCTTGTCCCTCGTCTTTGCCTGTCTCCAATTTTACAATCCCCTAGATTAATACAATTAATGAAATATAACCTACTCAAAGAGAAAACAACCAATGTCATCATAGCTAACTTCTACAATATTTAATGTATTTGAAAAACTAACTCAGCATTTCCATACTTCGAGTATTTGGAGCATATGAGATGGAGAAAATTATTTTATGTAATGTCTAGTATGACAATTCATAACAAAACAATTTAGCATAAAGAAGTAATGTGATAATGAATTATTTTCTTAAAGGCATTCACTTTGCATTTTTGCATATTATTTTTGATGAGGAGTAGAGATATATCTTTTTTGCAGGACAATAAACCTGACATTTTGAAACCCGGCATCAGGAATGTAAACAAAAAAATAGCAAGGCTTGTTTAGTTTAACCAGTGACATTTTTTAGGATGTTTTCAACGACTCTGTCAGGTCAAACTAAATTATAGAAGCCCAATATGTATAAGTGGCCCTTGCTCCCAAAGGGTAGCCATGGCCCCAATCTCAGCAAGGTGGTCATGGAAACAGCTACGTATTGCCATTGTCTTGGAAACCACAAAAACTAGGTATACACTAGATCAGTGCAGCAGTGGCATCACTAGGGTTGGTACGGTTAACCATTGGTGTCACCCGATGTTGTGGGGGGGGGGGGGTGCTGTGGGATGTTGTTGACCGGGGGAGGATGGGGTGGGTGGCGGGTGTGGGCACAAGGCATTGTGTGTCATGCATTCAAGGAATTGTGTGTTATGCGTGTTATGCATTCAAAGCGCTTCTCGTCACATTAATACCGATAATTAAATCACCCGCTGCTTCGGAGAAAATAGCTGTTTCAACTCGTCGCTACACAACACTACACAAAAAATTTATTGCCAGTCATTTCGGTGTCATTCCCCTCTGATGTCACCCAGTGCGGTCCGCACCCCCCACATCCCCCTAGTGACGCTTCTGCGTTGTAGTCTTGTAACATGGCGATCCATCTGATTAGTGTCTCCTGAAAGCAATCTTTGTGCAGTATGTTCAGTGTGCTTCAGTTTCAAGCAGGTCAGAACATCCCAAGAGATCGGGGACTTGAAAAGGACTCTCCACTACCACAAAAAGTTAATTCAACAGAAAGTGCTATACTTTTGAAACCTTAATCTGAAGCATGTTTAATTGTATATACACAACAAACTATATTGCAGTCACACTAAGTATGTATGTATTCAAAGATATCAACCATCTCACAACAAGAACAAAAAATTGTATTAATTATCATTTCAGGCAATGAATGTTCATGGCTCATTTTTTTCACGATGCACAGGAAGTAATCAATAAAGGTGTTTATGCTACACATTCCAGCTTTCTTTCAGCAACTCCGTGTGCCAGCATATATGCAGTAAGTGTAGAAACCACTGTTGGATAGGTGTCAGATTATCACCTTTGAGAAACAAGCAATATACTTTGTGTGACCATAGGAATGTATCTGTGTATTCTCTGTCCTCCTCCTCCCTCCTTCACAAACATCAAGGTAAACATCCTGGGGTTTCCCAGAAAGTCTTCTCTTCTTTGAAATTTTTATGGATTTATTGCCCTCTGGAGGAAACTCAAATAGTCAGAGACCCTGCGTGGCTATACGCAGCACAAAGAGTGTTCCTTGTGATCTGAGATTTCAAGGCAATCTGTGAAATTTAATGGAAATCATTAAGTAAAAACCTTAATGTGTATATAGATAATGGGAGTTCTGATCGTTGAAATCTCAATTTTTGGAGTTCCACATTGGTTTCCACTTTTAACTGAAACTATTTGGTTTTATTACATGGAAAATATATAGGTGGAGATCGCAACTGACAAAATTTAACAATTATTTGAAAATGAAAATTCCTCTGTCGTTGTCAGGAACAGTTGAAAAACTTTCATGTTTATTTCTTTGATAGCTGAGCTGGATTACCTCCAAATATAGCCATGTTTTATATTTTCAAAGAGCTTCAAACCAGGAATCTTAGCATTTACATAATTTATGCTCACATTATGCATTCAAATTACTAGCCATCAAATCATTTGTTACCCCCTGCTAGATTCAATAAGGTAAATAAGGTTAATTTTATTACTTCTGAGAAAATAAGAGAGGGAGAGTCATCTGAGAAACACATGTACATCAAAAATATAATTTTAGTATATAATTCATCTGAACATTTTAAACCCCAACAAAACTCTACAAAAAACATCTGGAAGAAAAATAGCTGACTGTTCCAAATGAATCTAAGCAAACACTAATAGGCTAATTTAAAAAAAAAAAAAAGTTTTGTTGAGGATACGTATTGTACTTATTCGGTGTTTGTCAAAAAATTATTTTCAAGTGATTTGATATAGAATCTCCTAAAGGAAAAAATTAAAGATGTCATTTGACCTTATTACATTAAGAATATAAAGGTATATGTATTTCTGCAGGTATAAGAATTAATCATGCTAAAAACAAATGTTTGATCTGGAATGTCCTGTAAAATTTTGCATAAGCAATTCTGTACTTCTATTATTATTGCCCCCAGTAATTAAAAAATCCTGAAGTGCTGTCCGGGCAAATGAGACAACAAGGAAACTAAAACAATGGATCACTGTTCATCTTGTATAAAATTTACCACAGTAAAGATAAAGGCAGAATGCCCATTCACATCCCTCACTCTTTACTAACGTAAAGGGTAATGAGACATTTTCTGGAATCGTGTTGGAAACTTACAAATACGATATCTAGAAAATATTAGAGAGTGTATGTATTTATTCATCCACATATTGTGGAGTGATAAAAAAAATGTTAAAAATGGATTTTTTGGTAAACTAATCCTGTAATATAAATGACAACCACTGTTCAGATGCACATTGTGTCGTACATGACCTTGTTGGAAGTATTTAAAATTGCCATGTTTCAAATCAACCAATCAATCATTCAATAAAGAGTGAGCGAGAGTAAGTCACATCTACCAGTTGCAGTGAAATATGGCCTGGCTGCACAGACAGGCCGGGTTACATACCAGGGGCATTTGCAGCAGCCACTCCAGCACAAGCAGCAGGTATTGGGCCTTGGGTGGCCAGGTGCCTGAAGGGGTCCTTCAGTGTGTGACTGCTGCCGCTTTCTCATTTCAACTCGGTTTGAACTTCGGGGCTGAATGCAGAGGGAGAAATTTTTTCTGGTCAAACTTACGAATAGACAAGGCCTGCATTTTCCCAGTGTCATTCGTAACAAAATATTACAACATTTCAAATGTTGTACAGTATACATGAATAGTAACTCCCATAGAGAGGGAGGGAGGGAGGGAGGGAGGGAGGGAGGGAGGGAGGGAGAGAGAGAGAGAGAGAGAGAGAGAGAGAGAGAGAGAGAGAGAGAGAGAGAGAGAGAGAGAGAGCAATTAACAAAAACTTACTCCTGTAATCTTGTAGCCACAGTGGGTTGTAGTTAGGTGAAATACATGGTTGTAACACCAAATGATGAAGGCTAATGTGGAAAAGGTTTAATTGTATGACCATCTTTAGTTTCAGTATGGTCTTATGAGTATAAAGTTGTGCTTTATCATATCGCGGGTTTACAAATGACATCTGCAAAGCTTCTTAATAAACAGATTTTACAAAATGGTGCTGCTCTTTAAATTCCAGTTAATTTGAATGAATTGAAAAGCAGAATTACATCTCCCTTGATATTCTGGAGATATTTCTTAATACATTTAAGTTCTATATTTGTGGCTACTGATGCTTTCAGTTGTGCTCTGCATAGTACTATGGTTGTGTTTAACATGCATTGTATTTACCAACACTGTGTAAAAGAAGGATACACAGTCAGGGAAAGTACATTCACTACACAGCTGTATTCTTTATTACATAATTTCCCTACACCGCATAACTTAAAACATAAACATCTCTAATGTATATTTATTTCAAAATGAAGGCATGTTGGAGAATATACCTGATAACAAAACTTCTCCCAGTCATCTTGATCTGGCACTTATATTCTCCTGTTTCAACCCTTTCCACCTTTCCTCTTCTGTACTCTTCCCAGTGCAAATATGATAAACTACATTATTCCCTTTAAATTACAACTCATTTCCTCTGCCAAAGGACAAGTGTGTAAATTAGGACTTGACTTGAACTATTCAAAATTCCAGCACAAAGTTATATTATTTAAAAGCACACATGTCGATCTCCTTACCTGAAAAGTCATTATTTGATATCTACAGTAGGCTTTAACTCTGTCCCAGCATTTCAGCGTGAAACCAGTTTTGTTTTCTTCGTTGCTCTATGCATCATTGCTCCACTGGCAATTGCTGCACATAAGCTGAGCATGATATGCAAAACGTCACAGTTCCTCCCATGAAGAAATGGAAAAGAAACACGCACATTGATGCAAAACATGATGACAAACCCTTTTGTTGCAGCCAGAGCATGTTGACAAAGCCTCAAAGAAATGCAAATCCAGCAGTGTCCAGAGGTTTACAGGACACACAAATAAACAAGAGCATATTAAATGAATAGAAATAAGTAAGAAATGTAACATTTATGAATAAGTATTTGAAATTGAAATTAATAATATATTTTATTTAAATTGATGTCCTTATCAGTTTACATAGAGGTAAAGAGAAATGAGAAATGTTGCAGAACTGGTCTCATACAGTCAATGCGCCGTCAAGTTGCATTATTTTGCATATGACCAGTGAATGGACTGGTGTGCATCTGACCTTTGTACACCATGTTTGATTGGTAGCTGTATTTGCTGTTAGCTGTAAGAAAGTGTGAAGTAATTGGCAAAGTACAATACCATAGCAGTATCTGCCTAAATTTTCCCTCGATTAACTGTTGATTCTAGACTGCCCAGAGTGTGCTCTAAGAATGCTCTCCATCCTCTTCAGCAGACTTATCAAACCATACATTAAAGGCATGGTTAGATTGACTGAAAAGACTTTATCTGACCATTCCCATGTTCTCTATGCAGAGCCCAACTAATGCCCTTAAAGAGTGTTAGAGCCCCCCCCCCCCCCCCCCCCCCCCCAACCCCAACGGCAGGTGTAATACATAAAAATACTTTATTTAATATTCAGTTGGACAATTAAAAGTGCAATAAGGGAGATTGGTGTGCCAGGAAATTGACTCACACCATTACAAAACCACAAGAATTTTCAGAAAGAATACAGTTTTGATCACTACCTGCACATGCTAATGCCCTCTCTGATAAGTTTTGTTGCGGTGGTCAGGTGTATATTTTGAGAAAAAAAATATATATTACATGAATGTATATGTTGGCTATGCTTTAATAAAGTTTAATTTTAGAACCATAGAACAGAAAAATAGTAATCGTTCATGTTAGATCAATAAGAAAATAGACTAGAAAGGTTTTTCTATAAATTTCCTCTGAACTGCTACAACATTGTACAACCATAATTCAAATGCTAATAATACTACATACCATATACCATTATATTTATCATTATTTCATTAAAGCCTCATAGGTTCTGAAGCATGGCATGTCTTATCACACACCGGGGACCTACTCTGGTCTGGGCCGTAGGTGCCCATAATTGACCAGCTGTGTTTGAAATGTCCTCCCCTGACTCGATCTCTGAACAAATTTAGCTGCTGGACTACAGAGTGAAGACGTCAGCCACATGACATCATGCAGTTCAGAAGAAAATTCATTTTTCTTTGCTGTTACTAACTGAGAAAGGAGTTTACAGTGATGGCAAAAAAACTCAATTTCTGCCGGCTTGTGCCATTAGCCAGTGCAAATGCGCTGAACAGAGGGAAGGCTGGAGGTGAGCACAGGAAACTGCCTCCGAACCCGAGACCACCCCTGAACCTGAAACTGCCCCTGAATGAGTAGTGGCAGTCAGTGCCACTTTCACATTAAAGGAGATGCAGCCTGCCCAGCTCATGTAGGCTTTGAGGGCCTGCTTGATGCTGCACCTGGACCTGCTATACAGGTGGTGGGACTCGCAGCAGCTCATAGTGCCGTGGTGCCTCCAGTCCAGAGCGCTGCAGCATGTCCATGGGGTAAGCCATTTTAGGGCAAACAAGACTCTGCACAGGCTCCATGCTGGTGGCCATGGACTACTTCACAAAGTGACCAGGGGCATACATGGTTCTCTCACAAGAAGCGTTGTTGATGGCGGAGTGTCTGATGTTTTTCCGGTTCAGGGTACCTCAAGAGCTGCACTTCCACTAGAGAAAAAACTTTGAGAGCCAGCTCTTCGCCAAGGTCTGCCACCTCATCACTGTGCAGAAGACCTGCAGCACCCCACTGCACTTCCAGAGCGACAGGCTAGTATATTTGTATTATAGGCTGAAAGTTGGGGTATAAAAGGAGAATACGGTCAGCATGTGTAGCCAGTTCTATTCTTCCTGCGCTTGTGATTAAAGCTGCATGGAGGCAAAGAACCCCCCTAAGTCTTTATTTTTCGATAGCTGATGACCTCGGGGTGGATTATCCTCCATATTACATCGCTAGTTACCTTACAAAAGAAATCGATCAATAATTTGAAATACTGATATGATGTGATTTTATTAGTTCAAAAAAACTAAAGCTGCATTCTTGTAGACATTAGAGAGCAATTCAGGAGTATTAGCTAATGGGAGAACTGGAGTAAGATACAAAGCAAGTTAACACTAGAACTACCTACATTCTATATTACTTTAAGTGTAAAACATTGCATTTAATGTAAATAATTGCGCATATAACACTTTTTGTTCACCCAGGCCATATTTATTTACTTACAATGCAAAAGCTGACATCAATGTCATCATTAACATTAATTTCCTCCCCAGCATGTGATTCAGTCTCACTCTCTTCTTGTGACATTGCAAGCACCTGGAGTTTGCTTGCAGTCAATTTCCGCTTCATCATTGTAAATCTTTGCATGAGTTTTTACAAACTTACTGAATATACTGTATAGCTAACACACGTCACAGAGTAATACTGTAACTGTAATAACAATGAGATTTACAAGGCAACACATGTATGGCATTGGCAACCTTGTCATTTCACAAAAATGTTACACGTATATGATGAAGCATACAAGCAAGATATATGAAGGTCAATCTGACCATTCATGGCCACTTAAGTAAGTAAATGTTTATATATTTATTTCCTTATGCAATATTGATATTCAAATTATATCAGAATGTTAAATACATATGTTTAGGAAATGCCACAAAAGGAGAGCCACATGGATTTCATAACGGAAGATGTACTGATTTTCTTAGAGACAATGAAACAGTTCAATTGACTACTGTGACATTTCTCTCTGCAATCATATGAAAAGAGTTTTAAGTGGTCTGTTCCCCACAGCAGCATCATTATTCAGAAATACTTGACCATAAAATGCCTGAAGTGAACAATCAGAATCCAGCATTCAACAAAGACGGGCAATAAAATCAATTATACCAAGGTCTTGATTCATCTTTGGCTGGAAGGTGTGTATTAAGAAGTGATAACTGGCACTGCATACCTGTGGTAGTCAAACGGTCTGATCACCATTCTACATTCATATGCTGGTGTCATGGGTCTGGGGTGCAGTGGCCTTGGGCTGCCACTAGAAGGCACCCGGCGTCTGGGAATCTCTTAATTTGTTTCAGGTGTCTGATTTCCTATTATTTTCACCTAGGGAGGTGCCTTTATAAGCGCTAACAGAACAGCAATCAGCGCTTCTGTGTTAAACCCCTTTTTTCCCCACTAAGCCGGTAAGGTATAGGTGCTCGTGGGTGATTCTATGTCCTTTTTTAAAGGCGATCAGTCTCTTAGCGCAGTGAGCGCATTCTGACGCCTTAGGGTATTTTTACTTTTATTTTGAGCTTGTGTGAGCCGTTGGGTATTGGGACGTTGTCCCTGGTATTGTATTTTGTTTGGGTCTTTCTGAGCTGCGTCTCAGGCTTTTTCTTTTCGCTGAGTAATTTTGCTACTCAGTTGTCTTTATTTTTTTTAAGACCAGTTTTGGGTTTGGTACCAGAGCTTCGCCTCTGTACCACTGGTCCCTTTCTTTTTTGCCCTGGTTTTCACAGGTAGTTTTTGGTTTCTCGAGCCAGTTTTACGGCTGGACAAGGTTGTCCTTCAGAGTCGTTTTTTACTCCGCGTTTTCTTTTGGTTTATGATCCTGTGTGTGCGGGAGTTGCTCTCCTAAGGATCTTATTTTGTGTTTTAGTTTCTGGTGTTCCCTTTCCTTTGTCCTTCGGGACTTTGTGGTTAACGCTTCCTGTAGCGTTAGCTTTTCGTTCCCCTGTATTAGTCGCTTCTGGTTCTCCGACACCCCCCCTCCATTACAGCTGGCTACTGTTGATACCTTTAAAAAACGTACAAAACTGATAGGTCTGGTATTTCATGGTGATTCGTCAATACAGCAGTCCACGCTGTAATACACAATATAGTAACAGCTATGACATGACACACTTTATTGTTTAATATTGCTGTGCACCTTCAACAACAGATTGGACCATTGACATAACGTCAACAGACCGACAACTTTAAATAAGCTACATTTGAGAGAACCCTCAATAAAAAATACGGTGCAACAAACCAGGACAATAATATCAACAGTTTTAACATTACTTTTAATAAGAAAACACAGTTAATGCAACTGTCTGCAGATCATATCAAAACATACTTATGGTGTTGTTTTGTGTCAGAAGTATACTGCTTTTCACATTTACTCAGTAAATGACAACATCCATATTAATATAACCTATGCAAAAATGAAGATAGCTTGACTGTTTCCAGTTTTTTGTGATTTTACAGCAGTATAGTGATTGACAAGTTGGAAAGGTGTAAGGTACACAGTATAATGTCCAGTGTTAATTCCCAATGAGGACCAAATGTTATCTGTTAGAATTGAATTAACACTGTTATTGTTGAATTAACATTGGACATTTTACTGTATACTTGTCATGTTTGCATAACCAAGAATGTGAGTGTATAACGTAATTTAACTACTTAAAAGTGACGTTAGTTTGGTAAAATGAGTAAGCAAGAATCTTGGCTATCTTCCCTCTGCTTTCAAACTCCACAAAGAAGATAACATTAGGCTTCATGTTTTGCGCCACATAGTTGTTGAACGTACGTTTCGGGCATGTTTTGTGAAAAGGAAGATTGTTTTAGTAACTAGTCTGTGAGTTGTGAAAAACTGGGCTGTGTGCCAAAGTGTGTGCAATAAGAGAACCTTGATTGTTCGCCAATGTGAGTGAATTCGTGAGAAAGTGCTCGGTTTGCTTGTTCTGAGCTCAATTTGTGTCTTGTGTCTGCAAACTTTATGTGCGTTAGTTGAAGTGCGTGAATGTCTGCAGAAAATGTGGTATTGTTGCTCTAGGCCTGTTTGCTATGGGCTGAGCTCAATTTGTGTCTTGTGTTTGGAAATGTTATGTGCGTGCGGTGAAGTGCTTGAATGTCTGCAGAATAACGTATTGTTGTGTTAGGCCTATGTGATTTAGTTGTTATATACTGTGTGCACGATATATCATATACAGAACATAAGAGAATTATCGTAAATAGTATCATAAACTGATTGAGGTTACGGTCTAATAGCCTAAGGACTGCGGACACTATATAAGCCTGAAAGAATGGAGTAAGGTTAAAAAGAATTAATGATAAAATAGTAACACACATAGGAATGTCTCCTATTTTTTCCCTTTAATATGATAGAGTGCTAGATGTAGCTACAGACGAGTATTTTATACCTTTGTAATAGCTGCATGTTGTTCATAATGGATAATCTACAGATGTTAAGCAAAGAGATTAGAAAAGCTGCTATGGAAGCGATTGTACCTAGATATAGTGGTGTAATTAAGGCTAATCCGCCTTTCCCTTTGTAAGCACAAACTGATTTAACCTTAGCTCAGGCTATGAGTAAGTGGTGGAGCAGCTGCAATAATTGCAGGGAAAAAAAGAAAGAAGCAGCTATGTGTGTTGTGTTGTGCTACGAAAGCACAATAGTGATGTGGCAGAAACAAAGCTGGAGAAATTGGCTATGCTCTGAGAGACTGCAGTGACCTATTGGCATGCGCTGCACGTTTAATCAAATGGCATAATAAAATATACACTGCAGGTTTCCAATTATTTAGTTATACCGCAAATGTACCTGTGGGGTGATCTGTGGGGTTACCGAGGGCAACTGAGGCTGTGTGAGACGCCAGAGATGGAGGAAATAGTATGTCGCATTCAAGGGTTTGAATATGTGCGAAAGATGGAAGTAAAAGACGGAAGTATTGAACAGAAGAGAAGGGTTTTGATGCAAGGTAGTATACTGCCTTTACTGCAGTACTGTGGGAGACGCTGAGGATCTTGCTCAAACACGGGAGGAAGCTAGGCACTGGAAAGCCAGTGAGATTTACAGGGAAATTGCAAGTAGGGAAGGGGGAGAAACGTGTTTAAAAGTACTCGTATATGGAGAATTGAGGATGTAAGCATAAGGACTTTAAAATGACTTCTGACATTTGAGCTTGTGAGTGAATAGGAGACTCCTGACTAGCGCAGGAGCCCCCAATACAAAATGGGGGAGTGGTGAAAAAAACTAAGAAATTGTTCTTCATTTTAGGATCAGACTGGGTGACGCAGCCACCAGCGGTGCTCCTCTCCGTGAAAGCAGGACCGAGTAATTAACATTTACTTTCACCTTTGAAATTCTTACAGGTCGAACCATGAGGACTCGGTGATTTGTGTATGGGTAACAGTGAATAACATGTATGGCTGACCATTTTGTTGAATATTGCAGACTTTTGTCCTAAGTGTGTTTTCACAGGATTGCAAAACTGGACCTGACCTGGCTGAGGACATAGAGGAAACATGGCCGGTTGAATCTAGACCAGATCCTGCTGAAAACATATCAGGAGACATTTTATCCAAATTTGGTCCGGACCACACATGCTCACGATTCCATCAGCTGCTACCAACTGCGGTATGGTTCCGCATAAAATAATAAAGAAAATACAAGGGTGAGACCCAACATGGGGCACAATAATCCCCATCTATACTTCTAGCCCCTGGGGGCTATCTCTCTCTGCGTGTCTCCATTTAGACACCCATTTCCACAGTACAGGGATGTGCACCAACCCTGCAGGCTGCAGTTGGACCTGGGATGGCCTCACAGCTATTATTTTTGTCATTATGTTGTAATGTTGAACATTTTTGTCATTGTATTATAATGTTGTATATAGTCTGAGAGTGTGGGTTGATACAGGAATAGGGTGAGAGGAGGCAATTAAAGTATTGGAAAAGTTTCACATTATTTAGGATAAAACTGCTGCAGGACTGGAGGAAGATGGTTGTCCCACTCGGAAGGCCATATACGGATATGCCCTTCAGCTAAATGATGAGGCACATGCAGCCCTCCAGAGAAGCCTGGCACATGCCCTAAATTGAATAGTGGACCTAAATTTTTATTGTTATCTGAAAGAGAACCTCTGCCTGCCCTAGTAGCTGTATCAATCATACACTCTCCCATAATCGTTAATCATGTGTAAAACTGCTCAGGTTAGGCTATTTTTGTAACAAAATTATATATATATATTAGTTACAATTAGGAAACAGGGATATTACATTCATTGATGGGAGGGAGCCACTGGGTCCACAGCGAATGCCATTTTTTGGTTATAAAATCAATAATTGAGATTGGGCTGATACTTGTTAGCAACAGGCACAATATTGGTGACAAAAGGAGGACTACTTTCTAACCAAACTACTCTCATTATTACTTTTGCGATGCATGATACTAGGGAGGTAATCACTGTTTTTCTCCAGCATTTGCTTGAAAATAGTATAGAACTGGCATGGCATTCCGCATGGAGGTGGCAGCTTTGACGAGGTGACCTGCTCGCGTCACATGTACCAGGTTGAGGGTGGTCAGCAGTGCCGGCTCCCTGGGTAACGGCCGGGGAGGGGTCCCTGTCAGTAGTCGGTGTCTGCACGAGGGTGAGACCATTTGGGATGGGGTGCCAATTCGAGGAGGGCAGAAACCTATACTGAAGGCACAGCCTATACACCCGCTCACTTTCCCATGCAATGGTCATGTGTGATTGCCGGAATCGCCTGGAGCAATAGCAGTGAGAACCAATGCTACCACTTGGTGTGGGTCGGGTTTGGACATTTGTACTGTGGCCAAAAAGCTTTGTGCAATGCCTAACACCTCCTACTGCACTAATCCAACTGACACTCCTACCACTATCAGCTCTATTCTAGTCACTCCTGATGTCACCACTAACACCTCTGTTCCAGCACTTGATAGCTGGGTGTTGAACCCTAATATCACACTGCAGCTAAAAGGCAATAACTGTGACTCAATGGCTAAAAGGTAGTAATTAGTGTCCCTTCAGGGTGGCTTTGCGTGGTAATATCCCAGGGTAACTGGGGACTCAGCATTATTACCTTTGTTTTAGTTGTTCTATGTATTGTAAATTGTGTAATTTAAGTAACAAAGTGCATTATGATCTAACTGACTGTAATCTGACCAATTCCCTAGCAAATGGTGTAAGGATCAAAGTTTAATTAGTGGTGGTTGGGATGCTACCCCACCACCAATACAAAATGGGGGAATGATACAATTCAGTTCCTCCCAGGGTCTTAACCTCATTTGAACACACATTTCCACACTCACACACACTCACACTCTGTGACTTCCCAACCTCACACTCTGTAACTGCTTCCCATTGTTAGAGGCAAATGGCAATCACTGTTTGTAAGGATATACAATAGCCACAGATCAAAGGGGTGTCACCGGCAGCAGGCTGTTTGGGTGACTCCGGGAAGTCTGTTGGAATGTGTATTCCTTCCTGGGAACGTTTACGCATGGCAACAACCACACCTCTCAACAGTATACTTAAACCCTCACTTGTGACTGTCTCGTTGCGATTCCTACGGAACGCTTGTTGTGGCACTGTGGCGAGTCTCCCTTTGTGCATCGTATTCAAATCTTTTCATTAGAAAGTGGTCCTCAGTGTGTTACTTCACCCTTCTCAACTTGGTTCCACATGGGAGAAGATTCCCAACACTAGTTAGCTAACTTACAGGGATGTTGTTTAAAGAACATACACATGGCTGCAGCTGTTAAGTCTTATTTATTTATATAGTTAGCTAGCTGGTTAACTAGATCATTTAAAACTTACCAGTAATGACGTGAGAGATATTAGCGTAATGTGTTCATGGCTATGAATAACTGTAAAAAATGAGTCTTGTACCTTATCGGACCTGTGTTTTATAGTTGTTCCAATAGCCTTAGCTATGCACATGTACGTCGCTTTGGATAAAAGTGTCTGCCAAATAAATGTAATGTAATGTCCAGTTTGTAATGCTTGGGGGTATAGTTGCAGATGAGTCTGCAGGGAGGCGATCAATGAACTACATAAGAACTAGAAGGGAAACTTCCTTCTTAAAACAGCGCTTTTATCACGGCCCATAGTAAATTCCATAGATTGGCCAACGTGACATGACACGTGAACGTGATCAGCTTGTCTCTTTTGCACAGTGTAATGGCTGCCGAGGAATTTGCAGCTAGCATTTATTTATAATAAACCGCTAATTTAACAATACAACATTGCATTGACTAACAAAGCTAGCTAATTGGAATAGTCAACGCAATCGGAATAATGATATTTAGTCATTTCTCTGTTCTGTTCAGCCAAAAAAAGTTTCCGCTCCAGGAAAAATGTATAATGTTATTGCCTGCTTCTATTGACTACCTCAATGTGAGGTTATGGAGTCTAATTCGCACCGGAGCAAGTTCGTTGAATTGCTACAACTCTCATAGGAAATACATGGCAGCTTCATCATATAATCCTATTTCCGGGCCGTGGCACCATCTTGCAGTGATGCCTCGCGGAAGTATCGAACTGAACAGATTTGAATTGAACCACATGACCATTTTTCCCTTCTAGTTCTTATACAGTTTAGTATGCTTGTTAAATGGACATGATAATAGTGGCACTTAGAAACCATGTAGTTGGTGTAATTGTCATGTATCTTCTACTAATAGAGCTTGAACACAGTTTGTGGTTTCCATTCACAGTTTGGTTGCAAGATCATCGAATGTCTGAGTTGAGCAATCTCAGGATGCTGGCCACTAGGGTTCTTGCGCAAAGGGGTTAAGTGTGTGACTGATCATTGTACTGTCTTAGAAGTTGGTGGTAGGAAGAGAGAGCCAGAATTATGGAATGGCCATCTGAAAAAGTGCTGATTAAATTCCTACCACAGTTGCAGCAAAGAAAGGCATCAACTGATTCTTGGTGGATCCTGATCGCAGAGAGCAGTACAAGAACTGATGGTCATTGAGGCTGTGTCGGTCCTTCATATGTCCACTGCAGCCAAAGAACAAGCTTTCAGTTCAATGAAAAGAATCAAAACAGATTGTCAGTAGACTAGCTACTTCGCCATTCTTACTTAATGAATGTATATGTACTTAGAGGGGCCTGCTATTCAGAAGTTTGATGACACACAGGGCACAGGGCAAAGAGGATGTAAACCTCTCAAAATCATTCAGTCACATTTCTGAGTAACACAGACACACACAACACCCATCATCATCAGCAGTCACTCGAGGCGAGTATGACCTCTCCATTGGGTCGTCTACTTGTGGGTCTTCAGATGGCTGTGGAGGCCGATCCGCGATCCACATACTTTGGTGCAGTGTGGGCAGGGAAAAGTTGTGGTTTAGCCTTACTCTCTCTCTCCTTGCAGTGCTGTCGCTTTGTCTCTGCAGCACGGCAGAGTTCCATTTCATGGCGTGCAGCTCCTTCCTGCATGGATTTCTTCCAGGAGCGCCTGTCCAGTGCAACGTGCTCCCAGTTGCTCGTTGTGATATGGAATTTCTTCAGACTGGTCTTGATATTGTCCTTGAAACATTTCTATTGCCCGCCGGGGGCTCGCTGACCTTCCTTCAGCTGGGAGTACAGGATCTGTTTGGGGAGACGTGTGTTGGACACGCGGATGACACAGCCTGTCCATTGGAGTTGGTGCTGCATTATTGTGGTGGTGATGCTGGTCATGTTGGCTTCCTCCAGTACGCTGATGTTGGTGCATCTGTCCTCCCAGCTGATCCTCAGAATCTTTCGTAAGGATCTTTGGTGGTGTTGTTCCAGGGCTCTCAGGTGCCTGCTGTAGGCGGTCCATGACTCGGCTCCATACAGCAGGGTGGGGAGGACAACGGCTCTGTAAACCCGGAGTTTTGTTTGAGCCTTTAGGTCTCAGTCTTCAAAGACTGTTTTCCTGAGTCTGGTGTAAGCTCCACTGGCACAACTCAGGCGATGGTTGACCTCAGAGTCGATATCAGCTTTTGAGGAAAGAAGGCTGCCAAGGTAGGGGAAGTGACCAACATTTTCAAGAGTGGTTTTGTCCACCTTCATGGTGGGCTGGGTAGATGGCTGGTTGGGTGGAGGTTGATGTAGGACCTGGGTCTTCTTGATGTTTAAGGCTAGGCCCAGGGCTCTGTATGCCTTGGCAAAGGCATTCAGGATGACCTGGAGGTCTTCTGCAGAGTGTGCTGCAGTGGCGTTGTCGTCCGCGTACTGAAGCTCCATGATGGTGGCACTGCTTGTTTTGCTCTTAGCCTTGAAGCTATTAAGGTTGAAGAGCCTGCCATCAGTTCTATACAGGATTGGGATACCCTGTGGCAGCTCTTCGCTAATGAGGCAGAGTATGGCAGACAGAAAAGATGGCAAACAGCGTGGGTGCGATGATGCATCCCTGTTTGACCCGCACTTCCACAGTGAAGGGCTCGGACTCAGAGCCGCTGTTGCTGAGCACTGTGACTGACATGCCATCATGTAGAAGCCTCAATATTCTGATGTACTTATCATGGCAGCCGTGCCTTGATAGTATGCTCCACAGAGCCTGGCGGTCTACGTGTCAAACACTTTTGTCAGGTCTATGAAGGCCATGTATAAAGGCTGCCTTTGTTCACGGCATTTTTCCTGGAGTTGGCGTGCTGTGAATATCATGTCTGCTGTACCTCTGGATGGACGGAAGCCACACTGTGAAATCTGGGAGTACTTCCTCAGACAGTGGTAGCAGTCAGTTTGCGAGGACATGAGCAAGGATTTTGCCTGTTGTTGACAGGAGCGATATGCCCCTGTAGTTTCCACATTCAGCCTTGTCCCCTTTGTTGAATATGGTCACTATCAGAACATCTCTGAGCTCTGAGGGAAGTTCTTCTTTTTCCCAGACCTTGAGGAGTAGGGTGTGGATGTGGTACAGGAGCTCTGGTCCACCTTCCTTCAAGATCTCAGCTGGGATCCCATCTGGACCGGCGGCCTTGTTGTTCTTAAGGCTCCTGATAACAACTTGCACCTCTGTCATGGTAGGAGGTTCCCCCATGTCTTCTCTGATGTGACTCTGGGGGATGTGGCTGCCGGTAATGTCTGGTTCAGTTGTGCTGTCACAGTTGAGGAGTTCCTGGCAGTGCTCCTTCCATCGGGCGTTAATGGACTCGTTGTCCTTCAGCAGCTCCTGCTTGTCCTTTGAGCGCAGGGGGTTTAAGCCGCGGTAGCTTGGACCATAGACGGCCTTAGTAGCGCTGAAAAAGCTTCTGGTGTTACCCGAGTCCGCCAATGTCTGGATTTCCAGAGCCTTTTCTGTCCACCAAGAGTTCTTACGTTCCCTTACCTGGCACTGGATGTCCACCTTGGCTTTGGAGTAAGCCACTCTTTTGGCATTGCAGGTTACATCATTTTTCCAGGCCCGAAAGGCTTTCCTTTTCTTGGAGATGAGCTGTTCTATCTCTGTGTCGTTCTCATCAAACCAATCCTGGTGTTTTCTGGACATGTACCCAAGGGTGGTTTCACAGGTATCAAGGGTGGTGGATTTGAGCAGGCTCCAGTGCGCTCCGATGTCATCAGGGTATTCATGTTGGAGGCTTTCCGCAAGAGAGGCCTGCTGGATGGCAGTTTCATCCAGACTTTCAAGGTTCAGTCTTGGCCGAATCTGCTTCTTTTGAACTCTCCTCTTCCTCTTGAGTTTGATGGACATCGTAGAGTGAATGAGGCGATGATCTGTCCAGCAGTCATCTGCATCGATCATGGCCCTTGTGATGTTCACGTCACGGTGGTCCCTGGCTCGTACAATGACATAGTCAATGAGATGTCAGTGTTTGGAGCGGGGGTGTCTCCAAGATTCCTTAAGTTTGTTTTTCTGGCGAAAAAGTGTGTTAGTGATGATGAGGTTGTACTGAGCACATTTGCTGAGAAGCAGAACTCCATTGTTGTTGATGTTCCCGATGCCTTCCTTTCCTATAGTGCCCTTCCAGAGGTGTTGGTCCCAGCCAACCCGGGCGTTGAAGTCTCCTAGGAGAATAATCTTATCCTCCCTGGGGATTCTTGGCAATGTCGCAATTAAGCAGGCATAGAAGGTCTCTTATTTCCTCTTCAGAGTCTAAAGTAGGGGCATAGGCACTCAGAACTGTTGCCATCTGGTTGTTAGCAAGCACCAGACAATCTCTGGTCCCCTGATCTCTGGTTCACTGATCCCCACAGGAAGTTCAGAGAGGTGACTGATGAGCTGGTTCCTGGTGGCAAATCCAACACCATGGATCCTGGGCTCATCAGCAGTTTTTCCTTTCCAGAAGAAAGTGCAGCCACCCTTCTCCTCCTTCAGTTGTCCTTCGTCTGCTGGTCGGGTTACAGAAAGGGCAGCTAGGTCAATCCGGCATCTTCTCAGTTCTCTAGCAATGATTGCGGTTCTCCTCTCCGGTTTGTTACTGGTTGCACTATCCATCAGCGTGCGCACATGCCAGGCTCCAAAGTTCATAATTCTGTGTTTTCGACCGCATGTGGTGGTCCCTCTGGAAGCGGTAATCCAGTCGGGAGTTTTGAGGCAGGCTATTTTTAGGGCACCTTTACTAGCCCCTTCCCCAGGTGGGGTAAGCAGAGTGGATCCTAAAGAGGGCTGCTCAGTTGTGGGTGCAGCTGCCAAAGGGCTCTTTCTGCCTCGTTCCAAGAGCCTAGCGACTGAATCTAGCACCCACCGCCTAATGTGCCGGCTCATGACTAGGGGCTTCCAGATCTCACAATCCTGCCCCCGTCGCCACTTGCTGGTTGCCATAGGACCTAATCCGGGATGTTAGGGTGGATTCCCTTTATGGAGGACGCCTGTGCGTGACTTTGTTTAATGTGGGGAGACTGGTGCACGGACAGCCACCACACGGTCCTTGACAGATCTGGGTCAGGATCCAGTGGTATGGAGTCCAAGATGACTGGGGGCCCTTTTCTGCTGCAGCCTTCATCCGCCTTCCCAGCCTTTGTGATGCTCCCCTAAAGTAAGCCATCATCCTCCACCTGTTCCACCGTTGAGGTCTTGGTTGGATTGCTCTTTGTCAGGGACCTCCCACCTCGACCTTACTGCCATGGGTGACCCTACCAGGAGCATAGCTCCAGACGGCATCGCTCTCTGGATCTCAGGACCACTCAAGCTTCTCCACTACGACAAGGTGACAAGCCACAGAGAAGACACACACACACAAACGAGGAAATGCAAGCGGTAATAATCCATGAGAAGACACACACACACAAACGAGGAAATGCAAGCGGTAATAATGTGTCTAAGTAAAATTTTTTAATGAATTTATAGGCATACACAGTGCTACTGTACACATGGCTATGTATTTATTTATTTCTAGATGCTTTTAAAACAAACAATCGATGTGGGACTGTAGAAACCTTCAGTCTACTTGCCCAATCAGGCAAGTTGGGAAAAATTTGAAGGGTAAGCCCCACATAATGACATTCCCAAAGATATTTCTAGTCTAGAGGTTTCTCATTAAATGAAGCTGAAATTGTTGTTAGCATGGCTACAAATTTAACAAATTGATCACTCCTGACAGAAACAGCTAAAGTCACACCAGAAAATTACTGTAATGTGTGATGTAATAGGTGGAAGACAAACAGCTCTGCTATTGTAACTTTAGGCTGACAAGATGACAGAAATGAACAGCATTATGTTTATTAATGTTGTGAGTCATAAAATAGGACAACTTCTTCCATTTGGCTGGTGTATTTCCATTTTTATATAATATCTAGTGCTTACCCGATAATATTGAGCCCTGATATACACATTGAGTTAAATATTGTTATATACTGTATGTGTATATATATATATATATATATATATATATATATAATAGCACAGTGCATCAGAACCCCATGCATGTGTAAAAATATTACTATATACAGGAATGTTTGGGGCCTCTGGCTCCTTGACCACAGGACTGACCCTCTGCTGAGTCACATTCTCCATTAACTTTTTCTGGTCAACCAAGGCATAATTAAGTGCCTGTTCCCTTCCTCTTGTGACCCTGCAATAAACTCACCGCTTGATCAATTAAAGCTGCAGCTTGGGGCAGGAACACCCAATTTATGAGGAAATGGGGAGTCTGATTTAACATTCTTGCTTAAGCATTAAAGCAGTAATCAATGGTTTATCTGTCCAGGTTTTATTGACCGCTCCAATACTACAAGCCAATCAAATGTTTTTGCACCAAAATAATACACCAATCACGTTAGTGATCACACGTGGGATTCCATCACTTCAGTGACTTTGTGAGCAAAAAAACTCATCAAAAACTTGACTACTTCGCTCCGAGATAAGGCATTGTCTTACCAACCAGACGCATCTCCTTAAGGACATTTCCAGACTTCACAGCAACTCTCAACTCGCACCTTGCTGGAGACCTGCCTGAGTTGGCCTGCTGCCTTCCACAAACTAAATCAAGCTGGTTTATTTCCCATCGACAGCTGTTCTGAGTAAAAGTATCTACCTCCGTATTTCCCTTGCGGTTGGACCCAAGTGGAAAATTTGTGCACATCCCAAGTCATCTTGACTGGAATTGTTGTGACCCTGACTTCAAGGAAGAAGTTTCCCAAGTCCAAGTTTCCCATGGACCTTGGGACCAGTTGATGATCTGATGCATCACCTAACGGAATTAAGGACAGGCCTCCTTTTTTATTGCCGTTAAGTATTTTTAACACTTACATCAAACCATAGGACAACGAGAAACTTTGTAATATTGATTGTATTAGATTAGATTACTGCTGTTTGTTGTGTTTTGTTTTTTATGCCTGTGTTGGTCTGGAATAGCAAAATTCCATGACATTGTTGTTTTACATTGTTATAATGTAATTTTTTGATACTGATTAAAGGAACTAACCACATAATACACAGTAGCGTGTCACTAACCCATAACAACAAATCAACCTTTGTTGAATGGTAGTGCTGTTAACCTCTATGGTTAGCCATCATAGAATTATCATTTCCTCTGATTAGAATCGTATTATATTATTCCACATTATTATGCAAATTATGTTTTTCAATTAGCATATTCACATATTCATTATCATAACCAATAAATATATATCCTTTATTTCCAAACCACTGTCATGTCTGTTATTTCACTAAGTTGGGCTCTATAGATGTACACAATTCTGATTGGTTGTTGAATTCCATTGTTCTGAACAAACCTGACTAAACGTCACTACACATGCAAGACATATGGTTCTGTCATTTGCATTTTGATGTGTTTAGCTGTCTAAATACCCCCAATATTCTGCATTCTACAAACCATATGGATACATTGTTCAGATTTATTTAATGATCATTGACTAACTCTGATCAGTTACAGACTTAAATTAATATATTCAGAATCATTAATACATATGGAACATGACAAGATATTTCAACTTACCAAAAAATTAGCAGGTATGTCTGGAAGGGTCAAGAAGGAAAATCATGGTGCTAAGGAATGGACTTGCAAAGGACAGAGACAAAGCAGCAGACCAGAGGTGTCTCCACTGGGTACATTTCCCATCATCCCTGACTGGGTGCAACAATGACAGATGAGGAAAAGGGGCGTGGTAGTCTCCACCTGATTTTCAGCAGAACTTAATGGTCAATGGGCAGGCCATCCATTATACAGGAGGGGATCCTGGCATCACATCTGAAAGATAAAGCACCCAAGATGGTTTTGTCTTTTTTTGCTCAAGATCCTTTAAAAAAAAAATAGCTAAACCATAGAGCTGTCACATTCTCATGCAGCTATATAACTATCCATAGTGCATCATGCAGTGTTCACACCAAAACAGTGAGAAGAACGAGAAGGTGAGCATAATCAGTAGGGAAAGTGCAGATAGTAAATATACAGCAGGTAGTACAAGTAAAACAACAAGCAGATAAAAGTACAGTATAATAGTACTAGATAAGTAAGTTTTATGTTGATAGCAAGCATTCTATCTAACAACTTTTCTACAATTCTGACACAATGTTAATGAAAGTTGGATATTAAGGCATTTTTGAGACAGGAATGCAGGAATGTAGCCGGTATCGCCATGAAAAATGTTTTCTTCCTGTTCTGTTTTTTTGGTAAGTTTAGATGTTGAAACAAATTCAACAATTAACTAAATGTCCACCTTTGTGCCCAGTGCTTATATTTGCTAATTCTCCAATGTGCCCTGGGCCTCCCCTATAATATCGCTAGCTGTGACTTTATCTACGCTGAAAATGCTTAAGTTTTGGACTATGTTGAAATTCACTAATGGGCTATTTTGCCATCTTGTATTGTGATTAATAAATGCCAAGCCACTGCCAAGTTACGGCACGGTGGGGTGGCATGCCCCATTCCTATACAGCACAGAAAAGAGTTTGGCACTTTTCAGGGTTCCCTACAGAAATAACCACAATGACCACAGCCCTTAAAAACATTAATTTCTGTACCTTCTGACTCCCATTTCAACAGACAGAATTCACAAACAACTTTACACGTACACAATAAAGCCCCAAACTTGACGAATTTTACATTTTTTTCTTTCTTCTTCTTTTTATTGCCTTATTACATCATCACGAATGCTTCAGGCCCACAAAATATGTCTCCCTATTGGACATTTAAGTACATTAGCCAATAAAAACGTTACACAAAATGGACATATATACAAGTGCACATGTTTAAAGGAACAAAACCTTGTGGCCCCAACATATACTTTCCTTGTAGCTCTCTGAGTAGCGTGTTTGCCTTTTGAACTTTTTAGACGACTGACAGACCCTGGTTTAAAAATCCCTCCTCGGACTCAAGCAAACCTTTAACTCATTACTTTGGCTTTCTGGCTAACTAAAAATAAAACATTTAAACTGTTAATGAGTTTACCTCATTAATGTACTGTATGCTTGTACACACCGGGCCAAGTTACTTGAAACAATTTCGGAAACATTAGGTCACATTGCTTTTGCAAACAGTTTGTATAAGTTGTATGAGGTAAGATAGCCAATATTGCTTCTTGTAACTAGTAATTGTGATATCAATACTTTTAATGGCAAACTGGCAGATTTTGCCAGTTTGAATTAATGACTAATATATAGTGCTTTGTATGTGTGAGTAACTTGGCATTTTTGAACGCTGATATCAAATTACATCGCTGAGACATGCTTTTTGTTGCTGGGTTTGATGAAACTGTTAGTCATTTTTCCTGGCTAAGATAAATGCTTAGTTGTATAAACAGCACTAATACAGTGAAGACATACTACTGCATTAGTAAAAAAGATTATATTTCGTTTTATGTTACACTACACCCTTTTGGGTGATAACATTTAGGCCTGTAACAGATTATAAGAAGCATTACTTCAGGTTATTGCTGCGAAAGGGTGTTCTACGAGCCACTGAATCATGTGGTATACTTATTTTCTCATAGAAAACTTCTGCATGTTGGCTTGATTTGGTTGAAAATAACTCAAAATTAAAATTTGATATGTGTTCTTTGTCACATGAAATTTGATTTATTATTTTGTACTGTTAGAACTAGGTGAAGTTTAGTTTAGAGGGTGTACTTTTTTCACATCACTGTATGAGTCATGTTGTTGACTAGAGATTATATGGAACTGAAAAACAAAAACACTAGGGGGTATTAAGAATGGATGGATAAAAACATGGCTTCTAGAAGATAATACAGTATTTTATACTATGTACAGAATAGAAAATATGAATTGATCAAAATTTGAGGACTTACTTAACTAGCTAGCAGTTTCTCAATTGTTTCATGCCTAATTAGATGGAAAGAGTGAACAATAAAGTAACAGGTTCAAAATGGTTAATTGTGACACCTACACCATACTCTATAGCAGCTGATTTTCTTACTCACATGCACAGACCAAAACATTGCCATAGCAGAATTGTAATTTCCTGTTTATGGGATGGGACATTAAACCAAAGTGTAGACGCAGTCTTCACTGTGGTCTTTAACAACTGCATGACATTTATCGCAAAGAGTAAGGGGTTACCAAATGTCCTGGCTTAATTCCTAACCTTGCTCTCTCAACCTACCACCTAATCATCCTCCAGTTGAATTGGCTAAAAAACACTGAGGTTACACATTGGTGGTGATTGAGCTCCCTCTCATCACTGTAAAGTGCCTTGAGTGTGAGAAAAGCATTATATAAATGCAAGGCATTATCATTATTACTTGCTTTGATACAATATATGAACCTGGATGTGGATTATGGCAGCAGATAGACATTGCTATAGTATATGAGTATATGTAATGCCTGGATGGCCCATTTCCTTGAAAAGAATTCTGAAAAGATGGTGTACTCATTCCTTGTATTAGTACAGAAATATGAGCTCAGATGAACAGTGCTACTACAGTGGACTTATAACTGAACTCATTTAAACACTCCTTTGAACACCAACCAAAATGTAGGTCTGTACAGGGGATGTATGTAACTGACGTGGTTCCAAAAGTCAATGATTGCTTGATTTGGGCAGTCAAATCTTCTGTATTGTATATTTTAATTTGTGTAAATTTATGAATGTTATAATGGTCTGACAGGTAGCGTCCAGCTACTGTACCATTGATCATCAGCAGTCATTATTGGCCACAGAAAAATGTGAACATATGCCAGCAATAGTTTTGGCATCATGTGAATGTGTCTTACAGTAAAGCGACTGTGATTTAAACCAATGTTTTTGTTTTGGCCTACTGCCAAAGGGCAGCCTCATTCAATCTTCATATATATGAATTGATTTTTTAAAAATAGAATCTTTATGGAGTTTTTAAAAAAAATTATTTGCTTCAATTGCATGCAAACCTTACAATCAAAATTAAATTTTGAAATGATTAAATCAGGATTTATTTCAGTTTGCCGCTTCCCCATATTTTGACACTGGCCCAGTTGTTTTCACTGCTTATTTAACTATATCATATGCAGCTTTTCAGCTTATATCTGATTAAGCTTTCCGGGATCATTTCTGACATCATTAATTACAGTCATTATTAGCATTTTACAGTTGGGGGAAAAACGGCATAATCAATAGGATTATGCATAAAATACCAGCTTTAAAATCACACTTTAAGATCATTCTGGACACAGCAGCAAATAGTTGTTAGTCTAATAGTGAAATTGAAAATAAAGAAAATAATTCCATGAATGCATTATATGCAATCCAGTTCACTACAAAAGTGGCATGACTGTTTTAACACAGAGTAGGATAACTGAATAAATAGATATTGGGGGAAATGGTTGAGGATATAGCTTAACAGCTAATAAAGTCGTATCTCTGTAATAACAAATATGCAAATACAGTCAGTCCAGTAGTGTAAATACAGTAATTAGAATGTGAAAGATTAAATGCTATATTGTGACTAGGGTGTGAGCACTTTCTTAATAAATCATTTTAGGGCTCATGAAATTATTGCAAGGCTGACTTAAATTTCAACATACAAAAAAAACCACACAGGTGACAATTCAGTGACAACCAGTTTGTATGTGACAACACAAGTAACAACTGCCCTGATGCTTCAAAATCGGGAAGAAAAAAAAACAGCCATCTTTATTAAATGCACATATTATCATGAACTGCTGTCTTCAACACATGGTCAGGAGGAGACAAATCCTCATTTGCAATTTGTACTGTCCTACTGATTAAAAAATAATGATATATAAGCAAACAGGGATGGTGAATGAAGGTGAATCTTTGGAGTAGCCTGTTGTAGATTTTTCGCCTCTGACCGGTTGTGCACATAATTTAAAATATTAGGAGGCTGTCTGATTGCACATTGTGGTTTAGAAAAGAACTTAGCAGCAAGCAAGTGGGCCGGCTCTTCAACCAGTAGGTTATACTGGAGGAAGTGTTGCCTTTCAGACAAATATGTCTTTTTTTCTTTTAGCACTTCGCACTCCCTTAAATTTTCAACGGTCTCAACAACGAAATTCGAATAATCATAAGTAGCTCAGTTAGCAAGATATCAAGATTTCTAACTGGCAAAATCACTATCACCGGTATGACAATAAATCCGCTAGAAAACGACACATACATATTACGTGAACCATCCATTCAAAATCCAAAGAAAGCACCTGACTTAGGACAAGAATCGTGAAGCAAAACGACTTTATTCTGTATTTAAATATCTTCCTTGACGACGGAGAGCAAGTGGGACATCATCGCATGCAAATCACAGAAATGCATATTGTCTTACCCTTTTTTATTTTAGAAGAAAATCTGAAACTGTGGTTAATTTAAAAGTGTTTGAGTTTCCATTTGTTTCATAACAGTAAAATGGCATGCCGCCGCTTCTTTTCCATCAGCGGTGCTTTTTCCTCCATCCGCCCAACTTCAGCACCGAGCCAGTGGAGACGCACTGCGCAGGCGTGCTGTCAGCGTTGCTCACGCTTGCCAGAAGACCGAGGTTAAATATGGGGATTGCAGTATTTTTTTTTTAACATAACGTGTTCTAAATACAACAACCCAAAACACAGAGCAGTATTTGCTACGAAGGTTATAACAGTTTTTACGCATGATATTCCTGACTAGCAACTTTGTAGTGCTCTGTCAAATAAATTATCCCCTTATAGTCGGCATTGACGTGATAAATCATAAACGGATTAAATTTAACACCAGACTCCTTACAATGCATGATGGATCGCTGTCTTGGGATTTAAAAGGATGGGATGAATTTGAAAAAATACGCCTTCCTTCCGCAATGAGTGATATATATATCGAAGTATATAGCTATGAGGCCTACTCTGACGCAGAAATACATTTTAACGAATACATATAGGCCTAGTATGTTTTTTCAGTCTAGATTATGTAATTAGGCTAATTGATGGACTTTGTGTTATGAATTACATAACAGGACCACGAAGGTCAACATTTATTAACATATTGTCGTCTGTATTTTATGTAGTTTAATGCAAACAAAAGTCCCGGATGAAACGTCCGTTATCCTCTACTACATCTTTATGTGACAAACACAGACAAATTAATTAACACATGCCATGCTACACCATTATAGCAATAAAATACGTACAGCAAGGTCAAGAAACTATTTAAACTATAGAACACGGAATTCAGTTTGGGGCCTCAATTTGTGTTATATTTCAAATGAATTCTGGTATTGTTTTATTTTATACTGTTCTACCAATAGTTGCTGTGATCATAAAGGCTAATATCTTTCAATTTTGCTGTATTTCCCAGTGAAGGACACAAATAAGGAAAGACATTAAATTAGCTAGTCCTAACAATATTGGAAGTCTAACTAGCAGAGTACGCGTGTTTTCAGTACTTCAGAAAATGTTGGCTTAACTGGCTACCACATGGATGTCCCAAGACCTAGACTTTGATTAGGTGAATCAGGTGTTTATTGCTGGCCAATTTCAGATACGATTTACCACCTGGTTTAGAAATTAGCACCTGGGCCAAAAAGCTATTCGTATGGTCCTTAATTTTATAATTGGTCATGTTCATTGAACTGTCTTCCACCAATTACTGCAATTAGAGTGCACCCCAGGTCAGGTTCACAAATGCAGGAAAAAACACATGGTCCTATTACCCAGTTGGACAGGTTTTAATTACCCAGTGTTAGGGTTGTGCAATATTTAGCCAGTGCATGGGTAGGTTTTTCTCAAATTGCCAAAAGATAAAGGATTAGCTAGCTAGGTAACTAATCAGATAACAAACACAAATATAGATGTGTTCTGCGCATGTTAATATAGCAGACTGAAGCTATTGTAGTGTATTCTAAACGTCAAATCAGCTCATTTATATTAAATTATCTAAATTATAGAATGTAGATAGGAAACATCCTGGCTGTGGTTGTTTAAAAGGACATGCATGTTAGGTACTGCCTCAGTTTGATTAAAAAATAGTGATGAGTGGCCCTCCATCACTATTTTTGATGAAGTAGGATTGCAAAATTGCAAAATAAAAAACATTGGAATAGAGATGTCAAAAGTACTTATCCAGAAAATGACCAAATTATGAAGTAACATTCACTCAGAAAAATTATTCAAGGCATTCATTGGAATTAAAAAGCACATCAACTTGGCTTTATTTTAAATAACCTCAAACAAACTAGATTCATTAAGTTAAATATGAGAATGGTTTGTATATGGCTAATTCTGAAACAATTATATTATAATTATGTATTTAAAACACATAATTTATTCATAATAATTGCATAGAAAGAATGTATTTAAAACACACTGGCTTTATTTATAATGATTTTGCAAATTTGATTATTATTTATTTCATTCATGTTTTATTTATAAATACGCATCACATTAAGTCTATTGTTTGGCTTACATAAAAATGACAAAATCTAAATGGATGGAAAATTTATATGCATTTAAAATGCATATATCATGAATATTAGACCAAAACATTAGGTGTTGTGAAGCATCTATGAATCTTGATACAGGTGTGGGATCACTGAATGTATTTTTTGCTTTATACAAAGTTAGGGCTTTGAGAGTGATAGAAAGGTCTCAGAGAGAAATTGGACACACAAGATGTAATCAGTGAGGTAAGAATTCTGAGGAAAACATTTAAACAGTTAACATTTTAAGTGTGCATTAAAACACTGGATAAAGTTGTCAATTTTTGCCAAATTGCGAACAAATTTGATAAAACAGTTTGTCATTTCTAACACAATGTGTCTTTTCTTTAATGGATACGTCGCTCTGGATAAGAGCATCTGCCAAATGCCTGTAATGGATAGTCACCTGTAATTGACAGTACTTTGATAGGCACACTGTTTGGTCATAAGGTGGACAGCATAAGAACTTTGTTGCTTTCAGGATGACAAAAACACCCAAATAAAATCTCAGTTGAATACAACTGGTTAAACATGCATTTTCTTTTTATGTGTAACTAATAAAACTATTTTTATTGTGTGGGGTTTTTAATATTTTCCTGTAGATCAGGGAATTATGTCCCACTAGATCAACCAACCCTTTACCAGGGTTTCCGCCAGTGTATTACAGCCCGGCTGTTTTTTAACTGCAGTTACAGTGGGGCGGCTCGGTTGGAAAGCTCACCTGCGACTGTTGGTTAAAACGTGAACGCACTATAGGAAAACAGCAGGTCTGAGATCAGTGTTCTTTACCCTCATTGTGCATAGAGTGACGTTCGACACTTGACGCTTCCAACTATCACAAGCTAACGTTACCTAGCAAGCCACCATTTCTTATTTAGTAGGCTAACTAACCTCATTACAAACTGCGTTATCACTTCATCTCGTCGGTAAGTACATTCTTTTTATATTAACTTAAGCAGTGTGTAGGTAACGTTAAACTAGTAGCATGAATGTAACGTTCGATACATTGTAACGTCACATGACTTATTAATCGCCATTGAATAACGACTTCACTTGTTTATTAATAACGTTAGCTTGATGACATTGATGTGCACAACAACGTGGTCATTTAGCTAACTTAGCTAGCTAGCCAAATAGTCAGTAACACATTTGCTTATGTCCTCTCCTCTATGAGCACTGACCTGAAAAGAGACTGGATAGTTCAATGCAACATGGTAGCGATACTACTTTACTTGCTTTCACCTACCCAGTCTTTTTTTTTTTTTTTGAGTCCAGTGCTCATGAAGGAGAGGACACTATTATAAGCAAATAGAATGCACCAAGTGCCGATTTTTCCCTAGGCCTTAAAGTAAGGTGAAATTTTTATGCAAACTGGATTCTGTTTGAGCATTTGTGCCTGCACTTAACGCTTCACCAAAATGAATGGGGTCATTATATAAATCTAATCACATTGAAGGCATTATTAATCATTTCACCACAAGAAAAACTGTGAAATGTTCAAAATATTAATTGGTTATTAGTTATTGATACGTTCGTATATTTAGGTGTCCTAAAAACATTACAACTGCCAGCGTCCTGAGAAACTTCTACAGCCATTTCAGAAGCGAAGTGGCACCAAAAAAAAAAAAAAAACAGCGGTCGCTATCTTATTCAAAATAACCCCAGAAAGGATTTTGTTTTGCTGAAATGAAATGTCATTCAAATTGTATCCAATCCCTGTCTTGACATCATCCTGACTGTTCAATTCCGATTCGTCCAAATAATGCCGATGAAGAGGCCCTATAAAATGTTTTCTGGCATGTCTAGACAGCTAAACCTTGATTGAACAATGATGTTTTAATATGTATTTCTTCGTCAAGGTCGTATCTACATTGTAGTATAAAGCATTTGAGTTTTACGAATGGGTGTTTTTTGTAATTACAGTGAAAAGGAGACATGCGCAACCTTCTGGAATCCAAATCCCCTGCAGATAGAATTCCATGGCCAGCTATAACGTGCTGCTATTGTATTATTTCTGGTGGCCAAGTCACCTGGAAAACTTGTTTGAACAACAAGATTCTTACATGTATATCTTTGCCAAGGTCTTATCTACAGTGTGGTATTTGTATTTCAGTTTTACGAATGGGTGTTTTTTTGTAATTACGGTGAATAGGAGACATGCGCCGTCTTTGGATTTTGAATCCCTAGGAGTTCGAATAGCCACAGCTATAACCTACTTGCCATTGGGCCGACATCGGCAAGACGTATGTGTGCTATCTGGGTATAGCTAGTTCATTGAGTCTCTCCTGCCCTATTGCTCCTCACATGGTTCTTGATTAATTTTAATTTAGAAAATGAGCGCTCCATTGTTACAAATGTGAAAATGTCATGAACAACTGCATTGTAGTACACACCTCATCACCGAAGGTAGACGACAGCTACCGGAAGGTGTTCCACTGCGTATAAACATTGGGAGACTGGGGTGTGTTGAGAGATCTCAGCTCTGAAATGTCTCCAGAATGACAGCAGTTGAGCTGGGAATGTTATTGAATATCCCCACTGACAGTAGTAGCCAACTGTAGTTAGTGGTCACTCAGATCTTTTGCCACAGTTGAGTGACATGTTGGTGACTGCTTTTTATAAAGCCATCCAACTTTGACAACTTGGTTACTTTTTCTGCTGGAGATTTTTCTCTTGAGATCCACTTTTGTACTCATAAGCATATTGATTCGCTTCATAAATTTTACTTCTATTAAAATTTGATTTGATTTAAAAAGTGTGTGACAATGAAGCTGATATGTTTGTTGTATTGAACGTATATAATACACATGCCAGTAATGGCATGGATATAGAGTTCTTAATTTGCGTCATGTTCACATTTGGGAGGGAAAGTTGAGAAGTTAAAGAGACTATAGTTCTTTGAATATGTCTGTAGTTTGGAGAGAAGGGGCAGGCTGCTGCACATTGGCCCAGGTTCAATGTAACCTGGCAAGAGACCGATACAGTTGAGGCCAAAATTTTACATACACCTAGGCTAAAACATTCAAACTCAATTTTTCACAACTCCACACATTTAATGTTACCATACATTTCCTGTGTTAAGTCAATTAGGGTATCTACTTTATTTCCATAAGACGTCATTTCAAAAGAATAGCTTAGAGACAGATTCATTTCAGCTTTTATGTACTGTATGTCATGGTTCCATATTCCACTTGCGACTCGGCATCCTGGTTTGTGCTAATCGACACCTTTTGGTGCTAATCGGCTACTCAGTATCCCTGATGAGGAAACTGAGTGCTTATTTAGGGAACTGAGTGTGGTAGTCTTTAGGACTGCCTGAGGGCGCTCCGTGATTGCTTTTGATTACGACCGATTGTTTACACCTGATTGAGAGAGCGTATATACGCTCACGTGAGATCTGTTTTTCGCTTTAGTGTCTACTCACGTTACACGAAAGCCGGTAACAGTGAAAAGCTCTCAGAGTAAAGTGTGTTAAGGAAAAAGGTATCGGATTTTGAATATAGCTTTTTGATTTGACTAGTAGTAAGACTTCGGTCCTACTAGTCACTTAGCTGTATTCCTTATTTTCCTTAATATGCCTTTTTTGCCTTCCTCGTTACGAGGCATCTTTTCTTTTGCTTTTCTCCAGAGTGCACTGCAGTCTTTACTAAAATTCTACTCACTCCTTATGCCTTAGTAAATGTCTCAGCAGGAGAACAAAACTTTGTGTTGGGATATTCTCCCTTAGGAGTTGAGTCATTTATTTTCGTTACCCGCTGCTTAAGTCTCTTACTGAAATCTAGTGGTTTCCACTTTGGTGGTTAACTTCAAGAAACCCCCTTTTGAATTCACTGCGTGTGGTCATTAACACTTCCCCACCCTTACACCACATTGGATTTTCAGTGGGTCAAATGTTTCCATACACTTTTAGTATTTGGTGGCATTGCCTTTTAATTGCTCAACTTGAGTCAAACACTTGTGGTAGTCTTCCACAAGCTTCACAATACTTTGCTGGAATTTTTCCCATTCGTCCTGACAGAACTGGTGTAACTCAGGTGTGGGCCTCCTTTTGAGTTTTTTTCAGTTCAGTCCACAGATTTTCTATGGAATTCAAGTCAGGGCTTTGTGATAGCCACTCCAATACTTTCCAATGTCTTCAAGCCATTTTGTTACAACTTTGGAGGTATGCTTAGGATCATTGTCCAGCTGGAAGATCCAGTTGCGACCAAGTTTGCGACCAACATTCTAGCTGATGTCTTGAGGTGTTGCTTCAGTATTTCTGGATAATCCTCCTTCCTCATGATGCCATCTATTTTCTGAAGTGCACCAGTCCCTTTTCCAGAAAAACACCCCCACAGCATGATGCTGCCACCCCAATGCTTCACAGTTGGGATGGTGTTCTTCAGATTAAAAACCTCACCCTTTCCCCTCCATACATAGCACTGATCATTTTGGCCAAGCAGTTCAATTTTTGTTTCATCTGACCAGAGAACACTCCTCCAAAAGGCTAGGTCTACATCTTGGTGATCACCTGCAAACGTCATTCTGGTTTTTTATGCTGTTCCTGTTGTAGAGGCTTCTTTCATGCATGACAGCCTTTCAGGCCATGGAGATGTAGGATTCTTTTAATGATGGATGTAGATACTTTGGTACCTGATGCCTCCAACTCCTTCACCAGTTCATTTGTTGTTGTCTTGGGGTTCCGATTAACCTCTCTGACCAAAGTTTTTTCAGCCCTGGGAGTTCATTTTGTCAAGGTTTTCTGGGAAATGGACCCAAATGCAGAGTGGGAAAAAAACTCACAAAACTAAAAGGGTAAATATACACAAAGAATTTAATACAAAACTCAGGAACAAACAAAGGGGCCACGAGGGGCAAAACCACAAACTCAAAAACCAAAAAAAAAAAACACAGAACAGAACACAGGCAGAGCGGAACCCAGGCAGGTCAGAAATACGGGCAGGCGGAACACTCAAACAGGTGGAAACTCACAAGCAGAAACAGTCAGAAACATAAACACAAGCAAGCAGATACATACAAGCAGAACACAAGCGGGAATGCAGGCAGAAACACACATGAAACGCAAGCAGGACAAAAGCGGGCACATACATACAGTCGGAAACAAACACAAGGAACCAGCACCCGAGTTAAGGGGACAAAGAACTTAAATAGACAAGACACCGGTGAACTCAATACATAATCAAACAAGAGGGAAGGGATAACGAGAGGCAGGTGGGGACGATGATTAAATAACGAGACAAATAATGGAAAACAATAATACAATTAACACGGGAAACCAATGAGGGAATGAACAGAAATACAAAAACTGAGAAGTGCCACCAACTGGCGGCCCAAAAAGGAAAAAAATAGAAACAAAAAGACAGAAATGACACATTTATGCCTCCTTCCTGAACGATGCAGTGTCTGTGTGGTCCCAAGATTTTTATATTTGCATACAATTGTTTGTACAGATGCTCATGGTACCGTCAGTTGTTTGGAAATTGCTCCTAAGGAGGAACCCGACTTGTGGAGGTACATTTTTTTTTTCTGAGGTCTTGGCTGAGTTGATTGGATTTTCCCATGGTATCAAGGGCAAAAATGCAGTGACTCTAAAGGTAGGCCCTTAAATACAGACACAGGTGCCAATTAACTCCCAATTGACCCCTAATTATGACAATTGGCCTGTCAGAAGCTTCAAAAAGTCATTACATCAATTTCTGGAATCTTCCAGACTGTTTAAAGAGACAGTCAACTTGGTGTACTTTTGACTTTTGACCCATTAGAATTTTGATATAGTGAATTAAAGCTGAAATAAATCTGTCTCTAATAGATTGTTTTAAAATTACCTCTGATGTGAACAAAGTAGATGCCCTAATTGACTTGAAATGTATGGCAACATGAAATATGCGGAGTTGTGAAAAACTGAGTTTGAATATCTTTAGCCTAGGTGTATGTAAACTTTTGGCCTCAACTGTAACTCTTTCTGGGGGGCGACATTGTCATGTTTCTGTCTCTGTCTTTCCTTGTTGGGCCGCCAGATGGCGGCACTTCTGTTTTGTGTTCCTGCTCGTTCCCCTGTTGGTTAATTGTATTATTGCTTTCAATTATTTTATTATTGTTTCTGCTTGTGTCTCGTTGTTCCCACCCAGTCCTGGCTTGATTGTTAATTGTGCCCTCCTGTGTCTTGTTGGTTTTGAGTCTATTTAAGTCTTTTGTCTCCCTGGCTCAGGTGCTGTTTGCGCTTGTTCGAAGTTTGTGATTCAGGCTGTAGCCTACTTGCTGTAGAAGTTTGCTAGAACGGTAATTTTTAAGAGTTGCAGCCGACTCGGTCACTCCTTCTTGGAGGGATGAAATGGAATGTGAAGTGGTAGAAGGTGGAAATAAGAAAAGGAAAAAAGGAATAGAAAATGAAAATAAGGATGAGAAATTTGTAGTAGGAATGAAGGTGGATGTTAAGCCCTGTTCTGGATGGGAAGCAAATGGCGTTTTTAATGGCATCCATGAAATAGGGAGATTAGTGAAGAAGGAGATTGGGGAAGTTAGGGCAGTGAGGGTAACCAGGGGGGAATTATAATCATTGAGTGCCAGTCAAAAGGATTCAGGGATAAAGCGCTTAAAGCTAAAATATTTGGTTCGACAAAAGTTGTCTGTTTTTTAATGAGGGAAAGCGCTGCGGAAAGGGGTGATCAGTGGGGTTCCAGTATCGGTAGATGCTGACTGTTTCTTGGAGGTGGAGGGAGTATTCGGGGCGAGGCGAATGAAAAGTTATCGGGAGGGTAAAGAACAGGAAAGTGGCTCAATATTGTTAGAATTTGAAGGCGAACTACCGGAGAGGATTTATTTAGACTATTACCGCGTTTCCAGCGATGGAACTTTACCCCGGAACTAGGAACCTTTTGAGGAACTCAGTGCGTTTCCACCGCAGGAATTAGGGTCTAAATTTAGTTCCGGGGGCTTTATTTTACCCCCAAAAAGGTTCCTGCTCGGGGGGTAGTACTTTCCAAAAGTACAGGAACCTTTGGGGTGGGGCGCAAGCACTGAAAATTTCTGATTGGTCGACTACTTGCAGTGTTATTTTTTTTTTACTTTCAGCCGCCATGTTTAAAAATCTCCAGCCGCAAAACGATTTATTTTCATAACTTAAAATCAAACTTGTATGTTATGCGGCGCAGTAGCCTAGTTTTGGTTATAGCCTGCCAACGTCTTGGAATTATAACGTGTGCTCTTCTGTTCTTTTCTTGCTTTAGTATTCGTTTTATAAAATGCTAAGCATTCGTGCTGGGACAGCATATTACATACCAAAACATTCAAACGGATTAATTCGGTTACTGAATATTTTATTCCGGATTTTCTTTGTTAGCCCATAGTAATTGACTCAAAACGTTTGATACTCGTGAACTCCTCCTTGTCTTCTGGATGTTTCCCCTCTTCTTTCAAGCTGGCCCACATCACCCCACTGCTGAAAAAGCCCACTCTGGATCCCTCTGTCATCCAGAACTACCGTCCTGTCTCCCTTCTCCCTTTCCTATCCAAAACAATTGAACGAGCTGCTTCTAACCAACTCTCCTCTCTCTCACTGAACAACCTCCTAGACCCCTACCAGTCCGGCTTCAGACCTGGCCACTCGACAGAGACCGCACTCCTCTCGGTCAGTGAGCCGCTTCACGCCGCACAAGCAGCCTCCCATTCATCTGTCCTGATCCTCCTAGACCTTTCTGCTGCCTTTGACACAGTCAATCACCCCATCCTCCTGTCCTCCCTGGCAGCTATGGGGATCTGTGGCACAGCACTAGACTGGATTGAGTCCTACCTCTCCGGTCGCTCCTTCCAAGTCACCTGGGCTGGTGCAGTATCAGCACCTCACCCCCTTGCCACAGGAGTTCCCCAGGGCTCTGTCCTTGGTCCCCTCCTATTCTCCCTGTACACCCAATCTCTTGGTCCTGTAATCTCTGCCCATGGGTTGTCCTATCATTGTTATGCCGATGACACCCAACTCTTTCTCTCCTTCCCCCCCTCTGACACTCAGGTCTCTGCTCGCATCTCTGCTTGCCTGAGGGACATCCAGAGCTGGATGGATAACCACCATCTTAAGCTGAACCCAGGTAAGACAGAGATGATCTTCATCCCTGCTCCATCCTCTAACCTTCTTGACTTTTCTATTTCCCTAGGGGACACCGTGGTGTCATCATCACCCACCGCAAAAAACCTTGGAGTGGTGATGGACAACAGACTGTCCCTCTCCCAGAACATCACGGCGGTGAGTCGAACGTGCAGGTTCTTCCTGTACAACATCCGGAGAATCCGCCCCTTCCTCACCACCTACGCAACCCAGCTCCTGGTTCAAGGGATGGTCCTGTCCCGCCTGGACTACTGCAACTCACTACTGGCTGGTCTGCCAGCATCCGCCATCAGACCCCTGCAGCTCATCCAGAATGCTGCAGCACGTCTGGTCTACAACCTCCCCAGACATTCCCATGTCACCCCCCTGCTCACTGACCTCCACTGGCTGCCTGTTATGGCTCGCATCAAATTTAAGACCTTGGTGCTTGCATACCAGGCAGCTAAGGGGTCAGCACCAGGGTACATCCAGAGGATCATCAGACCCTACACACCAGCCAGACCTCTCCGTTCTGCCACCTCTGGACGCTTGGCACCTCCCCCTCTTCGCGTCTGTACTTCCCGCTCCCATCTGCTGTCTGTCCTGGCCCCTCGCTGGTGGAATGACCTCCCCGTGGCGGTCAGAACAGCAGAGAATCTTACCACCTTCAAACGCAGACTGAAGACTCATCTCTTCAGGCTGCACCTCTCCCCACCCCTCCAGAGCCTATAGTTTAGCTCACTGTACCTAGTTAGGATAATATGATTACGTTAGTTTATTTGGCAGGATTGTTGTTTTTGTCTGATTAGGCAAATGTGATTCCAGTGCCAGTTTGTACTTGGTAGGATTCTTGTTTGCTGAACAGATTACTCTACAGGGTTGGAGTCCTGATCGATGTGGTCACTTCTGGCACTACGATCCTTACTTCACTTGTTTCTTTTGTACCTCTACATCATGAACCAATGCACTTGTTGTACGTCGCTCTGGATAAGAGCGTCTGCTAAATGCCTGTAATGTAATGTAATGTGAGGTATGCGGTAGTTCTGCGTAATTCACATTGGTGATAGCCTACAGTAAAAGCAAATTGGAAATCACCTACCGCACTTTTTGTCAGGGTAAAATAACAGGTTAATTCTAGTAATCGTCCCTTTAGCTTTTTCAGACTGCCGTAATTTTACTCTGGCATTCTTCAATTCCACAAAAAGACCAGGAAGACTATGGACTAATTTATGGTGCATGGTTCGCATCTGGAGGGCACACTTCGCTGCTCAGCTAGCAGTAACTTCGAAGGAAAGCAAACGGTGGCTGTACCACTGCTAATTTAAATTTTCACGCAAGTCCGAGTTTTCGTTCTATTCTTGTCATTTTGCGATTAGCCTATATGGAATTGACGATGAGAAAGTAATCAAACAGCAAATTGTTTACAAGGTGTGCATGTTTTCTGCTGTTGTTGCCAGTTATATTTGGAAATGTGAATGCATTCTGTCGTCTCGGATGTCAAGACATGAAAGTGAATGTTCGCATAAAAACATAATGAATGTGTTTGAGAGGATATATAAAACCGTTACAATCTGACTATTGGCCTGTTATATCCTATTTGTTGCATAACAACGGTTCAAGTTCAACTACCAACGACAGTTTTGCTTGACAACGGTAAAATATGCCCAAACGGCTGCAGAAGAATATTTCAATTCCAGGTGATTAAATCGATAAAAATCAATAAATACAAAAGTAACCATATACAGTCATTGTTGGTAGCCCGTTGTATATAAGTGGAATAAACCCCTCCGGACTGTCCCGGTTATTAGAAAATAATGTAGGCTACTTCGGTGGTAGTATGGGGTTACAGAAGAAATCATAGGACAGATGGACCGACGACAACGTCGCTTTTTCATACGTCAGTGGGCTAATTTGCCTAATCTTCACGGGACTTTAGACTGCGGTGGAAACGCAGACAACCATGGGCTGAAGGAACCTTTTAGTTCCTTGAAAAGTAGTTCCTGGGACTAAAAGTTCCGGGTAATTTTGGCGGCTTATGTTAATTACAGGGTGAGGGCATATGAAAGGGTTCCACTGAGGTGTTACTGGTGTCAGGATTATGGACACGTGGCAGCAGTTTGTAGGAAAGACCAGGCAATATGTTTTCAGTGTGGGGGAACTCATGAGGCGGGAGCAAAGCAGTGCAAAAGAAGGAAGAGGGAAAGCGAGGTGGAAAGAACAAAAGTGCAGAATAAAATAGCATGCAGATGCAACGAAGAGAGTGAGGGCAGAAACGGGAGCTGTGAGGAAGGAACAGAATAGAACTGCAACAGAAGGAAAAGATCAAGTGAGATGTGACAGAGAAATGATGTATATGGATAGAAGAAGGTTCTTGGCATTTATAGCAATGGTGATCAATTGTGCTAGTGAAATAGAAACGAAAGCGGAGAGGATCAAGATGGTGGTGGACTTAGCAAAAGAGATTTTGGGAATAACGGATGTGAAGGGGGACGAAATACAGGGAATTTTAGCGAAAGGATTTGGAGGGAGTCTGACGTCAGGGATATAGGGAAATAAAGAATCGTGAGTCAGCTATGGGAGGGTTGGGCTGTTTTATATATTGTTTAAGAGAACTAAACCAGATAGCAATGCATACAGTAGGTGGCGGTAATTTACTAATTTAAGTTTGCAAACCGCCAATAAAAACCGAAGAAGAAGAAGACCCGGGTTCTGGTTCCTTGTGTTCTGAATGTGTTTCATGTGTGTTTCTGCCTGCCCGTGTTTTGCCCTGCTTGTGTATTTTTGACTTTATTTCTGCCTGTGTTTCTGTTTGTGTTTCTGCCTGCATTCCTGCTTGTGTGTATTCTGTCCTGCCCGTGTTCTGTCCTGCCTGTGTTCTGTTTTGTTTTTTTCAGTTCTTAAGAATCTTTTGTGTTTATGGTTTTGCCCCTTGTGGCCTTTTGTTTGTTCCCTGCTTATTATTTAGTAAAGTGTTTGTTTGAATTTCCCTTTTGGAGTCTCCCGTATTTTTTTACTCTGAGCCTGGGTCCAACCCCCCGAATCCCTGACAGAAGCAACCAGCCAGTGCTGGACCCAGCAGAGTTTTTTTTTTTTCCCCTTCTTTTTTCCTCCGTGTGTTTTTTTATTTTATTTTTTTTTTGTTGTTCAATATACCACCGGTGTGGAGCAAGCTGGTGGTCTTGGGTAAGCCCTTCCGGGACCAGTCCTGCCATAGGACAGGCTCCCCTGTCCAGGCAGGAGGCAGGGTTAAGACTGGGGAGCGTATGCCAGGGGTCGCGTACAGTGGCGGAGTACTCGACCGAGTTTCGTGCTCTGGCCGCACAGAGTGGCTACATCCATGCTATTCTGCGCCAGCTTTTCCGGGACGGCTTAACCCCTTAGCGCACAAGCCAAGTCTTGCCAATCCTTGCCCATTTAGGGGGTACCCTATTTAAAGCTTTATATCTCCAGATGTGAACACCACAGAGACTTGAAAAATGGCTTAAATGAAGCAAGACATTTGTACAATTTACAATACTAATGCAGATTAGTTTATATTCATATAATAAAATGCTTTTTGTTCATTATAAAGCATATAAATGAGCCCCTTATGAAGGTTTAAGATGGAACATTGCTATCAGATTAAAAAATAATGCAAAAATATTGTCACACAATGCGGTACAGTACCTAAATGTGCAATAATTAACTCTAGTATGTATTTCTATACTCTGTGCTCTCGTATGTTTACTTGTATGGGGATGGGACATGAAAATTTTCAACCGTCCACCACGTTTTGGCAATGTTCCAACTCTTACGTCATCACTGTTGCATGCTTCACAAACACTACAGTCCTAACTAACACTTACATTACAGTGTGAAATATCCTCATTATATAATACCACAAACCTACTTAAAGACTCTCAATTTCAAAAATAACGTTGTAGCAGGGTGAATGCTACCGCTCGCGTATCAAGAGAGAGAGAGAGAGAGAGACGAAGTCGAAGTAATCACTTCTTTTTATTTGTAGCCGAACACACGGCTTTTTGTTCAACTGGTTACATCGGTTTCACTGTACTTTCGCCGTAGCGCCGTACTTCCTGGTCACCAGTCTCCCGTCTGCCTCGGCGAACGCCTTTTAAAACACCCAGGCTCACTGTCAAGGTAATCAGCACATCGCTAAACAATTAAACATTTAAAGAGCGGTGCTGATTAGCAACCTCTAACAGCTGTGGCGCAGAGTCCGAGAGCCGCCCCGCCCACTCTCTCTCTGCAGCCAACACACAAACCACGCCCCCTTCCCACAAACGTATATAACCAAAGTATTTTGAGAAGTAATACTTACATAGTAAGTATTACTTTCTGTTTGTGTTTCTGCCTGCATTCCTGCTTGTGTGTATTCTGTCCTGCCCGTATTCTGTCCTGCCTGTGTTCCACCCTGCCTGTGTTCTGTTTTGTTTTTTTTTTCAGTTCTTTTTGTGTTTATGGTTTTGCCCCTTGTGGCCTTTTGTTTGTTCCCTGTTTGTTATTTAGTAAAGTCTTTGTTTGAATTTCCCTTTTGGAGTCTCCCGTGTTTTTTTACTCTGCACCTGGGTCCAACCCCCCGAATCCCTGACAGACATGTCCCCTTATCCCATGTGGAAATGATGCATATGGATCTCACTGTGTTTATTGACCCATACAAGGAATTATTTCATCAATTGTTCAAATGTAGTAAAATTGCACTTGACGGGACCAATGTTGAATGAACCATGAATTATGCTCTGTACCAGTGCAAAATTCTTAAGGAGAACGTCTGGTCATCTGTCTGGTCATCTGTCCGTGAGCTGAAGCTGAAGTGTAATTGGGTTATACAGCAAGACAATGATCCAAAGTACTAGAGAAAGTCTACATCTGAATGACTGAAAAGAAATAAAATTTTAATAAGGTTTGGAGTGGGCTAGTTAAAGTCCTGAATTGAACCCAATGGGGATGCTGTGTGTGGCAGGCCCTGAAATGAGCAGTTCACGCTGGAAAACCAATTTGTCTGAATTAAAGCAGTTCTACAAGGAAAAGAGCAGGCTAAAAGTTCTCAAGCAATGTAAAAGACTGATATCAAATAGTAGGCACTGTTTGGATGCAGTTAATGCTGCTAAAGGTGGTGCAGCCAGTTATTAAGTTCAAAGGGGCAATTACTTTTTCACATGGGTGATATGGGTGTTGGATAACTTTTTTCCTTGAATAAATTAAATAATTTAAAAAATGTGTTGTGTGTTTGCTCAGGTTCCTTTTGTCGAATGTTACATTTTGTCTGAATATCTGAAACCGTTCAGTGTGACAAATATGCAATAATAGAGGAAAGCAGAAAGGGGGTGTTGAGGAATATGCAGATTTAATCATTATCTTATACTCATTTATGCATAATCATTATTGATATATGTTGGCATGATCATCATTGATGTATGTTTTATAATACTGTTTTATTCATTACACTCTGTGTAGAGGGCCTTTGGAAAGTGCAAGATGGTCTCAGTGTTGCGTGAGAGCTGGGAGCTGTGCCTGCCTTCAAGGCCGGTACACAGGCTGGTACTGTTTACCTTATCAGTGGTTACCAGAACAGTGGGAAGATGTAGCTGAATTATCTGTTAGAAAGTTTGAGGACATGGAAGGGAAGGTGGTGACAAAAGCAAAAGATAAGGTTTTTTACATTATAAAAGGTATGGATCTATCTTGGTATAATGAGCTCACTGATGAGACGGGGAATCCCTGTTCAACTCTCTAGGTGATCTCCTCCAGACTCTGGAAATAAATCGGTTAAGAAATTTGAGTACTTCTTTGATTTCTGTGTTAAGTTTGTTTTGATCTAACAGATATAGAATTCATCACGCTCGACCAAACCTGAAGCGGAGGTGTTTCCCTCAACAGGGGAAAAGTATTTTTTTACGGCACTGTATATTTAACCTCTATGTGTTAATAAAAATGTATCATCCAAGATTTATACATGCTGCTGTAAGTATTATTTGTTTAACATAAATACATATCATTTCATACTTTATGTTGTTTTTAATGAGAGTAAAAAACAAGGTGAGGTGCCACATCTCACTACTCCAAAACAGTCTCAAACGTGCAATAATGTCTCCACGTCGTACCCATCCATCATCTTAGTTAGGAGTTACTGAGCTACTGCTGGAAACGGTAGTGGGTGGAGGCAGACTGTCCTTGAATGATATTGGTGAGCTAGCACCCTGCTCTATGACTGAGTCACCAGCTGATAATATTTGACTTCATCAAGATTTGCAGGAGATCCTCTTATTCTTGCCAGAAAAGTTAAACAAAAATGAATATGTATTATTTGTTTTAATATCCGGGGACACACCTATGCCATTCATCTTTTCTTGGTACCTCCATTCTCCACTAAAGTAGTGCAGTTACAACAGTGACCATGCTAATTTAGAGACTAAAAACATGACTATTAGAAGGCCAAACAAGGGAAATGAAAAGACCTTATGCAAGGAACTTAGGAGCTAGTGAAAAACTGGTGGGCATGAGTGAACGAGGTAGGAAGGGTAGTGCTGTCATTAAGAAGTAAAGACGCTGGGGTTCTGGGTAGTGCTGCAGGTAATCTTCCTTGAGGTCTGAGAAACACAAAGATTATTTGTGGTTGCATACAGGTTAGATGTGCGGATGATGAAAAGATCAAAACTGCTGATGGTTCAATTATCTGTGATTTTATTAACAGAACCCAATATGAGGCTGCCAGAGTAGAAACACCAAATAAAAGACAGTAAGTGCACCGGTCAGCCACGAAGATTCACCATGTTCTTGGCCAAACCATGTGCATTGCTGCCTCTTTCTGATGAGGTCAACAGAGTTGATGGCCTGATTCCTGGAGCTTGAATTATTGTGTCACTACAACTGCCTCAGACTCAGCCTCAGTGTCTGCCTTTTTCATTTCCCTCCACTGGCTACTTATATCAGCTAGCATCAAATTCAAAACATTGGTACTAGCCAATCAGGAAACTAAAGGAACAGCTCTGTTCCATCTTCAAAAGATCAGACTCTACACCCCAAACCATCTGTTCCGCTACCTGGCCTGGCCGTTGTCTCCCTACATGTCTGCATGTCCAGGTCATCCCTTCTGTTTGTTAAGGCCACCCAGTCGTGGAATGAGCTTCCCACTGTAGTCAAAACTGCGGGAACTCTTCTGACACAGGCTGAAGACTTATCTCTTCATATTGCACCATGGCTCCCTTAACCCTTTTAGATTTTCTCTGTTGCCATGGATTCCTTTGGGATAATGTTAAAAGTATAGCTGTGTAAGATATGTTATCTGTCTAATCATACAATCTTTTGTTCCAATAAAAACAGTTTTGTTAGGTTATTACACATCATGATTATAAATGGGCCTCTGTGATTTCTTGGTAAATTATTGCAATGCAATTGTAACACAATGAGTTAAATGTCTTAAAAGTACAATGGCAGAACTGGCATTTCTGTTTTTGAAAACAAAAATGTTTGTTTGTGTTTCTCATAATTACAGTCTCAGGTGAAATATTACTCATTTGTCCTATAAGGAGTAAACGATGTGGATGTTCAGTAAGAATGCAGAATTGTGTTCTTGATATATAGAGTATAAGAAACACACACAAGTAATGAGGCTAGCAGAGTCCAGAGAGACAAGTGCTCCCAAATGTTTTGCATGATTTTCTGCCTCTGAATCACAAACATGATTAAAATGAGCTTATTTAGTATATTAGTGTTAATATTTCAAGTTTCTTTTTACTGTAAGAAAGAGCTCTCTTACATTTATTGCTGTTTAATCTAAGAATTTATAATAAATAAATAAGATTTTTTTGTTATACAAAGATTCAAATCAGAATAATTATTAAGATTTATAATGGTCAATGATTTATTATAAAACATTGTTAAAATGAATTACCATACACCATTCTTTTAAGTCAAATAATAATTTACTGTGGTAAAAAAGGACCTATTTTTAGGTGTCATTGACAATGCAATTATGTGCATAAAGTAGGAAATGTCTTTATAAACTATTAACTGTCCAGGGTGTTCTTGGTAAAAGGTGCAATCTGCACTCTTAAGGAGAGTGCACCAGTGCACCAATCTGCACTCTTAAGGAGAGTGCACCAATCTGCACTCTTAAGGAGAGTGCATCAATCTGCACTCTTAAGGAGAGTGCACCAATCTGCAATCTTAAGGAGAGTGCACCAATCTGCACTCTTAAGGAGAGTGCACCAATCTGCACATCTTAAGGAGAGTGTACCAATCTGCACTCTTAAGGAGAGTGCATCAATCTGCACTCTTAAGGAGAGTGTACCAATCTGCACCCTTAAGGAGAGTGCACCAATCCGCACTCTTAAGGAGAGTGCACAAATCTGCACTCTGTATTCACACCTGTGTGACACTCTTGTGCATTAAGATGAGAGGTAGTACTCTATCAGGCTCCTCTCTGGCAAGACAACCTCATGAATATGAGATAAATGAATTAAACATAATATTATATTGCAGTGTCGTCTGTGAGCAGAGGCAGCCACATGTACACCTGCGGCAGGGAACAGAGTGTTTTTTGGTCTTTTTTTTTTGTCAGGCAAATTATTTAAATTCTCAACATATCTGTTCTGTGCCCAGCAGGCAGGTGTGCTTAATGATATGTAACCAGTTTGCAATCTATTTGAAAACAATTTGTCCAAGGCAATTATGCATTTGCCTTGGACAATTTGCATCTGTACAACTAATTATGCACAGTCATGATCTTGCATCATTAGTGGTTCATTGGAACATATTTTTCATATGAATAAAGAATACTGAATACTGAATCCTCTACTGAATCAAGATAAATAAGTGCATGTTAACAAATGAAATTTCAGCTATTTGCCTATTTGTAAACAGGCCTATTTTGAAAGGCAGACCAAGCATTAATTGGCTTTAGCCAGAGGTGGGTAACCCGGCTTCAAAGAGTAAAAAGACTGACCATGTATTTTCTCCACCACCATGCACTAAACCAGCTGATTCTAATTAGCATAACTCTTCAGCATGATAGGAGAACTAATTATTGTAATTAGCTGGTTTAGTGCATGTTGGTGGAGCAAATACATGGTCAGTCTTTTTACTCTTTGAAGCCGGGTTACCCACCTCTGGCTTTAGCTTGCAGTGCTGAACAATGTATTTAACAGGACAGTTAAACAAGTTATCATAACACCCTCAAATCAGCCTTTTTCAAGTTCCTCACATTTTGGCTGACTATTTATAATTTAAAAAAAGAAAAGAAATGAGGGCCACACCAGCCAACCACTGACTTGTTTAGGTTGTGTTCCTCCATTTGTAGTGATAGTTAATGGCATGAAAGTGGCTAGCTGATCACTTGAAATTATATGTCTTATAAATTTCAGTGCAGCTTAAGATTTGCTTTAGCTGCTCAATCTTGTCCTGCAAGCGGCTTCTCTGTGCAGTTTTGATCCAATATAAGACATTGTTTTGTGCCTATAGAGCCTGCCAGCCTGATGGAGGGTGATTTACAGTGTTAACAACAATAAATTGTGGTGCTTTTGAGAGAAAATGAGTGGACAGCTTATTTGAAATAGTAAGAGACATTATTTAGGCTCAAGCCTATATTTATTTATTAATTTAATCATATTAAAACCATGGGAATGACTCCAGGTGTGGGGGTTGTTTAAAAAAAATTTTTAAAACACATTCTTCACGTTGGATAGTTCTTGTGAGACTTTTTGCAAACTAGCATTCGAAGCTCATTTGGTGCCTTGGCAATTTTCTCTAAAGATGGAGACCCAGCGAATGTGCCTTTGATCAATGAGACAATGGATTTGATTAAAAGAAGTGAAAGCAGTCAGCGAGTGATTGCTTTAATTGAGTACAGATGGGGATAGAGCGGTATGGGATTGCTTGAAACATGGCTTGCGTAGACAGACGTGTGTCCATATAATTGTTAAGGCGCAGCGACTAAGTTCACCACTGTGATCGAGGACCAAGCATCACAGGTCAATTGCAGTGTGCTCACCTCAGGTTTAAACCCACAGACTACAGAACTTAATTACAACTGGAACAGCTAGTCCTGATTAGAGGTTTAAATTCCAGCTAAGCACACAGCAATTGACCCCACTAGTTTTAAATGAGGGACAGTTAGCCACTGTTTTTCCCATTGTTGTTGTGTATTTACACAACAACAGTAGATTTGACAGTATTTTTTCCTCTTTTTATTTATTTGTCAATGAACCCCTGTAGCAATTGAGTCTTTGAGTGTTCTTGGCAAGTTAAGCCAGGTTAAGGCCAATATTATTTGTGAAATATTTTCATTTTTACCTAAGGGTTGTGACTCCTTAATTATCAAGAATCACAGTTGGTTTGGGCTATCCTGGGAGGGGGAAATGCATGATTCCCCCTTTTTTTTTTTAAATATGTGTGTTATCAGTGTGCTGTGATGTGCCATGTGTGTACTGTACTATCACCTGAATCATAGTGCAGTACGTCACACCTTAATGTCATATCTTTTAATGACTGCATGTATTTATTTTTTTGGATCCAAGCTATAATTCAATATTTATATAACTTTCATGACTTTTTTTTTCTCTCTTCCTCAAAAGCCCAGAATGACTTGTGGGTGTAACAGTGCTTGGTATTCATTCCAAGTATAGATCAGGAGATTAACATATCCTTTAATTTAGTTGGGCTGTTTATGTTGTATTATGCTGAACTACAGAGTTTTGTATATTTTTCCCACGGAGTGCAGGAACTGCTGCCGTGGGTTATGCATGGCAAATTGTGGTCACTCACTCACTCACTCACTCATGGACGACCTGTGGGATGCATGCGCAGGTGGTGCTTCCTTTAGTAGGACGCATGCACAGGTGCATCTCCCAAAATCACCACTTCGAACGGCACAAGATTATTAAGCACAGCTTCCTCGCCTAACGTTACTTTAGCTAACCCTAACATGTTAGCGTTTCGTCTACTTTAGTTAACCTATTTAGCGCGTACCACCGATACAGATGTATGGACACACGGAGGACAACAAATAACATTACAGAGGTAAGGACATGCCATAGCTAGCTAGCTATATAGTTAGTCAAGTTTTACTCATGACACTTTGTACAGGTACGCCGTGGGTCTGCACATTTTCATGCTTGTTATATCAGCCAGTGATTAATGTGAACGTTTTACCATGAATAAATGTGGTTCATTTTTTTGTGCATCAGCTTGTGCTTTATCTCCTCCCTTTTGTCACCTCCCTCGTGAACTCCTCCCTATCTTCTGGATGTTTCCCCTCATCCTTCAAGAGGGCCCACATCACCCCGCTCCTGAAGAAACCCACACTAGATCCTTCAGTCATTCAGAACTACCGCCCGGTATCTCTCCTCCCTTTCCTATCCAAAACACTTGAACGTGCTGCATCTAACCAGCTCTCTGCTTTCTTCTCTGAGAACAACCTGCTTGATCCCCATCAGTCTGGCTTCAGGCCTGGCCACTCGACCGAGACTGCACTCCTCTCGGTCAGTGAGTCACTCCATGCCGCACGAGCAGCCTCCCTCTCCTCTGTCCTGATTCTTCTAGACCTCTCCGCTGCATTTGACACTGTGGACCACTCTATCCTCCTGTCCTCCCTGGCAGCAACAGGGATCTGCGGCACAGTCCTTGACTGGATTGAGTCTTACCTCTCTGACCGTTCCTTCCAGGTTGCCTGGGCGGGTAAGGTATCACCACCCCGCCCCCTCGCCACCGGAGTTCCCCAGGGCTCAGTCCTCGGTCCCCTTCTCTTCTCCGTATACACCAGATCCCTTGGCCCTGTAATATCTGCCCACGGCTTGTCCTATCACTCCTATGCCGACGACACGCAACTCTTTCTCTCCTTCTCCCCATCGGACACACAGGTCCCTGCCCGCATCTCCGCTTGCCTGAGGGACATTCAGAGCTGGATGGACAATCACCACCTGAAGCTCAACCCGGGAAAGACGGAGCTAATCTTTATTCCTGCTCTATCCTCTCCCCTCCTCGACTTTTCCATTTCCCTAGGGGACACCTTAGTGACATCATCACCCTGCGCCAAGAATCTCGGAGTGGTGATAGACAACAGGCTGTCCCTCTCCAAGAACATCGCAGCAGTAAGCCGGGCATGCAGATTTTTCCTGTACAACATCCGCACAATACGCCCCTTTCTCACCACCTACTCAACCCAGCTCCTGGTCCAAGCAATGGTTCTATCCCGCCTGGACTACTGCAACTCTCTTCTGGCTGGACTACCGGCATCTGCCACCAGACCCCTGCAACTCATTCAGAATGCTGCGGCTCGTCTGGTCTTCAACCTCCCCAGACACTCCCACGTAACTCCCCTGCTCACTACCCTCCACTGGCTGCCTGTTATTGCTCGCATCAAATTTAAAACATTGGTCCGAGCATACCAGGCAGTCAAGGGATCAGCCCCAGCATACCTCCACAAGATATTCAAACCCTACATGCCAGCCAGATCCCTCCGTTCTGCTACCTCAGGACGCCTAGCACCTCCCCCTCTTCGCACCTGCACTTCCAGAACACGTCTCCTGTCTGTTCTGGCCCCACAATGGTGGAATGACCTCCCTGTGGAGGTCAGAACAGCTGAGACACTGACCCATTTCAAACGACGACTGAAGACTCACCTCTTCAGGCTGCACCTCTCCCCATCCCTCCCTACCCCCCTGTAAATGACTAAGCTTAGGGTTGTAACTAGGCAGCTGTTTCGTAGGTGACTTAGGTGCATTAACTGTCTTAACGACTACTTGTATTTTTTCCATAGATTGCGTTGTTGCCGTTCTCGTTGTTAGTGTTAATCAGTTTAACCTTCAGGGTCCAAGTTGAACTAAGCGGTTGTTCCCTGCACTTGGACCGGTACTTCTCTCTAGGGGTTTCGTCATACGTGTTCCTGGTTATGGTTATACACTTTGTTGTACGTCGCTCTGGATAAGAGGGTCTGCCAAATGCCTGTAATGTAATGTAATGTAATCTCTACTGCATAGGGAATCCTTACCCTTGTTAGCCTGATGTGCAGTAGCTGGTGAGTCACAGTGTCCTTCGCCAGGAAATAGAAGAAAAACTGAGGCACGGCATTATAAAAATGAATACAATGGTACAAAGAGAACTTCACCAAACACAGTTCACATAATAATAAATCCCGTCACATAGATAGTGGCACATTTCATCAGCACACATCAATGTCTCTGCTCTTGAATTTTGATGTTTCATCTGGCTCACCATTTGTGTCAGATTTATTCCACTGGAACCTCTTCGAGGTAAGTTTTAGTTGATGTATTTGAAGCCGAACATGAGTAGTTATTGGTAAAGTTTTTTTTTTTTTTTTTTGATGAGTTGTCTTCTTTTTAATACATTTTGTCTTAATATACACTCAACATTATAATGAAATTAAATGTTACTGAACACCATGATTTAATGAATAAACAAATTAATGTTTATTTATTGTGATTTCTTATTTGCTATAGCTTATTATAATTAAAAATGACTGATCCACTCAATTTTAATTTAAAACAGAATATTTTAGTGTAAATACTGTACAATGAATAGTTGCAGTTCATTAAAAAAATAAATATAGATTAAAATTAGGATGACAATTGGAAGAAGCCCTTTTATATGATTTTTTTGTGCAGTCCCTAGCACACCTCTTCCAACACAGAAAACAAATTCACCAGTCTGTGACGCTGTAAAAATGTGAGCTGTTGTCTCGAAACAGAAAGGACACTCCCCACTCTTCCCTGGGTCAAGGTGTGCTATGTGGGCAGTGGATGCAACTGCCCCATGGACAATCCTCCACTGGAGGTCCCCTGACCTTTTTGGTAGCGGTTGTTTGTAAAACACTCTCCATGCCCCTCTTGGAAAACCAGTCCTTCTGAGAAGTACATGCCACTTGCATTGTTTCGCATTTTGTAATGAATTTAAGTGGAATTTCTTTTCGTAAACAGCATATAATCATTTCTTCCCCGCACTCTCAAAATCCCCAATTTTGTGGTTTTTCAAAGACAGTAGGTCACCCTCCTCCTCCTGCCATTCCCCAACTTCAGATGATATTTGCAAGCCAGGAAATACCAGTCAATTACTCCCCTCCTAGGAAGCAGACCAGTTCTCACACAGTTCCCAAACTGCAATAGGCACAGTCTTCCTTATCTCATCCAGGAGTTTTTCAATAGTTCTGACAGGTGAGACCCCATCTGCTCTGCCACAGAGAACGCTGACCTCCACCCCACTGGGCCCCTTAGGTGAGTCAACTTACACAGGCCAGCTCTAACAAAAAGATACTGCATTTGAAGAAAACGGCTCCAGCAGTATTAATGGATTACAGAAAATGGGCGCTTCCAGGACCCACTGGCTCAAGACCATCCCCCTATCTCAGGAGATCCGCAGGCTCCTCCAAGCCCTTAGCACAGACTTATAAAAGTCAGTATAGCAATGAGTTCTCATGTTGCCTGGCTTCATAAGAGACCATTGATGGTCCAGTCCCATTCTCCCATCTGTCTCAACAGACTACAAGCGAGATCCCTCCAGAACACCTTTTCATGATACAGTAACCATTGTGCCACCTGCAACCGAAAAGTTGCCACTTTGCTTTCAAGAATGATTAGACCCTGCCCCCCTTTTTGGAGTGGCATATAATGCCCCTGTCTTCAGTCAGTGACCCTTACCAAAAAAAATTAACCAGGGACCTCTGCACAGCTCGTAGCAAGTCAGTAGGGGGTGGTAACACTGCCATCTTGTGCCACAGTGAGGATGCCACCAATTTGTTTATTATAAGGGCTCTGCCCTTATAAGACAGCCAAGGCACAATCTACTTTCACTTTTCCAGGGAAATATTCCCCTCAATGTCTTTCCAGTTCTTAAGGACAAGCCAATGTGGACCCCCAAAACCTTCAACCCTTACATACCACAAATCATATTCCCTGGGAGTGTAGGGAGTGTCCTCCCCCCCCCAAACGTCCTAACAAAACATCACTTTTGTTCCAATTGACTTTAGTTGATGCAGCCCACTCAAAGACTTCCAGACAGTCTTCCAGGGCCTGTACAGCCCCCTAATCCTGAACCAACACTGTAACGTCATCTGCATATGCTGACAAAAGTATGGTTTTTCCTGCCCCAGGAACCATCACGTCCTTCACCCTTGTACGTAAAAAACTTAATAAAGGTTCTAAGGCTAGGGAGTAGAGCTGTCCCGACAAAGGGCAACCCTATCTTATCCCCCTCCGCACTTCTACAGGTCTACTGAGCCCTCCCCCAACCTTAACCCCTTAGCACACATCCCAAATCTTGCCAATCCTTGCTTATTTAGGGGGTACCCTATTTAAAGCTTTATAACTCCAGATGTGAACACCACAGAGACTTGAAAAATGGCTTAAATGAAGCAAGACATTTGTACAATTTACAATACTAACGCAAATTAGTTTATATTCATAATTCTGGAAGAAATAAAGTACCACAAATGCAATTGTCTAGACACAAAATCAAAAATGAATTTGCGCTTTTTTAGTTTGCAGTGAAATACTGACAGATTGCATATATACAGCATGTTAAACTATGCATTTGCTGGATCAAAAACGTCTTGACCACAAGTTCATAAAATCTAAGTGTGGATATGTTGAACTACTATAGATCTATGAAGCAAAAACTAAGCAGTGCACCCAGCCTCTCCAAATATATCCAAAATGTCTAAATTATGCATTGCTGTAAATCACAATATATTCACGTATTTCACTACAAATCAACTGTTTTGACTGAAGAAACTCACTTTTGCATAATTTTCAAGTGGGAATTACAAGCTTTCCATTAGTACAGTGGTCTAAAATAGCTAGGGGTCCAGAAACATATCCAAAATCTCCCCAAAAAGGAATAAAATGCTTTTTGTCCATTATAGGGCATATAAATGAGCCCCTTATGAAGGTTTAAGATTGAACATTGCTATCAGATTAAAAATGAATGCAAAAGTATTGTCACACACGGTACAGTACCTAAATGTGTATTTCACTATATTTCTATACTGTACTCTCATATGTTTTTTTGTATGGAGATGGTACGACATGAAAACAATTTTCAACTGTCCACCACGTTTTGGCAATGTTCCAACTCCACTGGCTTAAAACATGTTCCCCCCTCCACCAAACCCCCCACTCCAGCTCATTGCTACTGTCGGTATACACTTCCTGTAAAAACATTACACTTTCGGCTAACTAATTAATTAGTAGAATCTTTTGTTTGGTCTTAGGTGAATATCTAGGCCCCGTTATGAATAATTGTAATGTGAAAATAACCCCTAGCGAGGAAAACCATCTCTTGAGGTAGTTCATTCAATTTTTCCAGCCTTGGACACTGCACAATTAGGTGATATAGATTTTTAGGCACTAAACAAAAGAGACCCAATTCCAAAGCCTGGATCTAGCTGGGCCAAACATGTCTGTTTGTTGCTATTTCCCCATGTATTACCCTCCATTGGAGGTCAGCCGTCTGCTTTTCAATGGAAGGCTTATATAGGGACCATTTTTGCCTTTAGGTGGAGGGTCTGAGCAAAAAAAACTCATCCCACCTGGTTGCCCTCATCTCTGTCAGCTGCACTGCATGCAGTACTTTGACACAGGTGGCGTACAGTGCCTTCTTCTCCACACCCTTGAAATCCCCCAGTTGAGGGGTCTTAAAGGACAGAATAAAATCATCATCCTCCTGCTACGCCCCCACAGCAGCATTGATGCTCAAGGAGGGGAAGACGTATCCCTCAGTCTCCAGCCACTGCTCAGCCTTGTCAGCCACAAAAACTCTTTGAGTTCCTGTGAGGGATACCCTGGCTTCTGTCACCACCTGATTCAGTATCCATACGGATCTTACACCAGTCCTTTTGCTCAGCACAGCGGCATCAGTCCTCATCAGGTGGCCCAGCTTCACACACCCTGCACCCAACAAGGAGGAGCGTAAACTGGATGATGTCAATGCTGTTGTTTGCAGAATGGGGTTGTGGAACAGTGGCTCCTCAAACAACCACAGTCCTGGTACTTCATCCAATTTCCTGAAAATGGTGAGGACACGGTATGCCTGCAGCATGGACTCATAAAATGGAGTCAGGCCTGTGAGGTCCACCCCTTCTAGCCGCATCAGGAACAGGTGCTTGTCTAATCCCAATCGACCAGCCCTCCTCAGAAGAGTGTCAGCCACCTGTGGCCACTGCTATAAAGCAGCCTCTGTGCTGACCGCAGTCGAAAAGCAGCCACTCTTGAATTGATGTCAATTAGTCCTTTAGGGGGCAACAATTAGGGGGCGACATAGCTCAGGAAGTAAGAGCGATTGTCTGGCAGGCGGAGGGTTGTCGGTTCAAACCCCACCCTGGGCATGTTGAAGTGTCCTTGAGCAAGACACCTAACCCCTAACTGCTCTGGCGAATGAGAGGCATCAATTGTAAAGCGCTTTGGATAAAAGCGCTATATAAATGCAGTCCATTTACCATTTAGTCCTTGCCCGCCCTCCTGCACAGGTAAGTAGAGTACAGCGGCCCTTATCCAGTGCTGACCAGGCCAAAAGAAGTTCACAAGCTGGCGCTGAACAGCCTGTAGGATGCTTTGTGGAGGCTGCAGTACAACAAGCCTCAGCCACAAAGCTCATGCGACCAAGTTATTAGCAACCAGAGCCCTCCCTCTGTCGGACAGTTGGGGTAGCAGCCAATGTCATTTAGACAATCAGGCACACACCTTCTCCACTATCCCCTCCCAGTTCTTCTCCTGAAAGACAGTGGAGCCTAAATAAAAACCTAAGACTTTCAGCCCATTCCTGCCCCACTGTAGTCCACCCGGTAAAGGTAGCATCCTCCCTGTTTGCCACTGCACTGCCCCTAAAGCTTCTGATTAGCAGAGGCAGCTTTTTGGTACAGATGTAATGTGTCTGCAAGACCTTTAACATCTCTATGATTGCTGATAAAAAACACCACACTTGGACCCATGGTACTACCTGGCAAATGAAAACCAATCAGTCTAGCAAGTAAACAGGAAAGCAGTGGTTCAATGGATAATGCATAGAGTTGTCCAGAAAGTGGGCAACCCTGCCTGATACCCTTGTGCACAGAAAAAGGACGGCTTACTCCACCCCCTATCTTTAGCATGTGTGACCCACACAAAATATGTGGTCACATTTTCGGTTTAATTTAATATAATATTTTAGTTTGTATAAGAAACACCGTTCATATTTGGGTAATAGGGACGAAGTCCTCCAAGGCTTTCGTATTAGAAATATATGTATACCACTACAGACAGTAGGGGGGCAGCAGAGGATAGCAGAGCGCTTGCCGCAATGGGACTGTCTTGATGACATAGCTGCCGTAAGCTTGCCATGCTGGCAAGACCAACCAGACGAACGGCAGGAAGTTTCCTCTGCTCCATTATTCCTCCTGTTTTACAGGTCAGTAATGTGTACAAAAGCACGAAAGGTATAAATAAGCATAACAAAGCGTTAGTTCCTATGTTTTTTAAGCAGTGGTTACGACACACTGTGTAGTTTACTGTGCTCAAGTGAGCTACTCCGGCTCCGGCATGTTAAAGAAGGTTTCGTTGTAAGCGCGTGTAATGGCGGACGCGATTTTCCTTTTCGCATAGACTCCCGCTCCCTGATTGATATAGAACTCCAGTTTTTATATTTACAGCTCCCGCGCACTTTGTGAGTTTTACACTTCAAGTGTTTTATGCATATCCGGTTTATAAAATATGTGCGATGTTGGTTTGAGATCGTTTATATAATTACCATTTGAATGCTAATATGCCGTTGTCTTGTCTGGGAACATAAGCCGCGTTTCCACCGCAGGAACTATACCCCGGAACTAGGAACCTTTTGAGGAACTCAGTGCGTTTCCACCGCAGGAACTAGGGTCTAAATTTAGTTCTGGGGGCTTTGTTTTACCCCCCAAAACGTTCCTGCTCGGGGGGTAGTACTTTCCGAAAGTACAGGAACCTTTTGGGTGGAGCTTGCAGCGCTGAACATTTCTGATTGGTCGAGTACTCGTAGCATTTGTGTTGTATTTATTTTCCGCCATTACCCGCCATGTTTGAAAATATGCAGCGGCAAACCAATTTATTTTCATAATAACTTCAAATCAAACTTGTATGTTATGCGGCGCAGTAGCCTACTTTTGGTTATAACCTGTCAACGTCTTGGAATTATAACTTCTGTTCTTTTCTTGCTTTAGTATTCGTTTTATAAAATGCTAAGCATTCGTGCTGGGACAGCATATTACGTAGGCTACCAAAACGGATTAATTCGGTTGCTGAATATTTTCTTCCGGATTTTCTTTGTTAGCCCGTTGTAATTGACTCAAAACGTTTGATACAGTTATGTGAGGTATGTGGTAGTTCTGCGTAATTAACATTGGTGATACAGTACAAGCAAACTGGAAATCACCTTCCGCACTTTTTATCCGGGTAAAATAACAGGTTAATTCTAGTAATCTTCGCTTTAGCTTTTTCAGACTGCCGTAATTTTACTGCCATTTTTCAATTCCACGAAAAGACCAGGAAGACTATGGACTCATTTATGGTGCATGGTTCGCATCTGGAGGACACACTTCGCTGCTCGGCTAGCAGTAACTTCGAAGGAAAGCAAACGGTGGCTGTACCACTACTAATTTACATTTTCACGCAAGTCCGAGTTTTCGTTCTATTCTTGTCATTTTGCGATTAGCCTATATGGAATTGACAACGAGAAAGTAATAAAACAGCAAATTGTTTACAACGTGTGCATGGTTTCTGCTGTTAATGAATGTGTTTGAGAGGATATATGAAAATCAATAAATACAAAAGTAACCATATATAGTCATTGTTGGTAACCCGTTGTATATAAGTGGAATAAACCCCTCCGGGCTGTCCCGGTTATTAGAAAATAATGTAGGCTACTTCGGTGGTAGTATGGGGTTACAGAAGAAATCATATGACAGATGGACCGACGACAACGTCAGTGGGCTAATTTGCCTAATCTTCGCGGTACTTTAGACCCCGGTGGAAACGCAGACAACCATTGGCTGAAGGAACCTTTTAGTTCCTGGTAAAGTAGTTCCTGGGACTGAAAGTTCCGGGTAATTTTGGTGGAAACGCGGCTATACAAAGCAGCTGGTTAAAAGTGAGTACAGTTAACAGGACTGTTAATGAGTACAGAACTAATATATAAGGAAAGGTTTATATTCCTTCATAATGAGTCATAATATTGGTGGTATAGCAGATAGATTCATTTCCATATTTGTTTATGGACAAATGTGTGTTACTGCATTTTTATTTTATTTTTTTATTTTTATGGAATTTGTTCGTTTTGAGGTGAATGTGTTTGAATGTAAAACAAAGAGAGACTTGCGATTAAGTGGATGAGTAGAAAAAAAGGAAAACATAAAGCATTTGACAATGTGTTTATTTAATAAATTCTGGCAAGACCGACCAGACGAATGGCAGCAAGTTTCCTCTGCTGCATTATTCCTCCTGTTTTACAGGTTTATTATCTGTTTACATGCCCAGTACAGTAGGGCCTGTTACACATGCAACAGGCATCTGCGTATAATAAACTAAGCCAGGATAAAAAACCATCTCCAAAACCAAAAGCCCTTAGAGTTTTAAAAAGGTGGTCATGGGCGGAGTGTAGCACAGTGGGTAAGGAACTGCGCTTGAAACGCTTGTAACCGAAAGGTCGCAGGTTCGATTCCCGGGTAAGGACACTGCCGTTGTACCCTTGAGCAAGGTACTTAACTGAAATTGCTTCAGTATATATCCAGCTGTATAAATGGATACAATGTAAAAATGCTATGTAAAAGTTGTGTAAGTCGCTCTGGATAAGAGCGTCTGCTAAATGCCTGTAATGTAATGTAATGACCAACACGATCAAAAGCTTTCTCTTTATCTAGTGAAATGCTACAATTAGACATTTTACAGTCCAGTGTGTCTCTTATGAGGAATAAATTATCCATTACTGACCAATCTGGGATGCAATAAGATTGATCTATATGTACTCATGAGGCAAGGTGTGTATTCAGATGATTTGAAAGACACTTGGACAGGATCTTATAGTCCGTGCACAAAAGGGCTACAGGCCTCCAATTATTTAAGAGACATCCCCCCCTTTTTGGTATCAATTTCATCACAGCACGCCGAGAAGATATTGGTAAAAATCCCTCATGAACACCTCGTGAAAATCACCACTAACATTAGCCCAGAAGTGCTTATAAAATTCTGATTGTAACACTTCCAGTCCAGGGGTGCACCCTGAGGAAAGCAGTTGTAAATGCCTGTAGTATGATCTCAGAGTCCAGCTCCTCCTTTCGTGCCGGTCTGAGCTGCGGTAGCCCTTGCAGGAGCTGAGTGGCGCTCTCGGGGTCACAGTCCTCGGCCATGTACAAAGCGGAGTGGAAGTTCACTGCAAGCCAGCACATCTCACCGCTGTCTGTTGTCAGGCTTCCTGGCCGACAGAGGGAGACTATTTGCTTAGTTTTTGCATAGGTTCTTTCAAGATTAAAAAAGATTGCATTGGGGGCATCCATGTCCTTAATGCTGCAAAAACGTGACCAAACCAGTGGTTATTTTGATGAAGCATTCTCTGTTAAATAATTGTGATGTCCTACACAAGTGCTTTAAACATACCCTTCAACCTTGCAGTACAGAAACCAGTGTACTGCAAACGGAAAACCTTCATTTGAGTTTTCCCAACCTCCCACCGTTGCCTTAGATTTCGAAGCCAATCTTCCCCCCCCACCATTGTTCACAGAAGAACACATCTTTCAATAATTATGTGTTAAAATGCCAATAAGTCGTATTTATTGGAGCAGACGACACACATTTAAAACCACAAGATGGTGATCAGTAAAACCCACAAGTGCAATGAAACATTCCATAATTCTGTTGTTAAAAGTATCAGACATAAAATCTAATCAGAGGGAGGGTGCGGTTCTTCTCCAGTGCGGTCATCGGTAAAATCTACAGTACAGTTCCAGTCTCCTCCTAAAATAATGCATCCCTCCCCACTGCACTGTTGCAACACATCCTTCAATTTCCTAAAAAAAACTAGTCTTTCCTGACCAGCATTTGGGGCATAAGCATTGATAAAAAAAGAAAATATTTCCCTCAGTTTCCACCTTGACTAACCTAGCACATCCCTTCACTATTTCTTGTGTACACAAAAGAGTAAATTTGTGACCAGGAGAAAAAATAACAGCCACACCACCACTAAAATTTGTCCCATGACTAAACACAGACTGCCCTTCCCATAACATTGCCCACTCAACTTCATTGTTACTATCAGTGTGCGTTTCCTGGAGAAAAATTATGTTCAGTTTCTTTTGTTGTATTACCTCTGAAACACTTGCCCTTTTAGCCCTGTCCATACCTCCATTAATATTTAGGGATCCCACCCTTAGAATCTCCATGAGATTAAAAATAGGGAAAAAAGAGGACAGCCAGAAGAAAGATACATAGGAAAAAGGACACCCCATGATGCATGCTAATTTTGATTTTTTACCAACAGTTTTTTTACTAGCAATCCAACCATGTCTGATCATTGTTACATATTTACTAAGATGGAAACGTTTCTTTTTGCTTAGGTCATCATATCCAACGGCCTTTTAGAGTGTAGATACTGACCTAATGAATTTTTCCCTATCGGGAAAAAAGTTAAATTAACTCCAGGTCTTCGATACGCCTCGTCTAAGAACGCATTTAATTCCTTTAAAGTGTAAAGGGGTGAATCTGTCGCCGAGTCACCCTGAGTAAAAGGCACATCTGTCAGTGACTTGCATTCACTCATATCCTCTTCACTAAACTCTAAAACTACCTGTGAATTTGTGTCAGTCGCGTAGCTGTCATGTGTTGTTAGTTATCCATCTGTACTTTTGCTTGGAATCGGGTCATTAACAACAGGAGAAGATATTATGATCAAATCGGTTTCGTTGCTTGTCGAAAACTCACCACCCTTAACATGTAACTGAGCTGTTGCGGTTGCCTCAATGGTATGTGCCGGCTCTGATTCCTCAACCGCCAATATCTTTCATTTTTTCGCTGCGCTTTCTGCTAGTTGCTTCGCTGGATTTTTGGCTAGCTGTTCAGAGTTGAGCGACAACCGTTTGGATCCCCCAGCAATAGAGTTCTCAGTATCGCTAGAGTCAGGAGCTTTACTCTGGGAGGTTGCTGGCGGACTCTGCTCCGCCTGAGCCTGGCCATCACCGCCGTTGCCGGTGGCTTAGGAATTAGCAGTGGTCGGGCCGGTTGTGGTGTTTCCAACTGTTTGTTTGGGACACTAGATTCTAATATGGCCAAATGCCCCACAGAGAAAACCCTGGGGACTACCTGTGGTAGCATAAATCAAGTACGTTCTGTTATCGTGCTCAGCAAAATATCAAGCATTTGTGCCAGTGAATCTAAAAACATGAACACTTGGTGTCTAAAAGACATCAAATGTTTTAGCGTTTTTGTTTTTACATTCTAGAGAAAACGCTCTAACAAATTTTCCGAAATGTGCCACTCGCCTTATATAACTTAATTTGGGATAAATGGTGGCGCATTCAAAATAGTTACTTTGACTGAAGGCAAAAGTAATGGCCTGTACACACATTTTGTTTATAATAAGACCAGTTTCAACAAGTTTTTTATCGTTCAAGAAAACGACAACTGCTTTATTCATTTGTGAAGCAGAAACAATGTCACCAGGGTTCACCTGCTCTCCCACAACAAGCAAAACTTCCTCCACTGTAACGTTCAGCTCGGGTACACACTTGAAGCCATGGTGGAGGGATAGGGGTGGCATCTCCTCCTGAGGAGAAATATACACAAACCACAAATAAACCAAACAAAAACACTATAAAGCAAAACAATAAAAAAACATGCACGGAAATAGAAGAACAAAGAAAAAGGGGAAACAAGTGAAAAAGCAAGAAAACTCACCAAGCTCTGTCTCCCACACACCACCCCCCTTCCTCTCCCCCCAGCATGCAATGCACCAGAGAGAGAGAGAGAGAGATGATATTAAAGTGATTCATTATTAAATATGAACAGCGAGTAGCACAGTTGTGGTGCAGGAATTCTCACAGAGACCAAGTGTGAGCCCTGGCTTCCCTTTTAGAGTATCCTTCTAGTATCCCACCAGTATTCAGCTGTGTCTGTTCAAATCCTTAAATTAATATTTAAAAATATTTTGTTTCTGAGAATACACAAGGAGAAGCCATAAATGCCGACACTCATCACTGTCTCCTACACAACAAAAAAACACACAGGTGTGCCTGCGTGGTCGCATTATATTCCCAATGTGACAGAATATGTCTGTTATGTCTACCTTCCTGGACATTATCTGCAATTTGTGATGAAAGTATTTCTCATTTCTGTCAAACTCTGAAGTAGAAATCCTTCTTTCTGTGTTTTTTTTTTTTTTTTTTTTTTGCACTATATGAATTATGATAAGTGATTCTTCTTGGTCAAGGTCATATCTAAAATGGACAGAGACAAAAACAGACAGGAAGGCAGACAGAAAAGTCACACAGACTGACAGGAAAGACAGGCACACTAACAGACAGACATGTAAGCATTTGAAATCTCAGTCAATCTCCATGGTAACACAGCAGCAGCTGCGTTTCAGGGCCTTACACAGTCGGCTGAAGAAGCGCTTAACGTTTTTTTTGTTTCTTCTCTGAAAAAGATGAGAGAGAGAGACTCCTTCAGCACAGCCTCTCTGTGTGTCTCTGCTGGGAAATACTGTTAATTGTGATTATTTAGCCACTGGATGCAAAACGAAAAGAGTATTTTCAACATTGTCCACCCAACTATGGATTTGGATTACCTGTGACTTACTGTGTGGATGGTCCAGAGATTTATCACCCGCTGCGTCATTCAGTGGAACAGGAATCTCCACATCAAAGTGCAGTCACACAGACATCTCATTAAGCAATATTTGGAATATCTCAACAATACAAACATAGTTTCTGCACACTTTCTTCTTAAACTTTTCATCTGTACTTTTGTCATGTTCCACAATTGCAAATAACCAATCACAGCCAGTCAAACTAAAAAAAACCCTGCCAGTCTAGCCTGAGTCCTGATGACATGACAGATTGGCAGACATGCCATGTAAGGTGCTGAATCAGTGGGAAGAGCTTTTCTTACAGTACTTAATCCATTCTCCTTACCTCTCTTCTCCACCAGAGGTTCCTCAGTTGTGTGGATCTCCTTCAGTGTTGCCATGACTATGTCAGTTTGTACCATTGATGTCATGGGTGCCTCACTTTCCATCAGTGATGTCATTGATGAGTCCATTTCCTCTAGTGATGTCATGATTGCCTCACTTTCCACCAGTGATGTCACTGGTGAGTCCATTTCCTCTAGTGATGCCATGACTGCCTCCCTTTCCACCAGTGATGTCAGTGGTGAGTCAATTTCCTCTAGTGATGTCATGCCTGCCTCGTTTTCCATCAGTGATGTCTTGGGTGAGTCTATTTCCATCAGAGATGTCATTGGTGTCTCAGTTTCCATTGCAGTGTTCACAGGTTCTGTTGCCACAGCAATCCGCTCTTCCTCCTCTTCCTCAGGTGCGGTTGGGCCGGCGTTCAGGGATGTATCTGCAGCCGCGAAGAGGGCATTGTCAATGGAAGTGGTGAAAGTGCCATTATTCCCCCTCAGGCAACCTGCAGAGCCCCAGGGGAGGCTGTCCCTGTGGAGCACCCCCACCATGCTGACCCTGGCCCACCACCAGCAAACCCCGCTCCTCAGCCCATCCCTCTGGGCGCAGGTCTTCATGCATGCACACGGCCATGCCCACCGCCACATCACTAAAGGCTCTGCTTAACACTCTCTGATTGGCTGGATATGTGACAGCGCCAAGCAGGCCGGTGACGGTCTCCCCCACCACCCCTGACAGGGTGTGCGGGGGATGGGCGGGCGGGTGTGCCAGCACCTTTGCCAGTTCTCTTAGTGCCCGATGCACCACAGAGCGGGCATCGAAGTACCATCTGGAGAAGTTTCCTGCAACTGCTGCTTCATCCAGTTTCCTGCAGATTCTGATTCAATCCCTTCAGACAGAAGAAACTTAATTAGTGTCTGAAGTTCATCCAGCCTCTAAAGCTGTGGTCTCAAACTCAGAGCCATGGAGGGCCGTGTGCATGTTGGTTTTTATTCCAGCCTCAGACCTTGATTATATCATTAATAATTTGCTGAATTAGGGCTGTAGGTCTGCACATAATGCATTATAAAGCAAAATGTGTTATTTGTGTTGTCTAAATAACAACTGTTGCTTATATTCTGTGCTTCAATGCAGTTAAATGCATATGGCTGCATGAGTAATTGGAATCAATTAAGGCAGCATTAATCGGTTGGAATTAAAACCTGCATACACAAGGCCCTCTGTGGCAATGAGTTTGAGACCACTGCGCTAAAGAGACCAGATGTATTTTGACGAGGAAGAGAGAGTGACGTACAGGTCAGCGAAAGCAGCACACTTAACTTCTAGCATAGCTTCAGTCTTCGATCTTGTGCTCACTGGGGGACGAACGATACTCAGTCACAATAGTACTTTGTGGAGTTTGTACATGAAATGATAGCGTTCCCGTTTTACAGTTGCAAAAGCAATAGTTTTAAAGTAACCGGGAATTATAAAATGTTAGTAAAGAAATAAGCTTGCATAAGGAATGACAGATTTGCCTGAGGCTAGTTTTGAACCCGAGCCCCAATGGTCCCATAGGCAAGCACGATACCAACAAGCCACCAACAGAGCAGGTACAATGGTGTCAATGGTTTTTTGCATAAGGAAATAAAGTTATAAACACCTACTCAGTTAAATAGCTATAAACGGCTTTGCAATAAGAAGACGTTCTTTCACGCTGTCATTTGCTTGTGATTTTTAAGAAAGCCCAGTAAGCACAATTCAGCTCCGGTTTTATTTCTGTAGGAAACCCTGAAAAGTTCCAAACTCTCGGTGATGTATAGGTATGGGGCATGCCGCCGGGATGGCATACCCGCCAACCCAACGGTTTGAACTACCTATGTTCATGGTGGACTTGTCAAAATGATCATTGAAGATATCTATAAATGTATTCCGATGAGTCAGAATGATAATTGAAGATATCTTCAAAATAAGATCACTTTCCTTTCCTTTCAAGATATCCATAACTTCTTTGTAAATATCTTAAAAGGATTTTTGACTAGTAATAACTGAAATTCGAGGTATCTCCACTTTACTTTTGACTAGTCATAACTCCAGTTCAAGATATCTACAATTGTATTTTGACTCGTACTTGTATTATGTTTAGTCAGAACTAATGTTGAGAAATCTCGAATCTGAGTTACGACTAGTTGTAATTTAAATGGAGATATCTGGAATTCACGTTTTAGATAGTCAGAACTGAATAGTAGATATCTTTAATTGGAGTTCCATAGAACTTAATGGCTGTTACGGCTGCAAACAACCACCGTGGACATTTTTCTGCTGGACGGTGTCATTGGACAGGAGCCCTGTTTATTTCATCACTTGCTTTTTCCCCAAGCAATATGTTAGCCATAATCTTCGCAGCTGGTTTGACTAAATTCTACCCTATAGAATGAGTTTTTCCCGTTTTTGCGATCCACAGTGATACCCTGTATGAAGTCTCCGTAGCCATAGCATTTTCCCCAGGTGCAAAAAACTGTGAAGTCCCCCTCAACATGTGTTTCTTAAGTTCATCACATTTTCTTTCAAAAAAACCCAATAGGCTTTCCCATGTGTTCTTTATGTTTGGATTCAAAGTTCCGCCTAACCATGGTGGTGGTTCATAGCTTCGTTAGCCAGAGTTTCGTAGCAAAAAACACAACGTGGGTTGGGTTGCAAAAAATGCACATTTTTAGACAGTTGCTGTAGTAGAAGAAGTAGTAGTGGAACTTTATTTGTCCCCAGGGGGCTGTGTTACTTTTGTTTGACTTTAACAGTGGATTTTCCACATTCACAGTGAGTTTCAATATTTTGAGTGTTACACTCGTTTGCAGGAGGCAAATCGTTGACTGTGTACTCACCCGAAATTATCTCTGTACCTCTTGCATTCTCAAGGTCATGTTGTTTCACCTTGCCTGTAGTGTTGGGGATTTCATTCCATTTCTTTTCTATTGATCCTGTGTTGAGCCACCGATCCATCTTGTCAAACTGCTAGCTTCTTAACACAGGATTGCGACAATTGGCTATAATGAAGTTAACCGGCTACATTTAAGTTCACCTACAAATAGAAATGCGGGAAATTGGACTTAACTGGCGTAGGCCTATGTAAACTATATGTGCACTTTCGCAAAACCGTCGGCTACATTGTTGAAGTCAGACAAAAGAAACATTTTCACAAATTGAATTAACAATATTTGTTAAAGTTACAATCTAGAAGATTTCAGTTTCGTTCTCTTTGGCGGTACCAATGGCGAGAAGCAGTAATTGCAGGTGTGTTTTTGGACCTCACTTCCCATAGATCCAACCGGATCCAACCAGTGTCGCCTGTGTGACGTCAGTCAGTTGGCATCTGGGCCACGCCAATCATAACACTTACTATTTACTGAATAAAAAATGGTTGTTATAAAAGTAACGTTATGTACATACTCATTCATTGTCTAACATTAGGCTAACTTAAGCTGTCTTTACACTGCCGAGCTGGGTTAAAATGCTGTAGCAGACCTGGGGTAGAATTAGTGATGATCAATTTCCACAAACGTTCTTTATCCACCTTTTGCCTGGTATGAACATCTTTACACTGCAGAGAAGAATTTGCGGGATTCGCTGTGGCTCGTGCAGTTATGTATCTTGTGCACAATAAACAGTCTTTTCGTGAATGCTTGTTGTGTGATATTTTTGAAACAACTGCCTTGCAAAATGTTACCCCTGGTGTTTCTGGTTTTGCTAGCTAAACTGTTCGAGAATAAAGCTGAGCTGTGTGTTAAATTAACAAGAAGAGTAAAACAAAAACAAAGGAGATTTCATCAAAAAAAAGGGCATCAAGGCTGAAGGAACATATGAGGAAGCGTAATAAAATAACAACGCTAATCCGTACTGCCGTATTCTTTTATTTAGTTTTCTCCAGCTTGACATCTTTACACAGAAATCAGACCCGGCTCTGCTCCACCTAAACCCCGGCTTTATTCCGATCAATATATTGATGAACTTGATGGCAATGTAAATAACGGTAATGTTAAGGCCAGTTCAGATCAATGATTCGCAACGAGACAAAACGGTTTTAAAATGTTGCAGAGAAAATTGCAGTGGTGTGAACTGGTTAGTTGCAGAGCATCTGAAGCTGTTGCCTGGGGTCTCAAAAGACCCACCTTGTCAAATCGCCAAGTGCAGTTTTAGAACGTTTACAATCAGATGTCTTGGAATTTTGCAAGTTGCATCCAATCTCTTTGCAAATCATTGATCTGAACTGGCCTTTAATTAGCTACATTGCAACATTGCAACAAGGTAGCATTGCATTCGGGAGACGGTTTGCGAGGTCGGTACCAGTCAGTAGCGTTAGCTAGCGTTTTTTCTAATTATCTGACATTAGATTGTGTTAATTACATTAGCTAGCTAGCTAACGCAACATTACCTGATATGAGAGATGTATACTGTGCGCAACGTTGTCTAAACTAATGTTGCCTTTCTTGACATGGTCCAGTAGCTAGCGTTAGCTGTGCAAATAGCTATGTAATTTAGTAACGTTACATTGTCATCAATATTGTATTGATAATACGTATATTGTATATTGTAATACGAAACCTACATCAACAAATAATATGACCTCTCATGTTACACAAAAACTTTTTTAGGGTTCCATAACCCCCCCACTTCTCTGTTATTGTAACACTAGCAGACACCAGAAAAAACAGTACGCCGCTCACACACAAGTGAGTTGAAGAGTGAGCCTGTTGCGTTAGCTCCGCCTACCCTCTCTGGTGGACCAACCACTGATGGTTGATGGAAAACACGTCACTAACTATTCGCCGCTTGTGATTTTCTCCCAGGAATGTCGCCACAGACACCCAGTTCTTTAATCATAAATAATAATAATAATAATAATAATACAAATTAATATAATAATAGGCTCAATCACCATTGTTTTACCTAATTCGGCGATAGATAGTGACTTAACAGACATTTATTTTAATGAAAATCTTCGAGATTATTACTTTAACATAAACACTTTGCCTGCTTCAATTAAAGTAATAATATTTGAATTCACATACGAGTTGATTTATTATGAATTAAAATCTATATCCTAGGATTTTTGTTGTTCAGCAAATCAAGTAGTTGAGCAAATAAACTTGCTCTACACCCATGCTTGTAGTGCAATATGGCCTATAGTGGCCACTTTTTGCACAATACCCATTTGCATTGGCTCTATAAGCCCAAATTGTATGAAATTTGACAGGAACCCTCAGACAGCTTCCGTGCAACAGTCCTGAGAAGCATGTCTGCTTCTTAAATAATTCTTTTAAAAAATTAAATACCATTTCCACAATTCATGCATATTCATATTTGACCACAGCTCCTTTAAATCCAGCCTCTATTCAAATTTCTGAAATGTACAAATTGAAGAGGGACCCATGTAGGTCAGGTTTGTCAATTCAAACACACAAAAAAATCATTTTTGTGCCACTGCTTTCTTAGGTGGTGCTACAGCACTACTTCAAAATTGCAGTTTTCAAATTATTTTAGTTGTACTCTTACATCCAAGACACACCAAACTTGGTATGGATGGTACAGTATGTGGATTAGGTCTGCAGTCCATGACAGCTCACCCTTGGAGCTTTGCCCCAACATTGCTGCAGCGATAATCTTTCATTAGGTTTTCTCCTACAGTACATAGACTATGGAATTGTTACTAGGCCTTACAAGACATCACCATAGCAAGTCCCAGCTCTCAGGAATAAGAATCTCCCCCCCTTATTTTCTCATTACAAATCTAAAATCTGTGCAGTACAAAAAATACAGTATACTTATAATTATGATTGCCGCGTTGCCCTGTTTTGTCATTCTGTTCTTCTTTCTCCTGATACAACCTATTTGTACAAGCTGTTCAAATCCATATTCTCAATGACTTTAATTAAAATTTAATTAGCTATTTATTATAGTAAATTTAAAAAGCATGTAATTGGATGATACAGTAATTCATTTTTAAGGAAAGTCTGTGTATATGTTTTTTGTTTGTTTATTTCCTGACAGTATTAAATGCTATATATATGCTAATTGCTCAGCTAAGTCAAGTGTTTTCTGGGTATTAGATAACTATTTTATGATGGAGTTTATTTTTTCTCAAATCCAGGAAATGTAAAAACAGATGCATACATAAAAATAATTTGCCTAATATATTGTTAGAGTTTTCAGCTTTCAGAGTTTTCAAGCGTCATTTGGGTCTGATGTTATGAGTGAGTGTTATGCCTGGGAGGAAATCTTGTGTAGCAGCAAGGTTGCAGACAAGATTCGCCAAAATGTTGACATGGCACCACATGAACAGCAGGTTAGAGTTGGTTATTTCAAATGCTATTCAATTCAGTTTATCATTCTGGGGCACCACCATATTTCATTGTAGGTATGATGTTCTTTTCCAAATAAGTCTTCTTCTGTTGACAGAAATTTCAGTTTTTGTCTCATTTTACCATAGTACCACGTTCCAGTTATGAACATTGATTGGAACTGGGTGCTGTATTCAGAAGAAACAAAAAACAGCCTTTTGGCTGGGTACACCAGTAGTGGTTTTCGCATCAGAAGAACACCTATGATGAAAAGGGCATCATTCCAATGGTGAAATGTATAGCAGATCTTTGATGTTGTGGGGTTGTTGTGCATTTACAGATCCTGGAGCTCTTGTTAAGGTCGATGGAATTATCTCCAGCAAGGACCAACACATTCTGGACCAAAACATAGTAAACCCCCCCACACCCACCCTCCAGGAATGATGACAGATGCAACAAGATATTCCCTACAAGCTGTACCATGTCATAAATCAGTATGTATAGGGATTCTGGGAAATTGTGCCCTGAGAAGGTTCCTTTTACTGCTGTTGTGTTCTGTACTTTCTTCTGATTACTCGCCAAAGTAAATCGCATCTTGAAAGAAGCTAACAACTAAAGAAACATACGGTAAAAGTGCATCATGGCTTCCATTTCCTGTACTGTCTGTTGCATGTTTAGCCTTAGCTCTGTTGCCAATTTTACTAGTAATGGTATTTGTGGTAAGTGTCAGCTTAATTTAGAATTGGCACAGAAAGTAGCTGAGCTGAGGCCTGCATCCGGACATTATATCAGATCCTGGAGAATGAGGCTTTGTTAGACTCCCTTTTTCCTGAGCCAGATGCTAGTCTAGATGCGAGTGTTTCTCTGCTGCCAGTGTCCTCGCTGCAGGACGATTTTGTCACAGTGCAGAAGAAACGTAGTTGTTGGCCTAGGGCCGCTGAGCAACACCCAATTTACATTTCCAACTGATATTCCCCACTCAATTACACACCAACTGAGAAAGCCCTGATCATAGGGGATAGTATTTTGAGAAATGTGAGATTAGAGACACCAGCGACCATATTACAGTGTGTGCCTGGTGCCAGAGCTACCGATGTTGAGGCTAATTTAAGAGTTCTGGCTAAAAGTAAACGTAAATATTCTAGAATTATTATCCACATCGGCATCAATGACATCCACTTGAGGCAATCGAAGGTCACTAAAAATAACCTTGTATCGGTGTGTGCAGTGGCTAAAAAGATGTGTCTAGAAGTAATATGTCCTGGCCCACTTCCAGTTCGTAGGAGCGATGAGGTTTACAGTAGGCTATCATTGCTAAATTACTAGCTGTCGAAGTGGTGCTCATCTAGTGGTATAGGATTTATTAATAATTGGCCTGATTTCTGGGGAAGGCCAAGCCTACTGAAGAGAGACGGACTCCACTCGAGCTGGAGAGGCCTATCTAATAATATAGCTGCTAGTCTTAGTGAGGCCAGATCCTGACACTCCATCAGGGCACCGGCCAGGCCGCAAGGTTCGAACAGTTCATGTTTACCTGCACGTATCCATATGCCCGTGTCTCAGACATATGGCCCTACGCCTTTGTCTGCAAGGTGCGTTTCAGAGCTAGTGAACAGTAATAGCATTTATCCAAAAGCCCCTTTAACTAACACTACTGAACTAGAAATAAGTATTTTTTATATTGAGACTGTGTCTGCTCCACACATCTAATGTGGATAACATCACTGTTATAAAAGCGTGTCACGTTGCTACTAACTATAGTGAATCACTCTTAAAAATTGGAGTATTAAATGTCAGATCGCTCGATCCTAAAGCAGATTTTGTAAACGAATTGATCACGGACCATAATCTCACTGTACTGTGTCTGACTGAAACTTGGTGAAGACCTGATGAATATGTTGCACTTAATGAAACTGTCTTGTGGGTTTTGTAAGTCCTCAGGTGTCATCCATCAGGCAGAGGGGGAGGCAGCTATTTGTCAGTCCATATTGAGTTTAACGCCTAAGAGTGGAAATATGTTCTCCTCTTTTGTAGTTCTTATTATGAACTGTGTAGAGCCTGTTCTGGCTAAAATAAATGGTAGCAGGCATCACTTTTTTTCTTGTGTCTGTTTACAGGCCACCTGGGCCTTATTCTGATCTTTTAACAGAATTTGCTAAGTTTCTGTCACACCTTGCAATTTCAGCAGATAAGGTCGTGATTATTGGTGATTTCAACATACATGTGGATAAACACGATGATCCCCTAGGAACAGCTTTTGCCTCTATTATTGACTCTATTGGTTTTGTACAGAATGTTTGTGAGCCTACACACTAACCGTAGCCATACCTGTCCCATGGTATCAGTGTGGTAAATCTTACCATCGCACCTCATAACCCTGTACTATCCGATCATTTCCTTATTGCGTTTAATATCAAGACATCCAATCCACCTGTATCAGTGCCTAGACACTACTACAGCCGATCAATAAACCAGAAGGTCATTCCAAAGTTTTAAATATGCTTCATTCCTTTCCAGTGAAGGAAATGCTGATCAAGTATCACTGGACCAGTTGCCTAACCAGTTAATTCTTACTCACTTGATATAGTTGCCCCTCTAAAAAGAAGAAACTTTAGTCAGAAAAAACACACTCCTTGGTACAATGACACCACCCGAGCCCCGAAGCAGTCCACAAGAAAATTGGAGCGAAAATAGCCGTCAACTAAACTAGAACAATTTTGTCTTGCATGGACAAATAGCCTCCTTCATTACAAGCAAGCTCTTGCATCTGCTAGATCTGCCTTTTTCTCAAAAATAATTGAACAAAACGAACATAACCTAAAATTTCTGTTTAGTACTGTGGAAAAGTCGACTAAAATACAATCATCTGAATTTTCAACTTATCCTTCCAATCATAGCAGCAATGATTTAATGATATTTTTCAAGCAGACAATTGAGTCTACTAGTGATCAGATCTCCAAACTGTCTCCTCCATCATACATTATTCCTGCTAGTAGAAATAAACAGCCCAGTGCTTGGTTACAACAGAAAGGTGTACAGACAGTGGCACTAAACTGTTTTACACCCATTAGCATGGATGAGCTATCTAAACTAGTTATGTCCTCAAAACCAACTACCTGTCTGCTTCATCCGATTCCTTCAAATTTGGTTAACCTCTTAGCGCAAAGCCACTAGTTGTCAGCTGAACTCAGACATTGAGTGCTACTGCAACCAAAGTATGAGTTAAAAACAGAAACGCTTTGTTTTAGTTTCATTAGTAGACGATACACAACAACTATGCCGAATACGGAGTTTCGCAGCGCCACCATTGTCGCTCTGGTCATTCATTTAACAATCACCCCCTCCCTGCAGTCTCATCTGCAACTGCACCCCCCACCCATGACATAATGGACAATATTGTCTATCTTGGTATTCATAAAAATATTCTTTCACCAATCAAAAATCATATTCCGTCATAGCAACAAGATAAACCCGACAATTGCCGTAAGATATGCCAATACAGCAGTGAAAACGCTGCTCACTGAATAACGAAATAAACGAGAGTTTTCAAAAATTATACCATGTCATTCTACAGTCATAAATAAATATACAACCTTACCATTGGTTTACGTGTAGAGATGTCCCTTTTGAGACTGAGTGGTCATATATTGTCTTGGACAATCCCTTTGTGAAATACACGCGCATTTGTGATGCTTGGGTACCTTCCAAAATAGCTGTGGGTAATACCACACATGTCGTTTATGGCGTTTTCGCCCTTTTGAGTACAGACTGGCTTAATTGACAATTCATTCATTCATTAGGTGAGAGTATAAGCTTTCTAACGATGTATAACGTCTAATTTTGCTCTTGGAATATTGTTTATATATCAGCGTAACCAAAACTTTTCTCATGATCGCATTCACTTACGCATTCACTCTGTGATAGCAGTAAAAGCCACTGCACCTGACGAAGCGTTGTGAATGATTTTTAAGTATATTTCTTGGAAAATACTATTAATATTGAGGACTTCTGCGCAGAGCTAAGCCATATGTTTGCTGATAGACCTATCTGACATGGTTTTCTGGAGCAAAACAGAAGCGGATAGACCAGTAGGCCCCTATCATTGATTTACTGTCTCTGTCTCCATCTACCGAACACAGATACTATTTCATCATTGCTATGTAAGTATTACTGCTCAAAATATTTTGGTTATATATGTTATTTTTGAAATTGAGTGTCTTTAAATAGGTTAGTGGTATTATATAATGTGGATATTTCACACTGTAATATAAGCGTTAGTTAATAGTGTAATCGTTTTTGTGATGCATGTGATAACGTGAGAGTTGGAACATTTCCAAAACGTGGTGGACGGTTGAAAATAGTTTTCATGTCGTCCCATCCAGATACAAGAAAACATACGAGAGTACAGAGTATAGAAATACATACAATAGTTAATTGTTGCACATTTAGGTACTGTATCGTATTGTGTGACAATATTTTTGCATTATTTTTTTATTTGATAGCAATGTTTCATCTTAAACCTTCATAAGGGGCCTGTTTATGTGCTTATAATGGACAAAAAGCATTTTGTTCATTTTTGAAGAGATTTTGGATACGTTTCTGAACCCCTAGATATTTTAGACCACTGTACTGATGGAAAGCTTGTAATTCCCACTTGAAAATGATGCAACGATGAGTTTCTTAAGTCAAAACCGTTGTTTTGTAGTGAAATATGTGAGCATGTTGTGATTTACAGCAATGCATAATTTAGACATTTTGGATAGATTTGGAGACGCTGGGTACACTGCTTAGTTTTTGCTTCATAAATCTATAGTAGTTCTACATATCCACCCTTAGATTATATGAACTTGTGGTCAAGAAGTTTTTGATCCAGCACATGTATAGTTTAACCTGTTGTATATATGCAATCTTTCAGTATCCTTCTTGTCTGGATAATTGCATTTGTGGCACTTTATTTTTTTTATTTTTTTCAATAATAGAATAATTGGAACCAATAAAACAATTAACCAGGGAAAAGGAACAGAACTACCGCCATCTGGCGGCCCAAAAAGGAAAAAACAGAAAACAGGAACAGAAACCTGACAGTAATGGTTGTTTGGCTGAACCAAATATGGTTGTTAAAGACCGTGGTCTTACCATTGATCCTGATTTAACGCATATAAAAACATATCCAGAATTGCTCTTTCAGTTATGCAACATAGCTAAAATAAGACATTACCTGTCAGTGGGAGACGCAATTGATCCACACTTTTGTTTAGGCTAGATTACTGTAATGCCCTGCTATCTGGCTGTCCTAATAACTCGTTAAAGAGTCTCCAGCTTGTGCAGAATGCAACTTCTCGTATCTTGACTAGAACTGAGAAGTATGAGCACATTACCGCAGTGCTAGTATCGTTTCACTGGCGACCCATTAAGCATAGGATATATTTCAAGGTTTTGCTCCTGACCTTTAAAGCTCTGCGTGGACATGCACCAGTGTACATAACTAACCTGCTCCTACCTTATAAGCCAACAAGGTCATTCCGTTCTCAAGACGCAGACCACTTGGTAGTCCCAAGAATTTCTAAAAACCTGAAAGGTGGTAGAGCTTTCTCCTACAGAGCCCCACTACTGTGGATCACATTTTCAAAATTTATAAGGGAGTCAGACACAGTCTAAATATTTAAATCTAGATTAAAAACGCACCTGTATGCTCAGGCTTATAATCAGTTATATTCGGGAGACAGGGTGGGAGAAGCCTGGAGCCATAGAGTATTGTGGGGTGGCATCCTTATCTTACTGCCATCTGTCAATCAGCTGTGACCCCACTTTACATGGGCTGGCTCTTGATAGGCGGGTATGGTTGCCCCCCCCCTCATGATCGCATGGGCTCTCGATCCCCGTCCTAGTAGCTATGCAATTCATACCACTGTCGCCATTTCTACTTTCTTCCCCTAAATTTTGAGAGTGCTGTCATCTGGACTCCCCCACCACTGCAGTCCAGCCCCTCTTTCGTTGTCGCCTCCACCCTGCCCACATCCATCGCCACTTGCTGCTCCCTACCACTGCCACTTGGCCCCGCCCATCGTCTGAGCCGCAATATGAACAATGTAAACATTGACTGACTGACCATGTTTGTCACCAATCTACACTCTGAGCCGACCTGAGCTTTCTTCCAATCTGCCACAGGGAGTTTTTCCATGCCACTGTTGCTTTAGGCTTGCTCCTGTGGGGGGTTAGGCCAGGGTTGTCTGTGAAGCGTATTGTGAGAATGGCTGTGAAATATGCTGTATAAATAAAATTTCGTTGATTGATTGATTGATGTGATGTTGAGTGTTACTCACTGAGATTGTTATGGCATTGATACATTTTGCTTGGACCAATGGCTGTTCTACACTATTTAAACTGGAAGGGCCAGGCTGGTGGTTCTGTTAGAGGAGCCAGTTACATTAGACCTTAATGTTCATCTTGCAAATGTAACATATAAACAAGGCCATTTTTTTGTTACACTGGACAAAATGAGCCGATTCTCTCACACATATAGGATACAGAACCAATTCCCAAACTACCCATAAAGGGACACAAAACCAGGGGTAGGGATCAAAACCGGGAGGAAATGTGCCATCTCATCATGCATTAATACAAAAATGACATCTCACAATACAGCAATACAAAAAAAAAAACATTCAGCAATGCATATTACATGCCAGTCAATTATCTACACATCTTTCAGTTAATTGATACATCTTGCTGTGTGACAGCATTCTCACACTCTCATGTCCTTAAGTCATAGTTGTATTCTATAGTTTTTGTGATTGCTAGCAAATGCATCGGTTGCAGATCCTGGAGGTGTTTTCCCAAGTTTTAAAGTGGTAAAACACACTTTTACAGGAGGATACTGACTGGGATTGAAACACTTATTTTTCAGTTTGAAGAGCTCAAAATAACCTCTTTATATGACACAATTAATGATGTCAGCTGTACTGTATTTTCCTCTCTAAATTTCTTCCGAACTGATGTAGTTCATGTCTTATGTCCTCATGAGTTGATTCATCCATTCTAGCAAAGGGAAACAGAGCCTCCATTTTGAGAAATGCATCACTTGTGATATGTAGGCTTTGGATGCCATTCATTATCTGACAGTTTTGACTAGAGAACCACTGATTAAGATTGTTAAGGATCTGACCAAGGACAATTAAAACATTTTGTTCCCATCTACCTTTTCATCTTTGGATGGTTGTCTTTCAACGCTCCGGGGTGTGTCCCATTACTTTTCACTCCTCACCTCCTTTCCTCCACTCCACTACTACCAGTCATCTCCTACCCAGAAGTATGTGGAGGAAAGGAGGGGAGGAGATGAGTGGAGGTAAGAAGAGAAGGAGGAGGTGTGGAGAAAATTGGAACAGCTTATTTGCTTCCATCATCGAAGGTGATGGCGACTACTGATAAATTGCCCTATCATAATCCTTATATTTTTCAGAGCCAACAAATAGTCCCATAGCCAATCACAGATCTTAGACGTGGTCAGCCCATTTAAAGCAGAAAAATAGCATGCAAGTTTCAAGTACAATTGCTACAGTAGCCACAAACATGGACCTGACATCGTGGTTCGTGACGAGACACTAATTAACATGTAATCGGCAACATTAAATCAAACTAATCTCATAGTATACAAACGTGACACATTTGTCACCTCGTATTTATGTGTTATTGTTTCCCAGTGTTCACTGCTCACACTGAAAAACAATTATCTCCCACTGTAACATCTGAAATTTAATTTGTTGGTAATAAATATGTCCTTTGGAAATGGTTGGTTAAATAAATTGATTTATGCATATTCACACACTAAAATAATGCCATGCTTATTTATGTTTAGAGCCATACTCATTTATCACACATTCATGTACAAGAAAATAAATAAACCTGCTTCTCCATCTTAAATGTCTGCATTTGTTGGTAGGATATGAGCCACAAAAACAAACTGACATTTTGCTATCCGTTGTAGGCAATCAAGCTTTCGGGTAGGATGCTATGTATGATAACCTAGCTCTCTGCCGTCTCCACTTTCTAAAGTTTGCATTGTGTCAGATTCTGTGGGATGGTCTTCCAATCCCTGGGAGTTTGAGCATGATGATATCACCTAGAAATGTGAAAAGATTTCAGCGGGAGCATACAGCGATGTATCCTTTGCTGGAAGAGACGAGTTTGAAGCTACTTTGTTCATCTCCTCAAAAATTAGGTCAATGGAGGGAGGGAGGACACAAAGATCGATTTCAGGTTCATGGAGGAGACGAGGTGGTAGTGAAATTGATACATTTTTTGAGTATTGAGACGTACCCCAGGTAACTTCACTTTGCGTGTTTTCCTTTTCTTCCTAAAATTTGTAGCAGAGTAAATGCCTCTAGACATGCCACTGTCCCCTGCTAAAGAAATCACATATTACTACCAATGATAAAAAGTAATTTGGTAAGGGGATGGGCAGAGCAGAGATGATAAATTTCTGATGATAAATAATTTAGGAGCACCATAAGGGGGTGAAACCTTGTTATGATAGGGGCATTGGCCCATATTGGCCCAGAGGAAGGAATAATAATGCTTCCCTGAACCTGACCCACCCAGAGGCGAGATTGACAAATTTGGCCCCTCTGGAGTTTAGCAAGTCTCCCGGAAGCCTTAGTGTCAGCCAAGGCACAAGGCATCTCTTCGAGTCCAGTTCTTAAAGCTAAAATGTCTTGAGAGGAGAAAAGACAAGAGACCTCTCAGCAATTTCTCCATCAAGCCCCTGTCCAATCTAAGTGGTCATTGTACAGTTGTATGAAAAGACAACAGTAGGATGACAACGTTGCAGTGTTGTTGGGCCGGTGCTGGAGATGCAAAATCCAAAGCCAGGTGGGTTCTGGTGGAACACGGCATGTGGACAGGGGCCAAGAATTGGTTAGTCTGACTAAAGCCTTGCCCAAGGTGTGTCAAAATTTAGGTCACAGCCTCAGCTTGCAGAGTAGTCAAGTGTAGCCCCAGCCTTTCTGGGGGTCGAGAGAGCATCTCTGTAGAAAATACCCCTTGCCACAAATTATGTGCCCCCACCTCATTACACCTCCCCTGAAAATTACCACTGCACTTCACAACACCCTAGCATTACCAGGAGGCAGACTCCAATACCCACAACATCAACATAAATAAACGTGTTTATAAAAAAACAGGAGGTTCCTTATGTAAAGCAATTGTCATCAGCCCTGGCCCTAGAGTTCCCTGAGTCTGCTGGTTTTCATTACAAACTTATTCCTGAAGCATAAAGAGTTGTTAATTGTTTTAGTGTCTAATGAGAGCTTTTGCTTTGCCACAGAGCATTACATAAAATGAAATAACTCTGTCTGACTCATCTGACTGATTAAATTCATGTGAAATATGAATTCACTGTGACATGAATATCTGTTTCAATCACAGACTGGCATTAAGAAATCTCATCAATAGACCTAATACTACAGCTGAAATCAGTAAGGTCTGAAATGCTGATCGTGGAGTGAATAGGCAAAGCAAATGGTAATCAGCCAAACCTACAGTGTGTTACAAATCTGTTTCAACATTTTTTACATATGGAAATGCTAAAAGAAATGCTCTCAACAACCTTAATTCATCAAGAGATTGGTCTGAACTAGAAGCAGCAAACGTGGAGTTACACAGAACCAGGGACACAGCTCTGCTTCTGACAGCCCATTACTACTTTTCCACTGGCTCATATCCAACATAGCTGGCATGTATAGTCACTGTGTAACTCCCATGATTGTGGCATAGAACATCTCTTTATTTCCCTTTCCGCCTTTTACAATTTAAATATTCCTTTGGATTGAGCCATAATGGATAGAGCCAACAATGTATATGGTGCCATGCAGACAAAGGAGTGTAACATTCCATATGTCCCCTCTTTTGAATTCATGCCATTGTTACTGCCTATTTAATAATACTATTTAGGCTGCTTGAGTGTCAAGTCTGGTGGCCCTGTTAGCTGCTATGGATTAAGGAATTTTCTAAATAGAATGTAGAATGTCAATCTCATTCTCTAACTGTTCCAATGTGAGGGCCTTAGAGAGTCTGAGAACAGTTCACACTCCAGAGACATGAAGGCATGGCAGACAAGGCATATCTTGAAGGCTTAGAACTCTTTACCCTTAATTTCCCTCTGTGCGTATATAACCAGTGTCAATAGTCCTGGCCCTTGATCTGACGTTTTACACCACGAAACGTGCGTTTTCAGCTTGCAAACTTGATATTTTTTAATGTGGACCTCAGGAAGAACAGTTGTGCTTTAGGGCACAGCTAATGGGGATCCTAACAAATAAACAAAATACATATTTTCAGTTGAGGGAAAGCTCTGGAGTAAAAAAATCACTAATTACAAGCTTCTCGAAATGAATCACCCACTGAAACCCACTGTTGCATTACCATTAGTAAGGTGTATTTACCAAATAATTTTATTTATTTTTTTAAATACATTTTTAGGAATTTCAGTTTTCACAACCGGAGCGTCTCGTCATGTGGTGTAGCCTAAAATGACGTCACAACAGTCGATAAAATGCTAAAACGCGATTGAAATTGATCAGGTTGAACTGACTGCTTCACATAGGCTCAATAGCCCCGTCCCGAAAGGCTTGGGATCTGTTGCAGCACAGCGCGTTTACAGCTTGACAAGCGATTGAGGACGACGCTGTGCCAGACGAGATCCTCTGTGCTATACTCCGCTGTGTCGCGTGTGTTGAGGCAATAGGTGGCATAAGCGGAGCAATAATCGAATAGTTCGAGTGTGTGTTAGGCTAGCCGACAAAGCTTCACACCATGGACAGCTTCAACAATGCGTCAGACTATTTGTATTCGACTATTAATGCTTTTGTGGCTAATAGCACTGTTTTCTGTCGAAACTTCAGCAACGACGTGTCTCTTTTCGGAGCGAACGGGTCCGAATGGGACAGGCCACAAGCTTTGGATTCGACTCCTGTCATCATCGCTATTATCATCACTGCGCTTTATTCTGTCGTCTGTGTCGTGGGGCTGATTGGCAATGTGCTCGTCATGTACGTTATTATCAGGTAAGATATTGTTAACTTGTTTTCACGTTGTGACAGTTTACGTTACCGTCTCTCTCCTGTCTTTCTTACTTACTACGTTTGGTTACCTTTCCTCTTAACTTACCTTGTTTTCCACGCAGATGCTGTACATGCTTTACACCCGACCGTAGTAATTGCCATAGCAACCAAGAAGGAGTAATCCGACTGTAACACTTGCGGTTACTTATTTTTCAATAATAGGGAGGAGTCATAACATCACACCTGTTGGAAGAATTGTGGGAGTCCGTGGTAGGATTTTTTGTTAAAAAACATATGAAATATTAGCCACCGAAACAACGGAAAGCAATTGCAATTAGCTTTGTGTTAAGTGCGATAGCTAAATAGGTTCCCCTTTGCGCGAACGAATCGAGATTTAGCCACAAATTATTAATGCAATAAATCTTTTTTTTTTTTTTTTGCGTAATTTTAAAACAATATTGGCGACTCACACGACCAGTACAACATTTGATTGGTTTATTTCTACTATTAAACCTGTATTTGCGTGGGCGTGTTCTGCAAGTCCATTTTATGGTGCCTTGGCATCATTGCTAGAACCCAGAACCCAATATCAATTCTATGTGTTTTCCATTCTAATAAATGCATTGTTGAAATTCAACCCACGTGTCTTGCAAATTATGTTAGAAATTATAACAGTTAAGTTTTTATTTAAATTTTGTTGTCGATTTGACCATACGTGTCATTGTTAGACCTGGATTTTGTTCCCTTGGTTACCTTATTAGATAGTTGCGCAGCGTACTACCACTCACATTCTTCGTTGTTGATGTGAACAAATGAATATTCAGGAAATATATAACTGAAGTATATGGGTTTTTCTGCGCATGTGGATTTGAAAATGCTGCAAGTAATTGCCATGCACAAGTGTGAACGTTCAGTGTATTTATCAAAGTTCATCGGAGAGTGAAAATGTAAAAAGCTTGTATGAGAAATGGCATCTCATACTGCATCTTTAACTTGCATAGACTGTGCCAACATACAGTCCACAAGCAAAGCTTAAATTCTTGAAAGCTGTGTATGGCAATAATCAGTTTTACTTTCGTCTATAGATACTGTTCAGATCCAAACATTTATTTTGTTTGTTCATGTAAATCTTTATTTCTGTGACTGGGTAATTTATTGCATACTAATTGGCAGTCATTGTGATAAGTAATTTATTAGGGGTCCAAGAACCACAGATGTTGGAACTCTGTTGTTTTTTACAGGGTTGTTTTTGGCTGGACCGCAACAGTGGGGCCAGCCCTACAAACGCGAATGTCTGTGACTGAGTGACTGAGTGATGAAGTTACACCATTGATCGGCCAAGTTATGAAGTTACACCATCGGTCGGCCGGAGAGGTCCAGCCATATACTAGGTTTTGACCTGGTCTTGTTGCTTTAGTTTTTTTCTGCCCATTGACCTCATATGACTATTTAGTATGTCCACGGCATATTAATTTGGTAGGTTTGTTTGGATGGATAAATTCTTCTGAAATATGTTACAGATTGAGCACATTGGTGGTACTATTGAGTAAATAACTATTTTTTGACAATCTCAGCCCCCATGCCCAATTTTCTCTAAAGCCAAAGAATTTGGTACACAGATCCATCTCCTCATGATGGAAAAATTAGCCTCAAGACCCACGATGTGTGTCTGAGCACATTTTTCATAATTTTGAATTTTTAGAAAAACACAAATGCTTATTTTACAAAATTGACATATTTGCAATTCAACCAATTTGGTGTGGTGGAATAAAGATATTATTTTTGTGGTTTCATCAATTAATGGCCAAATGACAAGCCAGTGAACTTTCTGTGGACATGACTTTTCAAAGTGCTTATACATCCTTTATTGTTTGACTTGAAGAGATGACATCTGGTGTAACAAGACCAGGTCAAAACCTAGTATATGGCTGGACCTAGCACACGTGATCTGGCCGACCAATGGTGTAGCTTTATAACTCGGCCGACCAATGGTGTAACTTCATCACTCAGTCACAGACATTCGCGTTTGTAGGGGTGGCCCCGCTGTTGCGGTCCAGCCAAAAATTCACAATCAAAGCCAGACTCTAACCCAAAAGTAGTGGCCCAATCTAGCCACATGGCGGTGCTGTTGAGCTCTATATCTTAAAAAAGTAAAAGAAAATTCACTAAAAAATAACTGGTATGCAAAGATGGTCAGCATGTTTGCAAATGATTGCTTGGACCCTGGAATTGGTGCTTGCAAATATATTTTTATCCTGGCTTCCTTTTTTCCACTTGTCCAGTGTTGAGTTCATTAGGGACAATGCAGTAGCATGGAAAAATATTTGCTCCCTTCCTGATTTCCTCTATTATTTCATATTATCACTCTGAATGGTTTCAGATCTTTAGACAAAATGCAATATTAGACAAGGGTAAACTGAGTAAACGCAAAACTCATTCTTTGAATTATTATTTCATTTGTTTAATGAGAAAAGTTAGCTAACACCCATACCAAACATGGTGGGTGGTAGTGTGATGATGTGGGGATGCTTTGCTGCCTCAGGACCTGGACGACTTGCCATTATTGAAGGAACCATGAATTCTACTCTGTACCAGAAAATTCTTAAGGAGAATGTCCCGTGAGCTGAATTTGAAACATTATTGGGTTATGCAGCAAGACAATGATCCAGCACAAAAGCAAGTTCACATCTGAATAGCTGCAAAGAAATATAATTAAAGTTTTGGAGTGGCCTATTCAAAGTCCTGAATTGAACCCAACCCGATATTGTGGCGGGACCTGAAATTAGAAGTTGATTAGCATGCTTATTAGCATGCTTGAAAACCTAACTGAACTACAACCACTCTGCAAAGAAGAGTTGGCTAAAATTCCTCCACAGTGATGTGTAAGACTGATATCAAATTATAGGAAGTGTTTGGTTGAAGTTATTGCTGCTTATGTGGTGCAACCAGTTATTACATTCAAAGGGAAGATTACTTTTTCACATTGGTTTTTTGGGGTGTTAACTTTTTTGTTAAATAAATGAAATAATTTAAAAATGTGTTTTGTGTTTACTCAGGTTCCCTTTGTCTACATTTTGCCTAAAGTTCTGAGACCATTCAGTGTGACAATATATATGTAATAATGCAGGAAATTAGGGCAAATACTTTATCACGGCACTATGTACTCTGTAAGAGTTGATTTAACACTGAGAATTTACTGTTTAGGGTTAATGTGGCAGGGTTATAATTTACTGCATCCTGACTTTGGTATTTCTGATCGGTAATTCAGTAGTCGCGCCAGGTTTCTCTTCAGCATTTTGGAGTACAGGAATTGAAACAAATATTAATGTCACATAGTGATGAAGTGGCACAAGGCTGCCCCAGCTCGTTGTTGCACATCAAGGACAGGAGGTATTTCAAATACATGTGCTTGAAATATATATTTGCATGTTTCTATTTCATTTGTAAATACAGATTGCACTGCCATATTTTAGTATGGTTTAGACATTTTAGTATGGTTTAAGCATTTCTCAAACTTTTTTTCACCTGTAGGACACTAAAAAAAATAAATTTCAGGTCCCTCCAATTTCTCAGAATTGAAAAACCAAATTTAAACAAAAAATGCAGTCCAAATTTTCCTCTGGACTATTTTTTCAATAATGACGCTTTGAATACTAGTAGACATTAATCCGCCTAATTATTGTATTGTTTGACAGGGGAAACTTTGCCATTTCTTACAGTGCCTTCAGAAAGTATTCAGACCCCTTCACTTTTTCCACATTTTGTTACGTTACAGCCTACAGCACAGTTGACAGTGCATGTCATAGCAAAAACCAAGCCATGAAGTCGAAGGAATTGTCCATAGACCTCTGAGACAGGATTGTGTTAAGGTACAGATATTGGGAAGGGAACAAAAAAATTCTGCAGCATTGAAGGTCCCGAAAAACACAGTGGCCTCTATCATTTTTAATTGGAAGAAGTTTGGAACCACCAGGACTGTTCCTAGAGTTGGCTGCCGGCCAAACTGAGCAATCAGGGGAGAAGGGCCTTGGTCACAGAGTTGACCAAGAACCCGATAGCCACTCTGACAGAGCTCTAGAGTTCCTCTGTGGAGATGGGCAAACCTTCCAGAAGGACAACCATCTCTGTAGTACTCCACCAATCAGGCACCAGTGGTAGAGTGGCCGGACGGTAAGCCACTCCTCAGTAAAAGGCTCATGACAGCCTGCTTGGAGTTTTCCAAAAGGCACCTAAAGGACTCTTGGACCATGAGAAACAAGATTCTCTGGTCTGATGAAACCAAGATTGAACTCTTTGGCCACAATGCCAAGCGTCACGTCCGGAGGAAACCAGGCACCGCTCATCACCTGTCCAATGCCATCCCTACGGTGAAGCATGGTGGTGGCAGCATCATGCTGTGGGGATGTTTTTCCGCGGCAGGAACTTGGAGACTAGTCAGGATTGAGGGAAAGATGAATGGAGCATAGTACAGAGAGATCATTTATGAAAGCCCGCGCCAGAGAACTCAGGACCTCAGACTGGGGTGAAGGTTCACCTTCCAACAGGACAACGACCCTAAGCACACAGCCAAGACAATGCAGGAGTGGCCTGGGGACATGTCTGTGAATGTCCTTGAGTGGCTCAGCCAGAGCCTGGACTTGAACCAGATTGAACATCTCTGGAGAGACCTGAAAATAGCTGTGCATCCAATCTGTTAGAGCTTGAGAGGATCTGCAGAGAAGAATGGGAGGAATACCCCAAATACAGGTGTGCCAAGTTTGTAGGGTCATACCCAAGAAGACTCAAGGCTGTAATCGCTGCCAAAGGTGCCTCATAATATACTGAGTAAAGGGTCTGAATACTTATGTAAATGTGATATTTCAGTTTTTTTTATTTTTAATAAATTTGCAAAAATTTCTAAACCTGTTTTCACTTTGTCATTATGGGGTATTGTGTGTAGATTGATGAGAATAAAAATAAATTGAATCAATTTTATAATAATGCTGTAACGTAACAAAATGTGGAAAAGGTGAAGAATGCTTTCCGAAGGCACTGTATATTGCTTTTGGACCTGAAGTGCTCATAAAGGCCTTTCATGCCAGTAGTATCAGGAATTAAGAAATCTTTTGTTTTGTTTTTTTGTTTTTTGTTTTTGTCTTAGCCATAATCTCAGCATCTTGATGGCTAATTGCAGGTTCTTCCTCTGATGCTGCTGCACATCCTCCTTAAACATTTGCACCTGTTTTTCAGTTTGATCATTCAAACTTATGAAATAACCTCAGTCCTGTGCACACATAGATGGTTATCATTGTCGGACTTGGCTAGAATGGTACGGTGAGAGACAGCTCTTTCACTACCTTCAGATTGAGCTGTGATTGTTTTTTGTGCAACAGTACATTGCTCAGGAGTATATTTGAGTTCAGCAAATGCCAGTAGGTCCCTTTGCTCTCTACCATGTCTTTTGTTGCCATCTTAGCAATTAAATCTTTCATGGTTTCAGCTGGATAGCTGTCACACTGAGGACTCACTACAGAATTGGATGCTTGTTTGCTGTGATCCCTTGGCTTGGATGTTCGTTTCTTTGTTGGGTTAACATCATAGATGTTGACAAGTGGTATGCGAATTTTGCAGCACATATTTTGCACCAAACAGTGTTTTCATTGATCTTTTCTAAATCATTACACACAGTACTCTTTTGGAAGCTTGCTATTTTTTCAACTGACGGAAAGTAAAGTGAATTACAGCAAGCCCCACTCACCCCCTCTATTTCACATTTAGAGCAGTAGCCTAGGTAACATTTGGTGAGGTTTTATTTTAAACAGTTGAAGAATTAAAAAAAATATTTTTTTGATTGTTTATTTTAACATTCAACATGCTTTCTCCCAACTGACATTCTACGAATTGACTAATTTATCACTTCCCTTGTCTCAACCATTATAATTGCACTTATTAATTATAATTGTGGCACTGTGGTGCAGCTGGGGTCTTTCTGTGTGGGGTTTGCATGTTCTCCCATGTTTATGTGGGTTTCCGCCGGGTACTTCGGTTCCCTCCCACAGTCCAAAGACATGCAAGTTAGGTGAATTGGAGCCTCTAAATTGCCCCTCGGTAGGTGTTTGTGTGAGTGAATGGTGTGTGTGCCCTGTGAGGGACTGGAAAACTGTACAGGGTGTATTCTTGCCTCTCGTCCAATGCATGCTGTGATAGACTCCAGCACCTCCCACGAGCCTGACCAGGAATAACCGGGTATTGATAATGGATGTATGAAATAAATCGTTGGAAGGTAATTAGACAAAAGTTAATTATAGTACATTTTCTCCATCCCTCTTGGTCAGGAATTACGACTGTCTTAATGTTTTGGTACTACAGTTATTTTGTTGAATGGTGCACATAAGTGTATGCAACATCTTAATAGAAGTTAAATGGATTCTTGTAGCACTAAAATTGCTTTCACTTTTTACTTAGATACAGGATGCTTTGGCAGCATGGAAATCTTAACATAAGTTCATGTAGTTAAATTTTCTCTGCAGCTGAGTGCTGAACAAGCACGGAATCTGAACAAGCACGGAACCATCCAGACCCACGGCGCAACTCACTTCCGCAGACACATTTTAGCTGGCACCACCTGCGCATGCATCCCACAAAACGTCCCTCAAAGGTCGTCCGTGAGTGAGTGACCACAATTTTCCATGCATAGCCCACGGCGGCAGTTCCTGCGCGCCGTGGGAAAAACAGCTGAAAACCACTACTCTTGATATAGCTTTGCATTGGTATTACAACCTTTTAATATCAATGTACAATGTACAGCATGCTATAGCCACAGTGTTGCAAGATTACGTTACATTACAAGATTTTACACGTGCCTCATAATAATACTGGCCCATCATGTCCTGTCACTGGCCAAAAAGCAGCCATTTCACTGCATCAATGTGTGAAGATGCCAAAATGAAAAGTGAATGTCAAATTTCATTTTCATTCAAATTCATTTCATATTATTAAATGTGATCAGTTGTTCTGGCCAAGTTCTAACAACATAATTTCAGACATTTGTCACCTTTACGTCAAAGTGCAGGTGGCCAGTATGTTGCCACAGAGTGAAAGTGTAGGATGTCCAAACCACAGCTTTTGTAATCTGTGTGTGTATGTCATGTGTGATCACACATTATGAATATAAAATGTATTACTTAGGTATGTCTTGTGTGTGGAAAGTACACATTTAAATTCTTGGTTTAAAAACATTTGTCTCAGAGTTTACAAATACTCAAATGTACTTTAACAAATAGATGCAGAAATGCTGATTCAACAGTCAGCCATTTTGAATGGAGAAAGATCGTCATTTTATTTGGACTACACAGTAGCCCGGTTGAGCTAATACAACCCTTGCAGTTGGCCCGAGCAGACTGCAGGTACCTGATCAACCAGGAGTCGCTCTTGTATTTCAACCTATTTGTCAAACGTACTTATGCGCTGCTGCGAAGAGCTGCCAACATCAGTTGGCAATGGCACAGACAGGATTTGATCCTTTGCCATGGGGTGCATGATCATTACACTGAAATAATAAACAAATCACATACAAATCTGCTACAAATTCAGGGTTCAGCCTGACATTACTGTTGCTTGTATCCTGAAGGAGAAGAGCAGAGAAATGAATTGTTATTTACTTTTGCTGGATTTTTTAAATGTAATTTTTATTGCACAATTATGAAATTACAGTGCAAAAATACATAGAATAACATACCAAAATTCAGTTATACATGTTTTTTTACAGTCTTTCATTGTTTGTCAGTGTCAGACATGTAATTCATCATTTGGTTATTCTCAGCCATAGGGAGCTTCAAATTGCTCAGCCAGCATAGCCTAGAAAAAAGACAGAGCAGGAACTGGGGGTTTACAATCTGAGGGTGAATCTGTGTGTCTGCGTGTGTGTGTGTGTGTGTGTGTGTGTGTGTGTGTGTGTGTGTGTGTCAGAGAGGGTGTCCATGCCCCTGCCCCCCCCCAGATTTTTAACGCACCATATCATTTAGAAATGTAAGTCTGTTAATCCCTCTGTCTTTATAAAGGTTTTTTTTCTGTCTCTCTATTCCTTCCTGGCTCGACATCTATAGCTCATCAAGTAGCTAACTATAATTCTTTACAGTCTACAACACAAGACTCCCTAGACCCTTTTAAGTCCCGGACTGTCTCCTTATCATGCTGCTGCCCCTGGTTCACTCCAGCTTCACACGTTGAAGTCATACCCAAGCTTACAATGACAATCTTAAAATTTGTAGAGGCCTTTGTTACTGCTAGATCGGCTTACAATGCTGACATCATGGGAAGGCAAATTCTAAGACCTTTTTTTGTGTCATAAATAAACTCACTGGAGCACCTGTGAATTCTGCATTGTCCTCACCCCTGAACACCCCCTGTTCTAAATTTCATCCATTCTGAAATTACTGCCATCAACTTGCCACTCTGCTGAGTACTCAGACCCAACCCCTAGGCTTACCCATAGCTCCTCCTCCAGCCCTGGACCTGGCATTGCTTTACCCAGCTTTGATTCAGCTGACACAGATCAAATCTCCAAACTCGTTAGCTGCTCCAAGCCCACGTCCTGTCTTCTGGACCCCATGCCCACTGCCTTACTTATTAGCCTGCCTCTCTAAATCAATCAATATAATTACTGTAATAGTTCACTATGCTCTGGCTCAGTTCCTAATGACCAGAAAATCGCTTCCATTACCCTGATTCTGACAAAAGTCAGCCTTGATCCTGACTCACTGACAAATTACAGGCCAATTTCAAATTTGCCATTACTAGCTAAAGTACAGAAACATGTAGTGGAATCTGAATTACAAAACCACATGCAGAAAAATAGCCACTCCAGTCTGCCTTGTTCATGAAGCACAGCACAGAAACTGCCCTGGTGAAGGTAATTAATGACCTGGACTTAGCTATTGATGCAGGTTATGTCAGCACATTGGTTCTTTTTAATCATAGTGCAGCGTTTGACACGGTCAGTCGCTCACTGTTGCTGGAATGTATGCAGCATTCATTCTCCATTTCTGGCACCATCCTGGGCTGGTTCAAGTCTTACTTGCCTGATAGACAGGACTTTGCTAAACTTAGCACCTTCAAATTTCCCCTGGCTCCTGTCACCCTGTGCATGCCCCAGGGCTCAGTGCTAGGGCCACTGCTTTTCTTCATCTATATGCTATCTCTTGGTGCGACCATTCAAAGGCATGGTCTTGGTTTCCACTGTTTTGCACATGGATTTACGTCAGCTCTTCTCCTTCCAGTCTCCCTCCTCCATCACTGCTCACTTGTCTCTGAGACTTAAAGCACTTGTTGACTGCCTACATTTTTCAGTTAAATAGTGATGAAACAGAAATTCTAGTCATTGCAAATCATTCCCAGCTTTTGAACCTGTACCACTTCACAATAGATATTGATGATTTCACTGTTCAAGCCTCAAAGGCAGTTTGTCCCCTAGGTGTCATACTCGATCCCCTGCTGTCCTTTCAACCTCATGTTAAAAATCTGGTCAAAACATTATTTTTTCACCTTAGAAATATTACTCACCTTCGTCCTTCACTATCCACCTCCACTGCTGAATGCTTAATTCATGCTTTTGTCACCTCCCTGCTTGACTTCTGTAATTTTCTACTCCACGGCCTCCATAACACCCTAATGACCAAACTTCAACACGTCCAAATCTCTGCTGCTTGAATGCTAACTCACACTAGCAACACATCACACCCATTTAAAAAAAATCTACACTGGCTTCCTATGAAGGCGCGTATCAATTACAAAATTATTGTGCTAACCTACAAAGCTCTGAGCTGGCCCCTCCCGGCCTCACTCATCTGCTAACTGTGTGCACTCTCCTTTGCACCCACTGTTCTTCTAATACTGGCACTCTATTCACCATCCCTTAGACCCATGTTTGTAAGTTTAGTGGCAGAACTCTGTGGCTGCTTTTCCAATAAACACCAGGGAAGCAGCGAGTGTAGAAATTTTAAAATACCTCTTCAGTATAAGTTACCCGTAGCTCCACTATTGCCCTGCATTTGTATGTTTGTTTGTGTTTTTACTTTATTCTGTACTCCCTTCTGTATTACTGTCCTATGTATCTGGTTTGCGTTCTGTACTTACTGTACTTGCTTTTTTTTTTTTACCCTTTTACTCTTCATTTTGTTAAGCGACCTTGGGCTCTGGAAAGGAGATAATGGGTGTAGCTAATGGAAAGAGGTACACTACATGGTCAAAAGTATGTGGTCATCCAAGATCTCATCCAAAATTACGGGCATTAATATGGAGCAGGACCACCCTTTGCTGCTATAACAACCTCCACTTTTCTAGAAAGTCTTTATACTACTGTAGATGTTGGAGCATTGCTGCTGGAATTTTCTTCCATTCAGCCAGAAGCACATTCGTGCTGGGCAGTGTTTGGGTGATTAGGCCTGGCACGCAGTTGGCTTTTCAGTTGATCCCAAAGTGTTGGACGGGATTGAGGTCAGGGCTCTGTGCAGGCCAGTCAAGTTCTTCAACACTGTTCTCAACAAAACCATTTCTACATGGACCTCGCCATGTGCCTGAGGGCATTGTCATGCTGAAACAGGGAAGGGCCTCCCCCAAACTGTTGGGAAATCACAGAATCATTTAGAATGTGATTGTATACTGTAGAATTAAGATTTGCCTTCACTGGAACTAAGGGGCCTAGCCCAGACCATGAAAAATAGCCCCAGACTGAAGGGTGTCCAGATACTTTTGGTCAAATAGTGCATGTAAATATATAAATACAAGGCTCCAGAGTGCGACCACGACCAAAAATCTGTCAAGTGCGACTAAACATTTTCATCGGTCGCACCGGTGCGCCTGACATTTAGCAGGTCTGTCTCTGTGTGTGTATGTGTGTAGCGTTATTTTTTTCCCCCATTCCGCATTCTGCGAAGACACGCTACCTACTATGCCTCTGATTGGCTCTGACCAGAGAGGCTCTGACCCTGATATTCTTCTTCACTGAATGCGGGTGGGGGAAAAGAAAGGCATGTGTGTATTAGTTCGGAAGCCGAGAGCGGCCTTGTATGCATATATTTTATTATTTTTTATCCCATTTTCTCGAAATCACAAATTAATTATTGCGTCCCCAAAATCAATTAACACATCAATGGTCTCCTGTTGGTTGTACTAAAACACTTGTAAAAATGTGCTTTTGCATAATTTTGGGGAATTTTTATTGGGAAAATTATTTCATAACTTCACTCTTATGACAGTGTAGTACCCTCAAATTCAGTTCAACCTCCGGGAGCAGCGCACACTTTTTTTTAATTTGAGTTTGTCAAGCACTTAAAACATCAGCACTTTTTAAGTTTATTTTTTAAACAATTGAGGTTATTGCGATTTCTTGTTTATGCTGTGATTTAAATAAAGAAAAAAAAACATTTATCTGCACCTTTATTCCTGTTTACAGGCATTTACATAATGTGTTAAGACATTACCAATGTGTATGGAAACTGACAAAAAAGGTAACGCTTAAAATGTATTATTGCGGCGCCAAAAGGCACGGTATTTATTCTTAGGCAAGTGCAGTGCTTTTCTTCAAAAAGTGCAGTATTTTGGTGACAATGGTGGCATACCTTTATTTTTTTCATAATGTGAGATGTGAATCACTTCACTTAAAATCCCCCCTTTCATGGTACTCATGTTACATGTACCCCCATTCCAGTGCTTTTTGTAATTAGTATTTTCGTTCTTCCCCCTAGATTGACTTGGCATAATTTAGGTCAGAATAATGTTCACTGCATGAACTGAACTGTGTTCTTGGCTATAAATAGCTGTACGAAATGAGTATTGTACCTTATCGAACCTGTGTTTTGTAGTTGTTCCAATGGCTATGATATGCACTTTTGTACATCGCTTTGGATAAAAGTGTCTGCTAAATAAATGTAATGTAATGTTTGAGATGTTTACCTGGCTATGTTTAACTATCAAGATTTGCTCTCCTTCAGTGGAATTTGTTTTGTGTTCACATGAGCACCCACTTACTACCACTGAAACCAGCCAATGAAATGTTTTTGCTGAGGAGCTGATCTATCTTTCAAGCAGCATGCAAGGCATTGAGAGGAGCAATACTGGAACAAAATGACAATTTCTTTGTGTAATACTTCAAAAAGATACAGAATGATCACATCTTGAAAATATTAGGTCACACATTGCATTATTTGTGAAAGAACCACTCAGAAGAACCTCTTTAATTTTTTATAGTGCTACTGTAAGGTGCTGTAGAACCAGAGTGACCGGTGAGGTTTGAAAACACAAAGAATAGTCAGTGGAAATTCAACATTGGTTTATGGAGTGAGTTGAGTCCACTCATCTCTGTGGATGTGGATCAGTATTGGTAGATGTGTAGAAGGCAGTGCAGAAATAGTTTTTGCAGGCTTTTTCACGAAACAGAATTGGAAGGAAATAGGCCTACTTCTTCACAGAGAACCATTGGTCGCTTTTAAAGAGCTCTTTGCATGAAATGGATTCCCCCAACATTTAGCCATTGTTCTTATGTATTTTTATGCGATACTGTAAGTAATGCAGCCCTTCACTGCACACAATGGCCTGATATCCTTCACAATTCATTTTCACTGCATATTACGGAATATTCTACAAGCAGAGACTTGCAACAAATATAGATGTTGCTACAGTGTTGTATCCTAGCAACAATCTGACCCTAACATTTTTCAGCATTGACTGAATTAATAGCAGTTGTTAGCATAATGCTAATAGTATTATGGTTGTGATGGTTTATTTCAAAATGTAAAATCCCTTTATGCAACTATATATCGTCACAAGGCCTTAGATGATTAGGGTTCTCACAGTCGGTCAAACAGTTATACTGTGAGTTACACATTGCCATTTTACGATATTGTGGAAATACGCTATGGACACCCCTTGGTCTGGGGCTGTTTTTCATGTTTCGGCTAGGCCTCTTAGTTCCAGTGAAGGCAAAACAAGTACCCCTCGCTGCAGCCTGCGGGAAGGGGCGGGTCGAGTCAGGGGGGCAGGAATATCAGGGGGTGATGACAGAAGATGAGACATGGTCACTCACACTGTGTGTCTGCTAGATGCTTGCCATTCTTTGCAAGCTATGTTTGACTAGAGGCGATCTTAAGATCTTAATCAAATTTATCTTTTTAATTTATTGTAGGTAATTTAACAGACGTGCTGGCTAGTATGCCTTCATTGTGAAATCATTAACCAATAGTTGTTATGGTTTGAAATGTGGAAGAATTTTTTTCAGGGACACAATGCATTTGGGGAAACTTTTATTTTAAAGAAGGTGGACATGAGTGGTAATGATAGAGGTACCTTGGTTAGTTCCTATTATAAATTAAATTCACAGAACATTACATAGCTTTGCTCATACTCACCTCATTGTCAATTTTACGTATTACATAACAGCCACACGGTACAGCACAACACAGAAATGCACTGAGGGACTCCAATACACAATGCTGCAATGCTACAGTACACCTAAAACTTTGACCAAAAAGCGGGTCCCCTGCTTCTCTTTATGAATTAAGTTATTTAGCAAAGTAAGCAATAGCTGCCTCCTGATTTGTCATAAACAATGAGAAGAATCCAAAGTTTGTTCGTCTTGCGTAAGTTACTTTTTGCGTTTTATTTCTTAAGTTAAAGCAATTTATGCCAGTTTACATTATAAAGATGTATGTAAAATGCATATTTCTTATTATAATAAAGGAAAACAAACCACATATCACCACAATGAAACATCCCATCTAAACCGGTTGGTCTCAATGCGTTTTTGATTGTCTATGTGCAGAATTTGCGGCATAATCCCTGGTGTTCAGTATCGGAATATATTCCCTGCAGCTCTCCCCTTCTCCCTTTTCCAATATAACCTGCAAGACATGCAACAGTTCATGCACTCTCAATTTTTGCTGTATCACATTACATTCATGTATGACCAACAACTTCTCATTCATTTTTTTATTTTAGCATAGCAGAATACAATAATGGCATGCCAACCTTGTGTGCATTCTTTGAGATGTTCTCCACATTGCAGACAAGTGTTTATGTGGTACATATTTCTGAATGCTTTGTGGTGCCTGGAATAAAATCAGTTCCAATTTGCAACACCTGTGTAAGAGACATGTGAACTACTGATAAGGGTGGGGGGGGGGGGGTATCACTACAACACACACCACCCATCCAACCATAGGGTTTTTGGGGGATCAAGCAACTTCATGTTTAACTAGTAACTCACAAGGAGGTTTAAACAACAAATGTTCTCACTGTCCAGTCGCATGAAGTGAGCCCTGGTCCTGAATGTCTGGTGTCCAATAATGCCTCTGAAACAAGTGCAGACCAGTGGCAGAGACATATAGGCTCTGTCGCCTACTTCCAGTAAGATCCTGGATAAAATGTCTGTTGATAGCTGAGTAGAAAACATTAAATACAGTGTCACATTGGGTACAGGCTGTGTTTGAATTACAAATACATACCAAGAGCCTTTACAAGTTACCCTCAAGATAAAGCAATTTCCAGCCTCGTGCCTTTGAAGGGGGACCTTTTAGGGAAAAACATCGTAAAGGTATTGAGCAGTGCTTACAGGTCAGTCTAATAATAATAATAATTATAATTATTTATTTGCTTATTTATTTATTTATTTATTTATTTATATAGCACCTTTCAAACATAGAGCCGAAAGTGCTTTCCAAAGCAGATAAAAGAATAAGGTATAAAATTACATTGATAATGCAAAAATCCCTGTGAGTATTGTACTATATTTATTCCATATCTGCCAGTCCTAAAGTAAATACCAGAACTTGACTAATGAGGACATAATAATCTAGGAGTAGCAGCATTAAGATAACAGGTGGTAGTACAGTGACATTTAATAGTTTGTGCAATAGAGAGGGGTGTGATACACATACCTGGGTGCAGCCACTGTCCACAGTAGTATAATCTGCACATTTAAAAATACATGCATTGCAATTATTCTGTTATCCCTAACATCATATATAGCATGCATGAAAAATGTTCCATCTATACTTTAAATCACAAATTCAGTAAATGTGTAAACCTTGGTATTCTCTTTTTGCTGGGTTTGTTTGTCTTTTAAGTTTGTTAAGTATAAAAATAAATGACCATGACAATGCCTTCTCAAAAACAAGCAGTGGAACTTCAATACAATGGCTGTACGTTTAATGTATACCATTACCTTGCATTTTTCTCTTGATGGGAAGGCTACCCAGTGAGGGGCCAATGGTTGACAGTCAATAAGTCTGTCATGCCTCTGTCCAGCGAACAAATTTTTTTCTGGAAGGATCAGAAATGAAACCGTATTACAAAAATAATGAAGTCCCAGTCACTGACAGTGAGGACATTTAGAGTTTGGTAGCAGTAAGGCAACACGCTTAATTACTGGTCCTGGTTGTACTTCAGCCCAACAGTTTGAAGATGAGTATTTTGTGTGAAAGGAAGGGGGAAAAGAAAAGGTTGCGGGCTTATTCGTTTGAGTAGGAGTTCTCTAGGTGCATAACACACCACCACCTTCATAAAGCTGGCATGTCTTTCTGAATGAGGAAGAAAATATTATATTTCAAATAGTACCTATGAATATGACCCATAATCCAAGCTAGTATTCAGACCTAGATAGAACATCCTTGCCTGCCTAAAGTCCACAAAAACAGTGCAATCCAAGAAAGCCTCACAAATAGTACACTTTTGACTTCGACTGTGCAATTGCTTTTAATATGAATAAGTGCATTTCAACATACATGTGTGAAACAAAAAGGAGCGTCTAGTGTGATGTTGAGTGCATACTGTAAAGAAAAGTAATTTCAGTGAACAATTATTTAGCACTATGACACAAATAGAAAACTACAATTGGGCCTTACCATCAGCATAAAATTGTAAGAGTTGTCTTGTTCACTAAACTTTGTGAACAAGACAGCTAAACTTTGGCTGGTCACCAAATCCTAGTGCATCAGATCTCATAGAGTACATGGAGTCCAAAAAGTCCTGGACTCTCTGCTGTGGCTTTAAGACCTGTACAAAAATATGCAATGTTTACATGATACATGGTCTTCCTAATTTGTATATTACCAACATAGTAGGACAGGAAATATCACAAAAAAATTGCTGAAAGTAAAAAAACAATTTTTGAATGCAGTTCAAACCACTTACACATAGTTTATAATGCCCCTGTGTCCAAATGGGAATGACCAGACAGGCCTTCAAATGTCTGTCTGGAAATAGAAAAACTGTTTAATCTTTTCACAAAGTCACTTTTTTGCACTTCTCCAAGTGTGTTTAGATGGACAAATGAAAATGCATGCCTTGTTTTTAACTTACTGGCAAAGTAATCATAGGATCCACCATGATTGGTGGAACCCAGGTTGATGTAACATAAAGGTCTGCCACAAATATATCTTTGCCCTGTAAAAAATAAAAAATAAATGAATAATATATAAGGCAGTGCCTCCACTGGACCTGTACTCTCAATGCACTTTATTTGATGATAGGTAAATAGATATGTTCATCCATCCATCCATTATCTTTACCCACTTATCCTGAGCAGGGTCACAGGGGGTGCTGGAGCCTATCCCAGTATGCATTGGGTGAGAGGTGGGAATAGACCCTGGACAGGCCGCCAATCTATCGCAGGGCACACACACCATTCACTCACACACTCATACCTATGTGCAATTTAGAGTCTCCAATTGGCCTATCTGCATGTCTTTGGACTGTGGGAGGAAACCGGAGTACCTGGAGGAAACCCACATGGACACAGCGAGAACATACAAACTCCACAAAGAAAGGCCCAAGCCAAGATTCGAACCCACAACCTTCTTACTGGGAGGCGACTGTTTCTTCGGCCTGCAAGTTCTGGGACCAGTGCAATTCTTTGAAGGACATTCTTTTCATCCTTGCTGTTCTGTTGATGCATCACTTAAACAATAGTGCTCAGAGGATCCAGTTACTGGGTGGCAGCCTTTGTTTTCTGGGTTTTCAGCTTTAACCACTAATTTTTCTAATCTTATATTAGCTTTCAGCCTCCTTTCTGCAGCATGTTTGAGGTTCTCTGGCGTGCTGTGGGGCAGTCTTCCCTCATGCATGGAAAACGGTGAATCCTCTGGGCAGCGTCTAGTCATGTGGCTGACTAGTCCCCTTGCGTAATCGTACATAGAGATGTTGGAAAAATGTTGCCAAGATAGCAACACTTCCGCAAAGTCTCTGGGACTCTCTGCTCTCAGGTTAAACTTAACTGAATAAATGACTTAACATGGACATGTGGTTTCAGTCCAGTCACCAGAAAAGATGAAAGTCTTAGTAGTGAAAAACACTGTCCGCAGTAATTGTCCTCAAAACGTACCTTTGCATTGATAAATCATCGTAAAGTATGACAGAAGATACAGGATGATGTAAATTGTTATGGAACAAGCGCAAATCCGCAATTTCTGCGACCGCATACGCGCATGCATCCACGCGCACACCCTCACATAAACACGTGACCTCTTGTTTGGCTCATGACCAACCTTTCCACAAAATCTTGTGCAAATCTGTGAATCCATTCGGGAGTTATGCACCTTTTTGTGATAGGCCGCGCCCATCACCACGCCCCTTCTTGGTAAATCGGCCTTGAAAGTTACTCAGCTCTGCCTTCGGTCGTGACCAACATCCTTGCAAAATTTCAGCGTCCTGGGGCGAAAACTGTGGCCACTACGGGGTGGGACACTTTTTGTGGACCAACCGACTGACCGACCAACAGAGCTATAGATCTGCGGCCGCAGCTAAAAATACAGGAAAAAAGGAGAAAAAGGCTAAAAGGAATTACTTACCAGAAGTACCTCAAACTTTCTGAAACACTTTATTGTATATTGTATTTATTGTAGCTGCATTTGATTTCTCATGAGCAGGCAGTGGAGGCAGAAGGAAGGACCTTTCCGTAGGTAAAAACAGGATTATTGGAGAACAAGCTATCACATGCAGTGTATTTGTGTGTAGCCATCTCCTGTTTTCCTCAGGTCCCACATTGGTGTGTGGAGTGTGGGAGCTGAACTGTGAAGGGCTGTTTGCTCAATGCTGAAGGCTCTGCAGCCTCCCCATGTCTGCTATTTTCTAACTGTGGTGTTGATGGTTTATCCTGCCCTTTTGGAAGGAATCTTTCAGCTCACCTGTGCTAGTGCTGCTGTGCAGATCCTTCCAAGTGTCATAGAATCATTCTTGGAAGAGTACATCCCCCCTACTGTCTGCAGACAATAAATACAAACACCGAAATCACAATATGTGAAATTTCCTGTTAAATAAATAAAACATACACACATATACATTTATGCAAGTATAAAATATATGTGTTGGTAGTTGTTTACATCAGTCAAGTCAGCTTGTTAATACAAGGTTTCTACTTTTTAAACTTAAAAGCCAGTTTACACTGCCACTTCACAATTTCTCTGGTGTTATGTGCTCCTAGTTATTTATTTAATAAAACTGAATTTTGCTGTAATTTTCTATGTCACGCAAGTGTGTTTTGTGTCCCATGTACTTTTTCAGCAATTTACAGGCGATGCGTGTGCACTGTTCGGTTGCGGGTGCAAGCCTCACGCACTGTATAAAATGTTGGTTCATGGCAGCCACTCTCTCTCTCTCTGATCCTGCAGGCACGCACTTCAACACAACGTGACTATTCGTTTGTTCTTTTGTCTTGTACTTGCGATTTTATAAATAATTGTGGTTTATTTAAAAGCGGTAAACACTGCTGGTTGGCATTGTGGTAAATGGTTGTTTTCTTTATTTACTTCACCTTTTTAGTTTCAGTCAGTCAGGGTAGGTCAGCAGCGGGCCGGAAGAATCACCTCCCCCTTTCTCCCCTTTTGTTTTGACTCTCTCTCTGTCCAGTCCTTGTTGCGAGTGAGGTCAGAATTACTTTTAGACAGCTCAGACTGGTCTGAGAGAGAAATGTCTGTCCTTCTGGCTCTGCCCTGTTTGTGTGTTTCCAATTTGTACAATGTCATAGTGAATGTACCTATTTTTGTGCAGAAGGACGCTGTGGTGTTCGGCCTTAGTGCTGGCAGCCGGTTGTTGTAACTCGGTAGTCTTGAGCCGTAACATCTGGTTTCAACATCTAATAATTCATTGCAAAAGCTTAGCCTGTGAGATGCTTCCTGGGCATTGAATTACAATGTCAAATCACGTTTTACAGTATGGCATGACAAAATAATAAAAATACTTACTTTAAAGCTTAGGAAAATAATCAAGCCATATGTGGTACTATCACAACAACGTAACAACAAGTGCATTTAACAGAATGGGGTGAATTGTTCTTTCTAAATAAAATTATGATAATCATTTCTTGTCCCAGTGGCACAAATTTTACGGGCAGAAAAGTTGCACATATAAACAAACTCAGAGATGTGATCACATAACTTCTTTGTCTCCTAGTTTTAATTTCTGTCTAAGTATCCCTACAGTAAAAATGCAGGGATACCTGTGGATTGTGGGGAATGTTTCCATAAGCATTCAGTTTGTCAAACAACCTATTAAAATGTATTTTGTGCCCATTTCTATCATCATGGTCACAGTAGGCGGGAGTGTTTAACGATGTGTAACTACATTGTCTTTCATTTTTAGAGTACAAAACAAAATCTATTTGAAAGCAAAAATCATCTGCTTTACACAACAGTTTGTATCTGCATTTATTGTGAGTGTAAACCTTGTCTCAACAAAAGAAGCAGTTATGGCCTTACAGATGAAAAAACCTCTAAGGCTAATTAACACAATTTTTGTTGTTCAATGGGGCAAATAGGCCTGTATGGATAGTAGACAACGCATTAATTGGCTTTAGCCTGCAGTGCAGAATAATTAATTTAACAAGACAAACAACAGTCATGTAAAGCTCATACTTAAGCAAATTCAAGTTTACTCAAGTTGTGCCAGAGTAAAAATGGCCGGTTTATAACAGGCGAAAAATGACATTTGTATGAAACAACGTATGAAAAAAGGTATTTAAGGACGTTCAGTCCTGATAACAGGGTTTGGACTGACTCTGCTGAATCCAGAATACCTTTCCTGTATTTCTGACAACTGCCTTTCCAGTAAATAAACATCATTTTAATCTTAAGACTTTAGTTGGACACTCCTGCTCGAAAGAGTTTTTAGCAGTGGTGGAAATCCTGCCATGTATTTCTGCCACCCATGAACTCAAGCCGGCTGATTTCATTAATTTGTTCTACCTCCTGGCTGGCTGATTGTGGTAATTAGCAAAAGTCAGGTGGTTGAAACAAAATACTGAGGAGGATGTTTACTTTCTGCACCTGCATTTTCCACTTCTGGTTTTTGGAACAGGGGTGTCCAGGGGGTCCTTGAGGTCAGAAGCGTGTGCAGGTATTGGTGGTTTCCTTTCAATCAACGGCCATTTAAGGCCTTGGGAACAAGGTGTATTTACCCAATCAAATTCACCAAAAACCAGCTGACGCTGCAACCCTCCAGGACTGGATTCTGACAACTGTGTTTTAGAGTATATATTCTGGATATTTCAGGAATTTTCTGCTGAAACTTGCAAAAATAATGCATAATATGCATATTCTCTTGAGATGGCAAGATTAAGAAACACAGGGCCAAGTTTCTTGAATGAGTTACCTCAATGAGGTTGTAGCATAAAAATAAAATAAAAAATATTACAAATAAATAAAATTATATATTTACACAGTTCCTTTGTGGTCTGTGTTGCTGTTTTTTCCCCCTTTTACCCCCAAAACAAATGTGGCTCAAAAAACGGTTTAAACCAAACTGTGGATTTGGAAAAACATTACAGCGCTAATAATTGAAAAGGACACAAAGCAGTATACCTTAAAAGTTAGTCACTGAATTTGCAATGGATACAAAGCTGTTGATTAGGCTTAACTCAAAACTAATTCTATAAATCAATAAAATGAAATGAAAGCACACATTTCACACTCACAAAATATGATATCTTTATAATTTAATCTCTTAGGAATGCACATACTACAGCAGTAATTCCCATTTGACGGTCACAGACTGACTGGCTTCTCTTGCACTTCTTCATCCCTGAAAGGTGTATAAACCACTGCCTATTTTGTCCCCACTCCAGGTATACCAAAATGAAGACAGCCACCAACATCTATATCTTCAATCTGGCCTTGGCTGATGCCCTGGCCACCAGCACACTGCCATTCCAGAGTGTCAACTACCTTATGGGTACCTGGCCCTTTGGGGATGTGCTCTGCAAGATGGTGATGTCCATCGACTACTATAATATGTTCACCAGCATATTCACACTCACCACTATGAGCGTGGACCGCTATATTGCTGTCTGCCACCCTATTAAGGCCCTGGACTTCCGCACACCCCGCAACGCCAAAATCATCAACGTCTGCAACTGGATCCTGTCTTCAGCTATTAGCCTCCCTGTTATGATCATGGCCACCACTGCCATCGACTATAACGGCAAGTTTTACATGCTCTTATGTGTCTCCCTGTTGCCTCTTGATTGCCCCCAGAGCTGTAACGATAACTATAATGGTAAAGATAATTATGTATTGTTGACTAGCATCTACACCAAGGGCGATTTATGCTTTATGTTCACCTGTCAATCAAAATTCACATGCTGAACAATCAACACTCACAACTGGTTTAGTAAAAACCCATGACCAAGTAAATAGGCCTATATTGTTAAAATATAATTTAATATTTCATACACAGTTATATCTTGAAAAGACGCTCTTAGGGAATAGGCTACCTGACGTACATGCTTGAAATGGCAAATAGCTTGGCTGTACTGTATATGTTTCTAGTTGCCTGATTACCACAGTATGATGGGGTTTATGGTTTGTGACAACACTCAATGGGAGTAGACAGAATGTGCTATTAATTGATTTTTTATGACAGATTGCCAAGATAAGCTATCTCACTAACGTTGATCGACTGCAGCTATTGCTTATTTCTCAGAGAAAGCGTCCATGTTAAACTGTACATTTGTATGAAATATCAAAGTGCACCCCAGATGACAGACTAGAAATGACAAACTAGCCTTGTCATCTCAAGTGCACTTTGATGAACATACAGTGAGCACCATAATTCATTGGACAGTGACACATTTTTTGTTATTTTGGTTCTGTACTCTAGCACTTTGAGTTTGAAAGGATACAATGACAATGAAGTTGAAGTGCAGACTGTCAGCTTTAACTTGAGGGTATTTTCATACATATTAGATGAACCGTCTAGAAATTATATAACCTTTTGTACATAGTCCCCCCATTTTTGGGCATCAAAACATATTGGACAGTTTATCATAATGTAGACTAAAGTAATCATTTTTAATATTTGGTTGCGTATCCTTTGCATGCAATGACTGTTTGAAGTCTGCGACGCATAGACATCACCAGACGTTGGGTATCTTCCCTGGTGATGCTCTGCCAGGCCTGTACTGCAGTCATCTTCAGTTCCTGCTTGTTTCGGGGACTTTTTGCCTTCAGTCTCCTCTTCAGCATGTAAAATGCATGTTCAATTGGATTCAGATCCGGTGATTGACTCGGCCAGTCAAGGATTTTCCACTTTTTGGCCGTCAAATACCCCTTCGTTGCTCTAGCATTATGTTTCGGGTCATTGTCTGATTGCATGATGAAGTGCCGTCCAATGAGTTTGGAGGCATTTGGTTTTATCTGAGCAGATAAAATATTTCTGTAGACTTCAGAATTCATTGTTCTACTTCTGTCTGCAGTCACATCATCGATGAAGACAAGTGAGCCCGTTCCACTGGCAGCCATACAGGCCCAAGCCATAACGCCCCTCCACCGTGTTTCACGGATGAGGTGGTATGCTTTGGATCATGGGCATTTCCTTTTTTTCTCCACACTTTCCTCTTTCCATCACTCTGGTACATATTAATCTTTGTCTCATCTGTCCACAAGACTTTGTTCCAGAATTCTTGGGGCTCTTTTAGGTGTTTTTTTAGCAAACTGTAATCTCGCCTTTCTGTTCTTCAGGCTTATCAGTGGTTTGCATCTTGTAGTGTACCCTTTGTAGTCCTGCTGGTGTTGTCTTCTACGTATGGTAGACTTTGACACATCTACACCTGCATCCAAGAGAGTGTTTTTGATCTGTTGGGCTGTTGTCAGGGGGGTTTGCAATGTTCCTGATTGATTGATTTTCATTTCTGAGCCTTATGACGGCCAGCTTAATTTGCATCGACACTGCTGTCTTCCTCATGTTGTCACACCCCAACAACAATCTCCAAAGGAAATTACAAAGTCTAGAATCAAGACTAGACATAAACAGCTCTCTTCTGCATTTACTAACGACACGAATGAATACACCTGCCTAACGAAACACATCTGTGAAGCCAAGTCAACAAATACATGTAGTACCTTAAAATGGGGGGACCATGTACAAAAGGTGCTGTCATTTCTAAACGGTTCATCCGAAAATACCCTCAGATTAAAGCTGACAGTCTGTGCTTCAACCACATTGGCATTGTATCCTTTCGAACTCAAAGTGCTAGAGTACAGAACCAAAATAACAAAAAATGTGTCACTGTCACAAAGTGCTCACTGTATTTGATGGATTGGAAATATTTTGTTAGAGAAGCAGTATGGTGTGATCACTGCCATTTAGCTTAATTGGATTTTTTAGTCATTATTTGTCGTGATGAAATGGCCAAAAACTTACAATTACAATCCACCATCAGTTTGACCTTTGTCTGCTTTGCAGTAAAAATAAGACAAACAGAATGTTCATGTTGCACCAGAAATTGAACTGCATTTGTAGGCCTACTTTGTATTAGCAAAGTTGTGGTGCAGTGAATGCACCATCGCACCATTGCTAGCAATAGCTCAATAGGTTTCTTCAGCTCAGTTTGCATTCTGACATATCAGTGGAAAAGCAACAGAAAAGAAACTTAACTTGATCAGCTTTGGACTAAATACTAGCCCCAGTGAGAAATCATTTGGTTCATTTTACAGGTCCTGTGTGATCCTGTCAGAAACGTTTCCTGTAACACATTAACATAAATTATCATACCAGGAAATTGCAGGGTTATATAATTTATTCATATTATTCACCAAGCTGCTTTAAAAGATATGACAGGCCTTCTCTTCTGACATACTAAAAAGTACTAATTGTGTGATTCTTATGGTAGCTCTACTGTTATGGTTGGCGTGCTGAGAACACTGTATATTACTCATAATATGATGCTACATTTTAAGAGTGCTGCAGTGGCAAAACATGTTGAATAGCAATTAGCTTGGTGGAAAGGAGCAGAGGAAATCATAAATCCACATTTATATTCAATGTAGGTCAAAAGGAAAGGTTGTATCTGTATTTCCGATGGAAAGAAAATTACTATTTCTGGGGTTAAATATTGAACTACAAACATTAGCACTACATTTTACATTGTGACAAAAAATTTGAAATTTTTTGGCAGTGCAGTAGTAGTATGTACTCCATTGATTTTCTGCTTTAGAGTAAAAGGGTTTCTCGTGTCTTATATTCTGCTGTCTGGTATGCAATTTTACTTTTCCCCCATTTGTCTATCCTACAGCCTCAGGCAGCATTGACTGCACACTGATCTTCCCACACCCCTCCTGGTACTGGGAGAACCTGCTGAAGATCTGCGTCTTCATCTTTGCCTTCATCATGCCCGTCCTCATCATCACTGTGTGCTACGGCCTGATGATTCTGCGGCTCAAGAGCGTACGCATGCTGTCCGGCTCCAAGGAGAAGGACCGCAACCTGCGCCGCATCACCCGCATGGTGCTGGTGGTGGTGGCCGTCTTCATCGTCTGCTGGACGCCCATCCACATCTACGTAATCATCAAGGCACTGGTCAACGTCCCCGGCTCCCTGCTGCAGTCGGTTACCTGGCACTTCTGCATCGCCCTGGGCTACACCAACAGCTGCCTCAACCCTGTGCTCTACGCTTTCCTGGACGAAAACTTCAAGCGCTGTTTCAGGGAGTTCTGCTTCCCCACTGCCTCGGGCCTGGTGCTGCAGAGCTCCACCCGCACCCGCAACCTGCACCGGGATGGCAACTCCAGTGGCCTCACCCTGGAGCGGAGCAACCACCAGGTATGACTAGCCCGGGAGATGTCCTCCCTGGACTCCCGCTGCCAGCCATCCAATGACACAAACTCTGAGGTCACCCAGGTCACCACCAGGCTCTGACATTTTGGTGGACCCGGCTGTGGTGTAATGACAGGGTCGATAAATGATTCTGCACAAAGACTGGTCTGCTCCTGCTGATGTGATTATTTGAGCAGCCCCTCTGAAGAGATAACTGGAGCATAGACATATCAGGGTTTTTCCTGGCTCAAAGTAGGGCTTAGGTGGTGACTTTGTGTGACAGTGACTACGGTTGATCTGGCTTTACTGCCACCGTCAATTTGACGTGCCATCTCCCTATATTTAGCTACAATTAGAATGGAAAGTTCTGGTCTACAAGAGACCACCACAGTGCATTGTATACTGAAAAAACGGAATGCATAACAAAAATAGAAATTGAAAGAATTAAAATATTTATTGGAGGGTTACATATTGTAAGTGCCAGAACTGGAAAATACAGCCTGAAAGATTTCCATATTGTAATCGTGGTCATTCAACAAGAATAGTGGTATTTAGAATTTTTGAAATGTGTTTCATTTTTTTCACTAAAAACGTAGGGTACAATATTAAAGCCTTTTCAGAATTTTATTTCTCATTTCAATCTGCACAGATAGGCAAAAACTGTGTAGTTTAATGTCATATAATTCATTTAATTGCACAATGGATAATCACATAATTCTAGTATTTGTGTAGAATTTCCAAATCCTGAATCATTTCCCATTCATTCCATTGAGATTGCATATTTGCATAAACCATTAGCGCATATTTCGGATATTTTAATGGAATTTTGTCCAATTACATCGCATAATGATCAATAAATATATGTTAAAAGTCAGCATATGTGGCATAAATGAACCAATAATTTCCCTATGAACACACAAAACCACAAAAAATTTGAAAGCAGATGCCTAATTGGCATGCACTGTCATTAGCACTGTCTGTTTCACAAAGTTTTGTCTGTATTCTGCAGCAGTTAATTTAGTGTGTCTAAGGTTGCACGTAAAAAAATTTAAAACTTGAAATGCAGTATCAGTCGTGACAAAATTTTACATTTTTCAATGCAGGAGAATCCCTGCATGTGCCATTTCAGAATTTAAGCAAAGGCACATCTATGTTACTAAGCAACAGCAGTAACATTTTATGTAACATATTTTCATAAATGGAATTGTTTTGAGTGCACATTTGTAGATTCTGCCAGGTGATGACCTCGGGTTAGTTGACGCTTTTCAGTGAAAACAGTGTGATACAGTTTCTCAAGTATTGTCCTTGGGATCCTGTGATTTGAAATGCCCACAATGTTTCCTCATACTAACCCTCATTTCTCAAATTCAGTCTTGACCACAGTTTATAATTCTTACATTTTGGCCTTTACATATGTTTGCAAATATTTACAAATGTTGCTGCATATGATCGTCAGTGGCTTTAAATAGTGTACATGCGCTTCAATATTTTCTAATGATCTGTATATGTGTTTCTTGATATATTGCTCGTGTACAGTCAATGTGAATTTTGCACTTGTTACTGTTTTTTTTACAAGGATGATTGGTAGAACATTTTAGTTGTTATAAATGTACCAATGAACATTCTTAAAAATACAGTGTGAGTTGTTTCAGACTGCACACTGGTGCCTTTATTATGAACATTTTAATTGATAGAAAGTAGTATTAAAATGTATATACAGTATTATTGTGTTTATTATGAGTGCAAGAAACACCAGTGAAGATTGCCTTTTCATGACAATACATGTTTTTGTGATATTGAGCATTCTTAAGACAGTGTGGTTCCACATTGCATAATAGTTAATATACGATCAAAACTGTTTTATTTTTGTATGTTTTTTTTGTTTTTTTTACATCTGTGTGGTATATATTAAGAAAGAAGTAACATCTGCATAGCACATACAGAAAGTATCATTCTTTTTACAAATGGGAAATGTGTTAACCTTTGATATTATTGTGAAATTCATGGAATCGTCTAAATAAAATAACTGATATTAAAGCTTATATGTATGCTTTTCCATAGTGAATCTTAGTTTGTGCACTTTGAATTTGCGTACCTGTGACTGAAAATAATGCATGTGACTCCCGCACAAAGGTCGAGATCAAGTAAATAATTACAAAGAGCTTTACTGGCTATAGTGCTTATGAATGCTTGGAATTAAATGTGTGGGATCATTTAAACATTTGCATAGGCTGGAAATCTACTCCCGGACACGGCTAGTACTTGCTATAGGAGACTGCAAACACGTGCCCTGGGCTCGTAACTGCCATCTCGCCACTTTGCACAGCCTAATTGTGCGAGGAACATGGCTGGCTTGCCTTACGAAAGTAGGCACTATGCAGTGAGTGATGGCAAGAGAGACTTGGACATAGGAGAGGAGTCGGATGCCATCAACAGGGAATTGCAGCCTGTGGAAAGACCAATCAACGAGCTGCTAGAATGGCAATAACTCCTCAACATAAGGCGAGCTTGCTTGGAAGTGGCCTGGGAAGCTTCCACCCCGCGAAGCCCCAACCCTGACCCCCCGAGCCAGAAGGACACCGCTCCACAGCAGAAGCTGGGCTTGGTGTTTCTCACTACTGCTCCTGCCTCCTGTGAAGAATGGTAGCACCCGCGCCAAAGAGGCCGGGACCGGCTGGCACCCCCCTCATCACAGGGTTCGTTCTCCCGCCCTGCAACTGCTTCGAAACCCCTACTTCACCCTCACAGTCACAGTCGTTTTTATGGGGATTCCATAATAGGAAACCTGGACATTTCAAATGGCTTTCGGGATTTTTTTTGTTTCCCCAGTGCGAGAGTGGCTGACATTGAACATAGAGCTCCAGCAATCATTGCAGAGGACGGTCTGAGGTACTAAAGAAGGATTTCATATCATTACAAAGCAAGCTCACGTCATACCAGGTCAGCTCCCGAGTCACAAACGAAAAGTTCAGTAATCACTGGCACCTGCACGATTGGCTTAAAAATTGGTGTGCAACAAACAAAATGGATTTTATCAATAATTGGGACTCTTTCTGGGGCAGACCTTTCTTTTTCAAAAGAGACGGTCTTCATCCAAGCAGGCACAGGACTTCAGTGTTGGCCAGCAATATACTGAAGTGGTGAAATCGGACTATGTGACTATGTCTTGACAACACTCAAAATCAAAGTACATTTAATCCTGGCTTTTATGCAGACCCGCTCCCCATTCCTGTCATATCAGGTTGCTGTAGTAGGCCTATAGATGGAGGAGCATCTCATCTCTTAAATATCTGTAATCATATTGTTGTCCCCATTACTATTGCAACACATTCATCAGCTCAGATTTGAAATAAGATTAAGTTAGGTCTAAGTCTAAGTTTTATCATCAAAGACATGATCCTGGATAGAAAACTGGACATTATGTTTCTTACAGAAGCACGGTTGGTTGTCTTCTGCAAATTTAGTAAGCCTTATTGAAGCTTCCCCACCAGATTTGTACTTCTTAAAAACCAGAAGGCAAGGCAAAAGAGGAGGTGGTGTTACATGTATATACTCAAAGAAATTTGATTGCCATAAAATTGACCTTGGGGATTTCTCCTCCATCGAGTTTTTAGCTTTAGAAATCAGTGCCGCTGTGCCAGTGCTCACCATAACAGTCGTCCTCCAAAACACAGCGCAAGTTTTCACCCAAGCTCTCTGATCTGTTATCCACTGTAGTTACTAAATACGATCTAATACTTAAAATTGGAGATGTTAACTTACATGCAGGTAACAGCAATGATTCAAAGGTGAAGGAGTTTTTAAACCTACTTGATACATTTAATCTTGCCCAACATATAAACGAACAAACACATGGAAGCATGGACACACATTAGATTTGGTTATTTCCAAAGGGGTCGACCTCAACTTGTCTGCAGTTACCAACGTTGTTTTTTCATGCCACTACGGTATTTACTTTTAAGGTAATACTCTCTCATGTGGAAAACAGATCAGTGTGCACTTCTAAGAAGCGTTTTTTAGATGCGCGTGCAGCTGCTAAATTCTCAGAACTAATGTGTTCCTTGTCTCTTAGTGCGTGCCCCACTATACGTGACCTTGTTGAGCTGTTTAATTGGATGCTTAAAGACTTACAGTATACAACAGAAGTGAGTACACCCCTGTGCAATATCACTTAAATGTCAAATGATTTAAAATTGTATCAACTTACAGTAATTGCATTACTTCTAAGTTGAACAGTAGGGTATTTGCTCTTATGTAAAATTAAAAACTAACAGTTTAGATTTACTATATTAAAAATACAGGCCCCACAGTAGGAACTCAATGCAACAAAAGTCAATACACCTTTCATTACTGAGATTCAAATCTTTTATTTTTTCAATACTTCATATGTCTACCTTTATTTTTGATGACAGACTCAATCCTCCTCGGCATGGAGGATACCAGTGTTGCACAAATTTCTGGAGAGATGTTCTGCCATTCTTCAGAGACAATTTTTTTCAGCTGCTCTTTGCTGGAGGGGTTGTGTTGCTCTACCTTTCTCTTTAAAATACCCCAAAGGTGTTCTATTGAATTCAAGTCAGGCGACATACTTGGCAGGGTCATAGTTATCACTATTTTCTTCTTTAGAAACTCTTTCGTGATTTTGGCAGTGTGCTTTGGATTGTTACATGTTGGAATATTCCTCTTCTGCCAAGCTTCTGGAGACTGGGAGTCATCATGTCAGTCAGTATTTTGGTATTTCCACAGGCATTCATGGTGCCATCTATAAATGTCATCTCCCCAACACATTTTGCACTCATGCAGCCCCATTTCATCACACTCCCACCTCCGTGCTTCACTGTCGGGACTATGCATTCATTGTGGTAGTCCTGGCCAGGTTCACGCCAAACATGCCAAACATGTCTGAGCCAAACAAATTTATCTTGGTCTCATCTGACCAAAGAATGTGCTCCCAATATTCATCAGGCTTTTCATGTTCTTTAGCAAAGTTTAATCTTGCAGTTTTGTGCCGAAGAGCAAGCAAGGGTTTTTTATTGGACGCCGTCCATAGAGGTTGACGTTGTGCAATGTCCTTCGCACCGTCTGAGCTGTCACAGAAACTCTGATTTCCATTGATAACCCCTGTGCCAAGTCTGAAGCAGTTGCCCATCTGTTTTTCAGAGCTAGATTGTGCAAGCAGCGCACTGTCCGTGGCGTCATTTTAGGAGGACGGCCACTGCGGCTCTGATTAGTGGTACTATAGCTCGTTCTATACCCCTGATTACTGCTGCAGCTGTGTTTCGACTGATTTTTAGTTGGTCACCGATCTTCCTGTATCCTTTTCCATCTTCGTGAAGTCTCACAATCAAATTTTTAAATTCCTCTGGCAATTATTTTCCATGTGGAGCCATGATGCAGACATGCAGATAGACACAGCCCATAGGTCCAAAATTGAGAACGTTCCGGTGTTCACAGGTCATTTTATAACCATGTTCATGCAATTAGGCTAATTGGAAATTGCACATGTACTCAATTTTGTTTCAATGATCACAGGTTTTCTAACTTGTGTGTCAGTGATCACAGGTGTATTCACTTTTGTTGCATTGAGTTTCTACTTTGAGGTCTGTATTTTCAATATAGTCTTTCTAAAGTATTTGTTTTTGGTTGTTCATAAGAGGAAATACTTGTCAACTTAGAAATAATGCAATTATTGAGAGGTGATACAATTTTGAATCATTTGACATTTAAGTGATATTGCACAGGTGTGTACTCACTTCTGTTGTATACTGTACTTGGTACTTGATACACCAATCACAGAAAAGAAAATGCCTAGCAAAAGATATGTGCTTTGGAAAACAAACAATGTTTATGAACTAAAAAGAGTTTGCAGAAGGGCAGAATGTAAATGGAGAAAAAGTAAAGTAATTACACACCTGGATATTTTCAGAGAACATCTTACTATGTATAATAGAGCTGCATGCATTGCGAGACAAACCCATTTTTCAAAACTCATCTCTGACAGTGTGCATACTCCTAGGATGCTGTTTTCAACAATTGACTGCCTATTAAATCCAGGCCAAAACACAACTCCCACCTGTCAGGTCTCAACCTTAAAATGTGAGGGATTTTCCTTATATTTTATGGATAAAATCGACAAAATAAGCTCTACCATTATGAGCACCCAAAGGAGTACAGTAGTTGCCTACCAGACTACCCCTATAACCGCTCATATCCACTGCTTCACAATGATTAGTGAAAATGAACTGCAAAAACTTGTTCCACAGATGAATCCAAACACTTGTTCTCTTGAGCCTTTGCCTTCTAGATTTTTTAAGGACAATTTCAACTGTATATTGAAGAATACGATGCAAATTATAAACCTGTCCTTAAAATTGGGGGTTTTCCCAAACGCTTTTAAGACTGAAATTGTAAAGCCACTGCTGAAAAATAACTATTCTTGGCAGTTCTGATTTTAGCAGTTTACCATTTTTAAGTAAAGTATTGGAAAAAGTGTTTTTTAAGCAAATTAATGATTATCTTAATGGAAACAGCATCCAAGGTAAATTTCGGTCAGGTTTTAGAGAACACCACAGCACAGAGACAGCACTGGTTAAGGTTGTAAATGACCTAAGACTTAGTATTGACTCTAATAATGTGTCTGTTTTCATTTTTTTAGGTCTTAGCACCGCATTTGACACAATAGACATTTTAATTTATAGGCTTGAAAATTGGGTTGGTTTTTCAGGCACTGTTTTAAATTGCTTTTATACATATATTATTGGGAGACAGTTCACTGTGCAGCATATTGGGACCCCTCCTGTTCTCTCTGTCTATATTGCCTCTCAGAGATATTATTAATAGACATGTGGAAAATTTTCATTCCTACAGTGAGAACACTCAGCTTTATTCGTCTTTGAAGCTAAATGACCTAAGTGCCATCTCTGTTTTTACAAACTGTCTTGCTGACATAAATGATTGGATGAACAGCCATTTTTAAAAATTGAATGAGAGTAAGACTGAAAATAGAACAGAAGCGAAAAACTACGCTTCAGTTCGCTTGTGTCGCACAAGTCTCGCACCCGGTTCGCAGCTGGTGTAGAGGACGTCGCCCGCTGCCGTTGTAATAACAGTAGGCTACTTCAACTACGCGCGTAACTGAAGCGTAGTTGAAGTACTGTTATTACAACGGCAGCGGGCGACGTCCTCTACACCAGATGCGAACGCGTCGCGAACCGGCTGCGAAGCTTGTGCGACACAAGCGAACTGAAGCGTAGTTTTTCGCTTCTGTTCTATTTTTTCGGCTTGTCGCGCGTCACGATGACCTGTTTATACCAGAGACTGTAAAAAATATGGACAAAGCTACTGTGACGTCACCCATTGCCTCTCCGTGGGTCTCTAAAACACGTTTTGAAGCTCAATGGCGGGCGCGGCCATGTTCTCGATTTGGAGCCAAAACCATAGAGTTAAGCGGTCTTGTGATTTTTACAATGTGATTGACAGTCCGGTGCGGAAAAGCCCATCAACCTGAACGAACGATTGCAGAACGAACTTGAGGCTAGCTGACTGTCTGCCGTTATGTTTTAAAATATATGATCAAATGTTTACGGAGTTTAATTTCCATCCGTGACTGTACTGTGTCATGTAATCACGTTATATGTATGACATTAATAATACAATTATGTTCAGTTATCTTCAATTTATGTTTCTCGGCAAAATGAATATGTTTAGCTAGCATATCAGCTTGCCTGTGAGCTAGGTAAGCTATCCGTGGTTAGCTCACGCATTAGCAATATAAACTACAGGGGAAGAACATCGACTGCACTGATGGTCAGTCAATCAGAGATGTGTAGACTACTGCCGGTGATTTGACTAGGCTCATTTTCATATAACTGTCTGGTAGACCTGCTGTTAACCAAGCAAGTTATCGTCGTAGGTTTTCGCCACAGTAGTTAATGAGCCATTAACTGCTACTACTCCATCGCCGTTTGTGGTGTTTACTTGCTGGGTGACGCTAGCTGACCGATCGTTCGCAAGTCACTTTTTGCCGAATAGAAATTAACACTGTCAGCGGTGATTAACAAATCTACCAAGTATTTTAATAACTGATCTGCAGGCGTGTAAATATGACAACGCACTTTGAAGAGCAAGTTTTCCACCTGTTGCATGAAGACAAAAATAATGTACATTGAATTTCTAATTATTATTATTTTCTTGCTAGCTTCTAGCTTTGTCACATTCATGCAGCATAGCCCAGGTAGACATTTACGGAATGTACACGACTGACAAGCCGTCAAACACGTTTGACAGATGGAATATTTTCCGGTTAGGGTTAGCTAGCTAGTCAAATGGCTTGGTAGCCGAAGTTGCGAACTGTTTTAGCATAGGCTACTGGACTACCACATATAGCAAATAAGCGTTAGCTGATTACGCTTTCTGCCAACTAATTATTTGGTTAAGTGGGCTAAAGGAAATAATAAAAATGACTCGGCTACCGCAAAACTTCAGAGGAGGATTATTTTATGGTCGTCTAGTGCAGCTGTAAATAGCACACGCTATAATGAAACCACTACAAAATGGGATGCCTGTATTTTCTGACTTCGCACAGGTGGACCGTGGTCGGAGCCGCAATGTCAAGGCCAAGAGACGCCACCTCCCACCCCAGTGACCACAGATTGTAGCCCCTACTGTAACTCAGTCCTCCGCAGTAATCCGGAAGTGACGCAAGCTGTACCTCATTGGTCCAGAACAAATATTGGCACTGTGCCCAAATGACGCAATAAATCATGAAATTGACCCATGGACAGTCATAAGACGAATAAAATACACCTATTATGACTATTTGTTCTTGTGAGAAAAAATTATTGACTTTGTATTTTGATCGCATTTGTACCGTAGACTTACATGGAAACCGGATATGAAAACACCTATACTGGAGCCATCCGTAGTGGCGCTAGTGAGCAACCAGGAACTACAACACCAGGAAATGAGCTTCAAAAACGAAGTCTGGTTTTGGCCGCTTGGTTTATACACAGAAATATGCTCTAAAATGCTAGGTATACATGCTCTGATTTATATTTCATCCTTATATTAGGCTACTGGGGGTGTGTCCCTAGTTCCCTCCCAGATATTTTATAAGCAGCTAAAAGAATACAAGCCTTTTCGTTTTTGTATTGTCCTTGCAGAAAAAAAAAAAAAAAAACTGGAACGTGGGGAAAAGGCAAACTTAGTTTCGCTATCTTATTTTGCGGAGGGGGTGGGTTAAATTTGAAAATACACCGCAGAAAGACGTAGCCTATTGAATGATGTAGAAGTGAATGCACCCAGCAGCGGTTTGTTAGCTTGCTTACAACTTCATTTATAAAATAGGTGCATTTTCATCGGCAAAACCACTAAATAATCTGATTATTTTAAAGCTCTGTGGATTATCTGATTTTTATTAACAAGCCCTTTTAATACAGGGTTCGTACGGTCATGAAAAACCTGGAAAAATCATTGAAATTTAAAATGCAATTTCCAGGCCCTGGAAAAGTTATGGAAAATAATATTTTTTGAAAAGTTTTGGAAAAGTAATGGAAATATAGCTAAAGTTGCATCAAATACAATTGCTAATTAATCCAATCATAAAAAATGGTATGTATAGTAATGAAACGTAAATTGGCACGTAACCTTCGCGGTATTTTGGTGGTGTGAGAAGTTAATTCGGTCTGGCTCAGTCTGTTTACAGGCACGCCCAACAGGCACGCTTCTGCTAATGTAGCAGTTAGTAAACGTAGGCCCTACTGTGCCAACAATATGCCAGGGAAGTGCAGCTTCAATAATATATCAGGGCTCGAAATTAACTGAGTGCACATACTGAGTGTACTAACTAGCGAATGTACAGACGAAGAGACGTTCGACTGAAAAAAGAAAAAAAAAAATGTTGCACCAGAACAATTATTTTCACTCGCACAAATGCTCCCAATTATATTTCGAAGTCGCACAGATTAAATTTTGGGAGCATATGCGACCAAAATGGTCGCAATTTCGAGCCCTGTTTGAGACATTGACAAAATGTTAAACTATTCGAATTTAAATATGAAAGAATGTATCTAAGTGTGTCTGTCTGGTGTTTATTTGTTTTGGAGAGGCACCATATGTTTCAGGTGCAGACCTAATTTTACTTAGTGTTACAATAAATAATTTTAAATCGTCCCGCTGAGATAAAGTCATTTGTTTTGGTCATGGAAATTCAGTTGTGGAGAAGTCATGCAAAAGTCATTGAAAATCATTGGTGAAAAAGTGTATGAAGACATCGGAGAAGTCAAATAGGCTGAGCAATGGTTGGTTAAAAACTATCTTCCAACACTCCAGCTAACAAACCGCTGCTCGGTGCATCAGGTAGGTGTGAATTTTGTGGGGAAGAAGGGATTGTTTTTCACATCATTAATGATTGTAGCAAATACAGGAGAGAAAGAGAATTTTTGAGAACAAGTTTACAAGAAATAGGGGAGGAAATCAACAGGGGATAGTGTATGGAATGTTTCATAGATCAATTAAAAACAATAGGGCTGATTAATAGAATTTGAGGGTTTTTGGGGGGGTGGGCTGGGATTCGCAAGTGTTCTGGGAGTCTCCTCAGTTCACACTCCAGATCAGTGGGTGGCGGTAATGCACCCGTTTGCTGTTTGAACCGCTGTTAAACGAAACCAAAGAACAAGAAGAAATATCCAAAAGAAGACGACGGCACGGTCTATACTTTAACCGCAGAAAAGGAACCAATCGTCGCCTTTGCAAACAATTCGTGGTAAGTTTCTAGTATACTTTTTTCTAATGTGTTTAATAAATTATGAGAGATTCGTTTATTTCTTTATAAAGGAAAAAACACATATTTCTAGTTAGCGGTTAGACGCCATTTTTTAAAGCATTTCCGTTGTGGGCTTGGACCTAGTTGAAGCTAAGCATGTGTGGCTTCTTATGAACTAGCCTACCTAACAAGTTGTATACCCAAATGGTCGAACAATGATACAAATATGTGTGTTGCATTGTAACGTATGCACTACTTAACAGCATACTGTAACTAGTTATAACTTAAGAGCGCAGTTGAATGTATCCTGTTTGAGCTAGTTGGCTAACTGTGCTGTACTTGGCCAACTGGCTAGCTGGCATTATTTTTCAATGATACCATATCCGCTAGCTAGTACCTAACTAACACATATACTTAACCACCTGTGTCAGCTGAATTAGTCACCAGGTAGGTCCGATGATCATACCAGATGTGATAATAATTGGCTAGTGTTCGAAGAAGTACGCTAATGCCATGTTTGGTTTACGTGAATCGAGTTGCATGCTGCACAATTAAACTCACTCATAGCTGAATTCTAAAACGGAATTATTTGGTGTTTTATCAGCAGTCCAATATGACAGACCGCTACAACATTCACAGCCAGCTGGAGCATCTGCAGTCGAAGTACATCGGGACTGGCCACGCCGACACCAGCAAGTGGGAATGGTTGGTGAACCAACACCGGGACTCGTACTGTTCATACATGGGCCATTTCGATTTGCTGAACTACTTCTCCATAGCCGAAAACGAAAGCAAAGCCCGTGTACGCTTTAACCTCATGGAGAAGATGCTTCAGCCCTGTGGCCCTCCAGCAGACAAGCCAGATGATGCATAATCTGAACTGTAGGATTGGAGAGAGTATTTTGTGATTTAGTCAGTGCTAGTGGCCTTCCAAGGATGGACACACAGGCCACTTTTTTCTTTTTTTTTTTTTTTACTTTAATAAATTCTCAGAGCCATTCATAGAACACACTAATCAAAATATCACCAATTCAATTTTGAGTATGGAAAAAAACAATTTTTGGAAATTGAACCTTTGTACAGTGGTGATTTTCTGTGACCTTTTGAATTTTAGCATCATGGTGTTTTGAAGTTGGCTCCTGAAAGTGAATGGAAGCGTTAATATAATAAAAATGCTGTGTTGAGCATAGACAAAGTATTTGTGATACAATTTACTGTGACCAAATAAGGGCTTTCGATGTGGGGAGACACGTGGCTGTGAATGAACTCTGCCTAGTTTAATTTTCCTGTTGAAACATTACACTGATGCCTTTATGGGAGAAATGAACATACTTTCATCTAAGGTCCAGCTGCACTGAATATTTAAACATGAGAGGTTTGGGGCAATGGCATTTAACATTGCAGTCTTGTGATCTTAGCCAAAATCTTTTTTAGTATGTACATTTAACCACACACTCCCTGTACAGGAGTTTTATCAAATTTCTCATATTGTATAACTTGAATGATTTTGTCGCTCATTTTTAACGAATGTCATGTTTTCAGTCATGTTTGTGCACGTCTTATCACGTCAGGATTATACAGTTCCAAGTACTGTGATTATTTCCTGCAAACTCTTGTATCGAACATTCCCCTCACTAGTTTTCCAGTGCATGCTGTAGTTGGCAGTACAAAATTTCCATAGCATTTTAAAAAAAGCATTCAGTTAAGGCGCATCTTCGAGCATCCTTTGTATTGTCAGCTCACTTTAGCCTCTAGGGTTTACATAACGGGGAAAACAGACACTGACCGAAATGCATAACATCAATAAAAAGTAGGTAGTTGCAAAGAAATTTAAAATAAATCTCAGTTTTATCAAATATTGCTGAAATGTTGCCTGTGCCCTCATGATTTAAATAACGGGCCCTGTAGGAATTGGTGGAGAGGTTTCATTTGTAACAAGGCAGGAGAGTACTTCATAGAGAATGCACGACAAGCAGTGACGCGTTTCCTTGGTAACAGTCGTTATGATTCAGAACAGTGACTGATTTGGACAGGGCACATAAAACTTGAGGTATTCATTTCTTGGGGGTGTACTACAAAGGAAGCTTAACATACCGAGGGTGTCTTTGGCTTCACAAAAAACCTGACAACCACAATCGGGCTTAACAGGCATCACAAAGGTGCTTATCAACTTGCTAAACGAATGCAGGCTTTATTAAGCTCTGTGCGCATTCCCAAAAAAACTGGCAGTGTGAAAAAATGAACCAAAAACAGTACAGCACGGACAGCAGGCCTACTTCAGCAGCGTATTTCTCACCTGAGGAAGAGTGTAATATGGACGGATAAGAAGAACAAAAAACAATGAGGCTATAATGGCAAAAAGCACCGTTGCCACCAACATACCATTACAGATTCACCAGCATGTTTAACAGTTAGCAACATACAATGAAGGTAGAAGGTTTCCTTTGGCTTTCTCCAAATGTAACCTCCAGAGGTAGGAAAAAGATGACTCGGACCATAATTACTTCTTACCTTTGCTCAGAGGTTCAGGTTTTCTGATTCTTACACCAGGTTATACATCTGCATTAACCTTGGATACAAGTGGTTTCCAAATGGCAACCCTGCCTTCAATACCAGCTTTGAAGCTCATATTTGCTGAGAGTGGGTCACATAGGTGTTGATTCAATTATGCAATTCTTTCTGAGGTGGTAGTTTTGGGATTTTTAGCAGCTATCCCATCATATCCACCCACTTCTCCTGGTGAGCTTCGACTTGCAACCACTGTTCATTTGGCAAAGGCTATCATAATTATTCAAACTCTATTCCTCTTGCCACAGTAAATAATTTTGCACCTTTATCACAATTTGTCCTCTTTGGAACACTTGTTAGTTGCCTCATGTTGCTTTGTACATGCATATATGAAAATGATGATTGTCAGACCTTTTACAGCTGACACTGATGATTGGCATTCAACTTAATGACTCACTTGAGTAGCTGTCTTTGTAATTGTGATTTAGTCACTTCAGACTTAGTCCTTTTTCGTGTGGTATTTCCGTTATTTAGTCTAACAATGCAGTTAGTTTTAATTCTAAAGTATGCAATGTTCCTGAAGCACTGTATTTGTATGTCAAAGCTGAATTTGATCCACTCTCTTCACATACGCCCACCCACAGCCATGACCTATGTAATGCTGAGGAAAGCAACTGCAAAACTATTAACACTGAATAATCTTGGTGCTCTAGCCTTCCTTTAGTGTATTTATACAGACAGGTCCAGTTGCCAGGGGTGGAGCTAAGGGGGGTATAACAGAAAGCTTTCCTAGGCACTAATGGGTCCAGAGGGTCCCCTAGATGTGAGGTGTGTGTGCATGTGCGTGCAAGGGGGGCCTCATTTCCCTGCACAAAATTTTCAGATCCATCCCTGCCAGTTGCACGTCACAAATTTATACCATCCCTTCGTGCTGAATATTCAATGGATCAAGATGTACCTATTACTTTTAAGCAAACTGCTAATTCACATATTGAACATGCCAAATGAGCATCTATGAATAATTGAACCATACTGCTATATGATATGTAGTTGTATATGTGTTACAGCAGAAATTAACTGGCCTTGCCTTTCCTAGAGTAACTAAAGGGTATAGGCATTCTGGAGTAAGCGTATTCAATTTGTACTCAGGTGCAGACACACCACACGACATTGCATATTTTCATATGCTAATGCATTAGATGAAAAATCTATTCAATTCGTTTTTAATGTGTAATGGCAGCAGAAGAAAGAAATTCACTGGTTTTACTGCTGTTCTAAATCTCTGGAAATCTGGTTTTAACACAAAGGCAAAATGAAAATCAAATATGAGTAGATTACACATTAAGTTTGAGGTAAACTACCCATATCAGGTCCACAAAATTACTGTTCTCAGTTATATGGTGTAATGCAATACATAAAAAGTACACCTCTATTTACTGTAATGCAAGTCTAAATTCTGTAATTGTACATCTTACGTTAATTTTATTATTTTTATTTATTTTATTATTGTCCTGGGCTCATTACACTGAAAACACCCTAATGACAGACCATTTTCAAGCTGTTAGATTTACTGATGGAAAGGAACCAACAAAACCTACAGTACTGAACTGCACCACAGAAAAACAGAGGCCTCTGCACAATGGCTACATCTTCCCATTTTGAGAATTTTGTTTTGTTTATGGTAAGGTGTATAAAATGTGTTAGTAAAACAATTTCACATTTCACCTTCACATACTTTATTTTCCACTGCAAAAATGCAAATAAAGCTCATTGTATTACGAGTAACATTGAGAAATCCACTGATCTGTATGTAATTGCTTCAGTATGTTAATGAGTGTCAGTTCATCTCCTTTTGCAAGAGGATTCTGTGGATGACCAAATATCCAGTCACATTTCAAAGCCTGAGAAAGTATTCACAATAAAATTAGAGTCCAGAGAGTGACAAATATTTCTTTAAATTCCAGATTTCTAGAAAGTTTTCTGGCCCAACAAACCTGGCTGTCAACAATGAAAACCTCCTGGAAATGCAGTACAAAAATCAGGCTTAAAAATGGCACAGTGGCCAGATATATACATGCATCGAACACTTCCAGGTGAGCTGTACGGAGGACCAAAAATGCCAAATTAATTAAAAGACTTGATAAATTAGTAAGTAAATATGGAACGCAAGAAAATCTAAAAAAAAAAAAAAGATAAAATCTGACAAATGGGTATTTCTGAATTATTTTGCCTATTTCCCTATATTTATTTCCTGTCATTCATTTCTGTATTTATTTTTGTATTTCCTTGTCCTTAATAATGAGGGGGCTGTCAATCAAAGTACGTAATGGTGTCAACTTATTCCCATTGGTTGATTGATACAAGAGTGCGCAGATCAACTGTACATGCCGTGCTTCAACACCTGGTTGCTTTGACTACGTTAGTAGGGCAGAGCAGGGCCAAATGTAACATGGAATTCTTAGGCGATTGCACTGGAGTTTGCACAGTGTATTTCGTATTTCAAGTTGAACACTCAGAACTGCCCTCTCGGTCTCAAACGAACTGCAGGATTTCTATGCCTGAATGTAATAGCTGCGCCCCCCTCATTATCATATCGACAAAGAAATAAGGAAATAAATATTTGAATCAAGAAATAAGTACAGGAATGTATATTGTTTCTTGCATTCATATTTATTAATAGAGTCATTTATTTTTTAATTTTGGCATTTTTGGTCCGCCATAGAGATGAGCGAGGAGCATCCAGAATTACACTTGCGGTGATGTCTGGGACCTCCCCTACGTGGTTTGAAGACAGCTAGGTGGGTTCCAGCAGTAAGGTGTGCCAGTGTCCTCAGTTGAAAGCTGTTCTCAGTCAGGGTAAGAGATGGGTGGCTGTTTAGGCAAAGCAGAGGCTAGGACAGTTTGAGGCCTTGCATGTTGCTCCGAAGGTTCATCTGTTCCCTCTCCTGCCGGGTTTTCTCTTGCTTGAATGCCATCTTATTGGCTTTCTTTTCACCTCTCCTTTCCTGTTTGGGAGAAAAAAATCAGCAGTTACTACACATTTTTGATTTAGCTCCACAATACTACAAACGTTGAAGCTTGCTGGTAGAAAACAGACAGTACAGAGTACAGAGGATTCCACACTGAAAGGCAAAAAACAATTTTCCATGGAAAAAATGGGTTCCAGATATGTTTCCACTTCAATAATTTCATGACCGACCACAACCACATTGTAAACGGTCAACAGATCCAAAACTACAAATTGTGAATGACATCCATATTTTTAGCTATGCAGGGGGGTATTCTATTAAGTTCATCCAATACAGGAAAGACAGACCAATTGCAGGGTTCTACACTAACATTTTTTTCCGCAAGGAGCATGTGCTCCTAAGCAGAAGAATTTAGTAGTACACTCATGCATCCCAATTAGTATATGCGCTCCTAAATTATTTTTCCAAATACATTCTTTTTTTTTTAAACTCAAAACAAATAACACTGAAGACACAGACAACAGGCTGTGGTAGAGTGTGAATCACCTTCCGCTCCTCCTTGATGGCCTGTTTCCTGGCCTTCCTCGCCTCCTTGTCCTCCTCCTTGGGTCGCGGCTGCGTGGAGACACGGGGGAGGTCCAGGTCGTTGATCCTCTCCATGCGCTCGGCCTGCTTGGCTGTGAGGCCTCTCTCTGGCAGAACGTCCTTTGGGATCCCCGTCTTGCTGGACACTTTGATAGGCTTCGGCTGAAAACGCAAGCTCCGAGTCAGCCATTCGACACACACGATGATAAACTCCACAGTCAACCCCTGGTCATGATGGTTACTCAAGCTGAAATGAATGCAGGTATCTTTTTGGTCAAGAAGACCATTTTACAGCTTTTGTGTTATTGTGGGAGTTCAATAGCCATTAGCTTCCTGTGTGACATGCACAAAAAACTGTTCATAATGTACCAACAGCAGTCTGCCTTTTCTCTAAAGATGGTTGTGATTCTCTTAGTTATAATTAGCAGTGCTAATTATCTTGTCAACCTATATATATGTCATACACAATTACAGAAGTTGATATAACTATTACCTCAATATATGCCCACTCACTGAATTCCTTTTTGATATTTCATATGTGAATGGGGAAAAAAAAAATCTTTGATAGCATAATGAGTTTCACTCATTATGTTATCAAAGATTATTACATGTTGTAGTGTACTGTGACTTGGTACAACACAATGTATTGTACAATGCAATATAATATATGACTAACCTGGTACAATTAGATTTGAATAGTGCATCATATCAGGTGATCTACAATTTATTTTTTCCAAAACATTGCACAAATGCTCTACACATGAATAAACACAATTAACACTTACCTTAGGTGGATCTTGGATAAGCTTTGGATGGTTATACAGGTTTGAGTAGGTGCCTACAAATATATATACACACACAGTCAAATGTTCATTCAACTAATGTAAGACATAGGTATGACGATCAGTTTAACACATGCAAAAATGATTAATTCACACAAGGGTCTTAATTCAATTTGAATATAACGGGTGTCACCCGGGGTTAAACTGGGATTTGGGCGGTGGGTGGACCCTGAGATCCGGTGGGAGGTGGGTGAAAAAAGGTACAAACCAAAGAATGTCTCAGCCCAAAATAGTTGTATCTTTAATGTATTGTGCACATAATTGTAATTAAGGAAAACAATGTTTTAAAAAGAATGTATACTATTGATGCAAGCTTTTACATAAAATATTTCAAGTTTGAGTGTCATTAATGCTGATAATTTTTTTACCCATGAAAATAATTGGCCATCCCCCTCTTTTATCCTCCCTTTCTTCCTCCTTTATCCGTCTTTCTTAAACTGTCGAATTGAAACAAAATAAAACCAGCGGCGACTGGTGAGCTGAAAATTGGTGATGCGCAAAACTTTCCTTTAAACTAATCATTGATCTCAAACTGTTTTAATTAATTTTCAGTGATTAACAAGCATGCAAACGATCTGACTAAGCAATTGGAAAGGGACACACAGCTTCTTCGCATTGTGTTAGGAAGATTACATGATAAATGTGATTTAGAAAAATCCGTTTTAATCACTAAACAGTGGCGGAATCTTCCCCTATCATTGCAATTAATCCACGAAATAGGCTACTCAATAGCAATACTATCATATATAGCCAGCTCTCCCCAAATAGGCAGTTTTAGTGAGTAGCCTAGGCCTTATAGCCTACATTTATTTTCATTTGCAGTACGAAATTGTGCACATTTTTAAGCAACATTATTTGTGAATACATGCACTTCTTTCTCCGCACTCAAATTCATGGCAAATATCTGCAATGCGTAGATTGTAAACAAAATTGAAGTGCAGGTTTTGTTTTTGCTGGTTATTCTGAAAGCTAACACGGTAGATAACAGACTGGTGTACCTTGTTTGTTAAGTGTAGACTACTTGGTGATTAAAACAGATTTTTAACGGACAAATTGAATTTATGATTTAATCCCCCTAACACGGTATGAAGACGCTGTGTGTTAGGCTAGTTGCCATTTGATTAGTCCGATCGTTGGCACGCTTGATAAGAAAGGAAAAATTACTAATGTAAACAGGTTGAGATCAATGATTAGTTTAAAGGAAAGTTTTGCGCCCAACCAATTTTCAGCTCACCAGTCGCCGCTGAATAAAACATTATGTATGTGGGAAATATTCAATCCTAGCTTAGCTGCTGACCAGCAACCTGATGATTTTGCTCAAGCAATCAAAGTTGGCGTTAATAATAGCCGGCGTTCGTGAGGGCTGTTTATTCATCTCTCTTTAAAATGTTGCATAGATGAAATTACATGTTAATGAAATTACCTACCGCGTCCGCTTCCAAACAATGAAGACAATCAACGATATTTTTCTTTCTGTGACTGTCTATACAAACGACTGTTCCTCCTCAGTTTTTTTTCTTCAAATTTTTGATTGGTTGAGCGAGTAACTGGCTAGAGGGAACACATGGACTGGAGCATACGAAAAATGGACTGGAGTGTCATAGTTATTTGTAAAACTGCCGGTCAAAATTATTTATTTATTTACCAAAGATGGGTGCACGCTGTCCACCCGCGTCCATCCCCAATTTAACCCCTGGGTGTAACGGAACACAAAAATCTTTTGTGTAAAGTGGAAAAAAAATGAAATGCGAAATATAATGTTGCTATTCACTTATTTTGAAAATGTAAACAGAGATTAACTGTTCAATTTCTTGTTGAACAAAGTACGGCGAAATAACACTTGCATATTTGCACAATGGTTTTTCTTTCTTGAGTGTAAACATAGGTAGGCAATACAAAAAATGCAGTATGTCAATATTGCTACAATTGTAGTTTGCATATGCTTAAAAACTGTTCTTCAGTTAGTTCATGATACATGTATAATTTGTATGTATTTTTTTTTTTCCAAAATAGAATTCTCTAAAAGTCACGACGTGGTTCTTACTGAGTACAGTTTCACAGTCCCATTTCTCTGTGGGTGGCTCCTCGATAAGTATAGTCTCTATCTCTGGTTTCTCTTCCTCCTCCTCTTCATTCACAGCAGGAAGTGCTTTTGGACCCAAGTCATCAGGCTTCTGGTATCTAGTCACACATATACACATGTTAATCACTAAATCCACTCAGGCAGGTAAACCATCCACAATGTATTTCACATACTGTACGTTTTAATATTTTCTATAACTGGGGCAAACAGTTTGTTTAGCTTTTTTCCCCACATTCAATTCAGTCCTCGACCAGCACAAAATCAACATTATCCCAATTACCATCCCAAACATTCACTTTGATAAAGTAATTACCACTAATCAAATCCAGACTAACTGATAGCAATGTTTACAAGCAACAATCGCGTTAAATTTAGACAGATTATTTAAGCCCACAGACAAGACAGTACTTTTGAAATGCTGAACAGAGGATGCTTTTGTTTGAAGCAGTGGGAAATGTCACAATGAGAGCAGTGATATTTAATATACATACAGAACCGATTTTCAGCAGAGGCATATATAAAAAATCTGATCTGATCAGAGCCAGTTGTTTAACCATCTCTTGTCATTGCTTGATGATGCTTGCTGAAAACATGTCCATGTGAAGAGTTGCATCTTTTTTCACTGACAGAGTTAATTATCATGGACAATTACAAAGTATTATTTTGGCACTCAGAAAGGTTTGAAAATATATATTTATCCTAGAAATCACCTAGTGATGTTGCAGTACCATTTTCTTGAGCCAGTCAGTTGGCACATTGCATGTTCCATGTTCATATTGCTTCCTTATTAATAAAAATGTCATAAATGAACCACTGAATTGCACAGTCATGACATTGTGGATTTGAGTGCCTACAAGTGACCCCTGGAGCATAAAAATTAAAATACAAGTTTAAATGCCCAAAGTCATGTGATGCAGACAAACTGGTAGCCCTATTTATGAGAGATATGCAATTGACAATAAGGCAAAATTACTCTTTATGGCCACAATGAAAAAAATACATTTCTTTGTTCTAAAACCATGCCGGTTTCCATCTTGAATCCCACTGTTTTCCATAAACATTTATCTTAAGTTCAGTTTCATTTATAGAGGTTCCTGCAGCTGTAGAGAACATAAACCGAGCAGTTGCCCCAAACTCACTCTTTCGCCTTCTGTATGTAGTAATCTTTAATGACTTCCTCCAGACGAATGCTGTTGGGGTCTATGAAACCTTCTAGCTCCGCATTGTCCAGGGCCCCAATCTCGTCATCGTCAAACTGCTCAAAAAACTGAAGGAAGAAGGGAAAATTAAAGTTACTTTTGCATTTGGAACAGAAAAGACCCTTTTCCAGTGTGCACTGTAATAGTCAGTCTATGACTGAATTGGGATCTTGAGATTTTATAGTCTTGGCATTTTCTGGGAATAGAGCCATTTCATTATTTAAGCTCAGCAAACCGAAAAGCCAGGCTGAAAGGATGAGCTCTATTTATGGAGATACAGTTCATTGCCTTCAGTCTAACTCAGCAGGAAGCCCCACCATCTTGATGTTCATGAATCTGGAGAGATGGCAGGGTTTATCTGGCTGCTGTGCAAGACCACTATACTGAAGACCTGAAGTTAAATAACAGACAGCTGTTCCATTTTGACAAATGCAATCTCTTTCAGAGCAGCTCGAGATGATAGCTTTCAGCATTATCCGAGTATTAAAGCTTAATGAGCAAATCTCTAACCTTACAGTCCAGCTCTCACTGCTGCCCAAAGACAAGTACAACAGATACAGCAAAACTTACAGCAAAAAATATCAATGCTTTAGGAATGGGCGTGGTTCAGAACTTTGTGATGTTGTGACTGTTCAAATAACAGTTTACCTGCTGGTAGTTTTCGCTGCATTTTATAATTCTTTAACTGAACAGAATATTGTTTTAAGGAGATTTCCTCTTGTTTCTCACGTTTAGTCGTGGTGACTAATACGCAAATGAAAACTACAGGATGTGAACCCAGAAGTATTTGAATACTGAACTGTTTGATACATTTTCAATTAAAATAATAATAATAAAAATATTGATATTTTGATCATTTTGTCCTGATTTATTGATTCCTCAAAATTTCTTAACGTGCCAGCCCTAGTTCATATCCTATTCGCTTGACAGGCCAGAATGTAACCCTATCCTTTGAATCTTTGAGGATCTACCATCATAGTGCAGATGCAAGATCCTAAATCAGCTGTTGCCTCCCTGATTTTTGAGAGCCACATGCATGTTTTTGTATTCACCTTTGATTAGGTGAAATGGGTTGATCAAATAAGTGCTGAGTGACACCCTAATCCAGCATATCCTGTTGCTAGGATCAAGCAGTATGACGGTACACCAAGGTATTTGAAAATACGAACGGTGTCCATTTCATGTGTCGCATGGAACATGTAGCACCATCACATTTTTTGTCACCTGAAAAGGCTCGGACGATACAGCAGTGACCACATAAATTAAGCATGTTGCATTGATGACTCCCTCCAACTCCCTACAATGTCATTTACAAACTTAACAGGTAATACCGTACCCTGTGGTAAAATGTTGGCCGGTTTAGCGGATACCACCCAACCCTACCTGTTTCTGTCCCAGAGCTGGTCTGAATCAATCAGGTCCTGTTCTAAATAAATTTCTTAAAGGAATCAACTTTTTGCAAACACTGGGGAACATTGCTCACCTTTTCAAAGCGGTCATCAAGGAGGGTGAGCTGCTCGTTCCTTCTCATGATTGAGGAGGTCAGGGAGTACTCAGTGAAACGGCTCTTTGTTTCCTCCTCCGCAAACATGAACTCCTGCATCGCACGGTCCCCATCCTCTGAAAGAGGGCCATTCGAATTGTATTCATCTTCTTCCTCACCACTCTCCTCCTCATCTGTGTCCTCCCACTCATCGCTGTCACTGCAGTGGGAGAGACTGACCCATAAACAGTCTGCAATATGAAAATACTGTCATGTCTGCAAATTTATTTCTTCAACAGTATAACACGGTTGGGAAACCTTTATAGTAAAAGAAATGTGTTTTATAATGAATGGACCTCATTAGAGGGAGATGTTGATAATTAATTTGTAGATTTTGCATTCAAACCACAAATCTCATGTTATTCTGAACCCAATTTTGTATCTTCCAAGTAAACTAAACTTAAAAAACAAAATTATTCTACAGGGAGATATTTTGGTTGCAGGCAGTCTCCGTCAACACTGCAATCCTTACATTGACAACAACTGATATAAAATATAAATTGTAGAGAATTCTAAATACTGAAGATGAAAAGGGGCATGATCACACTTACTCCTCATTTTCATCTCCCACAGCATTGTTGGCCTTCAGAATGAAGTCATCTTCTAGCACATTCTCTGGGTCATCATAGTCAAAGTCTTCATCTAGGGCCGCCACAATATCAGGATCCATATCTAGCCTTGGACCTTAAAAAACAACAAACAGCAAAGATTATAACAAGTTTCTCAAAAGCATTTGTGATAAAATGTGTTATATATTCTTCTTTGTGAAAAATTCCAAGAAAATCTGAGATGTCAATGAAATACCTGGCGAGGCTTAATCTAGAACTATAGCACCACACTGCATTTTTTAGTTATAGTTTATGGTTACCGACTCTGACATTACTGAACGATAACTTCACTAACCACAAGCTCCAAATCTTTTCTGACAGCTGTATATAGATAATTTGTTGGATATCAACATGTTCATATGTTTTTATATTCATAGTGTTCCGAGAAAAAACATGTCCAATATTTTCAAGAATGTCATGTTCAATGTTTTCAACTGCAGACCCATGGAATAACTGAGTTCACAAGGAGGAGCACTATCATCGTCTGATCTTTACTGCTATACTATATTTCACATTACTAACAAGATGTGGTCACTTGGAGCATGTGATCATAATTAAAGCACTGCCTCTGTCTCATTCCCTGATTTATGCAGGTAAATTATCATTTTAAAAGTTTATTGAATTGTAAATAATTTGGATTGTAAATATAACTCTATAGTATACAGATAGTTTTCATTTTTATCAGGGTTTCCACAACTTCTTTAACATCTAATTCAAGGACTTTTCAATGACTTTCAAGGTCAAGCTCCCTTAAATTCAATGACTCAACTTTTTTAAAAAAATTTTTTTTAACATGAACCAGGGTTAATAGAGTTGATATTGGAAAATGCACTGACAAAGACCACTCACCTGATATAGGTGCTGCTTTGTTCAACAAACCCACTTCCTCCTCAAACTCAGATGCGAAAACAGAGGATGGCAAATTGATGGAAACGGCCTGAAAAATAATATTGCAGGAAAAACAACCACGCAAAAGTCCTCATCACTACACGTCATACATATTATTTACAAACGACAGCATGGTTATGAAAAGAACTGAATATATGAACTGAAAAACATTCTTCCTATCTCTATCAAGCTGAGGCACATATAAAACAACCAAAAAAACAACTTCTTATACCAGTTTTTCTTTCTAAAAGCTAATTTTTACTGTTCAGTCCACCATATATCTTGCTTGGTCAGTGGGTCTAACCCAGGGGTGCACAACAAGGGCCGATCCGTTTCATGATAACATGCCAACTTCCGCTCTTTATTATTTAATTAGCTCAATCATATCTTGATCTGACATTTGTATAAGCACCAGCTACAGCCACAGACTGGAAATGTATCCTTAAGATTTTACTGTGCTCAAGTACAGGACTGAAATAGCGTAGTTTATAAAGCTGTCAGAAAACTAAAGCTGATGCAACTGGTTGGAAAAAAAAACCAGCACGAACACCGGCCCTCCAGGATCGGAGTTGTGCACCCCTGGCCTAACCATATTTTCTCATGTGACTGGTGTAGACTGCAGGTGTTTAATCAACCACAGGAGTCACCAGTGTGCAGTAAGACAACCCCACTGACTGAAACCCTCCAATACTGAACAATGCTAACAATGCTAACAATGCTACACCAAACGTTTTGGTACTTAACCAGGGATTCATCTACCCATCGGAACCTCCTGTTTTATAAGGATGTGCAACCCTACAGCTCCAATGTGTGGCTTTTTTAAATTTTGCATTTGCAGGGCATTACAAGTTGTCTTACAGGAAGTGTGTGCATCTCAGTCTCTTCTTCCTCCACCTTTCCATCCTCGGTGACAAGTACTTGGCCTTCTCTCGGCGGAAGGCTGGCACACACCAGCTCTGTGGGCTGCATGGGCTCCTTGAGGTGTTGCAGGTAGTTGTAGTCATCATCAAAGAACACACCAAACTGCCTCTGCTCCTCTTTCCTCTTCTCAGCTTCCACCTAGACAACAGCACCAGGATGGCAAGATGCGCGTTGGCAGGCAATACCACATGTCAACCAGGGGATACTTTTACATGGATGCAAGTTTAGAGGTCTTTTCTGTGCCTGATCCTTACGTTAATCTTAACCAGCTTTACTCAATGTTTCTCACCTCTCCAGTGAAACGGTCGAATGCAAGTATCTCAAGCCTGCATTTGGTCACAAATGTTAATTTGGACATAAGTTTTCATGTTATGACTGTTCTTTCTCAATAAAATCACATCAGTGAGTTTTGACCAGAAACACAACAGTTGTCATTACGTTGTGGCACCATTACAAAAATTTTAAAACATTTCAGAACAAGTATCCAGGCTAAACCTTGACACATACCAGTCTGTGATAAAAACTGGTGTTTCCACTGGTCTTTACTAAATTCAAAATAACACACAAATTGTTCTCAAGAACAAGTGACATAATTTTAAGTAAATGAGGCCTATTGACATAAATTCCAAAAAAAGTGTAAAACTTGTGATGATTAGGAATGAAGATTGTAAAAAGTATAACAGAACATTACATAGAAGTTATGCTTTGTGACTGCTTTATAAATAGAGGGTATATGCACATGACGTTACAGTAGGTGGAAGTCACTGTGGTTACACCCACTGAGTGGCATAAAGACTATGAGTGGCAGTGTTAGCATTCAGCTTGAATGCCGCGAAAACACAAAAAACACATCTAAAATGGGAAAGAGCTGTTGTGTGATTGACTGTACAAATAGATTCAACAAGAAATCGGAGCTATCTTTTTACAGACTGCCGAAAGCTAAAGAAAAGAGAAGCAAATGGATCGCTGCAATTCGCAGAAACAGCTGGAATCCAGGCACCGGAATGTGGATTTGCGGTTGTCATTTTGTGTCAGGTATGTTGGATTTTTGGGTAAAATCATACCTTAAGTTATGTACTGTATTGACTACTCATCAATTAAATATTTAGCATCATTCATTTATATTCTGTGTAACTGTAAAGTTTTTGTCAGCATTTATTATGATGATGAGCCTTGTGTTCTACAAACAAAGGGGGATGGTTAGATAGTATTAGGTAGCCAAACATATAAATTATTAAGGTATGATTTTACCCAAAGATCCAACATACCTGACACAAAATAACAACCGCAAATCCACGTTTCAGTGCCTAGATTCGAGTTGTTTCTGCGAATTCCAGCAATGCATTTGCTTCTCTTTTCTTTAGCTTTTGGCAGTCTGTAAAAAGATTTCTTGTTGAACGTCCATGGACCACTGGTTCTTTGGTAAGTTGTAAGGATCACTGTCGAGTCCAACTGCCTTTAATTTAAGCAGATAATCATTTGTTTTACTCCCGGTTTTGCAGTTTCCTCTACTAAAGGCAGCCATGTCGCAGCATGTTTTGCCACTCAGTCCCGACTGAGGGGGCGTATGGAAAGTGACATCAATGCATACCCTCTATAGTAAACAGACTGCCCATTTCGGAATGGGAACACAAATAGAAACACGGTGCAAATATAACTTGAGGATCGAGCCACTGCCACTAGGTGCATTTTGTTCACAGCTGCCTTAGCATCAGCAGCTACATGCCAATAGCTTTACCTTGCTGGCAGGTATCAACACATGCTGAGGGGCCTTCTCATCAGCCACTAATGGATCTCTCTGGCTTCTGTGAACCAGGTGAAAGGTCACAGCCTTCTTCTTCTCAATGAATGCTTTCTTCTTTCTGTGCGGCTTTTAAAAACAAACATTATTTTCAAAAGACAGACAAAAACTTATAACAGCAGAACAGGTAGATCAGTTGTCAGTGGGTACAAGTTGACAAGTTGTGCACAGAGTCCTGTGTATGTTGCCACTGTTACTTCTGTGAAGGTTCTTTGAGCTGCTGACAGAAAATCGTTCTGGATTTGACATTATGTGCTTGATTCCTTTTAAGATATAGCCCACTAAATGGCGTAAGGAGGTATATTGAGCTAAGTGAAATTTATGGTTACCATTTAATTCCAAATACGTTTTGTTGACATTTGGCCAGTAGGGGATGAATCGTTCTGTAGAAGATGTGGACACATGGCCGCTAAAACTAACTATTTGGTAGATGATGAAGAATTCAAAGCGCAAATTATAACGAGCCAAACCTGCAATGTGTTAATAAAAATGATTTACTTAAACACTTTCAACAACCTAATTGATTCAGAATTCTATGTTTAAAAATTTTGTTTGCTACCTCTTTTTATACAGTTTTTTGCAATATAGCTCAATGTGAACATATGATTTTTTCTTTATAGCATGCATAGCTAATACTGACATGTGGTTTAGAACAAACAATCCCTCTAAACATGCTTGTTAAAATTCTGGGATTTCAATTGTGTTTGGAACGAAAACCAGCATACACAAAGGATCCCCATGTCATGACTGAGTTTAAATACCTAGGGACTAAAAGAGTGAACTCCCTCTCCATTTGGCCCAGTTTAAGTATGGTCAGCTGTCACAATGAAACGAATAAGGGAAATGACAAGAAACAAAGCGGCGGCGGTGAGGGGGGGTCTTTGTACATTTCACAAACTCACCAAACAAAACAAAACGTTTATTTTGCACACACGGCTAACAACTAGCTAGCTTTTGGCTAGCTAGCATGCCAGCTACCTGTGTTGAACGATTTAAATCTTTCTATGTTTATAGCTAAGCCTAAGCTAACAGTTATTTGGAACATGAACTAATGAACGAAAGTGACAGTGGGACCACGCTAGCTAAGCAAGCTATGCTGCTAACTAAACATCACTGTAGCAGCACCCTAGATAAAAAGTAAATACTAGTCTGACATTAGCCAACTAAGCAAGACAGGTTAACATTAGCTAGTTTCAATACAGATACGAAATATAGACCTCACCAAATTAGTTGCCAAATTCAGTTAACTTTGTTCATTGTATTCCAATCTGTTTATTTCGTTAGCTAGTTACCCGTCTGCGTCGAAAGTTACTTACTGTTTTCCAACATTAACATCATCTTAATTTGCCAAGTTGGGGCATTATTATTTTTACCACTGTTAGTTGTTACTGAGCTAACCGGCAAAACATGTGGCTCTTTGAACGTTAACAACAGTAGGGCATTTTAATTCACCCAGAAATACACAACGAATAAGCTAATGTTACAAGACTGGGACATAGCTACCTAGGTAATGTTTTATCAAGAACATTCAAGTACGTACAGAATACACGCGTTTGAAATAAAGGTTTCTTACCATGCTTCAACAGAATATTTGTCAGTATTTTAGCTAAAAATGTTATCCACGCAGATATTTATTGGCAACAGTATAAGTTGGTACCATAACGATCAGAATTTGACTCTTATTTCTCAAAATTGAGCATTTCCCAGGCGGAAAAAAGAAATGTTATTTTTTATCCAAAGCTGGTATGTACGACTTCTCACACGTTGCCTCCGCCATGACAGGACCATACGATCATATCCTAAAATGTAGGGGTCGAGTGAATATATCTGTCTAGCTATGAATCGGTCTCTTCTTTCTAAAAAACAAACAAATGATTTAATACGTATACAGTGAAATATAAAATACTGTTAAGCTACTGCCAAATATTTCTTTATAAACAAATGTAGCTAGGTAAGGTCACATTAAATTCATGTATTTTATCCCCTTTCTGCTTGAATTTGGTTCTTACCATCAGACAAGAGTAATCGGGCATGAGTGACGACCGTCAAGATGCAAGTCTTGGGTAATCTTGGAAGAAGGCTTTTAAAAAAGTATTGTTTTAAAAAAAGCCATTTCAAAATAAAAATCTATTATGATATTTTTTTAAAATGAAAAATGAGTACGGTGAGTAGCATTTGGACAGTGATACAATTTTATTTGTTTGGCTCTGTACTCTAGCACATTGGAAACAATAAATACAAGGTTAAAGTGCAGATTGTCAGTTTTAATTTGAGGGAATTTACATCCATATCAGGTGAACTGTGTATGAATTACAGGCCTTTTTATAAGTAGTTTCCCCATTTTCTCGAAACAAATGTAATCATGCAACTAGCTGCTCAGTTGTTCCTTGACCAGCTGTATAATAATAATAATAATCATACATTTTATTTATCAGATGCCTTTCTGAGCACTCAAGGTCAGTTTACATGGTATTAAAATAGTTAGAAAAATGAGAAGACACTGCACATACAGTCGTACAGTACGTGGTATTAAAAACAGTTAGAAAAAGACAAAAACATTGTGCAGACAGCACGTGGTATTAAAAATAAAAATAAAAAAAGACTTGTAGTATGTACTTGCATTATTAGTGCATGCACAAGAAAGCTCTAACAGTGGCTGATTAGTTGTATCAGGTATGCTAGACATGGAACACATCAAATTCCTTGATCCGGCTGGGGGGTACCTGAGAAGAGGTTTGGGAGCCAGTAGTCTGGAGTTGATTCAAGGGGTGGAGTCTGTTACTGCTGTCTGTCAACACGAGGACCAAAAAAGGTGTTAAAGGTGTTAATGCCAGTCGAGCCGGCCATCACTACTTGTGGTGGTGTCAGTAGAAGTTTGAGTACTGCAGGGATATACAGTACCACCCAAATGTATGCATACCCTTGATAAATTGCTTTAACAGAAGAATTCTCAGTGCACAATCAATATTTCCTCATTAAATATTAACATACAGTGGTCACAATGCTCAATACCCGACACTGCTCATGAACTGGCATACTATTTCTGGAAAATGATAAAACATATACATATGTAAATCTCATGAAATAAAAGCTGTCTGTGCATTTATCTAATATCCATATTTTGATCTAAAATACAAATTTCACTCCACCGTTCCCATGCTTTTGGAGGGCACTTTAGTCTGGTAAATGGTAAATGGACTGCATTTATATAGTGCTTTTATCCAAAGCGCTTTACAATTGATGCATCTCATTCGCCCATTCACACACACACTCACACACCAACTGTGAAAGGTTGCCATGCAAGGTACCAGTCAGCCAATTGGGAGCAATTAGGGGTTAGGTGTCTTACCAATCAGCTCGTTGGGAGCAATTAGGGGAGGGGTTAGGTGTCTTGCTCAGGGACACTTTGACACGCCCAGGGATTGAACCAGCAACCCTCCGACTGCCAGACAACCGCTCCTACCTCCTAAGCTATGTCGCCTCACTGTCATCCCAGTCTTTCCTATGTTCTGTTTCTTGCTTTCCACTTCCTGTTCTCGTTTCTTTAATAACTGAGCCATGTTCACCTATTTATCCATGCTCAGCTGTATTGCACAGAAAAATTAAGAGTATACAGTTTCTGACATACCTAGGGATGTCAATTCATCTATTTATTGATTTATTTAAATAATGAGTCTCTGACAAGGCCTGTACCAACCTGCTTGACAGATCCATCCAGTAGAAACAAACCCTTATTGCTCTTTATCCTGAAATAGGTTTTAATGGGAGTGCAAGTTCTGAATTTATTTATCAGTTGTCTTACAAACAATAATGGAGGCCAACATGATCTTGTGAATTAAGATGTTTAGGATGGGTCAAGTCTTGTAGATTCCAGATGTACAGTAGAATGGAGCTTCTCATTCTCAATTGTAGGGATTCCCTCTTTATAGAATTTAATAGTCCCATCAGTGCCTTAATCCATGGACACCCACTCTGGGGTTGAGGAGGAAGTCCCATTACATCCTCATCAAAATGGAAAACATTTTGGCAATGTAAATATGTCCATATTTCATAAATGGTATGTTATAAACGTACAGATAATTTATACATTGTCCAGTTTACACATCCTTGTTTAATATTGTGTTTACTATCATTATTAAATATGTCTATTGTACTGAATAGTTAAGATAATACAAAGATTTAATGACATCATATAATGACAACATTTGTTTTGAAACAATGTGTAGATTTTTATGTATCAGTATTTGCTTTGTCTCCAACCTATTGGTTTTCCACAGGGTCAATTTAGTGGCAGCCACGAGAGGTAAAATGCTGTTGGAAAAAACACTCTGTAGTAATGAACAGGAAGTAAAAATTGGCCCAGGCACTTGTAATCACAAAGGACATATTTGGGTTTACTTATTCCCAAAGCACTAACTGGCACATAGAGCAACAACAAAGGCATTGTACTTCTGGAAAATTTTAGCCATTTACTCAGCTGTGACCCAGCCTTGCTGATGTTAGAGCTCTGTCCCCATTGTTCTCCACAAAGTTGTTTTGGGCCTCCTTCCCATATGTATGCCTTCTGGAGTCCAGCCAGTCTTGAGATGGAGTAAAGTTTTTCAAAAAGTTTGTCCAGTCCAACTCAAGCGGCACTTGAGCATTATGGTCATTGCTACTTGTTTTGTTTGTCAGAGGTGGTTGGTGTTTGATATTGTGTCAAGCCTAAAGATGTCCATGATTTTCACAGTGTGTGAAGGGGGAATCATTTAGGGTTCTGATCAGTAATTTAGCAGCAACTATTTATAGTTGATAGGTTGATAGTTTACAGCTTTGGCAGATTGACTTTATAGCTTTTGTTTTGTATTTTCCTGACTTCCATGTTGGTTTAACCTTTTGTTTGTGTGTTCTATATTGATCCTAGTAGACATATATTTGCTGGTACCCCCAAATTCTGGCAAATGATGATTCTTAAGTAGGTAAAACAGTGTGAACTCCAGGCCTTAATCTTTAGCTTTGATGTACTTGCTGTATTGATGGTGAAAAGTATGACCTTTATGACCTGATCCACATTCAGGGTATCCGCATTCAGAGCTTTTCCATTCTTCAGTGAAGGATGACAGTGATAATTTCTTCTGTGGTTGGTGGGTCTGTGTTGATGCTAAAATATTCCAGAACTTCATTTGTTGATTTCTTCAAAACAGGGATCTCTAAGGAGAACCTCCCTGAAGTCTTGGTTGTCAATCTTGCTGATTTGAATCTCACAGTTCAGATTTGTTGTTTTTATGCAGGAAATACTTACCTGCTGTATGTTTGCTGCTGTTATTTCCATTGCAATTGCATTTATTTTTCTGTACTGTGCCTCCATTTTTTCAGTCTGCGATTTTTTTTGTGTGTATCTATTGTTTTTTTGTTGTTGTTTTTTCAGGCCTGTCTTTCCCTTGATTGCTTTCCATATTTCTGTGGTAATTCATTCCTTGCCCTTTCCTTTATCCCTGCAAGTTTCACTGGAGCACATTTCACCACAGGTTGTCTCCTCCTGTTCATCTTCTGTGCTTTAGAAAAGACTTGACAAAATTTCCAAGCTAGTAAACAGAAAGTTTTCCATAGTAGTTTGGTATCTTATCTTGCCACACTAAATCTTGGCGTTCCCTTTGTTTTTGGTCCTGATTGTTTCAGCTTTAGCTTTCTGCAGTGAAAAGATGGCAGATATTGGTGACATCTGCCCCTCTTTGCACATTGACATCCCTCAGTGAGTGTCTCCACTTGCCATTTCTGTAATGCACATAATTATCGGATTGGATTGCCAACCCTCCCCCATGATTAGGTTCTGGAGGTTTCAATGTTGGCCTATTAGTTCTGTTCCCGAGTCTTATGTCATCCTGGCAATAGATCACAGTTTCTTACGCTCTTAGACCAGACAGGCTTTGGTTTCTGTGCAAGTGTAAAAGCTATTACCCCATACCAGCAGAATAGGCTAGTTTGGTGTAGGGTAAACTGCTAAATGTGAAACTGCTTTGGGCTTCAGGGAATGATGTCGTCATTTTCTTCACCAAAAGTAATTCACACGTTTATATTTCAGTATATTTCAATACTGAAATATAAACGTTGGAATTATTAAACAGGGCTAACCTCGTTTATGTTAATTAGAATTCAATGTTTGTTATACATTTTCTGAGCAAAATTCAATAATCCCATTTAATGTACACTACCTTTTCTTTTAAAAATAAGACGTTTATTTGGGAGGATAATGTTCAATTGTCATAGTAAACAATGTCAGGATACTTTCTGTGCAGTCTTAATAACACAGACATCTCTCCAAAAATGACATATGATGGTAAAACTAAGCTGCATCTAGTATGTACAGTCCAACAGACAGCAGCCTAAGAATAACAAGCTAAATTTGGAGACTCGGGCTGGCTTGCCTCGATAGGAACAAGAAAAAACAATATGCTTTACCTCTCCCAGGGTGCAGTAGATATGTAATATTATGGCAATACAGTAATACAGTTCTATGACGTGACATAAATACTCCTCTTTACTTGAGGCATGGTGCAAATTTACATTAACGAATACCCAATTATTATTTCTGTCTGATTAACACTTATGGGCATGTATTAATGTTCAGCATGCATCTCCTGTTGAACATGTGGTTCACGCTCACAGACACGGTACGCTGATACTTTTCACAGCAAATAACTAAAATGCGAATATTTACAAATTTATATTCTTCCATACTGTTAAGATTTGATAAAAACATAAGGGATTTGTACATGTGCATGCACGTTGCTCATTGTCCTTCAATCAGGTCACAGCATTATAGCTCCTGAGAAAGCCAGCAAGAAAATAATGCAGGTCATTAAAATGGTCGTCCAGCTCTTTCCCAGCTCTGCTCTGGCTTCTTAACATTCAAAGTGTTAGTGTGCTTCGTCCCTTTGCGGGCAATAAAGATGCACAGTCTGAGCCGGGCAATGATGTCCATTCTTCAGCCATTGATTTTCTGAGCTGGAGACTGATTGTCTCTATTCCCAGGACAAAGCCCAGCAGGGTCTGTGGCAGAAGCTTCCAGTGTGTGAGGCCCAGGCCGGTGAGTCTTGGTCTTGTGCCCCCTCACCCCCCACCCCCCACCCCCAGCAGCAGAATTTTCAGGGGACTTTAAGAGTTGTGTGCTGGGGGTAGAAGCCTTGGCATCAGGGGCGATGGAACCTGTCAAGAGATGTGAAAGCCAGAAAGCAATGAGACTTGTGGCTGACCTTGGAAATGTTTCCTAAAATTCTAAGGGATGTTTCATCAGTAAGTATAATTCTGTAGGCTCTGAAAAAGCACCTTAGGGAATCAATGACAAAGGGACTCTTATGACTTAAATTAAACACATATCTGCTAATGAAAAAAATATAAGATGAGCCATTATGACAGAAATACAAGGTGGTAGAATACTTTTAACCAGACAGTTCAAGGTTAAAATACCAGATAGGACACTACAACAGTAAGGTGCCTCGATCACTAAAGAGAATACGTATCTGAAATATATTGATGGGTATTAAGCAAAACATAATTTAGGTTACCACAGATACGAAAATCTGAAAAATACACAATGAAAGTATAATGCACATTACTATAATAAGTCAGTTTACCTCGTGAACTGTTTACTCTCCTCGTGCACTTCCATTTCCTTGCTTTTAAACTCATTTAACTCTTTTCGAATAGCAGCCTGTGGAGAGAAGAAAATGATGAAAAACACCCCCGGAGTGTGCGGCCGCGGCCAGGGCTAGGTCACTGCACATGTCAGACTGCATACACTGTTTGAAGCCGGGTGCTGTGGTGCAGGTGTTGCACAAACTGCCCTACTTTCAGGAATACCACAAGGGGGAAGGGGAGGGGGGAATTTTGGGTAATCTGACAGAGCTTACTTTATCGGCGGGTGTCAACCTGGTCCAAGGTTTGTCCGCACGGCGGTCATAGTCCTTGGCATCAGTGACCTCCACGTACTCATTGAATCGCAGGATACGCCTGGCCACCAGCTCCGCCACTGTGGGCCGCACGCTAAGCTGTACCAAAGCAGGAGAGGACAGTCTTTATTGGCTGAGAGCTACAAGTAGGAGAGGGAATCCTGCCCTGCACAGCACGATGCCAACGGGCACGTAGAACAGCGTAAAATAGTATTCAAAGGTTCACAGTTAGAATCTGGCTGCTGGATTTATAACACATTATGTACCTTGAGCAAGGAGCCTGACTGCAATACTCCTATAGATATTAAGGCAGGAAATATAGCATAAACTGTCATGTAAATTAAGTCCATTAGGATAATTACAACTGCAAAGAAAAATATGCAACAAATTAGTTTTATGTAGGATCAATTTGTACCTTTAAAATACTGTTTCATATAACATATATAATTGTACAGAAGTACATGATCACTGATGGATTTGACACAACAGACAAAAGGGAAGGAAAATAATTGAATGCTTTCTATGTTGAACATTTTGCCACTGTGCTAACTGAATACGTGAAAAAAACCTTGACATACTGCAAAGCTTTCTCTATCCACTAGGTGGCACAATGGGCATGAAAGCAATTTCTCCTCTTCAAACTGTTATGGTTTTGGATGTCATTGTTTTTGAATGCACAACAGATCATTAATCCATACCAAAGGCACCCCTTTTCCAGCCAAACATTTCAATCAGATCTCATGGTGGAACAGTCTTGCCACCAAAATAAATCATGAATAAAAAATAATAATAAATAAAGAAAAGGTCATTTTAAAATGAATTCAATAGTTTTTAATGTCGTTTAAATGTTATTTTGTATAAATTTATGTTGGTTTTGGGGAAAGGATATCCATGAATATTATCCGTGTTTAACTTGTTATTATGTTTGTTATTTAAGTCACACATAACTAATATCAACTAATTTTAACATAATCAATATTTATCTTAGCATATGTAGACAATCAATAGTCCGTTTATATTTTACCTAACAGACCACGGGGGCATGTGTCCACACACCACCAGGGGGCTCTTTGTATCACAAAACATTGTACACCACATGTAACCACAACAGATCGATATCAGTCAGTCTGACAGTATCAAATGCAATCTGTTGCACATGTAAACACAACTGGAGGTGCTCTTTTACATAAGAACAATAAAGATGAGTACTATGAGTAACAATGAGAGGGAAATCACAGAGTCTGTTGGATTAAGCATTTACCAAAAAAAAAACAAACGATGGCTGCCAAACAAAAATACAATCAAACATTTACGTAGATTTGTAGACACGTAAAATTAGATTCAATCACGCATGTGGGATATGCTTTATAAGAACCTGACCAATAATATTACCCACAATAAAAAAGGCAATTAAATGAAATCCCAAGCATTGTCTTTTACACCAAAATTACACTGACAACACTGTTGTTTCTAATGTCCCCAGCTGTAAACAGAAAATACCATGCCTTTAAAGGTTCATTGAATTACACATTACTGTGACAAAAAAACTGCGTACCTTTCGAGATAGCCTTCGTTTAATTTCTTGTTTGGCTTCTTGCTCTTCTTCCTCATTTTTCTCTGTAATGAAAATGAAAGGTAAAACAGATGCCTTTCTCGGAATCACACCTACTAACCACTCAAAGACTGATGTGTGAATATGCTATATAAAACTTTGTTTTCATACACAAGTTCCAGGCAATGCCTTACATCCAGTTCATTGTTTGGCAAAACCTCTTATCTAGAACAGCTTAAAATCTGTCAAATCCACCCAGTGGGTTTGTATATATCAGACACTGTCCATGTCAAGTCAATCCAATGTACTTAAGTAATAAAACAAACTCTACGCAGAACGTCATCTTGATTTTCTTTCAAATTCATGTGCGGTTTAGAATTGCAGTGTGCCTGCAACTAAACACCAACCGCTATAGGGGATATCAAGCCTATAGTACTGTAAAAGAGCTTTTAACAGACCCCACCACCATCACAATCCACACACTGAACAATATGAAACAAGAGGCTACAAATGGGACCCCATCATCCTCTGTTTAGTGAATCTTTAAAGTGCATACGACTCTCACTTGGTCACTCACAAGATACATTTTTTTACACTACAATGTAGATTTTTTAGTATTACGACCACATGAAAACATGTGAGTGCACACTTCACAGTGAAAATGAGGCCCCACTTCCCCATCAGGCCGAAGAGCCTGGACTACTTGACGCCTCCTATGTGATCCGGTATTCACTTCCTTTGTAGCACAATACAATGCAAACTCAGTTTTTAACCACTTCACATTTCCAATGCGACTTCATTTTTTTTTCTTCTTTTTTTTTAAAAAAGAGAATGAATCCAAGAAAACACATTAAACAATATTGATTTTCCAACAAGACTATGAGGCAAGCAAACTGTCATTGATCTATAACCGGGCATAAATTTCTGTCTGCACTTAAGTGACTGTCCTTAATGCATTGCTGACCTAAGCTAATAAGATGACTGGCGGGGAATGAAAATTCCGAAATGACACAAACAGGAAATTATTTAGCCCTCGACAAAAAAGTGCTGCAACCGCTTCCACTCAGTGGAACTACCTCTTTCTAACACAGTGTGTTGGAGTGTATTTGCATGGCCTACAGTTGTTCTGCTTTTTATTTTATTTTTGCATGCCTCTGGAGCAATATTGAAAATTTGTGTCAAGAAAACTATATACTGTCCAACTGTAGCGTTACTAGAGTGTAAAGATAAAACCATGGGATACAGAGCTGATGTAATTTCTCCCTAATCGTATTAAACTAGATGCACAAATTATTTTCCATGTGTCGAATGGCTTTCAGAAGAAAGATCAGTTAAGGAAACTAGGCATGTTGTATTTGGTAAACCAGATATTAAGTGGATACCGTGAAAAACCAAGGGTATCAAGCTTTGGAAAGGCGACATAACAATCAATAGGGTGGTCTTTGAAGAAATGGGCAGATATCTCAGAAAATAAACTAGCAAAGAAGGCCACAGTGCAAGGGTATTAAAGTGGGCTCTCTTAAAGTTCCAAGTACTCTTGAAGGAGGAAGAAATGTATTAAAATGCCTTTATTAAATGGGCATATCTGTAAGTGGATACATTTAAAGAAATGCACTGGGCCTCGTACTGACATAATTAAAAGCATGAAATGGAATGTGTATTTCAAGACCTACTTCACCCCCATGAACAACTTTCCACTGTGACGTGTAGGTAAGGCAAACTGTTCTTTCAAACATAAGCAAAAAAAAGTACAGAACTCAATCAATTGATGTTTGGCCCTGATTCAACATGCAAACTGCTATGCGCATTCAAAATTTGAAACGAGCAAATTAAACAGCAATTTGAAGATTTTAAAGTTCCAAATAAAATTAACTTAAAAGTGCTACCGTTCTAGAGTGACAAGAGGCTACAGGTATACCCAAATTCAAAATTTAAACAGCAAAGCCTTTGCTTCCACTGATAAACATCAATGCTAGCTAAAATCTATTCAAGTGTGGTTGTCTCCACAAAACCCCATTGACAAATTTGGGAGCATACTGCCATGTTGTTTACTCACGTTTAAGAATGTTTCTCTGTTCCAACTCTTCTGTGGTGGGCCTTTGACTTAATCGCCTGTGGGAAGGACAATCATTTCATAACCAGGGCCCAGGCCATACAGATGTTTCACGCCACGTGTAGAAGCAGAAGTCACTTAACCAATAACGCCATTTACAATACTGAAGCTGCAATCCAGATACTTGAGACACAATCAGAAACGCAATGACAGTTCTGATGAAGTGCTTGACAGGAGAGCTTTCAAGTAAAGAAAATAGTCCTTTTCACTGATAGACTGATTTTTAAGATCACTTCTGTAATCACTAAAAATACAGAACACACAATATGAGGTAAGCCACAATTTATCCAAATAAAGGTATTCGTATAACAACTGGCTGTTAGGAAACTACAAAGCTTTTCACTGAAACTATACAGTATTTGGTATAGTGGCAAATACCTTGCAGCAAGTTTGATAACTGCATTTGAATGAGGCCTCAGGTTTCACACAAGGTGCTACTGAGCCACACTAATTGCGCGAAAACGTAAAACACGAGATGAAATTTTGAGCAATTAATGAAATGTTTGGGAGAGGCGTGAACTGAAACCCAGTGACGGGGCGATGGTGAGCGACGCTGGAGGCTGAACCCTGGGGCGGGCCACGGCAGTGAGGGTCACGGGGAGCACCTCACCTCACCAGCTTGCTTCCGATCTGCTGCCGCAGCTCCTGCCGCTCCGTCTCGGACGTGCGGGGCAGGATGTTCTTCTCCTCCAGCTCCCTCTTGCTGGGCCGGTTCCCCAGCTTGATGGCCAGCGTGTCCCTCCGCCGGATCTTACTGGCAAGAGAGCCTGCAGGATGGACGGGAAGGTTACCGGTTGGAGTCTAGTAGAGGTCTAGTAGTAGGGCGGCAGTGTAGTGTAATGGGTAAGGAGCTGGTCTTGTAACCTAAAAGGTCACAGGTTCGATTCCTGGGTGGGGGCACAGCCATTGTACCCTTGAGCAAGGTACTTAACCTGCATTGCTTCAGCATATATCCAGCTGTATAAATGGATGCAATGTAAATGCTATGTAAAAAGTTATGCAAGTCACTCTGGATAAGAGCGTCTGCTAAATTCCTGTAATGTAGTACTAGGTGAAGCCAGGGAGATCCAACAGCATGAGCATACTATAAGAACATGGAGAAATGTGGAAAAAGTAGCACGTAGCAATAAAATAATAATAATAATAAACCTGAATGATGCTTTTCAAGATATATGAGCTATAAGTCACTTTAAAGAATTATCATCCATCCATCCATTATCTATACCTGCTTCTTCCTGGTCAGGGCACACACTCCATTACAAGTATCTTGATTAATAAATATCATTTCTGTTGACTGTAATTTTAGGCATATAGTTAAACACACAAGAAATGGGACAGAGACAAAATTTTTGTTGTTTTGGCTGTGTACTCCAGTACATTGGATTTGAAATGAAACAATGAATATGAGGTTGGTGCAGACTGACAACTTTAAAGGGGCACTTCACCAAAAAAAATTAAATCAAGCTATGTTTCCACTTATCCAGAGGGCTATCTATCCTTCCAGATAGTTATGTTGAGATTTTAGTTGAAGTTTTCTAGACATCCGCCAAGGCTCACCCTGATACAACTGACATCAATGGGACAAAGTTTGGGTGACGTTCAAAGTGCCAAAAATGTACACTCGAAAAACCCAAATTGCAACATCTCTCCAAATATAATGCCATGGTTACGAACATCCACAGACCTTGTTGTGCACGGTTTAATCGAAAACTACTTATTCTGGTAGTATGCCAACTGTGTATATCCGTGCAAAGTCTCAACCAAAGCACGCCAATATTCTGAGGTGCAGTGTCAATGTTGTTTTAAAACATATTATTTTGACTGTGCCCCAGAATACTGGTGTGCTTTGGTTGAGACTTTGCACAGATATAAAAAGCTGGCAAACTTGGCATACTTCAGCAGAAAAAAAGGTAAAAAGGGTTATAATTCCTACACAGATCACCCAATATGGATGTGAATACCCCCAAATTAAAGCTGACAGCACTTCATTCTTCCATTTGAAATCCAAATAGAGTACGCTGGAGTACAGAGCCAAAACACAAAAGATTGTATCACTTTCATACTACTAGCCTTTAACTGTATGTGCATATTTTAGATATAGATCCTAAAACACAGGCACACAAAAAGTAACAATGGCCAAATGTAACCAATAGCAACACTTAACCAATAATGAAAAAGTACGTGAGTTATGATATCTACTTACATTTTTTTTAATACATAATATTTACAACAACAACAATAATAATTTATTATTATTATTATTATTATTATTATTATTACTTTTGCTGTTGTTGTTATTTTCTTGTGGGAAAGACCAGGGCTTCTCAGAAACAGCAGAACTAAAAGGCAGGAAGGATTCATAAAGAATCCGCAGTGTCACCAAAAAAGGCCATGCAAACAACAACAAACCGTCTTGGGCGCATCAAGCGCCCTGGCATGTGCACAGACCCTGGCATTTCCTGCGTTCCTACATAAAAGGAGAGGCATCCTCGCCTTTGATGGCAGAACAAGTATTCATGGCTTCAGGCCATGTAGTAGAAAGACCAGGAGAGCTATACCAGTGCTATCTCAGCCACAGACAAACAACACAGAGTATGGCACTCGTGGAAAACTGGGATCAACTAAGATCGTTCTAACAAGCCACCAAGACAGATTAGCTTCATGCCTGATGCTTTGAAAAGGATGTGTCAGATTTAATAAAAAAACATCCACTTTTCTTTGATATTGACTGTATAATGTCACTCTCACATATTGACTGTATACTGGAGCGGGCTCAACACATGAAGTGATGTTTCAAAGTCATCATAATCTTCCATAACTGGCTCTGAGCTACTGATCAGCTGATAATGAATATCTTATCAAAGCAGTTTCGTACTTGAAGTGTATTCGTCTTCTTCATCCTCCTCCTCCTCGTCTCTGTAGAGGATGGGGCCATCAGAGTCCGAGTCGCTGGCCTGGGACTCCCTGCTGCTGTCAGGGATTACCGTCACGTCAGGGCTGTCTGGGATAGACACGTGGGCCCTCTGTCTATCACCTGTGCCCCTCGTTTCACTTGCGACCCTGAAGGAAACACATAGAATTGTACAACAGAGTATTGTAGGGTAAAACTCTCCTTTGAAACCCTGTCATTACTGTCACACTACAGTGAAGGATGGCTAATGTGACTGCTAGCATACTAAATCGGTGGCAGAGATGGTAAAAGTGAAATATAAGCAACTGGGTTGCACAGAAATCTAGAACAGCAATCAGATGTCTAAATCGATGTATAACAGAAATACTCTTTCTATGGCAGAAAACATGTAAACATATCTAGGGGTGGGACATTGTATGATTTTCTCTAAACGATGACAAGCTGATTTTTTCTTGCATACTTGAACACTCTTTTTTGGGTGCCTAAAACTGGTGCCTAAAACTGGTTTTAGGCACTGGTTCAGACCTGTTTACAGAACATTTTATCTTGCTTTACTTTACACAGAACACTGGGACAGGAATACAGTGGGGGAAATAAGTATTCGACACGTCAACAATTTTTTAATTAAACATAGGCCTATTTCCAATGCAGCTATTCACATGAAATTTAGACCAGACATTGGTAGTAGCTCAACAAAACTACACAGCTAAAGAAATTGTAACATTCCAATCCATAAAAAAGTTATGTGCAATAAAGTGGAATGACAGAGGAAAAAAGTACTGAACACGCTAACTGAAATATTTTTAATATTTGGTGGAGAAGCCTTTGTTTGCAGTGACAGCTTCAAGACGCTTCCTATATGAAGAAACTAATCTGTCACAGTGATCAGGTGTGATTTTGGCCCATTCTTCAACACAGACGGTCTTTAAATCTTGAAGATTCCGGGGGGCCCGCTGGTGAATCCTGATCATCAGTTCCTTCCACAGATTTTCTATCGGATTTAAGTCTGGAGATTGACTGGGCCATCCCAACACCTTTATCCTCTTCCTCTGGAACCAATTGCGAGTCACCTTCGCAGTATGTTCGGGATCGTTGTCCTGCTGGAAGACCCACCCACGTCTCATCCTCATCGTCCTGGTGGATGGCAACAGATTCTTCTCAAGAATTTCCATGTACATGGCTCCATTAATCTTCCCTTCGATAATTTGCATTCTGCCGGTACTATGTGAAGAGAAATAGCCCTATACCATGATGCTTCCACCTCTGAACTTCACTGTAGGTAAGGTATTTTTAGGGTCATATGCAGAGCCATTTCTCCTCCAAACATGGTGTGTTGTATTGTTGCTGAAATGTTTGATTTTTTTCTTGTCTGACCAGACTACATTCTCCCAGTAATCTACAGGCTTCTATAAATGTTCTGTAGCAACCTTCAAATGAGCTTGAACATGTCTTTTCTTCAGTAATGAAGTCTTCCGGGGTGATCGCGAATGGAGACCATGGCGGTGGAGCGCATTGGCTATTGTTTTCTTTGTGACGACTGTACCCGCTGCTTCCAGGTCTTTCTGGAGCTCTGTTTGAGTGGTCCTTGGCTCTTGGGCTACTCTTCTGACTAACTTTCTGACTGCCCGGTCAGAAATCTTACAAGGAGCTCCTGTGCGTGGCCGGTTGATGGTCGAGTGATGTTCCTCCCACTTGCTGATAATGGCCCCAGGTTTGCTTATAGGAACATTTAGGAGTTGAGAAATCTGTCGGTAACCAGTTCTATTACTATGCTGCTCAACAATCTTGTCGCGAAGGTCTTAAGAGAGCTCTTTGCCTCTACCCATGATGAGACATTTCTTGCGTGACAACTTGGTGATAAATTATTTGTTTACTTGCATTCAGAGGTAGGTAACTCCTGTTTCAAACAGTGGAAGTACTAACCCATGTACTTGCTCCATCAACATGCACTAACCCAGCTGTTGTCATTAGCACAAGTAGGAGAACTAATTAGTGGAATCAGCTGTGTTCAATACTTTTTTCTTGTTTCATTCCACTTTATTGCACATAACCTTTTTATGGATTGGAATTTTACAATTTCTTTAGCTGTGTAGTTTTATTGAGTTAATACCAATGTCTGATCTAAATTTCATGTAAATAGCTGCATTGTAAATATGTTTAATAAAAAAATTGTTGACGTGTTGAATATTTCCCCCACTGTAAGTGAATAAGCACCTGGCAACTATCTGTCTCCTTTCTGATAATTATCTGGCTTTAGTAGACTGATGAACATGCTTGCTTAATAAACATTTTATTTAGCTATTCTGGAATATGAAGACATAAAGAATCCCCAAGAATGCTACGATCACAAACCGTTCATGTCCACTGTAGCATTGCTTTGCATTATTAGCCCAGTGGGGTATGAGGTAAATTAATCTGGAAACCAAAATGTATTTCTAGCAGCCAAATTTCTAGAAAGCGACAAAGTTAAACTTGGTCACAACTGGGTCTTCCAGCAGGACAATGATCTTAAGCATACCTCCAAAGTTGTAACAAAATGGCTTAAAGACAACAAAGTGAAAGTACTGGAGTGGCCATCACAAAGCCCTGTATCCCATAGAAAATTTGTGGACTGAACTGAAAAAGCATGTCTGAGAAAGGAGGCCCACAAACCAAAAAGTTACACCAGCTCTGGCAGGAGGAATGGGCAAAAATTCCGGCAAAGTATTATGAGAAGCTTGTGGAAGGCTACCGCAAGAATCTGATTCAAGTTAAGCAATTAAAAGGCAATGTCACCAAATACTAACAAAGTGAATGTAAACTTTTGACCCACTGAAAATCTAATATAGTACATAAAAGCTGAAATAAATATGTCTCTTAGCTATTATTTTGAAATGACCTCTTATGGAAACAAAGTAAATGCCCTAATTGACTTGCCAAAGGAAATGTATGGTAACATGAAATGTGCAGAGTTGTGAAAAACTGAGTTTATCTTTATATCTTTAGCCTAGGTGTATGTAAAGTTTTGGCCTCAACTGTATCTTAAAATCTTCAGAACTAAGAATCTCAAGAACCAGGAGCACACACTGCTGCATTAAGCGTTCTTAAGAATCTTCTATAACATGTTGCACATCCATCTTGTGCAAAGAAGGCTGGTAGACCCTGTGCCCTGAGCTCATAGAAGAACACAGAGAAACACAAAACAAAGATTTTTGTGTGTCCACATAAGCTTCATCATTATCCTCTTATGATAAGTAGCCTAATTGAATTCCAAATTTTAGGTTTTTAAAGTTAACTGACAGCCCTTTCCTTAGTGGTGATTGTCAGCAACTTATCTAAACCTGCTTCCAATAACAAGACAATTTGCAAATAAGTTCATTGCACCAGAACCAATGTAATCCAATCACACTCACTGTTTGGGGCTCTCTGTGTGGCTGTCTGCACTGTTCGATTTACATCCATCACCATCGCCATCCCCCTCTTTGCCCAAGGGCTCCTCAGGACAATCTGAGTAAATCTCACTGGGGGACTCAGTGAAAGAAGTGTCCTCTGTGATACTCTGGTCATTAGACTCCAGGGGTGACTTGGGGTCCTCCCCAGTCTGAGTCAGCCTGTCCTGCTGGGGCTTCTCATCAGAGCTGGGGGCTTTAGATTTACCCTGGACCTCTTCCCGGACTGCGGGCTCCAGACCGTCTGCCGGTCGGATCTCCGGCTCGGGGGTGGCCCTGGGCGCGACTGAAGATTTGGCAGGGTCTGTCCGTCTGCCCCGCTTCTTCTCGGTCTTTACGGGGTCCGAGCCGCCGCCCTTAGCCGTGGCTCCTTCCTTGGAGTCCCGGTTCCGTGTCGCTGAGGAGGAGGCGGGCTGCGTCGAAAGCTGGGATGCGTTCTTGGATGCCCCCGGCGATTTCTTGGGATGCGAGGATTTGGCTGTTGTGAAAAGATCATAATATTTTTTAAAGAGTCACACATCCTAGAACACCACAGCCAGAAGAGAAAATGATAAGAACAAAGAATACATTTTTGTTTTTGACCAAACTGATCTAATTTGTAATTTGGAATAAAGTATTTTGATGGAGGATCCATTATTCTGAAAGCATAAATCATGCTATTTTTCTATTGAAACTGCCCTATTAAATTTTAAATTCTATTACATTTCTTATAAACAATACATCCACAATGACTCTATTCCATGCTATCTGTGTCGAGGGACATTCCAAGAAATAAAATACAATAAAGTTGTTTTGTTGACTGAGGCACAGGAGGAATCTCAGTCTCAAAGAAAGAAAAGAATTTTCTCTGAATTTTTATCCTTTACCTGAGGCTGAAGCAAAAAATCATAAAAATGTAAGTGTTGTGAAACGCACAAAATCACATGATTCATGGTACTATAATTTCAGATTTCTAAACTGGCATAGATGTCAGCCAGTCAAATTGTGTTTATTAGTAATGCACAGAAAAAATATTTATGCTTACACCGAATCGCATCTCATGGCAGGAAACTCCTCAATCTTGTATAAAAACATGGTGATTTTGTACTGAATCACTTTATGTCTTTGACCCATATACATGGCATACACATCCATACACACTAGCTTCAGGAGAAGATGCACACAAACCACAGGATAGGAGATCAGACAGGATGTTGATGAGCGGGATAGTTTCACTACAGATCCTCCTACAGTACCTCTCACCTGACAAATGTAAATGAAATGCGTGCATGCTGCAGTCATGCACAGGCCCCTGAAATATGGCATGGTGGCATGCAGGATACAATAGCTTGCCCAAACAACACAGGTGACTGGAAAGACAGAAACAAGCACTTCTGTGTCATCTCTTAGAGAGGGAACTACAGCAAAGCTTTATTTGAAAAGTAGATATGGATTTGCTAGTTTTCAATATAGAATCTTTCTTCACTATTATAGATGGTCCTTGCTGCAATTGAATAGTTGCAATGCTACCATGTGCTTCTGATCTATTTTAAATTTTGTTCCCCTTTCTGAATACCTGCCACACAAATTCACAGTGAAGCACAGATCCTGTCATTTCAGTAATAAAGAACCCCACCTAATATTCCCTGAGCATAATTTATCTTTAGTGGCAAATCAAAATCCCTGACACAAAAATGATCCTTTAGTCTCTGTATTTGGCCAACATTTTAAGGATTCTGTGACTTGCAGTTCCATTTTTGCCAACGTTTCACTCATTCAGGGAGTACTCTTTTATAGCCGGCCTTGTGTTGAACTCTGAAACCCCGATACATGGATGAAGTAGAGGTCAAAGGAGACTGGGACCACTTTGCATGCAAAGAACCACGTCATGCAGAAAGACTGTGTCTTTGCGCTGGCCACCACTAATACTCACCGATCCCACTTCTATTGCTCGGGGGGTTTTGTTTGGAGGGCGGGGCAGAGGGCTGCTTACCGCCACCTTTGGGCAACTTTTTGCCATTACTAGCTCCCTCCTTCCTGGCCGTTGTGCCCGAAGCCCCACCGCTCCTTTTGGGAGGTGCTTGGGACTTTCTACTGGGAGTGTCCAGTGATTGTGACGGGTTCCCCTTTGCGACAGGTCTTTTGTCATTCTTCTCTACGGGAGTAGATGCGGACACAGTGCCCCTTACTGTTAGTCAGAAAGCCACAGAGAGTGCGAGAATAAGGGCCAAAGGTTTGGGAGAGGTACCATCTGTAATAGAACTTTCATATGAAACCAAAGCTTATACAGTGACCTCCATAATGTTTTGGATAAAGACATTTTTTTTCTTGATTTGACCCTGCACCCACAATTTTAGATTTGTAATCAAACAATTCACAAGTGATCAAAGCACAAATTCTCAGCTTTTATTAAAGGGTATTTTCTAATACATTTTGTTTTCACCATGTAGAAATTATACAACTTTTTATACATAGTCCCCCCATTTCAGGGTCCCCCTCCATAAAATTAAGGAAAATGACAAATGGTTTCACAGGTGGTTATGATTAGTTAGGTGTCTTCCATTTCTTCTTTAGTGCAGGTATAAGAGAGCTTTCACTATCTAGTCTTGACTCTGTGGTTTTGATTGCCTTTGGAGTATATTATTACCGTTTGTCAACCGAGTTGTGCCAATGAAAGTCAAGCCATTATGCAGAAGAGATATAATAAATAAAAACAAAGACATAGGCAACACCTTAGGCTTACCAAAATCTGTTTGGAGCATTATTAAGATGAAAGACCAATGTTCAGTTCAGTAATCACAAACAGTCTGGCACGAGAAGGAAGACCTCTACAAGAATTCTCACCATAATGAAGAAAACCAACCAAACTCAAGTCCAACAGATCAGAAACACTTTTCAGGAGGCAGGCGTGGATGTGTAAGTGACTACTGTCCACAGAAGATTTCATTAACAGAACTACAAAGGATACACTGCAAGAAGTAAACAAAATCAGGATGGCCAGGTTACTGTATGCAAAGAAATATCTAAAAGAGCCTGTAGAGTTGTGGAAAAAAGTCTTGTGGACAGATGAGACCAAGATTGACTTGTATCAGCGAGGTGGCAAGAGCAAAGTGTGGAGGCCAAAAGGAATTGCCCAATATCCAAAGCACCCCCTTCACCTGTGAAACATGGTGGGGGTATTACGGTTTGGGCATGTATGGCTGTCACAGGTACTGGCCTGCTTGTCTTCATTGATGATGTAACTGCTGATAGCAGCAGAATGAATTCTGAAGTATACAGATCTTATCTGCTCAGGTTCAATCATTCAAACTTATTGGACAGCACTTCATCCTACAGCAAGACAGTGATTCCAAATATACTGCTAAAGCAACAACGTTTTTCAAAGCCCAAAACTGGAATATTCTTGACTGGCCAAGCCAGTCACTTAATCGGAAACCAATAGAACATGTGTTTCATATGCTGAAGAGAAAACATAAGGCAATATCCCCTGAAAAAAGCAGGAGCTGGAGATGGCTGAAGTACAGGCCTGGCAGAGCATCACCAAAGAAGATACTACTCAGCACTTGCTGATGTCTGATGGGTCACAGATTTCAAGCAGTCTTTGCATACAAAGGATTTGCGCCAAGTACTAAACATGACTACTTTCATTTACATAACATTAATATGTCCCAAACATTATAGTGCCATGAAATTGGGGTTATGTAATTACAGCACCAAAACGTATAAAAACACCCTTAAATAAATGCTTAAAATCTGCTCTTTAACCACTTGTGAATTGTTTGCTTCCAAATCTATAATTGTACAGAGCCAAAAAAAATTGTCTTTGTCCCAAACATTATTGAGCCTGTGGTATATCTGTAGTAAGGTAACCCTTTAGTTAAAAAAATTTTGTTAGTCATTTCAAAAGGAAATACAAATGCAGCAGGTTTAATTAGCAGGTATGCTGGTTTCCTCATTAATCTTCTCAATGTACAGTTAAACTGTCCACTATGTAAAAAACTAACAGTGAAAATAAACCTTAAGCTAGGGTGGTGTTAAAAACATCTTGTTGCAACATCTGGTATTGTTCGCTGAAGAAAGCTAACTGAAAGAGAGAGTGTCCTTATATTAGAGGGTATAGATGTATAGTAAAGTAGGAGCACACAATCCAGTTATTCATGTGATATCGGGACCATTCAGCTCAGCTGACTGTTAATAGATCTGTTCTCTTGTGCCATACAACACTGCATTGCAATATTGCATCCCTTGGTTCAAGGGCCCCACAGTGAATACACACATCAAAGAACACAGTATGATCAAACATGTTTTCTTACACTTTCATTACTAATTTGTATTAAGTGATTTAAGTTTACATATCAATATCAGCTCTGAATTCATACATTTTAATATCCATTCATAATCACTCATTTTAGCAGGAACTGTCCACAAAGTGGTTATGCAAGTTACCAGGACCTTATCAGTTGAAAGGGATTTCAGTCTTACATTTACTGTCTGAAATACAGTCTTTATTGCTAGTTGTATGGTTTTGCTTTCATAAATGGGACATTCTGTTTATGGTCGGAAATACAGTCACAGACTCACATGCTTTTCACGTCCTTTTAAGATTAAATCGCCCTGTAATTGTTCCTTTCTATATATTTTTTTGTTTTACAATATCATTATGTAACCCCTTTTGCCTCGTAAACTTGTTCCAGTACTCAGATTACCCCCACCCTCACCCCCAGCCACCCCTCCACCTATGTATACTCAATTTACGGGATTTTTCCATTTGCTGAGTGTGACAAGACAGCGCTGCCAGAGAACAACTTAAAGTAGAAACACAGCAGCATAAGAGAACGCTGTTCTAACACTGGCAGCCTTCAGAGCAGTTTCTTGGCTTGCACTGGCCTGTGTGAAACAGATATCCTTACTTGACCCAAGCCATTGTTTACATAAACCTCATTATAATACATGATCTGGAACATGGTATTTGTTGGTTTCTGAAAGCCTGAATTTATGTTTTTCCTCCAAACAAATGTTTTGTTCTTTACCCTGTTCTTCAGATAAAACGTTCAATCTCCACCCCTCCTTCTCTACCCCATTCATTGTGACATATTTGTTCCTCACATTCTCGTTTGCTGTTCTTTGCAATGGTGCAGGTTCAAGATAAATGAAAAAAAAAATGTACAGTATAATGTAAAGTGGAATAAGGCGCTAAATGTATCGACAGTTACATTTTAAGAAGTAAAAGCAAAAGTAGGCTACATGCAAAGTTACTTGAATTAAAGAATTTAAATTTTTAAAAAATAAATAATAATCATTCGTAATATCCCAAAGAGTTTAGAAAATTGTTTTGTACGTCCTAATATTTCGCTATTTACCTAATTATTCTGTCTGACATGATTAATAAAATTTTCCAAAAATACTCTGTGATGACAAATTTTTTAACCCATCCATCATTTGAAGTAAGAAACTTAAAGAAATTCATTTGTAACATAATGAGGCTTTAACCTGAATGATTTAAAGTGGCTAATACAGACTGGTGTTCAATTACAAGCTCATTACAATTAGGGAGTGGCTAACTCTGTTGGAAAGAGAAAACCTAGCACAAACATGGAGGCTCCATGACCAAGTCTCTGAAGATCTAACAGCGGACTGCACAGGAAGATTTAAGGGCTTCAAGAGGAGAGTAACAGCAGCCCGATGGAAAAAGTATGCAGACTGACCATGTATGTACAGCTACACAAACAAATGCAAAGGTTGATAGGGTCATTGACATCTCTGCTGGATCAACACATGAGACTGCCTGGAGTCTTTGTAAAGGTATACGAGGGGATTTAGCTTCATTTTCTATTTTAAACACTTTTGTTCATGCATCAGAGAGATTAAAAACAGTGGATGTTTGTTCTGAGTGATGCCCTTAGGTCTTGGTAGAAGTGCTCAACAAAGCACAAACAATATAGGCGCCTTAATACCGCCTCTTCATCGTACATATTTTATGTGCCAAAACTGTTGATAGCCTCCAGCGACAAGATGCAATTTAGCAAGTAGACCTCAAGCCTTGCCATTACAAGCTGATATCTCAGCTACTTGAATCCCTTTTACACAAAATGAACAGGTGACATTTCATGATGTGTATAAATACAATATATATAGATCTCAAATACAGGCATGCTTGATGGTAAGGAGCAATGGTTTTTATTCACTAGAATTACCATTGCATGTCACAGATTCCCTGTGGTCCATCGTTAATACCAACTAAACTCTACAGGAGTAGCAGACAGAATGCAATAATGTAATTCCTCTGACCCACACTCAAGCATAGCTGGATGTAGTAATAGACTTTTAGTGCTGGGTTTAGAGCTATCATACACCAAAGACAAAAATGACATGAGGAAAAGGTGCTTTCATTAAGAAAATGCGAGTTGGTGGTTAAATGTTAAGACACACAAAGCGGTACTTTAATAATGACTGAGCTTATTACTGGAAGCTGTTTTTATAACCTGCCGTCTCATTTCATGAGCAATTCATGCTTTCAATACTGTGGCTTTCAAGAGCATTTTCTCAGAGCCTCAAATGTGAAGTTACTCACGCAATGCTCTACCTGTTTTGTCGTCTGTGCCTCCCTGCGAGTCATCCTGAACCTCAATGTCCACTTTGACCTCCTCAGTCACAGGTTCCACGCTGATGGACGCAGTGTGTCCATTTGAGTTTATAGGTTCTTCTGAATCTTTGAAACCAAAAAATAAAAAAATAAGAAATCAACAGTCATTCCTGAAATATGTGCAATGTCTTCATCCTCTGGTGAATCTGAGCCACTTACATGCCCACCAGTCTGTGGATTTCTACCCTGAATCCCAAAGTCTTAGCAAGACAGCACTCAGCAGCCCCCATTTCAAGAATTCTGCATAGAATTGAACTGGATCTTTGTAATCAAAGCCAGTTCAATCAGCACCAGCACACCAGTCAAGAGATGTGGGAATACAGTGCCCCTTTATTCAACGTACAGTTTTCACACCCCATTGCTTATTTTATTGCTTATTTTGCAGTATAACAAAGTCAAATGGAAGTATTTAATGCCTTCAGGATTATATTAAATAAGTGTCCACCCCTTAACAACATAAATTATTTTAGGATGTTAATAGGGGGTTTTAGGTTTGGGTCTGTTTTCTTACAAATTAACAAGGTCCATTTATGTTTGTTTTGAATACATCTGTGTTCAGTTGTATGGTTGCAGAATTAAATCACAAACTTTATGAGGTCTCAGCTGAAACAGCACATTAGATCAGTCACACTGTCATGAAGACCAAGGAAGTGTCCGACTAAAGTTGACCGTTAAATTTGGTATGAAAGAAAATCTTATTTGCAAACCAAACACAACCCATCACCTCATGCCTAACACCATCCCCAACTCTCAAGCATGGTGGTGGTAGCCTCATGCTATGGGGTCGCTTTTCAACAGGATGGACTGGAAAACGTGACATCATCAAGGGCAAGATTGATGGAGTCAAATACAGGCAAATCCTTAAGGAGAACCGGTTTCATTCTGTAAGAGATCTGCATTCAAGTTGAAAACACATGTTCCAACAGTACCCCATGACCCAAGGCAGATCTCTCATGGAATGCAACCTGTATTTGACTCCATCAATCTTGCCCTTAATGACAGCAAAGCCCAGTCTTGAGTCCCAATAAAAATTTTTGGTATGATCAAAAAATTCTGGTCTAACAACAAATTCTCTGGCTAACTAGGCCAAGTTGGAGAAAATTTGTATGGAGGAATGGGGGAAAATCATACAATGTATACAACAACTGTAATTGCTGCCAAAGGCCTATCTACAAACTATTGACAATGAGACATGTAAGTCTTTTTTTAAAAAGATGAATAAAATAATAAAAAATAAAAAATATATTTTTTTGCATCCTAAATGTGCTTCATGTATTGTGCTGGTGATGTAGAAAATTAAAATGTCAATGTATATTTCAATGAAAAATGTGAAAAAGTTCAAGGGAGGTAAAGACTTCCGGAAGGCACCATACAGCAAGTACCTGTCTGCAGTGGAGCGGGAACTATAAATCAATCCCCAGGAGAATGACGGCACACTTTTATGAGTTGGCAGTTTTTCACCAAAAATACATAAGCCACTCACAGCTCACAAGAAACCACTGGAAAAATGTGACAATCTGGACAAAAACCTCTCACCTTTGCTCTTTTGCCTTCCCTCCCCCACCCCACACACCTACTGTCCAGAGAGGCTACAATAAGGGCAGTGTGTCAAGAGTGTCTACTCTGCTTCTACAGCAGCCAGTTATTCGCACAAGTTGTGAGAAACAGGGATCCCCATTGTTATCACCATTAAACAGGTATGTTCTTATGGTGTACCTTATCTGCTGGTACCTTATCATAGCCTACTTTAAGGAGCACTTCATTCAATGTGAACGTCCTGTTTCACTTGCATTGCACTCAAGATTTTGTGTTGTGAGCTGCATCACCTCCATATTGCTTTATCCTTATGCTTCTTTCTTGTTCTATTGCTTTATGTGTGTCGAGGGGCAACGTAACATTGCACTCTGCATTAAGTTGTTTGTCATGTAGTGCCCAGCTATAATTTACACCTACATGTCAGAATCCAAGGAAATGCACTGCCGTCATACGTTTGATGAAGGTATCTTCATCCCTGTATTTATCTGTGCTTATTAGGTTTGTTTTATGTACTTTTCCATTTCAAATCCTCAAAAGGACTTTCATGCACTTTCCCCAGGTCATAACCATATGTCATAACTTTCCACACGCCTAAACCATAGCCACGATTCCTTCATGTACTTTTTCCTTTTTGGTACTGCTGAATGAGAGGCGTGGCGCTCGCAGTCGCCTTCTCTGGCCAGGTACAAATAGGAGCATTGTGCAAGCGCCCCCCTTCAGGGGCCTCCGCTTCCCGCTGCGCGGCTGCAGCTGAAAGGAGACTCGTCGTCCACCAGGCGCGGTGGCCTCGAGCGCCGGCCTGTTTTCTACCGTCTGCGCCGCCCTGCGCCGTCGCTGATGCACACGCGCATGGGCTCAGGGCGGGGGGGGTGAAGCCTGCTGGCTGCCGTTTGTTCCGCTCGCGCATGTGACGTCTCGCGATCGATACCACCGTGACCGCGCTCGCCAAGACCTCTCCCGCGCCACTGAGAGCCGATTGAACGGAGCAGTGGGCCCGGGGGCAGAGCCAGAGGCAGCGGGGTGTTGAATGTCACATGTGAGAAAAGGGAACATCAGACGGCTGCAGCGTAATGTTTTCCCCCGACACGCCAGCGACACCGTTGCCGTTATTGCGGCTGTAAATCTTTTCTTGGACAGCCTAGTTCCCTTGGACATACATTAACAAGGCGCAGAAGCAGCACGGTTCCGCGGAACAGGCCTTCGCTCTTCGTTTCCGACCCTTCCATCCATCGAATGGAAAACTCACCTTGATCGGGAATAAGGACTCCCTTTCGGATCAGCTCCTCCCTTGTCTGTCGGGTGGATATTTTCCTCTCCAACACTGCAGGGGAAACAGGGGAGATTGTCAAACACTATCCAGGGAGTAGGCAGCAGGTTTGTGGAAATATATCCTTTGCTTTAACTGAACTAAAAAAAAAAAGAATCAAAACGATATGGGCAGCAGAGTGAACTGTGGAGTTCAGCAGTCACGGTGTAAAGTCCAGTCCCCAGTGTCCTTCAAACACCTCTTAGTTTTAGTGCATGAGCAGTACAAAAATACAAATCTCATGTGAGTGCCTCACAACACACAAGCTACATAAGCAGCCTCGCAACCACGTTAAGGTGTTAAAAGGTTTAATGTGAACCAATTATTTTGTTTCAAGTGAAAAGCTGTCTCTGACTGGAAAAGAGATACTGCAGTTCTAAAGCAATGCTAAATTGTTCATTAAGGTAAACCTTCCTGACGTATATTTAGGAGGGCAAAGTGCCGCCTGAGATTTCACTCACCGAACCCTACCCGCCCCCACACAGAGTTCCATTAAAGTACCATGGCACCGGAAACGACCCCAAAAATTGGGTCCAACCCGCTGTGGTATAATTAGGCATAGCAAAATTAGAATTTTACTGCATGTACATGCTTTTTTTTTTTTTTTTTTACGACTTACAAGATGTGTGGGCAAATGACGTCAAGTGAAGGGTTGCCGACTGGCTCAACATGTTAAAGCATTGTTCCAGTCTGTTAAGGACAGTGGCCCCACAGGGCAATCTCTAGCACTGGAGGAGAGCACATGCTTTCCTGTGCTGTCCAGAAGTGATAGCACAGGCTGCGGCAATAACGGCTGGTAAAGATTGGGAATTCCAAAAGGGGGGAAAGCATTAAAGAAATCAAACTGAGTGAAGCTGGTGGATCACAGTGAACAACTGGGAATGAAGAATTTTGGGAAACACAGATCAACTTCATTCTGATATCTAGAGTCATCTGTCAAAATGAAGAAAAAGATTTCTTGCATGAAAGTTAAATTTCCTAAAATTCCCATTTACATTTGTTTCCGCTACATACCGTCAGGTTGTTCTGTCCCATCTAAATAGTGCTCAACTACACAAAAAGTGTAATTCTATGAATTCTCTCAAATTCTGAGACATCATTTTTTAAAGCTGTACTTCATTAAAAGTCTTTTTTTTCATTAATAGTCATACAAGTGGATTTCAATAGCCATATTAAAAGTATATACAATCAAACAATATAACAACTAGGCTACATACTGAACTAAACTACACTGAAAAATATGCGAAATCCTTCATAAAATGCCCCTTCCCAACAGAGCCACCAGCTGCAGTTGCTAAACAAGGTCTTAAATGATGGGTTTGAGTGCAAAGTACACTGGCTTCGCATCAAGTGTGCATAGTACCAATTATCTGTGCAAACCTTCATCATCTTTTGAAATCCTCAAAACACCCTCTTCCATTTGTGTGCAATTTCAGAGCATTTCTGTGTTGATTACATGCAACGTAGCAAGAATCCCATCAAACTTAAAAACTAAAAGGCACAACATCACAAATCGCTGACCAAAAATCAAACACGTATTCATCCCAATACTAGGGGATCCGGGTAGAACTCAATGCTGCCCCACCTGTGACCAGCAATAAAGTGATAACACTGTTATTTTTCTCCGGGGAGGATATCCAGGACTTTCATAACACCAGGCAGAACGAAGCGGCCACCATCTGTCTGCATCTCATCCTCTAAAATTCACACAAATTTGGGGAAAAACCAATTGTATGACACATAGTCATGGGCAGTACGCTGACACAGAGGGGATAACCTAACGATGACTGTGAATACTGTCGATTGCACAGGCAATTCTGAACTTTGGGACCGCAGGTACATCACTTCTGTGTTTCCCTTGCCTCAAGCTCCCACAATTCATTGCAAAGTCATGAAAGTCTATGATGACTACAAGGCGAAACAACTGATGGGAATTGCATTACAACAACAAATCATAAGACCTTATAATGCCTCCGCCACCCATTTTATCCTCCGTATTGAACGCCCAATCACGCACAGCCATGCTCATACTGCAACCTCCATGGCCAAAGCGGGGGGGGGGGGGGGGACAAGCATGCGCTCTCCGAAGAACCGTGTGTTTTTTCCATGCCCCAGCACAGACCACCCTTGCGCAGACATGAGTCGGAGGGAGACACCACCTCGTGCAGCCCTTTAGCAAGCACACCGCGACTGCCCGATTGACCAGAGGGGTTGTCTGTGAGCGATGGGACGTGGATCCCAGCCTAACCCTTCTCACCACAATTATCACCATGTTGCCCCTGGACTGTGGGACCCATCCATTTGCTGAAACAGCACCTCAACACGATGAGACATCCAGCAGCTCAAAATATGTTATTCTTTTGCAGAACACAAAATAGTTTTAAAAAGGGACATTATACAAAAAGGGACCCCACATATGATTTACCAAACTGAATAAACCACAGTTAATGCATTCACTGCAGATTATTCCATTTTTAGATTTGAACATGCTGTGTTATTTGCATATTAAAAAATATAACCAAAAAAGCCAGGACAAAAAAACCAGCGATGGTAGTGGGCGATGACGCAAATGTGCTGCATGCATTTCACTGGAATGGGGCTGGAAACAAATCTGACTCACCAAAGCTCATGGTTATCAGTGAAATGCAAAAATCCTTTTGTTCACGGTCTGAAAAAAGGCGCCTTTCGAGTAGGCAGCGTGCATAATTGCCGCCTGCTCAGGATTTTGGTGCGGATGTCTCGCTCTATAAACATTGACTGCGTCCTTCAGCCACTTCAGAGCACAATAACAACAGCCATAATAAGATGCTCAACTGACATGTCTTGCTACTTGGTACCAATTCTAAATGTAATAACATTATACCCTTTTCTCTCCCCCACCCCTCCCCTCCCTCAATCTACCCTTTATCTCTCCACAATTTGGATTTGACAATTATTCCTCTAAAGTCAACGTTATGCCAGCTATTCCCACGCTAGGAGCTCAGCGGCTGGAATCATTCTCTGCTGCTCTCAGCTATGACCCTGTTGCTAGTTTCCAATCTATGGGCCACGCAGTACTACAGGAGAGCTTGTGCTGACCAGAGGAGGCAGATCTCTCGCTGACAACCCACAGTAGCCTGTGGTAGCCTGGAATATTACTGGGACAAACTAATACAGCCGTAGCCAAGGGACCCTGGCCAAGTCAAACCTACTCTACCTCAGATGGAACCAGACCAACAGCTTCCCGCTGCTGTAGACTCATAGTTGGCTGATGACATAATGTAGACATGAACCTGCGATGTCTGAACTGTACATTTAGACATGGCAGTCTTTTCTCATGTTGAATGCTTTTATCAGTGCTATGAAAACACTTTTGCAGATGGACACATGCTCAACAACAGAACAATATAGGCCAACAGATTACAATACGGAGATAATGATCAACATCCTTACATATTACCGAAAAGCTTGTTTTTGGGCGTACAAAAAAATAAGATTGCATGGTGGAAATATTGGCTTTAAACAGTTAAAACACTGTGTTTATGGTCTAATGAAACCTCCAGCTAGAAGGAATTACATTATACAGACAGCTTTGTAAAGTGTTATAGAAAGACTTTGCCTGCAGCCTAGGCTTGTTCATTGAAAAATGTTTATAATATTCTGGCCTACTGCCACAGACTGCAGCAGAGGAGCCTCGTGCTCTGGCCTACCTTTGGAGAGGTCCTGGAACTTGTCGCTGGTTTTCTTCTTCCGCCACTTCCAGGGCTTGAAGATCTTGCCGAGCGAGGAGAGCTTGCCCCTCTGCTTGAGCTGTGGCGTCTGGGCGTCAGTGACTACCGCGTCCGAATTTGCCAAAGAGGCCTTTTCCAGGCCATCAACTATAAATGAGAAGGAAAAGAACAACGATCAAATGACCATAGTATGAGCAAATTCACACATATCTTCAGCAAACCAGCATTTAGTTACAGTATTACAACTTCATATCGCATGGGAGCTGAAATTGATTTCATGTTTTCTAGAAAATCTTTGTGTCTGATACGAAAGTTACAGTTAACTGTTTAAACCGATGTACCATGCAACAGTCCTTAAAACGTGTTACTCCTAGAGGTACGTTTACGAACTACGTTTGCATTTGTATGTTGACATTATACGTATTTATGGAGGTAGAGTAGTCCTGTAAAAGCAAAGCAGTTGAAGAAATTGCATTTAAAAGTTCAGTTCATGACATGAGAGTGATTCCTTTACTTCCCTCTTACAAACAGTCAAACATTACCCTACACAAAAACAGAATCGTGCAGGGCAGACAAAAGCCAGCTGCTGAAAAAAGGTATTTGCAACTTTGAACTACGACTATGTCAGTTTGTGGTTGGCAGAGCAGAGCTCCACCACCCCTCTTCCGAGCCCTCCCTTTCCCTCCCCTCCCCTCTCCTAATCTTCCTTCAACCCACTTCTCTCTGCCTGCGTCTCTGCTCACCTCTGCCTGTCCTGCTGAGACAGAAACAGGAAGAGGAAATGGAGGTGTGGCTTTTCCTCATGGCTGAAGTTCACAACAGGCAAGTCCAGCCAACTGTATTTTGGCAGGCTAGAAAATGCTGTTTTGTTTTTTTTTACAGAATGCAATGCCATGTAGTGAAATAGAAAAGACACTGCTGTTCTCCCTTTTGAAAAAGGTCTTAAAACCTTTATCAGTAAAAAAAGAAAAAAGTTTTTTTTGTAAAGAAATCACTTACAAAAACAAAAAGAGGGCCCTGCTATTATTCACCAGTGTTGAATAAGAGGATCAAATTTAAGTTGAAGAACAAAATCACTGCCAATTTGTTTTATATTTAAATATGAAACTATACACTCCATTGCTATGACAAAAGATATTCAGTAAAAATTAAACCTAGAATTCGAGTAATTTACTTGTTACAACTTTTGTAAGTCACTTTCAGCTTATAGAGACTGACAAACATGTATTTTATATGGTAAACAAATGAAGTGATTAAGTGACTGTACGCTTGTCCACTCCATAGCATATATTGTATATACGGGACACTTTGATGTTGCAATTATCAGAATAACAATCCAATATACGGCAAAAATATCCCCAGTCAAATTAAATAGGCCAGAATATAGTTATTTCAAATGTGAACTACCACACCAGAAATCCAGAAAAGAAACACTGTATCAAACAGTCACAATATTAAATTATTACTATTGATTTGTGATACAATAAAAATAATTATTTTTAATTTAGGATTTTGAATTCATCATTTTTTAAATAAAAATAATTTTGTTGAATGGCATTTATGGACCCAAAGAAAGGAGGAGTTAAAAGTAGAAGAGAACTCAATCCATGACTTATCAAAAAATGTAAACGTACCAGAGCAGAAAAGAACCAAGTCAATGAAAGAATATCATTACAATAAAACATTTCTATTCATCCCCTGCCCTAGCTTATAAAACAAAATGTTAACCCCCTTTCTGTGGTCCTGTTCTACCAATTGACTAAGCAATAAAACTAAAGTTTAAATGTTTCTAGCTGACTGCTGGAGAGACTTTAAATCCACTTCCCAATGGAGGAAGAAGGGTTTAAATATAGATGTGGACGTGAACACTTCAGAACAGAGTAGGCCTCTACAGCTGTACAAATAAGACAACTCCATCGAGAGGGAGGGGGTGTAAAACAGCTATCCAAGTTACTGACTCACTCACGTTTTTCACTGGCTAAGCCGGAAGAAGGGGGGTACTTTGAGCACAGTCTACAATTTTACTGTCCATGATGGCATTCGCACATGCCCCTTTAGTAACAATTACTTAGTGTTTTGTGTCTGGAAATACTTGTAAGAAACAGGGGCATTCACTTTGTTTTACGAACTACATTAAATTACATGACATACAATGGTACACCTTATGTAAGATGGACCACATGTCAGTGCTGGTATGCCTATTATAAGTGGACTCCAAAGCAGCATGAGGAGAGCTCTGCAGTCAGGAGAGACAGAGTTCAACGGTCAAAACTCAAGACACCCTTCCCAGCCTCCCATAACAAGGCTGGATCAGGTTACCAGCCCTGGCGCACCGCCACGGCAACCACTGAGGAGGCCCAGCAGCCCAGCTCAGCCACAGCCACAGCAATGCTAAGTGGCCCCATAGTGCTGGGGGCATGGGGAAGGGGGGACCCACAAATTTGAGCCAAAGCTTGCAAGTACACGTGAGGGGTCAGAAGCCCGAGAGAGATGGCTGCTGCTTGCAGTCAGACAAAGGGGTTTCATTAGAGGCTGCGTGCTACGTGACAGCACAGCGAATCTTCTCCTGGGCACTGTTCTGAGCCCTGCATGCTTCTCACAAGTGCGACAAACACGACTCTGAATGGCCCAACGGAACTGGGATCTGAGGAGTACACATCCACCTCATGGTATCTGTGCAACATCAAGTGATTTCCCCCTGGGATCAATGTTCCCCTAGGATGCTCCTTACTGACCTCAAGGTTTGGGATTATACACAGAGAAGCTGAAAGACCTCCTTCAAGAGGTACAGTCTTTGAACTCGCTGGCCTGGGCCCTTCATGGCTACAAAGTGCATGGGTCATAAATATCTCACAGCCTTCAACTGACAACATTAAGGATGTACAAGGATATACTACAGGGTGGCAGTGTAATATAGGCTAATGGTTAAACTAGACTCATAACTCAAAGGTTGTAGGTTCAATTCCCAGGTGGGCCCTTTAACCAAGGAGCTTCAGTAAATGTCCAGTTGTATAAATGGATTGTACGTAAAAACGTGTTAAAAAATCCAGCTGGTCTAGCAGTCTGCTAAATGCCAAAATGTAATGTGATATAAAGTGAGCGTTAAGAATACAGTCAGCCTTTTCTCAATTCAGCCTCATCGTATTATCAAACAAACAGGTCTGTTTCATAGTAGGCTATAAGCGCACCAATTTGAAAGTTACTGTAGCCATCAACATAGAAAGAGAGAATATAAAGTATTTATTTTTCCTCTTACAGAAGGAAAAGGCAGAAAACATGCTATAACACACATACTTTTTCCCAACTAACATTGGCAAAGTCAACAACGTAATCAATAATCTCTACCAATTCACTATTTGACAGTGGCCTATGGTTGTGTCATGAGACAAGGTTTACAATGAATACTGTTGTAACTCCTATACAACATCAAAAGTATTCAAAATAAGATTCAATGGACTTCAAATTACTAGGGTTAAAAACACCTTATCCCTATTGGAATTCATTATACATGACATTTCCAAAAGTATGTGGACACCTGAAAATCACACCCCTATGTACTTGTTGAACATCCCATTCCAAAACCATGTGCATTAATATGGAGTTGGACCCAATTTTACTGCTGCAGTAGCCTCCACTCCCCTGGGAAGGCCTTTCAGTAGATTTTGGAACATGGCTGTGGGAATTCGCTTCCATTCAGCCACTAGAGCATTGGTGAGGTGCTGGATGCTGGGCGTAAGGCCTGGCTTGCAGTCGGCATTCCAATTCATCCCAAAGGTGTTTAATGGGGTAGAGGTCAGGACTCTGTGCAGGCCAGTCAAGTTCTTTCCCTCCAAACTCAGCAAACCATTTGTTCAAAGACCTTGCACCGGGGCACTGTCATGCTGAAACAGGAAAGGGCCTTCCCCAAACTGTTGTCACAAAGTTGGAAGCACACAATTCTCTAGAATGTCATTGTATGCTGAAGCATTAAGAATTCCTTTCACTGGAACTAAAGGGCCTAGCCCAAACCATGAAAAACGACCCTAGACCAATATTCCTCCTCCACCAAACTTAACAGTTGGTACCACTCAGGCCAGTACACTTGGCACTATGCATTCCACCAAACCCAGATTCGTCCATCAGACTGTCAGATAGTGACGCGTGATTCATCACTCCAGAGAACGCAATACCACTGCTCCAGAGTCCAATGGCGGTATGCTTTATACCACTCCAGTCGATGCTTGGCATTGCGCATGGTGATCTTAGGCTTGTGTACGGCTGCTAGGCCATGGAAACCCATTTCAGGAAGCTCTTGATGAACAGCTCTTGTGCTGACGTTGTTTCCAGAGGTAGTTTGGAACTCAGTAGTCAGTGCTGCAACTGAGAACGGATGATTTTTACATGCTACACACTTCAGCACTCGGCAGTCCCGTGCTCAAGATAGTTTTCAGAGCACAAAGGAGTCACTGACACTGATATATGAATATGGATTTGTATGAAATATGATGTATACATTCCAGATGGAGAGTCAGAGAATAAAGGAGCAGTGCCACAAACGTGTTGTGTACAATTGGGAAAAGATTGCAGTTTGTGAACTGGAACCACAAAGACTAAGAGCTAACAACCTCCCACAGCAACTGGGAGGCAGATTTTGGGACTGAAAACATCCCACATCTACAAAACTATCTTTGTGGACTGGGAACCTCCAATGATAACTGAAATTTCTTTCTGGACTGAGAACCTCCCACTAAACTTTCTGGACTTGGTCTTTTGATTGCAGGACACCATAGCACTTCTGAGGTCTAAAATTCCTCACCACTGCATAATGCCGAAGGATATAGAGAGCAACTTTACAGCTCACTGTTGTCTTGCAATGTTCAACACTCCTGCTCATTGAAACATCTTTCCAACTTATGCATGCATGCAAGTCATATTAAGTATAATAACAGTTTTAAAACTAGAGCTTTCATTTGCTGCATTAGGAGATTAATGATTAAATAAGTACTCTATATTAACAGCACTTGAATGTTTTATGTTTAAGAAACTATGTAACCGATGTTCAGTAATACTTCGGAATCGTTTTGCATGAAATAATTTGAAAAACAAAGTTTGAGATTTATGCCACTTTGATTCATATGAATGTTATGCTTTGGACTGATTTAGCCTACTTAAATTCAATGTGTACTGTGCCGTCACATTGATAAGCCTTATGACTGTTTAAGTGAAGTTATTAATTACGTACACATTTTCAGCAAAAGAAAGACTTCAACACCACCAGTTCGACATCATTCCTACCTGCAAGACTTCTGGAGTACACTGCCACACCTCTTCATCAGAAACTAATTGCCAACCTTCTTGCTAATGTCATCAAATAAAACATGATTCCAATCAGAGTTTTTGAAAGTGAAACATTCAAAATATACTACTGTGAATGTATGGATCCAAGTTACCCAGCACTGTCTCTGTAAATCATGCCAATGTCAGCCTCCATCCTTAATCACCACAAGATGAAGGTGGCTGGTAGCCTTATATCTCTTTTTCAGTCTGCACCATATGTCTGTCTCACTCTGGATCTTTGGTTCAGTTGTCAAAGTCCCAGACAGGCGACTTCCTCCAGGAATGGACACAGAAGCACATTGTGGACCTCTACAAGATATCTACCAAGGTCTGCACAGACTATTCAGCTTTCTTTGAAAACCACGAGACCTAAGAGTAAGACATCAGTGATGATACTGATAAATGTCTGCACCAGTCAGATTTTAATCAGGATATGTTTTCTCTCCGTAGGATGTTTTGCTCAAACTCAGCAGTTTACTGTTGATGATGGTCTTAAATTTAATTTGGCTCATTTCAAATGCTTCCAGCCTTGAGTCCCACTGCCAAACAGGACATCTTGATGTACGACAATTACTTGCAATCCTGGAACTGCTACCCATTGGAATTCCCAGCTGAATATTATTTAATCTGTACACAAAGCAGATGAAGCAAAGCTTGGCACGTCAGTCATGAAGCTATCCATGCCAGCATGCATGAGATAGATGATCATGCCCTTTGAGATCACTACAGATTGTGTATATGGGTCAGACATCATAACCAGCAGCAACAACAGTGCATGCTTAAGGAGACTCAATCACTTGAGTCACTGTTTCTCAATGCACACCAGCAAACCCATTCAGAACTTGAGATGCACTTGATTGATAATGCACTACCAAATGGTATGTTTTACATTCACATTTCAAATTGCCACATGCAGCAACAGTCTTGAAGTTCTGAGTCAGACAGATGAGCTCATCACAGCACAAGAGTTACCCATGAAACCCCCGCTAGTGCATAAAACATGTTTTATTTTTAAGGATCATTCAAGTTCTTCAAACGCCTCAGATGGCAAGACTGACCACAGAGAAATAAAGGATTCCCTCAGCACCTCAGGCCTTCCACCAATAGCTGATTCTCTGCAATTCTGGAAAGGGGTTAGAAACGCTTACCCTGTACTTAGCAAGTTAGCAGCTGAGCACCTTCATGTGCCTTCACCCTCTGCTGCTGTGGAGTGCCTGTTCAGTACTTGCGGGTGGAGGTGGGTAGCAAGCATACAGGCCATAGCATAGGGCACTGCTCATATGTTGACCTGTGTGGCTTGAAGGTGCAAACTTTTGCAAACTGTTCTTGTCTGTTGTTCTTGTTGGACCGCACTTTTAAAGACAAGTATAGGTCTATGATTTATATCCCTCATGCTTCGGATTAATGATCAGTCGTGACAAAATGATGACACACAAACTTTTGAATTATTCTATTCCTTGGCTGTACTGAGGGTTTCTACTCATTATCTGGCTGGGACACAAATGCAAACCAATGTCATATACTGACCAGAGAATCCATTGTAAGCCTACAATATGCCGGAACAAGCATGATAGCCAAACTGGACGAGCAGGAAGAGGAAACATACATCACGAGCAGGAGTACTGAAATACATATAGGCCTACCCTCACTTTCACAAATGGTTTGATAATGTTTTGACTGAAGACTTGGTAATTGATACCCCAGTGTGCCTTGAGAGAAACAAAATCAACCCTGGTAAAGAGAGAGGTAGTGCAGACCATTTACATGTGCATCGAAGCTGGGGGAAGACCATACTAGTACGTGAAATGCTTTGTCACCCAGATATTTATGAGCTACTTATGGTATCTTTTCATCCATTCCATTTCCTACATGAATTTCTACAGCCTCTTATTTTTGGTCTACATCCAACCCCACCTTAATGTCAATAAAGCCGCTGAACAGAATTTTAATGCCATCAACAAATTAGACTCCATCTCCACTGATGCTCCCAAGTTCATCTGAGGTAATTCAAACCACTGCCCTCTGGAAGGTGTTTTAAAAACTCAACTCAAAGTAAAGCCCTGGAAGAGAGATATGGTTCCCTTCTGGGAGCTTACAGGTCATTTCTCATGCCTGGACTTGGTGTCACTGACCATAATTCCAACTTGTTGGCCCCTGCTTACATGCCAGTAGTCAAGTATGCACAGATTGTTGTGAAATCAGTTGAAACTTAAGCACAGACTAGCACTGACTCCCAGAAAAGTTGCCTTAACTGTACCAACCTGGATTCCCTCAGAAAGTCATTTTCTGACCTCAATGAGCAAGTTGATGTTACATCATCATATATCACTTCCTGCATTGATGAAGAAATCCCCTTTAAGTGCATCACTACAATTCCAAACAACAAGCTATAGGTTACAAAAGAGCTCAAGCAAGTAGGAGGTATTCTATTATGTAACAGTCTTCGCAGTTTGATGCCCTCAACTACCTGCTTACCCCTAAGAACTCACTGCAAATAATTACTTGCACTGTCACCAAATGGTTCACTACAAGGGTGCATCCTGTCTCCCCTATTATTCATCCTATACAACGATGACTGTCACAGCCAACATGAAAATCATCATATAGCATCAAGTTTGCTGACGACAGTGTTCTAGTCTCCCATATCTTAGAGCCTGGCCAAACACAGGGACCCTCTCTAGCTGAGTTTGACAATTAGTGTGATTCTGTTACCCCTAGGTGTATGTTTCAAAGACAGAGAAATGAACTTCGAAACAAATAAACACAACATGTGCATCATTCCCTCTACAATTCGTGGTGAAATGGCCAACAAAGTCTGCATCTACAAATACCTTAGAACTGTGATTGCATCCACAAATACCTTGGGAACCCCCACCCTCCCCCCCCCCCCCAAGAAACCCGAAGGAAACCCATGCAGGCACTGGGAGAACATTCAAACTCCACAGATAAAGGCCCCAGCCAGAATTCAAAGCTGGGACCTTCTTCTCCTGCACCACTGTGCTGCCCATTTAATGCCTCCCATACATAGGCTAAGTGGACTTCTAGACAACTAAAGTCTGATGAACTCTCACATTTAAAAAAAAAATATGTTCTAAATTATGCTTTTTTTTTTTTTTTTTTAGCCCTAGAGGTGTGCACATCTTAAGATTCTGCAAAGATTGGGGATCACACACATTACACTCCAACAGGATTAGTTTGGAGATTTTTATCTTAGCCCTCCTCTTCCTAAGGGAAACTCACAAAAAGATCTTCTTGGCATCTCCATGTTCACTCATAGACATGCATATTTAATTGGACAGGAAAGCACGCCTTCAGCTATCCTAAGCTAGTGAAGCCCCGGAAGTAAGCCTGTACTGCGCACGCTGAGGGCAAAACATTGGAGCTCCCATTAAAGTGAACGGGGAATCAGATGTTTGAAGGCAAAATAAAACTTACCCTAGGTATTATAAATCTTGCTTAATGACATTTTGTATGAAAAACAGATTGTGAAAATACATAATATGTAATAAAATCTGAAAATATTATAATAAACATTTTCTCAAAACATCTGAACAACAAAAACTATTGTTTCACAAACTGAGATGCATAATTCCCTTTGGTCCTCAACATGCGCAATAGAAGCTGTTTCCCATTACTTCCTAGGCTTCACCACCTGGCCCCTCCTACCTGCTCCAGTTTCTATGTAAACTCTATGTGTTGACAACTACAGCCTTGTCACAACCAGTGTGCTGACGTTAGACAAATACAGTGCACCTATTGACTGTAAGCAGTAGGATTATAAATCGCAGCACTGACCATCACAAAACGTTTGAGCCTTAAGACTTAAGATAACATTATACATGTTTGATTTTGTTAGAACGGTCACGATGAGAAAAAGACACAAACTAATGAAATCTCACACTACTCGTCAGTCATGATGGGGGAAAACACTGACTGTGGAATTTCTTAAAATATGTCAAATACATGTAAAGCCAGCATAAGATGAACAGAAGGAAATGCAACATTGTTCCCAAAGCCACCAAGCTTTTAAATAACAAGAAAGGTCAATGAAGGACCAACCACTTGGCCACTCCCCCACATTGTACCTGCAACTTTTTAAATAAATTGATTAGGTTTTAATAAAAAAATATATCTTAAGATATATCTGAAGATGACTATGAACTGTGATGTCTATATTTTAAATGTCTGTATGTTCTGCGTAGCTTGTTTGCACTACATGCCTTTTAATTGGCCATGTAGGATAAATAAAGTATTTTACTTGAATTGTAAAAATTCAAAAAAAATCTTTTTTGGTTTCTCTGTTCAGTACAATTTAAAAGTAAAACTACTGAAAGCATGTATGCTAAAATGTCACTGCAACACTCAGGCCAGGTAAAGGGAGTAGAGAGTTTTCTGACTGTCATTCTGCACCTCCCCACCTTTTCTGCATGCATTCTCTGCCTTTGTCTGAATTTCACTGTGAGCACAAGCAACAATTTCCATTCCATTTTCCTTGAGATCTGGCAACATATTCTGGATTCAGTTTCCAACAAAGGCAACACTTGCTGACAATATATTTTTGGTGGCAAAAAACAGGTTTATTTGGTCTTTGGACAAAAGTGAGCATGCAAAGAACTCTCCGTGGGGGGAGGGTGAAAAGCCTATATTTAATTAGCACTACCATCTGCTCAAACACTCTCATCCCAAATAAATTATGAAGCGATTGATTCAGTTCACAAAGGAACAAACAATAGCACTGAGGCAATAAAGGAAAAAAGGAGAGACTGTAGCCACACAATGACATTCACGCTTACACTGGCATGAATACAATATATAGGTGTTGTACAGGGAGCACTAAAAACAAACCTCTTTATTTTCCTGTAAACAGCATTGGCCTGAACAAGGCAAACATCAGTTCCATTTTTTTCCACTGGAAAGCACATTCATAGAAGCTACAAGATGTAGACATGATCCTTACCAATATCAACCGTTTGGAACATCCTTAAGAACAAAGAGAGCACTGGAGAGCTCAGTAATCACAAATCACACAGGTATTGGCTCACTTGAGTTCAGTGACAATGTACATGCAGAGAGCAGCAGCAGAATGAATTGTACAGAAGCATCTAATCTGCTCATGCTCAAGCAAATGCCTCCAAACTCATTGGACAGCGCTTCATCCTACAGCAAGACAATGATCCCAAACATACGGCTAAAGTAACAAATTTGTTTATCAAAGCCAAAAACTGAATTTCTGGCCAAGTCATTCAACCAATTTGCATCCAACTGAACATGTTTCATACGCTGAAGAGCAAATTTAAGGCAACTAGCCAGTGAAACAAGCAGGAGCTGACAATGGCTGAAGGACAGACATGGCAGAACATCACCAGAGAAGATACTTAGCACCTGGTCATGTCTATAGTTCACAGACTTCAAGTAGTCATTGCATGCAAATGATATGACAAAGTAGTACGTGTACTAAATGTGACTACTTTCAATTACATAATATTCATATATCCCAAACATTATGGTGCCCTGAAATGGGAGGGTTATGTATAAAAAAAAGTGCTGTAATTTCTACATGGTGAAATCATGTTGTCGTTCTGGTACCAGCACCTGCAGTAGGGCCGACTGAGAGGGATAAGGACATCAAGTGACATCAGGAAAAATGATGGGCGCAGCAAAGTCCCCAGTCGTATAACCTAGGGAAATAAGACCTCCTGAACTTTGGCCACAGTGTATCAGGCTTCCTCAAAGACACTTCATCTGAAGGGCTTCTCTCCTGGTAATGCCACAGGCATCACTGGTCAAAGCTCGTGACTTCAACAGAGAGCCATACAACTTGAACAAATTCAAATGAATTTCTCTTATTTAGTCGGAAAAAGTGACAGTCCTAACGTCTATGGGAAATCAGTCACGACAATGTATTTTTTAAATCAGTGTTGTGGATAATGTGCCCTTACAGCCACAGCAACATGATACGACTATACAATACAGTGGCTAGGCATATCTCTCACGAACAACAAGCAGTTGGCTGCAAACAGCTGGTGTGTTGCACAGATGGACTAATGCAATAGAAGCCCAACGATCCCCGGCCAACTAAAACCCACCCTACCATACATGACTTCCTGTCATAGCTGGTTTATAATATAGCTGAGGCAGAGGAGAAAATCTGTGACGATGGGGCCCAGCCTGCATTTGTGCCGAATGGCTATACCTATTGTGTCATTCATGAGACCCATGTGTGTCATTTACTTAACTCTGAAACAAGCAGTTACATATAATTTACACTGAAACCATGCATCTGTAACCTGTCGCAGCATACAAAGACAGAAGTCAAGAAAAATGAATTCAAGAGGTATTTTTCATTTTGTTTTGAGGAAGTAGAGTGTTCACTGCCAATGAGAATATTTTTTGCAATGGCGAGATGATGGGTCTGAATGAAGGGGAAGTTTCATTTTAGCAACCCCCATGATGCAATGAGTAACAGTTGCTCTGCAGAGCAGTAGAAGAGTGCAGGACTGTCATATGCCAAACTTCCCTGCACCAATGGCTTGATTTTCCCTATAATACACATTTTCCCACATAATGTACTAGCAGGAAAGAGCTACATAATTTACAGCAGTAATATTGGTACAATATTTTATGATGACAAACTTTAGATGGTAGAACTCTGGACTGAGAACAGTTTGATTTCTTACTGAGGCCATCTCTTCTGATTCCAAGACAAATTGCTTTGAAGCCAATTTTACTGTCCCCTAGTGTGAAAGTTAGAGTACTGTTGAAGCCACATAGGCAGAACCTGTGTTGGAGTAAGCTGGTAAGTCCGTGTGCATAAGATATTTTAGATAACTTTATGATTCATGGCACAAATATAACATCTTCATAAAACTGTATTTTTTATGCCCTTAACACTTAAAGTGGTTTTATTGTCTTTTTTATAACAGGGGCAGGAGCCAGAAGAATTCACTAAGTTAATCATACTAACAGAAGCCTGTTCATAAGCTAACTTATGACAACACTTTTCAGTCTGATAATGTAAAGCCACTTTTTACAACTTCCCTTTTACGAAAGCCCTTCAAAGTGCTGAATATGAATACATGACCATTTACATTATCAAGTTATCTGCCAGGAAGAAACCACTTGACAGTACAAATTTCAGAAACGTGATTTAGCTGGTAGTCATCAAATGTACAATCTGTAATTTGGTAATGCAGTAATTTAGTCTCAAAATTAGGAACATTGTCTGGCAATCTGCTTGGCTGTGATGATCCATGCAGCAGTGATCAAGAGGCCCAGTGAAAGTACAGATACACATTTGCTTCACACAGACTCCGACTCCAAGCTGCCGACAGAGAGAAAACACATTAGCAGGACACTGCCTAAACAGGAATTCATAAAGAGAACTTCACAGAACAAAACTTCCTTGACAAATAGCTTCAGTCATACACTGCATAGTCCAGAAAAGCTGGAAACCGTTCAGTAAAAATCTGTTGTGTTCCTGCTGGAGCAGTGATGCATTGTTTCCAGAAGGGAAAGGTGTGTTTTCCTGGATCGGCCACTTCAGTTCTGCAACTGTGTCCTTGAGCGAGCCTTGTGGAGGCCTCAGCAAAACTGAAATTGTAAACAGTTTCCTTTTCAGGTAATATTTAAATATTTATAAATACACAATATTTTAAATACACTTATCTTGTTCCATACAAATATTGTGAATTTTTGGTCACCATAATTTTTAACCATTATGAATAATTTCTAAACAAAATATGCAATGGGTTCTGTGGATCCATGATATAATGACAATCCAGGCACCTTCAAAGAAAGTATGTTAAGCAGGTCCTACTGTACATTGTTGCTTATCGTGGATGTTGCATAGAAAGTGTGCCATTAGACACAGAGTGGCCACTTTAGGAGCCTTAAGATGAAAAGGTTTAGGAAACAATGAGCTAGAGTAACAGTGGGACATAACTGACAACCTCCCAGGTCCTACAAGCCATTAAGTAGCTGCATCACTTGCTAAAGAGCCAATCAATATCCTTCAAATCTGGAGCAGGGACTAGTTTCAGCTATCTCCCAATAGGCATGCACCCACCAGTCTAAGATCAGTGCCACATGCTGTACTCTAAAAGGCATGGGCAACAAAAAGTTATCTGACTCTTACTTGAGATGGTGGGAGCCTAACTGTCAGAGAACAGGAGCTGGCATACAAACTTGGCATTTCAGCCCACTCCCTTCCTGCGGCAAATTATTATCACTGTAGTTTCAAAGGGAAGAGACCAGTAGGCCACGAAAACATGCAAAAGGGCTTGAGCAGTTTGTTCCCCTTACACGTCAAGGTTCTCTGCAGAGAATGGGGTTTCACCATGAGACCTGAAGTTGGGGGAATGAGGAAACGAAATGGTCAAAATAATTTCATGAAGGGATTGTATGGTACAGCACAAGAAAATAAGCACTGAAATCACTTCAGAACAGAATTTTGGAAAACAGTGATACAGTACATTTAAAAACAAACTAAAGCCAGGGAGAAACTGAGTTGCTGCATCACCTATAATGTCATATATGGGACAAAATGTCTCATATTTGTCAGGACCTATGATGTCAAAGTTTGAAAACAAGGATAGATAATCTAGGTCACGATTTCGGAACCACTCGATTAATGGGTGGTATTAGGTTGTTAAGAGAAGCTGTCTTGTAAAAATTATGGAGAGTAGACCTGTCTTGACCTTCAAGGTCAGCACTTCAGCAGTCTCAGTATCTAATGTCATAACCTTGTCTGTATCAATGTTTCCACCACAGTATTCAATATGTTGTTTTTATACTCAAATATACAAACACCCAAACGCCCCTTTGATACAAGATACTTTACTATATGCAGTGAACACTTATAGAGCTTTTATCACAAACATTGGAGAATTCCCACAGCTTACTGACAGATTAGCTATGTCTTTCAATTACTACATAACATTTTTTCATTCAAGGACAAAAGCACACATATATTGTAAAAGGACAATTTACAAAGCAGTGAGACTGAATAGCATCCTGTGTCAAATTTGATAACAGAACACAAAATGTGGAGTACAACGTGACAAATTAGAAAATGTACAACCCCAGCAACTATTACTCAAGACTCTGCAATTACCCAATTATTAATGGGGATGAATCAAGATTTATGAAGCAAAAGAACAAAAATTAAACTCAATTTTGTAAAGTGAATCTCAAAACTAAACAGACATTACTTGGAAACAAAAACTGAACTGACTGCTCTCAAACTGTACAATGACAGAGGGCTTTTGATGTCAGTAGTAGATCTGAGGGAACAGGAAGTTGAACTGAGGCATTTCCTGTCAAGGCATTATTTTACAGTGTAGGGGCCTCACACAAGATAGAAGAGAAGACCTGCAAAACACAATTTCAACCTAAAATGGTTTACCAAACCAGAGGAATTAAACTTTGTATAATGAATGCATAAAGAAATCAAGAGCAAAAATATTTCTAGAACAATTTAAATGGAAACAGACACCCGTTGCAATGACAAGTCTACTGACTCATATTCCCAATAATACAACATGGAAATTTTATGCCAGCTCCAATGCTCAACTTGTGCTTGGCTTGTGGTTAGTTCGAGACAGCACATTGCATTCTTCCCTTTTTTGATTGGCTTTCTCCAATTGTTTTGCCTTCAGGCCATCCCTGGTGTTCTGATGTGAAATTCAAAGAAGCGGCTCTAAAAATAAGTGACTGTTCGGGGGGCTGAAGTTCTCAGCCTGGAGAAGAAAGGGACTGCTGCGGTTCAGACAGCAGGCTGGCACCATGGCACGACGCCGCCAATGCCAATGCCCGCAATGGGGGTGTGGGCAAATTCACGATGGCACTAAAACTGCAGCTCTACACTATGCATGTGTGTGTGTGTGTGCATGGGTGTGTATGCATAAAAGTGTGTATTTTTGGGTAGGGGGAAGGGGGTGTGGGTACAACATTGTGGACTGAACCAGGGACCCTATCAGTCAAATTTTCACATTCCTCAGGGGTCATAAAAGCATTATGACACAGAGGAGCACGCCCCTACTGTTGCACTTCTATAAGGGAGCTAAAGAATCCTCATATGAACCCATACCTTGTTATGGCATGGGCACAATTAATAGACACATGGTGAAAATGTTATGAATAAACACCAATGACAAATTATTCTCCAGAAAGACGACATTTAATATCTGACACTCATGTGGCATTATTGTGTGGTTTAATTCACCATCAATAGGGTGCAACAGCATCATGGTAAAATGCAACACAGGGAGATCTCCTGCCTGTGAAGTATCCTTGCAACCATTTCACACATGCTGGGAATCATTCAATGCATTCAAAATACTATTGAAAAAGACTATTTTCCTTGCCTTGCTCCTAGAACATAAAATCATCCTAGGTTTAAACAGATACATTTTGCAATGCCCGGTATTTCTTCCTGTTGAGAAACCATTTTCACAAAATCTTATTTCAAGCTGACTACCACATAGGCTAGGTCTCTGGGGAAACTCCCTTTTTTCCCCATCAATGGCAAAGTGAGATGGCATGGTGATCTGAGGAACAGCTCTTGAAACTATGACATCTCAGTTAAAGTTTCAATTCATATTCCTTGTTTTTTTTCCCTTTCAATTTTGACTTATTTTTAACTCTAAGAATAAGAACAATAAGAATCCGTAAGGACAAAAGACAGATTACTGGCATGAAAAGGTCATTGATTTTTCCCCCAAGTGTCTAGAATGCGGGGCCCTCTGGGTAGTGTAGAGGTATAAGCACTCGCCTACCACCACAAAGACCCGGGTTCAACGTTCCTACGAACACAATTGGCAGTGTTCGTGGGTGGGAAGCCAGTGAGGGTATGAGTCCTGATCGTTGCATTAGCGACTCCTACTGGTTGGTCGGGGCGCCTGTTCAGTGAGGAGGGGATCTGGGGGAGATAGCGTGAACCTACGCGCGCGTTACGCTCTCCCAGTGAAATTTCTCGCTGTCAAGTGAAAAGAAGCATCTGGCGACTCCACATGAGAGGAAGAGGCATGTGGTAGTCTACACCCTCCCCAGACTGACAGAGGATAGCGCATCGACCAGGACCGTGATACACACAGGGAATTGGTATAACGACTAAACTGGGGAGAAAATGGCAAAAAAAAGTGTCTAGAAGCAACCAGCACGCAAAATTAAGTATGAAATAATCAGTATAACTGTCATTGTCGTATATATGTAGCAACTAGCCTAACTTCTGACAAAAAAGAAAACGTACCATCTTTAAGGAACACAATATTACTTTAAGCAATGTTGTTCACCCAGCTGATAATCTGTGGTATGATAGCATGTAATGATTATGAATACCAAATTCCATTTCCAGTAAAAGCAAAATATATGAATGGAACTTCTGACACTGCAGGGAAATTAACTGAATTGCACAACATTCAAGAACTAGAAGAGTTAGCCAAATATTAAAGCAAACAAAGTACAAAGATACACAAAGTAGCTAAACAAAGTTAAAATTTCGTTTTTTAACGTATGAGATGTCATAACTGCTACTAACGGTCACCTGGCCTCTAAACTGAAAGAACGGTTAAGCCTGGTTCAAAAAGTGATCAGCCAACAAGAATATTTATGTTTCACCTGTCATTACAGAATAAGATTTCAATTTAATAACTGTTGTTTGAGGTCTTTTTATGGCCACACTTTGGGGTGTGCTGTATGAACCCCTGAAATTAAAATTCAATTACTTATTCAATTCCTTTACTTATTTTCATTGTGTTTACTGAACAAAAAAGCTTAAAGTTCATTGCAAGTTCCTATGAGACACACACCAACTGAATTTTTTTTCAGAGAATAGCATGAGGTTCCATTTAAGTCTTAATGAGCCTGATGAATCAGAAGTGGGAGGGTGATGTAAACGGAACTGAGTGGGTCATTATCAAAAACATTATACAAGTCTGTAATAGAACCTTGCTGTCATGTCTGAGCATTGAGATAATAACAGACACGAGTGCTTGGGGCAATTAAAATGATGTAAATATGTATATACGCCAAGTTATTTATGTAAATCACTTTCGTGTACATTTTTGAGAAAATGTTTGATGTTTGCAAAGTGATGGCAACAGAGAATAAATCACATCTTATTGTCCATAGATTTTGGCCATTTCTCAATAATGGCAAAAACAGCAAGAGTTACTTGACCACAAATATTTCTTAGTTTAAGAGTTGGCCTACATCTCCAGGCAATTTATTATTATTTTTTTACATGCTGTGAAAACACTCAGCAATGGTACATGCATTTCTAAAACTTTGCCCTGAGAGGGATGTATACAATTGATAATACAATATTCCAAGCTGTTTGATGTGAAGCCAGATCCATATTTATTGATCAGATAAATGCACAAGATAACCTACTTTAAATAGCTACTTTGAGCTGGGTATCCATACTTGATCCGCACATGCATAATGACCTGAATCATGAAGTGCGTCACATACTGAAATGTGGACTGGAATAATTCTAGAACATTAAGACCATTGTCTGTTAAACATGTGGTTAGTGGCATACCGCTCAAACAGCAGAGCAAGAAACAAAATCACCACCATTTCCACAATGTTTCTTATGGTGCCAGTGAGCCACATCATGGAAACCAAGCTGGATGAATTTCAGAATTACAAAATACAAAGTAGCAGCCATACGTTTTAACGTTCCCATCTCAGCTTCCTTTTACAATGCCATTAGGCACCCTGGAACTTAGGCAATGTCAGCTCCTTATGGCTCAACAATGTTAAAGCAATACATGCCAGGTATGAAAATCTGTGAATTTATTCACTGCAAAGGGTTTGCCAGCCACTATCCACGGTCAGAAATTGTCTCTGTTTTTCATTTTTTAAAGAATCTGACTGCAGTAAAACAGGAAGGCTTCACTCCCTTGAGAAATAACAAAAGCTTTTATTTTTCCAAATAGACAAGGGGAAAAGCCAAAAAGTCATATGATAACAATCAAAACCACTGTTTAAAACATGCAGACAGTCTTGTATGCCTTATCATAAGTAATATACAGATTTCCTGAGTTTGTTGGAAGCACTGTGTTTCACTTCATACACGCATTTTTAGTAATCTCTTACTTTGACTGCATTCCATTGCTTTAAGATGACAAGGTTTAGAGACTTATTTCATGATTCGGATGAGACATTAAACCGAGGTCCTGACTCACTGTGGTCATTAAAGATCCCATGACACTCCCATGAGGTTCCCCGGTGTCCTGGCTAAATCCTAGATCTGGCTCTCGCAAACTTGCCACCAAAACCATCCCCAGATTTAATTGGCTAAATAAATGTTCTCTCCCTCTCCACCTTCGCTAACGTGTGGTTTACATTTACATTTTTATTTGGCAGACGCTTTTATCCAAAGCGACGTACAAAAAGTGCAGGTGTGGTGTGGTGAGCTTTCTGGCGCAAAATGGCTGATGTGCATCACCCAGGTGGGTGCTATGCATTGGTGGTGGGTGAGGTGAGTTCCCCTTCACTGTAAAGCACTTTGAGCATTCGGAAAAGTGCTATATAAACGTAAGGATATTCTATTAAAATGTAAGGATATTATGATTACATGATTTCCCACACTTACAATGATGTACAAGTTACCTCTGCACTCCAGTCACAATTAAGAAAAGGGATCATAAGGAAATAACAAACAGACCACATTGTTTTTCATTAAAGCCTTAAATGTTTGTCTGTTCGGAAAGCAAGCTTGTTTTCTAAATCTATTGATGAGAATCAGTAAATATGTATGAAGTAACCTAAGTGTAGAGTTCAACGCCACTCATTGGGAATTCTGTTTCTCAAGTGTTTTCCTAAAAGAATGCAATGTTGAGAGTGCGATTTGCTTCAATATTCATTATTTATTTGTAGAAAAGGCAATGTCTTACAGCATGAACATTACAGAATTGTGTTGCTTTTTCAGGGTAATCCAGCAGTAGTCTGGGAGCAGTAATTAAGGACATAAATGTGTGTCCTGAAGCCTGCCCTTTCTGACATGGCTGACACACCTAAGCTACACTGAGTGGGGCACTTCATCATAATTAATAATTAAATGTTGGTCACCTCCAGTAAGATGATTGCAAATACATTCTTAACATTTCTCTCTACCTTGTTTTGGACAGCATCAAATTTTGTGAAAAAGACAGAAATCTGATGTGGTATTGTGGGTTTAATGCCTTGATAAATCACAGCTCCTGTAATCTGGACAAATGCATGGCATGCTTGCCACAACCTTACATATCTACTATTACTATAGAAAATATAAATTGCTGCACCGCAAGCAGAAAATTCTCCAGGATAGGAAAGTGTAACTAAAATGAAATACAATGAATGAACCACAGAGATTTTAAATTATATTTATGCTCTGCCTAATCTTTAATTTTTTTTTTTTTTTAATGAAACATTCTACGCACAAACTTTCTCCCATAAATTCTCAACTGGCACAGTGCTCCCTTCTCTTAGTCTTTTTTAGAGTCAGTGGTATTCACCAGCCGCATCAAAATCAAAAACATTTCTCAGCTCAGGTTAATCGTGTAAAACGACCGTCCGAGGCAGATCAAATCTCGAGACCGTTGCAGCAATCAGGCATGCTGTCATTTTAAGGTGATCTCCACTCAAGAATACAGGCAGTGCCCTGGTTTTCAGTCCAAAATATTGACTCGCCCAAAGCTTGAAGGTACAAGCTGCATTAAAGATGCACTACTCTCTGAACAGTTAGTTTATAAACAATACCGCGTCGATTTGTTGACATATCATACTAAAGTGCCATTAACTTATGAGAATAGTCACAATTTACGTAATGCCCGCAAACATCATGCATCGGACAGGCATTACGGAACATGTTAAGTTATTAGCATAGCTACGCCTACATAACATATTATGAACAATCTTAGGCTCCATTACATTTGAGAGTCAAACCAATGTGTTGGAAAATCAATACGTTATCCGTATGAATAATTTCAGGGGTGGTCATAACAGCACTTGACAATTTCATGCATTTAGCTTATCGAGCATTGTTTTGAGTAAGTTGTATATGGCAAACTAGTGCAGAGCAAAATAAATAAATAATTATTATAAAAAAAAAACATTAGAAATTAAAGGAAAATATGACGTATTTCCTCAACAACAAAAAACCCTACAACTCTACATGCCCCAGAAAATAAATCGAACTTGTTATACTTAACCATCTGTTTTTGATTTTGGGCATGGTATTTTTTGTTCATCATCAGCGAAAAAGCTCGCACCGATGTAAAAAGAAAACAGGCTATATCGCAAACTCTTTACTAGCTAGTATAGGCTAAGCTCTTTTCTCTAAAGAGTTTGTTAGTGTTTCAAGGCAATACATTTTGGATTCTGTTCGCTTTCTGAAACCAATGGTATGAAGTTATTAGCTAAATTTGTTCGCCGCTCATTTCCGTTAAAGAGAAAACAACAAAATAATCCATTGCATACTATCAGTAGCTAACAATTCCAGTAAGTCTCGCTATTTCTTTTTGATCTGCTGAATTCTTTCATGACCTGTGCTGTCAGTCGCTAAAAATCACCGAACACAGCGTTCACGACACAAATGTAAAGCATCCATACCAGACCCGTTAGATCAAGATTCGACTTAAAAACATTTCCGCCACATGCAAATTGACTACTTCTATATAATATTGTTATCAACTGGGACTTTGAACAGCAATAGCTACAGGAAGTCTGATCACATATAGCGTCATGTGTGCGCACAGGCTATAAGATCACTTTAAAATATGGATGACAAATTCACTTACCACTCGCACTTTGAGACAATGTGGAAACTGACGTCTGGCCCATTTCTTGCTCTGTCTCTGAATCATACGGTCACTAATGCTCTTTTACGACAAGGTCTTCGCGATCGCGTTCTCCGAGGGTTCATTTCACCGTCTGAATTTGGGGTACCAGTAGTTTGATGGTGCTTTCAAACTTAGCAGGCACTCCCAAGAACGGCGTTGCCTCTGCTTCTCTGTACAGCAGCCGAATGCCCGTCATTCTTCTTTGCGGATTACTCCCCTTCGAAGGTCACGGGGTGGGAGTCCCTAGATACTCTGGGCCAGCTTTCGTAGGGGATATCAAAACGCCCACGAGCTTCCTCTAAACGGCCATTAAATCCTTCTCACGAACCCCCGCGTGCTTTTAAAAAAAGTTTGTTATCCAGTTTTAAATTTCAGTTGACACATCACTGTAGCCTACTCAGTTCGTTAGGCTGAGTGTTGATAAATTTGCTAAATAATTTCAACATAGGTTGAGCTGGCTTTCACGGTAATAGATCATATTCATTAACAATTGAAACTAATCTTTCAGTTTACTAGTCGGCCGCTAAAAATAACGACCATTTGTGCTAGTTGATGGATATTTTAAAATATGTATGATGGCTGCATGGCGTTTTTGTACAGAATTTTTGCTTATTTTTACAGATGACCATTATGATCTGAGAAGCATCCTTGGGATGTGGAAAGGCGCAATATAATTAAAAAGCACGCTAATAATATGAGTAGCCTAGGCTAATACAAGGCTTGTGGTAGTCTAATACTGCAGTAATATGGTAGTGCTTATTGTTTTACATGATATGTAGCCCAGTGGTGTTGCAGTTCTCTGTTCAGTCTCAATACAAGGTTTAGTAATTGCTGACATTAAGTCTGATAGTTGCTGAAATTATTTAATTCAGAAATGACTAAACTATGTGTCATTAAAAATGAAACAGAAAGTTAACTGCAATTAGATCTAACTCGTATACAGTACAAGCCTTGTGTGTTTTCCCTGTTACTGTGGACATTGTGATTAAATACCAGAAATACCAACTTCTAATTGTGATCCTTTTTATTTGTTGTATCAATTCCTGTGATCTGGAAGCTCTGGATTTACATTATTTAAATGGCAAAAAATAAATAAATAAAATTTCAAAAAATGTATTAGCATATAGCATCTACTAAAACATCTGTCACAATATGAATTGCCCTACAACCCCTAGAAAACCAAGTTTTGAGTGACAGTAGTAAGGAAAATATTCCCGCAAAATCAATATACTAAATTTCCATATCAATCAACAATTAAAATGAAAAGATTTAATAAAACAAAAACAGATATTGATTTTCAACAGGTTGCAAAATAAATCACATAATTCACAACCCTGTCCACATAAAACAAAGTACTGTAAAAAGGTTTATTGGTCTGTAATTTGCAACAAAAAAGGATATTGCAATGCACTTACAAGAAAATATAATTCATTGTTTCATATGGAAAGTTATAGCTATACACACACAAGGAGATGCATGCAAAAAACAAATATGCGCACACTAAATTTGCTGACTTCAAACTCAGTTACAACTCCCAGTAAGTACTATTACTGCATACTCTATGCATCGCAAATACATGCACATAACACACACACACACACACACACACACACATTGAGCTCCATAATGTTTGGGAGAAAGACATTTTTTCTTGATTTGATTCGGTACTCCACAATTTTAGATTTGTAATCAAACAATTCCCATGTGGGTAGAGTGCACATTCTCTGCTTTTATTTAAATATATTTTTATACCTCTTTGGTTTCATCATGTGAAAATTACTTTTCTTTTTATCCTTGAAAATCAGGTTTAGTACTTTGTCGCATATCCTTTGCATGCAATGGCTGCTACAAGTCTATGACCCATAGACATCATCTGCTGTGTATCTTCTCTGGTGACGCTCTGCCAGACCTGTACTGCAACCATCTTCAACTCCTGCTGGTTTTGGGGGCTAGCTGCCTTAGGTTTTCTCTTCAGCATATGAAACACATGTTCAATTGAATTCAGATCGGGAATTGACTTAGTCAGTCAATAATTTTCCCGCTTTTGGCTTTAAAAACTCCTTTGTTACTTTAGAGGTATGTTTGGGATCATTGTCTGGCTGTAGGATGAAGCACAATCCAATGAGTTTGGAGGCATTTGTTTGAGCATGAGCAGATAACATGCTTCTGTATACTTCAGAATCCATTCTGTGAGCAAATATCTGTGGCAGCCATACATGCCCAAACCATAACACCCTGTTTCACAGATGATACTAGTGAATCTTGGTGGTGCATTCCAACCGCTTATTTTTCATACATCCTTGCTTCATTTCCTTGTCTCCTTTCCTTTGGCCTTTGGAAGGTCAAAAGTGTCAAAAAATGTGTGAAAATGACATCTGGAATTATGCGTTGTCAATGTGGGTGCATTCCATATTTTATTCATCCCTTGTATCTGAGGTCCTTGTCTGACCCGGAAATCAATTGAGTTGCAGCATCTTTGAGGACATTCTAACCCGTTAAATGCTCCTTCAAGGAGGTTGAAGGCACCCAAGGAATTCTTGAGCATGTAAACACAAGTGCACCCTTTGGGGAAGTTTTTTTTTGGAACCTGTGACATATAAGGATCGACCTGTGTATCCACCTCTCCCCATCTCCCACGTTTGTATTTGACAGATGCTTGAAAGGGCAAGGACTTTCCAATTGCCTTATAGACATTTCCTCCATCCCCATGTCCTTTCCTTGCATCCTCTGATGGGTGGAACTAGGAGCAAGGAAAACAAGCAAGGAGATAAAATAAGCAAATTGAATGAGCCAGTTTTGACAACGCGTGATTCCAGACATCAATTTGTGTATTTTCCACCATTTTGGCCTGCCATGCTAGGAAAGGAGACAAGGAAAGGAGAAAAAATAATGCACCCTAGTGGTTTGCATCTTGCAGTATAGTCTCCGTGGTTATGTTTGTGAAGCCTTCTGCAGACAATACTTAATGACACATCCACGCCTGCCTCCTGAAGAGTGTTTCTGATCTGTCGGAGAGGTGTTTGGGGTTTTTTCTTTTTTATGGTGATTTCTTCGGTCATCAATTGTAGAGGTCTTCCTTAGCCTACCAGGCCCTTTTTGCGATTACTGAGCTAACCAGTGCTCTCTTTCTTCTTAATGATGTTCCAAACAGTTGATTTTACCAAGCCTAAGGTTTGGCCTATGTCTCTGGCTGTTTTTTCTTATTTCTCAACCTCACAATGGCTTCCTTGACTTTCATTAGCACAACCCTAGTCCTCATGTTGACAAACACTTATAACAGACTCCAAAGGTAACCAAAAGCCTAGAATCAAGACTAGATACTGAAAGCTCTCTTAGGCCCTGTTCAGACCTCGCATTAAAATGCGTCTTGAGTGATCCGATCACAAGTGGACAGCTCTAACTACAGGTGTGAACGCACCCAGGACGCATTGAGATCTGATCACTCAGACCATATTTGGAGGTGGTCTGGGACGCATATGGCCACATTCTTTTAGCAGTGTGTACACGAATGCATCCTGGGCCACACTGAAGGACCGCCTCTGAACTGACGCTATCTGCCAAAGCGGAAGTACATACTCATTTGTGCACCAACGGTGTCATATTAAAGTGTGAAACAACAAGAAGAAGCCACACTGAATAACGAAATAAACGAGACAAAGTTTAGGAAATGATACCATGTCATTCTACAGACAATATCTACAGACTAAATATTGAATAAATATACAACCTTACCATTGGTTTTACGCATAGAGATGTCCTTTTGGAGTCTGAGTGGTCATATATTGTCTTGGACAATCCGTTTGTGAAATATACAGGCATTTGTGATGCCTGGGACCCTTCCAAAATAGCTGTGTGTATTACCACACCTATTGTTTGTCGCCCTTTTTAGTACAGTCAGGCTTGATTGACAATTCATTAATTCAGTAGGTGAGAGTATAAGCTTTCTAACGATGTATAACATGTCTAATTTTGCTTTTGGAATAGCGTTTTATCTCTTATCTTATATAGAATATCTCTTATATTTCAAAAAGAATCTCAAGACTTACCTTTTTAGCATTGCTTTTAGTTAGGACATCCTTATTCTTTTGTAATCATTTTAATCTTCTTAAATCATTTTATTAAATTTTTTAAATCTTATCTTTTATGAACTTTTATGTATCACCTGATTTTTAAGTTCTTTATTTTCATTTTTGTGTTCAGCACATTTGCAAATTTGTATGAAATGTGCTCTATAAATAAAGGCTGATTGATTGATTAATTGATTGATTGATTGATTGAATATATTCAGGGTTTTATTTAATACATATTAACTACTTTGGATTTTATATTTTGATGCGTTTGTACAGCTTTCATTTTCAAGGACCCTGTGGCGACATTGCTTGTACTGGACTATGAACATGATTGCCTCCATATAATTTTCTTTGGAAGGAATCCCTCACAAATAAGCAATAAAACAAGGGTGCTCATGAGGTATATAGTCCAAGGACAAATCCTGAAAGAAATGGCTGACACATTCACATGTACCTCACATGCTGGGTCATAGCCAATTAAACCAAAATGTCCTCAGATCTATTCATGCAGACACAATATTCAGGTGTCCTTCAATGTACAAAGAGAGTCAATAAAAATTAGTTATATAAATGAACAAGAGTGGCTCACTTTTCTAATAAACAAATCATATTATACTATTCCTCTTATATAAACATAGATATACACATGTATGTCTGTGTATACCATCTTCATTTTGCAGGCAGTTTCATAGAGTCGAACATATGCAGCATACATCATAAACCATTTAACACACCCATTGAACATTTTGCTAATGAGGGTTGTTGGGAATTATGAAGAATTCTGGGCTCCCAAAATATTGCAGATCTGTTTATAACAACCACTATTGTCATGAAGTGTATTTTGTGGCTGCTCCAGCCTTTTCTCTAGTTTTCTAGAGTATGCCACCCTTGACTGTGAGGATGCATAGCTTCAGAGACCCCCACCGTTCGGATGCATGGGTGGAGCCCCTGCAGGAAGGGCCGCCCCCTCCTTCTCCTGTGAGCAAGGAAACCAAGCCAGCTCCGGTGACTCAACACATTGTTCTGCAGTGGGTTCAGCTTCAGATTCCCCCCCTCCCCATTCAGTCAAGACCAGTGCTTTGCCCACAAAAGAACCACAATAGGACCTAACTGTTATTTTTACCTGGGGCCAAAATGCCACCCCCCCCCCCCCCCCCATCTCTGTTACTGTTACAGTGACAGCAGATCAATTCACTACAGGCTTTTTCCTTTTTGTAAAAACATTTTCCATAGTTTTCCTTTTTCATTTCCGATTTGGAATGCAAAGGTCCATCCCATTGTCACACTGTCCTCCATCAGATCAGATGCCCGTAGACTAGCGCACGATGGCCTCCCAAGGTTGTGCTTCCACTCACCATTTCTTTTCACTCTGCACGTACTCAGCTTTGCTGCAGTGTTATTGTACTGGAGGAGAGAATTACATGTGCTGCCAACGGAAGACCAATACTTCAGCCCCCAAATGCACATCACACTTCATATCTTCTGAATAATTATAAATTCAATCACTCATTAGTTTTGGAGATGAAGAAGGCTGGGTGTCAAGTTGACTGATGTGTTGCCTTTGTGTGGGTGGGAAATGTTTACCACTGCTGTTGTGTTGTGTTTTTTTCTTCCTTTTTGGCAGGTACTATGCATCAGGCTGTTTCAGTTCTTTAAGCTTAATGCAATTGCACTCTAAATACTGGAAGCAGTTACAAATGACTAAAATCCATTTAGAAACAATTGGATAGAAAGCCACACTAAAGTGAATTATTGATCTATGTTAAATTCGGTCAGAAGATAATTAGTGACCAGTATTCATTTAGAGTTGCAGTGCCCAAATTAAGTTCCAGAAACTACTGGTGGGTTCTGTTCTTTCCCTAGACATTTACATGAGTCTAATGAAACACTGCACCGGTTAGATATTAGAGAACTTGTTACAGCATACCTGTGGCTGTTTGAACGTATCGTCTGTGCTGTGCAAAAACCTTGTTTCAGAAAAATATTATTCTCAGGAAAAAAATTATGCTCTTTCAAAAGCATTAGTCACATTCCAGAGCATTCAGTCACATGGGGTTTTACCAGTTTTATTAGTTGCTCAGTTGTGACTTCAGAGACATTTACAATGTGTGTGAAAAAAGAAAAAACCTTCAGCAAGGTTTTTGCATAACAGAAGCGATGGTAAAAAAAATTTGAATTCCATGACTGATTATTCTAAGAAGGGTGGGTCACAGAAAATATATGGGATCATTAAGCTGGTTGAGGGCTTGTAAAGTTTGGGAACCGCTGCTTTGCAGTTTTGACCTCTAGATCTTAGAATGCAGCTGATGCCTCTCAAGTGTGTAGGATAATCTGTGGGGCATTTCATTCTGACATCAAGCTGTGTGCCATTCTGGTGTTCTGCACTCTGTCTGCAACACCATGCTAGCTAAAGATAATCTCACACCACTCAAACTACAAACACACCAAAATATACGCCAACAGAAACATATGTATGTCTATACAGAGCCAAGCACACACTGAACACATTGACAAAATACATTACCAACATGGTAGAAGTCAAACACACACACACACACACACCTAAATGATACTTTTAACACCTCCAAGTTTAAAGCACTGCTCCACCTAAACAGTCCAGAAGTAGCATGCCAATCAACTGATAGCACTAACTAACTAGTTACAGGATGTTCATGACCACAATGCCTGGACACTCTCCTGAACAGGCAGTCAGTGTAAAACTATCAGGCAGCTTTTCAAAAAAAAAAAAATCATATTCAGGCACATTACACCAATTTTTTTTTACTTCCTCCTGAGGGTTTTGTTTTATTTTTATTAACTGCATTAATGCCATACATACAGTGCAGTCTGAGATTATTTGGGCAGTGACACATTGTTTTGGATCTATACACATTGGAGATTTGGTTCGGTTTTGGCCTTGTACTCCAAATTGTATTAGAAATGAAAGAATGAATATGAGGCTAAACTGCAAGCTCAGTTTTAAGGGTATTTACAGTATATCCACATCCAATGATCCACATAGGAATTACTGTCCTTTTTAATACATACACCCCAATTTTAGGTTGTTTAGCAATTAAATGTTTTAACAACTCCAGTACCTGAGAGTGAAAAAGCAGTTTCTAAAAACTACTTGTATCAATTGCCAAATTTTTATAAATGTTTCCAATGTCCAAAAAGGCAAAGGTCCATAAAGTTCCAAGACAACAATTGGTTGAAATTTATGGAACATGTCAAATGAAATAAGCAAACACAGGTTTCCTGAAGTAAACTGTTGATTGCACAGACTTATGACAATAAATGTAAGTATGGGAACAGTAGAGTGAAATTAGTTATTTTTTCTATAAACTTTAGATTAATACCAATAAGAATAATATGATTGAGCATACAAAAGATGAATATAAGACAAAAGAACAGACAATAAGCTTTTTATTTCATGGTATTTACATGTCTATATATTTTTGCCATTTGTTTTTGAGTCTTTCCATTTTCAACTGACTGTCAAGCTGATTGTACTTTTGTCTCATATTCATTCTTTGTTAAATCTTAAACCCAAATGCCTTAAGTATAGAAAAAACAAATTTCACTCTACCGTTCCTGCACTTTTGGAGGGCACTGTATGCACACATAATAAGATATATTCACTAAAGCCTGCATGGCAGGCAATGGAATCCTCACTACAACCTAATTATCCTTCTTTGAGAACAGATGTGCATGCTGCACATTACATGACACACAGTACAAAGGCATATTTTGTTTTCAAAATGGGTACATTGAACAAATTGGTTGATCAATAAAGACAATCCAGTGGTTTGGAGAGAATGGGAGTGCCATCAGCACAAAGATAGCAATGACAAGAACTGGCCAATGATGAGGAAGACTGCCACCTACTGGTAAATCTGCAGTCACGCTTGTGGTCAATTCTGTAGTGACATTGATGGTCAGGGTTGTTTTTCAGCTCAAATGAATTCAACAGTTTTCCCCTTTTAAAAGTAACGTTCTGTAAAATAAATAAATAATTAAAATATGATATCTATTACAATGTGGTGATAAGCAGTGTGGTGCATAAATACTAGTAAAACTGGATTGCATGGACCCCTTCACTACACATTAAATATCATGCAGATAATGCCTAAAACATGCTTTTCTGATGAATCAGTGTGTGATTTTCAGCGAGATATTCCTCAAGGAAAGCAGTACAATGTACAAATCTTTTGCTTCTCACTCAGAAGCCACAAGAGATGTTCGCCCTAGTTCCCATCATAGGGTCTTTAGACAGGGAGCAGTTTTGAGAAAACAATATTGACAATCTGCAAGAAAGAACAGATTAATGGGCTGCTTCACTTTCTTGGGTTTACTGCTATTAATTCCATTTTAGTGTATGTTTTCGATTGTCCCAGATGGCTTGTTTGTTGATCAGGATCTCAGAACAATCCCGCCCCCTCAAATCCACCCCCCACATAAAATAGATGAATCAGCACTCCACAGAGGCCACCTTGCTCATTAACTGTCTTATTAACCATTTTAACTACATTATTGGAGACACTCACTGGATGTTCCAAGTGCCTGTCACATGCAGATTCAGATGCATCTTAAGCCATCTGAGATGACAGATCTTGTCTTAGAAACCATTCAGTAGTGTTCAATAATAAAGATAGTCAGGAAAGCAAGTAAAGCCAGGCGTCGGTCAAGAAGAGTGGCTTGGACTATTGCCCACTCCGGCAAAAGATGATTCAAGTTGAATTCACAGTTCATTTCCTTTAAATATCGGAGAAGCCAAAATGTATAAAAAGTGCTGCAATTTCTACACAGTGAAACCAATATATCGTTAAATAAAAGCTGAGAATGTGCACTTTAAGCTCATTGAATTGTTTGATTACAAATTAAAAATTGCAGAGTACAGAGACAAATCGAGAAAAATATGTCTTTGTCCCAAACATTATGGAACTCACTGTATGTATTAGGGCTGTCAAAAAATATTCGAAGTTCGAAAACTATTCGAAAATCTTTCTTTTTTAAAGTTCGAACCTAAATTTGAGCATTCGAATATTAGTTTTGGATCCCGCGTATTGTAATTAACATGCAGGCTTTAATTTCATGCGGCGAATCATGTTCATGCACGCAAAGTTAACATGCAGGCTTTAATTTCATGCGGCGGATCATGTTCATGCACGCAAAGTTAACATGCAGGCTTTAATTCCATGCGGCGAATCATGTTCATGCACGCAAAGTTCATTTCCTGTGCTAACGTTACTTCCTCTATCAACAAAAAACGTTCTGCCCTGGACCCAGGCAAGTGGATCGTCTGGTTTTCCTTGCCAATAACCTCCGGTGATACTTTCAGCTCTATTGACACCTAACGTTACTGGTCAGCTAGCCTCGCGAGCCAGTCTCTTTTTTCACTTCGTTCAACAGATCTGGTCAGCTAACAATTTAGGCTAAATAATGTTCCCATGGCAGGCTATGTTTCCTTTCTTTTCTGAAGATTTTGATAAAATTGGATGATGAAAGAAGTTAAACAAACTAAACAGAGTAAGTAATTTGTGTTGTTTTAGGCTACAGGTATTATCCGTTTGAATAGTTTTTGTTAAGGAACAAACAGGGATTTCCTATAAACAATCATTTCCCGATGATTAATAAATGCGGATGTGTGGCAAATTACATCCACGTGAAAGTGCTTTATTAATTTGCGCATTAGGCTATAGAAACTGCAGGGGGCTCATTTATAAAATGAACTTGCGTGCATAGCTACGTTAAGTGAAGGCCTGAAGTAGAGCGACCACCGTTTCCACGGTCAAATCCAGTCATGTTGAAATTTTTTAAATCACTGCTTTGACATGATTTTCTACGCACGCTCCACACAGTTGATCTAAAAACGTTTTGTAAATTAGGCCCCAGATGTAGTAACTTAGTATTACTACACGTGTGGCGCGTGCGTAGAAAATCATGTCAAAGTAGTGATTTAAAAAATTTCAACATGACTCGATTTGACCGTGGAAACGGTCGTCGCTCTACGTCAGGTCAGGTCTTCACTTGACATATACACGCAAGTTCATTTTATAAATGAGCCCCCTGCAGTTTCTATAGCCTAATGCGCAAATGAATAAAGCACTTTCACGTGGATGTAATTTGCCACACATTGGCATTTATTAATCATCGGGAAATGATTGTTTATAGGAAATCCCTGTTCGTTTCTTAACACAAAAACTATTCAAAGGGCTAATACCTGTAGCTTAAAACAACATAAACAAACTAAACAGAGTAAGTAATTTAACTTCTTTCATCATCCAATTTTATCAAAACCTTCAGAGAAGAAAGGAAACATAGCCTGCCATGGGAACATTATTTAGCCTAAATTGTTAGCTGACCAGATCTGTTGAACGAAGTGAAAAAAGAGACTGGCTCGCGAGGCTAGCTGACCAGTAACGTTAGGTGTCAATAGAGCTGAAAGTATCACCGGAGGTTATTGGCAAGGAAAACCAGACGATCCACTTGCCTGGGTCCAGGGCAGAACGTTTTTTGTTGATAGAGGAAGTAACGTTAGCACAGGAAATTAACTTTGCGTGCGTGAACATGATTCGCCGCATGAAATTAAAGCCTGCATGTTATCTTTGCGTGCATGAACATGATTCGCCGCATGAAATTAAAGCCTGCATGTTAATTACAATACGCGGGATCCAAAACGAATATTCGAATGCTCAAATTTAGGTTCGAACTTTAAAAAAAGAAAGATTTTTGAATAGTTTTCGAACTTTGAATATTTTTTGACAGCCCTAATGTATGTATGTATGTGTGTGTGTGTGTGTGTGTGTGTGTATGTATGCATGTATGCATGTGTGTGTGGATATATATATATAGCTCACTGACAACCAGTAGAGCCCATAAAATATTAACAGGCCACTCAGCTCACAAACATGGCAATTATTGTTTAAGTGGTTCTCAATTAACTCCATATGCTCGTAGGCTCTTCCTCTTTTAAATTATTCATTCATTAACCCTTGACTTCAAGGAACATTTCTCTACAAAATAAATAAATAATACATATTGATTAGTATTTACATGTTTTGAGTTTTATAACATATTACAGAAAATAGATATTCAGCATTCTGTCTACTTTGCTAATGTGCATTTCACTTAGACATAGAGCAGTTTTATTTTTTTTGCACTCATATTTTGTTGCAGTTGAATTAACTCTGAACATTGTACTTCCTTGTTCTGTTGAGAATATCCTTTTTGGCTGCAGATACAGTACAATGGCTCACACTTAAGGAGTGCTAGTTACAAAAATGTTGTTAAATACAGTTTATATTAAAACCTGTATGAAATGTAATCCAATACATGATGAGCAATCTCAACATTTAGAACCTATTTAAACTTCCAGATTGCTTATGATCAATTATTGAATAATTTGTGTATTTAATGCATATCACTTTTCATGAATGCCCCCTTGAAAAATAATGTGCATTAAATATACAAATTATGCTACTTATATTATTAATATCATCAACACATTTCTACAACATTACAATACTTAACATGAACTAATGCAAAACTATAAAAATGCATTAACTCACATATTTACAGTACATTACCAATACCAATATACATTGACTAACTGGTAAAAAGAAAAAGTTACTGATGTATTACAAAAGAAATCAATAAATTAACAAATTATAGAGTATAAAACTGTCATTACATACAGTATTTGAATAGATTTTAATCTATGATAGTATTTGAATAGTGAATGCTTATTTCTGTCATTAATGCGTTGTGTATTGGTTATGATGTTTTCATCTTAATTACTGTTCACTACTTTGGTATATAAACACCAATTATTTCTATTTTCAAATATGAGATTTTATACACAAATTGTAGAATATATTTATCTAGCTATGCTAATTTTTGGGATTAGACAAACCTTAATTAACATCTGCAACATTTTGGTTAGAATTTCCAGTTCCCTATCAATCGAAGAAAGTAGTTTGAAAGGAGTTGACAGCTGACTTCTGTTCTTCATAATTGGGCAGAATTGGGGTTGTTTCATTAAATAATGGCCATGACTCATCCATAACCTTTACAGAGTGTTACTTTCCAGGCCTGACTCAATCAGACTTGCTCTGTGCACCTCACAGGCTCAACTATCACCAATGGTCCTTGCTCATAAAACACTGATGTCATCTTAACTTTGCCAACTGCTTCGATACTGACATTGAATGCAGTTCCACACCTCACGTATCCAGAAATTCCTCTTATGAAGAAAGCTTTGTGTAACACAAATAATTAATGTGTTGCCCTATCCACGGAAAACTGTTATTCAATACAATGCATCGTAAGCTAATTTTAAATGCTGATAGATTTTTCAGATTTTCCATGGGCCACCCCTGACTGGTTCTTCACGCCTCCAGGACCCCCTATTGAAAAAAATCTTAGAATTGCCACAGGTGTAAAGGACTGGAACAGTCATGAAAATTAGACGGGCATATTTAGTTGGTCCGGTTGTTCACAAGCAAAGCCAATAGATGTTTCAAGGCAGAGTAATAAATGCATGAGACAGTATAATTATAGATATAATTACAGAACCAATCTCCCTGGTTGACATCAACACATGGTCAGTGCTAGCATCACCCAGGAGGAACAACAATGTTTAACTGGATACCAGCGACCCCAATTGGGCTCTTGCGGTTCCCCTGTTAAATTGCATCAACAGCCTAATATGTTTAGAAAAAGTGTTTCAGGTATGTAGAAAGATTTATTTGACTGTCGGTGACATCTTGAAGGCCGAAATAAATAAATAAATGGTCCTCAAACAATTATTGCAGTGTTGTCTTTGGTCTCCCGGTTGAAATGAGGATTTGGATACTATTTAGAAAGGGTATTGGGGACTACTTTATTAGGTTATACTAAGGACCTCACATTAAAGTACCTTTGGGAGTGAGTCAGTGCTGGATGTTGTGTGTCTCCAAAAGGTTTGAGCCCCCTATAATAGCTGAAGAAATAATATTCCTCATGGGGACAATTGATATTGATGTAGCAGGGTTAAGGTAAGGTATTGTCAGTAGGACTACAATTGCCATCATCCTAGTTCCTATAAATAGAGGTCAAGGGTAGAAACTGCGAGTTTTTTAGGAAGCATCTTTGACATTGAATTATTCTTGTGGGAGTACGCTGGCAAACTTTGAGAGATCCAAAAAAAAAAAAAAAAAACTGGAGTAGCTAATTCATTGGCTACACTGAGCAGAAGGAAACCTCTAGGATTAGGTATTCCGAACATGGTTTCTTCAATATTTGTTGGAGTAACACCTGGGGCCCCATTTATAAACGGTGTGCATGCACAAAAAAAGATACGTCAAAACATGCACACATTTACGCAAATACTCTGAGGGTGGATATTCGTGTGTAAACGCATAATATTTGGAAAGAGATGTTGCAGTTCAATTTCTTAAAAAATTATTTTTGGTGCTCTGAGGCCACTTGAAGACAAACCTGAGAGGTTTGTTTTATCAGGATGAGCTGCAGCATATATCTAGAAAACTCATCACATTTCAGCAAAATCTGGATGGACAGATACTACTCTGAATTAAGGTAAGTGGAAACATACCTTAATTTAATTTTTGGGTGAACTGCCCCTTTAAAATATTGGAAGCCATTGGCAAAGACACAGAGCCAGAAATTTCTCATGAGTCCATAGTCTATGGCATTTATTTAGTTAAAATTATTATTGCATGCATAACAATATCCGTGAGCACAGAGCTTTGATGCAGACAAACTTGGGCTGCGTCCAAAATCGTATAGTACTCACTACATACTATATAAGTAGGCTATCATTTTACTCACATACTCAGTTAAGTACGTGAGTAGAAAGTACAATGGCTTTTTGGACGTACTACGCTGTCATAGGAACGTCCCACTTCCATTCAGCAATTTGCTCATTGATGATGGTCATAGACCTGCTGACAGCATGTGAGCGGCACCCACCGGAAAGGTAATGAAAATATGGCAAACTAAAAAGATTTAAAAGGGAAATATAAACATTGCTTGGGTTGTGAACTATCACAATGAATTGTGGGATACTCATGCCAGCGTAGTGTCCAGTGTTTTCACACTACAATATTTCACATATATGACATCCAGGTTTTTTTTCTCACATACTGTACCATTTGATGCATACTAAAGTTTCAGACATACTAAACATGCTCACATTCTGTTCACATTCTCAGTCAAACAGATTTTTGAGACTTTGGGGCAGAGAGGGATAGAGTGTCTGATTCCTTTGACTGGTAACTTTCAATACTGGCCTTGTGTGATTTGCCGTTTGACTGTCGACTAGTTTTTGCAACTAACTTCTGCTATGACCACACCCTACAACGATATAACAAGGGTTCCAGGAACCAGCAAAGCTTTCTCAGTGGACAATGTTCATTTGCGGTGAAGGCATCGTTGATCGGACAGTTCCAAATGACTAAAATGGCAGTTAAAGTAACTGTCTGTACCAATGTTAATGTTAGCTAGACTACTATGAATACATATGGCCTACACTCAGACATTCCTTTGTCACACACATAATATGTGTTTATTTACTCCTGGGTAGCATTAGCTAGTGAAAGATCAAGGGGGTCAAGGCTCCTCTAATACTGCCCAGTTCGCCCCACATTTCTTCACTGATTGGTTGGTAAATGTCCTGTTCTATCAGCTAAAATGGGTGAGACTGATGTACCTTGTTTATTGGATGCGGAATCCATGGTAAATACCACTAGAGTCCTTTTTAACTAAGAATTTCAGGCCATAGGGGGAGGACCAGTTGTAGAAAGGTGGCTGGCTACCACTCAAAGCAGTCAACGGAATGGATATCGCTTATGTAGGATATTTTGAAACTAACGTCACCGTGTTTGGTCAAACTATACCAAGTTGAGGGTTAGTAGTCATTAAAAATCCAGTAGGCCCTGATCTTAATTGTAGATGAGAACTTATACCTGGTCTCTTAGGCATGAACCTTACTGGCCAGTGCAACAGTGGTTTGTTTGGGCAGCATGGCTCAGCATTATTTTCAGCCCCACAGGCCGAAAGCACGCCCTGTTGCACTGTCAGAGGGCAGATGACGCATCCAACCGGGGCTTTATCGGCCATGGCTGTGTGCAGTCCAAAAATCCAGCACTCTGGCTGGTGTAATGAGGTTGGTACCTTGACCCACAGTTTTTTGATGCAGCATGGTTTTTTTTTTTTTTTTTCATTTTTCTGGAAAGAATTATGACTCACTCCATGCAGGGCTGTATACACTCCTACTTTTGCAGAGTAAAAGAAATAGTCTATGACTCATAAAATGTATGTTATTTATGCAGGATCCTTGCAGCTCAACATGTATTTATGTGGTAGAATTAAACTTGACAGTTTGCTTTACTGGTTGAAGAAATCAAATTATCCATAAACATTCACTATGTTTAGGGCCACCAGTTTGTCTCCCCTTGTTTTCTCACATTGTATTTAAAGTCCTCCGCCAGCTATAGGCTGTGATAGCCTCTTTGTCAAGCCTCTTCTCAAACAATTATCCCATTTAATCCAAGTTGAAGAAGTAATTGTCACTAATTAAGCACATGACTGCTTAATGACAGATGACTATTTTTAAATGCTGTACAGGGGCATGATAGGTTTTGCTAGATGCAGTGGGAAATGCCCAAATTAAAAATGACATCAGTTATATAATATTTAGCTTGAATGAAAAGTTAAATAAAAAATAATTTCTTGATTCAACTAATTAACTAATTATGGTCTTCAATAAAGACTTTAATTAGAATTAAGTGTCTTAGTGCTGGGCTAAAACAAAAGCCTGCAGCCACACTGGCCCTTTTTGGAAAAGACTGGACACCTCTGCTTTATACGGATCGGGGACCATGTTTTTTCTCCTAGCATGTGCCAGCTGAAGTTCTATTCTTGGGCTTCTCAGCACAAGAGGACCAGTTGAGAAAAGCTTGCCACTGAAATAAATTCATTTCAGTTTGTTTTAAATGAAAAATAAAGGCACTTCCAAAGCGTTTTATCTTCAAAAAAAGACACTTTAAGCAAACTAATTATGGCTGGAAAGGATCTCTCCTCGTTGAATTTCTTGTTTTGTAATGGTTGTTTTGTTTTTTATGGGAAAACTGATTAGCCGATTTCAATTACATGAATTTCATAATAATTTCCATCTTTCCACATTCATTGTAAAAAGACAATGATGTATTGCAGTTCTTTTAATACCATACTGTAGCCTAATTACAACAATAATCATTGCGGTCACCATTCAGTGTAGTAGACCTACCAATTGTGTACTTATGTTCTAATCTACTCATATTCACTCCTAATTTTGCTCGTATTTCTACAATCACTTTATTTCAGAAAAAGGGTGCACCTGATGGGAAACTGGGAAACTTAAAAAAAAAACTTTATATTCTTTTATTTCCAGCATCATTACTGGCCAGGCCAAGTGTTACATCGTCAAAGGCTCTGTGTAAATAAGTGAAATACATCTGAATTACATTAGTGACCTACACAAACAATGTTCAAAAAAGCAATGAGTAAAGAGTAAATGACTATTGAAACATTTTTGTTTGTCATTCGTGTGAACAGGCTGCAAATTATACAAGGTAAAAGCTTAATTTCTAATTTACTCTTGTGAGCATGCCATGAGGTAGGAAAGACAGATACAACATAAAGAAATATATTGGCCACTGTCATGCATTTATCATCGACAATGTTAAACAACATGGTTAAACAACGTAGAACAGAGGATGCTCTTCGTAATGAATGCAAGATCCCCATCTTTGCACCTGTACAAACTTGTGTGTTGCCTGTATTTGTTGAACAAGAGGCCGACCAGGAAGTGATACCATCATCTTCTCATCTCAACCATTGAATATTGTGGTGTCCCATCATCCACTTATATCCTATCAATGATATGGATGCATTTTTCTTTTTATTGCAGTTATACTCAATCCTGGTCCTGGACAGCCACAGATGTCTGCTGGTTTTGTCTCTTTTCCATAAGACCAGCGACTGATTCAGACCCAATAAACCAGGTGACCTGGGTTATCGATGTAATCAACTGCTTTAATTGATTGATTGCTGCACTACTGAAGTTACAACAAAAGCCAGCAGACCCTGCAGCTATCCAGGACTAGGAGTGAGGACAACTGGCTCAAAGACATGTTTTTTGTAGCATTTAAACTATTCATGTTCACTTTCTATCCTGACGTTTCCCATAGTAGATCAACTCATTGTTTTCATTTTCAATTAGAAACTCAAATGTACAATGTCACTTGACTGTGCCATTGGAGCAGAAGAGTAATTCCTCTACAGTGATTTGAAAGACTGATATCAAATTATAGGAAGTGTATGGTTGACATTATGTCTGCTAAAGGTGATGCAACCTGGTATTAAGCTTAAGGGGGCAACTACTTTTTCACATGAGTGATAATGTTTAAAAACTTTTCTCCTTAAATAAATGAAATAATTTTAAAAATGTGTTTTGTGATTACTGAGGTTCCCTTTGTTTATTATTATTATTTTGTCTAAAGATCTGTCACCATTCAGTGTGACAAATATGCAATAATTGATTAAATCAGTAAGGGGGCAAATACTTTTTTAGAGAACTGTAATTGAGAATGGCTGAAAGAAAAAAAAACTTGACTGAATTTTGTTTTTGGTTTTTTCACAGAACTGCATTGTGTGTGCTATTTATAGACACAGACCAATTAGTAATGCTTCTGGTCAGGATATATGTTCATGTTATTATGGAATCTACACTGGAGTGCCCTAGCAGAAATAGGTGCACATTTATCATACCAGACTAATGTAATATAATGGATTAATGGGGAAAGTATACTTGTGCTTTCCCACTGCAGGAAATGCACTCTTAGATAAGAGAGAGGTGGATGTAATCAGTAATGACAATGAGGTTGCTTGATTGATTAAGCCTAGTCAGGCTTGATTCACACAGGCACAGTGATGTCACAGACATGTGGTGACCAGTGTGCAAAGCGCATGTGGTCAAACACCTGTGTGCATGCACACACACAGACACGCACTTCTTTACCCCTTATACGGGCATGGACGCCTGTTCAAATCACTAGCTGTGTAAATGTGTTATGCGATACAGTTTGTTCAAAGGGTCCAAATTGTATTTTGGCACAATGTTGGACCACTTCTTCTCTAACAGGGCATTAAAGTGCAACATGATCTCTGATCAATAAATTGCATCCCGGCAGTAAGTGACAAATTGTGCTGCTTTTTCAATGCTTAGCCTGGTTCCTTGCTGTAAAAGTAGGGCATTTAATAATAGCAAATGGCAGGGAAAATCGAGCGCACAGAAAAAGCTAATGCATGCATTATGTTTCACTGTGCACAGAAACGAGCCTTTATGGCCATAAAGAGGCTCTGTCAAACAAGGGAGAGATACCACTGGAAAAAAATGTAACCAATGGATTTTCCTTTCTATTTGGATAGCCCTGCAGAGACTAGAGACCAGTTTACACCCTCTGCTTCCCATTTAAGCTATTTAGATATTCAGAAGGACCAAAGGGTACTTACACAAAATAATCATTATACCTGAAAATTTTTTCATTTTGTGTGTTTATGAAACCAAAATTCCCAGAAATACTTGAAAACAAGACAATAAGCTCAGTTCCTTTCAGTAAATTCTCCATTTGCGACTTCTGAGTTTATCTAGGGTCTCTATCTGAGACTTCTGACTTCAGAAAGATCTGGTGGGCAATCCAGCAAATGCACTGAAGAGTACACAACCAAGACTGAATTTAATTCTGAGAAACATGCCACATTGCTTTTTTCTTTTGGAGCAAAAACCTATAAGTTATCGCCAAAATGAAAATATCTGTTTTTTTTTAATGCCTGTTTTTATTGCAGCTCAATTAAAGACAAAGTGCACGACACTGTGATTAGACTCGACATAGGTCAGCATTCATATTTTAACTGAAAAACTCATCTGGCAACCAAAATTCATTCAGTATATGCTAAAATAAAAAAACCAATATAAATGTACAATATAAATTTTATAAGCAATTTCTCAAATAAGCAATTAGCCTACATTGCCACCTACACTGTGAAATACACCCTACAAATTCATGCAGGAAACTAGATATGAACATGATGAAACTAGATATAATTTTCTATTCTATAATTTTTTTTACATATTCACCATATTTTTGCAAGTTATAAATGTTTTATTGTGGCTTTCTTGACATATTACTAGTTTTTCATATGGATTGCGCAACATCCTTCATCATTGCATGAATGGATAACTCATTCCCCCCCTCCTTTCTTTTAAGAATCAAAAAAGAAAAAGAGCCCTATATACAGTAACTTGCTGTATGTTTTGAGTGGAAGGACAAAACAGACTTTACTCTTAAAAGACTTTAAATGCTGTAAACTAACAAAACCATATATAAAATAGAAACACAAAACATGTAAAAAAATCCAAGCTGCATATTCAGTTTGAAAATATCTGGTAACCTGAGCTTCAGTTGGAAATCCATAGATCTGACGACCGAGTAAAAACGATATAGCACACCATGTTAACAACGTCCATTCTCTCCTCTCTGTAGTGTTGTGGTGACCTGGATGATAGGCCCCATGGACAGAAGACTCGGCATGACGTGCAATAAATTATTCATATCTGTAGCGTGAGAGAAATCTGATCTTCCAAAATTAGAATCCGATTCTTACGGTAATACTGAAGCAGTTCATTAGCTGCCCTTCCTCATATTGATTGGATGATTGTTGTACAGTTGGTTTGGTGGCGTCAGGCACAGAGGCACTATACACATTTGCCTTAACCCCTAATATTCATCAGATTGTTATATATATTGAAATATGTAATATGATTTTCCAGGAGACAATAGGTGCTTACGGTAGATAAGAATTTCCTTAGTGAAAAACTTGAATCCTATTATGGTGCAATATAATGCCATTGCAGAACAATGTTATATATTAACAGCATTACACACACAAACTTAAGCTTTTAATACTCAAGCCGATTAATTTTGGGACCACGATATGAGTCTGTCACAAAATAATGCAAGAGATAATATACAGTTTATCAACAGTAGATTTTGTCTGAAAGGTAAATTACTTAGTATGTAGGTATAAGAGCCTTTCTCAAAACTGCAAGATGAAATACTGCACGGCAAACAAAAACAAACTTCAGACAGAATTGTGAATTCTGGAGGTGTTTTGTAGTGACTGTAAATGTCCTTTTTTGAGCTAGTCTGGGCGAATTAAATAACATCAAGTCTGCCATGGTTATGAGCACTGAGTAATGCACCAAAACAAATCAAATATATTAGATGATCCTTCCATATCACAAATTTAGCTTTATGGTATTGCTTCAGTTCTGACTTATCTGGCTTCCATTTTAACCTTCAAAAAATCCCCCTTTTTATAAAAGTGAAATTACCAATTCATAAAGAACTTCCAGAGTACTGTTATGAAGAGTAGTTTATGTGACTGAGTGATTTTATGGTTTTCAAGATGCAGGATCCACAAACTACAGGGTATCAGTAGTATACCACATAAACAGAGCTTGCCAGTAAAGTACATCTCATAGACATGATGGAACCCAAAGCAGGAGATGCAAATGATGTACAAATAACTGCCTGGTTGTTCACTAAAGCGTATCAAAGCATGAAACAGAAACAGACACAACATAAATGCCCTCTAGTTGACACAAGGTGTGTCCAACAAGACAAGACAACAACTAGCTTTAACTCATCACAGAAGAGAGCGGAGAAAAGCATAAGAACTGAACAATAGCACTTACCGGCATTTTCCATGACAAACTAGAAAGACGATGATTGTCCCTGAGAATGTGTCCCTGTCTGCCTTCCCTTCTCAGCAGACACGCGCACATGCACACACCCGCCCCTGTGGGTAGTGTAGCCCATAACCCCTCCCCACCAACCGCTCAGCCTTTGATTGACAGCTCGCAGCCTTTCCTGCTTGCCAGACTGCAGCAATCAGAGCCAGGGAGTGTAGAGGATGACAAACAGCCATTAGCCATTAGCTCTGCCAGAGAGCCGATAGCACCGGGTCCAGCCTATCACAGAAGATCCTCACAGTTCACCATGGGCTTTTAGCCAAGATCTGGGTAATGGGGGGGGGGGGGGGGGGGGGGGGCAAAACAGGGACAAAACTCTGTGCCCTTCATGAGACTGCACTGATTTCCACAGGGCTGCTGACCTAAATTAGAAGATATTTGATTTTCCTGGACCATTCCAAACTCACTGCCACCCAGCAGTGAGTTTTGAATGGTATACTTACAGTATTTGAATTGTACACTTACAGTATTTCATAAATTTGCACTTGTTACTGTAACCCCTAACAAAAATGACATCATACATTTGCTTTGCCAATGTATATTAAGTTTTTGTACACATATTTTTTTACATTAGCAATTTATAGCCAAAATCTTGTGTATACTTCCAAAATGTTTACGAACATTTTCAGAAACCGCTGAAAAAAAGGCTGACAAGCTGTGTGGGCAGTAATTCATAAAGACGTCATCTGATTTGGGTTATTATTTTAGTTTATTATCTTTCTTATTTCTGTTACCAGATCCCGTGAGGGTGAGGGGAAAACATTTATTTATTTATTTTGAATAACAAGAGGCATGTGCCTATGCTCTCTCTTTCTCCTCTCTCTTTCTCGCTCTCTCAGTGTCCTCCTCAGAGGAGTTCGAATAAAAGGTCGAATGACCAAGAAAAACTCTGTTTCCCTGCATCTTGCTGTCTACCCAGAGGTGTATTGTCACATCGTATGACAGATCATTGTGATCTGGATTACTCTTCAGTAATCTGATACAGGTTATTTTTCACACACAGTTACATTTTCAGTGTTAAATCAAATCCTAAAGAGTACATATGGTCCCAGTTGGATTCATATGCACTCTGTTAGAGTTGAATTAACACTGGACATCTTACTGTGTATTTTAAAGAGATTGAGACTATTTTAATACAAAATATTGGGATCATGCAGATCCCACTCTGGGCTGGATATGAACACGAGTATGCAATGCATGTTTAGCACATTTTAAAGCATATACATTATCAACAGTTATTCAATGGTTTAAGATTTGAAGTTAACATTGAATTGATAAACAATGTAAGGTACTAAGGTAGAATGCAAAATTATATGATTTACCATTTAAAAACTTTCAAAAAGTTATAGCAAAAGCTCTGTATACTTAACATTAGGACAACCAAATTTATTCTGAGGTGATGTTGCCAAAGGTGAGTCATTTTGTATTTAGGACATTGGGCACTGATATATGTCCCCGATATATAGTATTTTACAGGATTTGCATTGCAGAAACGCAAATTATTGCTAGCAGCCCAATTAACTGTTCACTTGTGCCTCTTTGTATTGGCATCACTGCAATTCAAAATCATCAATCCTTAGTTAAAATGTCATTGCCTTATTTCCACTTCTTCATCATGAAATCTTGAAAACAGTCACAGAAAATACATCAATGGCATGTGAACAAGCGCTGAAAATATGGATTTTGTACACAGTAAAATGTCCAGTGTTAGATCAACTCGTACAAAGTACGTTTGGTCCCTATTGGATTCATATGCACTCTGTTAGAGTGGAATTAACACTGGACATTTTATTGTGTAATCTTGATCAAACCAATCTTGATGCAATCTCAATGCATTGAGTCTAGTAATTAATATGGGGAAATCCACAGCAATAGGGCAAACACAAGTAAATACAGAACGGCTCAGATTTATACATGAATCTGGTGTACATGTATGTATCCATGAACCTTATGGCAGACTATTAGCTTTCTGAAAGCTCTGATATGAAGAAAGATATAATGGGTTTCTGTGGTGAGCATGACTGTATGTCTGCCTCACTGAGCACATTATTTGCCTTGAATGATGGCTGGTTCCAACTTACGCTTTACAGTATCACAGATTTCTTGTTCCTTTTAATGCAACGGCAAAAGTCTTAAAAGCAATTTGATAGAGAGGTTGCTAAGTAACTGTTTAACCATTTTCGGTTACTCTTTGATAATTAGATTGGCTAATGTTAGACAGATGTTCCGTGGAACATTATAAAGGAAGGTGGATATTTGAAGAGTGTGCTCATTGAGTGACCAGCAGCACTCAATTCCCACTCTGTCAGCTCTTTGGAAGGAATAGAGCCAGAGTCCAAGTGCTTTGTTTCAGTTGGCTGCAGATAGGGACTGTGATGTTGTCATTTCCTGTTGTGATTAAGGCCTCAAAGTGCACCACGGGTATTTCTCAGAAGCATTATCAGTGGTTCAGCTCATTATAATTTCTGGTTAATGAACCGGAAATTAAATATAATTCCTAGTATAATTCACTTTTTGACTGGATGCGCTTACTGTGATAGACAGAGAACGATAACAGCTACTTTCCCAATCGGTACAGCTGGATTTTAAGGTTGGCAGAAAAAGAAATGAAAACGACCAATTTCTTGGCATGAAGTACTGGCAGAAGATTGAATTGCAGGGATGATATAGCAACGGGTAAAATGAGCTCTTATTTCTTATTCGAAGAGCTAGGAGGAGGAAACAGTGTAGAGTAGGAAACCAGGAATCATGACCAAAACTTGGAAGGTTAAAATCCCAGATAATAACCACTTGTATCCTACTGGTGATGGGTAAAATATAAGCCAGTAGTATTAAACTATTAGCACTATATATAGGAAACAGCATAATATTACACACACCCAGCTCAGTGGTATTGATCTACCAGCAAAAACATACAATAATCAGAGATGGGGAAATCATATTAGACATTTATTTTTGAACAAGTGCATTTCAATATGATAGGAGTCCTACAATGAAAAAAATAAATACTATTGATTTTGGAATATCTTAATAGGCCATTATAGTTTTGCCCTATTTTATGAGGGCAAGGTGACCTGGACCCTGGTGCCGGCGTCTGCCTGCACAGGCCACTGGGGGAGCAGAGCATATCCATTGCTTATTGATGAGTTTATATTTGCCACTGTGATATTTGCCTCATGGAATGGGATACTTTATAGCAGGGGCTTGACCAAAACTTACGATCATGAGGTTTCATAGTAGGCATGTCAGAAATAGTTGAGTTAACCACTAAGGTCTGTCTTTAACAATTAACTATTTAAAATCTAATAATTAATGAATGTTAAATTTGGGGTTACACAAGCTAAATGAAAATATAGCCTGTTGCAGGCTAGTCTATGGACCATCTATGGTCCTCTCTGTTTACTCAGAGAAAGGTGATTTTATATGGCTGGACAAATACTAAACTGCGAGGTGTTCATCTACTGGGCTCTAATTCTCACCTACCACACATAAATGATTGAAATTGTTATTTTAACACATTGCACACAATGAGGTGCCATACCAGTGCCCTTAATCATACACAAAATAATTTTGTTCTCAAGAAATCTCATAGAACTTAAATAAAGGCTGCTTAAGTAACTGGCCATACAAGAACACAGATATAAAATCAATGTTTGTGTACCTCAACGACAGGAATGTCAGCAATTCTGCAAGCCAAATCACCGTGAGAAAGAAATTACAGTACCAAATTTTTGTTTACGTGACATGGAATGACCTAAATTCAGTGTTCCAGTTCTGTCACCTACAATTTTACAGAGAGGTCCCTGGTAGGAGTGCCACAATGATTTTGGATATCTGCCAATAACCCTATGCTTGGGCCCAAAAAGATGTCCACAGCATCACTGAGGATGACAGGGTTTCAGTATGCCAGTTCCTGCTTGTACCACAGACACATGAAGTGTACCCCTCTGAAGCAACGACTACATATCTCAGCGGGTGAACTAAAGAGAAAAAAGAACTGGTGGTGAGCTGCACATGCTTCAGAGGAGAGCACATGCTTGTCTGCACTCTACTAAATTGACATGATATCGCAGCAATGAAAAGGGCCTATAAATATACCTGTACATTCCGAACTGGGAGAACACTGGCATGGTGAAATCTGGCCAAATGACAAAAAAAAGAAACTCCTCGTTTGACCACTGAATTCACGTCATGGTGACTGAAGAGTAAAACTAATTCAACTCCTCTGTCAGAGGTCTGTTCCATTTTTCCCTACTCTGCAGAAGCACCCATGGTTGTTTCTTCACTGCCTTTGCAGGTCTGCAGATAATGAACCCAGGATGGGAATAGCCGCACCTCCACCTGGCAGATAAATGACAGATATAGCTGAGACTCTGAGACAGTGAGGAGAGTCTTAGGCCCTGTTCACACTACAGCTGCATGGCAATATGGTTTTCACTCCTCATTGTGCTTAATATAGTTAAGTTCAAACTTAGTGGGTTTATGAATAAGAGCGACAGCTAGTAGTGAGGGGTCCAGCTCGAATCAGGGAGTGACTAGTGAAGTTGATGGTGGTTCCTACAGTATGCAAATGAGCATGGTTGTGCGAGTATGGACAGGAACGGGAGTTGATGACTGGCAGCAGATGCGCAGTGAGAGTGACTTCTTTTCCACTCTCATAAACCAGAAGAACTTCCAAGATGGAGAGCGCTGTTGAGTATCTTTAAAAGGAGTGACCTTGAGTACTGTTAAAAGAATCTTTAGTTGATGTTCCTGCATTCACTACCAGATCAGACATGGCTTCTCTCAGCAGATACCAACAAAAATTGAGTGACCACATCCACATTTTCTGACATTGAAGATCACGTTCACACCTTTGCAACATATTATATGCTACATTTACATTCAGAACAAATATTGTGCTATTACAAACTGTCCCTGGACATACAGGAGCTAGTCTTTCATACATGTAGGCATTCTTGGTCTTCTAAATATGCTTGTGTGTACAGACACAGAACATGAGCGACTCCAGTTAATAACTTTGGTTGTTGAGCCCCAAAATGCAAGTGTGAATGGGGCCTTAGTGTCTGAAGAAAGCCTGGCATCACAAGACAGCCTGTCCATTAACGACCAATCATCCCTGAGAGGTCTGGAATGGATTGATAGGGATGGTCACTCAAGCCAGCACTTCTATGATACTCTCTCTAACTGATGTTAAAAACAGCACACCCTGCATAGGAGCAAGGCATTAATAACACCCAGCTGGCAGTGGAGTTTATTTAGAGTACAGGGGAAGGGGCGGCCATCATGGAGAGCTTTTAGCTTTAGAGCTACCATACAATAAGCCAGTGATTCAAACCAGGAGCATGGGGAAAGGTTGATTTCTATACAAATAAAAATTTCCAGTAAACACTTATGAGAAATGGTGGAACGGATAGGGTGCTGGCACCAGCAGTCTCTAGCCCCTTTAGAGTTGAGCATCTTTGCTTTAAGAAAAGGAAAGGCCTTGTCCTTATAGAACTGCTGTATAACAATAGTTCCAACAGCAGTGTGAAGAGTGCAGTAGTGACAAGAGCATGAATATTATGACAGATTATCTGATCTGACTGCTGATGCATTCTACAGTTTTTCATGATCTGGGCGATTTCCCTTAGTTCCAGTGAAGGCAAATATAAATGCAATGACATTCCAAACAATTCTGTGCTTCCAACTTCGTGGCAACAGCTTGGGGAAGGAATTTTCCTGTTTCAGTATGACAATGCCCCCGGGCACACAGCGAAGTCCACACAGAAACAGTTTAGTCAAGATTGGTGTGTGGAAGAATGTGACTGGCCTGCACGGAGCCCTGACCTCAACCCCATCCAACACCTTTGGGGTCAATTGGAATGCGAGCCAGGCCTAATCGCCCAATCAGTGCCCAACCCACTAATGCTCTTCTGGCTGAACTGAAGCGAATCCATGCAGCAATGCTCCAACATCTAGTATAAAGCCTTGCCGGAAGAGTGGAGGTTGTTATCACAGCGAAGGTGGACCAACTCCATATTAATGCCCATAATTTTAGATGTGTTGGATGTCAGGTATCCATATACTTTTGGCCATGTAGTGTACTATGCAAATTAAAATCATTTCTGGATAATGATGCAATCAAATAAAAATATAATTGATATGATTATCAATTATATACATCTTTGGTTTTTGTACATCTTTGGTTTCATCATGAAAAATTTACTGCACTTTTTATTCAATTTAGACAAACCAATACGTATTTCTATACTACAATTTTTAGCTGCGACCACAGCTCTATCTGTCGGTCGGTCGGTTGGTCGCTCGGTTGGTCCACAAAAGTGTCCCACCCCGTAGCTGCCACAGTTTTCGCCCCAGGAGGCTGAAGTTTGGACTGGAGGTTGGTCGACCGAAGGTAGAGCTGAGTAACTGTCAGGCCGATTGACCAAGAGGGGGCATGGTGATGAGCGTGGCCTATCACAAAAAGGCACATAACTCCCGAATGGATTCACAGATTTGAACAAGATTTTGTGGAAAGGTTGGTCATGAGCCAAAGAAGTGGTCACGTGTTTGTATGAGGGTGTGTGCGTGGATGCATGCACACATGGATGCATGCGCGTGTGCGGTCGCAGCTATTGCAGATTCGCGCTTGTTTTTTTAAAAGCAACTAACTCTGGCTTTCACAGAATTCTAATTTTTGAAGAAAATGAGACAATGAGAATTACTTTCTACAGTATGTATATAATATTAGGATTTATTGATAGAGGCAAATCAGGGTCCAAAAAGTGGCTCTGGGTAATTACAAGTCTGAACAAGCACAGATAAATGAACTGAGGCATAAAATCCCACTCATAATTAACCACACAAGTATTTTAATCACCATTTCAAAAGATCACAGTGACTTTTAGTACAGTGTAGGCTTGTGCAGAAACAAATATACTGAAGTAGTAAACCCTGACATGTTTTGACAGTATAAAGTCTGTCGAGCCAATCACACAGAATCAGAAAATATAGCAGACAGATCAAGAGTTAAGACTTTGACTAAATGAAGACTGCAAGGATAAAATGTACATTTACCACGATGATTCAAGTGCTCAGTGTGTTTCCAAGGAAACAACTAGCATTTAAATTACACTTAAATCTATTTGTAGAGCAACATTGTTCTGCATCACAAAAGGAGGCCCTTTTACAACAAGCTTGTAAGGAAATGCGGAACCAGTCCCACTGTCTGCGTGATTTCATGAGTAATTGCACATGTGAAGGGAGACCATAAAGCCTATAATTAAACAAAATAATCATACCCTCCCTACTCTATTTTGGGTACTTCCTGTGTGAGTCGAAGCATTCTAGTATCTTATAATATTAGCATTGAAAATCAGAAGTGTATCTTCTTCAAAATGGCCCCAAGGCCTAAACTCCAACATTATAGTTCTACACTCTAGAGTTAAATAAAACATAGTTTTTATGTATCAAACTTTGTTTTATTTTCACACCAGTGTTAAGCTATGAATTAAGAGTAAATTGTAATAGCAACTTTCCCTCGGATACAGTTATACCAAATGTAAATCCTCTGTTGTCTTCAGGGTCAAAAATGACCCTTTTCTGAGTTTAACAGCTGAAACCCCCAACATTACTAATTAAATAAATATTTTTAAATACCCCACAAAATTTACTGATTGACATGAAAAACATTGATTCAGGGTTTAACATCCAATGACGAGACTGGCCCAGTGAGGACGGGTCATTTTTGACCCTGTGGACACAGGGTGCATGCAAAATATTAACATGAGGGTTAAGTATAACTTAAATCCAGATACTTTCTTTCCCAAAAATACCACACATGATCAGCTAAATAACCCTAATTACCCCATCCAAACCATTATGTAGAAAATACAAAAACCGGTCATTGACTGCATTATTGTATACAGCGCCCTCAAGAACTATTACCATCCTCAATTAATATGAACACAAAATAATGGTGTAAAATTAACTTTAGTGTTTTAAAAATGTTTTCTATTTGCAGCAATATGTTATATCATATAATTATATAATCTTATTGTGATACCATTGCTCAGAAAAGGTTGTCTCAATTATGGAACTCCTGTAATCAGAACTTTGTGCACCCTCCCTTCTTCTATATTTGATGAGGTGAACTCAGAGCCAGCCAATAACAGACATAAATGACATCTGCAGCAGCTTTGGTCCCTTCGACCACCAGGGGGTCCCATAACTCTTCTGCAATATAAATGTTATTTATAATGTTGGTGGGCCCAAATCCTGCTTAGGGCCCCTCAAAGGCTAGGGCTTTGAACTGGGGGTGGGAGAACACATAGAAAGGGATCTGAGACAATTTCTCCAAGCCAAATCTCTCCAGATGGAACAGAGTCCATGTCCTTTTTTGGACTTGGAGGAAAGCTTTGGATAACTGTCCTGTTGGAAGATCCAAGACACAGCCTTAGCCTCCTTGCAGTGGAAACCATATTTTCATATAAGATCTTGTGTTCTTGACAGAGTGCATGATACTATGTATCCTCACAAGGTTCCCAGGGCCTCTGGAAGCAAAACAATGCCACATTACACAGCACCATACGCCACAGTAGGGATTTGGATCTTCTCTACAAGGTGGAACAACAACAACAACAACAACACTTTCTGCACTGACCTAATACAGTAGGACATACTTCATTGATTATATGATTTCAGTAAGTCAAGTCAATATCAATCAGTTAGTTCTATCAGATGGTGCCTGGCTGAAACAAAAACCTCCACAGCTGGCCTTGAAGTTAGCTTGATAAAAGTCCATATTGTGTTTTCAGTAAGAGCAGAACTCAGCAACAATGTTGTTACCAGGTTTCTGACAAAGGAAGTATTACAGCATGCCCTCTAGTGGCAGGCTATAGCTTAACACTGATGCATTTAAAACAACAATTTTAAACAATGTAAATGTATAGCGTCTAACTGCTGCCCGTTCATTTTAGAAAACTGAAATAATCAGATACTAGTTCAGAAAAAATAAAAAGAGAATCGTTAGAAACATCTGTTTTAGAAGCATCCCTGTACATGCAACAACACACAATTGGTTCAAAATATTATACAAAAATGTTTAACATGAATTTTAAATGATGAAATATAAAGCTCTTTTACATAAGAGTAACAAAAAATCTTTTGGAAGGGAATGTGAATGTAACAAATAATACTCATTACAGCCAAGAGTCCATGTAGGCGGATTTATTGTGATGGTGTGAAACAAGGAATTGCCTCAGGATGTCTTTGATTTCAAACTGTGCTACATGCCTTCCATAAATAAACAGTAAAAATAACAGCACAAATTTCTTCAGACCAAATATGTGAAAGCTGCCTGTCAATGCAGAAAATGGAAGAGTAATGTGCTAGAAGAGATAGAAAATTCAACATTGCATTTTATAAGTGTCAGTTAAAAAATGTTCAGCATGAAGAGGTAATATTTGTTTCAGTTTCAGGCCTTATAGAACATAGAGTGCATTCCAAAATTATTCACACCCTTGGTAAAAAAATTAACAAAAAAGCTTAAGTACTGAGAAATCTGGAAAATATTCTGCTTTAACAATGGAATCAACAAAAATATCACTTTTCTCAAACTGTAAAATGATTTTCCAAATATAAGTACCACAAATATTCACACACCTGTTTTCAGTACTTCTACTCTGTGCACCCTCATTTCATATGGCAAAACAGGAAGCCATGGGAGGCTAGGCTCAGACCGACATGGCCTATTAAAAGTGGCATTTAAAATAATTATTAGGGGTGTGAATAATTGTGATAATAACCTTTTTAGGAAAATTTGACTGAACAACATATTTTTCTCTGAGCAACTCTAGTAGTATAAATGCATATCATATTTTGCATTGTTTATTTTACACAGCCTTCTTTGCTCATCTTTATCAGCCGGATTAATAAATTCGGAGGGAACTGTAACATCTCAACAACAATGTTTTCATATCAACATCAACATAAAGGCAAGTTTGACCCATGGACTAATTGTACATCTATTTTTTTTTAAAAAGAACAATCCCAAAAAAATCTGTCTGGGTACAAAATTATTATCAAAACTATGCCAAATTATGCCAAAATACCCATATTTTCTACATTCAAAATTACGGCAATGTACAACTGAAAGTTCATTACACATTACACAAATACATTACACAAAAACTAAACAAGCCACATTGAATGTTTCACATTCAATCACATTTCTTCAATAAACTTAGGTCTGCGTTTCTTCTGCATTTCTTGCCCTCTCATCTATCATTTTGTTTCTTCAAATGCTGTGTTGCCCAAGAGGCACACATGTCCAAGTCTATGTCTGCTTGAGAATAGTACTCACTAAAGCAAATAATGATAGAATAGAGGGTTTGACAATTGAATTTTCTTTTTCTATCCGTTCGCCCTGAGCAGAATCGGAATTTTAACTTTTGTTCCTCCTGCAACATAAAATTCTGGCTAATGGTTAACGGTTAATGCTGTTCCTTTTCTCCACCTTACAATCAGCCTAGCAGCCTGTCTCAAAACCTATTTGTGACCATGTTTCTGAAAATAATAATAGACATGGGTTAAGTGAAGAGTTATTTCTTAGTTGTGCAGCAGTCATTCTATGAGATGCACATGGATTTGACGGCTGTATTAATCACCACTGCCTATATGGAGCCCCCCATCTGATCACCATCAGCCCAGTTTAGAAAAAAGAATTCTATGGATGATGAAAAACACAGTGGGCAGACAATATCACATTACGTTAGCACTGACTAACTTGGTACGGCTAATACAGCACCATGATAAAATAATCATGTTAGAATTGCTTTGATATAGGGAAATGACGTGGGGAAATCCCACTGGAAGAGAATGCAAATGCCAAATCGCTCACAGCAGCCCAAGCAAACAATCTGATCAACTCCAGGCATTTACAAGGTTTACAGGCTTTATAAACTCCTTAAGTCAAATGCAACAATTCACTTGAACTTGAACGGACGGCAACGCTATCATTATCCACATTAAGAGATAAGAATTAGCATCATTTGCACTAACGAATCCACTGAGATAACTTACACAGTAGAAAAAAATTTAAATGAAATGATAACACAGAGCTTTATTGTGACACTAAAGTATCTCTGTGGCGACTCAGGCCTGAACTTGTTGCAAACAGTCTATTTTGGCAGCTGGGCCAGAAATGTACCCTACCAATTTGTTAAATTGCCTGGAACAAAAAAAGTTATTAAAGGTTACTCAAATTTTTACTGAATGTTTTTGCTCAGGAACAGCAATGTTGATTTTGTTTTTGTTTTTTATTTGTTTTTTGTTTTTTTGTTTGTTTTTTTGTTCCTGCAAAAATACCTTTCGTTTCTAGTTTTAGTTTTCATTTCCATTTTCGTTTTCAAACCCTGGTAGGCAATTACATTGAGCTCCAGGCCAAAATTTGACAGAATTCTAATCATCCAAATTTTACAAACCATTATTTTTTTTATAATTGTAACTGCAATTGTGTTATACTCATCTGTCAAATATATTTCATTAACAATTAAAATTAAAGTTTAGATTTTTTATTGTAACTTCACAAAGCAGATTCAACTCTATTCTCGGTTTGCATCTTTAATAACAGTGTGCTCCCGGGTGGATAATCTATTATGTGGCTTTCAGTAATAACCCTGAATTCAGCAGCTAGCAAGCTAGGTTTACTCAATAGAAAATAGCCCTTTCAAAAATTAAAATTTTGGGCTGACAGAATGCTGGCTGGTTCATCTGGTTAAGGCACCATTTATGTTCTAGTGCATGGATGGGCCACACAGCCCTGGATTGAAATTAAATCCTGACTGTGCCAGTGGCAGCTATAGCCAGTGACCCAGCAAGATGGCAAATAATTACCAGTAGCCAATAATAATGCATAACTGCCAGTAACCCAGGGTAAGGAAGGATTCAATTAGCAGGGATTTGCATATCTGTTCTTGTTCCGAATCTAAATGAATAGCAGTGCTTTTTTACTTGGAAAAGCCATTAAATACTGTTTTAATCCCTCTGTAATATTGCAAAGACTTTCAGAAATACATATTATTCTTTTTCATTTTTCTCATTAATCACTATAGAAATTGCTGTGCTGATCAGATTTGTAATTGCCAATCAAAGCCTTTTGGGAGGGGCTCTGTGATATCTGTGTAAACAGTTACAGGTAATATGGAAGCTAATTTGTGCCAGAATTTTGAAATCTTGAAAATTCACACAAACCAAGTACCACAAAAGTTTAGACATTTTAGGCCAGCAAGGTAGCTATTGTATAACAAAAAAACTTATGGGCAGCTAAAATCAGACATGTTCCTGTAAAATCGTCCACTTTTGCTGCTGCTGAAAATATAAACTTAGTGTACGTGAATAACCTGGTTTTTAAACAATGACATTTGTTGAGCTTACAATTAAATGACAATGTTACTATGTCCTCTTCCTACTAGGATTACATATGTAGGATTATAGTACATACATACTGTATGGTGCTATTTGATCCTCTATTGTTATTTCTCATTGTCTTACTATTCATTCCATTTCATTTGTCTTCCCTTCACCTTCCCCAGGTTCTACAGTACAGTATGACGTTGTTGGCTACTTTTTGTACCTGGCTTGATATCCAGATATATGGCCATTTATTTGTTTATTTTTTATTTGTTTATATGCGGTTTAGTAAGAGTAGTCAGTCAACATACATGGTAGTCAGGTAAGTTTCAACCTTAACAGGTAGGATGTATAGTTCTCCGCTGCTGGAGCACTGGTTTAATAACATGGGGCTGTTTGTGATGTGCATGTGCAGTAGAGTTTCACACAATTGTGCTTAAGGTGATAATGGCACCAGAAAAGTAGCGATTAAATAATAAAATGGCCCTACCTTTGTGACTGTTGGGGCATCTTCGTTTGTTGTGTTCTTTTGTGTGTGTATTCATCTAGAAGATTTGTTGTGGTACAGCCGGAGTGAGGTTGGCCGTAACAAAGAACCAAATGGCCAAGCTACTCGAATAAATGTTGTAAAACATGGGTAACATTGACATCATATTGACATCATTATTTCGGTAGCCAGAGTGTATCCATTTGTGTATTTAAGTAAATTTCCTTTTTACATAAAAAATTGTTTTGTTAGGGGCTGCTGGGTGGCCCGTTTTTAAGGCACCACACTGTGGTGCATGGATGAACCACACAGTCCTGAACTGAATTTGGACTGTGCCAGTGCAAACAGAGGGCAGCAGCTCCATACTGCAACATGCCCAAGGTATAGGAGGGTTCAGTCGGGTAGAGGTTTGTGTTTCATCGCTCTCTAGGAACCCCCCACTGGTTGGGCTGGTGTCTATCGACTGCATGCCAAAGCCGTACATGAGACGTCTTCCTCCAACTCTTACGTGAGTTTGGCTGTGGCCTGCGGTGTGAAAAGAAGTGGGCTGGTTACACGTGTTTCCGAGAAGAAACGCGGCTGTCTTCACTCTCCCGGATTGTCAGTGAGGGATTGCGCATGAAAGAGGCTACGAATAGTAACTGGATATTCTAAATTTGGGTGAGAATTTTATATACTCAGCCCAACATTGCGGTGGGGATGACATGGCTTTTTGCTTACATAAGTGGCATAATGCAGCACACAAAATGTGTATGAATTTCAGAAATCTAAAGACAATTATGTCATGGCATAATTTTATTTTACAGCAATTCAAGTATACTTTTCAACAAATTCATTAAAAATATTTCAGAACAGTAATGTTTACAACATATATCTGCAAACTAGTGATAGGCAGTTTGATAGCTTTTGGTGAATCAATTCTCCAGAATTTTTAGAGTTTTCATTCATTCCATTAGATTTTAACCTCCCAACTCACTAGCTAGTAAGATTAAATAAAGCTGGATTGCAATTGCAACTTCCCTAATAATCCAAATGTTATTCATAGTTTTACAATGAAAGCCCTGGTTCATCATAATCGTTTAGGACAAGCAATAGGGGCTATATGTACAGTGTCCCCCATAATGTTTGGAAGAAAAACATGTATTTTATTTTCTCTGTACTCCAAAATTTTAGATTTGTAATCAAACAATTCACATGTGGTTAAAGTGAAGATTCTTTGCTGGGTGGTTCATTAAAGCATATTTGTTATAAATTTTGGTTCCACCATGTAGAAATTACAGCACTTTATATACATAATCCCCCCATTTCAAGGCACCATGATGTTTGGAACAAATGGCTTCACAGGTATTTCTGATTAGTTAGGTATGTTCAATTGCTTCCATAGTAGAGGTATAAGAGATCTCTAAGTATCTAGTCTTGATACTAGGCTTTTTATTGCCATTGGAGCCATTGTTATTGGTGATTATCAACATGAGGACCAGAGTTCTGCCAGAGAAAGTCAAGGAAGCCTTTATGAGGCTGAGAAATAATTTTACAAGACATAGGCCTAACCTTGGGCTTACCAAAATAATGTTCTCTCCAAAAGAAGATGCTCAGTCCTTGTGATGTCCATGGGTCACAGACTTCAAGCAGGCATGGCTTGCAAAGGATATGCGACAAAGTACGAAAAATGACTAGCATTAATATGTCCCAAATATTATGGTGCCCTGAGATGGTGAGGCAATCTATAAAAAAGTGCAGTAATTTCTACATAGTGAAACCAAAGTGCATAGAAATACCCTTCAATTAAAGCTGAGAATGTGCATTTTAACCACATGTTATTTGATTACAAATCTAAAACTTTGGAGTACAGAGGCAAGTCAAGAAAAAAAAATTATTTGTCCCAATCATCATGGCACTCACAATAGTAGGCCTACATTTACAGTATACACTGTTTTCTGAAAAAACTGTGCAGTTAATGAGTCCACCGGAGGGGGTGGGGGGGCATACATGCAATTACCTTTTCCATTACATACAACAGTCTGTAGAGTCTTAGCAGCCTGCTGATATACATGTTTAACTGCTTCCTACCTGTATCCCACTACCTGTAGCCCACTTGAGAACAAGTGTTAGTTCAAGGTCAGGCAGACTGAGGGGTAAATGCAAAAACAACACGTCTGTACTTATCCTTTGATTTTGTAAAATAGTTAAAGTTTATTTATGTTCATAATTGTATCCTTTGTATTCTTACAATGATAAATTAGATTATGTTCATAATTTAGGTAGAAATAAAGTGCCACAAATGCACTTCGAAAAAATGCAAAAATTAAGTTATTCTCCTTCAGTCTGAAATGAAATAAATAGCATGCAAAACTATACATAGATCATAAACTCCTTGACCACAAGTTTGCTAAATTTGAAGGTGATATGTAAAACTACTTAAGATCTATAAAGCAAAAAGTAAGCAGCATACCTTGCCGTACCTTTGTGTCTCCAAATCTATCAAAAATATTTAGGCTAAATTGAGCATTGCTGTAAATCATAAAATAATCATATATTTCACAACAAACCAACTGTTTTGACTCAATAAACTAACTTTTGCATCATTTTTAAGTCAGAATTATCTTTTCATCAGTATAAGGTTCTATAAACAATACAGATCTATAAACCTATCCAAAACCTCTCCAAAAATGAATAAACTGCTTTTTTTCACCATTAAAAAGCATATACAGTGGGCTCCAGAATTATTGACACCCTTAATAAAAATGAAGAAAAAAGGCCGCATATGATAAATGACACAGATAATAATCTATATGTTATGTTCAAACATATGGGAAAACTATATACTTTTATTTCAATACATTTACTCACATGCTTCACTGTTTTTTTATTTAAGTAATCTAATTTTTTTCTGAAAACCATAGGTGCCATAATTATTGGCATCCCTAACAATTATTGTAAGTAAAATCAAACAAAATGAAATTGGCAATACAATTTTACTTAATTTAGTTCATCTCAGTCTAAAGGAACTATATTGTGTCATTCCATCACTTCCAGTTTCACTATAGAATAAAAATGAGGTAACAAGCATACAAAATCCCTTCGTCATCCATCAGCATGGGAAAAGCCAAATAACTGTCAATTCAGAAGAGACCGATGGTAATTTACGAGTCTGGTAATGGGTACAAAAAAAGACATAAACAGTTAAACATACCACTTAGGACTGTAAGGGCAATAATAAAAAGGTGTAAAACATATGGAATGGTTGCAAATTTGCCAGGAACAGGAAGCAAGTGCATGGTGTCCCCACGGACGGTGAGGAAGATGGTGAGGGAGGCCATTAATAACCCAAGGATCACTGTGTAAGAACTACAGAGATTGGTTTGTTTCTTGCAGTCAACAAGTCAAAAAAACATAAAATGGCACCTCCATATCAACTAAAGCCGCGTTTCCACCGCAGGAACTTTACCGCGGAACTAAGAACCTTTTGAGGAACTCAGTGCGTTTCCACCGCAGGAACTAGGGTCTAAATTTAGTTCCTGGGGCTTTATTTTACCCCCCAAAAGGTTCCTGCTCGGGGGGTAGTACTTTCCGAAAGTACAGGAACCTTTTGGGTGGAGCTTGCAGCGCTGAACATTTCTGATTGGTCGAGTAGGCTACTCGCAGCATTTTTTTGTATTTATTTTCCGCCATTACCCGCCATGTTTGAAAATATGCAGCCGCAAACCAATTTATTTTCATAATAACTTCAAATCAAACTTGTATGTTATGCGGCGCAGTAGCCTAGTTTTGGTTATAGCCTGCCAACGTCTTGGAATTATAACGTGTGCTCTTCTGTTCTTTTCTTGCTTTAGTATTCGTTTTATAAAATGCTAAGCATTCGTGCTGGGACGGCATATTACGTAGGCTACCAAAACATTCAAACGGATTAATTCGGTTGCTGAATATTTTCTTCCGGATTTTCTTTGTTAGCCCGTTGTAATTGACTCAAAACGTTTGATACAGTTATGTGAGGTATGCGGTAGTTCTGCGTAATTAACATTGGTGATACAGTACAAGCAAACTGGAAATCACCTTCCGCACTTTTTGGCAGGGTAAAATAACAGGTTAATTCTAGTAATCGTCCCTTTAGCTTTTTCAGACTGCCGTAATTTTACTCAATTTTACTGCCATTTTTCAATTCCACGAAAAGACCAGGAAGACTATGGACTAATTTATGGTGCATGGTTCGCATCTGGAGGGCACACTTCGCTGCTCGGCTAGCAGTAACTTCGAAGGAAAGCAAACGGTGGCTGTACCACTACTAATTTAAATTTTCACGCAAGTCCGAGTTTTCGTTCTATTCTTGTCATTTTGCGATTAGCCTATATGGAATTGACGACGAGAAAGTAATCAAACAGCAAATTGTTTACAACGTGTGCATGTTTTCTGCTGTTGTTGCCAGTTATACATATAAATGTGAATGCATTCTGTCGCTTCGGATGTCAAGACATGAAAGCGAATGTTCGCATAAAAACATAATGAATGTGTTTGAGAGGATATATGAAAATCAATAAATACAAAAGTAACCATATATAGTCATTGTTGGTAACCCGTTGTATATAAGCGGAATAAACCCCGGAGGGGTTTATTCCGTCGCTTTTTCAACGTCGCTTTTTCATACGTCAGTGGGCTAATTTGCCTAATTTAGACCGCGGTGGAAACGCAGACAACCATGGGCTGAAGGAACCTTTTAGTTCCTGGTAAAGTAGTTCCTGGGACTAAAAGTTCCGGGTAATTTTGGTGGAAACGCGGCTTAAGTCTTTGGAAGGGCGGCAGGAAGACAGCCCTTACTGAGCACAATAAACAAAACCAAGAATCTGGATCTTGCCAAACCTCATTGGAATTATGACTGAAAGAGAGTGTTATTGTCAGATAAGACCAAAATTGAACGTTTTGGCCATACACACCATCGACACGTTTGGTGGCAAAAGAGGAATGTATACAGGAGAACCACCTCATACCTACTGTCAAATATAGAGGTGGGTCATTGATATTTTGGAGATGTTTTGCTGGCAGTGGTCCCGGGGCACTATTTTAGATCAATGGCACAATTAATTCAACAAAGTACCAGGAAATTCTGTCAGAATATTTGGTCTCTGCTAAGAAGCTAGGACTTGGTCATAGGTAGATTGTCCAGCAGGACAATGACTCCAAGCATACATCAAAATCTAAACAGAAATGCTTAAGTGAAATCAACATCCATGTTTTCCAATGGCCATCTCAGTCTTCAGACTTAAATCCATCAAAAACCTGTGGTCTGAACTGAAGAGGGGGGTCCAAAAGTGCAAACCCAGATATATCTACATGGAGCATTGGTCAAAAACCCCTCCAATTGTGTTCTCTAACCTTATCACAAATTATAGGAAAAGACTCATGGCTGTCATCTTTGCCAGGGGTGTTTTCACAAAGTATTAAACCGGGGGTGCCAATAATTGTGGAACCTGTTTTTTGGGGAAATATCTTTTATTTGGTTGATTACTTTGGCTGATTCCAATGAATCATTAATCAAGCACACTAGTTAACACATGTTGGAAAATAAAGCTTATGTCGATAACTGTATTATTGTTGAGCATTTTTTTACGGCATTTTTTGTGCATATTTATCAAGGGTGCCAATAATTTTGGAGCCCACTGTAGATCTGGCCCTTTACAATAGTTTAAGATGAAAGATCGCAAAATAATGCAAACACATTGTGACACACTGTGGTACACATACATAAATATGCAATCATTCACATTTGTATGTTTTTCTACACTCTACATTATGTATTCTTTTGTTACATGAGGCTGGGATGACACATTACAATTATGATCACTCCAAGGGAAATTTTACATTCATCCAGCACATACCAGCATACAGTAAATTTGAATGAGTATTTTCCATTCCTACTAACAGCTAGGGCTGTTAGTTAGCCCCAAATACAAAAGTGCTGACTATTATTAGCATAGGCTAACAGTTGTCTCTTACAATCAGGGGCATGTGCAGAGGTGGGCCTGTGGTGGCACCTGACCCCCCAAATAAATTGATTGGCTACCCCAGGTGCCACCCTACACACATTGGGAAATTATAGGTCATTTGGTTGTCAAAAACACTGACTTGGCTGTTCCATTAGTGAGCACCCAAGTTTAAAAGCAAATCTAAAGCCCCAGCTTTCACACACATGCATCTTAGCCCTTAAATGTTCCGGCAGTTTTCATTGTCGCCGTCCTGTGTGAACAGATGCGGAGTTGATTTTCCATGTGAGCAGCAGAGGCGGCAGGATTTCATTTGTGGGTGGGCCAAGGTAATAGTGCGGGCGCCAAATTATTTAGGATTGAGATAGCATCACATTCATTTAGTTTATATAGGACAATATGCTAGTAACGTTAAAGTAATAACATAATTTACAGAATACAGAGACATCCTTTCCTCAATTTGCTATAGAATAAAAGCCATAGAATGACCCATCAAAAAACATGAACTACTTCAGGTTGAAAATAACCACTCAGACCAGCATAACATCACAAATCAAAGACCCAAATGTAATCAATATCATTGTTTTTATTGAGCCTGGCCTAATCTTTCATTAAAAACAGTTCATTCAGTTTTTCCCTAACTTATAACTTCACAAATGTCCAAATATTCACATTACAACATGTTACAATACTTAAAAACTTTTGATACCATTCTTTGGATAGATGCATATCAACAATTACAGGACAAATCACTGCTAATAGAAGATACTGGAGCCGTGATTTTATGAGGTAAATTTGATCATTTAGCCTACAGTAGAAATGGAATAAACAATATCGCTGTCCTTGCTTGGGGTAGCTTCATCTTGTAAAAACACCATTACAAAATTACTTATGTGCTATACAGGCCTACTTTCCCCTAGTAAACATCTGTGGCAGGCTCTTCTAGTTTTAAGTTGCTTTTTTACGTAGCACCATATAGGCCTACCAATGGCAGATATAGCTAGCTATTTAACTTGGCTAACAGAATTGTATTTATTGCGTTTGACTGAAAACAAGTCCACATAAGCATTTCAGTTTTAGTTGAATGCTTCCATTGTTTATCTAATGTTATTTATTTTGGGATCATACAACTGAGCAATATGGCTGAAGTTACTGTAAGTTATCTTAAAACTATCACTCTTCAACTGTGCTGTAGGCTACTGCCAGGATTTTCACTGCTGCTAAAACTATTAGGCCTATTCAGTGGAATAGCTGTTTCAAAGATGAACCAATATAACGTAAATAGCCTATATTTGTCTTATATTGCTCTGGTGGGTAGACATCCTGCCTTGCCTAATCTATCCAAAACTGTCATGTGTGACCAGACTCGACACTGAATTATTCCCTATAGGTGACCTATGTGTGGTATTCCAAATTCCTATTAGTAGTCTGTAAAAAAACATTTTACTGTGATAAGAGTGGGTGGGGGGTGTTGTTTATTGATATATGTGCCCCTGTGTAATTCGGTGCCCAGCTTCCCCTTTAAAATTGCTCCACTGCTTATGATCAATACAATTATAACAATATCAACAATATGACGTAAATACATAAATAATCAAAATGTTACAAGCAGCAATATGTACATTTCCGTATATATCCTAGCTAGACTTCATGCTTCCCAGAGAATTTGCTTTAGCCATGCTGTTGAGTTGGCAAAATTTGTAAAATCTTCCAAAATAATAATAATAATAATAATAATAATAATAATAACAATAACAATAATAATAATAATAATAATAATAATAATAATAATAATAATAAATAAAAATTCAAATAAAACAATTGCGCCTCAACAGGTGCTTGTATATTACTGTATACTACAGTTGAATGCACAACGATGTGCTGAAGAGATACAGGGGGCTCTCACTCTTTGTAAAAAAATTCTAAGGAAACATGTTAAATACCATTGGAAAGCGTGTACTGTCCTCTACACAATAAAAAATTTAATGAGAATGAACTGAAAGGAGTTACACCGAAATAAAATGCAAGTGGGGTTTTGCGCATGGCTGTTGTAAATATTTGCATGTTTATTTCTCAAATTGATTGTTCAACAAATGACCACTAAATCTTGAAAGGGACATCTTTACATGTAAAACCAATGGTAAGATTGTATATTTATTCCATATTTAGTCACAGATATTGATAGTAGAATGACGTGGTATAATTCCACAAAAATCACTTGTTTATTTTGCTATTCAGTAAGCAGTGTTTGTCACCATTGTACTGGCATAACTTTGGGCTATTGCTGCCTTTATCTCATTGTTATGACAGAATACTAATTTTTCATGGTGAAATGGATGCTATTGTTTGGTTTTGTCATGCTTGAATGATATAGTTGCAGATGAGACGGCAGAGAGGAGGTGCTTGTTAAATGAATGACCTACGTGACTATGGTAGCACTTAGAAACTCCATATTTATCATAGTTGTTGTGTAATGTGTACTAATAAATATAAAACTCAGAGTTTGTTGCTTCTACTGATAATTTGTTTGCAGGAGTGCCAGTCACTAGGAGGTTTGCGCTAAAGGGTTAACAATAGGTTGCAATGAACCAGTGCATGAAAATTAGTCTAAAACAGGATGTTGTGTAGTGTGTATATGAAATATGAGCTAAATTCAGAGGTGAGTACCTTAAGACACTAAAATAAATATAGTACGTGATAAATTCAGTTGAATTACAGCAATGAAATGCTGAAACATAAAATATTCTTTAAAATGGAATACATTCTACAGAAGCATGTATTTATGTTCACTGACAAATTTTATTTTTATTTATTTATTTTTTTAACAATTTTTAAACACATCTGTTTATACATCCCACCCAAACCTCAAATTGTGTAAAATTGGTCCAGGATTAATATTAGGTCTAATTAACTTGTTTGTATAGAAATTACCTGTACAAAGCAGGACATCCTACCTACGCTAGACTTATTTGCCATTATACGATACAGGAAGGGTGCCTTCATGGCTGTCAGTTGAATAGTGTCTTTGACAAGCCGGAAGCAACACTGCTGTTCAAGGAAGGCTTTATTCTGGAAACAAAGTTACATGTCAACTAGGCAGGTCTGCAGGAAGTGGTTTCAAACTGGCAGCTGTTATTTTTTGCATGACATTTAAGAGCTTGGTACCATCAAATTAGTTTCCCAAAGCTCAGAACGTGTTTCTGCACTGCGAACAGAAAATAAAAAGGGGTGGGCTATACTTGTGAAACTTCTTATTTCTTTAGACCTGATCTCACAATTGTCCCCATGACCTCATGTTGTGGTAAAACCACAAAAACATAGCCTTGTTTCCTAAGCACTTCTGAGTGCAGTCGACGTGATCTCCTGGTTTAGACTCAATAACAAATAGGCACGGTTTCTGAATGCATTGGTTGGTTACATTCCTTCTCAGATTTTCAATCTTGTATTTGGCCCACACCATGTGCCTACATTTGATGATGAGTACAGAAGCTACAGAATGTTTGATAAGGAAACCTGTTAACCCTCCCTGTGCTGCATTGGGCTGTATGGTTTCTGTCCTTGCCCACAGTTTCACGCTTCCCTCTCAGTAGCACTTATGCTATGTGTGTTGTAGCTCTCACAATGTGAGAGAGAACAGAAAGCAAACGTTTGCTTGTTTGCTGCTGCTCTATTAAAACAAGCAAGTTCCTGCTCCACACTCCAGCATGTAAATTTACACTCTTTTTACCTCACCCCATCACTGGTTATAATTTGAGGATTTAGTGATAACCTGCCATATCCATGATGACATGATATAGGTATTAGGCCATTTCTGAATATTTGTATTTATGAATAATAAGCATTCTGATGCAGGATTAATCCAGCAGTAAATAATACACAACAGAAATGTATATCAATATTAAAGCCTTAGGCATAGTTTAGCGGACAATTAAATTAACCATCAAAAAAAAAAGTAAACCAGCCCAGGGGTGGTCACTCATTTCTTTTCCTCAGCTGGCTCTTTGGGCCTCAGGTTATTTTATGTAGTGGCTCAGGACCAATTCATTGTGCCAAAGTTATAACACCTAAAAGAAATAAAAAATGGAATGCATATAATATTATTTATTTTTATAGAATGAAATGTATTATGTAATATTCCATATGAAATACAAAGGTTACTTAGATGTTTTACGTAGACAGTTGAACAAGTATTTCCTGAGGACCACACCTCTCTACTGCAAAAGCAGCTTACAGTTGAACTTCTGGTCCATGGGGGAATTTTGGTCCGTGTGTTGTTTCCATAAACTTGGACACCTTTCAAAATGTATTGTAACCCATTAAAAAGCTGCTGCATTTTCCCCTAAACCACAGGAAAAACCAATAGGCAACATCTAATCCTTAGCTTAGTCATATTTCAAGTAAAATCTTCATTCCACTCCACCTGCAATGTTTTCTATTTCTCCTTATAATCTCTGCTTTCTACATCACTGGACTGCATCATTCTTCTAGTTTTATTTTGCTGTGAAACTGTTGCCAGTGATACTGCAGCTCAAACTGCAGGTAACATTAGCTACATATAGGCTGTCTAAAAAATTGACTAAAAAAGAATGGACAGGTGTTATTGGCAAGTAGAGAGGACGGTGTGATAATCTTGACAGTTCAGCAAATACATGGAATATAAATAAAATATAAAAAAAAGAGATTGAAATAGTAAATTAATGATCCATTAATAAATAACAAACCTGTGATCCATTAAATCAGTGTGAAAATATGATTTTCCTAAAATGATGCAGCATTTAAGCCGAATCAATACAGGAACAGCAACTCACAATCTTGCAGGCTGCAAGTTGTGTCAAAGCAGTGTCTGTATGCAGCAGCCAGTCGACTGACATGAAACAGCTGCAAAGTCTTCAGCCCCGAGCGGTATACACTTAAACAGGCATGTGTTCCACAATAACACATTTAGATGGGTGCTTTCAAACAGAGGTCTGTTTTCCTCCCATCTAATGGATATATTCAGATCACCAAAGCAGATAACAGGGTTTAGCATTTGTAGTCCATGAGCAGCTGAAAATACTATAGTGAGATTTCACAGAGGCCCCTGCTACATATTATTGAGTATTACACTGAGAGCCAGGCACTAACACAGGCGTTAGCTGTTCAAATACGCAGAAAAAGCACAGGAAGAGACCATCAAACTAAGGTCACAGATAAAGACCTTTTGAAATGTGAAACATCAACCCACATCTTTTGCATGCGTAATGTTTGTCTTCTATATCAGTGTTGCAAAGCACATAGGTTTTGATATGTGTCACAGAAGACCTTAGCAGTGTTTTCCTTGCAGCAAGCAAGCGGATATATTTTGTTTCCACAGCAATCACACCATTTTTACGATCTCCTTACTCCATTTCAGATTAGACCGCTTTGACTTTATGGATATGACAACATTGTTTGAACATGGTTAGAGAACAAAGATTTTCAGTTTACTTTCAGTTCTTGCAGGTATAAAACACAAAGGGCAATGGACACAAACAACCCACTTAGGAGTCAACTATAAAGATGAGACAATTGTTTTGAAATGATGCAACTACAATATAACACCTTTTCTGTTTAGTCTTGTACATATGATCACACAATTTAAGAGTATGTAGAATCAAACGTGTAGCAGGCCAAACCAGTGCAGAGAACACAATTCTTTCATTCAGAAATAGGAATCTCTTCTAAATTAATTTCAGTCCTAAAACAAAGGGATTATTTGTGATTTGTTTAATTAGCATCTATTATTATTCATATTCTTATATTTCAAAATATTATAATTTCCTACAACAGATCTCATGTTTCATAAAACAATTAAAAACACACACATTTTAAGAGCTTATGTGTGTTCTGCTAGAGATGCTAATTACAGCAGGTAATCTTGGAGCAGCAAGTCAAAGAATATTATGTAACTACAGTACCAGCACAGGCATACTAACCAGAAAAGGCAATAGATACTATTAGTTACTGAGTTACATGAGCCTAGACCATAAGGTTTGAGTTCATATTGTACCTACAAGTGCATTCCAAAATCAAAAAGGAATTTCACTTTTCACTTCTATATCTATTTCTTTCCATCCTGACACGTATAGCAAATAAAATAAAAAATAAAACATCAGTATTATATAGATATATACTATATACCCTAGTCATTTAAGAAGTTATATCAGCATTATTGACGAAAGGTTTTAGACAGCTGCATGCAAATAATAAAATTAAAATAAAAAGTACAGTAGATAGGGAAATACGAACAGCTAAATGTTATGATAGACAGTAAGATTCTGGAGATTTAGCAGCAATGCATTATAGATTTTCTCATCGCAGCCATTATTTGATTTCCCTGCAAACCCCGCCATAATCGTACATCTGGTTGTCTTACCTGAGCAGGCAGCTTGTAGTCTGCTGAATATTCGCGCTCTAAAACCCGAAGTGTCACTTTGTGAACGAACTCTTTGCAAGGAGCAGATCGGTAAAAAACTGTTCTTATCCGAATGAAAGTCCTCGCTTGCCATTAAAACTCGTGAAAATTAATAGCGATAACAGCAGCCTAGTTATACCGCGACTGCACAATTGCTTTTTGGAACGTGCATCGCACAGATACACTGAGTAGAGTTGTACTTCAGGAAGTACAACGTGAGAAAACACAAAGCAAGACGGCTGATACAACGGAGTTATCTTTTCACCTGGTATTTCGAAAATGAAATACTCCAGTCGGACAGTAAATCAGTATATTTACTATACTGCTGCTACTTAATACAATTGCAGAGCTGACATTATATGCACACCCAACATGAAATGTTTTATCGCAGCAATGGAGAACTGGGGTGTAAACAATTCATGTTATTATAATTATATATGGGAAATATGAAAAATACTGTATGCATACTGAATTAGAAAATGTTTCATTGTACCATGTTGGAGATATGACTAAATGTAATGTTAACGAAATTTAGGAATAGTCGACAATGCTACCTTTGAGAATAGGCTAGATTACCTGTGATTTTTTGTTATTGGGAAATGGATGGCAGGAGCTTCAGTCACAAAGACCACTCGTCTTGCTACTGTTTCAATAGGAATAGTGACTAAAGGGACATCTGCATTTAGATATATGGGAAAGGCATCAGTAAATTGGGTTGGAAACTGTATTCAGAAAAACACGTTTGATTGTGGTGCTCGTGCTTTAGTGTGATATGTAAGGAAAAACAAAACTGCAACTCTTCCTCAGGTGACTGAGTCAATGGAGGACATGATCTGACTGTCAGCAAGAAAAGTCCATCGAAAACTACACACAGAGGGATATAATAAGGTTGATATTCATAAGCCCCTCATTACAAATATGAATTCAAAAACCATAGGCACTGGTCTACAGAGATATGGGGGGAGAAAAGTGATATAGTCCAATGAGTCATCCTTCACCATATTCTCGACAAGTGGGCAAGTGCATGTATGGCATACACTGTTAGAGGCCTGAATGTTTGACCGAAACAGTGATGGGGTCCAGTGGCTCTGCTGTGGGAGGTGTTTTCCTGGCATCATTTGGATCCACTTGTCCCCTTCGAGTACTGTTACTTAAATCATGGCCCTCGAGATCCAAGAACTGCTGGTTTTCCACCCTCCCTTTACCTGGAAGTCAGGTGTGAATAGAGTCTGGCCAATCAGTAGCACTAATTGCTTCGTTAATTACCAAGGGGGAAAAGAAACCAGGGCTGGATTTGGATTTGAGGTCCAGATTTGAGTATCCATGCCTTAGAGGGAAGGGTCACTGCAAATGAATATAAAGTAATTCTGAGTTTATCTGAGTTCTGGTATCATCTTTATCCTATGATGAAACATTTCTGTCCTGATGAGAGTGGTCTCTTCGAATGCCACTTGACCTGTCAAACCTGCAGCTTGAAGTCTTCTCTTCACAGTTGAAACTGAGTCTTACTTACTTTGACCACTGTTAAGCTGTACTTGAAGCTGTTGTCCTGTGAGCCTCCTATCACACAATGACCCAACCTACAGGGCACGAGGGTGACTGAATAGTTTGAATATGAAAATTATGTATTTGTAGAATCTATGCCAAGGTGCATTGATGCTGGTCTGGTGGCTTGTGGTGGCCCAACACCTTACTAAAACATTTAATGTTGGTTTTTCCTTTAATCTGTCACCCAACTGTATGAAGCTGATTTACTGAGGCAATATTATGATATGCCTATTTAAGGTAATTATACCTTTATATGGGCTGATATAACAACAGTAAATTTAGGGAGCCATTACATAGGATATTTGAAACAGTTTCCAGTTTCAACTGTTTGGTGATGAGCAAGGCCCAGGGGGGTCATTCCTATGTTCCAAGGGTCCTATGCTCCCAGGGTCCTATGTTCCCCAGATTTATATGGCACATAATGGGAACATGACAAAGGGTCCTATGTTCTCCAGCTCTGCATATGTGCTCTCCCAGGGTCCTATGTTCCCCAGCTCTAAAAATCAAATAAAATGATAACCATTGGTTCGGGTCTAATTTTACCCGGATACAATAGGAGCGTTAATGTGTGTTAACAGAATATTGAACTGGGGAACATAGGACCCTGGAAACATAGAACCTTGGGAACATAGATATGCTTCCGGCCCAGGCTATATGTATACAAAATAGGAAGAGATTTTACTGTGGGAACTTTGAGATATTCCCATTTCTAAGGTAATTATAACTGTATATGGGCTTATATGACAACACTAAATTTAGGAGATAATTACACTGGATTTTTGCACAATTAGTTCACACTTTGACTTAATTTCTGATAAGCAAGGGCCAGACTGTGTGCATACCAAATATGAGGAGGTTTTGCTGTCATAATCTTGAGATATTTAAGGTCATTATAGCTGTAAATGGTTGTATAGTAGGTTTGATAGATCATTACACAGGATCTTTCCATAATTAGGACATAATTTGATTTGAGATGAGCAAGGCCTAGACTTTTTGCATACTATTTTAAGATACTGTATGACCATTCAAGTTGTTTATAACTGTATCATTGTATCCAGCAACACTATCACTAAGAGATCATTTCACAGGACTTCTAGAATTAGTCCACACTTTCAGCTGAATGTTGATAAGCAAGGCCTAGGCTATATGAATGAAGTATGAAGATTTTTCACCATGATAACTATGAGATTTGACAATTTAAGGTGTATTGTAACTGTACAGTATATGAGCATATCTGGTAACACTGCCTTCCAGAGTCAATTGCACAGGCTTTTCCCCATAATTAGTCCACTTTATTTGCTTGTCAAATATGAAGAGGTTTCAGTGTGGAAATTTATATAGATGATTTGCATTCATTATAGCTGTATATAGGCATATATGGCAACACTCTTCAGTAGCTTGCGCCCCTTTTTTAAATTATTTACAAAACTATTCTTATATTTTTCTCCATTTATTCACCAAATATAAAGGCAAAAAAAAATAAGCATGACTAAAGCCGCAAGCGATGTTGAGAGGGGTCCAAGCATTGGCACTATCTCACCCCCTATGGAGCGATTTTTAACCCTCCTATTATGTTCAAATTAACTAACAACTTTTAGGTTTGGGGTCAATTTGACCCCAGCAATATAAACCTGCAGAAAATAATTGTAACTGAAAGTGTTACCGAAGTTTCTCTCTCAGCTACTTTAGGCCTTTCTACTGACCATCTTAATAGCCCAGTAAATAAAACATGACTCCCCCCATCCTCCCCTTACATCAAGTATTGATTTTATATGACGATTGCGAAATATGCAAATGACTGTACAATCTCATTCATTGACCTAAAATGGAAAACAAAGTATGTTTTGGTGTTTGCAGGGCTTTATGTTGGTATTAAGTGCTCATTAAAAAAGAAAAATAACATTTGTAAAGAAACACCTTTTATTATCAAGCGTAGTAACATTTTATGTTCAGGGTCAATTTGACCCCAGGAAAAAATATTTAAAATGTCAAATATTTCAAATGTTTAGGTTCAGAAAACACTTCAGAGCATCAATAAGTAACATATGACAGTTATTCAATAATGATGAAACACCAATAAAAAGTAAATTAATCACCAGAATTGAGTTTTGATAAAAAATGAACATAACAGCTCAACTAGGTACCCGTGGGTACCAATTCTTCATTCAGACGAGATAGGTGCAAGTTTGTCACACTCCTGTTGACTCTGCCTTGTTTCCCTGTCATCAAAGCATATAATGTGGGAGAAAACATGAAATGTCTCCAGAGACATTGTGGCTGGAAAAATTGCCCTACCAGTGTCAGCATTCTAAAGCTTACTGTTGCTTCACCTTTTGACTTGTACACTCCTGCCAAAATAAGCAACCCAATATAGGATTGCTAGTGAGTCACATCCAGCTCTTTCCAATTGTCACCATACACATGCCTCCCCTCTAAGTTTGTCATCTCAAGAATATCCTTTTGCATTGATGGTGTTATGAAGATTTCAAATGCAGACTTTATGTCTTGTACATGACTGCTAGCATAGCCTATCTGGTGGAGCCTGGAACCATTTTGATGATATTAGCAGCACTAAGCCTACCCTGTCTTTCAACTGGGGATCCGAACCATAGTAGATCTCTATTTTTGGAAGAGAACATGTCAGTTCTTGGTGGTTGAGAGATGACAGGGGTGTTTCTTGGGGGTTGAGAGATGACATGAGGGTTTATTGGTGGTTGAGAGGCGACAGGAAGGTTTCTTGGTGGTTGAGAGATGACAGGGGGGTTTCTTGGGGTTTGAGAGATGACAGGAGGGTTTCTTGGTGGTTGAGAGATGACAGGACGGTTTATTGGTGGTTGAGAAACAAAAGGAGGGTCAGAATGTGGTATCTCAAAGGCAGGGCAGGTTTTAGCCTGCTATATTAGGGTGTGCTGGTAGAAATAATAGGTGGGCAACTTGGGCGGTGGGTAGCCCAGAGGTTAGAGAAGCGGACTAGTAGCCCGAAGGTTGTAGGTTAAAATCCCTGGCCAGATGGCACAAAAATCTGGCAAAATGACAGTTGTCAACTGCAGGGTTGTCAGAGTCTAGATCAGATGCAAGCCATTGTGCCCTCAGGCCTTTCCAGCTTATGGCTGTGTGTTGGGGTGTTTGGATGGGTTAAATGCAGAAGATTAATTTCCCCATGGGGATTAATAAAGTAGCATTCTATTCTATTCTAATTTATAAAGAACAATTTGAAGCAGGGAAATTGGGATGTAGTGAAGCAGCATTTCTAAGTTTGCTGCTACCCTATGATTTGAGTCAGTGGAGGGTAGGGCTGGTCCGAATGCCATTTTTTAGGCTTTGGACATTTGTTGGTGTTTCCGAACGAAGCCCCGAACGTTCGTTCTCACAAAAACACGTTTAAAAATTAGGAATATACCGCAGGCCTATAGGCTTATTTCACATGGCCGCCATTTTGAAATTTTCCTATGCGAAAACGAGGCTATGGTGGGAAGTGTTCTAGGAGCGGTGCTTACATGAAGCAGAAAAGCGATTTGAGTCGGTGATGCTACTATGGCATATTGTTGTGTACCACGCTGTAAGTCGTATCAAAGACGAGAATGTGATCATGGCTTGTCTTTCCATCGATTTCCGAGTAACCCGGACACCCGTCGCCAGTGGATTGCCAAGATAAGGAGAGATGTTGGACCTTATTTTCAGGTAATGTAACGAGCTAGCTAAGCTAGCGTCTAAGTTAGCTAACTTATCGTTAGCTTACCCTGATAATAACCTCCAAAAGTTCGTAAGATTAATTTACACGTCAACACTCACCTTAACACATCTCTCATCTCAGATCACAGACAGCGCAAGAGTGTGCTCCAAACACTTTTCCAAGGACTGCATATTAAGATCGCTTACCGGTTTGAACAAACTGAAAAACGGGAGTGTGCCGTCTTTGTTTACATGGTGTCAGCCCAAGACCAGAAGGACAATTCAACGCTTCCAGAGGTAACTGTCATCTGACATGAGCCAAACCATTTCCGTATCAGCATGAAAAAGATAATAAATGCATTTAGATCAAACCTACTAGACTATGCATAAAAAACGAACTTTCGTAAATCTCTCTCAATTTGTGTCGACAGTGCTGTTGAAAGGATACAGCAACTGGATAGAGGGGTACATTACTGATATCGAAGGTAAGTTAACGATTTTGCCATCCGTAGGCTGTGCCGGTGTGCTAGCTAATCAGCAAACGGTGTCATAAAATTTTTCCCGACCGTGAAAACTGCCTTGTTTACATTTTGAACATTTGTGGCTAGTGGGTAAATCTATCGCTGTTTTCGTCGCAGCACTGTCCACACAAATGTACGCATGGTCTAGTAGGTTTGATCTAAATGCATTTATTATCTTTTTCATGCTGATACGGAAATGGTTTGGCTAATGTCAGATGACAGTTACCTCTGGAAGCGTTGAATTGTCCTTCTGGTCTTGGGCTGACACCATGTAAACAAAGACGGCACACTCCCGTTTTTCAGTTTGTTCAAACCGGTAAGCGATCTTAATGTGCAGTCCTTGGAAAAGTGTTTGGAGCACACTCTTGCGCTGTCTGTGATCTGAGATGAGAGATGTGTTAAGGTGAGTGTTGACGTGTAAATTAATCTTACGAACTTTTGGAGGTTATTATCAGGGTAAGCTAACGATAAGTTAGCTAACTTAGACGCTAGCTTAGCTAGCTCGTTACATTACCCGAAAATAAGGTCCAACATCTCTCCTTATCATGGCAATCCACTGGCGACGGGTGTCCGGGTTACTCGGAAATCGATGGAAAGACAAGCCATGATCACATTCTCGTCTTTGATACGACTTACAGCGTGGTACACAACAATATGCCATAGTAGCATCACAGACTCAAATCGCTTTTCTGCTTCATGTAAGCACCGCTCCTAGAACACTTCCCACCATAGCCTCGTTTTCGCACAGGAATATTTCAAAATGGCGACCGGCGTGATATAAGCGAATTAGCTTTCATAACCGAAAGTTGCAGTTCATTATAGATCCAGTAGAGGGATCCATTGTATAGCCTAGTCGTGAATGAAGGGTTTCAAGTTTGATATTCCCGTTTATTAAAAGGATCAAATAACACAACAGTTATTTCCAAAATTAAATTTTATAGCACAAAGTCGTTATAAAATCAGCAGATCACTAGCCTAAGTAACAGAAAATGTAACAGGTGCAATCTCATCACGATACAATAAAAAAACAATCACTGTCGGACAAAGCGCTCTGGCAAATAAAAATAGCTAGCCGACAAGAAAACATTGCGCATACAACTTCATTAAATAATAAGTAGGCCTAGCTTGGAACATTTTCAAAACGTTTAAATAAACGAATGCCCTCGCTCGGCCAATCTAGGCTACGTCTGAATAAATAACCTGACAATATGAGGATATTACAACGAGCGTCCAAATAAACAAAATAGATAATATAATCAGCGTTGTTGAGGAGGTTGATGATGCTGAGGGCTGCGACACCAGGGGATACACCTATAATAACAAATTGGCTATTATAATAATAAGAATAATAATATTATTATAATATAATAATACATTTATTTTACGCCAATCGCCTATGCCTGCAACCATTGGCGTAGGAACCGGGGGGGACGGGTGGGACGTCCCCCCCCCCAATGTTTGTAAAGAATCTAATTGTCCCCCCTAATCATAACTGATCCCTTTCCCATGTAAAGCTTTCAATAAAGGCTGCAACAGCAATAAAAGATGGCTTCAAAATTATGCGGAAAGGACTGTAACGCCTGTAAGCATAACGTGAATTATTGACTCCCCTCTTCACACAGTAGCAGTGGTTTACCCCCATGGCCACGAAGAGTTTGAGCTTACGAAAGCACACATGGGATATGTAGTCAACAAATAGAGGTGAATGCTCAAGTCGATCATACTATGGACTTCACTTCCCATAACCCTTATAGAAATAAAAATGGTAAAAACAAATTTTAGGGTAGCGCTTCCGAATTTGCTTGTGTCGAAAGTTCTGCGACGGAAACAGCGATGGATTTACCCAGTATCATCTGTCCAAAATGTAAACAAGCCAGGCTGTTTTCACGGTCGGGAAAACTTTTATGACAACGTCAGCTAAAGTCAGTGACTGACAGCGGTTGGAAAGAACGGTAACGGTAATCTTATATTTGTGACGTTACCTATCAATATGCCAGCTAATGTCATTGTTAGCTAGCTAGTTGTCAATGAATGAACTATGATATCTGATAGTATGATAAGTAGCTAGCTAGTTAATAGCTCTCGGTACACTGTCTGAATGTGCACTTAACTACCTGGCGATAGTTGTACTCGGTTGCTAAGCAGGCAATTAACGTGACTCTCCATGTTGCAGTGTTAGTATTTTAGCCAATGTTTTGTGTAACGTTATGGATACATCTTGTAAAATTACAGGTTTGTAACATATATACATACATATATATATATATATATCTACAACATCAGTCTCCTGTTTCCCTTTCCTGTTGCCAAAATTTCTAACAAATTCATCCATGTCTAAGGTATTTGTTATTGATTTCTCATGGGCCAAGATCACCAAGTTCCTCTTTCTTTCAGTTAACATGGTGCGACGATAGGGGGTTAGGACTCGTGACAGTGTGGAGAAGGAACTCTCACATGATGCTGAAGACACACCAATTACCAGGGCTGTTACATACAATTTATGCAACACAGGAAAAGCTTCCTTACACTCCTGCAGGTGTTTACACACAGTGGACAGGTCTATTTCATTTTGACATTTCTTGGCCAACATTGGTTTTGCAATAAGAATTTCGTTTTTCAGACTCACATCGTCTGCCGCAGTGCCAGCAAGCACATGCAGAGGGAGCAACAAGGTGGAATCTAGAAATGCACTAGATTTTGGTACAAGACTGGATATGGCTGTCATTATGTCTACATTCTTCTTGGAAAATCTGTTTTCCATTTCTGAAATGGCCCTGTCAAGGATGTTGAGCAGGGATCTTTTCAGAGACTGACAGGGGGTGATGGTGGGAGCATCAGAATCTGCATGACCCACAGTTGAGAGCACAACACTTTCACCAAGGTGTTTACTCAGTGTTCTCCTTCTCTTTGGATTATGTGAATCATCCCCAGCAGGTGCCTGAGAAAGCTCTGTCCAACAATCGTCTTTACGGATGTCTTTGAAGGACTCCAGTGATGCACCAACAACCTCACAAGCAGTGCACATATCCACAGACTGAGACTGTAGAATTGCATTTGCTGGTTTCAAGACACCAAGCACCCGCACTAGAAATTTGCCAATCTCAAAGAAATGATGCCTCTTAATTTGAATTAACAGGCCTGATGCCTCAGTGCACAAATCAACTGTGGCATCATCATCCTCTGAGATCTTTGACAAGATAGTGAGAAGACGGTCTTCATTCTCAACAATGCACCTTGTCACATCATAATGGCTTGTCCAGCGAATTTCAACCAGTCGTTTGAGACAAGGAGCGTCATACTTTTCTGACACATAGTGGTGACGGAAGAAGTTATACAGGGAACTAAAGAGGTTGAAAAACTTTTTGGCACATGGCTCAGCCTGCATGGCATGCACAACCACTAAGTCTAACTGGTGGTTATAACAGTGAATATATGGAATATATCTAGCAAGCTTCTTTTGAAGCAATGCTTGCAGACCACCTCGTACTCCACTCATCACCGATGCACCATCATAACACTGGCTAACTATGTTGTCAGCACTGTAGCCAGCATCAGAAAGATGTCTCAGTATTTCAGTGGACATGTACTCAGCATCAAGTTGATGCAAGTCAAGCAACCCAATCAGATGCTCCTCTGGCATGGAATTACATACAAACCGAATCATTATAGACAAAGTCTCAACATTACACCTGTCCCTAGTCCCATCACTTTTCATGCAAAACCCTGCAGAGTCAGCGTTTGCATACCTTTTCCTGACCTCTCCAAGAACCATGTTTGCCAGTGTTTCAATTAACTTGTTCGGAATATCCTTAGAGGTGTACTTGGCATTTTTAGGTATACCCTTAGCAATATCAGCTAGCTTGTCGTCCTTCTCTAAGGTATATTCAAACAATTTAAAAAAAAGACCCACAGCAATGTCATCAGCATCGGTGTCCCGGTGGTCACGCTTTAGGGTTTCTGTTGTTCCACGGAGCCCTAACTCGTTCACACACAGAAACTTAACTACACCACCAATGCTCTTGACATAATATTGATTCTTTTCAAGCTGCGTTTTACCTACCAGCATACAGTCGATGGTTTCCCCTGTTGCCTCTCTGCATTTGTGCTCAGACCAGGTGGCTGCAGCCTGTACATGACTGTGGCAGGATGCATGCTTCTGTAACCCCCTGTCACGCTTGAGTGCCGCTTTCCAGTTGTTAAAACAACGCAAGGTAAAAACAACATCCCTCTCATTAGCAGTGACATATTTCCGACAGGGGAAACAGAAGCATGCATCCCGCAGAACAGAGTACTCCAGCCGTGGTCGGGTGCGGTACCAGGTAGGATTGAATGATCGTAATATAGCACCGAATGCACGCTTTGGGTAGCTAGCTAATATTGGCTGGGATGGTACATCGCCATTCAAGTCGCTAACCGCGTGAGGTGGGGCTGAAGCAGCCGAGAGAGGAAACTGCTTTGGGGCAGTGCTTGTGGAGGGTACAGGAGCAGTAGCCGGAGCCTCTGATGTGCTAGCAGCAACATCGCTAGAGGCAGAGGTAACACTAGGCTTGCTTACAGGCTTAAAAAAACGTTGCACAGCAAGTGTTGTAAGTCGCTTTGGATAAAGTAAATGAATGGAATGGATTGTAATGTTAGTCAAACTATCAGCTTTCGCTAACAGCACAGCATTCACAAACTGAGAGAATGGGTGAACTTTCTAAAAAAGTCACCGTAATTATATGTTTAAAAAAGTAGTAGTGTGGTATCTGTTAGTCTGTGGAAATATTCTCTGCTGCTGGGGGCGGGACATTGGGTAGGGGTCTGGCAGACACAGATCAATCTCCTCAGTCTGTCCTTCTCCCTTCATCGAATAAATTTGATTTGATGCAAATGGACTACTGATGGAAATTCGCTAGTAGCTAAATCTGATGCAAAGCATCTCCTCTCTCTGAGATTACTGTTTTTGTACATGATCCCTGAAAAAAATAAGCGTAATAAACAAAAACTAAAGTTAAACTAACATTTAGAACACTAATTTGTTCCAATCCATACACGAGTTAGAGCAGGTTATGCATTTGAGTGTGATTTTCCACGAGCAGTGAGACCGTGTGTGTGCTTTTACTTTGCCTTGCCCTGTGTGTGAGCCATCAGAGTTCATAGTTGTCATAGCAACACCCCTCCCCCTCGGCATGCTCCGAGAGGAGAGACACTCAGTACGTTTACATGCACAGTTGAAATTGATCTATATTAATAGCTTGATTTGGCCAAAGATTAGATTTAATTGGATTATTGTCATTGTCCCAATATACATGACTTGGAAATAATCGATTTATTGACCGAGGTGTGTCTGATGAAAGCTTCTTATAAATCCTGCTTCCTCCAATTTTGTTGCAACTTTTTTGAATAGTTTGCCATTACGCGTTTTTTTTTCCATCCATGTATTTTAGAATATTTAATATTTAGTTTAGTTGCGATAGCATGAAGTTGGTCTCCTCGTCCGTCCAGAAATGTCACCAGCAGTGTATGCTTGACAATGAATTTCTCACAGAAAAAGTCTTTTGTCGCCTTTTTTAGTTCAGTACAGTGGTGATAGAAGTGACAATAATTAAGTGGTACTGTTAGCCTTTTTTGATTGCCGTACAGGGTTAATGTGTAGCTAGCACAATCGGACAGCACTAACCCATAAAAATGTAGGCTACTTTGAATGGTAGCCTACTTGCTCAATCGAACGGTATGTGAAAAACATTCGATTATAGTCAGCGGCACCAAAATTTTCTGTCACACCCTTAATAAACGGCAAAAGTCCCAGTAGAAGACTGAATTAAATCTTTTAAAGATATATTTTCTGAAAAGTTATCGATCCCGCTTGGCCACAGTGAGCATATAGTTGCTATGTAAATTACGGAACGTACGCAGACCGCCCATGCTAATTTTTGGCCTATTGAAGTGTATATATGCCGTAGTAAATCGACCCCCAACTGCATTATCTAGGTATGTTAGTCCGACTCTGAAAAAATCGACTTTGTACGATTTCAGTTGGACTACAATGTTTATATGATTTTTAAAAGTCCAGTTTTACCCGGACTAAAACAATAAATCGACTTTTTCAAACATCATGTAAACAAACTGACTGTGCAGCGGACGGGTCTGCTTCAGAGCTCTGAGTGTGTGTTTGTGCCTGCCCTGAACACGACGAGAAGAGGGGGTGGGCAGTGGGCGACTTTGGAGGCGGGCTGTAGGCTGCCCACCTAATCAGATGTTAGAAACAGTACTGGTATTTTCTGTGCTATTTTTCCATTGGCTGAACAAAAACATTTTTTTTTCTTAACTTTTGATTGGGTGGGCAAGACGCACGTTTGGGTGGGCTGAGCCCACCCCTGCCCATAGCTACTGCCGGCCGTGCTCAAAGGCTTCATTCTCATCATCAGAGGAGGATGCCACATAGTCAGGGTCCTCCTCAACATTATCCTCAGTCTCAGACATATCCTCATCTAAATCACTTTCACCCTCCAAGATCTGTGACAGAACCTCAGTAGCAGAAAATATACACCTCTGTCTGGTAGTCATTGTCAAAATCTTTAGTTGAGGCACAAATGCAAAGAGAAATGGTTTAGAGTGCTGTGTGTGCAGCCCTTATTATATGTTTTCCCCCGCCGCCATGTTGCGAGAATGATCATAGATCTTGTGGGAACTATGTTTTCTCATCACACACACGCACACGCATGCTCTCTCTCTCTCTCTCTCTCTCTCTCACACACACACACACACACACACACACACACACACACAAATTAATGTGAAAGTGCACTCAGCCAACACAACAAAAACAAGATCAAAATGATGGTTTTATATAACAATAGAGTTTGGGGTCAAAATGACCCCAACAACACCGATGCGTACAACATGTGTACAGGAAATTGAAAATAATTTTTTCAGTTAATTTCATGTTTGCCACATTTTCCCATAAAGTTAGGAAAAGTCATGAAATATCCAGCTGAAAAAAGTATGGTAACCATATTTTTAGAGACCGTAAACACTGAATGGGGTCAATTTGCCCCCAAACATAATAGGAGGGTTAAATGGTTTTGTTCTCATGATCATATACCTTCACCCAACATATCTACTGCATCGCCATGGATGTCTCCTAGCCGCTAGGCGTAAAGGCCTTTACTATGTCGTAACACTAAAGCCTGTTTTACACTTCTGCATAGTACATGTAAAAATGGGTCTGTGTAGGGGTTGTGCGCAATGTGCGGCACGTGCGACGGTTGCAGACCACGGCCACGTTGAAGACGCAGACCTCCTCCAGAAATTAAAAGCGCGTAGTTAGTAAGCAGTGCCAGCATACGCCGTAAAGAAGATGATTGGTTGACTGCTGACATGAGGTCACTGGCATACGGCTTTGACTAACAGGTTATAACAGTTGATTCGCAAAACCGATAGGCAACGTTAAATATGCATCTAAAAGCGCTTGTGTCAGATGAATGTCTTCATTGCAACAAGTTACATCTAGCTGAGCATTTTTGTGGTCATTGGTGCAGTATTTAGTAGGTTTGGAAATATGAATGAAGGTGTTGTTGAGTGCATTAAGTCACCTACGAAACAGCTACCTAGTTACAACCCTAAGCTTACAGTGAATTAAGAGATTAAATTGAGAATACGATTTCTCTCAGCTTAATGACAGATTCAAAAATGAAGCGGACTATATATGTATTACCGTCATTGTTGTATTATACCAGCGTGTTTTCGCGCGTTTGCACAGAAACTCAAAACCTATCAATAAAATGGTTTAGCTGTTTTCTCAGCATAATGACAGATTCAAAGACTAAACGAACTCACCCGATACAAATGGTCTTCAAATGGATCCATGCCAAAGAAAAGTAATTATTCATCCTCTCAAAAAGCTTTTACTAACAAACTTTTAGTAGCCTAGCATGCACTCTGGCTGGCGCTGTCTTCCATTGCTTCCCCGACGTTCAGACCCTCCCCTCACTGATAAAAACTAGACCCTACGGTGTCGGATTACTTGCGTCGCCATGGATGTCTTCTAGCCGTTTGCCGTAAAGAAGTTCACTAGATATCGTAACACTTTAGATTTGGAGCTACAGTCCCAGTAGCAAAGTTGTAGAGCACATTCAGATGCATCGGTGGATGAAGTTTTGTGTTGATCTGACTTACGGTGTGGGAGTTATGACCTTTTAAACATGACCCTCTGTTATAGTGCCACCATCTGGCCGATATAGGTTATTTGTAGTGCCTGGGTAGTGGGGGGCCATAGGAACCCACCTACCAAATTCGGTTGGTCTACAACTTATGGTTGCTGAGCCTCAGACATTTTAGCGGAGAAAGCTTCCACGCCCCAACTAAAAAGTCAAAATGGCGGGCAAACAATATGGCGGACATAGGTGGTCCCAATGGCAAAGTTGTAGAGAACGTTCAGATGCATAGGTCAATGAAGTCAATGAAGCTGCAGGACCGCCTGGCCCATGTACACCAGCTGGTGAGGGAGCACGTCAGCAGTGCAGGGGTGCAGCAAAAGAGAAACTACGACCTGCACTGCTCCAGTCAGGTGTTTCAGCCAGTGGACGCAATCTGGGTATTTTACCCCGTGCCGACCGAAGGGCTGGTTGCCAAAGTTAGTAACTGGCAGGGCCCCTACACGGTCCTTCAGCACTTCTGGTGTGGTGTACTGAGTCTGGCTTCAGCTTTGCTGGTGGGAGGTGGTCTTGGATGCAGATCACTTAGTGCCATACAGGGGGACCCAGCACCCCGAGCAGCAGCTGCTGCAGCTAAGCACAGGTCAGAAGTCGCCATTCCACAGAAATGGCCTGCAGTCACCATTCTCCACCAGCTTTTGCTGCAACTCAGTACTTGGCACACAAAAGAGGGACTGTGGTAAAGCAGGCCTGCAACATGTAATGGTATGGTATGGTAAACATGTCCATTGCCCATTTTTTAAGGGGGTAGTGTAATAGTGGCTGGCAAGTTAGCTAGCTGCCATAGCTTGTGTATCGTCAATACGCCACTTCTGTGCTATGTGCAACTAACCAGTAATGGCACACTTAATTTGTACCATGTATTTGCCTATGGGACGCAGGCTATGTATAAGAAAGACGTACAGCCGGCGTTTACATTCAGTTCCTGCAATCTTGGGCTTGTTGCTTTCAGTGCTTTCCCCATAATAAATGAGCACAAAAGCTTAAATGCAAGATCCTCCAGGTCTGTCCCTTACTGAAATTGCTTAAATATAGTGTCCTCAGCTGAGGATAGTGGGACTGACTGACAATATTTTCCACCTTCTGCACACAATGGGGTGGAGCTCAGTGATAGATAGGATAGGGCAGTTGAGGGTTAGAGAGGACAGTTGAGGGTGAATCTGATCTAGACTTATCAAATGAGGACTGAGGCAGAGATGGAGAGATCAGAAGACCAGTTAGAGTAAGAAGAAGAGCAGGAGAAAACTGACTTCCATTCAATATGGGCCAGGGGCAACAGCAATTCAACAGGGTTCCCTAGTGGTGGGATGTTTGACTGGCAACTGTGGAGTTGTTGGTTCGAGCCCCTGGTGGGCATATAGGGATGCTGACTAGTATCTGGAGAGATAAAGTTGGGCCTCTACCAGAAAGAACTCTGCCATTGGGTGCTTGAGGAGCGTCTGTAACCCAATCTACTGCTCCAGGGGCTTAACCACTGTTCTCTCTTTCTGGCTACCCCTACCCAACTGTTCTCTCCCTCTCTCTCTCCCAAGGCATACTTGAAAAAGAGAAACCTGTTTTCATTAAACCTCCCCTGGTTAAATAAATGATTTTTTTTTTTTTAATAATGCAAAAACAATGAAAGTAGCAATAATATATTGCATATATTATGTGCAATATATTAATACAAATGTAATGTGTGTGTGACAAATTGGTAAATCTTGCAATCACAATTGTAACTTACAGCAGTACAGTAAAATATATTATTAAAATATATTATTTTACTGTCCTACTCGAGTATTTCATTTTCAAAGCTAGCTGGCAAATTTTTGTCAGTCGTCTTGGCGAGGAATCACACTTTCTGACCTTCTCTGACCTTGTGCAGACAGCGGGGGGCCAACAGCTTACTCTGCCAGCTTAACCAGCTGTAACCAGCTCAGATTTGACCAGCCAGAAGTGTTGAAAACCCATTTTAAACCAGTTAAGAATCCGTGGTCTTAGCTGGAAAAAAAACTTGAAAACTGTACATTCCGGTCAAAATTTAGCTTTATGCAACTCTAGCATTATATGGATAATTATAGATTTGCAGTTTCCTTCCATCTCATAGCCATTCGCTGAATTAACCAGTTTTGCCTTTATTGTAAAATTGTGACAAGGCATACCTTTTATGTCAAACTTGCAACAATGGTACAGTTAATATACAGTAATACACCAAGAATAAGAACCCAGAAAAGAACTTTCAAAGTAAGAGAACTGAGGAAAATTCAGTATACATAATGTATTAACATTTGAAGAGGAAATCTGAGGGTTGTGCTTTGGTTTCAGTTCAGGAGCATTACACTAAATCAGCAGATATAGACATTATAGCCTTCTTTTTTTAAATCATTTGAATCCTTCTTTATTAATCCATTTGAGTGCTTCTGCCATATGAGTTTCCTTTCTAATCTTCTGATTTCCTCTGAAGGTTCTTCAGACATTCATGGTCCAAAACAGGAACTTTTGAAAAAAATAAAAATTGATCACATTAAATTCATTACCCAGCACAGAATTTATCTATCTCACATTACCTGATAAAATCGGAAAATAGCTAAACCAAATTGCAAACAATCAGATCACAGCCAATACTTGTTAAAGTTAAACTATGTGCCACTGTAATGTGTAGAGGGAATATAAGGAGAGCACATGTCAGGAATACCTGTTGGAAATCCATGGTAGCCACTCCTGTTTTGGCCTGGTCCACGGCTTGGAAAACCCCTGTATGGATAGAGGATTTAATCTGTCAGTAAAATAGTCTGTGGTTTGGAATCCGCTGCTGGGTTGTTTGAGAACATAACATAACATAATAAAATGACGAGAACAGGCCGTTCAGCCCAACAATGCTCGCCATTTTCTAAACTAAATTAGTGCTCTGATTTCCTACAGATTAGATAGTATCTAACACTGTATGAAGCGTAGTCTTGAAAATCCTGTGTGAAAAAATTCTTTCTAATGTTTGTATGGAATCTACCTTTTGTTAATTTCCATTTATGTCCCCTTGTTCTACTAACAGAACTCAACCTGAAGAATCTCTTGTAGTTCACTTTGTTGATCCCCTTTATGAATTTAAAAGCCTCAATCAGAAGTTGAGGTGCGTTGCAGGTTGACCTGAAAAACCTCATGAATAACACGCTTTTCACTGAAATTCATACTACACATACTCCACATGCACTTGCAGTTCTTCTGTCTCATGTTAAAAATATTTTAACTCCACATTTGAATACGCAGGGAAAGCATGCACACCTTAATTGCATCATGGGGATAGGAAGTTTGGGAAATGAAGTATGAAGTGACACTCACTAAACATGTTCTCCAGGCGCACAATGCAGGTCAGGTAGTCGTCAAAGTCGATGTTGTAGTTGGAGTCAGCAAACCTCAGGCACACCAACTGCAGCAGCTTGTTGTTGAGTTGAATTCCTGTTGTTAAGACAGACAGCATGTGTACTTTAGAATACATACAAAATACATTCCATTTAATCATATACACTTTTCGATTACCTGGTCAATGTTCAATATTTTTTTTGTTAACAACTGTTTATTGATTTTTCAAGAACAAACAAATATAAGAAAAGGATAGCATTACAAAGAATATGCAACAAAAATAAAAAAATATAATAATTTGAGGGAGAGAATAATGGTTTAAACCTGCTTGGGTAATGATGAAATTTTTTTTACATTCATAATAAATAAAAAAGTACATACATGTAGCATATAATAAAAAAATTGTTTTACAATAATCTAACAGTACATGAATGTTAATTTCACAATACAATCTTTAATATAAGCGATAATTTTTAATCTTTAACCCAGATGCTGTCATTTCTTTTTAAATTTCTTTTTAAAAATAAGGCGGCAATATCCATCCATCTGCTTTGCTGAACAAACATGATTTTTATTCTTGTTTATTCCATAGACGCAATGGCACAATGCATTTAGGACCTAGCCTTGATGCCTGTTTGATTTACCTGCCGCTTTCAGAGCGAGGCGCAGCTCATAAGAAGACATGCGTCCAGACTTGTCTGTGTCATAGGACAGGAACAGCATCTGCAAAAAGCAATAACAAAAAACAGGATCATTTCATATGTGCTTTCATACTCGTAACTGTGAAACTAATTTTTTAGATTTTTTTGATTATTGAAGAATAATCACGTACAGTGAATTTAAAATGGAGTACTTTGAATGCAAGCTTTTTTCAAAAGGAAATACAATATATAAATTTAGGCCTATGGATGCACGTAGGCCTGTTTGGTCATTTGGGTGGCACATGCAGACAAACCATGAATGTCATTGCTGCCATGCATTGATATTGTATGAATTATTTAATTCAATCATAGTATTTGCTGTGATTGTCACTTTTCACTCATACTTACAATCCATTTCTTCAGTTTATCCCACAAAACCTTGAACTCCTGAAAGTCCAACATCCCAGAATTGTCAACCTATATTTATTGAGTCAAGGCAAACTCTCATTCCAGAGTGCACCAAATAATTAATCTGATCAGTAAGAACAGAAACGTCATCATAAAACAATTCTGGAAATATAGTAGAAAAAACCTCAGACTTACAGACGGATTGTCAATTGAACAGGGTGTGAAGCCTGAAGTATCTAAATTAAGCATACATGTCTTTCCAAGCTCCTTATTATGCGGTGCTCAGGCTGTGTTTAGGTAGGTATTATGAAGGGACCCAAATACAATATCTTTTCACATATCGAAGATGTATCTGGTCTTTTCCTTGTCCAAAGCCAATAATATTTTTCTTTCCAATTTGAATAACATTTGTACTGAAAGTTTTGATATTACATTACATTACAGGCATTTGGCAGACGCTCTTATCCAGAGCGACGTACAACAAAGTGTATAACCATAACCAGGAACAAGTATGACGAAACCCCTAGAGAGAAGTACCGGTCCAAGGAGGTGCTAGGCGTCCTGAGGTAGCAGAACGGAGGGATCTGGCTGGCATGTAGGGTTTGACAGTTTGATATGCAGTAAAGGTGTTGGACAAAATACAAACATCATATAATACAGGACTTTAACACTGAGGAAATAAGTCACAATTACAAAGGGAGCTACACAGGTGAGTCTATTAAACTGAATGGCAATTAGCAGAATTTGTCAGCTACCGTATACTGTAAAAGAGGTCAGACAAACCCGTGAGTTACCAAAGCAACATGAGATAACTAATCGAGCTCCATAGAGAAATTGCTGGTGCATCTGTCACAAAACCTGTAAAATAATTTCAGGTGGCAAGGTATTGGCAAAGAGAAACAGTTGCAAGTGAAAGCTCTCTGACAAGGAAAGACAAACTTAACAGGATAGTTGCTAAACACCCCTAATTGATGGCCACAAAAATGACAAGAGAAATGAATCTACATCTCTGTGACCAGTCTCACCAGAAGCTGTACGTCACAAGCTTCAAAAGTTGCCATTCAGAAACTGCTTGCATCCAAGGTTGCACAAAGACGCATGCTTTTCTTTTTTCCTTAAAAAACGGTCCAATATCCCATTAAACACAGTTCAGAACTTGACAGCATTTCAAGAATGAATGAAGCTGTTCTAAAGATGAAGGACAGTTCTACTCAGTATGAGCGACTTGGTTTTCATATAGATTTAGGTGTTTCCATTATTTTGTTCAACCCTTGTCTATCCAATACCTGGTCACATGACTTTTGCCTGACCAGTCAAATCTGACTGGCAATCCCACAAGTAGGTTAAAGACAAAACTTTTGTATTATGGATTGTTAAACTTATTTAACTGGAATTGTCCAGGGCCAAACATTTGAAAAGGATACGTCCATCAGGTTAATGATGCTGTGACAGGTATTCAGACTAACGCCATCAAACTTGATCTCCTTCCCTGTAGAAATACAGAGATAATGTATTTGAGTAAGTTCCAGACATATTCATATGTAATTACGCAGACATACCTGTAATCCATATACATAGTGTATCTCATATTTATTGGTCACGAATAGAGCAGAGGGACACTTACTTCTCATCAGCACTCCATTCAGAACTTGCTGAAGCTCTCTGGCACTGATTGCCTGATCCTGAACAGAACACAGAGATCTATTTGTCAGCACATACAATAGAAAGACTTAACCCTAACCCACACATGAAGGACCCAAAAGGATAATCACTACATATTGTTCTTTCCATAAACAACAAGGATACGTGCATGTGTGTTTTTAAATAGGTGTGGACTACAGTTCAGTTAATTCACTGTCTGGTTAAAAATCATGATTTTATGAAGATCCAAATGGTAGATTTTGTAACACTTTTTAAACCATTTTAATCAGTGGATTTTTTTGACAGTTTGTTGGGGTGCTGTGAATATGGGACTTTTATTATCCAAGGCATGTATAGCTATATCTGACATAATATGGCTTAAGAAGGTCAATAATCCCTGTAACATGAAAAGCACCTAATTAAGAAAAATTAACAGCTTGTTAAAATTCTGGGATTGCAGTTGCGGTTGGAACAAAAACCAGCATGCAGTGGTCCCCCAGGACTGAGGTTGAAAACCACTGATATAGACAATAATTCAATGATCATAACAATATTTAATTATATTTTTGTTTATTAATTTATTAGTTGGAGACAGTGCAGTGTTACACTGCTAGAAGAGATCTTGAAAATTTGATGGCCATGAAACCTGTTAGTGGACCTCCCTCCCCTTATCTTACTGAGCCAGCGATCTGCTCGAAGAGCCGCCTCAGTCCTTTCTCCTCATTGGTCTCCTGCTCAGGTGGGTTGGGTGCGGGAGGCTGCGGATCACAGCGTTCATTGGTAAATTGTTCTTTCAGAGTTAACTTCAAAACGTTCACTTGGGGCTTGCATTTTAAAATCAGTTTGATCCTTATTTCCAGATCACATTAATCACTTTAAAATAAACATTTTTAAATAAAAGTTCTTATGTTTCTAAATGTTTTGTTCTAAAGTCATTTATGTTCTGTTTTGACTCTACAGTACTTACATCTGGCAGGTCTGCATCAATTGTGTTTCCCATCTCCCTGTTGAGAAAACCAAAAACTGAACTGAAGTTGAGATATATCATTTATTCCATTCAAGGAACAGAGCATGGCGATTACGGCACATTCAATAGGGGTACTGAAAAGGTGCGACAGAGGCGCTGACGTACTGAGTGTCAGCCTTTGTTTCAGAGAAGATCCTCAGCATGAAGTCTGCCTCGTGATGCGGTTGGAAGGTAGTTGGCACCAGGAGGTAGTTCCCCGGGGGAAGCTCGAAGCGCTCAGAGATCTCCCGCATGTTGATGTACGTCCTGCTCCTGGCTTGTGAGCCATTGTATCGGAAGAAATCTTTATCCAGGTGATCCTCATCATTAGGGGCCTACAGAGGGAGGTGGGGGGGTGTGGAACTTTAGAAATTAAGTGCACAGCCCTCTAACTTTTGTAATGGTAATTACTTTGGCAGTTTGTTTTACCGTCATTCCTTCTTTCCATAATGCCATTAAAACGTTAACCTATACTACAGCACATTATGAACACTGCCATCAATCACTGTGGCTCCTAATTCTCCACATTGATGACTGAAAGAACAAACAATGGTGTCTGAGAAGTATTTACCACCAGGGGGCAGCATAAGATTACATTACATTTATTTGGCAGATGCTTTTATCCAAAGTAACATATAATAAGTGCATACCTAAGGTCATTGGAACAACTACAAAACACAGGTCCGATAACACACAATACTCATTTTATGAAACAGTTATTCATAGCCATGAATTCATTAAGTCCAGTTCACACAGCAAGCATAGGCTTGGTCAGAAAGTTATGGTATGTCAAACTAGGAGGCATGACAACAAGCTACAACATCAAATAATGATACAAGTCCAATACAAGTGCTGGATGGAGGTACAAGTGTAACATGAAAGTGCTACAGGAACAAATTATAAGTATTCAAATGATAAAAGCAATCCTAGATTGGGAGTTTCCTGTAGAGTAGTGACAGTTAGTCCAGCTACAGTCTGAAGAGATGCGTTTCCAGATCGCGGCAGGTCTGAACCATAACCTGTGGCTCTGGTGTTCTGGAAGCGTACCCTGCCCTACCCTCCATAATTCTCATCTTGTGAATTGATTGAGACAGTTTACTTGATAGATTGCAAATCCGATGGCCTCCAGGTCAAGACCTTCACAGCGCAGCTTGCGTCTGTTCTTCTGCATCAGGGCCACAATGACGCTGCACTGATCGTCATCATCATCTGCATCTTCCAGTTTCAGTTTGAACTGTGGGTTGGTCCAAAAGGTATCTGGAGTACAGACCAGGCAAGAATGATCATTGCTTACACAAATATTTCCCACAATAACGTTTTGGTCTCATATGTAACCAGTTTTTTTGGTATGTAACACACAAGTTGTGCCGTCTTCCTTTAAATCTCTCTCTCTCCTTTTCATTGATATTATTATGATGATTGTATTTAAAAAATCCATGAAAAGGGTCAATCACAATTTGCATGAATAAATGGATCTTGCAAGGGAGATTTCCTCTTGAAAATTCCACTGAAATGCACCAATGTCGTAACAATTACATTTTCGGTTCATTTCATATTGGGTTTTCTAAATAAATACAATAAAAATGGTTCAGTAAGTTTTGGTTTCGCCAATCAGTCGCATTGGTCTGATGTCAGTCTCCACATTGCCTGCCTAATCCTCACCAATAAAGTTGCGGCAGCCCCCTGCCGTCGACCCACGGATCCAGCTCCCCTCGAGCATGGACACCTCCCACTTTCGCGCTGTGCTGTCTGTCAGAGAGTCTGGGGTCAGGTTGCAGATCTCAATCTTGTCGTAATTGGCCTTGAAGTCCTCAAACTCCATCCTGAAATAGTAATCGTTTATGAGTGTTGTCTCTTGCGCCTGTCATGCATGGCAAACAAAGGGAGATACTCCAAGGAAGAAAACATTATTCTTGTCTTAAAGTGCCACCTGTTTTTAAACAAATTTTAAAAAACTGACAATACTCAAGGTAACATAAAGACGCATGGCTCAAGTTCAACAATGCAGTTATTTCCTTATTTCTCTTGGTTGGATTTAGGGAAAATAATCCAAGACTTTCACATTATTGGCAAACACAATGATTGTGACTCTGATACAAAATTTGCAGCTTTTTGAAAGAAAAGGCCAAAAATATGCCAACAGGTTAATTCTAATGGGAATGACTTTCGTGCCCCGGGGTTTTCTGCATTTGGAAGTGTAAAAGAAAGGCCAGATGTCATTTCAAGAGAGCTACACATCCCACTTTCAAAAGGTCAAACATAACTTAGATGAAGTAGACTGGGCACCAAAGTTCAGCCTCTACTTTTTTTGATTCTGATTAGGAAATATAAAACGTATATTTACCAGAATTCTCCGTCATCCGACTGCCGCAGGATCCGGTTCTTCTCTGCGCTGTCAATCATGCTCCACTCTTTGGAGCTGTGGGAGAGATGACATAGCTATAAAGGTCTGTAAAGGACTGGGAGGACTAACAGGACCATCGGGGAGACTTGTGACACCTACTCATCACTCCAGGGCCCATTCCACTCCACCTGTCCCCAAGGGTTCCTGACTCGAATGAGCTTGATCTTCTTTCCTCTGTAATTCACCTGCCACACAACATCACATCAGTATCCCATACACACCTGCACAACGTCAGACCAATGTCTCCTGAACATCAGTGCAATATCAGATCAATGTCCGCCCAACATCAGCAAAGCATCGGATGAACCTTACATCAACATCAGCACAACATCAAATCAAAGTTCTGTTAATTCCTCATTTCAGTGACTAGAATGAACACAAAAGCAGTTAGAGGTTTCTACTGTTGTTCTGTACCTCCTCTAGGCCTGTGATGGAGTAGGCATGTCCTTTCACCAAACCTGTGGTCGTGCGTGCCTCAGATTCTGCAGAGCTGGTGATCTGGAGAGAAACAGATGCTGGGTAGGTTACTGTGCTTAACAAACACATCAAGGACAAATTAAGGAGGCATTTCCATGCAACTCTGAGGTTTCAGCAGAGGTGGAAAGTCCAGGGGTCAGGAAGTAAAAGTCCTGCCATGTGTTTGTTCCATCCATGAACTCAGCCAGCTGATTTCACTGATTCTCTCTATACCTCTTGGCTGAAGAGTTGTGTTGATTAGCAAATGCAGGTGACTGGAACAAAATATTGGGAAGGATTTTTACTTTCTGAACCTGGATTTTCCACCTCTGGGTTTCAGCTACATGTGTGGTTGGTGAACGATCATCTTAGCAAATGTATGGGGTTTAATTCAAAATACTTACGTCAATGGAGCAGCCCAGCATAGACCCTCGATCAGAAGCCTTTTTGAGAATTTGGAAGAGGTTATCAGGGGCACTCTTTGTCTCATACATTTCACCCACGCCCCCGGTGAAATCCTCCATGGCCTCCAAGGTGCTGCCTCCCTTCAGTGCCTCATAGCTCCCGTGAAGTCTGTCCAAAAAAAATTGGATGGCAAAGCATCCAAAAACAGTTTGTCTGGGAACTAGCATACAAAATTAAGCTTTACGCACCTATTTGTTTAATTTGTGGTGATAAAAAAGTGTCTCACTTGGCGTAGGCCTTCTCCAGAAGGGCGCTCCAGAACTCGTCGTTATCAGCCGAGTGGACAAACACCAGCCGGTTTCGTACCGCGGGCAGCCTGTCATCCACAACCACGTCCAGCCACTGGTTGTGCTGCCAGAACTACAAGTATGTGCCACATTAATGCTCGCTCCATTGTCTGAATTCCTTCTATGTTCACATGCACCACACTGAAATAATACACATACTAAATCCAATCGCTCAAATGACAATTCCCCACAAGGATGAGCACTGTGGACTGTGTGTTCCTAATTTCAGAAGTCTGGCCTCTGCACCAATGGGAAGGATGAGGATAAGTAATGTGTCCTTTTTGGGAGAAATGGGAATGGCAAACAAGTAAAAACCAGCTATATAGCATCCCTTCCAAGCATAGGACTGGTGAGTGAAGGAATGAGACAGCAGGATATTGTCTATATCAATCTTGTAATTATGTGTTTTTGACCATTCCCTGGGAATTTAACTTTGTAAATAATATACATATTATAGTTTTGTTCTGAGTTGCAGCCTTGTATAATGGGTTATAAATTATTTTACTACATATACAATTAGTGGATGGGTACTGCATTGGTCCCTAGTATTCAAAGAATCATATACAGCAGTCTAACATGGTAACCTGTGATTACATAAAATCCTAAAGCTTTGGTCATATATAGTACAGGAAAAAACATTAAATGGGAGAAATAAGTTCAATACATGTTATCACATGAAAATGGGATGTGCAGTGTATCTTTGCTGTGTTGGATTATTGTATGCCAGTGCAACATCAACACTACCTGGAAGTGAAAAATCCCAGCATATCTGTCTTTAAAACTCTGGTCATGAGGCACCACTCTGGTCAGTGATTCCTCATGAAGAGTCAAAGAAGCAATGGCTGCCAGCAACCAGCAGTCACCTGGGGTAAAACGCAGTGCAGCACAGTTTGAGCCAAATGTACTGGCAGATGGAGCATTTATTCATTCAAGCATGAGTGCCTTAGAGAGTAGCAGGTTTTCAGCTCCCACTGTGAATTATTGCTTGAGTATGGATACTGAAACTACTACAGTGTAAACAATTATTATCAGCGTCACACGTTAATACAAAGTGAAATACTGTTTGTTAAAAGGGCATTTCAATTTTCTTTTAAAATATCTGAATTCATAAAACATACTTTATGACATTCAACTCCTTCTTTTATTGAATAACAAGTGAATATGGCAATAATTGCAATTGGAAAAACAGGCATTATAATCATTATGTTAATATAATTACATAACTTACATTTATATCTGTTATTAGACATTTGCCTATCTGTAAGCACATCTAAATCAAGATAATTTTGTTTCACTGAATGTATATATTGAGGACATGTAAACTGACCGAGCTGTCCTTGGCAGATATCTGTCCGACTAGCTCCACCCAGGATGAATTTTGGGTCCGGACAGATTTCCTAGAAGCAGACACAATTAATAAGCATCATAATTTTTGAAGAGACATTGTTTTGGCAAACAGTACATCACACACATTTCTCCTCACTCCTCACTCCAAACACACAAGCACCAAAAGCATGCTGGGTGTATTAGGCACAGTGGCAGTATTTATTTATTTTTGTACCTGAAGGTGGCAGTGGAATTTCTTTTACAGACATAACTCAAAATTATGCAAGAAACTCAGGCTGTATGTAATGATAGAAACTGGATTTGGTTCATGCCTACTTTCAAGGGAGTGGAAGAGACAGGTTTTACACACCCTATTTCTAATATAAACAATACTGTGTCATAGTTGGACGGCAGCCGTATCCACCTCACCTGTGCAGCATTCTGACCACACCCTCAGATACAACTAAAAACTTGAATGGTAGAATTTTTGCATCATTCCACACACTAAAAAAAACTATTCGAGGAATCTGGCAACAGATCTATCAACCTCACTCTCCCTTGTTCAACCTAACCGAACTGAACCTTTTCTGAAAGACTTCAGAAAAGCATTGATAGGTAAGTGTTTTGCTGCAAGGTTTAAACAGTTTATGTGGCTTTAACTATTTGGTTACTGAAAGGATTTTGAGACATTCTCCCACAGTCATTATCAAAATTTCTCACCCAGTTAAAAGGAGATGACATATGACGACCCTGAATGGGTTAACTCAGTATGTGATTGTAGTTGGCTGCAGACATATTTTTGCTTTGTTTTGAATGGCAGAGACCAACAGCACAAATGGAAACAGGTTTTGTTAGGGACAGTGAGGAGGTGTCTCTACAGAATTTGAGGGTGTGTTCACATTCTTGAAGGTTTAATCAGCAGCCATGTTGCTCAGGCAAGGAAACAGTGCATGCAGAAACCAGGCAAGCAGGTAACGAGGTGATCACTTCAGGGAACACCCATATGGGAATTAGAAAAAACACAGAGAAAATGCCAGTACTAAAAACCTTAATTTACCTGTTGGTAGTAAACATGAAGCATTAACAGAATTTTGTTAGATTTCAAAATTCCCCTGAGAGAAAGGGGCACATTAATGAGGTTTTAATGAGGTTTTAAACGATATGTGCCAATAATGTGTGTTACAATGTTTCCCCAGAACAAAAACATACAATATTTGTAGTGGGGTCATTCAAGGGAAACATGGATATGAAAACAAATTATTAACCATAGATATGTATGTGCTTTCCAGATGCCCTTATTCGTTGAATTACATGTATTTTTTTAACACATGATACATTTACACAAAATACATTTAGGGATGTGTATCTTACATTGGCAATTCAGGTTAAGGGCCTCATTGTAAGGAACAGGAATGCCTCCTTCGGTTTCTACCAAAGTATTCAAACATTCAAAACTTTAGCCGCTACACAGCACTGCTATCCAAGGGTCTTCTTACAGCATTTACCTGGTTCTACTGATAACTTGCCATTTTTCACAGAATAAATGAAAACTGAATCAGATTAAATAAAACATCCACTCAGTCAGAGGCAAAGATGCTTTTGTCTGAATGAATGGCACCCTATCTTGTATAAAATTGATCTAAACTATCAGAAATTCTGACAGATTGCTACAGCATTTAAAATCCTGATATAAATAGTTACACCCACTCTGGTCGTGTTCGAGAGAAAATTTTGTTCTGTATAAAGCTGGTCAATAGATAAACACTTAACAAAACACAACATACTGTATTTGTTTTCAATTTGTTATATTATTAAAATGCCACAGGCTGGAACAGTTAAGCTAAAATGTTTCTTTAACAATGATCAATCCTTTAAATGTAGTCATTTTATCAGCAGATGCTGTGTTCCAGCAGTTAGTAATAAATTATATAATTCTCCATGTAATGTAATTTAATATTTTTGCGCTACAAAACTGAAAGCATCTCTTTTTACTCTCATGCCTCTTTATTAAGTTGTATTTTACATTTTTTAATGTGTGACTGAATTCAGCCATTTCCTGTTGAACAGGTTTTTGCAAAAGTCTTAATAAGACAGGATTTAAAGTACTGGCCAGTCAGTGGAAGGACTGTATTAAACAGTAATAGTTATTTTTTCATTCAACCATGTAGGGATGGGTGGGCTGGGGTGGGCTACACCTATCTAAATATTATCCTGGGCCACCTGTTTATGCAATGACTGTTAATGTGTGCTTTAGTTCTGTCCCCCAAGTTCTATGCAGGCCATACTACTATAGAGTATTTCTGGCTATTCTATTCATTGGACGTACTAAAGTTGATTGTCAAGTCTTTGTGCTGAAACTCAATGGAAACAGTGTGAGTTTTATTCTGAGCACCCACTTAAAACATTCTACTCATATTAGATAAACATATTGACAGTTGATATTCCAGATGAGATGCATGCTGTTTGCTAGCCTTCATATGCAGTTAATATAACTGAAATATAGATATTGTTGAATGTCTGTACAATGAAAATAGACTTTAAATGCGGTTCGCTAATCCACAAAATTTGGCTACTGTACATTTCTCATGAACAGAATAGGTTACCGGTAGTTTTGTTTATGACGCTGAATACACCGCTTTGCAAATATTAGCAAGGTACAGACATTTCCACCATTTTCATTATTATATATGTAGGCTGCTCATTTGCGTCGCTGTACATACCCCGGGTCGCTTCCATTTAAAATCGATGGGGACACTCTCACTGTAGAAAAGGGATGAGTCGTGTGCAGGGAAGTCAGGGTCCTCAAACAGCACATTCTTTTGTAGGCATTCCTGTCGCAGCTCCTCAAATGTTTTGCCATTTGACTGACAGCTGATCACCTTCTTAGGTTGGCCTCCACCGGACACACTGGTAGGCATCTTTACACTCTTTTTGAGGACAAAATGGTTTGAAATGGCACAAAAGGCAACAGGCAATCTGCTTAGTGTTCACCTGCTCCTCTGTTTCTATCTGTCAGGCCGGTGGACCAGGTCGGCTGACAGGACCACACCTACTGTGTAGCAGAACAGGTTTGGCCTCCTGAGAAAAGTTCCATGCCCGTCCCCTTAGCCAGACAGCTCCCACAACCGCAGCCCCAGAATTGACGAAGGTATGCGTTTAGATTCCCTTGTTTTCCGGTGAATATCTCAACAGCCTGGAATGCCGTAAGTAAGACTCACCATCACTGGTGACGATGGTCATGCAGCACACAAACAGGGGAAATGTTCAGTCTAGATCTGTGGGAGGAACAAGATTGCCAAAACTGCAGTATAATGAGCAAAAAGTGAAACAGTGAGAACTAAGCTTAAACGGTGGATTAATTCCAGAAAAAACATATGGTAACATGAGGTCTCATAAATTACAGCCATTAAAAGCCATCTAAATGTTGATTTTGAGGTAGACCATGCTATCGATGAAAAGCAGACACAGGAAAATGTTCAGTGTTACAGTAAATCAACTCTTACAGGATACATATGATCCCTATTGGACTGTACTGTACTGTACATGCTCTGTTGTATTATTGAATTGTTTTAATTAATTTAATTATTTTAATTATCTTGGACATTTTACTGCCTGTGTATTCTGCGTTTTGAAATATTCTCAAATCGCAAATGTATAACATTACATTCATTTCAGTTTCAAGTTGAGATGTGCCTGTAAGCCCTGTATTTACTGGAAAAAAACTGCATTGAATTGTAATAATCAGCTGGCGACTACTGTAGGGTGTAAGTTTAGTTTGAATATGGGGTGATGCATGGACTCCAAGAACTGCAACCCTGATGGCAGGTCTGGGGTCTTGCTTCACGGGCAAGAACAGCTGTGAAATGATTTCTGGTGAATTTTAAGGAGAAAATTCTTCAGGCTGTTGATCAGTATATCCCAATCACAACAAGAAATCCCCATCTTATTTTTCTCACTATCATGCTCATTTATTTGCTGGGTTTATTCGGCCTGTTTTGTAATACTGGAAGGGGGTTGTAACCCCCCAACTCCACCATAAATTATGCCTTTGGCTGGGAAACAAATGCATTCTAATAGGCTCTACCTGGCTAGCAATAGAGCTGTAGGTCACTAGCTACTTAACTAATGGTAATCTGTGGTTAGATGGCCAATAGTAAATTAGCAAAGATCTAGCAACATACCCCATTCTTATAAATACATACACTTAAAAAACAGCTGAACAATTAAGAAACATTAACACTTAAATAACATAACATTAAATCAAATCAAATAACATTACACTCTCAGATTAGAATTTTTCTCCAGGCTAACTTTGACTTTGAATTTTTATTATGATGGTGAGATTTCCAGGATAAATAATAATACACCACTGCAACTCGTTCCCCAAACATAAATAAATAGGAATGAAGCAAGTTGAAACACAGAAATCACATTTAATTTAAAATATTTACTTTTAAATGAAGGGATTGGCCTACATTAATCCTATTGAGGATGATGATGCACCAAATTAAATGAATGAAATGAAAATGAATGGAAAGTAATGTTTGCCACTAGACATAAAAACTACCTTTATAAAACCATAATTCGATATATATCTATATTTACAAAGCACTACATAGTAATGAAAACTCTTGAGCTAAGCTGTACACTTTTGAAGACATTAGAAACTCCCCAAAATAAAGGCACTTAAAAGGAATAATACATACAACATGAAAATACATATAATAATACATATACTGATACATATAACATCAAACAGAAAAAATCAATAACAGGCCTAGTGAATGTTAAGATTTGTTTAAATAAGAGTTAATAAGTGCATGGCAATTAAATCACTTCTTGTATTAAATATTTACACAAAAATAACTCAGCAAAATAAAGAAAATGACAACAATATCTTTTGGTGAAAGTTGTGGGTACTAAAGTACTTGTTGCTTGTTGCTTTTTTGCTGTTTGTTATTCTTTGGACATTTCCTATCACTGATACCATTAATCACCTCTTTTCCCTTTCACATCTGGCAAGTGTTCTGGAGAGGGCATGGGGGCCGGTTTCCCAAACTGTTTATTTATGAAGACATCAACACAAAAGCACCCAGAGAACATATTGTCACAGAAACACCAGTGATTCATGACTTAAGTTAATGAGTAACTTCAGAGGAAAACTACAAGGGTATCCTGCCTTTAAAACAGACAGAGAGCCCATCGTGGACTTCACAGCACAGGAATCACATCTACGGTAAGCACATACTTCTAACATATAGTCATATATACATTTATGAAAGGTAGCTTGATAAATTAAACTGCACAACATTCAGTCAAATATTTCAGATAATGTGAACCAAAGGAATGTATAATACAAGATGATGTAATTTCAGTATTGGTGTCAATTATACAACTATAATGTTCAGTTGTCCAGACTGTTTCAGTCTTTGAAATATTGCAATAACAACACTGCTATGAACAATATTCTTGATAAATTTCTGTATACCTGCATATTTATTTTAAAGATACTTAAGCTGAAGTTTAAAATTTTAAATGAATGGTAGTTCTGAAAATTCCATATTCTTCAGTGTGTAATTAAACATAATTTATTTGCTAATAACATGTTGCTATTTATTTTTTTCAGTGTATTTTACCCAATGATTTGCTTTCTAGAAATGTTAGAATAATAAAGATTCAAGTTAGTATAAAAAAAGTCTTTGCAAGCAGAATGGTTTCATTCTTGAAATAGGTGAAGCACATTCCTGTGGTAATGTTCCTAACAATGGACCTGAATGTAATTTTTATGAATGTAGGCTCACAGTTACCACTCATACTGTACCTTTCACATTTGCCTTGGAAATGGTAGAGAAGACCTTTTTTTTCATGGCTGAAAAAGGCAGGACAGTGAGTCAGATCAAAGTCAGTTATGTCAGTTATACATAATATTATGTTCAGCAGTGGAAATACTGGTTTTATTTTCAGAAGAAAATTAGTCATTCACATCTAGTAATTAGTGCCATCAAGTAAATTATTTAATTTATAAGCAATTGATATACTGTATTGATCATTTGGCTAGAAAAACAACAGTACATTGTTCCAGAATTTGCTACTAGGCTACGACTAAAAGATAAAACAACCAGACAGGCAACGTGATTTATTGAAGATACTGGGTTTGTTAATTTTATCATTGCATTTTTGATCCATCTATTGTGAAATAGATGAGAGATTTTGAGAGGACAAAATCAATACAAATATTTTGTTTCTACTTGCAGATTTTCTTAAGAAGCCTGAAATACAAAGATAAAAATGCATAAACTATTGAGTTATTTTATCCTGATTATATGGCTCTCCTCTGTCGTGACCAACCGTGTGTATGTACACCCCTTTGGCCTGTTTGCCTTGGACAATGTCAGTTGCGAGACTGTAGAGGCCCAAGTTGAGAAGCCCTTGAAGACAGTTGAACTAATTCACATAGAACCACAGGACAGCATAGAGCCTGACATCCACACGCAAAAAGGCGTGGAGAGCAGGAAGCAAAGCATCACCCAACATATCTCAGTTCTTGCCAGCCTACAAAATTCCCTCGGCCTGAGGCTTTACCAAGCCTTAAAGAAACAGAAGACCACAAACACCCTGTTCTCGCCCGTCAACACCTTCGGAACACTAGTTAACTTCTACCTTGGGGCCTCCAAGCATACTGCCAAGAACCTCCAGCAGTTCTTGGGGCTGGTCAAAGAGACGGATTCAGAAAAATGTGTTTCCCTGTTTGACGGACACAAGGTGCTCCAAACCCTTCATGACATCAGCTCCTTAGCCAAAGGGACAGAGGATGAACTCAGGACAGTGACATGGACCTTTGTCAGCAGAAAGGCAGACTTGTCAGAGGACTTTGCCCTGGGCACCCAAGATTTATCAGATGCCTCCTACATCCGAGCAGTGGATTTCTCAAAGCCCCAGGAGGCTGAAGCCAGGGTAAACTCCTTTATTCAGACGATGTCCTCAGGGAAAATCAAGCACCTGTTCAAAGACATCAGACCTTCCTCAGATCTCCTGTTTGCCAGCTCCATTCATTTCAAGGGTAAGGAGTTTACTCTGACCAACATATCTCAGGAAATAAGGAGGGATCTTGATCCCTTTTGCTTTGCAGGCCTTGCATCTGGTACAGTGGTATCCCAATAAGCAAGTAGGCAAAAACCTTCTGTATGCACACAGTCGAGAATTTAATGCACGTTTTTATACTTTTCAGGGAACTGGGGAAATGCATTCCAACCCGAGGTCACTTCCCTACAGGAGTTCTGGGTCGATGAAAAAACCAGTATTAAGGTGCCCCTGATGACGCACACTGGAAACTACAATTATCTAAATGACAAAGGCGGGAAGTGCGCCGTTGTCAAACTTCCCTTGAGCAAGAAGACCTACATGCTTCTGGTGCTGCCCCATGAGGGGACTCATCTTGATCACATAGAGGCTAAACTGTCAACCACTCTCATCTCCACATGGCATCAACACCTGAAGGAAGGGTAAGACCACTGCTGGATCTTATTAATCACTCTGGCAGCAGAACTAGTCGAAACGACACAGAATTTAATTACATGTGTTTTGTAACGCTTTCAATGAAAAGACCCAAACAAAGACCTATAATAAAATTTGATGAGCATGACATGCAACATTTTTAAGCATTACATTCATATTTTAATACTAGTGTTGATAGAGAAACTGTCATAGGGTATGCTACATTACATCTAGTAATTCCCATATTCATATTTAGTTTGGCATGTTTATGTCAAACCCAAGTTTCATCAGCTGATATAAGTTTTCATGGATATTTTCTATAGTGCTTGTTAATAATTGAACATTTAATGGGATGTCAATGTTACAAAATATGATAATGTTTTTTTTCTGTTACCTGCAGACTCCTGAAGTTGTCCGTCCCCAAGTTTTCCATTGACACTGTGAATGACCTCAAGGTCACTCTCTCTCATATGAAGCTTCCAGATTTGCTGGGCAGAGGTGCTAGTTTCCAGAGACTCAGCACCAAAGAAAACTTCACTGTTGACCAGGTGAGACACCCTTAAGAGCTAAACGGTTTTCATCATACCTACAGCATCATTTCCAAAACATTCCTGACCTCAGTTTGAGTTACTTTTCTTTTATGCATTTTAAGAATAGATTTTAATTCAAGAATGTTTTATTCCTATTTCTTCCTTATTATAAATAGGGATGGGCATTATTTGAAATATTTGGACTTAAAATATGTATTTGCATGTATGATTTCAAATGTATACAACTCATTTTGAGTTTGCAGGTATATTCCTGGGAAGTATTTTGTAACAAATAACTTTTTTTTGGACTTTTTGTCCAAGCCTGGTTATGTATGAGTCAAGAAATATTTCAATTAAGATCACACTCTTTTCAGAATAAATGTTATTAGGTAATGCATTGTTCATCTAAACACCTTGCTTTGGGTTTCAAACCCAGTCTGAAAACCAAAACACCACATTACCTTCCCTCCATTTCAAAAATAAATTTGGGATTTGCAGGTACTGAACAAGGTGACATTGGAAATGTCTGGAGATGGATCTGAAGACCTGGACAGGACCCAGAATGCAGGACCTGCCCTGAAGCTCACAGTAAACAGGCCCTTCCTGTTTACCATCGTGGAGGGCAACTCGGATGCCATCCTTCTGTTGGGGAGAGTGACTAACCCTACCCAGTGAGGAAAACATGAAATAACGGACTGCAGACAGTTAACACAGCGCTAACCCTAAAACACTAACAACTAAAAATTACTTTTTATTATACTTTTTTCACATTAAACTGAGTGTGGCTGGCATTATGCCAGGGGAATTAAACATGGTACCAAATGTTGTTTTTTATACCTCATCTTAACTATTTATTTGATGTTTTATAAATATAGTGCAGACTATTTTATCTATTCACAAATGAACATAATTGTGAATTTCTGAACTGATCGCAGCAAAGGTGATTTACATACAATTGACATTTTAAAAAAGCATATTAGGATACATAATTTTGGATTTTATGGATTTTACTGCATGGTTTTTGCTTTATTTTCAGGATTCCGTTTATATGATAATGATAATTTATTGCCTATTATCAATGTAAAGACCAGTGAGGAAATAAATACAGGGTAGGCTTGCACAGTTAATTCAATCCCATCTTTTAAACTCCAAATTTGACAATGTTTAAATTTATTTTTACTATCAGTGGCTTCCTTTTACATTTATTGGAAGCTACACATTGTATCACACATTTAAACAACAAGGCATTAAAAAACAATATGACTGAAAGCAGAGTATTGATGAAGACTGTATTATATCTATTGTATAGTTTACATGAGTACAGTCTTTCATTTATATTTAGTATATGAATAAACCGTTTTCTGAAAATTTCTGTCTCAGCTTTTGCTTTTACTAATGGTGTCCCATCATTTGTGATCTATTGCAGACAGCTGTACAAAAAAATTTGTTTAGCCCCACAGACTAATCAACATGCCCATTACAAGTAAAATATCAAAACAACATTTTTTATTTTTTAGACATATTTTACCATAGCATGACAGTAACTTAAGCAAGTGTCCTGTATGTTTTATGTCTAAATGTCGAAACACACACACACACACACACACACACACGATATACACTCAGAGGACACTTCATTAGGTACACCTGCTCACTAACACAAATAGCCCGCTCTTCCAAACAGCAAATCATGCAGCTGCAACTCACAACAGTGGTGTGTAGAAGGACACCTCTGAACGCACAACGCCTGGAACCTTGAAGCAGATGGGCTCCAGCAGAAGACAGGGTTCCACTCTAGTCAGCAAAGAACAGGAAGATAAAACTACATGGGCGCATGATAACCAAAACTGCACAACTGAAGACTGGAAAAACGTCACCTGCTCAAACAAATCTCAATTTCAGCTGTGATAAGAAGATGGTAGGGTCCGATTTAGTCATAAACGGACCAGATTTAGTCAAAAAAGTCATGGATCCAATCTGCCTTGTATCAACAGTGCAGGCTGGTGGTGGTGGTGGTGGTGTAATGAGGTGGGGAAAAGGGTTTCTTGTCACACATTAGGCCCCTCAATACCAACTGAGCATCATTTGAATGCCACATACCTAAGCATTGCTGCTGACCATGTGCTTTATGGCCAGTCTACCCGTTTTCAAATGGAATCTTCCCACAGGATAATGTGCCAAATCATAAAGCATGCATCATCTCTGGCTAGTTCCTCAAACATGACTTGTTCCTACTAAATTCCTTAAGTTCTTTAAATGTGGAGCTATGCTACTCTAAAGACACATACTATAGGTATATGATTTTATTTTTAGATTTATGGGTGAATTTCAAACCCATCACCACCACCTCCCCTTTAAGAGGACAACCGTATTCCAAAGCAATGCTACCCAATGTGTCCTAAATGCAACACTGAATCAAGGCAGTCAAAATGCTTAAATAACTTTATTTCACTAGGCAGGTCATTTAAGATTAGAATTTAATTTACAATGACGGCCTCGGCAAAAACAAAAAACAAACAAACAAAAAAAGAAACTAGAAATACCACCTTGCAGTTGTATGCCTCCGCTAACCAGTAGCCAGTTTGGATATAAAATGTCATCACTTCATCATTTTATCCTATTAGACATTTAAGTGAAACTTTGTCATAATTAGCATATGCATTCTTAAGTTATGGCCAAAATGTGTTTTGTGAGGTCACAGTGACCTTGCCCACCAAAATCTAAGCAGCTCACCCTTGAGTCCAAGTGGACGTTTGTACCAAATTTGAAGAAATTCCTTCAAGGCGTTCCTGAGATATCGCGTTCACGAGAGAATGGGACGGATGTGAGGTCACAGTGACCTTGCCCTTTGACCACCAAAATCTAATCAGTTCATCCTTGAGTCCAAGTGGACGTGTGTGCCAAATGTGAAGAAATTCCCTCAAGGCAAAAACGTGTTTTGTATTCCCTCAAGGCAAAAACGTGTTTTGTGCGGTCACAGTGACCTTGACCTTTGCCCACCAAAATCTAATCAGTTCATCCTTGAGTCCAAGTGGACGTTTGTGCCAAATTTGAAGAAATTCCCTAGAGGCATTCCTGAGATATCGCGTTCACGAGAATCGGGACGGACGGACAGCCCGAAAAAATAATGCCTCCGGCCACGGCTGTGCCATCGCGGAGGCATAAAAACAACAAAGCATGAAACAAAATGTACTCACTTTTAACTTTTTCCCCATCACAAAATCTTCAAAAGTTCATGTTATCATCCATTGTCCCACAACATCCAGCTTGTGGGACAATGGATGATAACATGAACTTTTGAAGATTTTGTGTCTCATGATTTCTATCAATTGATCGCATAGCGTTTCATCCAGACAATTCAAAAGTGACATTCTATGCCTGATGTATTTTTGGTATTGCTGTTTGTTTTATAGCAACATTAGGACAGAGAAAATAATTATAATTAAAATGATGAAAGCGTAGTCCACTGGATTAAGTTCTCCAAACATTTTTAACTTTTTACAAATTGTTAAAACCTTTTATTATGGAAATGCAAGGGTATTATTTAAACAGTGCAAATCCCAAGATACTATACAATTTTCAGCATATCACTGTCAAAAGAGATAATTGCATATATAACTTCAGCTGATTAAGTACTTGCACAAGTTTTTAATCGGTTGAAGTCATATATATTTAATATTGTGTGGAACCACTATCCATAATTTTATTTTAAAAATCCAATTATTCATATTTTGAGAGCAGACATATGATATTTAAATAAGGATTTATCACTGGTATAAGACTAAAAAACTCTCTTCAGGTAAGATTTGCAAAAACAGGATTTAAAATTCAACAATAAAATGACAAGGATAAACAGGTACTTAAAGCTTTTATTGACAAGAATGACACCTTCATACAGGTGGTGCTTTGTCTGCAGTTCACAATATAATTTCCAACCCATCACATGTAAAACCTTCACAATTTCTTACAATTTACAGTCTGATCTCCCATTAATTTCCATAAATAAATAAGAATTCCCAGGCTAGCCCATTCTGTAAGAGACAGAACCCACACCAGAGTTGCCATATTTACATTACAGTCTCCCAAGACATGCCCTGGCCAGAGGGGTCAGGAAGGCATAACCCCAGCCATATTTATGAGCCAGTCTGCTCAGATGAAACCCCGTCCCTAGCCCCTTGAACCAACTCAAGCAAGGATGAGAAACGTGTGATGTCCCCTGTCCGCAGGCCCATCTTTTGGATCTGAAACAGGAAACAATCACAATTGTTTTTCACTTTCACATAAGCTGCAATATTTGGGACTACAAAACTTTCGCGATAATTCAGGCTTCATTCTGGCCCTTAATGTTCCGGAATGGGACCAGGAATGGTAGCATTATACCGCTTGATGCTCTAGACAAATCAGTGGGCCTAGTGCACTTTTCATTCACTTATTAATCTCTTGAAATGCACTTATGTACATTTTGGGCCCTGGATAACCATGGCTGCTATATATAACATAAAGCAAGTTAAAATTCATGAATGGATGGAAGTTCAAGATCATACCAAACATGCAGTTTCTGACAGAAACATAAATGTTTTAAAAGTGAACAAGTCCCGGGGCTGCTATACTGTACAGTGACACAAACCTGACAAAACTGACCAGTCAAGGCTTATTCAAACAGTTTTGGTTTTAAAGCAGGTTTCTGGTTTAGTGAACTCTGAGATTTTTCATTAAGATCTCGCTACTGGATAAGTTGGAAAGAAGCTCTGACCTGATCTCCCAGGTACTCCACGTCGAGTGCCAGCTGAATGCGGATCTTGCCGTCATCGGTGGGGCCCCCGTTGGTCCCTGTGGTGACGGAGGCTGCTGTTTTCCTGGCCTGCTTCAGTCTCTTCAGACTCTCCTCCATTTTCTTCACCGAACTCAGAACATCCGAGACAGTTTCGTAATACCTGCCAAAGTTACACAACCATCACTCATGTTCTGTTTTGTGTCCTCCTCATTTAACTGTAGTTTTTTCCTAAGTTTGAATATATTTAATGGCAGAAGGCTGGTTGTGATTTAGACTGGAGCAATTCAAATAGATATTCTATTCATACTGAGAATATAACACATGCTGTAATCTTTCAAGATTAATCTCTACATACCCTCCTATACCTTTGTAGATGTATTTATTGGATTGGTACAATACCATCAAACCCTTAACTGACGCAGCAATTGAAATAGTCTGTTCCCTATATATGGCAGTTGAATTAATAATCCAACAGCAACTGTCCACTTAAAATAATGTATTGTTGCAACAAATTTGACTTTTTTCTTGTCCAGTGGAAGCAAGAAAACTTATTTAGGAATTGTGTTATTATAACCACAAATTTACAAAATCAAATAGCTGCACTAACAGTGAGTTTATAAGCACATTCATCAAGGTTTTGTTCTTAGCAATGGTAACTGAATTTTGAAATTTCAATCAGGATCTTCAAAAAAGCCTGTCATATATAATCAACCTGTCAATCTGGGACACTAGTCCAATAATTTCCTGGCTGTTTCCTACTGAATTAATTAATTAACAAAAACTGAGAACTCAGTAAAGGTATTTTTTATTGTTCCGTTTGTATGAATTTTCACAGCAACTTATCCTCAAAATTGTGCAGTGAACCGGTGATGCGCTGGCCGCCGTACCTCTGCGTGCAGTCGCACAGCGTGACACACAGCCAGCTCTGCAGGATGGAGCCCTTCAGCGTGTCCTTGTGGTCGCTCTGCAGCTGATGCAGCGGCCGCAGTGCGTTGTCCATGTAGGCCGAGGCCCTTGAAGGCACTTCCTGCAAAAGAAAGTGACTTTGTGAGGACGCTATCTGATCATAAAAACTCTTCACTCTAAAAACAAAAACGTTCTATGGCAGTGCCGCAACATAATAAAAATGTTACGGTATCACAGTGCGAGTAGCGCCGCCCACCTTGTTGGTCCTGCGGTACAGCCGGGGAACTTCAGAGGCACTTTTCAGGTACCTGAAGCACCTCTCGCTAAGGAGCTGCGTCACCCTACTGTTCAGAGCAGGAGTGCAAGCGGACAAGGAGGCTTTCGAGTCCGCCAAGCAGTCTGGGAGAAGAGAGCAGGGGGTAGATTGCAACAAGTATTGTTAAAATGCATGTACATGAGTGACAGCTTGTGTGTTGTCTTTTGTGGCTACAGAGGTATTTTAATACCAACTACAGCACTTTTTTCCCCCCAGACTAAAATCAGTTATACCTTTTATGTATCTATATAAAAAAACTGAAGAGCAACCGATAAATGTAATACATATATCCTTAATGAACATGTACTTCGAAATACAGTATCCACAAGGAGCAAAAACACAATGCTACACATTATTTTCTATAACCATGCAGTTCACTGTTGTTACTCTATTCCCTAAAAGCCTTATGGGCTGTATGCCTTACTGTAGGCTGTCAATATATGGTAAATGGACTGCATTTATATAGCGCTTTTATCCAAAGCGCTTTACAATTGATGCCTCACATTCACCAGAGCAATTAGGGGTAAGGTGTCTTGCTCAGGGACACTTCGACACGCCCAGGGCGGGGGAACGAACCGGCAACCCTCCAACTACCAGACAAGCGCTCTTATCGCTTGAGCTATGTCGCCCCTAATATGTGCAACATATGTTTGAACTAGGGATGGCAATTTTCAATAATTTCATGAATTGAGTGATTGCATAATATGCAATTCCAAAATGATAACTAGTGTGGGGAAGAATCTATTTTTATGCATCCTGGCGGCACCACTCATTGTATATGAAATGCATGCACGCATAAAAACACACAACAGTATGGAAGTTTTAGCATTGTAATAAAGTCTTAATGCTTAGCATATTGTGTCAATAAACACAGAGAGAGATATGATACAAAGAAATGCATTCTCAATTCAAACGTTGCATGCCCACAAAACCAATATACAGTGGCTGGGCTGAAGGATCAATTCTGATTGGCTGGGAGGTGTGCAATGCCATGAATTATTTTTTCCATATACGCCATGCAATGAAAATTAGAAATCACCTTTCGAAATTAATGCGCATCAAGCCAACAGTTACAATATCATACTTGCAACAGTGTCAGCTTGATGTCCAAGAATGCCTTTAGAGAATAGCTAGTCTAGCTATAGCTTGACTATGTTCACAGTTTAGCCTCTGTTTTGAATATAAGTCAGCAGTTGGCTAACCAGCTCTCTGTGATAACAAACATGCTGTGAGACCATTTTGGCTTAAAACCAAACTGAGTTTTAATATTAGGTAACCCCGTTGAGATACTAGAAAAACAACAAAAACTAAAAAAAAATAGGGGCGACATAGCTCAGGAGGTAAGAGCAGTTATCTGGCAGCCGGAGGGTTGCCGGTTCGAACCCCGCCCTGGGCGTGTCGAAGTGTCCCTGAGCAAGACACCAAACCCCTAACTGCTCTGGTGAATGAGAGGCACCAATTGTAAAGCGCTTTGGATAAAAACGCTATATAAATGCAGTCCATTTACCATTTACATGCTCTCTGCTAAGTGGTATAGAGCATGGGATCTTTTCTGGAATACTTCTGTAACGTCTCCATTGCAATGGAATTGCACATTTTGAAAAGCAAGTTTTCATTACAATTGCTGGAGGTACTAAATATGCCTTGGGAAATTTCCCTCAGCGCAGGGAATTTAAACTGTGTAATGCTCAGCACTTCAGACATTACCCCGCTTATACAATGGCTTACCAGAAAAAGCATAATTGCAATCAAAACATGCGTTTCAGAATATATATTTTAGTATGGGATGTGTATGCAGTTTGAGACTGCTATAGAGTCTAACAATAGTGTACAGTAGCTCAACGTTATTGCACTCTGACTGATCTACAGGTTCACCTATGCAATGGTAACGCCTAATTTACAGTGCTGCTCTTTTTTGTTTTGTCTGGTAGAGTAAGGTTACTGCTCTAACCGGCTCTAAGCTAGCAATGAGGAATGTGTCTTACGGATAGGAATGTTAGGATGCACACCCACCCTGCCCTTGTCTGCTGAACAGGTCACATTAATCTAACTGTGTTCATTACAATTTCATGGTTATAATTGAGTTAAAATCTTGAAATAAATATTTAAAAAAACAATCAATAGTCATTTTTGGGGAATATAACCACAATCTGAATGTCCAGTTTGCTGGACTTTTAATAGAAAATAGAAAGAAAAAAACAAGACCAGGTTAAAACCTAGTATATGGCTGGACCTAACACACGTGATCCGGCCGACCAATGGTGTAACTTCATCACTCACTCACTCAGTCACTCACTCAGTCACAGACATTCGCGTTTGTGGGGCTGGGCCAAAAAGAATAAATAATAATGCCACCTGCTTGTTCGCAGACTCCAGGTCCACTTTAACTGTTCTGTCACCGAAACCATGTCTTTTTATCGTTAAATAATCCCTCACTTGCTCTGAATGCACAGTCTTGTTTGTGTATCTTCTTTCTAGCACTTTTCTTGGTCAATATTTCTTAGTTTCTCTGACTGAGACACATACTGTCTTGATACGTGAACTTTTTACTTTTTAATTTGGTTTTTGAGAACTTAAGACAGGTAAGCATCAGTTGTGAAATACAAGCAAGTTCATGTTGCTGTGTCTTATTGTGCGGCTCCTTTCATAAAGTCACCAAAAAAATTAATTTGCATATATTCTGGTGAGCACACTGGCGAGCTTAGCAATAGCAAACAAACTAGTAATTCACTGAAGACCACTGAAGTGGATGACTGACAGCGAAGCCACACCGTATGTGGCTGCGCTGCCTGGCACCGTTCCTGCTTCCCACAAACGGCCGCTTGTGGGCATGTCACCTATATTTTGACACACAGTTGTGTCCGTTAAATGTTGACCAGGTTTAATGTCGTGTGTTGTGCTATAATTGTCCAGTCTGAATACAAATTATTTTTTCAGTAACCTATCTCTGAAAGATGCTAGTCAGCTGCCTAGCTAGGCTGTCAAATGTAACTAGTAAGTAACAACCAACAATAGCAAAAACATTTTCTTTCTAATTAGCCAGCTAAAGTTTTCAAAGTTAGATCTGGTTAGGTAGCTTGGTGGTTGCTAGTAACTATCACAAACAGGTAGTAACTAATACATTATTAGTTTTATGGTCACCTTGATTTCACTCAGCCTACGTTTCTCTCACAACTAGATCAGTCTCTGCTTCATGGTCATCCGATAAACGTTATTGTTCAGAATTACCAGATTCTTGGGTAACATTTGTGTTGCTGTCATTTATTTTTTTTGTTACGGCTTTTCATATTATTGTTGCGATATAGTACAATGCACATTCAGGGGCATTCATGCAGACAAACGTTCAATAGCTTGTCTGACATCAACTAGCAATTAGTTCATCAGCAGCATTGCACCTTCTGTGAAATTTACACTGTATATAACCTAATGGCTATCTACCGAAAATTTCAGAGACTTTCCTCCACGCTGCGTTCCTCTTGTCAGTGTCTCTGTATGAGGGCAGCGCAGGATCATATATAAAGTTGAGAAACCTGATACGGCCATTACGAGGGAGTCCTCCATGGTGGAACTATATAATGTGGAACTATAGTTTGAAAAGGGGGACAATTGACTTGACAGATCTTTAGATAAAATCTGATTGGTTACCGCGACGCGTAGTTTAACTTCAAGCTGGGGCTTGAAGTTAAACTCCGGCCATACCCCCCCGCCACCTCGCCGCCTAGCCCTGCACCGCCTGCAATCCCAACATACCTTGCGGAGGTGTGCCGCCACCTCTCATTTAAAATGAATGGAGGTGGTGTGGGCACCTGGCGGTCCCGCGTACAGGGTGGCTTCACCGTGAAGAATACTTTTAATTTTGAAGAGAAACCCCTTTCCAACTTTCAAACAGATCATACTCTCTAGGATAACCTCAGAGGGTTCACCACAAGTAGGTCAGAGTTTGCTAAAAAGCACATTAAAAACTGTAGAGTTCTGGAAGTTTCATGGACAGATGAAATGAGTATTCACCTGTACCAAAGTGATGGAAGGAGGAAAGTGTGCAGAAAGAAAGAAACCGGTCATAATCCAAAGCACCCTCTTCATCTGTGAAACACGGCAGTGTTATGGCTATATGGCTACAACTGGAACTTGCTCACTTGCTCACATTGAGGACGTGACTGCTGATGGCGACCGCAGCATGAATTCTTCAGAAAATTCTTATCTGCTCAGACCTAACCAAATGCCTCAAAACTCACTTGGCGGCACTTTCAGCAGGACAATGACCACAAGCATGCTGTTATAGCAATCAACGAGTTGCTCCAGGCCAAAAAGTGGAATGTTCTTCACTGGCCAAGTCTGCCACCCATCCTGAATCCAAATGAACATCTGTTTCACTTGAAGACAAGAATGAAGAAAGAACCCCCCAGGAAGTAAACAGGAGCTGAAGATGGCTGTAGTACAGACCTTGTAGAGCATCACCAGAGAAGATGCCCAGTGTCGGGTGATGTCTATCAATCGCACACTTCAGGTAGTCATCAGATAAAAAAAGGATTTGAAAGCATATACATTTCACAACAAGCTCTGAATTTTGCTTGACTTTAAACATGAAAGATCCTTGATGAAGAAAGCTGCTCATACCTGAAACAACCTGAAAGTTGGTGAACCCGATGAGCTCCAGTCTGTTCTTGATTATGTCGCCGAGCTCTGGAATCTGTAATGGAACCAGTACATTACAGCAAATTAGAACGTGTTCTGTTCTTTCTTACAAGGCTTCCTTGCCCAGTAAGCGGAGAATAGCTCACCATCTCCATATTTTCTTCCATTTTGTATAGCTACATCTCGAAAGTAATTCAGGTGCAAAAAAACGCTTCAGGGGACACCAGCAAAAGCCATGGATGTGATTCAGATGAGTCAGATTCATGCATAATCTCTGAAAAATCATTTGCATGTTGAATTTTTTCCAGAAGTGTATAAAACAATTACACACTTAACCTCAGATTAAATGAGTTCTTGCTGAAATAATGACTGCTCCAAAATGAAGTTGCTTCCACATTAGTGACAGGATTAAAACCAGCAGACCCTGGGATTGCTGGGGGATTGGCGGTGTATTCCCCACATCTGTTTTATTTAATTACACCAAAAAGTTCCATTTTTGTCAATGCATAAAAATGTTTCATATCTGGTTCATGTTCCTCCTCTAACACCAGAAAACACTGGTGTTCAGCCACCTGATTTGTTGTTTAAAGAACACTTGTCTCAGAGGTTTGCTATTGGTAGGTTAGATATACACCGATACCTGTTCCTGCAGAAGATCCAGATCTGCAGCGATGTAGACCAGCTGCTTGGCAGAGAGGGCAGTTGGGATGCCAGTCTCGCTTCCTGTGTCCTCCTGAGAAGTCCTGCTGGAAGTGGAGGAGGCGGAGCTAGGGAGGGGCTTCACAGGATCTTTACTGACCTCAGTAGTAGGAGCCTTATTCAGCACCTACAGCAAAGGAGACAATAACAGGAAGTTTCTGGTCACTTCACAATCCACAATGTCAACAGAACTGCAGCAAATTGCTTTAAACATTTTGTATGTTTTGTTGAAATAGGTGAAGAGTAAAATGCATTACAGCATGGTCGTGACTGACAAAAGCAATGACTGCAAATTAATGGGACAATCTTTAGGCCATCTTTATAAACCAGTGTGTCAGGTTTAGTGCAAATGGTTCTTAACTCATGCCTGAGAATGACTCGCTTTCTTATTATCCCTATTGGTAACTGTGCAGTTTCCAAATGAAGTTGCACTGCGGGATTCACTCATTTTTGGCTGGAGAAGCTGCTGAGATGCGCTATTCCAGACCGAGGGGCTCACCTCAGTGACGAAGGTGGAGTAGCGCGAGAGCAGCTGAAGCGTGAGTTTCCAGAAGCGATGGGCCAGCAGGGGCAGGTAGACCCTCTCCTCCCAGCACCTGGGGAGGCAGCCCCACAGCACGTGGGACACCAGCAGCCGATAGGAGCTCCCGGCTGTGCAGGAGACATGTGAAGGCGCGAAACCCGTGAGCTCGACACAGCCATCAAAGCACAGCTTCCCAAAGCATGCACCACAGTGCGGGGGAAACCATTCTCCCCTGGCTATTTCCTCTGAAATATTTCCACTTAAGTACAAGGCAGTACATTGCAGAAGGTGTCACACTGTGCCACTTGGAATAGTGCTGGGAATATTGGGAATATTTTGCAGGACAATATGGAACTGTTTGCTCATAACCATATCAAAGAACCGTTTGATATAAGCATACCAGGTTGATAATACAAACAGGGTTTGTGAAATAAAGGTGCTGACCTGGTGCTTCTCCTAGCCCATCTGCCATTGTATTTTCCAAACTTCCCGCAATCTCTTTGTATCTGCGATCAAAAAAGAGAACAGATAAGCTATAACAGCAATAGACTCTTATAGAATAGAATAATGCTTGCAAGACAATATACAAATGCAAACTGCATATCAAGCGGAACCTCCACTGAAAGAAAAATGAATTCAAAATGAAAAAAGTCAATTCAAAATGTTTGTCTTTGGTTCCTAATTAAAGATATTTCATTTTTTAAATTAAGTTAAGAAAGCCAAGGCCTTTGTTTACAAACACAATGAAGCAAAGCAAGATGACATCAAATCAGAGAACAATCAATGGCCCGTTCAAAATGGGTGACTTCACAGAGACCGCAATCCCAGAGTGTATTGCTCTGCTGTGCTGGTAAACAAAGACTTGAGCTTTTTACACACAAAGCAAAAATAATTCAGCTACTTATAACAGTGAAAAGTAGAGATATTCTTAATCTAGCATAGATCCAAAACATATGTATAATTTCCACACTAAATCACCACTTAAGTTCTACCATGCTTGTTTATCAAAAGGACAGGTTGTCCCTTTTCAGCCAATCTTTTAAAATCTCACACAGTTTTATAGTAAAGAGCAGCAAGGCACCCACATGCACCTCCTCCATGATCACAGCCGCTTTTTGAAATAAAACAAGAGATTTAAACCTACCAGCAGCTTAACAGGCTGAAATTATTGACTGTGCCAATAGGCACTTCCTACATTTGGCAGGAAGGTCAGGTTAATGGTTGGCAAACTGAGCACAAAGTTAAGGAATGGAGTTATCCATTTCGTTATTGATCTATCTGGGGCCAAACCATAACAGGGTGAATCCTTTAGAAGAAAAATATTTTAACACAGCATTGGATGACTTTTGTCTATGCACTCATTTCATTTTTGGACTTTTATTTTTATTTTCCACTGACAAAAACCATAAGTCATTCAGTCTTCTAATGTTTTCTATTCAGTGAAGATAAGCAATAGCCATTTCTGCCTTCAAATCTTTCTTACAGAAATTCTGTATGTGTGAAATCAGTTTGCTTCAGACTAATGTATATTTAATATAATGTGCCATTTAGTGCAAGCACAGCACAGGTAGCAAGGGGAATCTACATACAGAAGATTTACCTCCTGTTACAAGTTAAAAGGCTTCACCTAGGCCTTTAAAATGAACAGATTTATGACACATTAGAGAACTGCATAAATAAAAATGTGTAAATAACGCAGAAATTTTCAGAATGTTTTACCAGGGTGCTATTGACAGTGGAAATTCCCACTAAAGAACACAAGAACAGAAAATGACAACATTGAGCTTTTCTGTAAACAATCCTTAGATAAGAGGTGTGTGTGCGTGTGTGCGTGCATGTGAGTGAGTGAGTGAGTGTGTGTGCATGTGCATCTTGGATTATCAGGACTGAGAGTACATTGTAAAGCAGATGACGCAGTGTACACACATAGTGGGCGCATTGCGTAAAGCTTAACCTTCACATTGACATAAAGCAGATCGATATGCTCCCTGAACTTCCCATCCTCGACACACTTTGGACCTGCTGAGTGGAATGAACCCATGAGAAAACAAGCACGAACGGCCCTGAAAAGGACACCGTTTCACTGCAGTCGACCACCGTATGTGTTCTTGTGGTTATCCACGCATAGTTGATGAGGAAAAAGGGTGGATCAAAAAAAGAGGGATGGTAGAAGTGGTGATGCAGCATTCTAGGAACTATAAAAATATAAATTCCTATTTCAAATCAAAAGAGTGAAGAAAAATAACTAACAATATACAGAGAAACCCATCTAAAGTGGCCACCAAGGGGAGTAATGAGAAATGGCCATCATGTGCAGGTGGCCACCAAGACAGGCTTCACTGTATTTGTGTATAACGGTCACCTTATTTCCATAAAAAATGTTTTATATATAAATACAATCACTCTATTTTTTTTTTGTTGAGCGTCAGCATAACTGGCTTACAGGTTGTCATTTTAAATCCTATCCTAACAACTTTCATGGAGTAAGAACATTATTGCTAGAACAATGACGATGATGGCAGCACACCCTTAAATACTGATCTACAACATAATTTCATGGGTTTAAAAAAAATGCCTCGTAAATCGGTGCTGTGAATTCACATGTAGCAGCAAATTTAGAATAAGGCTGTAACGTAACACAATGTGGAAAAAGTGAAAGGGTCTGAATACTTTCCGAACACACTGAATGTGCACGGTTTCAGAATTCTAACTAAAATATGTGCTAATCCACATGGAATAAATAAGGTTAAGTTTACAATGGTGATTCCCGTCCTGGGACATGAATCTGTAAATTACAGACCGAGTTCTTTAATAATCATACGACAACACAAGTCGACCGACAGATTTACGGTGTTGCCCAATCACACTCACCGTAGCTGGAAGTAGACCGGCAGGTTCCACTTATTCTGGAAGCTCAGATAAGAGGCATGTGCTCTCAGACGCCTCACGCTGGCCTGAGACCCGCACTGCCGCTCAAACCTGCGCACAAACTCCATGCTGATGGTGTACTTCTGTAAGGGAGACCACAGACACGGCGAGTAAGGAACTCGCCGCTTAACGCGTTTCGACAGCCGACAAACAAGCGGCAAACGGAACGTTACCTCGTAAAAGACGTCTGGGTTGCCAGGGTTGAAGAGGGAGGCGATCCTCTCCTCCAGGCCTTTAATTATCTCTGGCCACACGGAGTTCACCATGAAGTCGTACCCGGGGACAATGTCCGCTTTGTCACTGGACATGAATCACATTGGGGAAAAAACGGAGAGTTAGCTGTGAGCTACGCAGCACTGATTTTACACGCCATTCCCATGTATGGAACGATGCCGTACCCAGGCCAGCTGGAACATAGCCGGGCCTGGCTGACATGGCCAGCTTGAGTGTCACAGCAGTATAAGACTACAATTTCCTAGATACAACTAGATAGGCATGTTAAACAAAAGCTGAGATCTAAGTGAATTATTTTGCCCTCAGAAGTCCACTGAGTCCTATAAGGTCAATACTAAACATCATCACATAACAAATGACAGGAAAAAGATGCTTCTTGTAGTACTACAAACAAAACACAACTCAAGACTCTGAATAAGTCATGATTCCTCTTCTAAAGACTGACGTCAGGAGGGATAACATCAGTGATGACTGATATTAAGTTGGCTGCAATAATATATATTGTCTGAAGAAATGAACTCTTACAGTTAAGCTTTTTAAAGATTTTTGGACATTTACTGCAATAACACTTAATATGAAAAGATAGTGTACGCAATGAATGATATTTTGCTGGAATGTTATTCTGGTGGGCATTAACCTTGGATGTTGTCACTGCAGCGATGGCAAACATAATGATTGATGGCTCATATTTTGTTAGTGATTGTGTACCTTGATATGGTTCCTCCAGTCACCTCTCGCAGCAGACGACAGTGATGCGGCACAAATTCTAGAACTTTTCCAAACATCACCTGCAAGCCAGCAGGACCCGACTTTGCATACTCTGCAACAATGACCTGCAGAGAAGGCCAAGGCTGATTCATTCTGTCAACTTAGGAAGGAACATTCCATTTATGAAACCAATATTTTACTAAATATCTGCCTAAAAAAATGCACAATACACACTGTACACAGTAGCCTTCCTGTTAACACACAGGACATTTTCATTTATCAAACTAATATTTCATTTTTGTTGAAAAACAGCTTTTTATCTTCCTAGATATTCATGCGCTCCTGATGCCAGGTTAAACAAGACCAGGTTAAAACCTAGTATATTGCTGGACCTAACACACGTGATCCGGCCGACCAATGGTGTAACTTCATCACTCACTCAGTCAGTCACAGACATTCGCGTTTGTAGGGCTGGCCCCGCTGTTGCGGTCCAGCCAAAAACTAAAAATATAACATTTATAATGAAGAAGACTGTGGAAACTGCTGACTAAGGGATGTGGTTCTCTGGCTTTGATGCCCAGGCCTGACCTGGTCCATGTAGGGCTTCACGAGAACCTGGCCCACGAGCGTCTCCGCGTCTCTGGTCTTGTCAATGGTGGCGTAGGTCCGCAGGCAGTGGCGCACAATGTCGACGTTGGAGGTCTGGAGGCCCTCGATCAGCAGGCCCTCCAGGGACTGCTGCAGCATGGCCGTGATCCCGGCGATCCTCTGGAAGGGGCCACATTGCGACATCGCGACACCCCCCACGTCAGAGCCGAGATGACACGTGCTTACAGTAAGCACAATTTGTGATCTAATCCCCACACATGCATGAAATACCTTTCTGGAATTAATTGTTTTACCAGTAGTGTACGGCATTGGCTGAAGCTTTACTATGAAATGTTTGCAGACTTTTGTAACGAAAAGCCTATGTACAAGTTCGTTCTGGCATTTGTGCAAGACATACAGTAAACTGTCTGTGGGTAAGAATCAAACTGAATGAGAATATTTGATTGGGCAGATGAATGAAACAACCATGAACTGCTAATGTATTTCTTAGGGGTGGATTGTTTACGTAGAATCTGAGTTTAACCTGGGAAGTCAAACAAAGGCTACGAGAAAGCAGGAAATTAAATCAAACCCTTGATGACCTGAGCGCTATTCCTCTTAGCAGAGTAATATTCAGCATAAAACATAGCAAACCTACCCACTTTCAGTTTCACAGACATTGGGCTTGAATGAGTCAACATATGTCCTTAACTCTGGCTTAGAATTAAATGCATATGTTCCTGTTCCTCAAAGTAAAGACCACTTTATTGGTTTGTTTTGGTCATTTCTGAATAAGCAAAAATGTGCTTCCAAAGAAAATAAAGGACTTGTGAATTCAACTGCGAGTCAAAGGTCAGGACAAATGCTGACCGAATCAAAGTGTTCTGCTACGGTGTCTTGACAGCAGGGACTTACAGGTCGCACTTTGTCCAGAAGTGGCATCCCCTTGCTCTGAACGGCATGGAACTGCAGCTGGTTGAACTCAGTGGCAATCCGCTCCAGAATCTGACCAGCCATCAGCGGGCTGCAGAAACAGAGCAATCACCACTCTCAGAATTCAGCAGTAACACACTGTGCTAGACATGACTGACCTGCAACCAACAGCCCTGTATTCCTATAAATACATTTTGGAGAAGAGGGGGTGGCAATTCAAAGCTCAAAGAAAAGCTATTTTGTGATTTCTAGCTATATGCAGATTGCATATTTTAAAGAACAGTGCTGGAACCACAAAAGAACATGGCTTCCAATTGCTATAACCAAAGCCCAACACATATTGTAATTCTGCATTAGCCCACCTGGTCAGCATAGGTCAGGAAGTAATAATCAGATTAACTAAAATACAACAATACAATGAAACTTTCCTTTCAGTATTTTTGATCTGTAACCTTTCCATCATTTATATATGATATGCTGATGATATTTTGGATCAACATCGCCCTCTTGTGATCAAAATGAACACTAAATAAATCCACTAAATTGGTGAGCAAATTGGACTAAAAACTTCCTAAGTAAACTTCCAAAAGGTTTTACATCAGTCAGTCAAGAAAACACCTACATGTTTTCACCTGTATTCCCCACCATGCATTTTAGGTATGAATAGAATTTGAACAGAATATATATTTTTATAATATGTAGATTAGCAGCAATTTCATTAAAAAAACATTGAAGTTAAAATATCAGTTGGTCCTAGAAATGCACATAGGGACAAGGGGTTTGACTATGCCGTATACTGTGGAACATAATGTGCTGCTTCTGTGGAGATAACTATGTGTAACTGTTTCCAAGTAAAAATAAAAACATTTTTGTAAAATATCTACTTTCTTCTCAATAATAAAGAAAGAAATCATCCCAGACCAAACTATGTTATGGCTGCTACCCGGTACTGTAAAGAACCCTGGACATAGCTTTGGATATGCCAGAATGCATCCAACAAATTAATGTTTTGAAAACAAATTTTGATAGAACTGTCTCATTTTCTACTTTGTGGCATCTATGTGCCTTTGCATCTGCCACCAATATGTGAAGTGCAGGCACATGATCACCCTCGTGTGTCTTTTTGTCTTTAAATGAACAGGCTAAGAGATAAAGGTCATGGATGAATCTGGTTTTGATGACGAGCCAAGGTAGCCACAGTGTAGGCTCTAACAAGTTCCACTCTAGACTGAGTTAAATGAGTATGAAGAAAATGTAACATCTCATGTCTTAAGAGACCACATGTGAGGAGACAGTGTTTGGTAGTGCAGTAGAGTCTACCTCAACTGTGGAATTTATGCATACCTCCAGGAACCAAATACTATTAGAATGTACCTGAAATTCAGGTCTTTCCCATCACAGTCTGTTAAAATCATCAGCAAGCTCACCTTCTTAATTCTAGAGATGTGTCATCCTTGGAGTTTTGAGAATTAAGAATTTTTTCAATCTTCTCAACTGATCGCACAACTTGTATGAGTCTCAGAACACAAATCTTGTTGGGGGGAAAAAAAGATAAATGTAAAAACATGACAAAAACAATTCTACAGCAGGGCTTCCCAAACTGGGGGTCATAAAAGCACCATATTACATTTTGTAAAACAGCATTCTACGGTTTACATCCTTTGTAAAGATGAACAGAATTATTAAATATATTTATTTCACTCAATAGTTATGTCATATAGTTACGTGTCTTATATAGGTTAGATGAGGAAATCATCATCCAGACCTCCTGCTAGTACAACTCACTGCACAGCAGCCTGTGGTGACTATTGGATGGAGTGTAAAAATGGTCATTTTAGGGTATATGTCCACGGATACAATACAATGCCCTCAAAAATTATTAAAATCCTTGATAAAGACAAGCAAAAAATACTGAGTAAAATAATACAAGCACTGAGAAATATTTATTTTCAAACATGCGCAAAATATTTTAGTGACATAGGCTAATGCTACAATGGAACCACCCAAAATAATACTTTTTTCACATCATACATTTATTTTGCCCCAAAAAGTGTCAAATACTCACAAGCCTGTTTTCAATATTTTGTATTAGTATGAAGAATATAATTTCCCAATTTCCTAAGCATAGAATGTAGCTCATTATTATTGTCAATTATTAAATTTTATTCATTTTATACAGTATTTGTGTCCACCTATATCATGTGGGTGCAAGGAGGGCATTGATTGTATGCATGCATGTATGTACATATGTATGTATACATACATCCATGCATACGCACGTACAATGTAGGTATTACATGTGTGGAAAACATGCATATGTATATACATATAATAATTTAGCTTCTCTACCTTCTTCTTTTGAATATCGTCTTGCTTGGACAACCGGTCATCTATGGCTTCAATGACTTCATTTACAGCTGATCTAAGGCTCTTAAAATAAAATTAAAACAAACAATAGAAAGGTTATCATAAGAGAACATGGAAGCAGTGAAACAAGCAAGATTTTGAGTGAGAATGATAGACCAAAGGAGAAATTCCTTCCCATCTAACATCCTCCAGAGAGAAGGGGTGTGACAATGAAATGACATACCAACACCTCTTCTCGTAGTTGGCCAAGGGGGACAGTGAGCTGGTTGAGTGCTTTGTCCATTCCAACCTGAGACAAGCAAAGCACATTTCAAGCACCTTCAAAAAATTGTAATCCTGTGTGCACTATCATGAATGCAGCATGGAAAAATACAAAGTTTGCTGAACTACGTTTAAGGCTATTGCAACAATAGGCACAAACAGAGGTCATATGAATACGTCTGCAATCACAAACCAGATAATATAAATAGGTACTTACGAGGTTTGTGGAAAGGTTTACGAAGTCCGCATAATCTTTATTGATGAGCTCCACCATTGCGGTTTTTAACAGCTTGTAGTAGCGCTCCAAATCCTCTCGCAGCTCCTCCAGCTGCACTTGTTTCCTGCACTCCGACACGAAGTGGTCCACATCGAAGTCATCCTGCAAACATCGATACAGATCAAATAAACAAACTAGATGGTAGGCTATAGCTATAGCCAAGTAACTAAAATTCAGGCTATTTATCCCCTCTAACTTGTAACCCGTACACTACGTAGATGAGAGAGCCGTACAAGTGTCAAAAAAACAGATGGCTGGAAACAAGTAAGATAGATGACCCTCCTTTACAACAGCATAGACAAATTTCGCTAAGATGACGTGGAAACAAAAAAATACCGTCGCATTTGGCAGACACCGCTATGATTCCGAGATGTAACATTATGCACTGACTATCTACGAGTATGCATTACTACCTGCACTGGACATAAATAGTAGCTTGCCAACTTAACGATTCACTAGCAAAAGCAGAGGTTGACAACCAAGTAAAAACTAAACTAGGTAGTTAACTGTCTAGTGACCTAAAAAAGACTGAAAACAATATATCGCAAGATTATGGTACCATATGTGTAACAGCGTGATGCTCACGAGCAACTTATAGCTAGTGAAACTCAGTTTGGATTTTAAAATATGCAACATTAGCATAGGTAACAACAGCCTAGGCTAGCTTAGATACTAGCTCATCTGTCAAATAGCGCACTTGTGCACATTGACACGTCTTGAATTTAATCGTCGCAAAACGACAATTACGATGCTTCTAAATTTTGCTCAACTAAACGTTAGTTAGTGTGGTATATGAATGCGGACTGCTGATAACCAAATAGTTGCACTAACTTAGCTAACTTAGTTAGCCAAGTAGGTAAGTGTTACTTAGCCATTTAGCTACGACGGCTAGGTTGCCTACCTTCATAAATTCGTCTTTATCAAAACAAAGAGAATCGGGTGCCTTTGGAAGATTCATCATATTCGTCCTTCTACCCGTAAAATAAACAGAACTTAAATGTATATACTAAGCTGCGTAACAGACAATAATAAAATCGAACTTCTTTACTTCGCCATAATGAATCACTTTAAAACAAATTTACTTCCGCCAACATGGCACATGACACGAACGCATAAACGAGCAGTTTGTGTGTACAGAGACGGAGGACGAAACATAGAACTAATAGCCAGACAGCGTAGCACCATCTGCAGGATACCAAGCAGTATTGCAATATGACGGTCAGACGCGGGTAATTTATATTCATACAAATGAAAGAACTATCCAACAAAAATACCGAATTTAGAATATAGATTTACAATACGTCACTGACCACATTTTATATTACGTGAAATATCATTTTATATTTTACATTACATTAATGTCTCCTCTTTTTTTTTGTAATATGGGTGGTTATTTCAATTACTGGCTCTACATTAAAAAACAACGAAATAGTTATATTACTCTAAGGCAAAACATTTGAACAACAGCCATCTTATAATCAAAGTTATTTTCTTCATATAATGTTATAGTTTCAATTTTAGTTTAATTTTTGCACAATTTAAAAAATACACAAAAAATGACAAAGATAACAAATAATATACAGTGCAGGGAGAGGCAGAAAACCATGTGGGCTTATTTCAAGCCTCCACCTAAATAATGTTAAAATTTCACAATGTTATAAAGAAAATCAACTTCACATACAGAAAATAATATAACTACGTAAAAGATGTTATGTTCTGTTTTATCAATGTTACCATATCCCCTACCAGTAAACACAGAGTAACTCCATGCTTAGTCAACATCACAAGCAACTCTGAATCAACAATGAATCAATACTGATAGACATAGTCAGTGCCTTGAGTATTTAGACCCTTGACAAATGTTACACTTTACTGAATTACAAATGATACATTAACATTTTGTTTTGTGAAATATTTTAATTAAAAACAATAAAACACAAAATTATTTTAAAGTCACATTGGTTTGATTAAAAAAATTATTGAAACTAAAATATGACATTTGCATAAGCATTCATCCCCTGTGCTCTGGAAGCTCCAGGATTACGCAGATGAAAAATTGCCCTAACAAGGACACAATTGCCTCACCATTGGCTTCTACCTTTGAACCATTAAAGTAACTGTCACATTCACTTTGATTTGTCAGGCTGTCAACCTGAAAGAAAGATATGAAAATGAAGGATAAAATGCATTCTACAGAAGTTGGAGATAAAGTAAAACATATGCATGCATTTGAAAAAAAAGGGTACAAAATTATATGCAAGAGTTTGGATATCCCAGCACTGTTGGAACAATATTTAAGAAGTGGAAGCCTTAACAAGTGTGGTTTCAGTGCTATGGCAGGTCTAAACCCTGATTGGAATATTTCATGGATACAGTTTGAGCTAAGGCATGAACTAAGTTGCTCAGGATTAGCTATCTTTTGATAAAAACAGAAGGTTTGAAATAGGTCTATATTTTTCCAGTTTGTCAGGTTCAATTTCTTTGGTTTCGTCAGTAATGTCCCAGCACACACCGGGCCAGTGGCATCCTTTTACAACGGATGCGTTAATGATTTTTAGCATGTGCAGGCCTACTACAGGAAAAAAGTTCTTAAACCAATTTAGAAGGAATCGGGTCAGGCAAACAGGTAGTTGGTTTATGAGGACGCAACTAGTTTAAATCGCTCATCCACATTACTGGGCATAAAACGGTGCCACCCTTTGTACATCTTCCTGTTGCAGACAAGCACCAGGCTGTTTACTTAGACTGGCAGGAGTAATGCATAAAGGAGGACAATTTGGAAATCTGGTCTCCAACAGCCTCAAGTTTCTGATTGAAAAAATTAATTGCTGCTATGATCAGAAGGATAAGTTGCAAATTCTGATAATGGTTTTTAGTTAACGCGTCCACAAACAGCCATTAGCCGCGTTTCCACCGCAGGAACTTTACCCCGGAACTAGGAACCTTTTGAGGAACTCCGTGCGTTTCCACCACAGGAACTAGGGTCTAAATTTAGTTCCTGGGGCTTTATTTTACCCCCCAAAAGGTTCCTGCTCGGGGGGTAGTACTTTCTGAAAGTACAGGAACCTTTTGGGTGGAGCTTGTAGCGCTGAACATTTCTGATTGGTCGAGTACTCGCAGCATTTTTTTGTATTTATTTTCCGCCATTACCCGCCATGTTTGAAAATATGCAGGCGCAAACCAATTTATTTTCATAATAACTTCAAATCAAACTTGTATGTTATGCGGCGCAGTAGCCTAGTTTTGGTTATAGCCTGCCAACGTCTTGGAATTATAACGTGTGCTCTTCTGTTCTTTTCTTGCTTTAGTATTCGTTTTATAAAATGCTAAGCATTCGTGCTGGGACACCATATTACGTAGGCTACCAAAACATTCAAACGGATTAATTCGGTTGCTGAATATTTTCTTCCGGATTTTCTTTGTTAGCCCGTTGTAATTGACTCAAAACGTTTGATACAGTTATGTGAGGTATGCGGTAGTTCTGCATAATTAACATTGGTGATACAGTACAAGCAAACTGGAAATCACCTTCCGCACTTTTTGTCAGGGTAAAATAACAGGTTAATTCTAGTAATCGTTCCTTTATCTTTTTCAGACTGCCGTAATTTGCCATTTTTCAATTCCACGAAAAGACCAGGAAGACTATGGACTAATTTATGGTGCATGGTTCGCATCTGGAGGGCACACTTCGCTGCTCGGCTAGCAGTAACTTCGAAGGAAAGCAAACAGTGGCTGTACCACTACTAATTTAAATTTTCACGCAAGTCCGAGTTTTCGTTCTATTCTTGTCATTTTGCGATTAGCCTATATGGAATTGACGACGAGAAAGTAATCAAACAGCAAATTGTTTACAACGTGTGCATGTTTTCTGCTGTTGTTGCCAGTTATACATATAAATGTGAATGCATTCTGTCGCTTCGGATGTCAAGACATGAAAGCGAATGTTCGCATAAAAACATAATGAATGTGTTTGAGAGGATATATGAAAATCAATAAATACAAAAGTAACCATATATAGTCATTGTTGGTAACCCGTTGTATATAAGTGGAATAAACCCCTCCGGGCTGTCCCGGTTATTAGAAAATAATGTAGGCTACTTCGGTGGTAGTATGGGGTTACAGAAGAAATCATATGACAGATGGACCGACGACAACGTCACTTTTTCATACGTCAGTGGGCTAATTTGCCTAATCTTTGCGGGACTTTAGACCGCGGTGGAAACGCAGACAACCATGGGCTGAAGGAACCTTTTAGTTCCTGGTAAAGTAGTTCCTGGGACTAAAAGTTCTGGGTAATTTTGGTGGAAACGCGGCTATTGTGTTAAACAGACATGTGTTAGTCGTGCAATGCTCCATCGGCTTCTTCACTGGAGAGGAATGACCCCGGAAGCATATTTATAAACTTTGGAATGACCTCAGGGTTTAATGATCAGATGTAATATTGTCTATGCTCTAATAGAAGTGGGTTAGATGCCTTGATTGGAAATGCAATAAGGAAACAATGTGATTATACAGAGTGATATAATGCAATGGTAAGAGTGATGGAGTGCAAAGGTAAAATTTACAACATTGACACCATGGGACAGCACTAAATCTAAGTTATGGCTGCAGTAGTGAGGAGGCTCACACATTCTATACCAAACCAGAGTCAATAATACAGGCTGGGGAATCACCAGGTTAATCGACACGCATGTTAAAAATCACCAACAAACACAACCTTATCTGCCAAAAACTCAACAAATTCCATTAGAAAAATCAGAATGAGGCCCAGGTGGCCTGTTACCTTTTTTTTGTTAAGCCAGACCAGGTTGTACACAGTTCATGGTAAGAATTTCAAAAAGACAAACATTTCCACACTTGGGCGTTTAACTCAAAGTAGACTGATAAATAACTGCAATTGAGAAAGTCTTTCAGTACGAGCAACTAGGGAGATGAGCTAATGCAGATCCACAGGCAATTAGTCCTTAAGAAGTTCTGTGAGACTGAACAAAACTGGTAAGCAGGGCCAGAATGTTCAATCCTCTCTCTGTTCCCAGGACGCAAAGTTCTATAGCATAGTCTGCTACAGGATTGAATCACATCTCAATGCCACAGGTGCCGTCCCGCTAGCCTGGCGTTGGGCGTACTTTGTTCCTGGGCCCAACTTGGCTGTCTCATGGATAGAGACACACCTTACCAATCTTTTTGTTTTGGCACCATGGTATATGACAGTGACAAGACCATGACTGACCCCGCCTGACTCTCTGTCAACCCCTTCTACCGTTTCCTAGCATTCCACCTGGTGCTGCAGTTGCCATGTTTAACAGATGGAACATGCTGCGTTAAGAGTGAATTCAAGTAAGCTGTGTCAGTAAAATAATATTTTAATATTTACTTTTTAATATCAAACATCAGGCTGTCAGTAAGTTAGCACCTGAAGAATAAGGTACAGCCTAACAGGTACAAATCAAATATAGTAATCAGCCAATCATTGCTTTTGTTTCAGCATCAATGTTGAGGGGGAAAATGACAAGAAAGATTTAATGAAAATTAATATTTGCTGAACATCAAATTGTTAAGAATAATCAAAACAAAACAAGTTTAACAGTAGTATGGCTCCAGGGGCCTGTATCACAAAGCAGGATTATGAAGTTAGCTGGAAACCCAAAACAGCCTTTATTTAAAATTCAGTCCATATTACAGATTTTGGAGGGTTCTGGGTTTTACTCAGTGCGGTTATCTTGATAACTTGATAATCCTGCTTTGTGAAACAGGTCCCTGATGTTTTCCATCTCTTCCCACACTGGGAGAGTAATAGCCTACCACTTCTTTGAATTATGCAAGAATAGCAACTTAGAATTTACATTAAATTTTATTTAAAAAAATATTCCATCGAACAGAAGTCCAGAAGGTCCATCATTGAATAAAAAGCATGCCTTCAGGTGTGTCAGCAATTTAGTTAGGCAGGTTCTTGAACAAAATGGGCAAGGAGTGGTATCAAGCAGAGTTCTTCTGTCAATGTGGTAACTGGCCTTGACATCGACCTGTAACAAGAGAAATGTTTAATTCACAAAAGCAAACTTTAATAATGTAAGCCAAATTAAGTGTCATGTTCCATTTTTCTTTAGCCATTGTATCAATGCTTATTAGCTAGCTACCTAGCTAGCTCGTATTAGTCAGCTAAAGAATTCTTAGTATAACTTTTAATAAAGTTTTGACTTTGCTACAGTGTGTAATAGAACACACACTGTATAATTTACTTATGATAAAATGTAATTTTCAAATAATAAATGCAGCCATTTACATAAATACCACAACTTTTCTTTTTTAAGAACCACAGGTAGCCTAATACCACTGACATGTAGTGTAAGTAAAATAGGCACTAAAGATGCAAGAAATATAGCGAAGAAGAAGGCATTAGGCTTTGACGTGTGGGGCCAAGTAGACATATTGTGGCAAGAAGGATATTCCCCACAAGAAATTGCAAAGAAGCTTTAGATTTCCAGGTGCGGTGTTCAGTACACACTCAGCAGGATCCAGCTGATGGGCAGTAGTGTTAACAGGAGAAGACCAGGAAGAGGCAGTAGACAAATATCTTGTGGTGTCTAGCGAAATAAATCATTGTAAAATTGCACCACAACTACAGAAAGGAGGATGTAGTCTACACATCATTTTAGACCAACAGATCATAGTTGCCATTTCACTGTAGTCAGGAGAACTGGTTTCTCTCTAGTTGCATTCCTGTAGAGTTCTTCTGGTAGTTCTAGTGCACTTTTACAACCATTTCTCCTGCTAGACTACACAAGATATTTGTTATCTGCCACAATGCTATTGCTTGCCACAATGCTTACTTGACCCTGCACATCTAAGCCTAACTCCTTATTTCTTGCAACTTTAGTGCCTATTTTACTTGCACTACAGGTTAAACCAGGGTTTTTTTTTTTTTTTTTAACTTAAGGCAGATAAGATTTCGCTCTATTTATAATTACCCCATCCACCTCCCTCCGACCCCTCAACCTCCCACTTTGCAAAATTATTGGATAGACTTTCAATAATTAATTTAATTGTAATTAAAGAAAGGAGGTTAGTTTTTAGGAAAGTCATGTCTATGATTTTTAAATAAAACCATTTTTTGTAGGTAGAAATTGAAAAAAAATGTTTGTACTTTGGTCTGTTTTTCAATACATGTATTATAACTGAAATCTTCTCTGCCTACTGTTTTTTTTTTTCTTTTTAAAAATCTTTTTAAAACCTACGGTCTAATACTTTTGATCACACAATTAAAAATAGACACTTGACATTGGACAACAACGTACACAGACACATTTCCCAGAAATCGTTGCATATCAGAAAATAAGTTGTACCAAAGAAATTGCCACAAATTATTAAATTGAATCGTTTAAATGGGCATATAGGCTAACTCTGAAATGATCAGACTATTGTATACTTCAAAAAAGTGTAATATTCATGATCGAGATGAGTTTGCTTATTGAACGATATATAAAAAAACGAATGGCACTCTTAGAATAAGCTCGATTTTTTTCCTATGTTAAACGACTGTCTCAAATGTAATCACTGAGTCCATGCATGAACGGCCCTTCTAGCTCATCGCGAGAGGATCACGGGCCCACGGCCCATATCACCACCAATGTGAATGTGTTTTATTCTACGAACATAGCATGGGTGGGGTTTGCCCATGTTCGCCTGCAGCTTCCAGAACCACATCTATATTTCACCGTTGCCATTCAATTGTGGTTTAACCACATATTGCGCAACGAATTCTCATGGCTGTCCCTAGATGTGTAGGCAACTATACACTGCGACTGCTATAGCTGTGCTTAACGAGCAAATAAATGAATGGATATGCGATTATTTCTGAGAGTAAATGCTGATTCTGTTGGCTGTCCCTGCCAGATAGGCAATTAATCGTTCTACCATAGGCTATTCAATTATAGGTTACCGATACCTTACTTTTCAATGGTTCAACAGGCTAAAACATCCTTCCTTTCGGTAGGGGGCGGGGAGAGGATATAGATTTGACGTTGATTTCACACATCGATGCTATTGGAGAGTACGGGAAGACCCAGGTCAGGTGATCAGTGGAGGAGGTCGGGAATTTATCGAGTCTTACACAGTTAAGAGGAGCTCTCCGAATGTGGGATTTTTTCAAAATAAATATTGATACATTTTGGTCTCGGCGGCGGGGAGGAAAATTCAGGACTAGTTTGTAGAGAACAGCTCCGTCTCACTTCAGCTGGATGTTGGGTTGTTGCCGGTTACATTGTGGACGTCTGCGGTGCGAGAGGACAGAGAAGGCTGAAATTTCTATCAGACAGTACGAGGCGCTTGGTAAAGGTGTGTGCACTTAATTTCTCCCCGGGAAGATCCTGACATCGTGATCTCGCCCGGTTTAGAGGGTTACCACCAGCCGTAGTGATGGCGGAGTGTGGGAGGAAGGCACTGTCACTCCTTGAAGCGGCCCGCTCTCGCTACGAGAGTTTGCAGATTTCGGATGATGTTTTCGGGGAGTCTGGTGACGACAGCAGCGATAACCCCTTCTACAGCACGTCGGGTGACTCTAACTCGGACAACAACACCCCGGAATGCTGTGGGGACGAGCGGAGGACAGGCGAGGTTTGTTGCAGTCAACCCGCCCCCCCCGGCTCCCCAAACACCCAGGCAGAGGAGGAGGGCTGGAGTGACGCAGTCCGAGACATCACGATCCCCTCCTACACGGATACCTGTGGTATGTCTATGTAATTAGTACAATCATTGGCCTAATGTAGCCTGCTGTCCGCTCATTTCGGTGGTAGATTAACCGGTACTGAAAAAGGCTACCCGAGGCGAGAGGCTACTTCGACTCCCGTATTAATAAGGGAGGATATAACTGTTCGCTAAATGATGAAAATTATAATGTATTAGGTCCACTGAAATCAAAGAGCTGTACTGCATTTACAGTGCTATAGTATGTCCAACTTTAGCAAGGCTAACCTATGCGAAACCTGCTGCTTTCTACAATGTAAAGAGCTTCCGTCAGATAATACATTTTTCCAGACGGAATTCTTGACAAAAGTGGCTTTAAGATCAGATGCATGCTGGGCAATGGAATGTAGATGACCGCAATTTCCTCAGGGCTATGGTGCTGCGCTAAGCAGACATACTCAGGGGTATTCGGTTATGATACCGACTCATGGTGTTAACAGACCTAATGTAACTACACCGATCGCGTGGAGAGTGGAGAGTGGAGAGTAAGAGATGACGTGAATCTACTTGTGCAGAACACTGTTAGACGTAGACTTGCTATCCTAATCTTTGTTGTGAATGTTTGACAGTTACCTTGAGGCGTTCACTTCATAACAGCTTTTGTTGTCGTGTTAACCGTCCAGGGTCTGGACATCCTGTTCTCTGCACTCTGTCAGCAGGGCATACAGTACTAACATAAGTAGATTTTGCCTTCAGACAAAAACTAAGATTTTGAAGACGTTGCTGCTGCAGAATGGTGCTACTCATGCTAATGGAATTATTCCCTTGTGATAAAGCTGGGGGTTATTGTGAGTTTGAGAGGAGGAGGTTGTCTTTAACACTAACAAATCACAGTGTCAAATAAATATTGAACAGCTAAATTTTACCATAAATAGATGGCTTAATCTCATCACAGTGGGGTTGCTAAGTTTTGTATCTGGTATAATTTGATTATTCCTTCCACATGTTGCCAGGAAAATATATGAATGTGAAATTTTAAAAATGTTATACGAACTGTGCATTGGCCATGCAAATGGACTGCATTTATATAGCGCTTTTATCCAAAGCGCTTTACAATTGATGCCTCTCATTCGCCAGAGCAGTTAGGGGTTAGGTGTCTTGCTCAAGGACACTTCGACATGCCCAGGGCGGGGTTTGAACCGGCAACCCTCTGACTGCCAGACAATCGGTCTTACCTCCTGAGCTATGTCGCCCCATGCCAGCATGAATGCAGTCTGAATTCTTGCACACAAAGGCTTTCATACCTCAGTACAATGGGAAATGTACAAACATAGGTTTTCAGAATATAGCAAGGCATAAGTCAGTATTTAATCATTTTTAGCAGCTGATAAGTTGAATATAAGACCTGGCTGTTTTGTACATCAGTGAATATGGCTCTACAACTCCTGATGGCATTGTAACATTGGGAGAATTTTGTTTTAAGGTAGGGTAGAATGGCAGGAAAAGCATACAAACACAGAGAATGTGGCAGGGAGGTTTATCAGAGCAGCTTGTAATGGAGAGACAGGAAGTGGTGCTCTGACTCAACAGCAAGTAGCTCATGCTGCTCCTCCAAATGTAATAACATGCAACCCCCCACTGTACAGGGAACCATGCAAGGAAATCTATTTTAGATCTATTTTAGGAGTTGTCATGACTGATATATACAACATATACCAAATAAATATCAGACCATATTGGGTAAATATGGTCTGGTCTTTGTTTTTAAATTGCTTAGAAAATTAAGTAACTGCATTTGTATTGAGTAAGTTAAGTGCGTACACATGTAGCCACACGCTAATGTGAACACAATAAATTATTTTAATGACAGCAAAAACTATTCCGTACACAAGAAGGAGTTGCAGGCTACAATGCACAATGGCAGTGGTGGGCTTCAGGGGAGAGTTCAGTACAATGCACTGATTCTAAGGGGGGCTCAGGGACAAAGACGTGACTGGTGAGTTGAGTAGCAGATTCACTGTTTAAAGCAGGTGCTGAACTACACCAGGCAGGAAGGTACTGTAGCAGTCTGAATTGGGCAGGGGGTCAGTCTTGATCTGAATGCTGTTGGCCATTGAATGGTGAGCCAGTTAATGTGCCCTGTATCAAGGTACTTTGTCTCAAACTATGGAAATAGGTTTGTTGCAAGCCAACGTGAATGTGTCCGTATACTAAGAAAATAAGGAATGTTGAAGGAATGTTGTATGATGCTATTAATGGCAAAATGTTACACACTGCGTTTGGAATCAGACACCCAGCATTTGATTCTGTGGGCTCTGTTTTCCGGCCGGTGTATGGCGTGCTGTGAGCTGATGCCTTGGCAAAGTGGTATTATTGTCACGGATTTGGGCGCACCTTAGCCGTTTGGTAATTTTGTGACTCGAAGTTGCGCCAAAGTGGGAGGAGAGATACTGCTGGGGGTGTGTCTGTCAAATTCAGGCAGCTTGTTGAAATTTTCTAGTTGGTCTAGTTTGTGACTGGGGCCTTGCCGTGCACGTGCTCAGACCAGGTCTGCGGTGCAAATTGCAGCCCAGGGTATGGTGGATTGCTAATTTAGGGGCTTTCCCATGCAATGCGTGTATGACCATAGCTTATTCAAGAGCCTGTCAATGGTTTTTTGTGGATCGTTGTCCAATTAAATCCCATAAGCAGGAAAAGTGCATGCTTTGCATTTATCGTACATTGTCATTTTTTCTTTTCTATAATTTAAATTCCTGTATTTAATTCTATTTAATTGTTTATGGCTGTTCTTATACTCAATTGTGGTCCCTGGGGTAGGGAGGAGTGGCTATAAATGCAAAACTTGAAAAATGTAACAAGGTCAATAACTTAATTTACAATGCAGCTACTGCAGGTTTGCACATGTGCAATTCAGTCCTCTACCACCTCCCAAATAAACGGAGTAATGTGATAACCTATGCTGAAAATATTTCCCAGAAACTTTTATTTTTTATCAAGCAAGTTAAAAAACTATTCCAGAAGTAATTTTTGAGCATAAGGCATTATTTTTATTTTCAATAAATCAAATCATTTTAAAAAGTCCTTCAAAATGTGTCCTTCAGAGTGTATTCTAACAGGATTGGATGCTAGGTGACTAAAAAAACAAGATGTCCCCATTTGTATAAATGTAACAGCTGCTATGTCACATCTGAGTTGCTACTGTATTACAAATAATGTGCTTTTTTGCAGTTACATTATATGTTTACGGAATGCTATCTAAAGAGTAATTGAGAGGGTTGGTACCCAACGAGATCATGGAGAGGGCTTCAGATTTGGAGATTAGGTACACTACTAGATGACCTTAGGAACTGGCATGTTAAATAATGTTATATATATATATATATTTATTTTATTTATTTATTTTTTAAAATTAGTTTACTCCTCAACATGTTTGGCTTTTTTTAGTTCAATGTTTAATGTTAAATGTGTTCAGCTAATTTGTTTGCTGCGTTGACTTGGCCTCATAGTCTGGATGCTCCAAATGATTAATGAAAGCCACCTGGTCACAGACATATATTTATTAGACACAGATTGGTCTGTATGGTAGACTATTTGCTTTGTAAAGCTTACCTGGGTGTTAAGAAACAAACAGAAGCAGCTTTCCGTACCAATTTGGACATTACCACAACTTACTTCATGGTAATTACAAAGTTGCTTGTGCGTTAATGTTTATACACAAGTCTTTTTTTCATGAATAAAGCCCCATGCTTCATAAACTGAGGATGTGGCTGGTCTCACATTACCATTGGAAATGTGTTTCCTTGATTAACATTAATGTGTGCAGAATAAAACCTGCATGCGCACATTAAAGGCATACTGTGCAGGATTTTTACCTCAAAAATATTAATAAATAACCGCGATAAGGCTTATCATGCAATTTCTGCGAATCTGTGCACCTTTACCTGGATATGTTATTCCTAAATGTGTTAAACGACATTTATGGGTGTGGCGCTTTTCTGTATGGGAAGGCTCCACAATTGCATACAGAACATCTTTAACAATGTTTCAAACTTCTGACTATTCTGAATATTTTTTGGAACATTCAGTAAAACTATATTAGAGCAAATTAATTTATATTAGATTAAATTAAAGTGCCAGGGAGTTGCTGGGTCTGAAGAATTGCTATTGGAGGAAAAAATAGGGCCACATCTGGCTTTACTTTGCAGGTTTACCAAGGTTTCATGCACCTTGTACGTTAATGTTAACATCCTCTAACAATTACAAAATGTTAGCCCATTGTGAACATGGGAGAAAAACATGTAATACTTTGTTGTCCGTCCCCCTCTTTGGAGTTTTTTCTCGTTTAGGCCATTCTCACGTTGTCCGTAAAATTTCTTCTTGTCATGCAGCATGCCTGACGAGTTTACATTCTGGACACAAGTGAATGCAAGCGGAAGTGCGGTATATTCGCTTGCGGTCACATATGTCCAGAGTGTAAATAAGTCAAGGGTTCTTCACTGTAAGAATAAATTTTATGATAAGTTCAACCGACACAATGTGGTAATGTTAGTGTTGATAGTGCAAACAAGAGACGTACAGTAAGATTGCGGTTCCACGAGAAAATACTTGATATCAGAAACTTCTTTTCCTTTCGCTCAGCAGGGATACGTGAAGGGACTGACCACAGTTCAGTGGGACAGACAGCATCATAGAAAACAATGAACTGCATAAGAAGTTTTTACACAGTTCAATGATAAAACGCTGCAGTGACACTCCTATCACGTCAAGTTTCCCACCCAACACAGAGGTTGACTCATCATATTTCGGAACAGCCACCCACAGGTGCTCACAAGCCACATGATTATTGATTTCTAAATGAATTGATATTTGGCATTATTTTCGGCATTTTAAAAAAGCATTTTGTTGCCTGGCAGCCCACCAAGTGTGTACAATTATAGGGGGAAACTGAATGTGTAAAATGAAGTGCAATTATTTTGTATCTGACAGACCAATGGAAACCACCCCTTGAATTACGATTAAACAATAGACTATTCTTTTCAGCCGGTGGGCAATTGCAGTATTATGGGTGCATCCCTAATATGTTCTATTTACATTCTATATGTAGATGTTACTACCATGCTGCATAGGGATTAGACTTGCTGTTTAGTTGCTTAGAAATGTCTCTGAGTAGGCAATACAAGTCGAACCTATGCTTATTTGGAACAAGGGGATACATTATCAAAATGCGTGTATTTAAAGTGTGATGAAACCACAACTCATCCAACCCCACTCAGTTCAGCCATGTCATTGTTATGAATTAATGAAAGACTCGTGTGTTATAATTTTTGGCTGGACCGCATCAGTGGGGCCAGCCCTACAAACACGAATGTCTGTGACTGAGTGATGAAGTTACATCATTGGTCAGCCGAGTTATGAAGTTACACCATTGGTTGGCTGGATCACGTGTGTTAGGTCCAGCCATATACTAGGTTTTAACCTGATCTTGTTTTCTTTCATTTGAGCAACACCAAGTCATTTTACTGCTGTGAATGGGGTCACTGGCATTGTATGATCTTCCCTGGTTTTATTTTGTTTAATAAAATGTCAAGATATTGTTGTCATTATTTCTCAGTTATATCATAGTGCTTTTAAGCTATTTTGCTATTTTAATGGGAAATTAAAACATAATAAAAATGTAGGCAATGTTTTATATTAATTGTGATGGATGAAATTGGGCTGGGAAGAGGGCTATGAACTTAATAGCATGTGCTAGCTTCTGCTTTACATGTGCATCTGCTCCCTTATTTACTCCGTCCCTCAGGTGGTTCCATGTTTTTGTCCATTGCCGGTATGTTTTACAACTAAGCTATAGTCAGGCTGTTGTCTTCTATAGATGGGAGCTCTTATCATTACTCATTGCATTGCATGGAATATCTTAACTATGAATTTATTGGCAAATGTCAGCAAATCTCCTTTAGTGCTTTTGTATTGTAACTCTCTCCACTGTGGTCCCAGAGAAATTTTCCACGACATGGCAAAGCCTGCCTGCCTCCTCAGGTGGTTTGGCTGCTAGCATGCTGTCTGTTCAAGGGTTAATTCTATTTGACATAAATCAACAGCGTTCAGCCTTTACCTTTTATTACCCCATAATGCAATGCACATTGTATTAGAACTTCTCAGGAAAAGAGTTCTGTAGGTCACCTTATGTCCATGACTACAACATCTGCTGTCACTAGAGACCCTTTAAGAAAGACAGCAGCCTGCCGCCTATCCCACTAATAACATGTCTCCCCATTGGACATTTTACCGACACCCGCCAAATCTTCACCTACACGACCCAATCAAAAACTCGCATACACACGCAAAATACCCATACCTTTTTACTCTGAAATATTTCCAGTTTAAACAGCTAATCTGCCTGTGGCCTAGTGGCTAAGGTTACAGTCTTGGGAATATGGGGTCTTAGGTTCAAGCCTAGCTAGGGACATGTTTCTTTAACCTGCTTTTACCCTCACTAATAATTGCCTACTACTTATCAATTATCGCTTTTGCACCATATCTACCCGCCGTTCACCGAACGTATACACTGAATTATGATGTACCGTCTGCATGTTCAGTTATTAACCGGCTACAATATTGCAAAGCCATATGGATTCCACGGGAGCTCTTCTGTGCTTACTGGCCTGTGTTCTTTAAAACCACGGACAGGTTTGCTAATGATATTTCACGTATTGCATAGCTATGTCATGGTGCTGCACTAACAAAGTCACAGACTGGTAAACCTCCGGTTGAAGGATTGAATCCCGCCTCGCCCTCAAGCAGATAATTTCCTCTTCTACACTAACGTTTTCTTACGCTTATATTTGTTTTACCAAAACTCACTCACGGCCACCCATATGCATTTCATGACAGCAAATGTGTTCCTTTTATTAAAAAGTTACACCAGTTCACCACTGTGCCATTTCTACTAACTATATTTCTTCACTTGGCTGCCGTACGAAACCTTCTTATCAGCAAATGCCACGTTTCTACATTCATGTTACCTCGCTCTGTTCTCTATCCAACCACATACAAACAATTACTACATATGTACGTTCTGCAACTCCCCATTAAAACATTACATTTAACTACTAGTACTGAGCATGAGAAAAGCACATAAGTGCAATAGATTTCACACGTCACTTAATACTCCACTTTAACAGTTAATGCTTTATACCGACTGTTATATATACCATTCGATAAGGAAACCAAGCTCGCTCATGGTCACTTCATTTACTTCGCACTATAGTCTGTGATCTTGTCAACCTTCACCTACATGCCCATTCTGCTAAAAACATATTGTTTCAACTACGCAATTTCATCTTTTCATCCTAATTTCTCTCACACTGTTGTTATTTTCTCATCTGCAAAGCCTGCTGGGACATATGCGTCTGCTCCTATTCTCCACTATCAAGTTTTCCGGTTCTAGCTTAGCAAAACAGCGAAGCGGATTCCCACCTGCAGATAAGCCTATCAAAATGCCTTATAAACCTTACAAACACTAAAAGTGCATCTCCGCGAAATAACAGACAACGGAGAAGAACAGCAGGGTACACAAGTTGCGACCTAGGGAGCTCTCATTTTACGGCCTTGCTGATTCTTTTCTCAATCAAGGCTCATTGGATGGCCGTCAAATCCGTGAGTACATACACTGGCCATATTTCACCTGCGTTTCTGATGTGTTTACACTTATATGCCACCGCACCCTTTGTCACAGCCACTGTTTTACATATAAAGCAAACCGAAACTGCCAAACGGTACACGCACATCAGACTGTACAAATTCACACAAGGACAGCCATAATCCACAACCGTTTCTTACAGGGTCGCTTCGCATTTCTCACTCTCATAATAAAATGCTTTGCAAAAAGAAATGATATCTCATAAAAAACATGTTTTCAACGTACAAAAATGCCAAGTTACTCACACATACAAGACCAGTCCAGGCCTGCCATTAAAAGTATTGATATCAAAATGACGCCAAGTTACGGTACTACAAACAATATAGGCAATATAATATATCTTCCCTCACCGAAATTAAATAAGATCTATTCCAACGCAATGCTACCCAATATTTCCTCAATTCTTTCAAGTCACAAGTTCATTTCCTGTGCTAACGTTACTTCCTCTGTCAACAAAAAACTTTCTTGGACCTTCCTGGACTTTTCCTTGGACCCAGGGCAAGTGGATCGTCTGGTTTTCCTTGCCAATAACCTCCGGTGATACTTTCAGCTCTATTGACACCTAACGTTACTTGTCAGCTAGCCTCACGAGCCAGTCTCTTTTTTCACTTCATTCAACAGATCTGGTCAGCTAACAATTTAGGCTAAATAATGGCAGGCTATGTTTCCTTTCTTTTCTGAAGATTTTGATAAAATTGTATGATGAAAAAAGTTAAACAAACTAAACAGAGTAAGTAATTTATGTTGTTTTAGGCTACAGGTATTAGCCGTTTGAATAGTTTTTGTGTTAAGAAATAAACAGGGATTTCCTATAAACAATCATTTCCCGATGATTAATAAATGCAGATGTGTGGCAAATTACATCCACGTGAAAGTGCTTTATTCATTTGCGCATTAGGCTATAGAAACTGCAGGGGGCTCATTTATAAAATTAACTTGCGTGCATACGTCAAGTGAAGACCTGACGTGGAGCCACAACCGTTGATTTATAAAGCCTGCAGATTGTCAGAAACTTCTGTATCTAAAATTTCCTTAATTACACACAAAAATGTTAAATATTCACAAATTGAAAACATGCCCTGAAACTGAAATAAAATATAAAAACTCACAAAGTGAATGATATGGGTCTGAAACTGCATTGGTATTGCACTGGTGTTGCCTCCAAATATGATATGCTTTGGTCTCTTGGGATGAAGAGCAGGCACTAAAGACAAAAGAGAAGGATTTATAGATCTTATGGGAATAATTATAAATAGCACATTTTAAAAGACAAAGCTCCCATGAGACATACAATGCACTTTCATATCGGGATGAAAGAATGTCCTTTTATATTATTAATGTCTATCCTTTTACTTGCCCCTGTAAGGCACAGCCTCCACTAAATTAAGGAGCTGTGAAATATGTCTGTTGTGTTTTTATTCTTGCAGCGGGCTTCCCACTGAAAGGTAATTAAGCTGCAGCCATATAACAGCTCGCTTGGCAAACGTTTGTCCCAGCTCCCTCTTGTAGTTTGTTCTGGTTCCATTTCCGAAGGGGCCATTATTACTATCACATAATTACAATTTATCCACCTGAAAAACAAATGATTCTTAAATCTAATTCCTTCAAACATATAATGCTTTGAGAAAGAACCCATCAAATGAGTGCATTTGAATGTATTCCACATACTCTGGGGCAATGGGGTTCAAATGAGTGCATTTGAATGTATTCCACACACTCCGGGGCAATGGTTCTTACAAGGCTGATTATTAATTCTGGCTACACAGAAACACCCTCAGTGGCTATTAATTCCTGCATTATGCATAAAGACTCTAGTGAACTCATTTGCAAGCACTATTGTGTGTACTGCAGGAGCATATTTTCCTTTCTCAGAACAGATCTCACAATAGCACTTATCTACAGCGACCATTTATTTGACTGTTAATGAGAACAGCGAAGCTTGCTGCATCAGTGTTTTTGAATTCTGGCTATTGAATCCTTGTGCAGCCCCTGGTATCTCTAGTGCATATCCTTCTCACACCAGCTTTGGTTTTTACGTCAAAAATGTCCCCCTTGCTTAGCTGCTATGGTATACACATTGCAAAAGAAGAATGTATCTGCAGACTGAACATTCTATGATCTGAAACGGTGAACTGATCTACCCGATTAACCCCTATTTGCTTTTTGTTGTTCGCTGCAAGCAAAGATGGGGAGATAATTTTATTGCTGTACTACCGACAGCATTCATTTTAGGTGCACTCATAAATATACAGAAGCACTCATCACTGGGCTGTTCCCTGTTCCTTGTTTTTAATCGGTATATAAGCTTGTAAGTTTGCTTATATACTGTTCGGGTAATGTATGCAACTAAGTAAGGTGGCACCACATGCACACACACACACACACGCACACACACACACCAGCACATACACAAATGTGCGCACACCCAAATGCATGCATGTATACACAGTACACACAAACATGCACAGACATAAGCGCACATGCACACGCATATAAAACACAATTAATTATTTTATTTTTAATGTGAATTAAATATTATTTTTCATGAAAGTGTAGGTGGGAATAACCTAGTCTAACTGGAGGAAGAAGCAGAATGTTTTTAAAGGAAATTGGGACAGTCCACCCTCTTTAATGAAAATATTACAGGATCAAACCCCTGCCCCTAACTCACGCCTGGAGCTGTGTGGCTTTGCTGTAAAGTTCACAGCATTAGGCATCTCTGAGCTATGTATACAAAGTGTGATGTTCTTCAGGGACTATTGAAGGTCTTTCTGCTGAACTAAAGTAAGGACTGTCCCTGTGTGTTTTGTTGACTCCAAACTGCACGTCTGACATGCACAGTTTAGCAGAACCCTCCAGCCAGCCTGCCATGGTGAAGCAACTAAACAATGAACAGGTGCAACTCTTGCTCTTGATTGAATTTTGTTTACACAATATTTATTAAAAACATTGACATGTTGGCCCTATTGCCAGACTTTCATCAGAATGCTAACAACATCATTGCATTGAAAAAATGTCTGTGAAACATTGTGAGAATGTTAGCTGCCTGCTAGGGTTGCTGTGTTAATATTGTAGCTTGTTCTTCCCCCTAGTTTGACTTGGTATAAGTTAGGTCAGAATGATTTTCACTGCGTGAACTGAACTGTGTTCTTGGCTATAAATAGCTGTACGAAATGAGTATTGTACCTTATCAAACCGGTGTCTTGTAGTTGTTCCAATGACCATGATATGCACTTTTGTATGTCGCTTTGGATAAAAGCGTCTGCAAAATAAATGTAATGTAATGTAGTGTTACATTGGCAGTTTAGTTCTGGGGCTCTCTGGCGACCTTGGGTCACCCCACACATTATTCAAGGAGATAAGATGCCTAGAAGAACCCTGCTCTGCCTCATTGTTCTGCATTGAATGATTTGAATACACAAATCCACCTGTACTGTGCCACTGCTGTATTTTTACTCAAATGTGGTGAAAGGGGGGAGGTACAGTAAGTTATTGTCAGGAATGAATAAATCCGAGGATATAAGTGAGACACTCAGTAGCCACACTGATCTGAGGGAGTCTAACATTTATACCAGTTTGTGAAGTGTACTTCCAAAAGGAGCTTTTGTGTGAACACTGTTTGTATCAAATGCAAGATGGCGATGCAATCATTCTATATACATGACACCCATGTGTCAGTTTTACAACCTCTAGGCCTCTCAGATTGCTTGCTTATTTTAGTTTTAGTAGGAAATGTCCTATTTGGAATGAAATATCAAGCTAAAGATTGTAGTATTTGAGTGACTAAATGCTATTTCAGAGATACGACTTCTGTCATACAACAGCAATACTTTTATGGTTTGTATTACAGAGCTGTCACCGATGCTTCTGAATAGTTCAAACGCCAGCCTTGAGCAATATCAGATTTTTCTTTTCCTTTTGCTGCAGGGCCCACACAGAAGATGCCCCCCACAGCTTCGGTGGTCGACTTCTTCCAGCTGTTTGTGCCAGACAATGTAATCCAGAACATGGTGACACAGACCAACATGTATGCCAAGAAGTTCCAAGAGCGGTTCGGGAGCGAGGAGGGTTGGCACAGCGTGACTGTGCCCGAGATGAAGGCCTTCCTCGGCTTCATCATCTCCACCAGCGTGCACCGCTGCGAGTCGGTGCTCAGCATCTGGAGCAGCGGCTTCTTCGCCAACAAAAGTATCGCGCCCAAGATGAGCCAGGCTCGCTTCGAGAAGATCCTCAAGTACTTCCACGTGGTGGCCTTCCGCTCCAGCCACGGCAGCCAGGGCCTCTACAAGATCCAGCCCTTCCTGGACTCCCTGCAGCAGTCTTTCAGCAGCACCTTCTGCCCTTCACAGACCCAGGTTAGCGCTCTGTCCAGTTAGCTTTCTGTTAGCTCTCTGTTCATAGTCTGCTGTTGGCTTTCCTTCTGTTCTCACACTGCCTTATGACTTCTGGTGATTACGGCTGTCTGTGAATGTACAATAGCAGGCTTGTTGTAACATGTTCTGTGTCTGCTCAACATTTTAATAACTACGCCATGGGTGTTGTTACGAGGGCATTGTCTCACACGTCTACACATACACACTTTTGTTTTGCTTTCTTTTTTTCTTTTGACGCCTACTGCTTATGTCATCACACATCTGATGGTCCCTCAAGGGGTGGGGCTACCCCTGATTGCCTAACTCAGGAGCTCCAGGTGATTAAAGGTGTGGTGACTGCTCTCGGTTAAGCAGGAGTCAGTGAGTTTGGCAGTTGCGTTAAATAAAACTTTTCTTAACTGTGTGTATGACCGATTTCTGGAGGATTAACTGATTTTTGTATGTCCCCTGCTTTCTGGATGACTAACTGAGTAGTGTTTGACCTGTGCCTGTTTAATGACCATCTTTTTGCTTTGAGTTTGTTCTGGCAAGCAGCTTAACAGTCCGGATGGACTGGAAGGTTCAAGAGACCTTTTGAAATTAAACGCGGGATTTAATTGTGTTGTGGTGGAGTTTGGCATGGAAAGTAGCTTGGACGGAAAGGATAAGTATTATTGTAGATGTGATATGGAGAGCATAATTGGAATGAGAGTTGAGTCTAACTTTACAGAAGTGAGACTGAGAAGAAAAGGGAATAAGGAGGGAGATGGAAGTGTGCTTCTAGGAAAGCAGGCAGGCAGGCAGGTAGGCAGGGAGAGAGAGGCATTTCAGGAATGGAAGGTTATGGTGGTGTTCTCTGAACCAACTAGTAAAATGTTACACCCATTTACTTTGCCAAAGGCTATTAAGACAGAGGTGGGAGATGTTAAAATGCTAAATGTTTTGTTAATTGGAGGGTATTTGATTTTTATGAACAGTGCTATAGAGAGAGATAAGTTGCTGAAGCTAAACAGCCTGAATGGGGAGAAAGTGAAATGCCATATCCCAGGTGCTAGGGCTAATCTAAGTGGAGTAATTACTGGTGTGCCACCAGGAATGTCAAGTAATGGAGGAGCTTAAGGAGGAGGTAAAAGGCAGTAAAGTGGTTGAGGCAAGGCGATTGGGGTGGGGGGGGGATGAAAAATGGAGCAGAAAGCACAACAGTTATGCTCAAAGAAAATTAATTTCAATGGATGTGGCAATACGATTCCCAGTAGGGATTCCTCTTGTAAATATTATTGAAAGGACCATTTTCGAGGTACTTGTAAAAATTTTCACACACAGTTCAGCCTGAAAAATAAATACAGACGAAGGCTCTAACTAAATGTCTGGTGTACTTAAAGAGGTTATGCAGGAGCTGGGCATCAAGTCTTCCATTTACCATCCCCAGTCACAGGGAGCCCATCCATCATCTTTACCCACTTATCCTGAGCAGGGTTGCAGGGGTGCTGGAGCCTATCCCAGCTTGCATTTGGCGAGAGGCAGATATACCTGGACAGGCCACCAATCTATCACAGGGCACACACACCATTCCCTCACACACTCATACCTGTGGGCAATTTAGAGTCTCCAATTAACCTTCCTGCATATATTTGGACTGTGGGAGGAAACCGGAGTACCCGGAGGAAACCCACACGGACACGGGGAGAACATGCAAACTCCACACAGAAAGACCCCAACCCGAGATTCGAACCCAGGACCTTCTTGCTGTGAGGCGCCAGTACTAGCCACTGCTCCACCGTGGCGCCCGAAGCATAACCACATTTAAAAAAAAAAAAAAAACAATGATAAGGATATGCTGTGTTGAACAAGGAGAATGGGACAAGGGTCTTTCATTTTTGACATTTTCTATTTGTGAAGCTGTGAATCTACCGGATTCAGTCCATTTAAGTTAGCCTTAGGGCATAACATACGAGGCCCATTGAAATTAGTCCAAGAGAAGTTCCTCTCAAGATACTGAGGCAAACCTATCAGGCGAGGGAGACGCTGAGTGATGTAAATTATGTGGTTCACACTCTTGATTGTAGAAAGTTGTGCCATTTAAATGTATTGAAACAGTATGATGGGCATGATAAAACTTCAGTCCAGGCCTGACATCCCTGCTCTGTGCATGACATTGATATGGGCTGCTCCTATAAAACAGCACCCTTATTGTGTAAAAACAGGGAAACCCTCTAAGATAAGACAGGAAATTTCATACATGCTTAGCCATTTTATCATTGAACCAGTTTGAGTGACTGGAGCTCACCCCTTGTCACAGTTTCAAAGCTAGATGGATTGTTAAGGCTGTGTTGATTACCGCAAGGCAACTGCAGTCACTAAAATCAGATTCTTTTCCGATTCCAAGGATAGACAATTTTGTTGATAGGATTGGTGCAGCTGCATATGTGTCAAAATTTGATCTTTTAAAAGGCTATTGGCAGATCCCTCTGTCAGACTGAGAAAAACAGGTCTCTGCTAAACTAATAGCTTGTACTAGGGATAACACTTAATTTATTAACTGTAAATCGTTAATAAGAATGTTGATCGGATTCATTTACTTCAATGAGTAATATAACGCTGGTGATTAGATTTTAGATTAGTAAGACATTTCTCCGTCATTAGACACAAATCTGCTTGACTGGCAGAAAGTTCACAAGCCATGGTTCCTTCGACATGCAGCATTACCAAAATGCCTTTTGTCCATTCCTGGAAATTTGGTGCCATCTACGTGCATCTACACAGCTGCTGGTTTCACCTTCAGCCAACTTTTGCACCAGAATTATCCTAGAGCACATAGATACGCTCTTATTTCTTTACAAACATGCTTAGGTATTAAGGTAGGACATAGCATATAGGCTGTGTTGTTCATGTTATGGCTGTATGTTACAGGATTCAGGAATATTGCTTATTAGTCTTTTAGTTGGGGTCTCACGGCACTTCATTGTATTTTAGGCCTTACCTTTTTTGTTTCATGCTCATCAACAGGCCTACTTTACAAAGTTGTGAACTTGGTACTGTCTTGCTAAACAAATTGCCCACCACTTGCACTATGGAATATGAATTTCACTATTGAAGAGGTAAGTGTGTTCTTTTTATTATGAAATTGTGTTAGCGACTACAAGCTGAAGTGGGTTGTTTGTTCATTACAAATTTAAGCACTAGTCTAATAATCAGCATAATAAGTAATGCATTTTGCCTCCATTCTGGTGGCAGTGCAGCCAGCCTGTTAGAAAAATTTCAGTGGTTCTTCTCTCTTGCGCAGATTTCTCAGTTCGTAAAGCGGTGTTAGTTGAATTTAGTTTTTTATGGCTTTAAATGCACAAAGCAAAATTGTGTTCTGATGATTGTCTTAAATCTCTCTAATATAATCAACAAATTAATTGGGAGGCCTATTTTGAGTCATTTCTATAGGCCATATAGATTTTAAGCTTATCAGGTGATCATTATTAATCGATTAATGGGTGCCGACGATTAATTAAAGAAATTGCATGAAATTTGCATCCCTAGCTTGTACCAATGCCAGGTCTTGCCTTTTGGGGTTAAAACACACCTTCTTCTTTTCAGCATCTCATGAATCAGATCACTGAAGGCTTAGCTAACTGTACTGCTAAAACCAAGGATGTCATTTGTAGTGAAACCTGGAGTGAGCATTTGTCGGCCATTGCAAGCAACTTGCCAAAGAGGGAGATCGGCAAAGCTTACATCACCCATCTAGGCCCTGTAGTTGGGAAATTATTCTGGCTATTATTCAACTATTTTTTCACGTAACAGAAGAGTTGATGTGTGTTCTGGGAATGTGTACTTTTTATAGATCATTTATACCATTTGCTTCAATTAATGAACCATTGACCAACTTGTTGAGGAAGACAGTGACGTTTAAGTGGACAGACTCCTGTCCTCCCAACTTTGCTCTGTCATTTAAATTAGATGCTTGTAATGTGGGCATAGGCGCTGTTTTGCTGCAGGAAGATGACTCAGGGGTGGATAAGCCTATGGCATACTTTTCTAAAAAAGTTAAATCAGCACCAAAGTATGTATTCCACTGTAGAGAAAGAGGCTTTGGCCCTGGTCATCACCATCCAACATTTTGAAGTCTAAGTATCAAATGGAGGAGGTGCGGTAACAGTTAGGGTTAAACTGAGCATAATCTGTGTTTCTGCAAAAGTTCAAGCCTAGTTTTGCAACCATTTAATCTCTCGATTAAACAGTGGCTGGGAGAGAGAGTGTCACTGCAGATACTTTGTCAAGGTCTCGAAACAGAAGACCTTGACTAATTTCACGGCTTAGTGAAAGCAGTTTTCATTAGCATTTCATTATTTGCCTTGCAAAGGAGCTCCAGGTGTGTGGCAGAATCTGGCATGCTCAGGGTGGCAAATTTGAATGGTTTTTAGTTGTTGGTTTTCCTCTTAGATAAGAATGTGAGTTTGATCAGCTTGTGGGTTAGGCCTATATATTTAGCATGTAGGCTACACCAGCCACATTTGAGCCTGAATTGAACTTTGACCCCCTTCCGCTAGTTATGCATCGTAAGACTGGAGATTGTAGTGACCTCACATCTTGGTCCTGCCATCTGTTCCAGTCTGTGATTTTGGAATAAAGAGTTGTTAAATAATTAAAATTCAATCTGTGCATGAGTTGATCTGAAGTGGGAGATAGACTAATGCTCTGTATTGTATGTCTAGTTTTTTTTGCGATAAACCTCCACAAGGTCATAGGGGTTTCAATCTTAGCATTCAGTGTCTGGCTTTTATTTTTATGTTGATTATGTGAGTTGGTTTTATAAAATAGTATGCCAGCTAGATGCTTAAAAGTGTTTAGTCTAATTAAAAAGTGAAGCAGGCAGTGCAAACTTGGGATCAAATGCAAAAAGCAGTCTGACAGCAGTGTGTGAAAACCACATGCTTACATTCAGACTATCTGGTATATTTCATGAGTTATAACTGCATGAAAAGACCATTGTATTCTCAGTCTGCTTCCAGTGTTATTGTAAAGCTTTAGAACAGTCACATATATTATCAAAAGAACCAGCATACACAGGGGGGCCGCAGGATCGAGTCCGCGCTGTCTGACTGCATTCAATAATTCAGATTTTTTTGCACACTTCACTACCCCTTTGACAGTAAGACATTTGGCACTAAATGTGAGCCTACTCTCAGTAACCAGAAAAAATAGAGGAATGTCTCCTGTCTGACATTTCATAAAATTCCTGAGGGTCTAGCATTCTCCTTGCTGCTGTGATTCAGACGAAGGCTGGGTGGTTTCTGAAAGCAACAGAAGCCTAGCTGTGGTCAAATTCAGCGACTCTGGGGTCCACCTCTCCTGACAATGATGTGTCCCCATAGTCCTGGAAGATTGACTGGCTACACTGCAGTAAGATTTGATGTCTCCCACAGTGGATGGATTCAACAGGGATTCAGGCACTGTTTTTTTTTCACAATGGACAGATTCTGTCTATTTATATATTTATTTTTACTGCACAGCAATGACTCTACCGCAGGGCTCCCCTTACATATTTTTAAATGTCTGTTGAGGGATGAGTTACCTCCTTGGCTAAACTCTATCAGAAGCAGCATGTCTTGAGTAGGTAATTGTCATTTCACTGTTTGCTGAAACAAAATGACAGAGCCATGTCCTTTGAATAACTAGTTTACACATTCCCAGTCAGCTCATGTCAGTGGTCAAGTTTTCAGCCTCTAGTTGTGTGTAAGCATGATTTTAAAGTTGCCAAAGAGGCACATACCATTACACACCAAGAAAGAATGTGAGAAATAACATAGTTGGTGTGGATTTCAGCTTACAAATCCATAATGTATGTATGGCTTATTATAACTTGTATTTTTATTTAATTTGATTAAATAAAGTTTAAGTTGGTCTGTCCAGTGTATTCTGTCATGGAAATGGAATATATTGCATTACATTGAAATACTATTTTTATCTTTATAATATATTTTATGTCACAATATAGACAAATATGGAAAATATTTACATATTTCAAAATGCAGTACATTAAAAAACCTGCCAAATTGGGACAGTGCAAGTTCCTCTGACTCTGTGAGTCTGGCTTGCAAACTGTAGTGGGATAAGAAGCAGTGTTTGGCATCATCCAAGAAGAAAACATGCTTTTCTGTACTCTCCCAAATTGATGGCAGAGCTTGCGGAACCACACTGATTTAAAAAAGAAAAAGTATAATTGACCATTTAATTTTTAAAATGTATTTATTATATAGTATTTTTGTTATATTTTCTCTAAATATACTGGAGTATATTCCATTTTCGTTCAAACATCCTCGCCGCAGTGTAATCCTCCGTTCACAAGGCCTTCCAACAGTGCTGCTGCAGCTGCGGTCCCCCATGTGGAGCTTTCAAGGGGGCAATCTAGGACGGTTCCAAAAGACTGAGCGGAAGAAAGCACAAATGGGAGAAGGCGGCGTCATCCAGTTGTTACCTGCTGTAATGCTCTTTAGTTGTATCTTCAGCAAGAGGTGGAATTCTTGAATTCCCTCTCTAACTGCGCAGGTGTGTAATTCCAGGTACTGCATGAGCCCCTGATCGACGAGGACCCTGTCTTTATTGCCACGTGCACAGAGAGGGAGCTGCGCAAGAGGAAGAAGAGGAAATTCAGCCTGTGGGTGCGCCAGTGCTCATCCACTGGCTTCATCTGTCAGGTAGGCCACAGCTGGAATGTTTATGGACGCTGTTAGCTCCTGTCAGCATCTCTACATTTCATAAGGATTCCATTCATTTGGGTAAGGAGCCTTGGTCAAATGTTGAAGGACGGCCAAAAGGCATCCAAGTAACTCATTACTTCACAGTGCTGAAACCGTGCATATTTCCACATGATTTCCCCGAGTCTAATAGGTAAGGACCGTGCTCGTAAAAAAGGTAATGAGAGGAGGAAACTGTCCTCATTGATCTGGCCAGTCGTTATGAATCTACAGTGTCAATGACTCGGGGAGAATTATGGCGATTAGGCTGATTCCTGCTCACTGCAGTTTTATAATGGACTCAGGGGAGATGATGTCGATAACTCTCAGTAGGTGGCATGCTTATATGTGTTGAAGGGCAAAGTTTGAGAGAGAGAGAGCAAGAGAGAAAGAGAGAGAATAGAATGAACAGTTCCTCTAGCGCCTAGTGCTTTACAACCTTTCACTACCTGAGAGATGTTGAACTACTCTTTGCAAAATAACCATCTGATTTCTTTTGGCCATATCATAATTTATGTATGCATGCTGTGCTACCCTTAATTCCAGTGGATATGGCTTTGCCCATTCTTACTTCTAATTTTAATATTGTAATAAAGGTGCAGTATGCAACTTTTTTCACACAAATATTCCTGAATGACCATATGTCTGTAGCTAACAGAGAATGGGATTTGATGGGTTAAATTCAGCACCTCGGATGGTATTTGTATCCTCAAAATTCATATTTTAAATGGTTCTGTCTGTGTCCACCTTTGTGCATCCAGTTTACACTGCAGTGCTAAAATGAGCTGACCCTCTTAAAATGAACAATTTCATTACTGTTCACCTTAGGGCAGGCGTCAGTTCCTTCGTCAGATCAATTCAGACACTTGGCAGGGTAAATTCATGTAATTTTATTCCCATTAAATCTTTTAGTCTCAATTTGCTTAAATAAATTCTGTCCATAACTGTTCACTCAATTCAGTCCTCTCTCATAACAGTTCCTTAATTCAATCTCTTTTCAATATTCAAAGTAAATACCGCCAATCGCGTTTCAACCAAACGTCCCTTCTAAGTGATAGTTATTAATGTATATATCATTACTTGATCATACAAAGTTACAAACATAATAATAATAATAATAATCCATCCATCCATTATCTAACCTGCTTATTCCTGGGTTAAATACGGTCTCCGCATGCATTGGGCAAGCGGTGGGTATACACCCTAGACAGGTTGCCAATACAGGGCACATACACCCTCGCTCACACACTCATAACTACCCAATATCCCTGTTGAGATTTGAGATGACTGAAGAATTGCTTTGAGCCTGGCTGTTGTCAGTATGAAACAGTGGAAGTTAATATTGTAGCCTCTGATGATTTGGCCAAGTGGCAGCATGTACTCTATATCAAAATAGGCCCAAAATGGATGGGCCTTAAAACTGACCCCTGATTGACCCTGCAGTGTCGTCGGACCTGTCTTCCAGCCAGTGACGCAAGCTGGTGCCTGTTTGAGTCAGTGGGCAGTTGGGCAGTGTCAGTAACCAGGGTGTATTCTTTGAGGCGTTGGAGGACGGTGTTGTGATCCACCAAATGAACTGCAGAGCTGAGGTCCAACAGGATAATGGTAGTTGGGGATCTAGGGTCGGCACCCATCAGCAGATCATTAACAATTTTGTCCAGAGTGAATTTAGTGATATGTGTGAGATCTGACTGAAAAGTTTCATAAAGATGATTAGAGGAGAACTGATTAGATATGTGTGACTGAGATTTTCAGAGAAAAATACAAAGTTAGATATTGGTCTGTAATTTGAGAGGGTCTCTGGGTCAAGGGGTGTGGTCACAGCCACTCTTATGAAGGGAACGGTCACCTTTGCTATCTGTAAAGATGTGACGAATGTAGAGATTAAATAATACAGAAGTTAAAGCACAGATACACCTAAGTAATAGCTGTAATAGGGAAATAGATTGAATGAATCATTGACGTCGTATGTGCAGCTGGCAGTTGGAGATAGGGAAAATGGGAGCCAGGGCATAATTGTTAACTTGGCAGTGATTTAGAGCACTGCATTTACATTAAGGTATTGTAAACGTATGTGGATTCACAATATTTATTATATCAGTGAATAAAGACTATGGAGTTAAAGGCGCTGTGAAAATGTCAAAAAAGAAAATAATTTAAGAGCTAATATAACTAAATAGATTTTGTCTACACTGTAAAATGTATGTTTGTTGTTCAACTGAAAAATGGTCAGGTCACAGAAATTTCTCATTTTGTGCATTGTGATTTGCAACTTATCATTATCGAACATTGATCCATTACTGGAAATGAACACTTTTGCAAAGCAGAATGAGGTGTCAGCCATCTGTTAGGTGTGTTCATCCATTTTGCCGTATGTTTTTCTGTCCAGATCTATGTCCACTTGAAGGAGGGTCCAGGTCCAGATGGCCTGGATACACTGAAAAACAAGCCACAGCTGCACAGCCTGGTGGCCAAGCAGCTGTGCCAGGACCTGTCGGGCCGCAACGCCATCATCTTCACTGGCCCCAGCATCACCAGCCTTCACCTATTCCAGGAGTTTGAGAAACAAGGTACGGCCCACCTGTAGACCCATACCATCACTGCAAAACCCTTTTTTTTAAGGTTTGAGAGCCTGTGGTCATTGTAGTAATTTCTGTGAAGTACCAAACTTGCTGTTTTATTGGTTTCACTTTATGTTATGGTACATTAATTACAGGGTGATTACTGTGTACGTACCAAATATTGCAGAGTAACTCCTGGTAATACCTGTAATAATTTGTAATGCCAGTGGTTAATTTCTTGATTGAAACCAAGTATACAGAAGGTACCCAGTATAATTACTGGTATTACTTGGTATTACTACTAGGATTATGTATTACAACTATCATCCCTGGAGACTTCATAATATGGTGGTTGTTTTAGACACCTTGATTACAGCTGGGCTTCATCAGTGAAGTGAGAAGAGGCTTCATGTTGTACCAGCTATGTGAGCAGATATTACTCGAGAATTACCCAGATACAGGTTATCTCTTGTGAATATTTGTTTTGTTTTCCTTCTCTCACTGTCTCTGTACTTACATATGGAGGTAAAACTTCATGTAAATAGTATTGCCAACTAAATCCAGGCTTGTTACCCAACCACTATACAGTACTTGTATCTATTCTGTCCAATGCGTCTGTATCTGCTGAGGTTACTCTAATAGTATTTCCCCATATCTACAGATGAAGGTACTAGATAAAACCATGGGAACTGTACTGCCAACTAAAGTCATACTTGTTACCTTACCATTATTATGCAGTACTTTCCTAGTATCTATTAGAGAGGGAGGGAGATGCCGCTATTTGTATTTGTATATGTTATTGACACATTTAAATTCCTTCCTATATAAATTTCTAATATAATTATCACTTTTAAGTGAGCAGTGTCTGAAACTTGTGACCGACCATTGATTTGTGTTCATGTGACTGGGAAGGTTCTAACTGAAATACAGACCCACATGGGGTTATAGTTTGTGATCCCATTTGTCATTCTGGGTTATTATCTAGGTATCTTCTTTTGCTGGATGTTTTGTCTAAATTATGGCTTTGTTTCTGCATGGGTCTCTATGTGTCCTGATGAATAATGTATAAAATAGGTAACGTATCTTTGCAATGCACATAGAGAGGTTACAATATGGTCTACAATCCAGGGGTTTCGACAAATACCCTGTATTGGTGTTTCCTACTGCATCCTTGCTCCAGGCTCCATTCATTACACATTTTGCATTTTGCTTGCTGTCAGAGAATATATTTACATGGATGAAGGCTTGTGATGCTCCCCCCTGCAGACATCTACTGCTGTGGTCTTCTGAGCTCCAGGAAGAGCGACTGCACTGGCCTACCCCAGTCCATGCTAGGCAACTCCGAGGTTCTTCAGCACAGGGGCCAGTCCAGGACAAAGATGAAAGGCAACATGTCTTTGATTTGCTGGTACAACAAGGGCAACTTCCGCTTCCTTACCAATGCCTTCTCGCCCAGCAAACAAGGTAAGATTCACCCGTAGAGATATTCCGTTTGTTTACAGTGCAGGTGCAACTTTTTCTCCCAGTTACAGAATATAATATTACCTGAACGTTTTGTTCAGAAGTGATTCATGGTGAATGAATTCATTCCGAGAATAGTTATCAGGGCTCAGCACAGAGAAATTTGACTATTAATTAATTGTATAATAAGTTCTGCAGTCCTTCTCCCCACAAAACACACAATCCTTAGTTCTTGGACACACACAGGTTTTATTGTGCGCTTATTACAAAAACAAGGGTACGCAAACAAAACACAAAAAAAAGCCTGTTCAATAAAATGCTTAAAATCTCGTTTGACATGAATATGAAATTGGAGCTTTGCTTCTTTGTATCTCTGATACAATCAATTGGGCAGTAATCACTTACATCAATTGAAAAAAAACACTACTGGCTGTAAATGAAATCCAATAGGGTAGACTTTTCAGGATTCTTTTAGCTGGGCACAGTGGTGCATGAGCAAACAAAACGTTTGTGTTTTGCAGTTGATTGTAAAAACTTTTTTTTTTTTTTAAATAGTATTTTAAAATTCACAGATTTACGATATCATTAAAAACTACACAGAAGACAATTATATAATTGAGCTCTCGCTAGCCAACAACGAAGAGTGCTGTGGAGAGCTTGATGACGTTAACATCTGTTGCGAAGTAGACTTCAGCTCTCGGCTTCAACTCTGTCAGTGGCTTCAGCTGCTCCATCTTGAGGCAGTGTTACTGTTGCTTTGGCTAACGTTGTAGTTGTCATGTGCTTTACATGACCATATCTTAAAGACTTAGTAGGCCTATTACCAATATTCCACATACATGCTGAAGTCCTGTTGCTTCACCTTTAAAGATATTTCAAGCCATGGATTAGTTTTGTATGAATTGACCGACTAATGTGTTATGCTGACGGACAGGATTGCCGACACTGCAATTAAATAAAAAAAATTTTTTTTTTGAAACTATTGGTGTGCTGGTCAATCATCCCTTTTTACATTTACTGGGTCTCTGAGTACCCAAAAAAATTGAATGTTCTCTTTTTTTGTTTTGCAGAATGGAGCAGGTCATAGTATTAGTGTACAACATTTCAAAAACAACTCAATACACAGACTGAAAATGATCAAATAGTCCCTTACACTACCTTAATTAAATCTCAAAACCAACTTTAAGCCCTTTGAGCAGATGCCAAATCTGGCCAATCCTCGCCTATTTAAGAGGTGTTCTATTTAAGGCTTCATAACTCCAGATGTGAGCATCACAGAGAATATGGAAAGAGCTTAAATTAAGCAAGACAATTTGCAATGCTAAGTTTGTGTATTTTTATAATGTAGGTACAAATGAAGTGCCACAAGTACAAAGAAATCTAGATGAAAATGCAAAAATGAAGTTGGATCAAACTCCTTGACTATTAGTGTGCTAAATCGTAGGATGATATGCAGAACTACAAAAGATCTATGAAGAAAAATGTCAGCAGTGTACCCTGATGTCCTTTAGTGTTCTCAAATCTATCCAAGATAGCTGAATTATGCATTGCTGTAAACCATAAAATAATCATATATTTCACTACAAATCAGCTCATGAAACTTACTTTTGCACCCTTTTCATCAGTATTGGAGCTAAATATCTATGGGTCCAAAAACCTTTCCAAAACCACTCATAAAAATGAATAAAATGCTTTTTGTCCATTATAAAGCCTTTAAATGTGTACATTTTCACCAGAGCCACGTATATAGGAATAGGAACAAATAACATAATGCAAAACTATCACAAACACACTTTGGTACACGCACCTAAATATGTAGTCATTCACTCCTGAGTGAAACACAACTTTTTTCTGTACTATACAGTATGTAATCTTGTGTTGCATGCTTGGGGATGACATTTCTCTGTAGTGTGTTTCACAAATGTTGCTATTTTACATTTATCTAGCACATAGTAAATTTGAATAAGTACTTTCCATGCCCATGGAGACACTAATATTCCACCTACACATACTTATGTAAATGTATTTTTTTTGTTCTACATTTGTCTAGCATCAACAGATGTTGTTATTGCTTGATGCAAATCTGGACAGAAGTAGTTTTTGTTTGAAGTAGATGTTGACCAATGAGGGATAATAATCATTTGGCTACAGAAATAAAGTAGGAGGAAAGAAGGAATGCAAAATAACTCAATAATTTCTTAAGTTTATTGTGTGGCTGTATGAGGCTGTAAGCAGTCATTATAGTTTTTAGGTGGGAAACCATTAGAAGTACCAAACTCTCAAACCCAAATCTTCCTGGGCCCAGGAAAATAATTGAGTTGTTATTCTCAGTGCATTTCAGTCCTCCACCAATATGGGGTCAATAAAATCTGTATTACAAGCCATTTGTTAAACAATCATATCCATAACTGAACATTCAGAATGGTGATGTCACATTGATGCTAATTCTAGCAGGCTAGTAACTATGATACAAAAATAGATTTGGTGGCCAGAAGGACAGTGAGAGTAAGTAATGTTTCTCAATGGTATGGTATCATGAAAGCACTGCTAATGATAATAATAGTGTTGTTTGATGAGACACAGGAGCAAGAAACCATTGAATAAATTAAGAATCAAAGTGAACCTTACACTTATCTAACTGAAGAGTTAGATAATTAACATTGCTAGCTTAGGTAATTTTCTCCAACTGACCAGATACCATATTGGATAAAACTTTATATTCTTTATTCAGTATCTGAATAACCATAGTAGGTGACTGAGTACCACTTTGGAAGGAGTAAAAGAAAGGAGTGAAAGAATAGTTCATGTGTTCAAACGGTAAAGCAGTAGGTTGTGTTTACAAACAGTCTTCACATTTCTTTAATAAAGTGATTGTCATTGAGTACAATTTCATTTCTTGCCATACAAGTTACTTTTCCCTTCATTCGAAATTCTTTTAACCTCAAAGCAGATAGACAGGTCTGTGGCGATTCCACTGGGGGCCTAGCTTGGGAGGTGATGCATTAACAATCTATGATTACCATCAAACTTTGTAAAAAAATATAGTCATTAGTCACCATGACACATCATTGCCAATTAATGATTTACCCTGCGTAATCAGGCAGTCATACGAGAAGCTGTAATCTATTTAATCTCTCCAAGTAACGTACAATAACTTTTAATTTGAATGCTCTTCAAACACAGCTGCCACCAAGACATTGCGTAGTTGCTCCAAGACTGACAATGTAAAATAATATTGTAAAGGCTGAAATGCTGTTGTAGACAATGTTTATAGATTTCTTTGGATATGGGAGTGCACTCCAAACATTTAACAACCTTGGCAGGGGCTGAATATTGCATTGAACATGAAATCTATTGATAGGTTCCTTTTTCACTGAGGAAATGTTGGTTAGGTTGTGTTGAAATTCTTCTATCTGAAATGATTTGGAAAAATACTGCACAGTGCTTTTTGTTCACAAGCATCTTCCACGTCAGCAACTATTGAGTGCTGGAAAGTGACTGATCTCAAGTTTAAGATAAACTTGTTATGATCCATGAATCCATCAGAGAGAGGGGGTAAATTGTAGGCCTGGACAGTTTTTGGCAGACATTTTCTGCATGTTACTGTTAGCTCTTTCATACCTGTTCAGTGTGTAATGGTAGGTACTGTTACACATACAGTACAATGGATTTGAGAATAGTAACTTCATAACATGGAGTGAAATGACCAGTGAACTGTTGATTTTAGTTTTCCAGTTTTAAATCCTGTTCATTTTGGCTGTGTGGCTTAATTCACACGTCATTGAATCGCATAGTTTCCTGCGAGCCTAGGCACCAGAATATTGGACAGCCAAGGGAAGCACCTTGTTTCCCTGTCAAAGCCATCAATGTGTTTGGCGGTCGTCTCTTATCTTTACTAAATACTTTACTACTAACTCGCAGGCTGTGTGCGACTGTCATTTATGTCCCTGCAGGAGTCATCATCAAAAGGAAAAGAGGAGAGATCCCCTGCCCTCTGGCTGTGGAGGCCTTCGCAGCTCACCTGAGCTACATCTGCAAGTACGATGACAAGTACAGCAAGTGAGTGATGCCTGTTAGATGTTTACCTAGAGAAAAGATGGATGCCTTCCCTCAGGGTGAGAGAGAACCTGGGTAGCTTACACATGGGTAGCTTACATGTCTTCAATGCCCGTTCATAATTTTTAGTCCATCTCATTGCATTAAGGTCTTCTGTCAGTTTGGAAGGGTGCAAACTAGCATGCTTGTCTTACAAAGTGCATGCAGCCAGCTGTCTTCTCTGTTCACTCTGAAATCCACCAGCTGGAAGATTTATGGCAAATTTAAACCAACCAGTCCAGCGGAGGATCAGCTTTTGATCAATGCCCTGCCAACTCAAGCCCCTCCACTCCCTACACCTTATTTTCATTGCCCCATATAACTCTCAACCATAGTCAGCACTGGCAGTCAGGATTCAATTCCAGACCTAAAGTCTCATCACTGGACTAAATTATAGAAGTACTACATGAGTGCTGAGCCTTCAGCAGTCAAGTTTTATTAACCCCTTAGCACACAAGCCAAATCTGGTCTATCCTTGCCCATTTAGGGGGTACCCTATTTAAAGCTTTATAACTCCAGATGTGAACACCTCAGAAACTTGAAAAATGGCTTAAATGAAGCAAGACATTTGTACCATTTACAATACTAGCTTAGATTACTTTATATTGATAATTTCGGAAGAAATTAAGTGCCACAAATGCAATTGTCTAGTTAAAAAATCTAAAATGAGTTTGCCCTTTTTTAGTTCGCAATGAAATACTGAGATAGCATATATACAGCAGGTTAAAGTATACATGTCCTGGATCAAAAACTTCTGGACCACAAGTTCATAAAATCTAAGGGTGGATAAGTAGAACTACTAAATATCTATGAAGCAAAAACTTGTGTACCTAGCGTCTCCAAATCTACCCAAAATGTCTAAATTATGCATTGCTGTAAATCAGAACATATTCACATATTTCACTACAAATCAATTGTTTTTACTCAAGAAACTCACTGTTGCATCATTTTCAAGTGGGAATTACAAGCTTTTCCATCGGTACAGTGGTCTAAAATAGCTAGGGGTCCAGAAACATATCCAAAATCTCTCCAAAAAGGAATACAATGCTTTTTGTCCATTGTAAAGCATATAAATGAGCCCCTTATGAAGGTTTAAGATGAAACATTGATATCAGATTTAAAAATAATGCAAAAATATTGTCACACAATGCTGTACGCTACCTAAATGTGTAATAATTAACTCTTGTATGTATTACTATACTCTGTACTCTCGTATGTTTTCTTGTATGGGGATGGGACGACATGAAAACAATTTTTTTTTTAACCATATGCCTTCTGGGAATTTTTGAATTATACTCATGATTACTGCAGGTTTTAAGTGAGGTGCTGTATTGAGGCACAAATGGGACTTTTCGAACTGCTACAGCAATAGCAGTTGATAACTGCATGTTGATATGTATTGGCTGGAGACAGATCTAGGATTGGCCTCACTCAGCATAGATGATGATGACGATGTCTGTTCTGGAATCTTGCCTGGTGAACCGGATTCAGGGTAGATCTGTGAATACTTACGCCATCATCATTATGCCAATTAATGTTTCTCTGTATATTGACACAAATAACTTGTAGTTACAGCAATAGACTAGAAGCTGCTTGAGATGCAGATTTGGAGATGTAGAAATCAGTTTAAATAATTTGTTGCCTCCCTTTACCTGTTTACGTTCTGTGCTCCAACTTCTCTGGGAGCTAATCACATGTAATATTTTGTCCCTCTGGCAGGTATTTCATTTTCCACAAGCCTAACAAGACCTGGCAGCAGGTGTTCTGGCTGACCATAAGCATGGCCATTAACAACGCATATATCCTGTACAAGATGTCCGATGTCTACCACGTCAAGCGATACAGTCGGGCGCAGTTTGGGGAGAGGCTGGTGAAAGAGTTGCTGGACGTGGATGACTGCTCTCCCACCGCGTGAAGGATCAGACATGCGTCGGCTCACAAAAAAAAAGAAAAAAATGATAAAACACAGCACGCCCTTCTCTCACCCAAACGCTGACCACTCGCTCGGTCACGCACTCATTTCACACGATCACATGAGCCGTCCCTCTGAGAACAGAACCTGCCTTTGCTGTCGTACAACAGAAACTTTATCTGAGAACAAACCCCCTTCTGCTTGTGGATGGTGGGTTTTTTCTCAAATTTTCTGTGTGAGAAAAGAAGGTTCACACACTATCACAGCAAGGCTGTTCCCTGAAATTGCAGGTGCCTCTGAGGTGAATCCAACAACACGTCCGTACATACATTACGTAATGTCCTCAGAGAAACGTTGCTGCATGTGTTTGAATCACACACCCATTAAAATGAATGGCGGTATATTTAAATTAGTGTAAAGAACTGAAGCGTGACTTTTTCATTTCCACAGATCGAAGGAACGCAATGCAGTGTCTGTTAGTGTGTCATTGTCTGTCAAATGAGATTTGTGTGCATACTCAAGTCATGTCAAATATTGTCTGTAGTGTCATTAGTAATAGGAGACGGCTGAGGACTTGAGAAAACCTCTGCTAATATACATGCAAGAGGACATATAGGCACTTGGGTGCATCGTGTTTGAGGGATGAGACTGGGTTATGGAACAAACGCTTCACCTTCCATAGAACCGACCTAAGAGCTGATGTCCGGCAGATGTCCATCGTTATCCTCAAGCTTGCATGTGACCTGCTTCACCCCAGCTGTCCTGCACTGAAACCAGGTTTGGAATGATGGAATGAAAAGGATGTTGGGAGGGTTTGGATGAAAACCAGTGGGTCTGAATGAGGAGAACCTAAAATGAATGAATGGATTTCTTTTTGCTCGTCCTGTCATTATCATGCATGACGGCACGCTGCGTGGTGAGTGATCGCTCTTCCCCCTGTCCTCAGTGCTGTTTTGCTGCACTTTAAACAGCTGGCTGGGAGAAAGCCTCTTGAGTTAATTGAATCATTGGGCTTCTTCCCCCGACAGTGTTTGAGATCACCCTCATGGCTGTAGCTCTCGTTCCTGTCCCCTGAGGTCAAATATTCATACGATGCCAACAGATCCATTAAGCTCAAAAAGTACTTTAACCACTTCAGTAATATATTGGGCAGTCGTGACAATAATTGGCTGAATTAGAAGATGGAAAGACTGAGGCATTGTTTTCCGTGAATGTATAACGGCATCATTCATAAGAATGTAAACAAATATGTGTAAATCCGCCCAAAGTTTTAGTTCTGGTCTCGGTCTTAGCCCTGATGTTCCCAGCTAAATGCACTTTGTTTTGATGTAGAATGATCTATCTCAGGATACCCTGGTAATTCTGTCTGTGGGGAGAGCCAGAGACATGCAGGGATTTGCTGTTAATGCTTTACTCAAAACACAATGGCTCGATGCCAAACGCCCAAAAGTGAATGCCTGCTCGGGACCATATTGACAGGCACACTGTTGCTAGGCAAATTAATCTTGTCACAAATTCTGCACAGAGCCCGCTGCTCTCAAAGGCAATACCTCTTAATAGTGAGTAGTGGCTCTACTCTAATGAGTTACAGCTTCCTGCATGTCCAGGCTGCCAAAGTACCTCCATCAGCATTGTGGGCAACACCTTGATTTGGAGACGGGTGAGTGAAAGTTAGTGGGCTGTAGGTGCAAAAGACAAATCCCATGTCAAAACCTTAATGATTTCTCTTTAGTCTATTTGTAACAATGGTACTTCAATATTGTTTTATAAACATTTTGGAAATGTAATTGAAAATTGGAGTGATGATGGTGCTGCTTGTGATTATGGGTACCTGGAAAATCTGGATTCTGTAACAGAGCTAGCATAAAACCTCTAACTAGGACAGAGTTGAAAAAATTATTCCTATTGCACACCCACATTCATCACTGAGATAGCCATCCAGTTTATCTGATGCTGCAATACATGCATATATGCTGTTGTCTCACAAAATTACTTAACCCTTATATGTGCTACAATGTAGGTACATGCTGTAACTTCTAATTCTCTGTCATTGTTTGATGTTTATGTAATGTGTGATCACATGAAATATTGTGGTTACGTGTGGTAGGGCTAGGGCAACTGTGGCATGAGAAAATGTGCAATCCCATAATCCACACAGTCATACTGCATAGTTGTGGATATGTAAATGCTGTTGTTACATATAGAAATCGTAGGTGAAATTGTTCTTGCAGTGCTATGTAATTTCCGGATAATTGCACAGATTACCATTAAGGGGCATAACAATAATGTGATTTAAAAGTGTTTATTTGTTCTTTATGATTAACACAGGGCGAAAATGTGACACACTAATGCAATATATATGAACATGTGGCACATTAAAATATGTAATACATTTTGTAAGATTTTAATATTTTGAAGCTTAAATTCAAACTATGGTTGTTTAAAAGTGTTTGGTTAGATTACCAAACATTTTTAAATGATCCATGGTTGACACATACAGTACAACTTAAATATTTCCTTCCTTAAATTTTTTTTTTTTACATATTAAACTGTTCCAGTACACTTGATAACGTAAAATAATCTCAAACACAGACAGATTACTAATTGTAAATATTTGTCATAAATAATTATACAGTAGGTGTTCTGTACAAACACCTTCATGGGAATACATATTAATTTACCAGGATTTCATGTTGACTCACTCTATAGTTATATCTCTGTAACTGTGTGTCTGAGACACTCAATGAGCATAGATCTGTTTCCAAGAATCTGTACTAAACATCACATCTGCCTGCCACTTTCAAGTACAGAACATCTCATTAAGTCGACTATAAACAAACTTATAGACTGCCAAGTCACTACATGGCAGTCAGTGCACTTTAAAAAAACCCTGCCATATTTGCATATACTGAGTGGATTGTTTGCAAATACATTTGATGGAAATTTCTTCTCTGGTTTCTGTGTTTGCTGTTCTTTGGTGTGTGGTCATTTTAAGGCACTATGATTTCTAAAGAGCACTGTGAGCTTTAGGTTGCAATGGTAGGCCAGCTCATTGAACACTAACAATCTTCATTATTTTCAGAATATTAAAGAAAGAAAATACTCACATAGCCTACTGAATTGGCACTGTATGTATGCACTGGGGTGTAAAATATGTATTTGTATATAAATATATCTATATCACAGATTTTTAATTAAAATGAAATGTGTGTATACACGTACACAAACCTGTGTTGTTGCTGATGTTAGACACACGATTGTATTTGTTTTCTTTTCTCTTCACTTTGGAAAGTGTCATCTGTGTGTGTGATCTAAGTACAGTATGTCATTGTGTGTATGCATGTGTGATCACAGCCAGTCTCAAGTTGACCAAAATGTTTGGCTTCCTTGTTGTTGTCAAGGACGATTCTCTGAATGCCTGTTCACAGAAATTGTCATTCATTTACCCCACGTGGAAAAAGCCAGAAAAAAGTCAAAGTTTACAGGAAGCCCCCTAAAACATGCTATTTGGCATCATCTGCCATCAGGATTAAGATATTTATGGATGTTTTCTATGGGCAGTCAAAGGATGGTGGCACTTGTTCAGCCATTACAGCCGTAGTGGTAACACCACACACAGCTAATTAACAACACAACTGAACAGATCATGTGCCGCACGCGCCATTTCAAACCGAAGATGTTCAAGATGTTTTCCAAGGTATTCAAGTTTATTTCATGATTTTAATGAACTTAATGACAAAATTAATAAGAGCCAAAGGGTGTGTCATTGCAGAGAATATTCAATGTATTAATCAGTGACTGTGTAATCCCTCTCTGTTTGCTGTTAATGAAATGTTGTTGACCGCATCAATGGAATGCCTTGTACTGGATGCATGGTGGGACTCTGCTGAGTTCACTATTGTCTGTCTCTTCTTGACTTACCAATGGCGTGTTTGTATGTGTTGTGTTTGAGAAATTTACTGAGTGGTGCTGGAAATATTTTCAGACTCAAAATTTCACCCAAGCGTGATTTTATTTACTGATTTAATTTAAACTCTCAGGTCAAGTTCTGTGATGTCCTTTACTGTTGCTAGTAATGAAGAAATGCATGCTTATTACAACTCAAGCTCACTCATAGTGACTACAGAGCAGAGTGGAAGTAAATTGCTGTGTAGTCAACTGTTTAAAAGATCATTTCACAGCACCTGCTTCTTATTTCCATGTAAGTCAGAGTCATAGTTTTTTATGTTTACATTGTAAACTAATATGTATTGAAGTTGCATTAAAAGCTGTTATCAAAAAGGCTTTAGGCATGTGTTTGTTCATTCTGTCCAAATACAGTACTTTCAATGGCTGTCAACTAAGATATTTTTGAGTAAATTTTATAGTTTTGTCAGTGAAGTATTTCATATATTTTTAAACAGGATCATTTTGGGGTCCACATACAGATTTTGTTTTGGGTACTCTTGTTTAATTAATGACTCATCTTTATTCGGTTTCTCACAGAACTTGTGAGTAGTTGCGATAATTTAAACATTGAGCTACAAAATGCTCAACATTTTTAACCTCCCAAAATACTGATTGCTATTGGATATGTTTGATTGATTATTTATTTTCACCCATCCAAATACACTGAAATTGAGTGGTATAGAAGCAAAACATTGTCTGAGACTGATCACCTTTATGATGCAATTAGCTATTGAACTGAAGCATTATAGCTGTGATATTGCATCTACTGCTAAAAAATGCATTTGTTATAAGGGCCTTGTTTCTTCATTTTAGCTTGATCATTAATTTTCTGGTGGTCCCTGTGGTACACTGTGATCTGTTTGTCCCACCATTGGGGCTTTTCCAGAGATTGTCAAGGAACTGCTAGTCCTTGGGTGCCAATACAATTGATCATCAACTTAGATGTTATGGAATAAAAGAACAACAGAAATGTACGTTCTTGTCTAACACACTTGTACTGAATATGGCCACAGTGCAGATGAGTCTTTTTTTTTTCCTTTTAAAGCAAACTGCAAATATTGAAATAGGGCCAATGATCAACTATCTCATATCTTTAATCGTCACACTCACACAAGGTCAGCTTTCAGAACTAGAAAGGTTACAATTCCTGAAGGAATTGTGTGGGCTTGCTTCAAATTCCAACTGGCACTGTCCTCAAGCCTCAATGCATTTCAATGAGGGTGCATAGCTCAGAAGAAGCATAAAACCGTCCAGACCTATGGCGCATCGTAGCGTTGCATATACAGCCAGGGATCAGCAAGTAGCAATTATGTTCCAGGGATGAGTCATATCCTAGAAGAGTCATGAGTAAAACTTGACTAACTATATAGCAAGCTAGCTATGGCATGTCCTCACCTCTGTAACGTTATTTGTTGTCGTCTGTGTGTCCATACATCTGTATCGGTGGTTGTAGCGTCCGTGTGTCCATACATCTGTATCGATGGTTGTAGCTGTATGTCATTAGCAGCTCCTACTCATGCGTGCAGGATAGTGTCCGTACGCGCTAACTAGGTTAACTAAAGTAGGCGAAATGCTAACATGCTAGGGTTACGGTTAGCTAAAGTAACATTACGCTATAAAGCTGTGCTTAATAATCTTGTGCCATTGGAAGTGTGTCTTGCACATGCGTCCTACTAAAGCATCGCACTAAACGTCCATGAATGACCCTCTATGGAGTGACCACAAAAGTTGAATATTTCAAAAATCTGAATACAAGTAACAATGTCTGGAACTAGCCGGTCATTTTGGTGTAAAAAGTTTGAATGTAGTGCAAAAACTGTAGGACTAGATAGAGCTAGAAAAATGGGTGGAAAGTGCAGATAATAAATATGAAAGATATCAAGAGTGGGCTTTCCGGAAGCACTAATAAAACAAAAACCCAAAAAAGTATGTATGCAGATGACATGAGTTTGAATGCAAGCCTTGCATCCTTGCTTTTATATACTAAAATGTTTTGATGAGACTTGATTATTGGTAGGCAGGCAGACTCCATTTTGTCCAAGTATAATGAGACCATGAAGTCACCCTGAATGTTTTAACATGTCCCATCATCATTAGAATGTGCCTCTGTTTACTTCTATGAGTACCAGAGTTAATGTGAGTGAATCTTAATCATTGGAATTAAGAATGAAATTTGTAGTCCTACTGGACAGGAATTACTGTTGTCTGTGGTCCTCAGTAGGGCTGTCAAAAAATATTCGAAGTTCGAAAACTATTCGAAAATCTTTCTTTTTTTAAAGTTCGAACCTAAATTTGAGCATTCGAATATTAGTTTTGGATCCCGCGTATTGTAATTAACATGCACGCTTTAATTTCATGCGGCGAATCATGTTCATGAACGCAAAGTTAACATGCAGGCTTTAATTTCATGCAGCGAATCATGTTCATGCACGCAAAGTTCATTTCCTGTACCTCTTTGGCTTTGGCAGGAAGAGGGAATAATGGGTATCTAGTCCGAATTTTACTTGCAGCATCTCTTGTATAATCTTGTAAAATGTGTCTCCTTCTTAGTAGTCCTGGATAGAAGTCTTTTGCTAAGATTGATCTTATAGTCTTATTGTCACATTTCTTTTCATTAAAATAAAAATTTCCAACTATAGAAGGATGTAATTTGGGAGTCAACTTAGAGTACACCACAACTCCTTTTGTAAGTGATATAAGAGGTAAAGGAACTGCCTTGATGACCATATTATACTCTTTTATTGAACAGTTTAGATTAAATGTTTTACGAAGGACATCATGACTCAGGATATTCCCATTATCATCCATAAGGTGAACAATTGACCAAATACATTTTGCCAGCCAATCTTCTAAAAATATAGATTTACGTCTAAATAAGATACATCTGTTATTCCAGATAGGAGTGTCGTGGTGAAAAATTATGTTTATATAGCATTTTCCAGTAAAGGAGTGCCTGCTGGTGGAATTCAGATAGTTTGTACCCAGGGCAAGTGGATCGTCTGGTTTTCCTTGCCAATAACCTCCGGTGATACTTTCAGCTCTAATGACGCCTAACGTTACTGGTCAGCTAGCCTCGCGAGCCAGTCTCTTTTTTCACTTCGTTCAACAGATCTGGTCAGCTAACAATTTAGGCTAAATAATGTTCCCATGGCAGGCTATGTTCCCTTTCTTTTCTAAAGATTTTGATAAAATTGGAGGATGAAAGAAGTTAAACAAACTAAACAGAGTAAGTAATTTATGTTGTTTTAGGCTACAGGTGTTAGCCGTTTGAATAGTTTTTGTGTTAAGAAATAAACTGGATTTCCTATAAACAATAATTTCCCTATTATTGTGATTATAAATGCCGAGTTGTGGCAAATTACATCCACTAGAAAGTACTTTATTAATTTGGGCATTAGGCTATAGAAACTGCAGGGGGCTCATTTATAAAATTTACTTGCGTGCATACGTCAAGTGAAGACCTGACGTAGAGCCACAACCGTTTCCACGGTCAAATCGAGTCATGTTGAAATTTTATAAATCACTACTTTGACGTGATTTTCTACGCACGCGCCACACAGTTGATCTAAAATACATTTTGTAAATGAGGCCCCAGATGTAGTAACCTAATATTAAAGTTCACCGATGTCCTCTATTCTACTGCCCGCTTGTGGAAAATAACGCGCAGGCCAGTTTAGAGGGCGCGTCACGTGCATATTGCGCCCGACATAAGCGGCTTATTTTTGTGAATTATATTCACAAATGATATTCGAATATATTCGAACTCTAACTAATTACAAAAGCTAATATTCGAACTCAATTTCATGGCACTTTTGACAGCCTTAGCCCTCAGGAAAGGTATTGTAATGACTCACATGTCAGACCCTCTTATAAAAATGATGTGGTTGCCTTAATTGTTGCTAATGGAAACATGGCCCCTGTTAAAATTTTAAGCCAGAGTAGCACTGAAGCCAGCTGCAAGCATTCGACTCGTTGTATGCTTCAGTTAATTGACAAAGCACAAGGGTGCTGTGATGGCACACTGATAATTACTGTAGCTTACTGTTTCTTACATTTATTCATGGCTACCTGTGGCTTCACATGAATATTATCACACTGGCACACATGAGGAAAAAGTGTTCGCAAAGCATGATTTGGCTGTAATTCTTCTTTTGGGGCTTTTGGTGAACCCATTCTTCAACCGAATAGGCTTAATGACTTTTTACGATTCAGATGCTTTCATCTTTATAACAGCAGGCCAATACAGAGACTTCACAGAGTGTTACGTCAGCGAGAGGATAGATCTGAACCAATTAAATCTAATTTCTGTCACCTTTTTCGCATCTAGGTGGAAGGCCTGAATGGTAAGTATGAAATCACTCTGCACAAGTAAACCATTTAAAAAATGTAGTTGTTGCTGGGTTTGGTTAATTAGATTTGCAGTGTGCATCAGCAAGGTAAACACAATATACTCATGGATTTCCAAATATACTTTTTGCCATATATGGTAAAATTCAGTGTATTCAGATGTTATGGCAGTTACAGTAAAGTGAATGGGAGGTGCTGCTTTACGGCAGCCGTGGAGTAAAAACCCCAACATTTGAACGTGAGTGTGTTACAGAGCGAGTACAGAATAAAGCCGGAGTTTATTCAAGACATAATAATGACATAATAATGACAATAAATAATTAATAGCATTTATATTGCTACTTGACATATTTGTCCCATAATCCATATTCAATATCTGGTGACAATGAAATTAAATTACTACTGGAGACTGTAAATCATAAAACAAGTTTCAAATAATGTCGGCACACAGCAACAGTATCTGCGTCATCACCACATCTGAAAGATGATTATGCATGCGACAGAGCAAACGTTTGTTTTAATGCACCATCTATGGTGTGCATTTTATTAACAGGAGACACAAGTCTGTCTCTTAACTCAGAAAATAATATGTATCAGTGATCCCCATGTAAACAGAACAGGGGTTTTCAGCTGGGTTTTAGTTAAGTAAAAAAAAGAAATGGGGGGAGGGGTGCTCGTGGTGATATAGTTGAAATTGCAATCTCATACCGGAGCGGAAAGATTGCAAGGGAGGAGATTGCGATTGCAAACTGGGGGATTGGACACCCAGACCGGGAGAAAAACCCTGTTGAAACCCTGGCTCTAGAGCACTTCATATTACATCTACATCAGTGTTCAGTGTGCTCGTATACTTTTCTTGATGCTGTACAATTTTGCAGATCCGTACACTGTGTTTTGTTACCAATTGCATGAATGAACCAGTACAGAGCTCATGCCCATGGCCTTTTTTGGCAAAAGAAAGAAAAACTTAATTCATTAAAAACGGCAAAGAATTTCAGCATTTTCATGTTTAGATTTTATGGTGAATTGGCTGTGAAGTGCTGGATTTGGTATTTGAAAAGCATACAAATAGCTTACCTAGTAAAAGCATTATTATATCCATACCCGAAAAAGTGAAGGTCAAGATTAAATTTTGAGTCCAACAAGGTCGAGAAAGCCTTGCACTATAATTTGATGCTATAATCCTGCAAAAGAGATAAAAGAACATATTCTATCCACTCTGGCTGACTCCATTTTCAGAGTTGAATGGGCTTTCTGCTCCTTGGACAGACAGGGGCACAAACGATCAATCATACAAAGTATGTACCATCAGTCAAAACTCCACTTGTAATTTTCCCCCTTTGTAAATATAAAGAAAGCTGTTGAAGCATTGAAACTTCTCAAATAAAGGAAAACTTTATTGATATTATAAAACTACTTAACTTTTATTTTTGGCCCATTTTAACTCTATGTATTAGATTCAAATTAAGTCCTACGTTAGGTCCCTTACAAGTCTGGGGGACTTAAGAAGCCACAGGAGAAGCACACAGTCAGTTAAAGTATGAATTGAATATAATATAAAAATCAAAGTAAAGATAAAACTGAGCTGAAATTCACTTCCTTTTCTCTCCTCCCATCACGCACATTGACTACTAAACCCACTCTTGATGACACTAAATGCTTCAGTCGGACTGCTCGGCATGACAGAGGGTTCTGCAAAGAAACAGCACAAAATCCAATTTACGGTAAGAGGTGAACCTGAGAGGCTTTTAGAAAATAAAATAATAAAAAAATGTCACAGCAGTTCTTGAAGCTTTCCCTAAGACCATCGATCTTGTTCTCATGCCACACTGTGGGAGACTCAAACACTTGAAGCATGTCCAGAAAGAATTGCTTCCCCACAGTGCAGACAGAGTACAGCACGGAAATTGGGAAATAAATCAGATCTGCAGTAATGGCAGTCTGGATAAAGGTGGGACCCAGAAGACAGCCTCCTGAACAGTGACAATGCCCCCAAAATGACTGTGACTGCACCCACATCAGTAAAAAAAAAAACCTGCAGTAACACAGCAACACCAATCATTTCTGATTTCCTCTTCTTACAAGATTTGACAATATATTCTTATCCAATGAGGGTTGCAATTTATGAGATCAGCATATAAATGGAATGGCAACATATGGAATAGCCAAGATTAATAAGGAAAACACAAAAAGCACATAGAAAACTAATATTTACTAATATTAGAGAAATTAGTAGATCGCAGGTTGACTCATTGGCAGTAGTGTTGCCTAGGGTTAGGGTGGGTTCCGTTGGCAGGGATCCATGTCTCTCTCTAATGACTTTTTCTGTTCGAGCAGGCACCTGCAAGTCCTCCTGTTAAGCTGCATACGATGTGTCTTCCTCCGATTCATCGCTGTGCAAGCCAGACTTGAGAACTGCGCTCACAGGTGGCCACCATACAAACCGTACAATTGTTTGGGACCCCAAAGACTTGGGGACCCCAGCTGGCTACAAACAGTAGGCTTCATATTAACCTTGAATATTGATAATACGTAATTTGTGCATTCTCTAAGATAAATTTACATAAAACATCTGAATTTATAAACAACACATCCTGTCTCCATACAAAGATAAAGGGGAAATATTTTTAAAAGACATTTTTTAGAGATAGGCCTACAGTATGGTTCTAGACTCACTCACCCAAAAGCAGCCATGAAACGCACCTTATTGGCACTCAAAAAAAAAAATTGGTCCTTTTAAAGAAAGGACCAATATGGATATCGAAATTCAATATGGATAAGAAGCACTACAAGGCAAGAGGATGTTTTTACTATCTAACTGTACCTTAATGCTGTGTAAAGCTAAATTTTGGATGTTCAGATATCCTGAAAAGCGTAGGTGCTAAAATAATATGAATATGAAGATGTCATTGAGGCATAATGCTATCAACCAATATACACAAATGCACACACATATAGGCCAGCTAGGTGGCTGATTGACCCTCCTCCTTTCTTGATGTTTGCAGTCAAAATATGTCTGTAGGCCGATTTGCAGAAGCGAAGGAGAGAGGTGAGGGGGGTGGGTGCCTCAGGGACGGGGAGGTTGGGGGGGGGGGGCTGGGGAGTTGGTTTCTTTAGAAAACACAATGGTTTGGCCAATATGGCAGAATTTTGCTATATTCTATTGTAGCTTTTAAAGCAAACCGCTTTGTCAGCACACTGTCAGGAGGAATTTTGGGGGCCCCAAAATGGATACATCTGGCTGTGTTGTGAAAACTAATGATGCCTGGCAGAATGTTCTTTGGAGGAGAGCAAGCACTGGTTTGCTTGCTGACTCCTGAATTGATGTAGGAGGTTTTAGCAATGAGTGCTGATGTATGCAATTGGGAATTTTAAACTGAGCTGAAAAGTGGGAAATGCATAAAATAATTACAGTATGTGAAATGTAACATCACATCACTTAGCTAAAAGCATCAAAAATACTGCCAAATGTGATTCAGTAGCAACACTTCGGCCATTTGTCACAAGAAACGTTCAATGTCTGGGGTTTGAAAGACAGATAATTCAATGCAGATACAAAGCAATTATGTATAAACTTTTATTTAGTAACATTTTGTGTTCATTTAGTTTTTTCATTTTGCCATATCTATAAAACAACAATTACAAGTGCTGTACAGTAGACCAACTCACCATGAACTTGATTTTTATAGACATATTACATATATAAAAACTAGTCTTTGTTTCACTCAGCTCTTGCAATCGTCTCCCCCTTCCCTCACCCATTACATCCAATATCAGTTCACATCATAATTAAAATCACTTTCCTATTGTGATATTTTTCCCACAGAGGAACTGTACTGTAACGTATTAAGACACTGCCTCATCCATATTACCATGGACTCACTCTCATCATTGGCCAACCTTCCTAACAGAGTACAAATGCATGAACAATTTAAATAAACAGTAAATAACTTTGGCACATTGTGCTATGTAAACATTTCATCCAATTGCAAATCAGCATAGCTGTCATTCACAGCTTTGCTTCCATTATGCCAGTTTTATCCATTTGCCTTAAAATTATTTTTTTTTAATGAGAACCACACAGGGTAAAAAAGGCTTAGTACACCAGTTTCAAGATAATGACACCAATGAGCACAAATTATTCAAATTAGCCATCTTGGTTAGGTGGACACTTTGCAATTGACTGCCTTGGCAGGTGACAATGAATTATGGTCATGGTTTCTACAATGGGGCAGACAATGTTCCCTTTATTCTTAACACAATGTATGAGAGAATTCAAAACAGAATTTCTTACATGGTCCTCAACTGGTACAACCGAGTCTTCCTGACAGAGAGAGAAATGGAACAACCCTAATTTCTGTGACCAACTCCTTGGACATGTGCTTGTGCTGGGCCCACTGAGGCACTGGGAACATTCAAAAAGGGCTTTTGCGAACTTGGAGATCCACATGTTTGCACCCCCATGCAAAGACAGATGGAATGAATCTCTGCCTGCAAGAGCTTCATCCACCACTGTGAACCTTTTCTTTAACCAAGCACATTCAATTCCCTTTGTCCAAACAAGATGGCACAGAAAGGACCATTCTGGGTTTAAAGGCAAACGAAACACAGTTAACACATACCATTTCACAACAAGCAAATGCCTCTTTTGGGTTAAATTAATCATGGAAATATCAATCCTACACAAATATAGAAAGATAAAAACACAGATGAACCTTCATCTGTCACAGGCTCCTCAGTCTGTTGTATTTCCTGAAGACTCTGGAGTTTGAAGTGCTACACGACATTTGTCAGGAAAATGTAACCAATCTACACCCAACATAAAATCCGCCAAAGGTGATGGCACAAGCGTAACATGACAATTAAAAAAAATAAAACTGGTGACCTTATTGCTCTTCTTGCTTCTGTTTGTCCAGTTACACAATTTATAACCATTTCCTTCCACAGTCATCCTGAGAACTGTTTTGTGGAACACGTCACATTCTTATGTCACATGTCACCTTTCTCAAATGACAGATACTGTAGAAGGCAATTATCTCACCATTACCCTGAGCAGGGTCCCAAAATTCCAAACTTTGACTTAAATTAGCACTTTGCTCAGTGATAGCTGCAATGAACCTGCACTGAAACACTCAACATAACTTAATGAAAAGAGGTGGAATAAAACCCACAGATACTCCGACGTAAGAGTGCACGACATTTCCGGTTACATCTCTACCTGGTGAAATGTCATCCAACCAAGGTAATTATTACAGTGAAACTGCACAAATCCACATCAAGCTAAGAAAAAAGAAAATAGAACACAAAAAAACAACAGGCAGATTCCCATTTACTCACAAAAGGACAGTCAGAAAGCAAGGTGACTGCGTACAGGAAAACTGGTGTGGATTTTTCAGGTGTTTTGATTACAGGATATGATGTAATGTGAAGAAAATAGACCAATAGAAAATGCAGTATTTTTAATGAAATAGACTTCTTATTATTAGTAGTATTGTAGTAGTATTATGACTATTAGTTGTAGTTGTTGTAATAATAATAATAATAATAATAATAATAATAATAATAATAATAATATCTCATATAAAATGAGAGGGAAAATGGTTAAATACTATAAAACGATAGCAGCCAGTGCTATGTTCCATAAAAATCAAGCAGCATTACAGTACATCTGCACCCAGGTCAGTTTCTTAGAACACTCTTCAATATAGAAGACCCTATTAAGAAAGCACACTATTGGTATAATATGCTTTTCTCAACACTTAAGAAACAGGACCATAAGGGGATCACACAGCGAATAGAGTAGACTTGTGTTTTTTTGTTTGCTTGTTTTTTGAAACTCTGGACCATTGTGATGTCATTTACATTTGAAAGGATAAGATATTCGCAAATCGAAATAAAATTAAAAAGGGTTGATCTCCATTTCAGGAATGCTGAGAAATTCTACACAAAAGAATACAAGGAAAAGCAAAAAAAAAAAAACAACACAATGAGAAAACTATTCCGTTGCGCTGACAAAACAACGTCCAACTTGGGCCGAGATAAAACACTGAGGTATATAGTTTGACAGAGAGCTTGGCCGTCGTCATGCTCTGTCGTTTTTTTTCCCCCCTGCCCCTGAATCAGATTTCTTGAGTCACGGTGTTCAGCACACGCTGGGTGAGTTTGGGCGATCTGTCCTCTGTGCAGGGGCATGTCGTGGGGGAGAGAAGTTCTAGGACTGCAGGTTGAGGGTGAATTTCCACTGCTGCGTGAGGGAGGGGCCGCACACCTCCAACGTCAGTCCACCGCTCCGAGCACTGCGGCTGTCCAGGCACAGGTTGCTGCCCACGTGCCGGAGCCGGGAGTTGCTTTCGATTTGCTCCCATTTCTGGAACAGGCGGAACACACAGTGACAAACAGGCACACAGAAGCACAACTGAGCCCCTGTGGTAGGCTGGGGGAAATTAAGTTGGCAGACTCATGACCTTACAGTAACATGCATTTGTCAAACTTTTTGGGGATGCACTTCGCTAATGTTGCCAGTCGCCAGTACTTCTGTCTTTAAGTAGTAGGGGCCGCAGTTGGAGACAGCAATAACCATAGCCAACTTAACCATAGACAAGGCTGGGTGTTTGTCAGGAAAAACACTGGCTGAAGTCAAGAAAAAGTCACAGCAAAGTTATTGAAAATTGTGGAAAACTGAAAAAACAAAAAAATTGGGAGAAATCACTGTTTTAAAAATATATATTCATTTATGAAATTAATAAATCTCATGCGCAGCAGTGCCAAAACCATTGAAATAACACGCAGGATTGTAGCAAGAGTAATATATACTTGAAGTTTAAAAAAAAATCCACAGGCAGTCTAGGATGCTAGGAACAAATAGCCTGACTGCTAGGAACAAATACTTTGAAAGGCTGGTGCATGGAATAGTTTAATTTAATTCATCATTAAAAAGAGCAAGCTTCTTTGCCTTTAACGGAATGTTGTTATAAATAGAGCCTGCATTACAAATATAATAAAGCCGGGTTATTGTGTGCCCATTTTTATTTCTGTAAATTCTGTACAATATTCTGTCTTTTATAGAATGCCACTGACAAAGTTACCGTAACAGGGGAAGGACTTCAGGGCATCAACACTATTAACAGTGGCCATCAAACATCTGATTGCAACAACTGACTTGGATGGGAACTCCACTCCAGAATTTGTATACATTGTTGCACTTTGGTTCTCCCAGAATTTGGCAATATTGCTCAAAATGCATACGGCAACACAAATGCCATGGTAGGCTACGTTAAGGTTGATAGTTACCATCCAAAACTGCTGAAAAATCACAGAAAGCACTAAAAACTGGGTAAATCGCAGAAATGGCAAAAAATGGAGGAAGTCACAAAACTGCAAAAAAATTAATTAATTAATTAACATAAATAAATAAAAAGGGGCAAAAATCTCATCTGCGACTGCCATGACAAACACGCAGCCTTCACCATTGACCTATAACATGGCAGGGGGAAATTGCTGGAACCAATCAGAAATCAGAATGCAGGGTATTATTTTGATGAAACTTCCTTTTCCAGATGCCCTGGAGAAAGATCGTCTGGTGTTCAGACCAGCAGATAGATCTTTCCTGCATCAAACAATCTAATCTCAGCACCATCAAACCCAGGTGAGTATCTTATAAAACCAACAGACTCCCCAAAGAACGGATATTCAAAGTGTGATGAAACTGTAGAAAAACAAACATCAAAAACATTAACTTCAAAAGCCGAAGTTTGCTTGTTCCAGAATTTCAATGGCCTCAATCACCTGTCTGGTGTCATTGTCCCGGCAGCCCTGGAGCTTGATTTGTGAGCCAGCGATCCTGTCTATCACTGTCAGGCACAGGTCCATATGCTTGACTGATTTATCCTTGGTCAGAGCCCATTCCTGCAAATGGAGACCAAACAAGGCCTTGAATGTGTGCAGCCCACAAAGCAACTGCCATGCCACATTAATGCTAATGCTGAATCTTGTCAGGTCAGGCCTTTCCAGGAACATCCTGGGCTGTACGGCTGATCTCTGCGCTGTGCTGTGATGAGCTGCATTACAACCGCCAGAGGCCTACTCGGCTGGCCCATTTCCACACTAAAGCAGTACATTACATAAAAGCAAGCACTGGCTTGAGGCTAACCTCATCTCTGACTGACGACAGCTGATAACCCGTAGGTGCTTGGAGCGTATGCTGGAATGTGCTGAAGCGGTAGTTACTCATGAAACCCCAGCCAAACTAAAAACCTATTGCCCTCGTCTGCTGAAGACTCCAAATCATACATTACCAAAGTTATAGATTACTCACTATAATGTGCCACACCAGTGTGGCCTGACGGCATTGAAATGGAACCTGACTGTTATGCTATACCTGACTGTGGCACCAAAGTGGACTGTGGCCCTGTTCTGCACCTGACCACAATGCTTTAACTGGTCACAAACTGTACTTTGGTGGTACTTTGGTTGGTGGCACTGTACCTGGTTTCCACCAGCGTTGTGGCATTCATACACCCCTACTACGCCATCAGTAAAGTGCCCCAGGGTGTCCAAGCAGTTGGTCCCCTGCTGCAAAGCTCCAAAGGCAATGTCTCGGTGGTCCGGCACTCTGTCAGAGAGACAGACAGTCAGAGAAACTGCATCTATTTCTCCCCAGGCATTACAAGCATGAAACAAAGTGATTTATACCCAATTTATATTTTGTCCGTTACCAATTACCTTTTGAGCAGAGGCAATGAAATACAGTCACGACAAATAAACAGTCATATGGTTTATCGGTATGCATTATCCATCTGTTCACCCTCCAATTGAAAGAATGCCAGTAAATTATTCAAAGTGCAGATGAAAGAATTCACTAAGACAGTCCATACCTGAGCTCGGGATACACATTATCCAGGTACCACTTGAACGGTTTGCAGGCCAACCTCTTCTTCATCTCCAGCCTGCTTTGAATGCTGATAGACAAAGATGATACAAATACAGATACATACACACGGATGAACATACACTACCAATCCTGCCAGGACCAGCCAAGCCCAACTAAACCCATTTTCACATCCATTTTTCCCTCCAGAAGAGAATCAATCCAATATCAATAGATTTCTGGGGCGGCAGTGTAGTATAATGGCTAAGGAGTTGGTCTTGTAACCTAAAGGTTGCAGGTTCGATTCCCCGGTAGGACACTGCCGTTGTACCCTTGAGCAAGGGTATACATCCAGCTCCAGTATACATCCAGCTGTATAATTGGATACAATGTAAGTCGCTCTGGATAAGAGCGTCTGCTAAGAACGCCTGTAATATAATGTAATGAAAGGTTTCTTGGAAACTGGGGAATTTGTCTTATACAATGGACTGAACAAGATTACAGATATTCCATTTTCAAAAGGAAAGACGTACTGTAGGAGATATACACCTCTCCTTGCAACAGAACTGAACTGTACACATCCACATACAATAACAGGAATGTAAGATGCGGCAGTATATGGGCTTATCAGGATAATGCCACCGGAGTTCCTTATCCAAGTACTAATGGCAGTCTGATGGTGCCCCGTTTGACAATATGCAGGTGAACCTGCACTATTTGCACTGTTAAGTTCAACAACAACTAATATATGGTCAGGTGGAAAAAAAAAAATCTGTTTGACTGGGTAGGGGTTGTTTACGCACTTGCCATAGGGAACGTTCCGGGCAGAGGGCACAGCAGCATAGTAGAAGTTCTTGAACTCATCCATCCAAACCTCCGCTGCCCGTCTTGTGTTCCTGCACACCATTAACCAGCACTTCAAACCCTCAAGAAAAACTCATGTTGCAGTATGAAATACACTATTTTTTAAAGTGTATATAAATTATTGTTCCAACTTTCTCATTTATTTAGCATATACAATTTCTTAAAACGTATATTAAGCCCCTAGTGCATAAGCATGCCAAAAAGCAGAAAAATTCAGAAATAATTATATAAATGCTTATAAAAACACAGTACAAAATGTAGTACTCAGAAGCAGCAGTGATAACAGACAATGCTGCACACCGCCAGGAAAGTCTGATACACATTCATGAATCAAATATGGAACATTCCATCCCATATGCTAGAGATACCAAAGACCGCCTGTTGCTCTGACATGATACAGTGAAGCTCCCCTTCAATGAACAGCTGTATAGATGTGAATCCACAAGGTGGCAGAGCAGCTCCACTGGCGATGGGAGACCCCACACGCTACGGTCGGTTTCTGTTCTCTGGTGCGGCAACACGTCTTCTTTTTTCATATTTACCTAGCAAATACTGTACCGCTTCCCCCAGGGAAGGTATAGGGGTGCTGCTTGCGGAAGACGTGGCCCACTCTGCTACAGGGGATGATCTCCAGGCTCCCTCCACACTGCCACACGCGGAACGAGATCTCTGTAATACATATAGGTGGCGTGCATGCACACACACACCAATAATAAATTTAAAAAACACACACAGACAAACACATACATAAACATGCATCCACACACATAAACAAGCACATGCAAACACATAAATCAGATCCTGCACCAAAACTATGAGTGGAAACAACAAACTCTGCATTCTAGCTTTATTAGTAAATCCTACAAGACAATTCTGCCAAAAACTGTTGAGTCCAGAAAAACTGCGAATAATTACATATTTAGGTATGTGTACCACAGTGTTTCTGCATTATTTTTGTGCCTCATCTTAAACCATCATAAGGGGCAAATGTATATGCTTTACAATGGACAACATGCATTTATGGAGAGGTTTTGGATAGGTCTTTGGACCCCTAGATATCAAAGACCACTATACTAACGAAAATATTCCAACTGACTTGATGCAAAAGTGAGTTTTGAGAGTCAAAACTGTTTATTTGTAGTGAAATATATGATTTACTGCAATGCACAATTTACACTGCTTACTTTTTGCTTCATTGATCTTTAGTAGTTCCACATATCACCCTCAGATTTTGCACACTTGTGGTCAAGGAGTTTACAACATACATAGTTTTACTTGTCATATATAAAAATGTTCTGAGTATTTCATTTCAAACTGAATAAAAAATTTATTTTTGCATTTTTTGCCAAGATAATTGCATTAGTGGCATTTTATTTCTACCTAAATTATGAATATAATCTATGTTATATTGTAAATGGTACAAATGTCTTGCTTCATTTAAGTAATTTTCCTAGTCTGTGTCATGATCACACCTGGAGTTATAAAGCCTTAAACAGAACACCCCATAAATTGGTGAGCATTGCCCAGGTTTGGCATCTGTGCAAAGGGTTTAAGGTCAATTATGGTCTGAATCCCATGGAAAAATATTCAGTTGCTGATTAAATTGGCCCTACGTACACCACCTACACTACCTCCAAAATCAGCTGGTTACTTACTATAATAATACCATGTAATATCCAACTGAGAAACAAATTACAATTAATTGTTTCTGGGGGGGGGGGGGGGGGGGGGACTCAATATATGCTTCAAAAAAACATTTAGATATCTACCCCTGCCACACAAGTTAATGGGCCTTGCAAGATTTATTTAAAATTTAAAATCCCAAATGGTTTCCTCAGGTATTTTACCCTTGAACCACCCCAGGGTACCCTGCTAGCATTTCTGAATGCTCTGAATGCTGCACATCTCATTTACCACAGCAAAACAACGGATCCAGTATAGTTCTTCTGATGGTTTCTGGCTCTGTGTATTTCCCTCTGCTTACCTAGATTCTCACCACCCCAGACGTCCATCATCATGTCATACTTCCCCAGTTCTTCAAAGTAGTCCTTATCCATCACAAACAGGCCACCTGCTATCATTGGAGTCCTGCAGATGTTGAAAGGCAAAGGTGGCAAATGTGGCAGCTAATTGGTTTGAGGAAGATCAGTGCAACAGGCATAAAATGTAACGTTGGCAGAGCTGCTTTAAAGTCATCTCTTAATGAACGGAAACTTGATGCGATTTTAATGAGGAAAGCATATCACTCATACAAAGGAACTCTGGTAAAGCCAGGAAGATGTCTAAGAGGAGAAATTCCAGGGTAATAGGTGACATTGAACAGTCTTCAGGGTTCATTCAATGAGTGCAAAGCAGGTGTAACTTTCATTAATGGACTGAACTGCCAAACTGACAAGACACCGCTTTAATACATTGCACCTGTCCTAAATCTCTTACCACTTAAGAATGACTTTGGAGCAAGCACAATAAACAACAAGCACAACACGAACACTATAAATCAATTAAATTTTTATCTGAACACTGAATATGAACTATTATAAGATGTGAGCAGTGGGCACTACAGAAAACGAAACAATAATGCTTGCTTGGGGCAATTAAAGCTAGGTGTTGCATAAATAAAACTGTTTAGCCACTAGCTAGTGGTTATTCAGGATGAATTCACAGCCAAGTTGTTCAAATCTTCATGTGGCACTGCAAAACATGCATAGAAGCCGAGTTAAGTGCTGATTTTTTCTTAGCGGTATGTTTCCCTGCAACGTTTTAACAGATCCCAAATTAATATTTTCAATTTAAATGCTATTTTCAGGGACATTTCAAATTACAGGGTTATTAATGAAGATATAAATAATTGTAGAATTACAGGGTTATTTAAGTAGATATCAAGAATTTTTAAATGAAAATAGTTTATTAGCGAAAAAACAGTTTTTGCTCTTTATTCCCCAGATTAAATCAAATGGACTTACTGGACTGTTCAAGGGCATATGCAATTAAATCAAACCATCTTTTTTTTGCCATTTTCTCCCATTTTCTCCCCAATTTAGTCGTTATACCAATTCCCCTTGTATATCACAGCCCTGGTCGATGTGCTATCCTCTGTCAGTCTGGGGAGGGTGCAGACTACCACATGCCTCCTCCGATACATGTGGAGTCACCAGGCGCTTCTTTTCACCTGACAGCGAGGAGTTTGACTGGGAAAGCGTAACACGCGCGGAGGTTCACGCTATCTCCCCCAGATCCCCTCCCTGCTGAACAGGTGCCCCGACTAAGCAGTAGGAGTCGCTAATGCAACGATCAGGACTCATACCCTCACCGGCTTCCCACCCGCGAACACAGCCAATTGTGTTCGTAGGAACGTCTGACCAGGTGGTAGGCGAGTGCTTATACCTCTACACTACACAGACGGCCCTAATCAAACCATCTAGATTAAGGCAGTCCAATGAAGTCTACTTTTATCACCGTATTGAATGTACATAAATGTGAAAAAACTGAAATGTGGATGTGCATTGTCCCTGCTAAATATATTTCATAAATGAAGTTACTTCACCCAAATTAAAACGAATAAAATATAAGTAGAGTGATGGCGTAGAAAACAGCTTTGCTGACATTTGCCGTTTGTGAGTTTCTAGCGATCACAGTGACATAGGCCATGTCGTGACGTACAGCTAGCAATCTGTCACTTCCATTTAAGTAAATTCTAGGGAAGGTGATTTTCAATTATTTCACAGATTGAGGGATTGCATAATATACTCGATTCCAAATCGAATCCTAGCATGGGAAATAATCTATTTTCAGAATGCATCTTTGTTGGGTGGCACCACTGGTTGTATAGAAAATGCATGAAAGTATAACAATGTTTTTGCATTATAGTAAAGTCTAAATGCTTCGTTTATTGTGTCAATAAACACAGTCAGTGTCAGGTAATCGCAGATCACCTGAATGTCAGTGGAGTAGACCACCCTTTTGATTCATATAGGTGAGCAGTTGGGTACAAGGATCTGCAATCGATGGCACCCAAAACGCTGGGAAATCCAACTTAGCATCAGGCATTCTTGCTTAGTTCTGAACTGGCAATCAGGTGATGAAGGAAAAACAATTTTTCACTGGCATGTTTGACTGGACTTAAACAAACTGCATGACTAGCCGAACGGACAGTGCACCGAACTGATGGTATGCTGGAATGAACCAGAGGCCAGAAAGCCAAGGACTGCCGTTATTTTGAGCACAACTAGAAGCGCTCAGGAACCTGTTATCTTTCCCTCCATGTCACCAGCAACTATCCCGCAGACTGACTGCAGCACTGCAAGGGATTGATTTCGCTTTTTTTAGCACTCCTCATCAGTCGGGTAACAGAAGGAAAGGCAGTGCTTATATATCCGGGTTTTACAGTATAACTTCTGCACCTGTGGTGCGTAATTATGTACTCAATTTTGCCTACAAATTGAATTATAGAGAAATCCACAACGATGTATGACCCAAGAAATCACAGAGATATGACAGAGCTTTTTCTGTCTTACCAAACAGGCTAATCCTTCTGAGCGATTTGTCAAATCTACCTCAGATCGCCTTCGCAAATAGTCTCCTTAATTCACAGGAGTGTCATGCACAAATCACTTCATTATAGGCACTGTTATATTCAGCCTGATACCGATACATATGTAGATGTAACCAGCCTAATTATTCAATTGTTAAGCCTTTTATGAAGATAACTTTTTTGGAAATATTCACATGAATATTGTTCTAGGTGCATCATGGCACACACATTCATTTTAACCACAGGCACATAATTAAAATTCAAATATTGTTCAAGTTGCACTTATTGTCTCTCTTCTCATTACAGACATGTGCAAGTAAAAAAAAAAAAGTACCCCCAGGACCACAGATCAGCAGAAGAACAGAAGAACAGGGCGACATAGCTCAGGAGGTAAGAGCGGTTGTCTGGCAGTTGGAGGATTGCCGGTTCGATCCCCCACCCTGGGCGTGTCGAAGTGTCCCTGAGCAAGACAGCTAACTCCTAAATGGTCCCAACGAGCTGATTGGTACCTTGCATGGCAGCCTTTCACCGTTGGTGTGTGAATGGGTGAATGAGAGGCATCCATTGTAAAGCGCTTTATCATTTACCAAGAACAGCCATAAACTACGAATTAAATACAGGAATTACAATTATGAAAAATAAAGCAAAAGTATGCACATTTCCTGCTTGTGGGATTTATATAAAAGTCAAATTGGACAGCATATGATCCACAAAAATATCAATCAACTGCACCAGAATGGCAATCTGCTGCTGGATCTTGACTAGCACACCCCCAGCAGCGACTCTTTGGGGGTGTGCCACTCAGGCGCACAGTGAGCCAGGAAATTACCAAACGGCTCACGCACGCCAAAATCCATTTTAAAAAAATACCACTTCATCAGTGCGACTGCTCGCAACACGCCATGCACCAGCCAGAAAACAGAGCCCTAGTGCTTAAACTAAGATGGTTCTTTGCCTAATGCTTTCAATATCTCATCATACCAGATAATAATTAATAATTAAAATGTTAAGGCTTTATGTGTGTTTTATAGGCATCATGTCTCACATAAACTTTGCCAAGTATACATTTAGTTTTGGCAAATTTGGATATACAAACTGGACGTCGTTATTAGTCGTCACTGTGTAATGACTGAACCCCAAAATGAAAATGTGTTTTATAAATGTTAAAAAGTATGAACTAATTAGCCCTACAAAGATAAATTCTACAATTTAATACAAATTAACAGAGTCATTTAAGCATTATAAAAAAAGTAAGTGGAGCAGTTATTGAGAGAAGAAAGATATTATTTTGATTAGCTACATTCCCCAAAACAGTGGTGAAATAATGATAGTTATATAAATCTCCTTTTTAATCTGCAGGCATAACCTACCTTTGGAACGTGAACCATAAGAATTCTTGTTACAGATTAAAACAGAAAATGTAACATACCATTCAACAAAGTAATTTTAGTTTAAAAACACTACACTTTGTCTTGAACCAAACCGCTGTTAGAACCAGCTGGAAGTGAATATATCCGCTCTCTTCTGTCAAATAGCTCTATATTGAGTAACATCCCACGGTTCTACTGTTGGAGAGCTTAAGGAAAACAAAAGGGGAAAAAAACTTATGATCTTACTTTATGGGGGCGATGGGGTTTCCTTGGCGTGCCTTTCTCTGCTCCAGGGTCATATAGTCCCACTTGAACACCAGGTTCCAGTCAAACCCTGCAGATGGCATAATACATATATGTGTACCATTTCAGTCAGAACTAAAGGGTATGAAAGCACTTGACAAAAATAACGATCTGTTGACTTAAATGAGCAGCCAACTTTAAAACTCCTTTGGATGGATCAATTTCAGATGTGAAACGGCTTGTGTCCATTGCTGTAGACTTAAATAGCAGCCAGTTTAAAAACTGCATATGGATCAGTTTCAGATGTGTAATATCCCTGTGCAAGGTATTTGTCCTGAATTTATTCAGTAAAACAACCAGCAGCAAAAATGAATAATAACTGAAATATAAGTTAAGTTAGCTAGGATAAGGTAATCTGTGAAGAATATAATTAATTTAATGCAACGGAATGTGGTAGTCTCTACTGCTAATATCTTTTAACTCTAATAAGCCCAGTCATTTGTAGAATTCGGAATTATTTTATTAGCTTTGGGCATCACATTACATCAGTGGGTAGTGCGTTTGTCTATGGGACCTTTAGACGAGTGACAAGCTTGGGTTCAAATCCCCAATCCGACTCAGGCAAACTTCTAACTCATTACACTTTATTTGTCATTCACGATAAAGAAAGAATGACTGAATCCATTCCCGTTTCTTTCAGCTAGGACGTATAAGTGTTGTTTGCATGTATTTATGTGTATACATGTCTCTCTCGTAGCCTAAATTTATATGCATTACTATTACTGCTTACTCATAACAAACACAGTACGAAAAGAAATGATATCTGTACAAACATGCAAAGTTGCTCGCACATACAAAACATTGTCTATAAGTAATTAATTCAAACTTGCTAAATCGAGGCCTGCCATTAAAAATATTGAGATCAAAATTACGCAAAGTTACAAGAAACAATATTGGCTATCTTAGCTCACACAAATTAAAAAAGCTCTATTCCAATGCAATGCTACCCAATGTTTCCTAAATAATTTAGATTTTAAAATACATTCATGATTCCAATAATTAATCATGATCTAAAACAAAAACCTGCACCCACACCAGCCCTTTTTGAATTGAAGACTGAACACCCATTCTTTACACGGATGCAGTTTTTCTTTTTACTGCAATGATACTCAATCCTGGTGCTGAAGAGCCATAAAGCCTGCTGGTTTTAGTTTTTTCATTAAGGTCAGTGACCAACTCAGACCAATGAAACCAGGTGACCTGAATTAACTGAGTAATCAGTTGATTAGTTGCTGTGCTGTTCTGAGTTACAATGAAAGCCAGTAGACCCTACGGCTCTCTAGGACCAGGAGTGAGAGCCACTAGCTCAAAGATATGCTTTTCATAGCATTTAAACTTCCATCAATGTTCACTTTACTTCCTGACTTCCCCCATATTAGATCAATTCATTGTTTATAAACGTCTCAATACTGAATTGTATGAATAGTCACTACACCGTGCGGTTGGGAGTGCCTATGGAGAACCCTTAAGGATAATCATTTAAATACAAGTTTAAATCCCTGAAGGTCACATGGTGTAGACAAACGGGTGGCCCTAATTGGGATGGTATTACGGCTTTGTGGGGCATACTACATACCTATAGAGCACCAAGAGTTTGACACTTTTCAGGGATTTCTACAGAAATAACTGCAATGACCACAGACTCACAGCCCTTAAGCACAGTAACTTCTGTACCTTCTGACCTCTGATGTAGACACATAGAATTCAGATACAACTTCACACATCCACACAATGAAGCCCCAAACTTGGGTTATTTTGCTTTTTCTCCTTTTTCCTGCTGATTTCATTATCACATAATGCTCCAGTCCCACAATCAATAATTCTTCCCACAGGGCATTTAGCTACATCCACCAATTACATCATCCAATCAAAGTACTCTGATGGAAGTAGCCAACTGCAGGATACTCGGATACACAGGCAAAATGTACATATCAGGAAGTGCACATGTGATGCTATTTCAGCGAATGGAACATGCTTTTAAAATTAAATTGTTGTGGTTACTGTCATGACCGCATTCTCTTCAGATGGTAATGTAAGGTAAAACTTTGACTGCCCGTGGATCTCTGCCTGCATTCAAGTGGAGTTGTAGAGATCAGAAAGCTGTAAACACAGCTGAAAGGACAACTGCTCCACAATCAAGAGATTGCCGTGGGACAGTCTCGCGACCTTTTTACCCCACCAACACGTGTGACCTGCAGGAACAAGGATAAACAGATGACCAGGACAGTGTCTGTTTGCATGTCGTAAAAAGTACCCACAGTCACTGTTAAGTCAGACAGGAACCTGGTTGACCTTTACCCACATTATGGACTGATGAAAGCATTATATGTATGTGCATGTGAATAACTGGGAATGGTATGATACATGTGGTGGACTGTGAATAATATCATCTGAAATACTGGGGATAATGTATGTTGTAGTGACATGCACACTGAGCTGCTATAAGATGGTATAGGGAGGTTTATCCCAAGTATGTATTGCCTACATAAGTGTTGGGATTGTAGAAAGACCACCACCTTGGGACTCCATAGAAACGTATCTCAGACAGATAAAAGCATACAGTCACTTTCCATCATACAAAATATCTCATTACTGTCACTAGATTTTTAATGGTTCCCTTGTGTCCATAGGGGAGAGGGAGTATACTTCCTATAGGAGAATAGTAGAGGGGGAGACTCTTGGTGGTGTGGAGGGTGAAACAATTTAGGAAATATAAGGTAGCACTGCTTTGGTATAGAACTTCATTTGTGAGAGCAAAGATAGCCAATCATGTTTGTTGTAACTTCATTGCCTCCTTTCGATATCAATACATTGCACAGCAGGCCTAGATTGTGATCTCAGGTGATGTCTCAAATTCATCAATTTTACCCTGGGAGCTTAAGATGTGGGCCCAGGAGCACAGGTGCACCTGAGAGTCACCAAGTTAGAATGTTAGTTACAAACTGAAACAGTGCACTTTTCCGCATACTGTATTTGAAATAAAACATTTGAAAGCTCTTCTATTACTCACCTATGGCACTCACTATGATGCGAGTATCACACATAATCTTTGAAGAAGAAAGGTATTTCTTTTTTTAGAAACACTTTAACATTTTTTTAGAAACACTTTATAACATTTACCATAATCTGGATACCATTTACCATAATCTCAGGAGGTAAGAGCGGTTGTCTGACATTCGGAGGGTTGCCGGTTCTATCCCCCACCCTGGGCATGTCAAAGTGTCCCTGAGCAAGACACCTAACCCATAATTGCTCCCAACAAGCTGATTGGTACCTTGCATAGCAGCCTTTCACCGTTGGTGTGTGAGTGTGTGTGTGTGTGAATGGGTGAATGAGAGGCATCAATTGTAAAGCGCTTTGGATAAAAAGTGATATATATGTGCAGTCCATTTACCATTTACTTACAGTACAAATGATCAAATTAAAAGCATTAACAATCACAGTGCAGTTCAAAGACATTGGCATCAGGATTAATATTAAAACATGTTTAGCTTCACACAGAATAAAAAACAATTCACCACCAGCAAGAGAGAATTCTGTAGAACAAATAAAGATGTCTGACAGGGTTTAGGGCCCACCAACAGACATAGCAGAACATCATTTTCAATACCTTCCATCAGCCTTGGCCTCTTTTAAAATCCTACGGACAGAATAAACAAACTGAGACATGGTTCCAATGTTACCTAAGTGGGTCCGAGTTCTCCCTGCGCAGGGATTTCTCCCATCAGCAAAGTTCTCCTTGTTCTCACCCCCTGTACTTTCCCTCAGCGCCACAGGGGGGCAAATCACCCCTGTATCACCAGCTGACTCCAGCACACTGCACCTCAAGGGCCATTCAGATGGCAGCTGAATTTTATCTTGCTCACTTCTTATTTCAGATCAGGCACTCACCCTGAGGAGATAAAGTGGGCCAGATACCCTGTAGGATAATTTAACGTCCCTTTTCTGGTTGCTAGAGCAACACACAGGACCCAGACAAACTACTAGTGTGAAAACCTCAATGTCTTAGGAAGACCTGGTAGTCCCAATTGGACACCGATAACACTATGCAAATTTAATTTCATTAAAAAGCTATAAAGTTTACAACTGTACCACTGTGGAATTTGAAATGCTGCACTACTTTTTACCCTCCATTTTGTGGAAATCAAACATTTCAGCTATTCCAGCTACTCAAAACAGATTGAGTAGCTCAAGCGTGTGAAGGATTTTGAAGGGCACTGTACTGTAACATGTTCTCAGGAGTGCATTAGCTCTTTTGCATTTTCCTCAATTTACCCTCACCTGGCTCCCCAACAACAACAAAAAAATCGATATTTTTTGGGCAGAGTGAGATTTGGTTCGTTACACTTTGAGATCCGCTCCCAACAGCTCTGCAGATCTAAGAAGATATTACTGTTCCATTTGGCACAGACTCACCTCCCTTGAGATCTGCAGAAGCCCCAACGTACTGGAAGTTATCCATGTTGATAACGTCGATAATGGGTGAGACGACGCGCGTCTTATCCTGTGGAGAAGAGCGACGAGTTAGCATGAGAGGAGGACAAACTTTCCTGAGAATAAATAACGGACGCTCAGAAAGAAAAACAAAGCAGACAATGATGTGCTTGTTTAATTGTCCTTTGAATGGTGTTGCTGCTGAGATAATGCGAAGTCCGATTGCTAAGTTTCCTACTTCACAAGGGATTCTTCACAACTCTACCTAAAAGTAAACCTACTGTAAAGCTCTTTCACAGCTTTAAACAACCAGGCCACACTTCAGTTGTTCTTTTATTGCACTTAACTGCTGGTATAATGACAGCACTGAATCTGTATGAAATCAGATGAACTTCAGCATGAGTTATTACCAAAAAAGGTCATATTGGCTAAAGCTGGATGGATTTTAGATTTGTGATGTTTCCAGAGTTTGTGATGTATGCTACATAAAGTATTGTATTTGTATTTAGTTTTCATGATCTTCCTGTCACAGCAAAGTACACTATAAGACCAAAAGTATCTGGACACCCCTTGGTCTGGGGCTGTCTTCCATGGTTTTGGCTAGGCTCCTCAGTTCCAGTGAAGGCAAATCTTAATGATACAGCACGCAATTACATTTACAGTTTTAGCATGTTTCATAATGATAATGCCCCCAGGCACACAGCAAGGTCCAAATAGAAATGGTTTTGTCGGGAACAATGTTGAAGAACTTGAATGGCCTGCACAGAGCCCTGACCTTAACCCCATCCAACATCTTTGGGATCAATTGGAAAACCTACTGCGAGCCAGGCCTATTCGCCCAATCAATTCCCAACCTCACTAATGCTCTTCTGGCTGAATGGAAGTAAATCCCTGAAGCAATGCTCCAACATCTAGCATAAAGCCTTGCCAGAAGAGTGAAGGTTGTTATAGTAGCAAAGGTGGACCAGCTCCATATTAATGCCCATAGTTTTGGATGACATGTTGGATGTCAGGTGTCCACATACTTTTGGCAATGCAGTGTAATTCAGTGTTTTTATGACAAATGCTTTTAAAAACCTGAAAAAACATTGATTAATAATATTGATTAATAAACTGTCACTATCATTGCTAGATGGTCTACTGCTTAGACACTCAATATGTAATTTGACAAACGTGGGAAGAAGTGCATTGTGGGAAGTCTCTGACCTCAGCCACTCTCTCCAGCAGGGGCTCCAGCCAGTGCTCATTGCACTCGCAGTGGCTGTCCAGGAAAGTCAAGACCTTAGCCGTGGCGGCGTCTGCTCCTCGTACCCGAGACCTCATCAAACCTGGGGATCGGAGAAAAGTACCACTCAAGGAAGCACACTGACCACATGTGACTAGTGACAAGTGAATGGCGGATGAATTTACAGAAACTGGACTTCCCACTTACGATACGTATATAACACAGTATTCCATTATCATAGACAATATGGAACATAAGTTACATATATTGGGAAAAATATTATCTACATCTTTTTGAGGTGGGCTTAATTTGTGTTTTTAAATCAAATAATGCATTTTAATGTCGGCAGTGTGAAGCTTCCCAGGTATAAGAATTTTTCTGGCTTTAACATGCATGTCTGAACCAATGCTTTTGTAGTAAATTACAAAGCTTAGAGAAGTAAACACATAGATGTCACAGCAGCCACCCTTAAAGGGTTTGACAAAACGGAAGCATGTCATTTCAGTGTAAATAACATCAACCTACTTCTCAAAAACATAGTTGTCTCATGAGTTGAAATAAGCCACACACTGAGGAGATATGTTGACAATGTTCTTGCATAAGTTCATCCGCGGTAGTATTTTAAAGGGAAACATTTCTTATATTTAGACAACTGGTTCTTGTCACTGAAGAATTTGGATTTTTAGCATCCTACAGTATTCAATCAAAATTATTTTAGACTTATTATTTTATCTCATGTACCACTGCGGGATGCAAGACCGCAAATAAGTGAACTGATCAATTAATTTCATTCATGTCACCGTACATACTGTATTTTATAAAAAAGAAAACATGAAAACTCACTCAAATTACTTGTACCACTCACTTTTACTTGTATTACTTGTAACACAGAAGCTGTGCAAAATACCATGAGCCCACAGTACTCAGTTTGCTTCAATATGTAATAACAGTGCACAGGAAAAGTGCTACAGCTTTGCTGTCAAGCAGCAGGTCCACCCACCTTCTCGTCTGTCATTACGAAAGACTCGTACTTTCTCTATTCTGCCCAGCAAGGACCCATCTTCCGCTGCAGAAACGAAACAATGAGTGTTGCTCAACAGACAAATGAAGGTTATTATCAGCTAGCAGGTGTCACATTTTAGCTTCCTTCACAAATCCCCCTAGTTTCCACCATGTTCAAAGCATACTTAAAGCAGGTATGTCTCAAAAGGCAAAAAATCTGTCCTTATTCACAGAGCTAAACAGCTAAGCGCAAACATGCCAGGTAAATCTGACAGATGCAGCCTGTTTGTTTAAAAGAGTGTAGGAGGGAGACTTTCACCCATAATCCAAGGCTGCTCAGGGCTAAGGACTGCGGCCAGAAAAAGACATGGCTGCCAGTTGACAGAAAAGAGACTTGTCAAATGTCACAGGGCTAATGGTACCACTTACGGTTGTCGCTGTAATCGTCCACCAATATAATTTCTTTGACAAGGTGGGGAGGGCTCTTCTTGAGAACGCTAGAAAGAAATGTAGGGTGAGACACGGATGGATTGTTGAATCACAGTCACACTTGACTTTAATGTGCAAACATATGGATCACAATTTCAGCAGCACTTCACTCTAAAGTGATAAAATACTGGCACATGGTTTAAGATATCATTTGGTAAGCACATCACGTTATAGATATAACTTGCAATAAGGGACAAATAAGGCAATCACAACTTTTGCAGAAGTGATAATAGAAAACATTTTACAACTATCTGAGTGTATTCCATATATGCAACAGATAAGAAGGGACAAAAATACTTGGGCCTACACAATATTGTACGAATGCAAGAATGAGTCATTATTTTGCAGCACTTCAACAAGAACCACAGCCATCAACGGCTCGTTATTACCATATCGTGCACATCAATGGTTGATTATTACCACAGTTAAAGTACAATGGCATGGTATATTAGGGACACTGTTTATAAGAGTATAAATGATCAAAAAATACTTCCTATAACTACAGAACATGTTAGCTTAGCGTTTTCACAATTTACTGATTAAATGCATTCAGATTTGCTTATCACTGCTTCAGGCTCAGCTAACCAACTAAACCGAATCCTATGACATGTAATGTTTGTGACTGAAACTAATCCGAAACGAGTGCAGTGGGAAACGGATAACTGGCACTCATCGACAGATGGGCCTTACCTGATGATGGTGCGCAGGAGGGCCGACCGAGCTTCATTGTGGAAGGTGATAACCACGCTGGAGGCCGGCAAGTCAGTCTGCCACAGCTTGTGCCGACAGCTGAAATAGATAAGAGGAGGAATGCACGCTAATTAACTTCCATAGATGAGATGCCCTGTAACAGAGGCAACCGATAAAGCTTTCAATAAAGTAAATAAACAAGCGATGGATCAGTCGATTGACAAAAGCTGCCCCCTTTAAAGACCTGAACACGTTATCCATTATGCTACTGATTTTGCCAAAAACATTTCTATCTGAAAACCCAGTTCCATGTGGAAATTAGTACAGACCAAGAATAAAAAATCTTGACTGCTAGAATTGAATTCATTAGAATGTTTTAGCAAAGTACACATTTCCCTACATTAAACATAAATCCTTAATGCATTAAGCACAAGGTGTGCATGGCATATGAACTATAAAAATAAGAAGTTCCGTGGCCATAATGGAAGAGGAGTTGCTGGCTTACAAGTTGCCACAATCAGGACCAAAGAGAAAGCACACACCACCGAAGTCTTACTGACGCGGCACAAGTAAAATCCCCCTAGGGAAGAGATTAAGCTGAGCCGCGGAGCACAGGGGAGATCTGATTGACAGCCAGTTGAATTTACTTAATACAAATCTTAGCAAAGACCCCTGGAAGGTTAGAAACTGACAGGGATGGACTAGTCTAGCACTTAGGGGAGCCTTGTACAGAAGGGCAAGCAGTGGGAGTCCATGTGTCAATGGCATTGATTGCACAGCCACTCCTCAGCCAGTGTGAATCAGTGTGGTAGCACGTGCAGAGTTCTTGATAGAGAGGAACCTGCCGGCCAGTGCTGCTTCCAGGTGAGGCTTCTATTTCTGGGGCTCCATTTTCCCAAGCTAACTCCCGAGCAACATCACCTCCCTCGCTGCAGCTGCCTTTCCACAGATGCTGTTTCGGTGAGCAAGATGTGCTGTCGCATTACGCATCCCGATTATGGTGAATAGGCTGTCAGTGAGCGATCGAGTGGAGACTGAGGCAGACTGTTTGCAGTCTCGCCGAGCCTCTTCTCCCCGGAGCAGCAATACACTTTTCAGAACTTGCAAAAACTCAAGCACTGCACAGTTGTGAATTTTTTTTTAATGAAAATTAAGATCTATAAGGAAAACTATTCAAGAGAGAATGTTTGTTGAACATAAAAATCTATTTTACTGGTGTATATTCATATACAGTCCGTTATGCTGCGGGGGGTGGGGGGGGGGGGGGCCTTCTGCCTAACAGACAGGTACGCTTGATTTGACATGAAATGAGGCCAATCTGCTGCTGTTGAGAACTTTGTTACATTAGGAGTGCCTATTCATTCATTGTATAGTCATGTAAATGTCCAAAATTATATGATAGAAACACGATAACTTACATTTTATATGTAGATCCAATTCAGGCAGGGAATTTCGCTTTAAGTATCCGACGGATAATGGTGTGAATCTAAAAGCTGGGGTTTGTCCAGATATGATATTGGTGTAATGATTTTAATTTCATGCCAATACATGCTTCAATACAATCTGGCTTATATTTTTACGTGATAGTAAAAAACTCAATACAGAAATCCAAAAAGCCAATACAGCTAGAATCAAGTAGCTACAATTGTAACTACTTCATTTTACAAACAGAAACTAAACACATGGTACTGGAAAACGTAGGCTAGTTAAGGTAGTAGCTCTGCCCAACACTAGATATAAAACTCTACTACACACACAGAGACACACAAGAATGTTGGCTAGTGGTTATACGCAGTATTATTAACTAGACTCAAAAAATAAATGGTTGGATTTACTAAATAAATAAAATCGTTGAATTTGCTTAAGAAAATTATAGACATGCTGCATGCAATTAAGTATATGTGACTTCTTCAACTTAATTAGTTTGTCCTACCATTCTTAATAACATTGCGTGCAGCCACTACCACCCCACAACCACCACCCCACCAATCCCTAATATGTGAATGTTTCCCTCCTTTTCAGCTGTTGACCAATAACACTGTAACCATCTCCGAAACTTCTCTGATTCCCAAAGGTCTGGGAATTAGTTTTTTGTTAAAATTAGGAGACTGAACATTTTGATGACTTTCTTCACTAACTGAACTGTTCTCTTTTGGTTTTTTTGAAGCTGTTTGCTTCATTTTTTCTCTGTAACAAAAATGACATACAGTGGCATAACTATGTGGTATAACCACACCATATCGCTATACAGGGAGAAGCACAATCTGCATAATTCTTATTCATACTAATGCGATTGGTCTTGGTGAGTTCTGCTCTGCTGGAAAAGTGCATTTACTTTTCCACTGTTTTCATGTTCCACTGGCGACGACTCAAATTATTCCACGCACACTCTGTGAAGCCCTCTGCGGCAATTCCATTCTTAAGAGCTTTTTATGAAATAAAATTTGATTGGATTCTTGATCTGTGTGTCCCTCTGCGGTTCCTCCCAGATGGACACAGCAGAGCAGCTGTTTTTCATTACTGAGGATGCTCACATTCCACTGACTGTGGGCCTTTCATCACAAACAAGGTGGAAATATGCCAGGGCTAGGAGAAAATGTTGAGGATGTGGCCTTCTGGGCTGTCAACCTGAATTTCAGCAGTTATCCTCCGAGTGCCCCAGCATGCTTTCTGACTTCAGCGATTCTTTGGCAATCGGCACACACATGACTAATTACACAACTAGGGCTCAGAGAACTAATTAAGGCTTTTAATGACATTCTTGTAGTTTGAGAATCAGGAAGACAGAATTCAGGAAACCTACAATAAAGGTGATGGATGCATATTTAACTTTAATTTAACTAGCACAATAGACTCACGGCCCAGACATAAGAATAAATTGACCATATATTAAAACGTTAAACTAAGCAACAGAAAAGCACACAAGATATTATGAACCTGATCCATTGGAAAAGAAAATATGATTCAATCATTACATTACATTACATTACAGGCATTTGGCAGATGCTCTTATCCAGAGCGACGTACAACAAAGTGTATAACCATAACCAGGAACAAGTATGACGAAAACCCTAGAGAGAAGTACCGGACCAAGTGCAGGGAACAACTGCATAGGTCAACTTGGACCCTGAAGGTTTAAACTGTTTAACACTAACACAAACGAGAACAGCAACAACGCAGTCTATGCAAAAATACAAGCAGTTGTTAAGACAGGTGCATTAACTAAGTCACCTACAAAACAGCTACCTAGTTACAACCCTAAGCTTACAGTCATTTACAGGGAGGTAGGGAGGGATGGGGAGAGGTGCAGCCTGAAGAGGTGAGTCTTCAGTTGTCGCTTGAAGTGGGTCAGTGTCTCAGCTGTTCTGACCTCCACGAGGAGGTCATTCCACCATTGTGGGGCCAGAACAGACAGGAGACGTGTTCGGGAAGCGTAGGTGCGAAGAGGGGGAGGTGCCAGGCGTCCTGAGGTAGCAGAACGGAGGGATCTGGCTGGCATGTAGGGTTTGAATATCTTGTGGAGGTATGCTGGGGCTGATCCCTTGACTGCCTGGTATGCTAGGACCAATGTTTTAAATTTGTTGCGAAAAAAGCCAAAATTCCTGATGGCTGTCAGGGTTTTTCAAGTTTGTAGTCTGCATGTAGAACACCTCTCTCAGTCTGGAATGTCAAAATGTGATTCTTTTCCAGACTTTGACAAGGACTGTCACTGAATATAAAAATGATGAACTGCACATTAAAGAAAATGTCAAATGTCTCAAATGTCTTTGGATCAATGGAATATAGCTGAAAAAGTATTTCCCGGTTATACATTGAAATAGAAGCTACTTGCCAGTCTCTGAAAGAAGAGACGGTAAACTATCTGACAATAATGATTAAATTTAGAGCACTGAATTATTTCATTTAAATATGTGACATTTGCAGGTGTTTTTAATGTATTTATGTGCCTCTGCTGCAAACAGCTTCTTTTGCCTTAGAATATTTTTTAACAATATAGAGTAGACTGTCCAATTTAAATCTATATTTCAGCTTTCCTCAAAAAAAAAAAAACTATTTTATGCATTCTTGTTTAACAGTTGAATTTATTGCTGCTTTGTCTAATAAGCAACAGTAAGTTGTCATTTTTCTCATGTGCCAGAATATATGGCAACTGAACGATTACTGATTTAAAACAGAGGCTCCATCAAGTCTTTCTGTCAGAGGACTGAAGTACATGTGCAATAACCCATAATTTTCTTTTAGGCACTGAGATATGTAAAGAAGTCCATTACAGACGCTGTGAGTTAGAGGGATGAGGGTAAGAACCCATTTGCTTCATGAACACACAAACACATGGTCAGTCGAGTGTCCCTGTTCCACTGAACACTCATTGTCATGAAACGCTCTTGCCTATGACTCAAGCTAAACGTGTGTCAATACCTAACAACACTGTAATTGTTTTGGCAAAACACAACGTATTCACGTGTGCATCAGTGGTTAAATTGGTAGTGTGGCATAATGGTTAGGGAACTGGGCTTACAACTCCAAGTTGGTTGGTTCAATTCCCAGGTGGGGAAGTGGTATGTCCCCTTGAGGAAGATACTTAACCTGCATGTGTATGAATGGATTGTATCGTAAAAGAATGTAATCTGTGCTAGTCACTCTAGATAAGAGTGTCTGCTAAATGGCTCCAATGCAATGCATGTTATTAATCAACATCATGAATAGGATTTCAAGATGGTGAAGGTGATAACCTTGTTGCAGGAGCAAGGAAATCACCTTTTGTTTGAAAATGATATTACAGTGACAATACTGTGGCACAGCTGGAAAAACTCCAGAGAAACATAGCACTGCCCAGCCGATGTACGTTTCAGAGGGTGGAATTCAGTTTTCACTACTGCTGGAGTTTGTGACCGGGATGGCACATGGGCTAATATGACTGGGCATTCTATATTCAGAGGAGAGGGAACTGGAGGGAGCTAAAAATATCATATTTTGTTAAATTTTCTGAACAAATCACTTTTGCATCTCAGTTATAATTCCAATGTATGTTGGTATAAACAACTTTGTTACAGTACATAATATCACTTTCTTGAATATCCACATGACCTCAGAAGGTTAGTTAAAAAAGATAATGAGACTTTTATTTCAAATTATCTAAAATAGTATGATAAATGGGAACTGACTTTGCTTTTTTTAGTTAAATTAAAGAGAATTAGCCAAATGCACTTGTATGTGAGTTTACCAGGAAACTGTGTAACATACGTGAAACAAACCACAGAAGCCCACAATGATCTGCCAAACATGTCTGATTTGCAGGAGACTCTGCTCAGTCTCATTAAGCTGCATGGCAAACACCCAAAGGCGACATTTCATTAAGATTCGTTGACTTATGCCAGTTAAGGTAAAATAAATAAATAAATAAATGCATAGACCATGTGTCCCCCATGAGAGAAACACTTGGGGGGAAAAAGTATTGTTTAAACAGCAAGAGATCTCATGGACTTAAAGCAACAAGGATCAGCAAGAAAAGAGCAAACAAGGAATTTGGCCCCTAAATGGGTGCTGATCAGGCCCAGCCGACTGACTGGGAGTGGGGGGTGGTTCCTTCAGTGCTCACACTCCAAAATTAAAACCTTAAATTTGACATAAATGCAATAGAGTTTCAGCATTAAACTCAGGGTGTAAACATAAACTACATATGTTTCTGAAAGGTCATCCGAAATGCTTTGGAGTTAAAAATATACAAGTGCAATTAATGTAAGAAAAGTTTAATCACATATAACATTCTTGGCCTGCATCAGATAAACAACAAATAATTGGCTGTATGGCCCTGACAGTGCTCAGTTCTCAGTACCAACTCAGAGGTAAATTATTAGCACATAGACAGCAATACCCATGAAGGACAGTAAAGACTGGTGTAAATTGATAGCAATTCATTTTTTGCCATTTACAGCCTCAGACAACTTAGTTTACATTGCACAAACTGTATTATCTGTTTATAAAGCAGCATATCTGCTGAGGCACTTATGTTTGAGTAGCTTACCCAGCAGATATGAGCAACATTGTCCAAACCCAGTATCCAAACACACAATATTGTGGCTCCCACAGCCATTTCACATTGTGATACAGAGATGACCCAAGGGCCACAGAGACAGAGGGCCAACAGTGGCTTAACAGTTAACCTCCCTTCATATCTCACCAACTCTAAAACATGTACTTCTTGATTGGGGAAAAACTACTGATACACAGAGCTGTTCAGCTATTTTGGTTTTTAGAACTAATCCTTTTTCCAGGATGCCATCCAACTACACCAAGTCATCTGTCATAACAGGCTTCACTGCTTTTCAGATTCTTAAAAGTCGGTGTATTAAAGCTGTAATTTGAGTCTAATCAATGGATGTACATCCTTGGCTACTGGATCAGAACACTGACACTGACAGGACATGAGCAGTTGGTATATCAATGCTCTTCTCGCTTCACGGTTAGCATGATTTCCAGGAAGAAGATGGTGTTTTAATGACAATGCAGAAAATTTTGGTCAGATAATTTAAAAATAAATGCATTCATGTAATGCATTTTTTGTCTCAGAAGGACAAACAGACTGAGTAAAATTTTTTTGGAGAGTACAGCTCCTAATGGAACACATGGTTATCAGGACTCACATGAATCATGGGGCTGGAACTGAGGTACGTCCATAGGAAAAGAAGGTGAAAGATAAGGCATTCACTTAGATTTCTAAGCTTGGGAAACAAATCAATAAAAATCAATTGTAAAGATAGGAGATGGTAGATACCTATGGATGCACACCACATAGACACCTAATTAGGAGCCCACTTATGCGGCACATTCCTGCATTCGTGATTGGCCTTTGGCTGCCCACAGGCTTGATTGAGATTATTTCAAGTTATATTTCCTGTAGGGAGAGTACAAATCATTTTCAGGTGAGTAGAAAGCCAAGCGAAAGGTCAATTTCAAATTGGCAGCAGCTACCTGACACCACAATTCCCCTGCTCCATCATGCCATTATTTGGCTGTCAATTCATGGCAGTAATTAGCTCACAGCTGAAATAGCATTTAAAGGCCTTACAGGTACAGTACATTACAAACTCCTACATGTATTGAAATAAATGCATGCAGCTCTTACACTGGCATATTAACTGCATTCGATTGTGCCTGCATTCAAGAGCAAAGATCAATCACTTCCCAGCAGAAAAATCAATTATATGTAACCAGAGATGTGTGATTCAGAAAGGGAACCTGAAATTCACTTGGCTTTTGCAGCTGCACTGCACCAGAACAGTCCCACAGCACACAATTGTCTTCACCGGCATCTATTTCAGGTGGGCAATCGCAACGGTCTCCAACGCTTTCCCTGTCTAATGTTATTTTTTGACAAAACATTAGACAGGTAAAGATGCGTGATCTAAGAGACTTTGACTGTGGTATGACTGTTAATGCCAAACATGGTTCCAGCATCTTAGAAACTGGCCACCAGGGATTTTGAAGCACTAGTCTAAAGTTTACAGAAAATGGTACGATATTTTAAAAAAATGAGTAGCAGCTGTTAATCAGAGAGATCAGAGGAGAATTGGCAGCCTTGTTCAAGCTAACAATAACACTCAATAACAGTTGTTTACAACAGTAGTGTGCAGAAGGGGATCTCCAATGCGTCGAACCTTGCAGCAGATGGGCTACAGCAGCAGAAGACCATGTTGGCTTCCTGCCAGCCAAGAACAGGAAGATGAGGGTACAGTGGTTACATGATCACCAAAAACCAAAAGCATGCCTGACCTGAGGAATCCCTTTTTCCTTCTGCAGATGGCAGAATCAGAATTTAGCATAAGCAGCATAGATCCATCCAGCCTTGTGTCAAAAGTGAAGGCTGCTGGGGGGGTGGTGTAATGGTGTGGGGAATGTTTTCTTGGCACACACTAGGCCTCGTAATACCCACTGAGCAACACTTGAATGCCACAGCATAGCTGCGCATTGTTGCTGACCATGTGCATCCCTTTATGGCCACTGTCAACCTATTTTTAAATGGATACTTTCAGCAGGATAATGGGCCCTGTCACAAAGCACGCATCATCCAAAAGCTGGTTCCACAAACATAACAGTGACTTCAGTTTACTCCAATGGACTGCACAGGCCCCAGATCTCAATCCAGCAGAGTACCTTTGGGATACGGTAGAATAGGAGGTCCACAATATAAATATATGGCTGAGAAATCAGCAGTACCAGCAGGATGCTATCAAATCAGCATGGACCAAAATCCGTAAGGAATGTTTCTAGCACCTTGTTGAATCCATGCTGCAAAGAATTCAAGCTGTTCTGGAGGCCTACTCGGTACTAGATGAGTGTACCCAATGAAGTGGCCACTGAGTGTATGCACACTTTCTGTAGCCTATATGCACCAAAACAATGTAACGGTTTTCCATAAAAAACTGTTTTAAATAATCATTTTTTCCAGTTCATTTCATTTTGCTAGTACTTTTAATGTATTTTCATTTTTATTCCACTGTTATAAAAATATCACTTAATATTATGATATCTTGGGCAGTGTAGTTTCTATTCTGGCTGGCAGTCATAGGTCATAGTTCTTCAGAAACGGGAGGTTCAGGGAGCATAATTTAGGCTATATAATATCAAAAATGCATCGTGCACCAGCAATGAGGCAAACATGGTCAACCTGCACAAAACGCACATGAAGGGTCTTCGACTTCATGTCTGTGCAAGATTAACTAGCGGACTACAGGGGGGAAAGAAGCAGCGGCTGACATCACACATTTTGGAAGAAAGAGCATGCTTGGCTGCTCTCTCCCAAAATAATAGAGGAGGTTGCAGTAATGAGCATAAACACAAGCAATTGCCCATTTCATATTTGAAGAAAACATTGGTAAAATAAAAAACATACATATTAAACAGTGAAGCACTATGACAAGATGAAATGAATGGTATGAATGAATGAATGGATAGTAGCCTTAACCAAGGCTGAATTTACTGAAAATCACAGGTTGCAAAATCACAGAACCGCAATAGCAGATTCTTAACCATATTCCTTCTTTTGACTTGACATCGCACCAGTACGTGGCATGCAAATCATTTGGACCTTAGTCTGTGATGGGGTAAAGGAGGATGATCTTTGGCTATTTTGTTAATCAAAATAAGCACTCCGTCTTATCAGATTCCTGTGACATGACAAAAGGAAAATGGAAGAAAAGATTTTAAGAGTGCGCCATTGTCCAGAATTAATCTCAGTCCTCTGTCAGAGACATCCACTAATTGGAGAGGATTAAACCAGACAGGTCAGCACAAAAATAAATCAACCAATCAATGAGACTGCCTGCAATTTCAGACTGCCTAACAAGTATCAAAGGGAGAGACCGAGCTCTGAAATAGAACACCATCAGGACAAATAGGCTCCCAGTTTTACAGATATTGATGTGTCAATCTCCTAATGCCTTTACCAGTTCTATAATCAGGCAGAAGGTAAAAAAGAATAGGCACAAATGAATTACTTGCAAGCAATCTAATGCAAAATAGCCTCACATAAAAATAAATGTCATTCAATGTCTGGTAGTCCTATAACTAAGAGCCATCCAAATTGAATAAACTTTTGCTTTTGTGTATGACTGGCAGTTGAACAGTTCTTCCTTAGTGGTTTGAAGATGTAACACCAACCTAATTCATATATAAATAATTTACATCCCAAACCCATCTACGATGACTGGAGATGTCACAGTCCAGTCTGTGTTCCCACAGGTTGTACCAGACAGTAAGTGAGCATGGAAAAAGGGCCAACTCTACTCCATTGTCATGTCACTGCACTGTGCACTTAGTCCTGCCTGCCAAGAACATTCCTGAAAGGTGAATAATATCTCTACCAGCCATTTTATCTGTAGTGCCACTACCATCTTTATCTAACTGGATTTATCTAACTACATGAGAGCATGGCTTTAACAAGCTACTCTTTTTGTGATGCACGCTTGGGCCATCACGCTAAGTGAAGTAGCTTAGCTGGCATTGCTATTTTGTTCAAGCAAGAACAGCTCCAGGGTCTTAAAGACAGAAAAACTGTTAACTCCCCCTGTGCTCTCAAGGCTAAGCACTGCTGGAACGAAAACAAAGGAACACAACGCAGGATTGTCTTAGGACCAAGAACAGAGGGAAGACTGGAATCTCTACAAGGGGTAGGTATCAGTTTTGATTGGAGCCCTCCCATCTTTCCATCTATTGTTTTGTCTGCATAGACAAAACAAAAGATGGAAAAAAGCACCGCTCCCAGAACACGTCCTATGACCTGAACAAGGGAAAATGGGGGAGACTTCAGCCGAGAAGGGACGTTTCCTGCCCAGATGCTGATAAGGCCATGCTGACCGCAGGGAAATACGTACTGCAAGAGAAAAGTTCAGAGCAAAAGCTGAAGCACTTTTTTCTGTCAAGTGAAAGCAAAGTAGAGTCATGTCTGTTTTTTGTTCATTAGAAGAGGGACGAATCTGAAACCTAGTGCCCTTAAGATGCAGATATTGTCCGCACCCCACCAACCCCCTCTTATCTGTACTATCAGTTACCAGAAGTTTGTTTGTGAGTGTTTATGTGGGGGGGAGGGTGGTTATGGTTTGGGCTCTCCGAAAATTCTCTGCATTTTCAGCGGGAGGGCAATAACAAACCCAGACCTTGCAAGCAGTAATCACTAAATTATGGAACCACAGGAGAGCCAGACAGGCTTAAATGTTCCATATTTCACAGGAGTCCTTCTTTGGTTAGTCTAATACAATAGATTGTAATCCTTTACTCAGTGAGTCAGAGTACTCTAAAGTCTCAAAAGAATCTTCAGGACATACCAAATAAACATCATTGGAAAGCTTTGCGTACACTTAATGGAGTCTGCCATACTCAAGCCAACTTTGGCTGGGATTTATATGTTTGAGGTGATGCAACAAGAAACCAAATGAGAGATCAGATGGGAAGATGAAGACACACCGGGCTCAGTTATGTGAACAAATGTAGAAAAACACGGGTAACTTTGCCCTGGGATGATTTACAATTTAGTCAGCTTGTTTAGTTTCTGTGAATCACACCGGTGAAAGTTTCATTTAGTAATTTGGCACGTAGCCAGGCTTTTAGGAATTGCATTTTTTAAAACCAATGTATAAAGAGTGTATGCTTTGTTAGCGTACATTTTCATGGCCAAATAATACCACGTGCAGCCGCTTCCTGACTATGTGTGTAAGCTTGCTTAATCTTCAACTTGTGTGCAAAAACACAGAGTCTGTCAGCGAAGCAAGGCCTGTGAGCAGTCTTCATAATTTCCTCCCTGGATTAGACAGCTCTGTTTCCAGTCAGCTGGGTCATGTTTCTGGAAAATACTACTTCCACTGTTGCTTTCATTGCATTTTGCCATTTTCCATTTAACTGACTAAGCATTCCTTTAGTGTTGTTTTAATAGTTCAGAAAAAAATAACTTTTTTTTATTGCATTATGAAAACTCTATCCTGCTGTTCTTGAAGGTTGATCTGGGTGTAATGGGCACCAAATCTAATTTCAAGGCACTTGGAAAGTTTATCCATGTTAATGATGCACTGATGTCTTCAATTATACCATACGACTGGGGAAAGCACAATTTCATATGCAGCAACCAACCCTGGTCTTGGAATGAACAATATAGCTAATTTTGTGGGATCCTCAGCAGTATATATTTGCCTCCTGATTGACATCAGCTCTGATTTAAACTGATCCTAGGACTAATCAAATTGTCTTAAAAAAGGGTCGGTACAAGATGAAAGCCAGACAGACATGACAACAAAAACCAGGCCCAGAGCTGCACATTGTTGAAATTAATATTTTTGAAATGTCATTATAACGAAGGAAATTTTGCTCTACATTGCGAATCATGCAGCCCATTGTGAAACTGTATCCTCACATTACTAATCTGGGTTGATTTAAACAGAAAGGCTTTTCCAAAACAGGCTCAATTAGAGTTTTTTTCCCTCCTTTTTCCCCTCTTTACAAATTTTTAAATTTAAATTTCCCTTTGTAAAGTGCTTTGCTAATGGTGTAATATAAATTTCACTGATTGTTAGACTGGTTTTTGATCTACAGAAAGTTAATGTTAGAATGTTTTCAGTGAATACATTTGTGCATTCATAATGCTTTCTGTTTATTTTACTTCAGCTCAGCTTGCACTAGAGCCACAGAGTTCTGTCTTCCCAGCACAAGTCAGCTTCATCACTCCTCATTACCACCATGTCTCAACAGATGAAGGTTATTGAAGTGTGACTACAAATTTGCAATAAACTTGGAATTTACCTTTAATTAAAGGGCAGCACGGGTATTGCTCCTTAGCAGATGCTGTTGATATAAAATCTGAATTGGACAGAAATCTCGTTTAAAGGTGTTAATAAATTTAATAACAACTTTCTCCCTGGTTGCACTTGCTTTGCTGACGTCACTGAATTTTCTAAGCAGACACCTTGTTTGCACTTTGTTTCTCTAATACCTTTCACTTAAGGGCCCTTATTTGCTTCACATTTTATTAAATGCTTGACCACTTACATGAACAAAATTAAGCTTCTGGCAAAATATGAAATCTGTACAACAACATTTTTCCACATTTACTCCCAGTGAGTAGGGTGGGTAGGAGGGTAGAGGGGAATTTGGGGTGGAAAGTGCAATATGTAAGCTATGCATGCTTTTTACTATGGCAATTAATCCTGAAAATGTCTTCCAAATTTCTAATGACATTTTTTTTCTAAACACTTGAGAATCTACTGGCAAGTTCTGGTTTACTTGAGTAAATGGTCCAACCACTAATTATGACTGGGAAAAGCAACCGGGCAGGGAGGGGATAAACAACAAGGATAAAGAATGGAGAGTGTGGAAGTATGGTGGAACTACCTCATTCAACACCCTGTGGGCTAGTACCAAGGCTATAAAACTGATGTGTCCTCTAGCAGTAGTCAGTGAAGTGAGATGCGTATAGGTGTGACACATGAATGCTTGGATAGATTGAAGCTGTGCAGCTACATTCTATAGTAGCTGCAAGGGTTCAGTGGCACATGGAGGAGGGTGGCAAGAATATTGCACTAGTCCTGGCATGAGAATACCAGGTCTTGGACTAAGAGCTATGCACAGTAGGTAGTAAGGAAGGCGATGATTCTTTGGATGCTGTACAGAAAACCAACACACTTGACTCACTGCTTTTATATGGAGAGAGAAGGAGAGGATCTAGGGATTACCCCTAAACTTCTCGTAGCAGAAGAAGCCCAGGGGTAAATTGAGTTTAAGATGACAGTCCGAGATGTCCTTCAGATAAGCTGAGATGCAAAATGTTTGATGGAAAGAAAGAGGGGAAAAGCAAAGCAAAGTCAAATGGAATGAGAAACCGTGGGAGATGACAGACCCATTGAGCCAAGAACTAATGCTAGAGTGAAAGAAAAAAAATGGCCGCCACTAAGTTTATTTGAGCATGTTCTACTGGCTGAAAATGTTTCTGTCCTGCAATAGGCTACTACGAACACATTTTAAAATTTAAAAATTTAAAAAATATATATACAGTCAGGTCCATAAATATTTGGACATTGACAAAGTTATTGTTATTTTAGCTGTCTACCACAGTATATTGGAGTTGCAATTAAATAATGAATATGAGCTCAAAGTGCAGACCTTCAGCTTTAATTTAAAGGTATTTACATCCAAATCAGGTGAACGGTGTAGGAATTACAGCACTTTTTGTATGTGGTCCCCCCCCCTTTTTAAGGGACCAAAGGTAATTGGAAAATTGGCTGCTCAGCTGTTCCATGGCCAGGTGTGTGTTATTCCCTCATTATTTCATTTACAAGTAAGCAGATAAAAGATCTAGAATTGATTTCAAGTGTGGCATTTGCATTTGGAATCTGTTACTGTTAACTCTCAATATGAAGTCCAAAGAGCTGTCACTGTCGGTGAAGCAAGCCATCATTAGGCTGAAAAAAAAAACACAACAGAGAACATTAGGTGTGGCCAAATCAACTATTTGGTACATTCTTAAAAAGAAAGAATGCACTGGTGAGCTCAGGAACACCAAAAGGCCCAGAAGACCACGGAAAACAACTGTGGTGGATGACAGAAGAATACTTTTCCTAGTGAAGAAAAACCCCTTCACAACAGTTGGCCAGATCAAGAACATCCTCCAGGAGGTAGGCGTATCTATGTCAAAGTCAACAATCAGAAGATTTCACCAGAGTAAATAGAGGGTTTACCACAAGATGTAAACTATTGGTAAGCCTCAAAAACAGTAAGGCCAGATTAGAGTTTGCCAAAAAACATCTTAAAAAGCCTGTACATTTCTGGAACAACATCCTATGGACAGATGGTCAACTTGGTACCAGAATGATGGGAAGAGAAGGGAAGGAACTGCTCATTATCCAAAGCATACCACCTCATCTGTGAAGCATGGTGGAGGTAGTGTTATGGCGTGGGCATGTATGGCTGCCACTGGAACTGGTTCCCTTGTATTTACTGATGATGTGACTGCTGACAAAAGCATCAGGATGAATTCTGAAGTGTATAGGGCTATATTATCTGCTCAGATTCAGCCAAATGCTTCAAAACTCATTGGACGGTGCTTCACAATGCACATGGACAATGACCAGAAGCATACTGCAAAAGCAACCAAAGACTTTTTTAAGGCAAAGAAGTGGAATGTTCTGCAATGGCCAAGTCAGTCATCTGACCTGAATTCAATTGAGCATGCATTTCACTTGCTGAAGGCAAAACTGAAGGCAAAACGCCCCAAGAACAAGCAGGAACTGAAGACAGCTGCAGTAGAGGCCTGGCAGAGCATCATCCGGGAAGAAACCCAGCGTCTCGTGATGAGTATGGGTTCAAGACTTCAGGAAGTCATTGACTGCAAAGGATTTGCAACCAAGTATTAAAAATGACGATTTAATTTATGATTATGTAAGTTTGTCCAATTACTTTTGAACCCCTAAAATTGGGGGGGGGGGGCTATGTATAAACATGGTTGTAATTCCTACATTGTTCATGCAATATTTTTTACAAAACCCATAAATTAAAGCTGAAAGTCTACACTTAAATCACATCTTGATTATTTCATTTCAAATCCATTGTGGTTGCATACAGAGCCAAAATGATGAAAATTGTGTCACTGTCCAAATACTTATGGACCATTCTTTCACGAGCAGATTAACAGAGACATAGGTAATAAAAGACCCTCACAAAAAAACAAAACAAATCACAACTGTAAAAAAACAAAAACATTACATTTCAAAGAAGCAACTGTTTAACTCCAAGTTAAATCTGCAGAGTCAACTTGTTCAGTATGCAAATTATATGCTGCTTGATTGGCCTGGTCACCAGGGAATGAAATGGCTAATTCACTTTAAAAAGCTGAGGAAAGTGAGCCGAGCTTTTTTGTTGGGAAATGTACAATACGTAGGCTACACGTAATTAGCACAGACCCCCATGGTGGGTTGACAGAGACTAAAGTTTTTGAAGCCTGCAAACTGCAAACATGAAGAAGTAAGCTAGGGACTGTACGTCCTCAGGACCTCGCAGCCACATCATAAAACACATTCACTTCTCCCCGCCCATTAATGTTCATTAAAAAATGCCAGGGAGGGATTCCAAACCGATTCCAAACTTATCTGGTGTGTCACAAAGATTCCTGAATTAAGCAAGTGTCCCAACTCTACTAGTAAAAGGTTTTTGATAATCAAGGGTGACTGCTTCTTTGAAGTTCTTTATGATTTTCAAAAACAGCTAGCAAACACACTCCTCCCTATTAATTATTACAAAAGTATCTAACAAAAATATAGTAAACAACAAAAAGGTACATAAAGGTCAAAATTAAAATTTTAATCTATTTCTCGCTACATGGGTTTAAATCAGCCATGGTTCCTCAGATTACTACTGCAGTAGGTCTGTCTGAAGATATGTCAGGTGCCTACAGGCTCTTAGCTAGTATCAATGAGAAATGTTCCTATGATTGCTGCTGGTTTCTGTAGCATTGTGCTCCTGTAGTGTGAGAAACACATTGGCATTACAGTTAATAGAAGAAAAGGACATCATACCAATATAAAGGACATAAAGATTTAATACATTTAATTTAAATGTAAATTAAATACATTTAAATTTCAGCACGCAGGCATCTTCAGCATGCTCACGAATGCTTTGTATTGTTGTGTTGCTGTTAGTTTGCTATTGAGGGGATTCAGCACCTCTGAGTTTATGGGAGTGATGCGTGTTATTACATTTCCTATTACCGAAGTGCACACACCTCAACTGCAGTGCTTTACACACGAGTCTAATATAATACTGAATACTAATACTACTCACTCTAATATAATACTAAATGTTGAAATAGTAATATTAAAATTATAAGCCATTTCCTAAAGACTTCCTCAACAAAAAATTGAACTAATAGATTCTGAAGCATATGACCACAGCAAGACATGTTTTACTGAGAGTTGGTAAATGGACTGCATTTATATAGCGCTTTTATCCAAAGCGCTTTACAATTGATGCCTCTCATTCACCAGAGCAGTTAGGGGTTAGGTGTCTTGCTCAGGGACACCTTGACACGCCCAGGGCAGGGATCGAACCGGCAACCCTCCGACTGCCAGACAACCACTCTTACCTCCTGAGCTATGTAGAACTGAGTTGAGTCCACAGACAAGCCATAGAATTTTAAAGGCTGTTGACTGGACTATAATAAATTGAGCCAGAGAGGAATAATTCAATTGCACTTTTAGAAGGGCCCCTTGGGTAGACGCTACAAAGTCCAAAGCATTTTAAGAGAAACTAATAAGAGTCTTCGATGCTCAGAGATTCGAAACATGCTGGAAAGAAACATGCTACCACAGACGCTGCACTTTCAATTTATACACATCCACTACCACTTTACTCAATTTTAGAGCTCTCACTTCAGTGACACCTGGTCCATCATTGCTCTCCCCACTTTGGCCTTCTTATCAAGGTTTGTCTCATTCACAGCTTCGTGCTGGATAAACTCTTCCTGAGGGATGGGGACAGACAGTGGAGAGATTATTGTTTAAACTGTACCTTATAGCTAAAGTGAGATTGCTAACCACAAACTTGGTTTAGACAATCCACTCTCCAGCCCTTTGAAATTTAAATATGAAGACTGGCAGGCTGGCAAATACAGCAGTCAGGCATGTCAGGCTTGAAACATTAAGACACAGACAAGACTGGGCTGTGTGTGTGGTGGTACAGCATCTATATATGGAAACTCATTCCACTTTGTAGCCTAATACAGGGGAAGACAGATGCTGTGAGTTAGAATTGTCAAGTGACACAAAAAAACAGTGCATTGCAGCATTTCAACAAAAGTGTTGGGCCAAACAGCTCCTTAGATGCTAATTTTATGTGCATTTATTTATTTATTTTCTTTTTTTTTTTGTTTATTGCTGCAATATCTTTTAAAGTGTATTCCAGCAGGGTTAGTACGGCACTGCAGGGGGAAACAATGGGAACCTGGATTTAAATAATTACATAGAAAGCACCATAAACAACAAATCTGTTCTATTCCTCAGGTGCCTTAGGAAAATAACTCTCAGGGCAGTGATTCAGTTACATCTCCAGACAATACAATAGAGGTCTTCTTAATTGTCCTGTAATCAGGTTTACATGGTTGCTGGGCCACACCTGGTGGGGGTACTCAATGAGCATGTCTTTTACTGTTAAGTTTAAAAGAAGACTGTGGAGATGGTATGTACTGGCTACACACTGAAGAAGCCGAAGCAAGCCCTTAAGCAGTTTATAGGCTGGATTTATTCTGTGGAAAACATTCATAATTTCTTGCCCTAAATTGCATGGCTTTTTTCACAATTTCACCAGCAGATGTGAACCACAGCAGGGAGAGTCCCATCCATGCAGAATGAATCGGCATACCAGTCTTTTACTGTCATATATGGCATATTGCCATGACCCCTCACAGTTGTATTGTAAATATTTTTGGACTTCTGTCTTTGAAGCAGATAGACTTTGCACCCTGCAGGTCAAACAATATATAAAAACATAAAATTGGACTGCAAATGGTAAATAGACTGCATTTATATAGCGCTTTTATCCAAAGCGCTTTACAATTGATGCCTCTCATTCACCCATTCACACACATACACTCACACACCAACAGAGAAAGGCTGCGATGCAAGGTACCAATCAGCTCGTTGGGAGCATTTAGAGGTTAGGTGTCTTGCTCAGGGACACTTCGACATGCCCAGGGCGGGGGATCGAACCGGCAACCCTCCGACTGCCAGACAACCGCTCTTACCTCCTGAGCTATGTCGCCCCATAATTTTGCTTAAAAGTTTGCTTAAAGTTTAAAGATAAAGGACCTTCTCTAATAATTTTGCTCATCAAAACTACAGACATTTTTCAAATATGCCAACTGTAACCAAAATGACTTTAATTTCAGAACCAACAAGAATAAAAAAAGAAAGAAATGCAGGACATGCAAAGCACTGTGAGAAGATAAGAAAAAAAACGATCACCAGATGTTTTACGAGCTCAATACTACACAACACAAGACCATCACATGGACATTCTATAATCAGAGGATGCATCATCACATCCAGCATAAAGCCACTACCACCATACTCATTTCGAGATGTTGCAAAAAGATGTCAGTATCCACAGAGAAAGAGATTTGTTGTGGTTTGCAAATACACAAAGGACATGGTTGGGATATGCTGTGATACAAACTCACCGACTCACACATTAATGTTTTCCCCTACTGTGATAACTGTGTTGGTGGTTTACCGTAGTATTTGATATAAATTGCACAGCTTAAATGCGTGTCTGGCTCAAGGGAATTAAAAGATAATGGTCGGACAACAAAAAGTGCAAAGACTCACAGAGGTTTTACTGACATTCGGTTTACAAAACTGCAAAGGCACTGGGTGTCTCTATCGTCAAGTTTAGTGGCTTACTGACACTGCTGAAGGAAGCTGTGCTGATTTTGGTGACTGCCTCCTTACACCACGAGGCGACAACAGAAAAGTTAAAAGTTCCAGACTGATTAGCTGTAATCACTGTAAGGATGTTACAGACTAACTCTTAAATGCATTTACAGTGCATTTTAGGTTTTTTTTGCAGACCATTTCTCCAGAGGAGCTTACACAGCTTATTTAACTACAGCCCCTACCGTATGGCTAACATTAAGTCAGCGTGGTTAATTTAATCTCTTATATTGGCAGATAATACAGGGGAAAACCTTGACTATGGAATATCCAGTAGAAAATGAATGGATTATCTACATGAGTGCTGGAAGAGGCAGATAGGGGCTTACATATCACAATAAGTGTGATATGTGAGCTAATACTCAGATAATACTTTTGTGAGATTCAAGGCCATGGTTGTAATTGGGAGAGGGGCATCTGTCACCCTTAAAAGGGGATCTGTGAACCACTGGAATACAGCAAACTTATGGTCAGTGGCACCCATGGGTGGCTCTACCTAATTTAATAAATATATGCATATTAATGTAAATGTACACATAAACTCAACTTATATATATATATATATATATATATATATATATACATGCTAGTACCAGGTAATTTTATTCATATATAACACTCTTTATATTACTTTTTGAAACTGTACCACTGTAGCTTTCAGGATGGTTATCATGCCAGGGCACACTCAAATCATGGCATCCCTAGTTAGAGTTCACACAAATACACTAAGGACACAGTTAAGAAAAGTGTGAAACAGAGACTCATTGGCTCTGGATCCAAAACACTTTTTTATGGGTTTGCACAGGTGCACACAGGTAAAGACAGCTGTGAAACAGACTCACTGGTCATGTCTGGTGTCCGGGACGCCACGGTCCATCCGTAGCTTGTCACTCTCCACCTGGTTAAACTTGTTCCGAGCGTAGGGATCCTGCCCTGGCTTCACCACAGTTGCACCCACGTAAAGATCCTGGTCAAAGTCCTGCCACCTAACTTTCCCTGTAAACAGTACAGCAGAGAAAAAGAGGCTCTTATCGCTTTCCTTCTGCCAAAAAAACTGGAGACATGAAAATGGGAAGGAACACCTGGTAACATTTTGACTTCATATTTATTTAACTTAGAGAAATAAATCTCATCCTGGACAAATATTTAAAACATTAAATGTCCCAGGTCCAGATGGGTTGAAGTTGATAATAAAAATATACAGCTTGTACACATTTCATGACAAAGATCTTCCGCAAGACTGTTAACAATTATTTCAATACTGAGATCAGGTGAATGGCTTCAACATCTGACTCATTGCTAGAGTAAATCACACCACATGCTTTAGAATGTAGCCTATGTTCTATATGGCTCAAGAGCTTCAGAAAAATGCCATGCTTGCTAATCACTAATTAAATCTTTTGTAATTAAATATATTATTTTGAAATAAAAAGTATTCCCATCATTTTCCTCTCCTTATTCTTTCTCTAAATTCCTTATAATTAACCTTCCTTACATGCCCCTCACCCCTCCAGAATCTGAACCCCTCATCCATTATAAGCCTGTATTATACTCCTTCTGAAGAAGTCAAAGAAGATAACTCAAAATCTACAGGGCTGCCTGCCTTGCCCCCTTCCATTATTCACCGGAACATACTGAGCATAAACATTGGTCCTCTTACTTCTCCTAAACACAGATCTGCATAACCACTTAAAACCCAGTGCTTTTTGAAAGAATCCCCTCTCTCTTAAATAAACCCCATTATTTCCAAAAGCTGTACTCTGTAACATACATGACATATTTATTCTGAATAACTTCTTTATTCTATAGTGATTACATGTATTTCTGATACCGGACAAAAAAAGTTTTTTTTCCAATCATACCTCAGGATGTCTACAACACTAGGAAAAAAATATTGCAGCCGACTGAATAAAGCAGTAAAATGTAACATGCGTTTCAACAAAGGAGGGCCCAAGTGTCCCCAAAACCTCTCCAAAAGGCACCAAACCTCTCCAAATGGGAATATTGTGAATATTGTTTTTTCTAGCTATCTCTCACTTATTATTATTGTTATTGTTATTATTATTATTAATAATAATAACAATAATAATAATAATAATAACATTACTACTACTAGTATCCAACCAGTTCACATTATTATTATTATTACGAGTGAAATACAATCTATCCATCCATCCATCTACTATCTATACCCGCTTATCCTGAGCAGGGTCACAGGTGCTGGAGCCTATCCCAGTGTGCATTGGGCGAGAGGCAGGAATACACCCTGGACAGGCTGCCAATCTATCACAGGGCACTGACATACTAATACAAATGGAATTGGCTTGCTTACCATGATTTGGCTTTTACGACAATGAACAAAGCACTTATAAACAATAGATGGTGTGTGCACAAAGCTGTATTTCCATTCTGCAAAAACCTCCCGCGAGCTGCTGGTTATGCAATGGAATATCTCAGTGATTATTTTAGCTATAAAGAAGCCGTGAACTAATTTCAAAAGCTGCAGAAATTAGCTTGAAGATTACGAGACTGTAAGGTTACTGTAATGTGTCCAAGCAAGGGTAAAAATCACATTAGATCATAGAGAAGGTAGATTTTTTTTTTTTGGCTGTCTGCCTGGAATGTCTAATTGAGATCATTTTTTCAGTGTTTGTAAGGTAAGAATATGTTTTTCTTTAGAAAAATGGAACTTTCCACATTAGAAATTCTATTTATGTACATAGAAATGCTTGGTCCTAAAAATACTTTCAGCTCAATTGAAGCAATGCATCAAATTTGATTGCTTATGACTAAGAGGGGGATTTTGGTGGCGTCAATTCCATTACTGTAGTGTTTGACTTGATGTGGACAATTACTGGATTATAAAATACCATAATCCTCAACCTAGGGTGTCAATTTCAGCCCTCCTGCTTCGTAAATGATTTTATTATCTCTAGTGGTTATACTGATCGAAACAGGGCTTTTTGCATCAAAGTGCAAAAATCAAAGCTTTACAACACTATACAGGTTATAGCCATGCACATTGAATCAATGATTGATAAAATCAATATCAGTCGAGTGGGGCAGCAGTGTAGTATAATGAGTAGGTAACTTAAATGTCACAAGTTTGATTCCTGGGTTGTACACTGCCATCGTCCCATTGAGCAAGGTACTTAACCTGTATCAGTACATATCCTGCTGTATAAATGAATACAATGTAAGTGCTATGAAAAACGTTCAGTAAATTTGTACTAATTAAGACAATGTTATTTTATAATAAAGGATATATAAAGTTAGATATCCACGCCATCTTCTTTGTGCCTACCAGGTGTCCAAGGTGTCAACTCTTGAACCCTCCAACCCCGTATCGGTAGGGGAAACTCACAGCTCTATCTTGAGTAGTCATGGTTACTCCTACACTTGTACGATATATGTGACATTTTGTCTCTGCACTGCCATCAATGTTATGCTAATCACATCAACCAGTGTGGTTTACCACACTGCTCTGCATCTGCATTTTTGACCTGAGCAACATCAAAAGAAGTACATCCCTTCCCTTCTGGATACTGCTTTCCAAGCACTATCAGCAAGCACAACAATTTTCTGCTACTTGCCAGGTAGCCAGTCTTGGGGGCTATTTGGCTAGTGAGCTGACCAGGGCTACCAAGCTTGTGAGCAGACCAAGACCAACCAGTTAACATAGTGTTTTCATAGTATTTTTCTGAATTACTGAAACCATTTTGTCAATCAAAGCCTTTTCAACAACTTTGACTAAGACGATGTTCAATCCGAGACCATTTTCTAGCAATTGACTGGCTAGTTTCCCATTTAAAATTCCACCGAACCTCTGCGGCTCATTAATCCCAAGGTTTTTAGTTTTTTGGATTAGCAATTTCCCCCCCAGTATATGAGCAGGTCTACTAAGTTTAGGGTATGTATGTTCAGCAAGCTGATAGCAAAGAGCTAGATGGCTCTTTGGCTTAACATGTACTGATACCACTTGTGATTAATAATTCTGTTCATTGCTATGCAAACATGGACACTTAATCACATGACAGCGGTCAATTGAATTCACTATCAAAGGGAGGGGGCAAGGGGGATAAAACAAGTTAATAATCTCATAGAGGCTTGACAGCCCATCTTCACTATAATTCACTATAAATCTAAATGCCTCAAAATAATACATCTTTGTTGCCAATTTTCTCACTGAATATTTCTGTTGAGTGACCCAAAGGGGTAAGACTGACAAGAGACACCCAAACCTAGTTCAGTGACCTTTTCTCCTGCTAAACTTATGTCCATCAGTAAAAAGCCACAAAGCTCTGTGTTTGGCACACTATTACAAGCAAACACAGATGAATAACAAATCGGCCATTAAGACACTCAAGCCTATGATTTCGTAATGCTGAGAGACCATTAAAAAGACCATACTATTTTAGGACAAAGATCAAGCTGGGCAGACAAAGAAAAATAAGACTAAACCATGTGATTCATGCCAGCCTTTTCATTCAGAGCACAGGAAGACAGTGGGTCGCTGGAAATTGCAACAGAATAATGACTCTATTAGCCATGAGAGAATCCAAGTGACTAGATGACAGAACTTTCCCAGAGACACTGTCAGCAGTCCTCAAATCAAGTAGAAACTTTTCCACCACAAAAATGTGCTTCTGGGCATGATGCACATTGCTGTTTCAAATTAGCCCCTCAAGAAACTGAAAGAATGTTGAAATATTCCAAAGAAATGGTAAATTTGGTAAGCTACAAAATAAATGTTGAAAAGCGGGCCTCTCACAAAGAAGTTCTGTCACAGCAAAGCAGATAAGACTGACCAATAGTGATGTCAGAAATCTAGTGTTTAGACTATGGCCTTAGAGAGAGAAACAGTGAATTGGATACAATATGATATTGTTTCTAAGAATGTGGCCTGTTCTCCCCTCCACAAGCAGCAAATGTGATTGTTACAAATTAAAGTCCACTGATATCCTAACCTAGGCAGGCGATCTATGGATTTCACCTCCAGCAGAATTTGTTTCAGAAGAGACTAACCAGAAGCCACAGGACATCATACTGGGGGTCAGAGACCCTGCATGGCTACATGCTGAACACATTCAAGTTTGAATGCAATCTGTGAAATCAGTGTGTGAAAATCTTAATGTCTATACAGATAATGGTGTTGAGACCTGATAGTTTAACAGTTTAACACCTGGCAGTTGCTAATTAGGTACACTCGGAGCGACGCTTGCGTCGCTCCCTCCTAGTTTATGAGCCAGCTCCCCATTCCAGTCTGTGCTCTCCCCTTCAGAAGGCGCTTCCAGCGACGTGGCCCCCCTCGACAACAGAACCCCTCTAACCTCTGCTACCCCCCGCTGACCCCCTGTGAGAACTTCACGGTCACAGGGGGGCTATGGAACTGCCAGACTGCTACGCGCAAGGCAGACTTCATCTCCCCTGGAGGTCAGAACAGCTGAGACACTGACCCATTTCAAACGACGACTGAAGACTCACCTCTTCAGGCTGCACCTCTCCCCATCCCTCCCTACCTCCCTGTAAATGACTGTAAGCTTAGGGTTGTAACTAGGCAGCTGTTTTGTAGGTGACTTAGGTGCATTAACTGTCTTAACTACTGCTTGTATTTTTTCCACTGCGTTGTTGCCGTTCTCGTTGTGTTAGTGTTAATCAGTTTAACCTTCAGGGTCCAAGTTGAATTATGCGGTTGTTCCCTGCACTTGGACCGGTACTTCTCTCTAGGGTTTTCGTCATACTTGTTCCTGGTTATGGTTATACACTTTGTTGTACGTCGCTCTGGATAAGAGCATCTGCCAAATGCCTGTAATGTAATGTAATGTAAATCTCCATTTTTTTGAAACAATTCCAGTTTTAAGAGGAAACCAACATGATATGATTTGGTTTTGTTATATGGAAAATATTTTGGTGGAAGTTACAACTGGCTGGCCTTGACAATTATCTGTCTACAAATATCACCCCATTGTAGATGCAGAGATAAACTTCCATTCTTTTAATTCAAGGTATTCAAGAGCTGAACTGAATTACATCCTTACATATTCATGTTTGACATTTGATCTTGGAGAAGCAGAGTTTTTCTCTTTGTATTTTGGTGGTGGTTCTTTGGTTGTGATTCAGAAAATAAATATATTTTTAATTAATCCTTGCTTGCCTGACAGTGAGTACAAAAATACACGCTCAGTACTAATTAATTTGAATTGCTTAATTGGGTTGCAAGTATTAAAATATATGTTTCCAATGGGAAGCACTGCACTCACCAAAAAAGGAACACAAAGGTTTCAAACACACATCTTGAGAGAAATTTTTTATAGACCTAAGCTATTAGTATCATTACTATTACAGATTGGACAATTACCATTTACCAGAATTACCCTTTTCTGCCCCTTAACTGATATAACGTCCACTGGTTGAAGCAGAGTTTCACAAAGCTTGACTAATGAGAAGGCACCTTTCGCCCTTTGGCATTTCCAAGAAACACCTTAATCTGTTCTTTTTCTTTATTGAGGAGTTAACACTTTCTAGATTGGTATTGTAGTAGTGGCTAGCATAGTAGCACATTCAGTACATTCACTAAAATTTTCATAAGCCATCAGAAGCAAAAAGCACTGGAGGGCTATAGCACGTGCACACTTTTTATCCTACTATTGACTAGGTTGTGAATTATGTCCGGCTGTTTGAATGCATACAATTTAACATTTAACAGCTTTACATTATTTCAGTTTCGATTCAAAGCAATAGGACTATGCAGGGAAAATCCTTTAAGGGGTCAAACAAAGGTCATTTGTTCAGCCTGAGCCTCTAGCTCTATAAGAGTGGAGCAGACATACTCCAGCACGTTAAAGCCACTGAGGTGCCCAACTTTTCTACTGGGTAGGCAATGAGAAGGCAATGAAGGCTGCAGAGTGGCAGAGGCAAACGAACCATGAAGTAACATGTTTCAGCCCAGACCAGGCTTATGGTTCATATGAGCTAATGTCCTAATAAGTCTTTAATTACAGTTTTATAAGATGAGGTGATCATATTATAGTGCAGGCACACAGATGTTCGTTGACATTGCAAAACCTGTTCAATGGATGTCATATCCATTAACATTGCTCAAACTGTTGATGCCTCACTAGTGTCACTGACACAGTTGAACATTAAAACCTTGAAAAAGGGCTCCCGTGGACAATATACTACTCATGGTCAAGCATATAGTTGCAGATGAGGTAATAATCATACCTTGTGCAATAAAGAATCAGATTTTCCCCTTTCCATAGGGCAGGGGTGAGGAATGTTTATTATAGAAATTAAGTGGAACAGCTCTCCAGAGATGGGAGATTTCTGAGTTCAGAAATACCGTCCAATTCCACCAATGATACACTGCACCAAAGAGTATATATAAGTCAGAATGTATGTGTACCTGAGGCATACTTTTTTAAGTAGCCCATAAATTGGTTGCTACCTGGTTGATAGCTTGCAAATTAGTGCACAAGGGATGCAGGCTTCGACCTCAGTGTTTTAACTGAGGACAAAAGACTATACACTTACGCATGAGATTATTGCATGGTCAACCAAATATAGCGGTTTTTATTTTATTTTTTTAATTAATTTCCCATGAAAATGAAGGGTGTGATCAAAAGTTTGGTCTAGTCTGATTGGAGAATTTCTGACTGCTCGCTCATCTCAGCTCTCGATATGAATTAATTTGACTGGGGTCTGGGGTGGTGGCTGGGGTGTTTATCACATAGCTAAAAAACTGAAGTGGCCACTGACAACTGGTGTAACCATTTGTACCTGGGGGGAGTGTCTCCAGGCTGTGGGCTTTGTCATCTGAACTGCTGTGTAACTGGTTCCTCTTTGACGAATCAATGCCAGCCCAGTCATCCTGAAAAACAGAGAGATATTTTGAGCATGGATTTTGCCATACTTTATCACCAAGCATACCTGCCTCATATCACACCACAGTAATATATTTTCCCCAGGCTCAGTTTACTCTGGTTTTTCAATTATCAATGTTTAATTAGATGCATAACAGGTATTTTTGTCCACAGATGTGGCATCCCAGATAGAGTAGTAGTGTAAAAAAAAAAGTAAGAAATGCTAGCTTCAGAACTCCAAGACTCTTTTAAAATGTGCAAGCAACAATTATTTATCACAACAATTATTTATAAATGTAAATGAGGGGCCAGGACCCTGAAAACAGTGGTACAGAGCTCTTTCCCCATCCAGCATGATGTCTTCATTATACACTAAAGTATAGTTGTATTATGTGTGGGAAGGTGGATGATCAGGTTTATTCCATCACATCTCAAGCTGTGATCAGAACACCTGAATACACTGCTGTGTACCTGAACAAAAAATGTTCAACCCCAACAAAAACCACATCTCACAGCCAGTGCACTACTTTAACCATCACCAAAACCATGCACGGGAAACAGACGGACTCTTAGTGCATGTAGCCTATTTCTTCTATTTTGAAAAAAAGTATAAAGGGTCAAATTTAACACAATAATTCAAAAAGGGTTATCTGGGTTTATTTAAAAAGTATTATTTATGCCTTTGGATTTATGTTTCTTGTGTGCAGAGTTCAATCCTTTAAACCCTCGTAAATGGATGGTGCCTCACTTGCTTATACACCGGAGATGCTGACTAATAGAGCCATCCTTTTCATCCCAAGCATTGTATAACCCCTTTAATATGCTTCCAAGAATCCAGACAAAGGAACATTGTTACTGCTCAGCAGGTGAATGCAGTATAACAGTTTTACCATTAAATATTTTTAAAGACTGATGTTTCCAGTGCAACACGTTGACAAAGGAGTGATTAATGCATGAAACAATACATTTTTTGTATCATTGCTATGTGGGAATAGACACAGATTCTTGGAAAGGAAATAATCTTTCCTTTAGACAGAACTCTGAAACCCTTTTTTCTATGTGGAAAAGACTTTAGGCATGAGAAATGCGCTTGCGAATGACAAAAGAGCCCTTGATGTTCTGTTTTTGTTTTCGTTCAAGGTAGCTTTAAAAAGGATTTTACATCTCCAATGTATCCCTGTTTCTATGGCAACCAGGTTGTCTTTTTCATGGAGTTTTGGTCCCTCAATCCATCCAGCGCACTCAACAAGGTTTTAAGGAAACAAAGACCCTTATATGCAGCAGCATTTTAGATTTTAATCATAACTTCAAGTCTATGGTCTAAATCTGAATCAGACAGCAGGCATGCAGAACATTTTTTTCAATGAAACAGCAAATGCAAATCGAAGTGTCCTCCTGAATTCTACCGCTGACTGCAAGAAATAATCATGTATCTGGGCTGCCGACCTGAATTTTATTCTGCAAGTGTCCCTGTAGGCACTCTGAGTTCAACAATGATTTGGCAGTCACAGAAACATGACTAATTATCAAATCAGGGCCTAATTAAGTGGTGTTCATCAGTGCAAAACAATAAAATGATCCTGTGAAGCAAGTGTGGAGGAAATGAAACATCAACACACACAAACAACATCAAAACAGACAACAGTAAAACAATATCTTGCTGTTACATTGCAAACCAAAGGATTCACTTAATTCTGCACTAACAAAACATTAATTAACTAACAAATTATCTTCTAACAAATCTTCAGGCCATGCAAAAAAGATTACAACAATCAAAGAGCTTTGTTGCACGGGCTAGCCTACAATGGAGAAAATGCCTTCAAGAAGGTCAGTGGCAGTAAAATGGGCTTTAAATAAAAATAAAATATTAAAACGAAATAAACAATAAATGCAAGGACAAAGCAGCTTGTGATTATCTAGAGAAAATCATAAAATGTGAAGGTAAATCATGAAAGAGAACAGTGATAAGCAGCATGATTTAGGCTAAATGACGGCAGGGGTGGAAAAATAGATCTGATGCTATCGTTTTCACCATCATTCCTGGCTGACCAAGCTGTGATGCGCCAAAGGCAGAGGGACTACCAAACAATGATGAACTCCATTACTCAGCTGCCCTAGTTTTGATTTGCGTGCCCCTACTGCAAACAGCTTGCTCAATTTTTTAGCTTCATAATTTTACCACGGTAGTGCAGGCCACTCATTTGAAATCAACATTTCCTACCTCCTCAAAGAAAAACTATTTTAGTTTTTGGTGGACATTTTAATTCATTGCTGAATTCAATAATATACTACACTGATTCTCATGTACATAAGTGTCAACAAAGATAAATATGTTCTTCTCATTCCTCTTGTGCCAAATTAAGTGCTAATTGAATGATTAACTGAGATGAGTGCCACAATTAATTGAATGACTATTTGACTCATGGCTTGAAATACAGAACCTGACCCTTTTGTGGTGGAGTACTGAAATACATGTGGAATAACAATACAATTATCACAATTCTTGTCATAGCATTATCACTTGCCAGTTGGAGTTACATAGAGGATTAGTGTAATTGCCTGTTAAGCCCACAAATTCTGCCTTTTATAAAACCATAATTAACAATGGTCAAAGTTCAAAGAGGAAAGAGGTACATAAACTAGATAATCCTTCATTTGACAATATGTTCTGCAACTAAACGTCTAAACTTGCTCTACAACAAAGAAAATAAACAACAAAATAAACAGGCAAATTAATAATCATTGACAAATGCCACTGAGGGAGTCCTTATAGCTACAGTACCTAGTCCGAGGGGAGGGAAATATGGTGACAGTTACTAATATATAGGCAGCCCACGTAATAGAGAACCAACAATCATTGCCAATGCTGTCAGTGTTATAATTAAAGGACAGTCGCAGACAGACGCTTTGGTGCCGAAGCGTAGGAGTAAATAAACAGCAGTCCAAAGTTACATACTGAGGGAGAGACTTGGGATGTCTCGTTTAAACCCCCAAATTGCAGTAGAATATAACCCCATTTATGTGATGACAGCAAGCACGAGGTTTGTGCCTGGGACAAAGGAATAAATGGAGGGATGAATCCAGTCCCCTAAAGAAAGGTGACATGTGTACATAGTGCTAGGATTAGGTCAACAACACAATATTGTGTTACTTCAAATCTGGCAGAGTATGGTTTTCTCTGAAAGGAAAATTTGTATTTCCTTTTGGACTTTCAGAAATTATACTAGAGCTGAATCAGGATGGCAGGTATGCCAGTCTGCCAAGTTACGGCTTGAGAGTTATTACATTAACAAATGTAAATTATATTTAATTAATAAATTACATTTATTATGTCAAAAAGAGATTGTTACAAAATATTGCATTAATTGTCAAACCCAATTAATGTCATATTCAGCGCTGTAATTAGCAATCCACCCGATGCTGGGCTGTGATTTCCTCCATGGACCTGGTCTGAGAAGGCGGGTGGCAAGGGCTCAAACTGCACACCAGAGGGACCGAAAAATTGTTATGAGCTGCATCAAAATTGCAGTCCGCTTCTCAATCTTGACTGACACCACCCAGCAGCAACTCGCATGACAAATCAGGAAATTACCGCAGAGCTCAGTTGTGTCAAAATCCATGACGGAAATACCACTTTGCCAATGCATCAGCTCTCAACATGCTATGCACCGGCTGGAAAAAAGCCCCTAAAGTTTGAAGGACCACATTCTCTTCAGATAGTAAGATAAACGCAGGGCCAAGCTACATTAAGTTATACAGGAAATTTTGGGTAGTACTGCTTTGAAACAGAGCTTGTTTAATTTGTGTTTTTTTGATGAGATTAAAATTTACTCCGTTCCCTTCAGTACAGTGGATTGATTTCCCCTCGTATTAAAGCTGAGCATGTTTTGTCTGCTAACAAGCCTGTGCTCACCACTGTCTGAATAAATACTACTAAAATAATACGTAATTATTTTTTAGTGTTTTACCATTTTGAGCCATGCTTTTCAGTGACAAACTTTTTAAAAATCAAAGCAAGGGAATCACAGAAGTCTTCGCAACTTGAATTACCATATCCGTTGTCCCTGTGAAGGCTGACATCAAATGCTGATGGAGTGTAGAAAACACATTCTGTACTATGAACGGCAAAATCAAAACTGGCAGGGGGTGCAAGACACATTCTTCAGCATTGGTGGCTACACTGAATGCTGGCTGCACTAAAAATAAAATGCTTTCCAGCAGCCACATTTTTCTAGAACAGCATGCAAAGTGACAAACAATAACTACAAGCAAGTGATCTATTCACAGGAGGGCAAAGGAAAACCGCAATTAAAGCAGAAATGAGTATTCCACAACAGAAACAAACATGACAACTGGAGCAATTACAAGTGTTTTTTCAGAAGTAGTTTATTACTGGGTCATTGGAAGACATCAGGCAGACAGAGAAACCAAGCAGCCTGAAGCGGTAGAGAGCATTGGGAGAAACTAAACCATTGCAATTTCTCAAAATGAAACACAGGCCCATCTGCGTTTAATCCGAGACATAGAGTTCTCCAATTTTAACTGAATTGACACCATTTAAGGTTTGGAGACAATTTTTAGTAGGCTAATTTAAACCGTATGAAAAAGAACATTTTAGTTTACAAAACAGAGCTTTGGTATGTCTGTTTTAACCCTTGTGTTTGGTTTGGGTCTAACTGACCCGTTTTAAATTAAGTCAAAGAAGAATTTTGCAGCCAAGTACTAAATATGAGGACTTCATTTTTCATATATACATTTCTCCAATGAATGTAAATACTCTTAAATACAGCTGACAGTCTACACTTTAACCTCATATTCATTGTTTTATTTCAACTACAGTGAGCTGGAGTACAGAACAAAAACAACAAAAATTGTCCCAATACTTTTGTATCTGTATATTGTTTATATTATTTGTAATTTCGATAAAGATAATATATATAGCATTTTTTGCATATATATTATTTCTTTATTTCTGGCAGTGTAGTATAATGGGTAAGGGACCGGTCTTGTAACCTAAAGGTCACAGGTTCAATTCCCGGGTAGGACATTGCCTTTGTACCCTTGAGCACGATACAATACTTAACCTGCATTGCTTCAGTATATATCCAGCTGTATAAATGGATACAATGTAAAATGTTGTGTAAGTCACTCCGGATAAGAGCATCTGCTAAATGCCTGTGTAATGTAGTGGATGAAATGGAATAATAAGAAAAATGAAAAGAAGAAGGGGGAGGCAAAGAAGGAGGAGGAGGCAAAAAGAATGAGAAAAAGATGACGGAGGGAGAGAAGACTAAGCAAGAGAAGGACATGTGCAATTACTGAAGTTTATTATGGTCAACTGTAATTTCCCAGCAATGGCTGGGAAGCAGGCTGCAGGGGACAAATTATCTGTATGCAGATTAAAACAACCAAGCCTTCAGAGGAGCACAAGGAGTACACAGAACTATGACACTGATCTTTTGTACCGGACATCACCACCTCATTATGTTACACATTAGCTGTCACCCTGTCGTTGCCACACTTCCTTACCGCAGTTTGTTCAGAGTGCGACATAGAAGGGTCATTTATCATAATTGTTATTAAACATGAACAGGGTGTCGATGGGGGCTGGCAGAGTGGTTTCTCTTAGATCCTGAGGGCCAATTTACATATTTCGGCATGCCGTGTTCGATACTGAAATTTGAGTAATATGTTCAAATGAAGGATGAAACCAAATTTCTAATAAGATATTGGATGACTAAATCTGTCCCACAGAAAAAAGGATAATACCAAATAGAACAACCCTAGCCCTATCCCAGTTCAAGCTGAAACACCTAGAGTGGATAAAGTAATACATTATAACAGTGAGTTGGCACTTTGAAATTCAAAGACAAATAAAACTTAATTTAAAGAATGAGATGGGTCAGGTAAGGACCAGAATCATGCTTATTGTTATCCAAGTATCTAATTCCTCACAATGCTCCCTATCCATTGAATGGCAACTGAATCATCACCAAAGAAAATACAAGAGTACTGAATAAATAATTGAGCTGCTTCCAGTCTTCATGGGGGTAGCAGTGTGAGAATCATCTTCGAAGGAATCTAAGCAACTCATACTGAATAGAGAATACAACCAGAGGGTCAATGTGGGATGGATGCGTTCATCTTGCAGTCCATGCAGTGTTCTAGGTCTATGGGTTGATCACTGAGAGCAGCTGTAGGTCAAGGGAAATCCCAAGAGAATGCCCATCTCAGCTGGTATTGAGAACACCCGACAGAAGCTGCTCCTCTCCAATTGGCCGAATGCTTCTGGGCACATTTTTTGGTCCCAAGCCAAACAGATAAGGCTTTCTCTCAGTTAACCAGCCTCCAAATATCACACATGAGCACCAGGCCTCCTGTCAGCTGTGAGCTCTAAGTTTCTCCAAACACAAAAAATTCTTTAAATATTTTGTTTTCATCATCTTTCTCACATGACAAAATGAAGAAATCAAACTGCAGGGAAGAAAGACAGAGTTGGTGACTTGATAACATCGAAAAGTAAAAATCTTTTAAAATGTAGAAATGGGATTAAAAAAGTAAAAGTCTGTAATAATGGACTGAGTATGACCCATCATATCCCACAGACAAGGACACAGACAGAGGAATAACTATCTGTTATTAGCCCACTCTAATAATGAGAAAAATACTATGTCAGGCACTGATTCTTAACATTTTAACCACACTTATGAAAAGCTAATGAAATTATCTTTGTGACCCAAACAATTAGATGGTAATGGCTTTTTATCATTTATATTTTAATAAATTGTGTCATTGTATGCGTAAACACCTCCTACTCAAAGAACTAGCAATCGTTTTATTTGGCGTAATATATAGGTCCATGTTTATTGTTTAATGTGATATATTAATGACTAATTACCCACAGTTTAATTAAATAGGACTCAATCACTTCCTACAACTATGACACCCTAATGTGACTTTTTTTATTTATTATTAAGTCCAGTAGTCTTTTCCACTTTAATGCCCATTATTGAGAAAACCAGAGATATTTGTCTTTCCTTCCCCTACATTCTAAAACTTGGTTTCACTCACACAAGCTCCATTTGTGTATGTGTAGGGAAAGGTATTAACTGTAGCGCCACGATCATCATCTTAGAGGAAGAAAGGAAGAGAGTTGAAATGGATAATTCTATGAATGTGTAATAGCGACTAAATTACTTTTTTTTCCAGAGCTCACAGCGCCAATGTCCGTCTGGTTGCATAACTTTGGCTAATGGTGGGGGGGGGGGGGGAGCCTATCTAAATGGATCGTTCACCAAAAAGAATCAGTTTCCTACATTCACCAAAATTAACCATTCAAAAAGAGCCATTAGTTTGCGTGTCAACATTGTTTTAAAACATAGTTTAAAAAATAAAAAAATAAAAAAACATTATTTCAACATTGCGGGTAGCACTGTCGCCTCACAGCAAGAAGGGCCTGAGTTTGAATCCTGGCCTGAGTCTTTCAGTGGGGACCAACATAAGAGGTTAACTTCAGAGACTTATGAGTCACTGGTTTCAGCCTTTAAGGGGGACCACGTAGGAACAGTGTTGACTACAGTCAATATGAAGATGAGGAGTTTTTAAACAGGCCATTATTTACCACACCATTGCATCTCTGACTGGATGAAAGACTAAACGTACCATCTCAAGAGGCTGACTTCAACCTCCTATGAAATATTGTCACTTGGCACAGTACTTAAACAAAACAATGACACTCCTAGAAGGTATCAGCCCAAAGCTCACAGCACCCAGCCATACCTATACACATGATTGATTGATGCTTCTGCACAGAGTAAACTCACCTCTTAGGTGAATTTTATTTGTAAAAAAGGATTTGTGGTGGTATACAGCAACAGCAGTTCATAGTCTGTGCTTGCAACAATGACGTACACTCGAAGGTCGATATTCAGATTCTGCATTTCATAATTTCTATACATAATTTTGTCCTTTATTTTTCTTATACATGAAAATTTGAAGTTTTTTACTTTTCCATTTATGTAAAGTACTTTGACTCTTAGAGATCACCCATAGCAGGGTAGGAGAATTTTAATAGCCTTGCCAAGCAAAGATCAACTAGACACATCCCCCCCCCCCCCAACACACACACACACACCCTTCCCAAGGCACTCACCTCCTCAGAAAAAAGTTGTGGGAACCTAACTGAAGAACTGCGCTAATTTTTAACTCAAGTTAAATCTGTAGTGTAATTATGAATGTCAATGACTAAAACACAAATACGGTCATTTCAGTAAGAGGAAGTAATGTACTTGATTTATAAATTAATTTCTGCCTGCCTTCTTCCTTCAGTGTTTTTGTTCTTTCAGCCAGTGATATTTTGATTCAGATGTTCAGCCTGTCAGTCTGCAAAGCCCAATCTGGAAATCTAACAGCTCTGCATTCAAAACACCATGGTTTCACAACACACAGTAACAGTGCTTTCCTTTTAGTGATGTGTATACCCTCACAGCTACACTCCTATATACTCACTCAGTGGCCACTTTATTAGGAACACCGGCATGTTAATGCAAATAGCCTACTCCTCTGAACAGTGAATCATGTGGCTGCAACTATGTAAGGCATGCAGACATGGTGAACAGGTTTAGTTATTGTTCAATTAAACATCAGAATGGCCAAGATGTGTGATCTAAGCGACTTTGACCATGGTCTGATCGTTGGTGCCTGGTGTTGTGGTTCCAGTATCTCAGAAACAGCTGCCCTCTTGGGATTTTCAGTCATGAATCTCTAGAGTTGACAGCAAATGGTGCGATAAACAAAAAACATCCAGTGAATGGCAGTTCTATGGGTGACAACGTCTTAATTACAGATGTTAGAAGAGAATGGGCAGACTCATTCAAGGTAACAGAAAGGCCACAATTGTTTCGAACAGTGGCATGTTGAAGGGCACCTCTGAACGCACAGTGTCAAACATTGAAGCAGATGGGCAACAGCAGCAGAAGATGGCTCACTCCAGTCAGCTAAGAATAGAAAGAAGAGGCTACAGTCGGCACGTAATCACCAAAACTGGACAACTGAAGATTGGAAAAATGTTTCCGGGCCTGACGAATCTCACTTTCTGCTGCAATATGCAGACGGTAGGGTTCATGCAGTTATGTTTGGCTCTCAATCGTTGTTATACATTTAAAATAAGACGTGCCATACACCACTGGAAAGCTTATACTATCCTCTACTGGATGAAAGTGTTATCAATCAAACCAGAATGAACTGAAAGGAGTAATCATGGCATAAAAAGCAAGTGAGGTTTTGAGTGTGGTCTATGTAAATGCGTAACCCCGCTTTCTATTTGTGTGGTTATTTCTCAAATGGATTGTTCAAGACAAATGACCACTGAATCTTGAAAGGGACATCTTTACAATGCAAAACCAATGGTAAGTTTGTATATTTATTCCATATTTAGTCAGATATGGAGAGTATAATGAGGCAGTATAATTACACCAGAATTCCACTAGTTCATTTCACTATTCAGTGAGCACCGTTTTTCACTGCTGTATTGATATAGCTACCTTTAGGCAATTGTTAGCTTAATTTTACTATGATGGAATTCACATTTTGTCGGTGAAAGAAATTTAATATATACATTATTGTTCAGTCTGTCATGCTTGAGGATATAGGTGCAGATGAGACCGCCGGGAGGGGGTAATTGTTAAATGGACAACCTAGCGATATATCGCAGTGATCGTTGCCACCGTATGGCGTATCACCTTTCTTTTGTCTTCTTCTTTTTAATTATAGCTGAAGCGTTACTAAACAACTAAAGAGGCTGTGTAAAATGCTTCCAGAGAAAAACGTAACCGCTGTTACCTATTGGGTGTTGACAGCCAAGACAGCCAATCAGCAGCAAGCCGAGCCTAAAATTGGTGGGGCGCAAAACTTCCCTTTAAACTAATCATTGATCTCAACCTGTTTTCATTAATTTTCCTTTATTATCAAGCGTGCCAACGATCGGACTAAAAAAAAAATGGCAAGTAGCCTAACACACAGTGTCTTCATACCGTGTTAGGGGGATTAAATCATAAATTCAATTTATCCGTTAAAAATCAGATTTAATCACCAAGTGGTCTACACTTACAAGATACACCAGTCTGTAATCTACCATGTTAGCTTTCAGAATAACCAGCAAAAACAAAACCTGCACTTCAAGATTGTTTACAATCTACGCATTGAAGATATTGGCCATGAATACGAGTGCGGAGAAAGAAGTGCATGTATCCGCAAATAATGCTGATTAAAAATGTGCACAATGTCGTACTGCAAATGAAAATAAATGTAGGCTATAAGGCCTAGGTTACTCGCTAAAACTGCCTATTTGGGGCCAGCAGGCCATATATAATAGTATTGAGTAGCCTATTTTGTGGATTAATTGTATTGATACTCAAGGAAAATCAGGGGAAGTTTCCGCCACTGCATAGTGATTAAAACACATTTTTCTAAATCGCATTTATCATTTAATCTCCCTAACACAATGCGAAGAAGCTGTGTGTCACTTTCCAAATGATTAGTCAGATCGTTTGCATGCTTGTTAATCACTGAAAATTTAACAGTTTGAGATCAATGATTAGTTTAAAGGAAAGTCTTGTGCCCCACCAATTTTCAGCTCACCAGTCGCCACGCAATAGGTGACGTTTTTTTTCCGGAAAGCGTTTCACGCGGCCTATCGTGACAGGTATAATTAATATAAGAGAAAAAGACAAAAATAAAGGCGGTACACCACACGGTGGCGACGACCACTATTGCACGCGATAATTATCCCTGCGATATATGGCCCAGCCCTGCAACCTATGTAACAATGGTACTTAGTACCTCTGTATGTGGCTTGGTTATCATGTACCATCTACAAATAAAGCTAGGACACAGAGTTTGTTGTTTGCACTCATAGTTTGGTTGCTGGAGCACTGAATGTCTGAGTTGAACAATCTCAGGATGCCAGTGTTCTGTCCTCTAGAGAGCCAGGCCACCCTGACTGAATAGAAGATGGCTGACTACCTATGACTTAACTATGCCCAGCCAAACTGGGGAAGGTGAAGGAATGTTCCCATGTAAGATAACTATACTACAAACCATTACAACAGGACTAGCTAATAGAGCACCCTTTCCCTCAATTGCATGCAGTCGAATATTTGATTCTCATCAGAGATCCTTTTTCACTAAAAGTTTAAGCGCAGTCATAGGAAACTCCTGAGTGGATGGGCATCTGAGTTCACTGCCACGTGACTTCTCTCAACATAAACTGCCATATCAGCAGATAAAATAAATAAGAGTACTGCAAACGGACTGCCCAACAATAAGACTATTTGACAACACAATACATAGGCTAGTTCACATTACACATTATTTTATATGTTCCAGAGCAAGTGTTAGTACTTCGAATTTCAAGTAGGCTTGGATTTCATGTGAGGTTTATCTTACCAGGTAGCATCCACCAAACACCATAGCCTATCTAGCAATCTAATACCTCACATTTTTGTTTAACCCATTCTGTAGTGCCCCGTTTTTAACACAAGTCTGAAAATGACATACCCAAAATAAAATGGTTACTATTCTTGAACCATTTTGATTGCAAGCATAATCCTAGTATTGTCTGACCGGTAACTCTTGGTAGATTGTTTTCCAAGAGTCATAATTACTCTAAATATTACAGAAAGCAGTGGAGATTTTTCTCACCAAAAATATTAGCTTTTTTGAATGGATATAAAGGTTCATGGGTGTGAATACAATGAACCCACAGCCACATCACAAAACAAATACCACCAAGCATTCTGCAGTGTTTTTTCTAAGCTATGTATATGTGGGTTTCCAAAAAGTCCATTTGGAGACTCCAAAAGGACACTTGGTAAATAAATGATATTATGGGTCTTTAGAAGTGCCAAATACTATATACTGTATACTATATGCAAGTTGAAGACGTGTGCTGAAATTAGCTTGCTTTGCCCCTGTCTGTCACCCTCCCCCTCCTTCTCCTTCCCCTCCCTCCTCTCCTTGATCTCTCTTTGCCAACTCTGGTAGCAGCAGGTCAGGAAGATTGTAGAGAATAACTACATTAGCTATCTATTGATTGAAGTTTTCATTAAATACCCCACCTCCATTAACATGTCAAACACATCCCACAATTTCACGTGCCACTAAACAGCCTTCTAAACAAAAGACTCAGCATTTGGTGGTCTTGGAAGAAATCACTCATCTGAGTGAATATTTATGAGCAGGACAGTGAAAACAGCTTTGACTCCACAGCAAAACAAACTTTTTTTAGGCATAAAGTGTAAAGAATTTTTTTGTTCATAACATTTTGAGCGTGCATCCTGAAAAAGTGGTTTGTTTATGCAGGAGAAACAATGTGTGTCCTTTTATGAAAGCCTATATGAACCATTAGAAACATAATTTTATTGGATAAAATGCTTCTCAGTCATCACTATAATAGCTTGCCATTGGCCAGCTGTGTACTGGGCAGAACTCATACTTGTCCAGGTCAAGTTGTTGCTTGTGCATGGCGTGTCACATTGGCTATACTGAGGGACTGCTTGGCCAGTAATCATCAGAGAAATATTGTGTATATGGCAAATAACATTCCCATGCACACAATACTTTCAGCATGTAAGCTATGCAACAGTGAAAAAGACAACGATGATAATTCCTCCAGAGAATTGCTAAGTAAACAATGGACATTCTATTGAATATTCTACTGTTAGTAAGTAAGCATGTTTTTGGGACTAAAAAGTACTACGTATCTCGTTTGCTGGATTGTGGCCATGATAAGGACACTGGTTTTTAGGGCTGTGTATCGAGACCAGTTCCAAATGTCCAAGTACCGGGAATTAATTAACAAATGTGTGTTTCAAATCTGCTAATCGAATCCTGAAAATGTATTCTCAATGGCATTCTACTAAATGCCTCTAATGTAATGTAATACTTTCAAACAGCATATTGTGTAACCAGATGAAAAGTTGAAAATGTTGCTGCAAAAAAAAAAAAAATGAATGCAAATAAACCCACCCTGACCCGGGACTTAAGGGGTTCAGTTCTACTATAAGAATTTGATATAAAGTTAATTTTACGCAGCTGTTTCACAATAAAAAAGTGAAAACAGGTACTGGTACACACTCAGCACACTCACTCACAACTCAAAGAAAGAACACCAAAACTGATATGGGAAAAGGTAAATATTATCTAGTCCTGCCACAGAAATTACTAGATGGTTATGATACATGGCTGCACTAAAACAGTAAGAAGAAAAAGACGTTTGATTGACCACAGCCCTGAAGAACAAAATCAGTGTGATGTTACATTCTAATCTCTCTTAGTTCCAGAAAGTAGGCTATTTCCAACATAGTTGTTTATTCAGCCCCATGGACTAGTTAACAAACTCTTCCAAAGGTGAGAGACATTCTGTGAAAATTTCCATTTAAATACCTCAAAGGTGCGGTCTTGTCAAAGAACCAGTAAAGTCTGATCTTCACAAGAAACCACAAACACCATCCAAAAAAGCCAAACAAACCCCTATCTGCAACTTTGGGGAACAATCAAAAGACAAAAAAAAAGAACACGCCCGAAGGAACATACTGTATTATAAATTGAACAACAAACAATGGTTTACTTATTCCTGCTAACATAAATGTACAGGCTTTAATTTCATCCGGCGAATCCTGTGCTAACGTTACTGGTCAGCTAACAATTTAGGCAAAATAATGTTCCCATGGCAGGCTGTTTCCTTCCTGTTCTGAAGATTTTGATAAAATTGGATGATGAAAGAAGTTAAACAAACTAAACAGAGTAAGTAATTTATGTTGTTTTAGGCTACAGGTGTTAGCCGTTTGAATAGTTTTTGTGTTAAGAAATAAACTGGATTTCCTATAAACAATCATTTCCCTATTATTGTGAATATAAATGCCGAGTTGTGGAAAATTACATCCACTAGAAAGTACTTTATTAATTTGGGCATTAGGCTATAGAAACTGCAGGGGGCTCATTTATAAAATTTACTTGCGTGCATACATCAAGTGAAGACCTGACGTAGAGCCACAACCGTTTCCACGGTCAAATCGAGTCATGTTGAAATTTTATAAATCACTACTTTGACGTGATTTTCTATGTACGTGCCACACAGTTGATCTAAAATACGTTTTATAAATGAGGCCCCGGATGTAGTAATCTAGTATGAAAGTTCACCAATGTCCTCTATTCTACTGCCCGCTTGTGGAAAATAATGCGCAGGCAAGTTTAGAGGGAGCATCACGTGCATATTGCGCCTGACAATAAGCAGTTTATTTTTGTGAATTATAGGCAAATGATATTCGAATATATTCGAACGCTAACTAATTACAAAAGCTAATATTCAAACTCAATTTCGTGGCACTTTTGACAGCCTTAGTTTACACGTACATCTTTGCCAAGATCTTATCTACAGTGTGGTATAAAGAATTTTAGTTTAACAAATTGGTGTTTTTTGTATTCACAGTGAAAATTAGGCATGAACCGCCTTCTCGATTGTGAATCCCCAGCAGCTAGAATAGTAGGCTATGCCACAGCCAGCTAACTTGCTGCAAGTGCACATGTTTTCTGGTGGCTAAGTCATACTGTAGCATTTAAGACATAATGCATGAAGATGAGTTGGCTATAGCTATCGTTATGTTACTTCAATAGCTGTTTCATCTTATGAGTGCACATGTCAAACTGATTGGTGTCGGTTGGTACAAATACTAATGAATGATGAAGCTGTACGGCTTAGGTTAATAATTGGTAAGCTAGCATAAATAAAAAAATGAATGAATGATAAAGCTATAATGTTAGTTATGGATGAGTATGTTTCAGTAGAGTAAGGACAGGCGTAGTTACTTTAAAGAAAGCATTGGCAAAAATATTAATGAGTGATCAAGCTGTAACATTTATATTGATAAGCAAGTATCGATACAGAAATGATCAAGATGTAGCATTGTTGCCAAGACGGTGAAAAACATCTTTCTCTTCCATCCAGATAAGACTTATTTTTGGGCATGTCTAGGCAAGTGACTGATCAATCAACCGGCCCGAATCAATCTCATAGTGGCCCTGGGCCAGCAGGCACTCCTTACTGTCAAGCCCTGGACTGGAACCCTAATTACATGGCACTGAGGCTTCACAGGATTCCTGATTCATTACGCTGATAATCAGTTCCCTCAGTGATCTTTAATCTAGCAGAGGCAAACTGCACGAGGAACAAGTCAATGTTACGCTTGCCAAACATTGCTGACAAACATAATTGAGAAATGTCTTTCTGCACTCCAAATGATGGCACTGAAGCAAAAAAATAAGATGTGGCACTACCATTACAGCTATAAACGCTTTGCAAAATTTTCTATTAAAAAACATATTTTTTAAAGATGGTCCTGTGTTGCAGCGGGTCAGTCATGATATTCTGCAATTGTCAGCTCCTCTCCTGAAGCTGCTGGTTCAAAAGGTCTGTTAGTTCTCAAAGTATGCCCCAAGCTGTTGCCCCATCCATTTTTCATGGACAGCACTGTGCATATGCGTAAACAAGACTGTTCAAATTTTCAACACGCAAAAAGGTGTGTCAACACAGTAAGGTGCCACCAATACAAAATCAGGGCAATACACTTTGTGGAAAGTTTTATTTCACGCAAGACATGGACCACGGGCAGGACTTTTGTACATTAAATTAGTATCATGTAAATTGTGAAATTTGAAGTATTTCATACAGGCTTAAAAAGGTCAAACTAATAACCATGTTTACTTGTCTGTGCTGTGGAATAGAGGCATGTTTGCCAGGGCTACAGTGATACTTGATGATGATGTGCTTTTTAGCTAGAGTGCATACGACTGACCCAAGAACAGCTTATCATGCACTCAAAATACAGGGCTCAAAACTGCAACTATCTGGCCCATGTGGTTTCTGTTTTTTTTTGTTTTATTGTTTTTTTTAAATAATATAAGGAAAAAAGTTAATTTTGAGCCTGAAGTACTAAATTAGATGTAGCAAAATCTGCCAGAATCTTGTCATTACTGATAATCATTTTGAGTAGAGAGCTACTTGAAGTTTATCATTTATATTGATTACTTCTAGTTCACCAAATTTAAGCTATTTCTGATATTTTTCCTCAATGAATTTTCAAAGCTTTTAGGGTTAGGGAGGGTTCAGTCACTAGGGATCCACATTTTATTGCTCTCTAGGAAAACCCACTTACATCGACACGTCCACCTGTTAAGCTGAACATGAAGTGTCTTCCTCTGATTCATCTCTGTGTGAGCCTGACTTGTGAGCTGCAGTGTGAGAAGTGGCACTTCACATCACATAATTCGAAGAAGAGCATGTCCTTGTCTGCACTCTCCCAAATCGATAGCCACGGGCACAGTTATGAGTGTTGATATACGATTGAGCATTCCAAATTGGGAGGGGGAAAGCAAAAAAATAAAAAACAACAAGCAAATGGAAACAGCCATGCCAGAACCAAAGCGACATCATAGTGAATACTTTTCAAAGGGAATAGCCCCAAGAGGATGGAGGCAGAATGGCTCAACTAACAGTGACAGCGATGTTGTTTACGGAGAAGTGCTGGAAACTCACAAGATGCGTATGGCTTGAGAAAATTCCACCTCTCTTATGAAGACATCCACATGCAATCAAAACCCTTTATCCAAGTACAAGGAGGAGCTGTTGCAATTTCTACCAACCACATTTTTAGGAAAAACAAAACTTGAACGAATTGTGTAAACCGACGGTGTGCGCTGTCGACGTCATGGGAATCGTAGTAAGGGCAGGCCAGTGTTGAAGTGCTCACATCTCATGTGTACCATTTGTAGTTCCTCATCGGTTCAACCTCAAAATTAATTGTTGCAGACATTCGCAATTGGCAGTATTTCCCTAGACAATGAGACAATAATACGTTCTGTGCAGGATTGAGGGTGTTGTGTAACATTACATAAATTTCACTTGCAGTTGGCAGTTTAACAAGCACACTCACTTCAGCTACAGGAAAAGAATATGCATGGGAGTGAAGTACCCAATATTCTATATTAACAGACTGCTGCCATTGAGTAAAGCTGAGATGGGTCCTATTGTATAGCATGTAGGCAAGCTATAGGTTGGGGAAAAATACTAATTCCAACAATATTAAATGCATATTATTAAGTTTGAGTACACAAGATTAAGATTCTTTCAAACAATATACTTGTGAAGGAATACTGAATAAAATGATTGGTTAATAATTACTATGGTTGCTTTCTAGTTAAGCCTCAGCCCCTGGAATCTCAGTGAGAAACTTTTTTTCAAGCAGAGATCATGGTGTATGAGGAAGGTAAAAAGTTTCAGTTTCTCGTCAGTAATTACTCCATAACATGTAAAATTATTTATTTACTTTACTGGGCAGTGTAAAGAGTTTGCATAAATGAATGTAGTCAAATGTTAGCAGTGCATTGCAGCTTTCACAATTTCCAGTGAATCACTGAATTAAAACACGGAGTACAATCATTTACAGACAAGCAGTGCTTATAGTGTAAAACAAAATCATTGCAGCTCATAATGCCCAGTTCAGTCCAGTCTTCTATCCCATTTCCAATGTCAAAAACCATGTTAAATAGCTAGCTTGCTAGTAATCACTGTGTGCTGTGATGCTAGCTGGCTACTCGCACTGTACAGACACAGCTAGTGTTAGCCAGCTAACTTGGTTATTTATTCTGTCTGAGTAACAATGTGTTTCTGCCCACACAGCTATATTTTACATACTCTTACAGTAAATGTTGACTTTTCCATGCAGCTGCCTATACAAAAATCCATGACGCTCATGCATTCTTATGCATTACAATCAAACGACATGGTTCTCCACCACTGATTAGCGAAAAAAAATCTACAGAATTACAAGGTCCTAATATTGTAGGATTTGTTTTCATTGCTTCTTTATTTTTAAGATAAGGGTTGAGATTGAATGCACAGGGTTTCCAATGAAACGTACATGGAGTGGTCAGAAACGGCACCGACAGAAATATAAATTTATTACAGTCAATATTCCAACCATGCGTGCCTGCCTTCACAAGAAATCAAAGTCCACAGCTCATCAGGGTTTGCAGCTCACCAAGCAGCTGGGTAACCATGGATACAACAGCTGAAAGTACAGACAAGCTCTTCACTACATGAATAACCACAATGCTATCTCATGAGAACACCCACTGCTTTAAAGCTCTCCGCAAGGATTTAATTTTATTTATTTATTTTTTGTCGGCTACTAAATTGTTTGATGCAAGGAAAATATTATGAACATATCTTTGTGCTTGCTGTACAGGAGAGTGATATGACAGGTGCTTGTTCAACAAAACTTTGCCGGTGTGATTAACTGATGCAATTTCAACTGGAGAAATGTTTTTCTTAAGATTTCAATGCAGTTTTATTTCTCATCATGAAATTTTAAGGTTGAAAAATAGGTGATGCATGAACTGACATCCCTATAGAAAACAAGTCTCAAAGTAGGAGTCTGAAGAACAGTATTCTTCTTTCATTGCCTAAGAATACAAAATGAAATACTGCAGACAAGCAGAGTACACAAACTCAAGGCAGATGTTCAAGATGTTATATTGCACACTCAAACCAAAAATATTCATGTTAACAGATGGATAGCCACACTTTATAATACAAAATGTAATGCATTGAGTCAGCAGTGATTGCTGGACAGTTTCTTGGAATGAGCACCTTGCAGTCCATCTTCAATCTAATTTCAATGTAAAACAATTCTGGCTAATGGAAACCACTCATGCCTCCCCCTCAGGTTCCCCTCTGATTTATGGGTGTTTTTATTTAGATTAAATGTAGATGTGATTGTGTTATGAGGCACTTATGAGAGGAGCAGAGGTTATTTTAATTTCATTACACTCTAGGTGACAGCTCCAGATTAGCACAACTAAGCATGCTTTCTCAGAGGCGCCAGTTAGGTGGACTTACAACAGTATTTATTTGCTTGGCTTATCCAGAGTGACATACATAGTCTCCATATTAGGTATCACACATTACACAGCTTGGTATTTATACATCCCATTCAGGAGCAACCTTTCTCAAGGGCACAAGCATCTGAACATCAGTAGGCTGGTCATAAGCCCTTTTTACTGCCATTTAGCAGACCCTCTTATCCAGCATGACTTACCAACTTGTTAATACAGTATGAATTTATATAACTGGATACGGAAGCAATTAATGCACCTTGTTCAAGGGCACAATGGCAGTGTCCTACCTGGGAATCAGACCTGAAACATTTGGGTTGCAAGCCCGGTTAACCATTACTCTACGGCGTTTTCCAATTACTGTATATCACGTGTCCCAATTTTAAGACATGAGTTTAAACAAAATATATAGGAATTATTTCCAGACCCAGAGTTACTCTGGCCCATTATTTGTCTCGCAAAAAACAACATACACCTATTCAAAGGCCATGTTTAGCAATAAGGATTCCTCACTTCACAGCATAAACCTCATTGTTGGTGAATCTCCCTTTTTCCCGGCTGATTTGTCTTGCGTAACCACATTGACACTAAAAAGCCCAATACTCCATGTCCAATGTGAATCTATTGTAAAGTGTCAGAAAACAATTTTCACATATGTATTATGGTCAATAAAAAAGTGATGCATTCAAACCTTTTTTTGCAGTTAAAGCTCCACTGATCATAATAGTGTTTTGCATTGAGCCAAAGGATCATGTGTTCTACATGTGAGCATTCTACAATTTAACATTGGATTCACTAGATATAGGCTAGGCTAAACAGAACAGTATCTAAGAATAAGAGGAACTTCAACTCCAGAGAAAAATGACCAGTTGATGAAAAGTTATGCTTGATTAAGTTTCAATCTTTTAATTATCTTTAATTGGTCTTCAAAGACACAAAGGTGTATACTACAGTTGTTAGACAAGTGCTCCAAGTTCTAAACTGGGACAGTATTTGCTATGCAGCACACAGTAGCCTATATCAGGGCAGTGACAGAAGTTAATTTCAGCATTTTTTCCAAATGATGTAACTGGAAGAAAGCAATGCAGACAGAAGGGTTCACAGAAGGGGTTCAGAAATGACATTTTATAGACCACCGAAGTGTGACATAAATTTTGCATCCAAATAAGGAATTCCGGTTCCATTGCCTAGTCAGTAACAGGAAAATGAATAGGGGTATAAAAGTATTTCTGTCTGATGGCAGCACTGACTCATTTGCTTAATATCTTTGGATTTAATATGGATATCTTTACTTAAAGTAGTATGTGACATTTTAACTGAATATATTTATTTAATTAGATTGTGTTGATGTCACATAATGAATTCACTCAGCAGCATTTCCAATGTCACGGTTTCACAGTTTAAGGACAAAACGATTGGTAAACAGCAACCAAAATCCAATGCATTTAAACCATAAGCGGGAAAAAAATGGAACCGTGGAAGCGACCTGGAACCACCAAAATGACGACATCACTTTGGTGGTCTATAGTGTGTAAAGTATACACTTAACCATGAACACACAAAGTCTTTGTATTACGTTATACTTTACAAGTGCAGGCATTTCTGATCATTAAGGTCATTAACAACCTTTGATCAGTCAAGGCTAGACAGATCTAGACCACTGTGATTGAGAGGGCAGATAAAGATTTTGAGGGGACAACTTTTTATTCAAGGCACAGTGTGCGCCACACTGTTTACAGGCCTGCATTGCATAGTGATTTTTCAAACTCAAGACTAAATCTTTTCCGTTTAATTTCATGCACATGCCCAGTTATGTGCTTGTGGTCAAGAGGTTAATATCAGACTCAGAGGTCGCATTAATACAGGATTCTGCATTTTTTACACAGATAAGTACAGCCAAAATGCAGGGGAAGAATGCACTGCGTTCTATACATGCAGATATTGGTCTGACATTTGTGCTGTTTATTGATCATATTTACACAGCCGTTGGTAGCATTGTTCAACATTCAAAGAGAACATTTGAATTAAATGTACAATTAGGGATAGATATTTTACAGTAGGCAATGTGTTGGGTTGTACGACTTAGGCAACTAGGAAAGTAGGTCAAGGTAGACATCAGAACCATGAACTAGGCTCAGCACGGACAACGCTCGGCTGCAGGCTGGTCGAAACGTTAACGAACACTCACCAAAACAAACATCACAACTAGCAAGGCCGACAGCTTGCTTAGGCCTATGCAACATATCAGACCAAAAAGCACAAAAAAAGCATAATTAGGCACAGTGGCTCACTTGTAGTAGGTTATGAATAGAACTACAATGCGTATGTTATTAATTTGCAGATTTCTCAACTCATCACTGGTCTAGGAGTTTGCCTGCCGGTTAGCTAGGTAGCAAGTATTGATACAGCTATAACCTGTAAGTTTAACCACTCTGGCTAAAAAATCATCTTACAATAAAATCCACCTGTAATCGCCTTGACAGTTTTGCTCACCTTGAAATCTCAAAAGCTACAGGGGGCAATGCACAATAAATATCCCCAATTTATAACACCAATACCTTCATGAGCAAATGGAATGATGTGTCTTTGGAGTGCAGGACATTTCAAAGTCCCAGAGGTTGTCCAAAACTAAAATACTGTTTTTGGCTATACTGGCACATTTGATTACAAGATGTAGGCTATTCATGCAAACAAATAAATATATGACAGTGTTTAAGTTTGCTAATTTCCACAGGTCACCTACTGACAGTTGCCTCTTGGATAATAAACATTTTCTGGGCATGAAAACTGATAAATTGATCAATGATTGCATAAAGCAATGGAATAGTATGTACAATTTGATCTGTTGGGCATCAGAACAAATCAACGGGCCCAGGAATGCTGAAACCTTTCAAGATTGCGAGGCTTTGTCCAGACAAGTACCCCACAGTGTCGGCTGTTCTGCCCTTACAACATGTGCTGTACTCCTGTCCCATGCAATGCACAGTTGGAGGGAAATGACAGTAAAAACAGACACAGATTTGAGGAAGCATTAAAATAAAGTGATCCCAGCAACAATTATTTCGTTGAACAAAACTGCATATCTCGATCCATGCTTTCACTGTTGAATCAGTTTGTCAGAGGAACAGACGCAGCACGTGCATGCAAACATTACAAAAGAAATGGCATTGAAGTTTGGTGATGATGCTGAGGCAGGGTTTATGGAGCAGCCGGCAGGTTCAGGAAGTTATGGGTGAAAAACAGCCCAGACAGCAATGGGAGATCTGTTCTGGGGCACATAGGCCTACTGGGGAAGGAGCTATACAATAGATGACCGCGAGAACATCCAACATCAAGAGATGCACTCCTGCACTGCCACAGCGACGACGGTCCGTGCCCAGTCTAAGTACCTGAGTGTTCCCGGGACACCCATCAGTCAAATAAATTCTTCTGAAAGAGGCTGAGAAGAGAAGCCCCTGTACCTGCTATAAACAACATACAGTAGTTGACACCTGTGACAAAGCTAGCGGTCTCAGAGATCAGACAGTCTTTAAGCATGGCGAGAGCACTGTACCTTGTTCTGTAATGTTCCAGACAACACAAGTTTGACTGAATGATATTATACCTCTGCCAACATCAATAAAAAGCTATGAACATATGGACTCTATTACCAGGCAGAAAAGTTTAATTTCACTTCTGCCCACTGAGGAATGACTTCAGCAGTAAGGCCTGTTAGATTTAATAGGCACAGTGCTTGACTTATTCTAACACTAAACATCACTACATTACCTACCATTCCTGATGCTGTTTTTAGTCCTTAGCCCCTAGGCTTGGATTGGACTTCAGTGCAAAGTGCAAAGTGCAAAGTGCAAAGTGCAAAATATGTTTATGGGATGAGAGGTTGCGTCAAAAAGCTTTTCATCATTTCAATAATTAATGGGGCATTCTGTGTGACTTTGGGGGGAAAAAAATATTTCGGACATCTAAAGAAATCCCTTTAATTTAGATTTTCCTGAGGTTTTCTACAAAGAATCTTCCCATGGCATTTCGGGCCTTACAGGTGCATTTTTTATTTTATCCCTATAGTACTCACAAATCTTGATTCTATTAATCCCTACATTACTCAATACAATTTATGTTGGTATGGCATTGCTGAAAGGAGCCCACTCACAGTGAGGATTTATTATTAGCATATCCTTTATTAACATGTTTTTGAGTAGGCTACCATACTCTCTGCTAATTGTTACAGTGTTGTAAATGAAACGCAGGGAGTGTAGCCAGCTGGCTAGGCAGCTGCAAGTTGTGAATTACAAGTACAAAAAATTTCAAGTTTTAGTGTGAAACAAACTCCATAAACAATCTCCATTCGTGATGCATTCATATCCCAGGAGGTTCAACTGCAGTTAGCGGCATGTGCAGCAGTAACACACCAACCAACACCAGTTGTCACAGCCTTTCATGCTTTTGTCGTTCCACATTAGTGTATTCAGGCTCAAAAGGATAGGGACTAGTGTCCTCATCAAAATCAAACATTACATACAGTACTTCTATAAAATCATTAAACTAACTTCTTGCACTTGCCATCCTTTCACTGGATATGATAGGCAATGCACAATCTGGCTTGTCAAATACACAGCAGTATTTTACTCATTACTGTGGGTGGGGGGCAGGGGACTGTGTCTTATTTTCATGCTCTTCGAAATGTTTTACAGACTTACTGGCTATGGTAAAGTTCCTTTTTAAAAAGGAACTTCACCCTAGTCAGTAAATTGTAGTTGTCTACTCTTATTTTTAACCAGTCATCAGCCCGTTGATCGGCAATGTCACGATGTTGGAGGGCACTTCAAGCACAGCTGGGCCAGGCAGATTGGAGGCACTCAACCGACCAGAGATATTGGGGTGCATCATTATATCAAAAGCAGTGCTTTAGCAGGACAAGGTACCCAATAGCCTAACTGGCTCGATTTTTATGGATGGTTTTTATAACTGAAAAACTTGAAGGGAACACTCACATGACCACGAGTAGTCATTTTCAGGTCAAACATAACATATTCCAGAGGGACCATGTGATGCAGTACATACTGTAGGGAGGCGGATCCTCAACCCAAATACAAATGCCCATGCGGCTGTATTCCCATCTCTACCCGTCTACCTGTCTACCTGTAACCCTCTCTGTTTTCCCCCTCTGTAAATAAAGTGAAAGAAATGTAATATTCTGAGGGCCACAAAAATAATTGTAATGTAAAAAAAACATGTATTAGATGGAGGAAAAAAATCAATTTTCTGAACTTTTCTTCAAATTTTGAACCCCTACCAATCAATGTATCGCACTGCTCTGGAAGGTGGCGTTCCTTTTTGAACCTACCCGTCGAAGAACCAATATAAATGAAATTTTTATTTGCGCAGCCAGCCAAAAGGCCCAAATATGTTTAGAATTGAGGAGGCTGACATCAGACGGAATCTATGTCCTCAAAAATATATGATATTTCATAAAACATGACTTTTAGATGGGTATGTGCAAATTATATCCACAACATAGATAGAAGCCTGTTTGATGTTTTCACTTTTGCCCAAAGCGTGCCAATCCAGGACTATCGACATATTTTTGCAGCTGCTCCCATAGCCGAAACCACATAGATTGTTGATGGAGGTGATGCTCCCTGTGCTGTGACTGTAGAACACTGTATTACTAATTAAACTGGGACAATGACTTTGAAGCAGTGGAAAATTGCCTCTGTGAAACCTCTACACTGCCATATGAAAGGTCAGTGATGAACTAGTCTGGGAAACCATGCATTATGGGCAGACTGACATTGCAAGTCAAGAGTTTGTGAAAAACATCTTCATTCAATTATAGTTTCCTTTTCCATCGGGTTTCCCTCACAGCTATGGGCAAGTAGTCTAACTCCACACTGTATTTGTGTATGGTTATAAATGATTTAATCACTGGAAGAAATGGACAGGGTGCAGAGCAGCATTCCGTAATCGCCCCATTAGGCCAGCATTCATAGGGTAATAAAGACAAAAACAACAAAAGAATTACACATATACTGTACATGCAACCTGACCTGGCTGTTGGGCAGACACTAAGTGGTCTTTGTGCAATTCCTTTCATGCCTTTCAACTCCTGTGGTTTTCAACACCACCCCTTATGTTGCATGAGCACTGTTATTAACTACCCTGGGTGCAGTGAGAAACGCAGCTGAATTCAGTTACAATATATATAAAAGAAGGTAATGGCCCAAAAATACAAAATATCTGAACAGTGTTGCCCACCCTCCTGTTATTTGAAGCTGGGAGCAGGATGCGACAGTCATCACTGGAAGGCCGGCTTCACTGGAAACTGTGAACATTTACAGAGTGGTGTGAGCAGGACCAAGGCAGGTGAATGGGCCGATTGTGCTCAACTCTGGCTGTGGTTCCCAGTGTGCCAAAACCAGACACTAGAGGAGAGAAACTCTAGTGTCTAATCAGGAATTTATTTAACCTTACACACCAGGTGAGTGTTATCTCTGGCCAATCAGTGACACTTTTGGACAATGGACAAGCACGCAGAAGAGAAAACCTGCAGTAAAATTAGACTTTGAGGGCCAGATTTGAGTATTCCTGCACTAGAGTGGTGCAACAAAACAATAGCAGTGGGACACACAGCAGTGCCAAGTTTAAGCATTTAGAACATTATTGGCTATTGAAAAACATTGTGACACAGCAATATAATGGGACTACAGAGGACCAGATGATCATAAAAAAGCATTGCTCTCGCTGAAAAAGCAGACACGTCCACAATTAGATGTTCATCAATGTTTTGCACATTCAGATCACCTCTTTTGAACAAAGAAAATGAAGCAAATAATAATAGGGGGACTTCTAGGAGCAAAGTTATTCACTGAAAAAAAGAGGCTTTAGTTATCAATTAAATTTAAAATGCTGTTTATGACTGTGTCATGGCTAAGTACGAATCTATTGCCCACGGCCTGTGTTGTGTCTACGTGTGAGCAATGTGAATAATGGGAGTAGTTCAGGGCAATGCAGGCAGAGTAACTGCTACGGAATTCCAGCTATTTGGACGGCCGCCGATGATGAAACCACTTATAATAACAGCTTAGGAGATGAAACCGGAGGACTTGTAAAGACAATCCATGAAGGCGTGAGCACCCCCGGGTCCCGCTGCAAGAACCCCTGGAACAGCTCCCCTCAGCCTTCTGTTCTTCTTGGGTCATATGTTCCCTCCAGATTTACCTTCTTAAGAGTGAACTTATTTAACTTATATTTAACTAATACTTCATTTAATATATAGTTTGGATAAGTAAACTGATGGAAAGATGCATTTGGTGCACAACACAGAAGTAACAAGATCATATCATAGGAGCAAGTAATAGAGCAAATGATCACTCTTGTTGACTGAGCTTTATGTTTTTTGCTCATTCACAGGAAAAAAAAACTATTATTAAGGTGAAGAAGAGGTTACATGATTGCTTTGTGTCCATTTGTTTTAAAGTTTACAGGACAATTTACATGACAGACTTTGGGGCTTTGGGGAAATAAAGAAAACATTCAATTTTATAGATATTACAATGTGATATGAGATTAACAACCTGGAAATCTTATTTTACAGACAGAAAGAGGGATCATTTGAAATTGGCATTTACAAAGACAGCTGTAAGGGTGGGCGGATGTGCAGTCTTCCCAGTACAACTTGTAACTATTTTCTGTTTCGTGATTTCCCGAAGTTAAACATACTTTGGATGTAGAATTGAAAACACAGAAACAATCTCACCAGTTGCTAAAGGCAGCGGAATACTCTATTGGGCTCATGAGTGCAAAATCCTTTCTGAATTAAATGCCAATCAAAAGAGAATCACTTAAATGCAATTAAACATTTCTCAATACATCTCAGCAACAATGCTTTGATAAATAGGCTGTATAATGCAGTGTGTTCCTTGTAGTTAAAGCAATTAAAACTGTTTTGTAAAGCAAATGTAATTCTACAGTCCTAACTTCAAGCATGACTGCTGCTGTAGGCTAGATGGATATGACTGCCACCGGCAATTTATATGGCAACTAATTTGATACAATCAGGAGCATACTACTCACATTAATTTCTTCCAGCAAGGAATGCAACAATGACTTTTATTTAGATTCAGAGTAGGAAGCGGAGAAGTAGCATATTCAGGGTGCAGGGGCCAGAATATTAAGCATAAAACTTGACTGACTCCATTGTGACTGGCTTTCCTCAAAATGCTGCAAAGGCTAAGGCAGCCCAATTGCTTGCTTGTCAGACAAACATATTTAACACATCACACGTATGATGTGTTCAAGGCTCTTTAAATTACACAATACTCCATTTTCATTCTGTATTCGGTTGCAGAGAACAGCAATGACTTCGTAATTTGAAAGTTGACAGAACAGCAGTGAACCTGTGCTTATGGTGGCATTCAGTGATCTAGCTTCAATTTTACACCAATGTAGTGGCTGTGGGTCTTTTTAGTTTAGTTTAGTTTATTTGACAATTATTAAAATACATGTTACAGCAAAATCACGTAGCCTAAATCCTTGTAGCCATATTCTGAGCAACGTGCTGTAAAAAGAAGTAGCAGCGTGTGCCACGTGATAGCAAGAGTAACATTAGCGACACAGCAGAGCAAGTGAATGAGAGCTACCTGCAGTCATCATGTCAGCTGTGTGGTGGTATTTTATGATTAAGGTAAAAAAAAAGCAAAACAGTAGAGTGCAATATATGCAATTTGAATGTTTCAAGGGATGGCAGCAGCATTGGAAACTTTAACACCAACAATCTGATAAAGCATCTGCAGACGCATCGTGGAAAGGAATATGATGGAATATATCCCCCAGTGCTGCAGGGATTTGCTTCCATTCAACCAGAAGAGCGTTAGTAAGGTCAAGCACTCATTGGGCGATTTGGCCTGGCTCGCAGTTGGCCTTCCAATAGATCACTAAGCTGTTTGATTGGGTTAAGGTCACGGCTCTGTGCAGGCCAGCCAAGTTGTTCCACACCGTTCTCAACAAAACCATTTCTATATAGACCTCGCTGTGTGCCCAGGGGCATTGTCATGCCGAAACAGGAAAAGGGCCTTTTCCAATCTGCTGAGTAAGCACACAATTGTCTAGAATGTAATTCTATGCATTAACATTTGCCTTCACTGGAACTAAGGAGCCTAGACCAACAGCTCCAGACCAAGGGGTATCCAGGTACTTTTTCTCATATAGTACATATCTGTTTACAGGCACACACATACACACAGTGAGCTCCATAATGTTTGGGGCAAAAATGTTCTGTTTTTTTCTCCCTGGATTTGCCTCTGTACTGACTTTAGATTTGTAATCAAACAATTCACATGTTTAACGTGCACATTCCCAGCTGTGCATGTATTTTTATACATTTTGGTTTCACCACCCCAATTTTAGGGAATCATAATGTTTAGGACAAGTGGAGTCACAAGTGTTTCGGATTAGTCAGGTGTGTTCAGTTGCTTCCTAAGTGTAGGTTTAAGAGAGCTTTCAGTATCTAGTTCTGACTCAAGTCTTTCGATTGCTTTGGGAGTCTGTTATTGGTGTATGTCAATATGAGGACCAGAGTTGTGCCAAGGAAATCGAGGACGCCATTATGAGGCTGACAATAAGAAGAAGAAAAAACAAAGACAGGCCAAACATTAGGCTTACCAAAATCAACTGAATGGAACATCATTAAGAGGAAAGAGATCACTGGTGAAATCACAGTATTCAATATTCCTTTAACTTCAGATATTAACCCCTTAGCACACATGCCAAATCTTGCCAATCCTTGCCCATTTAGGGGTACCCTATTTAAAGCTTTATAACTCCTGATGTGAGCATCACAAAGACTTGAAAAATGGCTTAAACAAAGCATTTGTAGCATTTACAATACTAAGATTAGATTAGTTTATATTCATAAATTATAAAGAAATAAAGTGTCACAAATGCAACTGTCTATGAAAAAAATCTAAAATTAATTTGCTCTTTTTTTAGTTTGCAATCAAATACTGAGAGATATATATAAAACAGGTTAAATTATAGGCCTACATGTCCTGGATCCCATTGACCACAGGTGCATAAAATCTAAAGGTGGATATGCAGAACTACTAAAGATCTATGGAGCAAAAAGTAAGCAGTGTACCCAGTGTCAAATCTATCCAAAATGTCTAAATTAAGCATTGCTGTAAATCACAACATAATCAGGTATTTCACTTCAAATCAACTGTTTTGACTCAAGAAACTCAGTTGCACCATTTTCAAGTGGGAATTACAAGCTTTCAATCAGTACAATGGCCTACAATATTTAGGGATCCAGAAACATATCCAAATCTCTCCAAAATGAATAAAATGCTTTTTCTCCATTATAAAGCATGTAAATGTGCGTCTTATGAAGGTTTAAGATGAAACATTGATATCAGATCTAAAAAATAATGCAAAAACATTATCACATCATGTGGTACAGTATCTAAATGTGTAATCATTAACTCTTGTATGTTTTTTTCTGTACTCCTAATGTTTTCTTGTATGGGGATGGGATGACATTAAAACAATATTCAACCATCCACCACGTTTTGGCAGTGTTTCAGTTCAGGTCACATCCGGTGCATTAAACACGAACACAACTTAGCAAACCAATGAACGCTTACATTACAGTGTGAAATATCCTCATTATAAAATACCACTAACCTATTTAAAGTAACTTAATTTCAAAAATAACATACGTAACCAAAATATTTTAGCAGTAGCACTTACATTTGGATGATGACATCTTATCTGTGTTCAGTAGATGTAGACAGAACCAATGCTGTTCCCCAGTTCTGACTTAGTCCAGAGAACAGTATCAGCATCAGCTAGGTCTATCAGCAAACATATGCCTTAGCCATGCTCAGAAGTTCTGAAGAATAATATTTTCCAATAAATGACGAAAGTCATCGACAAAATTTCGCCAGGTGCAGAGTCTTTTACTGTCTTTGTCTTTTTAGTGGTAAAAGAATGTTTTCATGTATGCGCAGATAGACACTATTGTCCAGTGTGTCATGCATGAGGGATGTAGTTGCAGATGAGACTGCAGAGAGGGGGAGCTTGGTAAATGGATGAACAGTGCGACTGCGAATGGTGGCACTTAGAAACTCCGTCTTTGGCATAGTTGTCCGGAAATTGTCTACTATAAAGCTAAAACAGTGTTTGTGTTTTCAACTCATAATTTGGTTTCAGGAGCACGGAATGTCTGAAACGCCAGCGTGCCTACCACTAGGGGCACTGTGCGAACTGGGGCATTTTCCCATTTATTTTCAAAATAACATTATGCATTTTCTTTGGGCACACTCAAAAATACACACTAATATACTGACATTTTTAAATACTTTCTCCATGTTCAACAATTTAATCAGAAAATTTAAATCGATGCAATCCCATCAAACTACACTTTATTGTAAAATAAATGTATCAGTTGAGGGCCCTCCTCATGGCAGATGAATTACGTGATTTCATTATTGTGATGAAGTTTGTGTAATTCTATGATCCCATAAAAATAAAAAATCTGTAGCCCTCTCAATGGTGGCACTTAAATAAAATAGAAATACTGCCTCATGGTTGTATGCCTCCGTCAACCAGTAGCCAGTCTAGTTTGTTATTCATTGTCTTTCTCCTTGCCGCAGCTTTATTGTTCTTGTTCTGCTATTAGCGTGTAAGTTCATTGAGAGAAACAAAAAACAGAGTCAAATTTCTTGTATGTGTTCACATGCTCAGCCAATAAATGTGAAATATGGTCACAATCTCCCCTTCTGTTCCTGAGTTATGGCGTTGAATAATGGCCAGAAAAGTGTTTTTGCAGAACATTATGATGTCACAGTGAAGTTGACCTTTGACCGTTTGGATATGAAATGTCATCACTTCATCATTTTATCCTATTAGACATTTGTGTGAAACTTTGTCATAATTACCATATGAATTCTTGAGTTATGGCCAAAAAGGCTTGAGGTCACAGTGACCTTGACCTTTGACCACCAAAATCTAATCAGTTCATCCTTGAGTCCAAGTGGACGTTTGTGCCAAATGTGAAAAAATTCCCTGAGGGCGTTCCTGAGATATCGCCTTCACGAGAGAATGGGACGGACGTGAGGTCACAGTGATCTTGAGCTTTGACCTTTGACCACCAAAATCTAAACAGTTCATCCTTGAGTCCAAATGGACGTATGTGCCAAATGTGAAGAAATTCCCTCAAGGCAAAAACGTGTTTTGTATTCCCTCAAGGCAAAAACGTGATTTGTGAGGTCACAGTGACCTTGACCTTTCACCTTTGACCACCAAAATCTAATCAGTTCATCCTTGAGTGCAAGTGGATGTTTGTGCCCAATTTGAAGAAATTCCCTCAAGGCATTCCTGAGATATCATGTTCAGGAGGATCGGGACAGGCGGAAGGACGGACGGACGGACGGACGGACGGACGGACAACCCGAAAACATAATGCCTTCGGCCACGGCTGTGCCGTCGCAGAGGCATAAAAAAGGAGGGTGAACTGCTCACTCTTCCTTTAAAGAAATAGGGCTGCTTGTCCACTTTGCATGGTTACTCATAGGCCCAGGACAAAGGACAAAATCTAGGTACTTGTGACTGTAACATCCCTTTTGCAGAGATCACAATAAAACCATTTCTCTGAATGATATTGATTATTTGCAAACCTGGTATAAAGCTCCAGATCCATTTTCAAGCATGGCCAATTGATTCAATGTTAAAAAATGTTCCCATAGCTCAGAGGAAGCATTACAATTTCCTGGCTATGAAATCTTACACCAGCAAAGAAATATAAACCTGCACTTAACCTACACAAGGCCACGCACTCTTGTGTTTGGGTTAGGTTTAGCTATGTGCTGTAATCTAAAGTCTGTCTACTGAAGAAACACCTCAGGCTTACTACACCTGAAGCATGTCAGTTAAACTGTGGAACAATTTAAGGACTTACAGGTCATCAATGTTCTCCTTAATTAAACACTTTCCTTTGCTCAAAAAGGATACAAAGATAAAAACTTGAGCACTGATGACAAGAGGTAAAAATCATAAAAAATATTTCCTCGTTATCGCCATAGTAGGCTCGCATATGGGCACAAAATTTTGAGGCACACTTTCTTCATGCATTTGCTGTTGTTTTAGTGTGTGAGCAAAGCCTTGCGGTTCAATTTTACATTTTTGCGCCATAGGCTGACCATGCCATAAAACCGCAGCTGGTTTCCAGCCTGTGGTCCAGACTGACAAATCTATGTTCCAAAATAAGGCAGGTCATCTGATGAAGATACACAAAGTGCACTCAGCAAGTCAGTGGCAGAGCACCAGTCACGCATCTCATGGCACTGTCTGTAATGACTGAGGATGAAAAAATCATCCTAGAGAAAATGATTCTGGAGGAAAAAAAACACAAGTAGCAGCACCGAAAGTGTGCATGGCTTCTCATGGTAGAATATTCAAGTAGAATTTTTCTGACTCCCAATCATATGTCCAGAAAGGTAAGCAATCCCATAATTTTTATACATACATAATTTGTCCATACATTATTCTGCAATCAAGACCTTATTCAAGAATCTTAATTATGGACTTGTTTGAGGAATAATGTATAGACAAATTACAGTATGTATGTAGCTAAATACTAAATACACAGCTAAATACACAGCCTATCAACCCTGCAAATTCTGCTGTAAATTGCTGGTGCCTATTTATGTATAAATGAGTCTACATATATCTTTTCCAAAATAAAAATATAAACAGGAGAGAGATACAATTGATTGAATTGGGCTATATGAGATCTAGACCCCTCTGTACAGATGCCAAATCTGGCTAATCCTCACCCATTTAGGTAGTGTTCTATTTAAAGCTTTGTAACTCCAGATGTGAGCATCACACAAAATTGGAAAATGGCTCAAATGAGTGGGACACATGTACCAGTTATGTAATTATCTTGGTGAAAGTGAAGTGAAGTTGTTCTCCTTCAGTCAGAAATGAAATATTGAGAGCCACATAACATAAAACAGGTCAAAATATAGGCTACATGTCATACATACACTCCTTGACTACAAATGTGCCAAATCTGAGGGTGACACGCAAAACTATTAAAGATCTATGAAGCAAAATTTAATCAGTGTACCCTGGCGTCCTTTAGTGTCTGCAAATCTATCCAAAATTTCTAAATTGAGCATTTCTATAACATCATATATTTCAATACAAATCAACTTTTTTAGACTCGTGAAGCTCACTTTTGCATCATTTTCAAATGGGAATTCCAATCTGTTCATTAGTATAGGGGTCTAAGATATCTAGGGGTTCAAATAGGCTACCTATCCAAAACTGAATAAAATGCATTTTGCCCATTATAAAATTATATATTTACCCCTTATGATGAAACTGATATTGCCTTAAAAAATAAAGCAAAAACACTGTGATGCACTGTGGTACATATAGGCTACCTAAATATGTAATCATTCACACGTGTAGGCCTATGTTTTTCTGTACTCTACAGCAGCATTTTTCAAAGTGGGTGCCACTCCAGGGGTGCCTCAAAATGTATGTTAGACTATGTAATTGAAAACGTTATGATAAAACTAAGATTTAAATTCATAATGGAGCATTTGTAAATCCTCTGCATGTTCAATGCCTGTCAGCGCAGACTCATTAACCATCGGGACTTAAATATAGCAAACCTACGTTTGGTCAACTTCTCTGAAGTGACCCATTTTGATGTTTTAGCCAGACTAGCAACATGTGGTGCTTTTGTAAATTTTACTACTGAAAATAATATTAATTAACGGGGATGTATACATGCTAAACAGGTTCATTGTGGGCATTTTCTGACCATACATGGTGAATGTAGGAGAGGACACTAAGCGCGTTCATGTGAGAAAACATTTATGCTGATTTAATCTGGATGCTCTGATTTATCATGAGAAACACATGTAGGTGGTTTTTGGAAAATCTGAGAAAAAAACTTGGTATGGAGAAATTCAACAAAACACGTATGCATATATTTAGTGTGGTTTCTATGCAAACATTAGCCGCGTTTCCACCAAAATTACCCGGAACTTTCAGTCCCAGGAACTACTTTACCAGGAACTATGGTAATCTGGTAATCTGCTCAGATCAAATCAAACGCTTCAAAACCCACTGAACAGCACTTCACATTGCAGCACACTGCTAAAACAGGCGACTGGCCAAGTCAAACGCCCATCCTGAATCCAACTTGAACACGCGTTTCACTTGCTGAAGACAAGACTGAAGGTAAATCACCCCAGAAACAAACAGGAACTAAAAATGGCTGCAGTCCAGACCTGGCAGAGCATCTCCAGGGAAGATACCCAATGTCAGGTGATATCTATGGGTCTCAGACTTCAAGCAGTCTTTCAATGCAAACCAATATTTGGATTTGCAACCAAATACTAAATATGATGAATTTAATTCAAATTATGTTATTTTGTCCAATTAAATTTGCTCCCCTAAAATGGGGGGGGGGGGGGCTGTGTATAAAAAGGGCTGTAATTCCTACACACAGATCGTCTGATAAGTGATATGTGAATCCAATGTGCTGGAATACAGCGCCAAAACAACAACCGCACTGCACTGTAAATACAATGTAGACTGCACTCTACTTTCCATTTAGGAGTGCAGAGCCATGGAATTTTACCTGTTAAAAACAGTATTTAAATATTCAAAACAAACTTGAATTATCTTTTTGGGGTAGATTAGGCTATTATGCCACTGAAATAGCACAATCCTTTATGTAGAACAGGAGGGGACGTGCACTTCAGTCGGTCCACTGTGTACAGAAAATCTGACATGTGTTAAGTGAGGGCTAACATTATCCTTTCCTTTGATTTACTACTAACATTTTCAAGAAAAATGACAATTATAAACTAAAGCAACGTTTTGTTACCTTAAAACATAATGGAGACCTGGCGTAATCCCCGAGTGGCCATGAAGCCGGCGTCCTGAGATTTTTCAACTCATACTTTCACTGCAACCAAACTATGAGTTGAAAACACAAACTCTATTTGATTGCAAACTATAAAAGCGCAAATTCATTTTTGCTTTTTTGCCTAGACAATTGCATTTGTGGCACATTATTTCTTCCTAAATTATGAATACAAACAAATCTAATTAGTATTGTAAATGGTACAAATGCTTCATTTAAGCTTCATTTTAAGTCTCTGTAATGCTCCCAACTGGAGTTATAAAGCTTTAAATAAGGTACACAACCTGAGGGTATTGATTGATGCTGTGTGAGCTGCCTGTGTATTCTAAGTGCGTTGCCAATCAGCCCACAACTTCAGCAGTGAGGAGACCTTGGCTAAGATGCAGGAATAATAAATACAGCTGGCCTCCTGCATACATATAGGCCTAAATGATGCAAATCATCTTAGTAATGAGTTTTACTTGAGCCTTCTGACAAATCCTTCATAAACTCTGGATGCACCACTCGCATGGATGGTGATGAGCAGGGAAGCTCATGGATGAGAAGGAAGGGCAACTGTGCAGTTGTGTTTACTCCCCTGTTCATTTAGCCTCCAGGACACTCTTCATCCCTCACTCCATCAATCTCAGCTCTTAGGCTAATAAAAATGCCCCCTCCACTCACTTTTTCTCCTCTACCCCTTTCTCCCTCTCTTTACTTTCTGTAATCCTCTTCACCCCTGCCCACCAACCTAGGGAACTCTAAAACTACACTACTCCACACTACAGCCAACAACCTGAATAACCATTTGAATAATTTTCACTGGCAAGGAAAATATGCCAAAGTGGAACACCCAAAAATGTCACAATATAGGCTAGATCTATTCAGAACTGTAAAAGCTTTACAGCAAATCCTTGATAAACTAGGTGTCTCGCTGCAAGAGAGTAGATCCAGCACACAGTTACAATACAATGCTGTTTGTGTACTTCGCCAATAACCTCTATAATGGATAGTACAATGGATGACTTGGCTGCATTAAAAGAATTACTCTGTTATCCTGAAGCTCTAGTCCATGTGTTCATTCTCTTTTCATGCAGCTTTAGTATCATCACATTTCATAAAGTGTCCCATGGCAAAAAAAAAACAGCAAAAACCACCATGTAATAATTTCAGCGGTGAAATATGCCTTTAAAATGGGACTTGAACTAGGAATCTAACCATAGCTGCAATGAGTATTCTTATAACTAGAATGTTACAAAGGAATCATGCAGTGCCCTTAAAGGTTTAGTTTACACAAAAAATTCAAATTTTATTCACCATGCCATGTACTGTATTTACTGTACATGTGGAGGGAATGAAATATGAAATAGCCTAAACTATTGTAACTGCAAGTTCCATATTTAATGAAGAAATGTGTCATGAACACCTGTCTGGGTAGCAAAGCTGGGGAAAGGTGCTAAACTTTTAGCTACAGTGAACTGCCTTATAACTGACCTCAATGGGTCCACAGTGGAGGCAAAAACATGTAGGGTCAAATTAACCAATAAATAAATTAGCATGGCAGCTGAAATAATTTCAGATAACTGAAAATATTGAATGCATTCAACAAACATATTTTTTTCTTGTTTTCACAGCATGGTGAACATGGACAATCAATCACATATGACAAGGGAGGTCAAGAAGTAATACCTAGTACCACTACTGCAAATATGGACTGCTAATGGACTGTACTCATGTAAAAGATGGCACTTCGCCAGGCTGCCCATCTCGATTACATACTGACATTAACGTTTAAATGAGGATTTTGGATAATCCAGGAGGTGGGAAGCAGTGATGTGACAGTTTACTGCTGCAAATTAGAACAGACTGATTGCAATGTTGGGTTACTCATGTTTGTTTTCCTGGACGTATTAAACAATTATAATATTACATAATGTAAAATTTTACCCAAACAGACAATGGTTCCTAACTTGCTTTTCCCACAGCCTCATTATTCCAGACTATAATGCATAGTCATTGACTTCTGATTCTCTACTCTGAGCTTTATGCCTTGTGCACACTACACAACTTTCAAAATGTGTTTCAAAACTTTCTGTGATATTCCAAGACAGGTTGAATGACCAGCAAATGGACCTCTTCAATAATTCTTGGAATTTACCTTTTCGAATTAATGATTTATAGCAAATTAAAATTTGTGAATGCCAAATTGAGGTAAGCTATTTGTAATGCCAAATTTGTCTCTGCACAAATAGCAATTAAACTTAAATTACATCAGAAAACAAACAACAGGTGGCAAGCTTAATGACATCTTTGTAATTCTAGTATGGAATGACTGAATAACAAATAATTACTGCTTCTGCCCCATGCCTAATACGTTAGTGAGGTCTGTGTCTTGCAACTATAACAGCTAACAGTCATTGACAAGTTTACACATAGCAAGGCTTTGAAACAGACTGTGCCACATGACTGCCAGGTTCCATGCTGACTGCTAGTGGTAATTTGCAATCTTCTTTGTGAATCGGACATGCCCTGTATTGATTCCCATTTGCATATAAATGAGTAATTTTGGAACTAAAATTTATGTAGATAACAATTTAAATATGCATGACCCTGATGGCACAGTGCTGCTATTTCCCTGGCAGTTCAATTGCATGCGCATTCCACCCACCGTGGCTGCTTTGCGAATAGTAAGTAATTTTTCAGAGATTTTTAACAGAAGTAAAAGCATTGCAGTGCTTTTGTGGATTCCCACCTCTTTTCTCCTCAAAGATGATGACACAGCAGAACACACATGCCTGGAATGGTTGAAAACCTGCTCCAGAACTTGAAAATTCAACAGGAAAGTCTGTCTGGAAATGCAACAGACAATGCCTGACAAGGCTTTTGCAGATTTCCATTGTGTGTGGTTTAGATGTTTTGGCCACTGTTAACTGTAAACCTGCCCATTTCCAAAGTCCTGAAGATAGAGGGCTCTATTTTCCGGCCAGTACATGGGGCGTAGCAATGCAAAGAATCAAAACCTATACAGAAGTCAATCTATAGTTTTCCTGGCTCATATGCTGTCCAATTTGTCTTTGATATTAATACCCAAAGCAAGAAAAATGCATACTTTGCATTTATCATTCACTGACCTTTTCCTTTTTTTAATCCTATTAATTCATTTCTGCTTTTAATTGTTAATGGCTGTTCTTATACTGCACTGTGGTCCCTGGACATTGTATTCCATTCTTTTTCTTACACCTCTCAATAATGAGCAGAATGACAATTAACGGAACTTGAACTTGAACAATCTGTAGAGTAGCCCTTTGCCTCCTGCCCAATAGTGGTTATAGGTGTCAGTGCCCACAGAACGGAGAAAAGCATAGATCCACAATCAGGTAAAAAAATGGGCTACAAACACGCTGCAAATTCAAGCTCAGCACCTGCAGCGTACTGCTTTCGTGCCAACAACGTAACTTGTTCCCTTTTCAGTGCTTAGGGCAGTGAATGGCTGTAAAAAATGAGCCTCCCCATCCCTCAATCACTTATTACACACAAACCCACATCACAAAACCATTAAAAAAAATACTTTCTAGGGTTACTTGGTCTCATTAATTTTTATATGAAAATAATCGTATAGGCTACCCTTCTCAGATATTCTGTCATCTCAGACGACAGAATAAATCACTCAGAAAAAAAGTTTTAAAAATGTCTAGGCCCTATATGCAATGTACTCACATTGCATTCACTTTCGTTATATCCCATACTTGTGTATTTATAGCTCTTTTGTCAATGAAAATGTTTCTGTAACCCAAAATGCATCAGTTCATATTCAAGCTAAAGATGTTAGCTAGGTCAGGTGCTATTTTCAACTGAAATCCAACAAGCGTCCACTCAGAACATGGCTGGCATAATTACCACCCAATGCTTTTTGCAAAAATTGTATTTTGTTCAGCAGTCGCTTGGTTATCTGAACACTGGGAGTTAGCCTAATGCGTAACAGATTGCGCTGATAAGCAGACTGCTGCACATGGAAGCCAGCTAATTCGAAACAACTTAACATTGTGCTATAAAATTTATTTTTAATTATGGAAAATTGGAACAAAAACATTTTACACTAGGACAGAACTAATTGAAGAGTTTGAAAAAGCTGATCTCAATGAGAGGCTTTACTTTCATATTTACAAAGCGGACATTCACTCAAAGAGGGGGTGCTAGACAAAGCTATAGGTCCATTGGTGGACACTGAAAAAGCGAGAGATCAAGATTCTTTATGCTACTCCTCCTACAGCTTTTCAGCAAGATTACCCAACACCAGCTCTGAATAAAACTATTTCCAAGTGAAGACCCAACTAGCACTAACAGCCAGACCCATATAGTAAAGGCTACTGTAAAGCCTGTTGAAAATACACGTCCACCTTTCAAAAGTTTACTTAGAATTTGCACAAACCTGAAAGGAAACATGGTCTTCCCTCTAGGGTTTTCAACACACTTGTTCCTGGTTTTAATTATACACATTTTTTGTACGTCACTCTGGATAAGAGCGTCTGCCAAATGCCTGTAATGTAATGGTTATTTTCACCAAAATTTTCTACACTTTGTTTACCATGGCCAATAATGCATCGAATAGCCTAACCTGCAAAAAGACTGCAAAGTCAATCACGTCCTCAAAACTTGTTCACCCCAAACTCAAACGTTTCAATATATAGCATTGAAACAGAAGTGTGACTTATTGAACATTGGCCCCCAACCTGATATTAATTTCTTTAAAGTATCCCTCCTTTAAGATTTAGTGAAGTAAACTGGATTAGAGCATGCTAGCACTTGATCCTGAAACTCTCTCAAAGATGTAAGACGAAACAAGGATTGAAAAAGAAACAAGCAGACTTGAATATTCCTGATCATTCACTGATTTATGATATGGTTGCTACATGGGGACAATATATGAAATGATTTCCAGGTTTTTGGAGCAGCAATGCTAGCTGGAGCCAGATTCACATGGAAATATACTGACAATACCATTCTGCAGGATGTAAACCAGGTCTTCAACTGCAATTTATTGATTTCCTGGCTTCAAAGAGATGCAAAGAGATTCTTCTCTGAACCCGGTCAAAGAATACATTGATGATGAAATACGTAGTAATCAAGAAGATGACTTATTGACAGACGTAACGGAGGTGTATGGAGGAAGTAAAGAGTGTAGGATATGTCCTCCTTTGTGGATGCCCAGTTTAAAGGAAGTGTTGCCAAAACCCTTGATGGCATGTAGCCTATCAGCAGGACCTCCAGAGAGAACAGCCTCAAGCAGTAGCAGCAACCCACAGTAAAACAGTAGAGCAGCATAAGAGAGCAGCAGCACCTCGACCACCAAGAGAAAAGCCTATATAGGTTACTGCAGTGAATCCCCTCAGTGAAGCTGGTCAGGGCAGCCTCAGAAAATGAATTGCTCGAGTCTGAGGAGAAACTACTCATAACTTCCTACCACCATCACCAATGCTTACCCACTCGCTTGGTTCAAGACATATGCTGAAGAAATGCCTCTCTTGTCAAATGGGGCCAAAATGTATCTCTGTTTCTCTGCCACAGGTTTTCCCCCTGAGAGATTTCAGTAAAAGTGAAATCCTATCACCTCAGCAGTCAAGATCGAGCCCTAAAAATATGCTCACGTTTGCAAACCACAATTTGGTCCAAAAAAACAAAAACAAAAGAAAACTTGGCACAAGAAGGGTTCTCTCAATGAAAAATACTTTCTCTTTCTTAAAATGTTTAAATTAGAATTTGAATTATCTTCTACAGTAACACCTTGTTAACAGTAATTAGTTAATCCTCTTCATTTTTGTTTGGGCACATTAAATGTATATTCTCATAAATATTCCTAGTCTTAGTACATTAGTACACATAAACATAAAAATTCATATAATCATTCATTCAGATCCAGAGTATAGACAGCCAGTGAACAGTTCAAATAACTGATGCTCTGTAGCAGACTTCAACGGTTACAACAATATTTAACTAAAGAAAACTCACCTTCTAACAGATGTTTTTGCTCTCATCTCACTATCTTCAAAATAAATACTGGCCATTATTGGGTGTGATTTCTTGATCTATGAAGCCGCTAACAATGAACTACATGCATGTCATGTTGGCAGTGTAGCCCATGTTTCTCTTATAGCCTACACTCAGAAAAAAATAATTGGATAGTGGTTGTATGCAATATTATTAAGTATATGTAAATCAGATAATCAGTTGAAGTCACATATGCGTAATACTGTGTGCAACCACAATTATTTTTTGTATCTAGATAGACCTAGATGTTTACATTCTAATTTGGTAATAGCCAATATCATTTATTGCAGGATTGTGCACCGTGACAGGGCTCAAGATAAGCAATGGTAGAAAGGACAAAAGGTTTTTGCTGATGACAAGAGCCGTACCCACTTCCCACCCTCAGCTGGCAGGACATCAAAGTCTTGGAGGAAATCTGGGATGCGTTGAAGCCTGTTGTGGCTTTCACTAACATTCTGTCTGGCGAAGAGTAAGTGAGCATATCATATCTGCTCCTAATTCTCAATCTGATGAGTGAAGAGATTCTCAAGGAGAATGAGAATAATGTAAAGATGATGGCAAATTTTAAACGAGGAGTCCTAGAGGATCTCCACATAAAGTATGACAAAAACAATACAACGCAGCTCCTGCGCAAAGGCCACCTTCATAGACCTTTGTTACAGGTGGAACCACCACAGCACATCTCAGCTGGACTTCACCAAAAGCCAGCTCCAGATGGTGGCCTTCTGCAAGGCAATGCACCAGCCAGCTGTATGCGTCAGAGTGTAGTTCTGAAACACTTCTAACTTGTCTCTAATGATAGATTCCAGTATTTTACATGTGATGCAAGTTAAACTGACAATTATGTCTGGTGTAAAACAAATTCAGCATTTCACAGTAAGAACATCATATCAACAGTGACACATAGTGTGACGGTTTGGGGATGCTTTGCCTCAGGACCTGGAGGATTTGCCACAAATGCTGCTCTGCACCAGAAAATTCATAAGGAAAATGTGTACTCATTTGCCCATGAGCTGAAGCTGAAGCATATTTTGTGTTATGCAGCAAGACAATGATCCAAAACACAAAAGCAAGTCCACATATAAATTGCTGAAAAGAAACTAAAATTAAAATTTTGGAGTGGCTTAGTCAAAGTCCCCACTGAAACCCAACCTGCTGTGGCAGGTACTGAAAAGGGCAGCAAAAACTTACTAATTTGTCTGAATTAAAGCAGTTCTGCAATGAAGAGTGGACTAAAATTATTCCACAGTGATTCGAAAAATGGGCGATATAGGTGTTTGATAACCCTTTTCATTAAAAAAATTGAATAATAATTTTTAAAATGTGTTTTGTGTTTACTCAGGCTTTCATTGTCTAATATTACATTTAGTTTAATGAGCTGAAACAATTCAGTATGACATATATACAACAAAGAAAATCAGAAAGGGGCAAAATAGTTATTGTTGGTATATGGTGCCCGTTAACAAATCAATCCATTATTAAATGAGCTATTGAAAGACATGTATCTTCACATAGCAAGACGTGGAGGAAGTAACCTATCTGGTTGCTGGTTTCAGGGGAAAAAAGGAACTTAATGCTTTGGTTTTCATAAGCAGGAAGGCATTCCCACTCAACAGACACTAGTTAATTTCATTTTCCATGCAATAGGCACAAAAAGAGTCTGCCAATACTGCCAAGTCTGTCCGAACCAATGCTGCAAGTCTGCCACAAATTCAGGGTTGGGAATGGTACACAAGCACTGCCTGTGAGACATGACATCACTGAACAGAAACAGAAGCGTTACAGATCATCTGCCACCACTGCAACTCCTAGCCAGTAGAACTCACTTGACTAGCCAGTTTTCCAGCTGAGACCTCCCAGGAGACTAAAGCTGGGCAAATCCTGCAACAGACAGTAATAAGTGATAGCCTAAATGCTACAATGAATGTACACTAAAATAACTTCTTGCACTTCTTTTTCCAGAACATTGTGAACGCAGTATTACTAGCAACTTTTCATAACCAATACATTTTCTAATGTTTAAAATAACCAGACATGACAAATACAGCGGTAAATGTATTTTTCATCCCATTCTTATAAAGCTGACATGAATGTACTTCCACTGCCCTTTACTGCAGTTCAAAACTAGGGATGCTAGGAAAATGTATCCCTTCAAGTGAAAATTGCAATCTTTCTCAAAATTAATCTGTCTTGGATCATTGAAATGACTTGACATGAATAAAGCTACGATGAGATATGAAAGGGAATTTCCAATGAACAGAATTACCAGAAAGTCGCCTTATTACTATTATTATTATTATTACAGGATTATTCAGAAACCAATATACAGTACTGAAACTTTGTGTTCAGACTGCAATTTCAAGTTCACAAACGACCACAAGCACTGTGAGGGAGCAGGTGTCAGTAGTTAAAAAACTAATTCAAATATTGACCAAACCCTTCTGGCCATGATGGTGCATTGTACGAGTGTCCATAATAAAGAAAAGACTCACAAATTACGTGTAATTTTTCACAAACCACAGGTTACAGACAGCCATCTGTTTGCCAAATCAATAATGTTTGTTTGCATTTCAGCAAGAAGATGGACAATGATTGGGCTATCACTGTGCATAAGAATCCTAAATGTGAGAAGGGTGGATGAGCTAGATCACTGTAGAGGGGAAGAGAAGTAAAAGGAGCTGTACCATCAACAGAATTATTTTTATGGACTAGAAAAACTGCAAGAAAAGCTTAGCAAATGGTACCAGGATAGACAGAAATTACCTGTGACATGCTGTGCTTCTAAGTCCAGGTGCCACTTAAAAGCGATGTAGTTCCTGCTTCCATTTATTTCATAAAGTGAAATTACATCAAAGCACATGATTAACATAGTTAACAGATCTAAGCAGGTGAACTTTGATCACAACTGTAAATAGAACAGTTGTAGGTTAATGACACTGGCAAGCAAGCTCCAAATGACAATGAGTCAATTTGTGTGTCCGTGACCCATATGTTTGTTCAATAGCTTCAGCAGTATTATGGCAGGACACAGAATGTGATTAACATGGTTAAGTAAAAAAGATTTTGTAACTTTGTAGGCTACATACAGTAGATTTTTAATGTGCTGAAAAGCCGGGTTAATACAATAAAAAATACAGCTTAAAAACTTTCATTTAATTTCGCGAATTAACTAAATTTGGCTAACGAAAAGAATACAGTATTTCATGAATGTGCAGTTTAGTCTACTCTGCAGTGATCAACACTTGAGGCCATGTTTTTAATGTTCTCTTGAATTTTATGTCAGACACAAAGTGGCCTTTTCTATGCCCCAAATCCTGAGATATCTGATCTTTCCCTGGCCCAAGAGAAAACTATTTCTGATTTTCAGACTTTGGAGTGCACAACCTCTTTTCTCTGATATTTTCAATATTTCTTGTACATAACCCCATACACACATTTTACTCAAAACATTGTGGTGTTTCCCCTTCATTTGTCATATTTAACAGCAGGGACAGTTTATCATAAAACATACCAGATTGATTTAGCTATGTAAATGTGGACTAGTACTACACTTTGAGATTAATTTCTTAATTTATAAGACTGGCGTTGGCAATTCAGCAGTTATCCTACAGCACGGAAAATACACCGGCATCCAATTGTTGGATATACCTAATTTTGTTGTTCTGACCAATTATTTAAGCAAGAATAGACCAGAGAAGAAAGAAAATTAAACCATAAGTAATATGTAATAGGAATATCCAACAGTTGTGTACTAAATTGGGAAAATAAAATTACAAGTGATTTGATCACATCTAGCCTATATTCCTCAAGATTTAAGGATGACATGCAAACCTACATGAATAACCGCACACTTTGGAATTAAAACAAATACCTTTAAATACTGGATTCAAGATAACATCATACATAGAATCAGCACATGAAATCTCTACCAGTGTATCCAAGCAGCAGGCAGCTTTTTCTCCAGTTGGAAGCCTACATAACACCAAAACGCAACTATGCGTTTTCATTACATTCCAAAGAAACAGAAGAAATAGATCCATACATTCTTGTTAGTTTAAAGGTCATAGTGTTACAATGCAACCAATTTTCGGATCTAAATGCGCTCTAAAAAAAAAAACTAATATATAAATAAATCGGAGCTACAGAACCTTAGTAATCATATTAAATATACTTGGAAATGTAGTTTTTCAGCAATGCTTAAAAAAAGATAAACAACTCCTCATATTGAGTTTATTCTATGTCCTCTTGCATACTCTATTATATTGCTCATTTGTACTGCCAGCCTTCATTTTAAGGGCACTGTTCAGAAACAATAGGCTATGCAACACTGAAAAGGATGGAAAGCACTGACTTTACATGATCAAAGAGAACACCCAGTTAAAGCTGAGAGCCAGGAGATACTTCAGTAAAGGTTGGGATAAGAGTCAGCAATCAATAATGAACTCCTCAACAAATAGGCAGGCAAGGTTTAATGGACTATACTTCCAAGGTTAACTGCCAATCGCTCAGCCTTTTCCACTGTAGTTCTTTCTTGCATCCTGTGCGCCAAAAATGCTCTGGCAACCGAGCCAGATACAGTGAGGTGTATGACAGTCCCAGGACCAGCAAGTTAGATGTTTTAAGATATGTACTGTGCCCTCTTATTCAAGTGGACACATTCTAAAGCCTAAGTTTTCACAATGCTGAGTGTACCTCTCACATGAAATGATCCCAGCGCCAAACTGATAACAGCTACATAGGACCAATGAAGGCACTCGCCTTCAAACTATCAAAAAAATATTCTATAAAGAATCAAACAAAACAGATAGTTTGCACAGGCAAATATTTTTCCTTTTTGTGCCAAACCCCAAACAAAAGTCTATACCTGAGCCTTTGATGGTAAACAAAGTACAGCCAATTGTGTCAAAGTGGGTAAGCAACATACAGTGGGTTATGTGCTACAGCTTTAGCAGCAGGCAATTAATTGTTTAGGCAAACGCACTGCAGTAGCTCAGCCACCTTTAGGTGAAATTCTTGTTCCCTCAGCCATCAATACTTGCTAATAGGCCTAACACTTTCCAATATTTGAGAAAAATCAGCTAACATACAAAGATGCTAGATGTTGGTACTCCAGTTTCCTCCTTCAGTCTAAAGAAATTCAGGTGAGGTTAACTGGAGAGTCTAAATTGTAGGCTACTTGAGTGTGTACTTGTACTAATGAATGTGTGAGTGAATGGGTATTGGCCCTTTGATGAATTGGTTACCCGTCCAGGGTGTATTCATGCTTTGCGCTCAATGTCAGATGGGATAGACTCGAGGCCCCAGTGACCCTGACCAGGCTAAGCGGTTTAGAAAATGGACGGACAGATTCATGTTGGTGAACATGTAGGCTATGATATTCGATAATGAATACATAAAACATGTCACACGTATAAAACTGAATGTCAACTCATAGCTTGCAAAGTTATTATGGGTGTGCGATATGGAAATTCTAGAGTAAATTTTAATTACTAAAATGAGACTTCCCATATACCCAATACTGATGTCAATGCTGATACCACCCGCTTTAGGCCTGCATGACAGAGCAAAAACAAAACCTGGTTTTACTTAGCCCGAGCCCTTAAACTATGATTAAGTCGAAGATCATGGAATATTTCATTGATCCTTGATAATGAAGATTAAAATCAGGCAGAAAGAAAAACTGCATTAGCACAATTGCCTTTCTTATGTTGTTTGCTGTCATAATTACGGTGCTGCCAGAAGTCACCTATGACGAAAGAACTAACAAATTAATTATTTAATTAATTTGTCCTGCCAGCATCCCTTACTAGATTATAAAACCTAGAGGCTAAGACTGTAAAGCATTGGCTCCCTTCATGTGGTCCCATGGCATATACTGCAATACTAATAAAAGGCATAAAAGGCAAAGCTTAAGAACTTCTAAAGAGCGTCTTGGAATAGTCTTTTTCTTTAAACCAAATAAAATAAGACTGTGTTTATCGTCCTGTTCTTTTAAAGGCAATATTATTCAATATACTAATCAGTTCAGAATGTCAGTTAACCTGAGTTCAGAGGTATTCCATTAACATTGTTAAGTGTTAGTACATTTATGATATGTAAGCCACTTCAAAATGTCAAAATGCCTGCTTTGAACTGTACCTATTGTACAGGCTCGCACTTGGAAATACCCTTTTTCAGGTAGCTAAATCCAGGACAGCATGTGAAGCTGGTATTGTTTGTCCAAAGACTTCCCTTAATAATTCCCTTAATAGCTGAGCTAAATTGATTCATTAAATGGCAGGCTTATAGTACCGTTTCCCATAGTAGCTAGGCCTGACATATTAACACTATGTTTCCTAGTACCGTGAACACTGAATTAACGCTGTTTATTGTTTTGGCCAATTTCATCATAGCCAACAGAACAACAAACAGTAAAATGCACTTTGCTATCTCTGTACATAGGCTCTCTAATAAGCTGTTGGTGCACATCGCCATGAGGTCATGATCGTCAGGTTTGGTGTGATAACAGTTTTCATCTGTGAGGATAAAATTTGGTTGGCTGTATTAGAATAGCTCATTTTAGCTGTGTGATAATGCTGAGAAGGAGCTCGCTAATGTCAGTTCTAACAACATAAATTGTTTTATGTGGTCCAAAAATACATCTCTGAATATGGTAGTGTTTTTTACAATCCTTGAATGCAGGTGCTTTTTTCCCCAGATATAGAAGTGCATTGTTGTCAATCTCGCATACATTAGAACAGGCATTTAATTATCACCAGTGAAGAAGGGGGATTGGCTTTACATAGCCCTCACGTCACTGCTATGCGCTATCCTCCTTGCACACGTGATTAGGCATGTGACCAAGGACACAAGTGAGCGTGTCTGTTGAGCAAAGAAATTGTACTTCCTGGTTCTGATGTGCTCCCCACAGGTTTCTACTGGTGTCGCTGTCTCTACATATTACATACTCTAAGCTAGAGGCACCACAGGCCAATTTTGTGTGTTTTAGATTTGGGATATTCATGCTAGTTCCCCCTACTGCAGGGTGATATATTTGTTCAATAATCATTAAATATTCAGAACCAATTCAACAACCAATTAGAATTCTGTACATCCATAGAGCCCAACTTAGTGAAATAAAGTAGACACAACAATGGTTTGGAAAAACGATATATATTTATTGGCTATGATAATGAATATATGAACAGGCTAATATAAAACAATAATTTGCATAATATGAGGACTAATATTATATGATGCTTAATCAGAGGAAATGATAATTCTGCAATGGTTAAATATATAAGCTAACAATACTACCATTTAATGAAGGTGAATTCGTGTTATGGGATAATGACACACTACCCTCTATTAAGTGGTTCATCAGCCTCAAAAAATGAAGTTTTAACAAGGTAAAACAACAAGGTCATGGAATTTGCTCTTCCAGACCAACACAAACATAGCAAAACAAAACACAACAATAAACAGCAGTAAAATGACCCAATCAATAGGATAGCCTTACGTTATCCTATTGTTTGATTTCATTGTTAAATAAAATACATTTCAATACTTAATGGCAAAAGCGGAAGGCCACTCCAAAATCCGTTAAATGGTGTCAGCTCATTAGCTGGTCCAAGATCAATGCAGGTGCGTGGATTCCTCGGAAACGTCTTTGAAGTCTGGGTCCACCAGGGTTCCCCGCAAAGATGACTTTGGATGTGCACAGGTCTCCACACTTCAGCCACAAGGCCAATGTGGGGAGAAGGTCTGGAGATATTTGTTCCTCAAAACAGCAGTCAAAGGGAAATATACCTGCTTGATTTATTTCGCGGATGGTGTCAGGCCAACTGTCTCTCAGTGATCAGGCGAGGTGTGAGTTGGGATGAGCAGCGAAGTCCGTAAAGTTCCTTAAGGAGTCTGGGTGGTCAGTTAGACCGTGTCTTTGCCCTCAGAGAAAAGTTGTTAAGTTTTTGGTGAGTTTTTATGTTCACAAAGTCACTGACGTGCTGGAACCCTATCTGCGTTCCCTGGAACCAGACTGGTAGACGATTTTGGTCAACCAAACATCTTATTGGCTCATTGTATTGGAGCCACCAATCAAGCGCTAACGTTTTAATGTTTAAGCCAGGGGACCAGGAATTGTCATTCTCTGTGAAGCTTGAAAACTCCAGTGGTTACTTGTGGTTTGGGTTGGGCCGATGTAAAAATTTTCGAACCGGTTTGATATTAAGCCAAATACCGGACCGGTAATACCAAATTTTACCACTAGGCGTCGCACGTGACTCAGCCGCTCCCGAGTGGAACATAATGAGACCCCACGAATGAGAGTGTCGGGCTTTACCGTTGTCAAGCAAAACTCCAGTTGGTAGTTCTATTTGGACCGTTGTTATGCTAAAACTCTGGTTGGTAGTTCTATTTGCACCATTGTTAAGCGAAAACCTCTGGTCGTTAATTTTATGAAAACAATGATGCTATTAAGAAAAAATAGTTCCTTCTCATTTTATACCATACAATTAGCACAAATTTTGGTCATTTTTGTCATTACATTAGTTAATAAAACTGCATAAAACCATAAAGTCAATCAAATTAATCTCTCTTGCTTTTTAAATGGTGCGGTCACGCAGTGTATACATAACGTCTTTCTAAGACCCTCTGAAACAGGTTTTGAATGCCAGCTAGCTTTATGACAGGTTCGCTGTTACTTGTCACCTAGCCAATATTAAAATTCTTGGTTTTAACTCAGAATGGTCTCACAGCATGCTTGTTATCCCGCTTGTTATCCCAGCTAGCTAGCTAACTACTGAATTGTATTCAAAACAGCGGTTACTATAAACGCAATTGTTCACAAACATACGGATGAAAATGTGTCCGTAGCCATGAGTTAAATGTGTAATGCCTATTCTACTGTCCAAATAAGGGACGATTCCGATTTGTAAAGCTAGCAACAGTAACTAAAAATGAGATTCAACGTTGCCATCAATTGTGAAATTGGACATTGAAAATGGGAGGGGATGTAACAATTGAAATGCGAAAGTTGCTGTTTACTGCTTTAGAATGCTGAATTTTGTAGCACATTGATTTAAGAACTGCTAAAAGGCCAAGGTATCCCTTTACTGAGAAATAATGCCCACCCTTGGACCAATCAGAATTGAGAATTCAGCCAAGCCTTTGTATAATGAAACTGGATCTCCTTGTTGCCGGCCTCGGCACTAAATTGCGCACGGCCTGTCAATCTTTTTTTTTTTGCACTCAGACACTAGTGGCTCCATTTATAAACAAACATAATATTATGTTAATCACGTTGTCTTGTTTATTACTAATGCAATACAAGTTTGATTTAGCGCCGTCAGCACAGGTTGCTGACGTAGGCTACTTTTTAATTTGCCAGTAGGCTACGTCTCATAATGACAAATGCCGGTTCAGTCGATTCGCATAAAATCAAACCGGTTTAAGCTCGTACACCGGACCAGCAAAACAGGAAACCGACCCAACCCTACTTGCGGTATTGCAGTTCAGTAAGTATAAGGCTGTCAATGTAGAAAAGGGATGAACTGACAGTTGCCAGCACAGAACCAGTGTTTCAGAATATGCTGAGTATTAAACCATGACCAACAATCACATGTATCCACCGCCATTACTGTTTTGATCCATTGTTATTTTGATATTACTAATAATGTTACCTACCATAACGTTCTTGCGTCCATTATTCATGGTGATGAACAAATGTTACAAATGACCGAATAAAATAAAATGAATAAAAATGCAGGTAATAAAGCCTAAATTAAGATGCTATTATGCCGATTCCACCAAAATATTATTCTGACTACATTGTTATTTTGACATTGTAACTAATAGTCTACTGTTATGAAAAATGTTATTAATTGTTGTATTTATGCCATTGCATGATGATGACGCTGATGATGACAAAAAATGATCACATATGGAAAATAAATAATGAAAATAGCTGAATACAGTATATTTAATTCGCTTGAAAAATATTTTTGATTTCACGTAATTTGTGTGTTAACAATTTTTTTATTATTTATTGGCTACCCTAATAGTTAAATGCACTCAGTAAGTGCGAAAACATGCATGTGTGCTGTGATAGGACAAACATCAAGCCAATGGCTACAGGAGTTTACTTAATAGCCTACCTACCGCTATGTGCATTAAAGTTTTTTTTTTAATTTAACCTTTATTTAACCAGGAAATAAACCCTGTTGAAATCAAAATCTCTTTTTCAAGGGGGACCTGACATAAAACACAAAGTTACGCAAGACAGTAAACAAACGAGTTACAAACATCAAATGGGAAATGAGACAGCAAAGTAACAGTAATTAAAAAGCAGCGCAGAGGTTAAAAGCAGGAACATATTTCAGTCACAGAGTCATGAATTACATGTTTAAAATCAGCAAAAAGATAAATAGCTCAAAAATAATGCAAATCAATCTGTTTCCCAGATGATTGTAAACTCAGAATATTACAACATATTGCAGGTTTAGCAAATCAATACAGACATCCCTAAAATCAAAACTGAACTGAATGTCACAATCAATATTTCTACATTTTCAGAATGCAGCCCACATTTTTTTTGGTTTTCATTTTTTTCTCCATGAAAAATGCAGCATTTTCTATTGCTGCGACCTCTAATGATGTGTAGACATTCCACAAGACAAAAAGAGTAACCTTCCAAGTTAAAGAGCATCCATAGTTTTAATAGGTAATGTCAGCTAGCTGGCAAGACATGTTTTGCACAGACACACTGATCAATGAGGCAGCATTAGCTACTCAAGGCCAGTGCAAGAACGCCTTTTTGTATACTTGACTTGTACTTGATCACAAGTAAGCATTTTTATGTCTTTGATCTCAAAATCATACCTTATATCCCATTCTCTTTGAAAGTCATCAAACAAACTGCTTCACCAAGTGATGTTCCACCAGCAATGATAGATAGGCCTAACACTTAAGATACCTTACTTGACTGACTCTCATGCATGTTATTTGCTTCCCGACATCTGCAGGCAGGGAACAGGGAGCAGGAGGCGTCACTATAAAACAATTTTGGATTCTGTGCTATAAACAAATCATGGATTCAGTTGCAAAACATGCTGTTTCTTGGGAATTACTAGTTCTTCAGGGTGTTGCAGAGGCATCACTCAAGCAGGTTTTTCTAGAGATGGATACATTTTTGCCTGTATTATCAATGGACAGGTTGAATATCAGAAATGATTTTTGGTGACGTTTCCCTTTGAAAGACAATGGGTAAGAAAAACGGTAGGCTACTTCCAGAACAAACTGAAATCCACCATGATAGCTACCATGACGTGACTTAGGACATGTCATTCATAAACCATGAATACACAGTTTTGTGCAGTCGATTGCAGACAGAGCAAGCTCAACCATTCTCTTCACTCAAAATCAGACAGAATTTCAAAAGAATAAACAGAACAAAGCATGCTTGAGGGACTTGAGCTCACCATAACTACCCATTGCCCTTTTGACAAATATTTTTTTCATTTAAGGGAAAAAAACAAGAATGTTAGGAAACAAGGCACTTCTGTTGTGGGTTTTTTTTTTTTTCAAATATTACCATCTCAGTTAGTTTATTTGTTGCTTCTGATATGATAATGGGGGGTTTCTGAAAGCAATCATTTTAATTTGTCTTTTTTTGGGTTTGGGGTGATCAGAACTGTTATAGTGTCAAGTTAGAGGATCTTCTATTCCATAATCCTGATGGCACACCAGATTGGGTATTCTTGATTCTGAGGAAAAACTAAAGTAACCTGTTAATTGAGTTTTGCACAGGCACTGAAAAACACAAATTAATAATCTGACTTTAAATACTTCTGATGAGTAACTAGCCTAAATAATGCTTGGAGCTACACCAATCCTTATTCAATAATCATGCAATAACCCTTTGTCTGCCCTAATTCATGATTTGAGATTACTGGCAGAGAGAGAACTGAGAGTAATTTCAAAGAGTAGAAAACATTTAGAGCCAGGAAAAAAATGAAAGGCCTCCATATACAGTGACTTTGCTAAGAACCAGTACATAGCCTACATGTGCTCAATGTAGAGGACCTCACCAGTACCAGAAATAAAGATGAACAAAAGAAAGCTTCACAAAGGCTTCAAAAAACACTGAAATCTGTTACAATGGTATGCTATAGTCTAATAATCTGTGACATAGTGAGGACGTGCAAAGTAATCACGCTATGTAGGTTTAATCTCCTACAGTGTTGTAGCATCACGGAAATCAACATGAAACCTTAAATAAATGTGTTGTGGACAATAATTGTCCATATATGGAATTTTAATGTGATACACTGGCTGTTTTTGTGACCTCTAAAGAGTAATTACACACTCGATCACCTTTGTTTTGTTTTTTTGGCTGTAAACGTGTTTGTATGCCTACTTCATAATGAAACACTTCAACTCATGCCATTATTTCTGAAATATCAGAAAGAAATTTCTGAAATAATATGCTTTGGCAGAAAAAAACTGGCAGAAAAGTATCTTTTCACTGCTCTCTAACATCTGAAATTTTATTTCTGCATTTCACTCCAACCCTGCCCCTATTGTGATGTCCGAGCACCTCTTTGGAGGTACAACAATGTAACATAAATGTCAAGCCAGCCTGAAAATTGTTTCTGCCCACAAATTTGCCCACTTACTTTTAAATACGATGGAACACTGCCAGCACCAGACTGGCTAGATTGGTTTTGGCCTAACATTTTCAAATCGGAGAAACATGTAGGCTACATAAACTCGCATATTTCACCTAAACAGTCCACTAAAATGTTTCTGAAAACATCTGAGGTGAGAATCAGGCAAGGTAAATAAATTGAATTACAGCTCCAGCTGAATCTGGATTCATAGTTGCGCTGTACAAATTAATTTGCATAGAGAATACTTTACACAAATGAGATGCACACACCTGCTCCATCCATCCCGGGAAGAATTTTTCTAAATTGTGTAGGGGGAGCCAGGCTGAAATGGTGAGTGCGCTAGAGAGCCAAAGTGTGACATCACTTCCACTGAGTTCACTGCCAGAAGAAAATTGCCCTAATGAATTTCCCCATTGAAATTTAAACAACTTGCGATTACAAGGAGCCTGTTTTTAGTACAATTACAAGACTTCAATTGTGGTATTCTCTGGGCAGTTGGCTTTGAAATTGCACAAACTGGATTCAGTTACATCATGTTCTACACTAACAAAACTACATTTCCTCACAATATGGAGTGAGTGACAGTGTGTCACCAGACACGCTTTATGAGCAAGAATAAATATCTTAAATTACTGAACAAGAATTAGTGAACTTTTATGTAACATGGTAATGTCAATAACATGTTTGTATTGCCTAAATAGATTATATTTAACATAGCCTATAGCCTACTGATCACAACAACACTAAGCTACATACATTATTAATTTATAAAGTGGTCTACATGCAGTGTAGGGATATTGTATCTGCTCAATATAGGAGCCTTTATGGTGACAATGATTAGGGGAGTTCAATAATTTTATTCATAACCTAGGTTGGGATACAGTTCATACACTGAACGTGAACATCCTTTCCTAATTTGTCGTACACAGAATTATTATTAATTTTCAGTTTTAGGAATTTTACTTTTTTATTCTTTCTTATGCCAGAGAAAAGAAATTCTTTGTTTTAACTCACCAGGTCAGCTGAATTTTCTAGTTGGCTCTGTCCATTTGCCTAAGTTAATGTTACACAACTTGCTTTGTGTAACATTTGGCGACATAGCTCAGGAGGTAAGACCGATTGTCTGGCAGTCGGAGGGTTGCCGGTTCAAACCCCGCCCTGGGCGTGTCGAAGTGTCCTTGAGCAAGACACCTAACCCCTAACTGCTCTGGCGAATGAGAGGCATCAATTGTAAAGCGCTTTGGATAAAAGCGCTATATAAATGTAGTCCATCCATTTACCATTTAGCCAGATTAATAACTGACTATTATTGGCTAACATGAGCTACCTTAGGCATGCAAATTATCAGCTAACAACCACAGGCTAACTACAAGAAAATTACACCACACCGGAAATCTGAAACCTGTTTACAGACTGCTGAATGTTAGTTATGAGAACATGACTTCAAAATTAAAGGGTTAGTGTGTTCAGCCAAAATGGTTTGGCTTATTCCACAAATTTAATTCATTTTTCTTGCTTTTGCTTATTTGGGATGACTAGGTTAACGTAACAAGCCAATTTAACCCCTCATTGCAAGGACAATCTGCCACAACACTGCACTGAGCCCCTAGGGTGGCGGACGTGGCATCCTCAGCTCTCTATAGGACAGAGGGACCCTTTGAAGAGGAAGTAGTGGGGCGGAGGCCCTGGGGACACAGCTGCCCCTCTAACACTTTTATGACAGGACATAAAACCACAAACAAGACAAAGGTCAGGGCAGAACAAGACTGCCACTAGGAATCTGTTCTCCATCTGCACTCAAGAACAGCTGTGAAAGGGAAAAGACAACTCCAGACTTTACCAATTTAATGTCAGGTTAAACTGTGAGGGCAATATTTGAAACGTGTGCAATATCGATTTTTTTTTTTTTTTTTTTACTGCTGAAGATAACCCTTTTTACAAAATCGCGATTAACAAATTAACCGTTCCGAATTTATCTTAAAAGAACAAGCAAATAGTAAACATGTTGTCCCCCACCAAGGATGGAGTGTCGCCACCTCCGATTTCATTGGCTGGGGGACAATTACTTGACTTGACAATTAGGCCTACTTGATAAAAGACTTGAATAATAATCAACCCTTTAAAACCCAGAATAATTCTAGAATACTTCTGCAGACTCCCAGTCATTGTCAAAGGAAGTAGAAATTTTACTAATATTTCACAAATATAAAAATAACTCAAAGTAAAAAGCTTAATTGCAATTCATATTTATTTTAACAAAGTAATACTATCTTCAATACTATCTTCTCAAGTTCATAGATTTGACACTTAAAAATGGCAATTTACCACTTACAATGCAACAAAAACAGCTGTGATTAGATGATAGGTAGATAGGCAGATGGGTAGATCAAGAGTTACGGTGATTATTGCTCTATCCGTTCATGTTTGGCTGGCACAGTATTGGCAAATAAAATCTGATACAATTATGCTTCTAGACTCGCCACATCAATGGTATCTTGTGGAATGCAACTAAATCTTATACTCGTTCAGTAACCAGTGACTTGCACCCCCCGCTCACTTTCTGCCATGAATGACTTTTTTGGTCAGGTCACAAAAAACTTTTTTTTATTTTATTTACTTTAAGGCTTTATAATAATCTGTTCAGCAGAAACCCAAGGCAAAAGAAGGGAGACCGCACATTCAGTTTTGGCCAAAAAGGAATAACAATTCAATTTATTAATTAAATAAAACCTGAACAAACTTGAGTGGAGTGGGGCAACCAGTAATGTCAGTAGTGCGTGCAGATGTACGGATTTAAGTGAGCGCATAGCTAATGTGAGCTGTTGTAGGTGTAAAAAACAAAAGAGAACAAACCAAAGAGAGAAAATTGGCCCACGTCTCCAACACAGGCACAAAACAAAGGGAGAGAGAGCCTGGGGTGCACCAAGCCAGGTATCACATATTTTTCTTACCTCCACCCCTCCTAGAACAGATAGACACAAGGTTAACTGTGAAAGCTCTGCATAGTTTCTCTATTAGCCATCTATATGGTTTGAAAATAATTGTAATACTTTCTTTCTGCCCCGTTATGAATAGGCTATACCCCAGCAATACCACTGCACCACTTAAAAAGACACCTGTAGCCATACATCAGTAGAATAGGCTTAAATGGGTCAATTTGGTTGAATTACAAAAAAATCTTAGACAGCTGATAATTGTGTGGTAAAGGAAAGATGCAGAATCTGCTGGCATACTTTCAACTTGCAGGCAAAAGCAGAACCTCTGAGAAAACCAGTTATATCCAGCTGTGCTCCATACAGCTCTATCAAATATTCATCAACTGACCTCCTGACATTGGGGAACTGGAAGCTCACTTCTATTCTATTTAGTACCACCTTCTCCTATTTCAACATCCTTGGGGGAAAACAATAAAAAATTCCCAGTGAAACAGCAGAAGTTCAAACATCTGTTTACAACACATTGCTCTCAAAGATGGATGTGAACCATTTAGGATGTGCGGGTATGCAGCAGTCTTACTCAATAGAAAACATTTTAGTGAGTAATCCAGCAGGGATATAAACAGATAATCCCAAAAGTCTCTAATGGAATGAAGACATGCTGCAAACAACCCCGCACAGACTAAACATCATTGCAGATCTAAACGGGAGTTCAGTGTGGATATTGCTTGCAAACTCCCCAAATATTTAACTATATCATGTGGTGCCCTCTTCTGTGGCTTCAGTATCCTGTCACAGCTGGGTTCAGTTGATCACTAGAAATAACATTGGATCGCCTTGTGTCAATTAAAATAGCTAAAAGTAGCCTAGGCCTAATGAGAGGTATAAAATCCTAATACTGTTGCATGCAAAGCACTCCCTTGACAATGAACAAAGTCACTTTTATACATTATTATGTTACTATAGGCTAAATGAAACTATCTTCAACAAAAAAAGTTATATTGAACGTACGTAATTTCTAGTCCAATGACCGCTAGCATATCCTCACTTAGCAAAATATTAACGGGTGAATGAGGAAGGAGGCGGGGGCATTTAGACATTCGCTAATTAAATATACCAATATTCCCACGTGTCTGTATCTTTCGCTGTAGCACTATTCAAGCTAGATGGTAGAAAACAACGGTCGGCAACCAACACAACCACGTGAAGAGCATACAGTTTTTACACAACCATAAATACTCATCCGTGTTTTCAAGGGAAGGAACACTTCCTGAATTGTAATGGGATTATTTTGTATGAACTGCATATTTATGCCTATAATCTTATTTTTCTTGAAATGAATGAATGAATGAATGAATCAATCAATCAATTACTTAATTAATTAACGCTAATTAATTAATTAAACGAAACATGTCCGGTCACGGCTCATCTCCGTTTCAAAGCCTTGGTAAATTGCATGATAATACATATAGCCAACCTCCATTTCTGTTGTCTTCGACCATTCTCTCTTATGAGTGATGTCATAACAATCTGGTGCAATACCAAATACCGACAATATATAACTTGAATGCGTGCATTTGGTGTGAGAGACCAATACATATTTATCTGGGTTATTAGCTATTTCCGTCGAACGAAATAAAACGCCTGCAGAGTACATTAGTGTATTCCGGTACATGCGATTACAGCATCTGACTGTGGGTTTGATTACCAATTCTTACGACAAAGGTTGATATAATACATAAAGAAAATATGTGTGCGTGCATTTCCAGTCAAAATCGAAAGGATTCTTCAGCATTTGCCAATTTCCCCATTTGGCACTGAAGCTGACCACCGGTTCACTCTAGATTTCAAAAGCTTTCGGCATTGTTCTGTTTTAGGGACGGATATGCCGACGTTTCGTAAAATGGGAAGCATGTTTTATCTAATCATATTCAGATGGGAACAGCAAAACATCGACTGCGCCCTAAAATACGAAAAAAGTGGTCGTATAGCTAGATGGCTAGATGGAAATAGCATAACCGAAAATATCCAGATCGACTCCAACTTTCCAAAAAATCTAATCGGGGGCTTAAGTGATGTATATAGCAAGCTAACCAGCTTGCCAGTTTAAATCCAAGTTTTGTTTTCATAACAGTAACAGAATGTGTGCTTAACACTGAATTTAACATTTGCCTTTTTTTAAGTAGCCTAACCTTAGTCAAGCGAATGTTACTTCCAGGTAAAGAAGCGCTAAATAAGATATTTCTGCAATATTCGGCAACGAACGAACAAAACTCAAACTCGTAATTTCATAGCTTGTCAGTCAGCTCTTAGTCTTATTACTGCTCTGAGGTTTAAAAAACAACTTATAGCCTGCTAGCTGGAGAGCCAGGTTGATCATCTGCTGGAACGCTAATGTGCGTTTCGATTAGGGAAGTTTAATCAACTGCATTGGCACGTTAAACGAGTTTAACTCATCACTCGAGCGAACTAGTCAATCCCTATATCACAGCAACAAGAAGTAGCTACACTGATATGGGACTGCTCGTTCGTTCAACTGCAAAGTGTCGCTAGCAGGAAAATCACAGTGCACTGACTACTTGTTATGAAGCTATGATGAGCGTTCCCAGCTAGGTGACGAGTTAGCTACTTCTAAGAGACAAGGGCATATAGCTGTGCAGCCAGCTTAACAGCAGGCTAACTTGTTATAAATGTTAGAGAGCTATCCTGTCAGCTAACGTTAAATTAAATGTAACGTTAATACAACATGACACAGCAGAACCCCCAGCAATGAACAAACTTCCCTTAGAAAACGGTGCTGGATTGCTATTAAACCATTTCCAAGATAGAATAAAATCGGAATTCCTACCTTGCGATTCACTCCTGTTCCGGAATAGAAATAATAAGCGATGCCAAGCACCCAAAGAACAGCGAAACATAGTAATATCCTGGACTTTCTTCGCATTTCTGTGAATTCAATGCGATTGAATTCAATGCGAGCGAAGTTTGCAGTATGTCAGTTTGGAATCTCTAAAACAGTTAGCTAGCCAAGTCTCCGCTATCCGAGACCCTGATAGATATCAAGTAAGCCGACTAGCTAGCTCTTCGTGTCGCTGAGCTAGGTTTTGTGTTCCGTGCTGCTCCAGCGCCGCTGCAGAGAAGGGATTTTGCGAGCAGGAAACAGCCAACATCACGGGGTTAGAGGGGAAAGGGCAACCGGCTTAATCCAATCGCACTTCGCAGATATATTATCCAAAGAGATTGTGGAGAATGCGCTATGATGTAGATCGATATTCTCACGGCTATATCAATGCACGAATTATTCGTGTTCACAATCGATGGTGGTAATAGTAGCTACCTATTGGCTGTTGGTGCAGATCAATATGCAGATGTAATGCTGACAGCAAAAAAAAAAAACAAGTATTGAGTGGTCCTGGATGCACAGATAGTGTAAATGATAACGCTTGATGATCCAAGGAGGAAGCAAGCGTCTATCTAACATCTGGACACTATGATGCCATGTGATGCCATTCCTCGATGATTAACGTTACATTGGTGTTCAGAAGTTGGATCAGACGTGCCTTTGGCCGGACATAGTCCATAACTGACCAAAATGTAAATTGCAACGTAGAGGGTTGACATTTACCACTCGAAGTTACTAAGCCATTCAATTAATTGCTCAGTTTTTTTTGTTTTTGATCTAGACACATGGTGGTGGTGATGATGTTTCATATTGGCCAATCGTTTGTGCGTTTAATTTTGTTCCTGAACTTGGACTTGGTGAAGTTCCTTTCACCAAACATTGGATACAAAGCATGTAAGATTATTCAGGTTAATTGTATCAGTTGTCCCAACAGAACAATTATACTCTGAAATTGAATGAAAACCATGAAGGACTGTGGCCACCACAACCTGTTATCAAACTTGACTATGAACACTGTGATTAAAGTTCTCATCCTATTTATTGTTTAAACTTCCAGCCTTTTTCCAACTGGTATGAAAACTAGATACTGGTTGACACCACTCTCTCACATCAACCTCCCTATCGATCCAATATGCAGTATGGGAGTGTTGTGTAGCCACTGTGGGAGAGGATATGTGGGTAAATACCCAGAAAAGGTTCTTTCCTACTTGATGTTGCCATTTTATAAACTAGGGAAAGTATAGAGAGCATCCAGGCATTCAACAGTCAGAATTCTCTAAGCTGCATTATGTTTCTTTGTTTACAAGCTAGGAGAAAACCAGGAAAATAAAATAAAAAAGACATGGAACAGCTAGTAGTACAGACACAAACAAACCAAAGCCAGCCATGCCCGTATACCTGACCTCACAAAAACATCATGGAAGTCCTGGGCTGACTGTCGGTCAACCTCAGGTGTACATGCCTGTAGGTGATGATGCCACTATCTAATGTCCTGAAGGCATCCCAGGCTTTTGAGAGGAAACAAAAACAACTGATAGCACCCCTCACTGCTTCTCCAGCATCCAGCCCAGTGGGACAAAGAAGTATTGTAGAAGTGCAAAGTGCTGCTTGGCAGGCTGGACATGATCACATTTTTTCACTTAAATGGAACTCCAGACATATAAAAGGCACCATGTGTGGTAAATAAAGCCAAACAAACATGGTTAAATATGGCAAGTATTTATTAATCAGCTCTGTAGACCATTATCTACATGCACGATTCTCATGTCGATATAGATTTTCTGTCTCTTTCCTACTGCTATAGGATACTTCTGGTGGAGGTTTATATATCCACTCTACTCTCTGTATCTTTGTTTTCTACCCATAGGTCTTCCATAACTCTTATTTGTTTCCCACTGCCACCAATGGGGCGACTGTTCCCTTTACTAGAGTCACCCCAAAGCCTGCTGTCTGTCCCCCATATGTCCACCGCTGCCACCCCAGCCTCCATCAGACCCCTGCAGCTCATCCAGAATGCTGCAGCGCGTCTGGTCTACAACCTCCCCAGACATTCCCATGTCACCCCCCTGCTCACTGACCTCCACTGGCTGCCTGTTATGGCTCGCATCAAATTTAAGACCTTGGTGCTTGCATACCAGGCAGCTAAGGGGTCAGCACCAGGATACATCCAGAGGATCATCAGACCCTACACACCAGCCAGACCTCTCCGTTCTGCCACCTCTGGACGCTTGGCACCTCCCCCTCTTCGTGTCTGTACTTCCTGCTCCCGTCTGCTGTCTGTCCTGGCCCCTCGCTGGTGGAATGACCTCCCCGTGGTGGTCAGAACAGCAGAGAATCTGACTACCTTCAAACGCAGACTAAAGACTCATCTCTTCAGGCTGCACCTCTCCCCACCCCTCCCTAGCCTATAGTTTAGCTCAATATACCTAGTTAGGCTAATACGATCATGTTAGTTTTTATTTGGCAGGATTGTTTTTGTCTGATTCTGATTAGGCAAATGTGATTTCAGTACTAGTTTGTACTTGGCAGGATTGTTGTTTGTTTGCTGAACAGGTTACTCTACAGAGTTGGAGTCCTGATCTATGTGGTCACTTCTGACACTACGATCTTTACTTCACTCTAGTGTGTTTCTTTTGCACCTCTGCACCTTGAACTAATGCACTTGTTGTACGTTGCTCTGGATAAGAGCGTCTGCTAAATGCCTGTAATGTAATGTAATGTAATGCTATTTTCTCCTATTTTGCTATTTTTTAATTGCTCACATATTAATTAGGACTGCCCTTTTACAGACTTAATTGAAATTAAAATCTTCTAAATTTGCATATATATTGAATCTAAATTGTTCAGTCAAAATACTGAATTATATCATTGTAGGCCTTTTCTTGTAGTATACAACTATCATTGTGTCTGTTGACAGAGTAAGACCCTCTAGTTGCATGTCCAGAGAAATTATAGCCATCTTAATGTGTGATTTGTGGCCAATTTGGGTTTTAAAATAGGCCACAGTGCTGATGCATCCATACCTTTGGAGGCTAGATGTGAGGCAGCCAGTGCCTTCTGGTTGACTCAAAGCAGTCTTTGAAAGAAATCGGATGGCGTAACAGCGATGAGCAAAATTATTAGTGCATGGCACTCAAGGGGAGAATCCAAAGCAAGATGTTTGAGAAAAAACTGTTAAACAAAAAAATGCTGCCAAATACATGCTGACATTCCTGTAACAATGTCATGGTGGATGGGTAATTTACTGCCCATAATGTTATATATTTTTTTTTGTTGTTTTTTTTTAATTTTTCTTTTACAATTTCTTAGCTATCCTGGAAAGACATTAGGGCCTCAATTCATTTCAAGATAAATCAGGTCTCCCTTTAGGGAAACAGGGTCACCAAGCTGCAGTATCCAAGACCTGTGCTCTGCTGTGTCTGAGGTAATTTGTGATTGGAAATATTAAGCTTCTCCTGTTTGTGCAAATTCACATATTTTCCTCAAAGCCAGACACACCCAGTGTTCACTCAAATTTGTAAAAAAAAAAACAATCTAAATTAATTGGAATATAATAAGGATGTAAGTTCCCACTTATATTTATCATGGGCTATTCATCAGAACTGACATCATTACACTGCATTCATGCAGTAAATATGTTTTGGCCATGTCTCTGATTGATTTATTCTGATTTTTGATACTCATGATGGTCTGCTTTACCAGCATTTACACTTCTTTGGTTCACATGTTAAGAGACAACAGTAACCCCAAATGCAAATGCCACACCTAGAATCAACCTTAGACATTTTGTTAACTTTCTTGTACATGAACTAATGATGCAATGACACACAGCTGGCCAAAAAACACCTGAGCAGCCAATTGTCCAATTTCTGTGGATCCCATTACTATGTATAACTATGGAGAAATCATGTAGAAAAAGAGCTGTAATTCCTACAGAGTTCACTTAATATGGATGTAAATACCCTCAAATTAATGCTGATAGTCAGCACTTTAATCGTACGTTCCCAATTTCATTTCAAATCCAATGTGCTGGAGTACAGAGCTAAAATAACAAAAATTATGTCACTGCTCAATACTTGCACTGTATATTAATATTATTATATACATTCAATCGAACTTGTATTCATGCATCAGATAAACATACTATACTTTAAGCACAATTGATTAAACATCAATATTCAAATTGGCTGAAACACTGCTTCAAAAATTACAGTACCATTGTAACAACATTAATGTCATTATATTCACAAGAAACAATCACTCAATTTTTTATGATCTTCAACTACAAATTTTGCCAGGAAATTAAAACAACTAGGAAAATGTAGAAATTTTGAAAATAATCTTGTTTAGACAAATTCTTTCTGTACTTCTGAGTTAGCAATACATTTTGGAATTTTGGAAATTAATAATTCGTTATAGAATGTCAACATGGCTGGTACTGTATACACCTAGAGGCTTATACAGACTTTAGATATAGTAAGTATGTACAAATCAATAATCCAGCTTAATTCACTTCAAATCATGCACTTTGGCAGTTTAAGCAAATTTAGAGTTTGCTTAAACCAAAGTACATGATGACAAGAGATTTAACTCACTATGGAAGTCTCCATCAGTCTCATATCGCTGTGTCTAGTGTTGTTCCATAAGTGCTGGTTGTTTTACTACACAGGTTTAGCTACTAAGTGGCAAAAATGGCAAATATTTGTGCCAACTTAGCTGTAGAAACAGGAAAGAACCATGCATTTAGTTTTGCTAATTTCCTTAAAGAAACAGGAGACATTTGCATTTTTTAACATTGCTTACATTACAATAAATTACCTCAGTTGCCGCCCAGGCTACCAAACATAAACATACAAAATCCAAGTGTCTGAGCAACAGTTTTTATGGTGCCAAACTACTACCTCCCATCTAAAGGGTGGTGTTTTATTGAAAATTTAACGTAGCACACCAGCTTTACTAGCTTAGCTTTTCTTTATGAAATCCAGTGTGAAGGCAAACTAGTTTATGTTTTAGTTTTATTGACCAGAAAAGTAATATGTTAATTCTAATTTCATTCCTGCCATAAATCACTTGGCTATGGCTGCTGCAAAGCTCATGTGTATACTCTGTAATCCAATTCAGACAAGGAATATAGGGACTGATAGAGGCTGCACCTTATACGGGCCATGACAGAAGTGCCCATTAAAACTGAATGGGGATTGTAATCTTTTACATGTTTGACCTTTACCAGAACCACCATGCAGTTTGTTTCTGGGATGATCTGAAAATTTCTGGGGTAATCAGATGGTGCAGTAGTGGGTAGCACTGTTGCCTCACCGCAAGAAGGTCTTGGGTTCGAAACCATCCTGGGCCTCTTCTGTGTGGAGTTTGCATGTTCTCCCTGTGCCCGCGTGGGTTTCTGAGGTAGGCTGCTTTGAGACTCCAAATTGCCCATAGGTATGAGTGTGTGAGCAAATGGTGAATAAATGGTGTGTGTGCCCTGAGATAGATTAACAGCCTGTTGAGGGTGTTGTAACTAGGTAGCTGTTTTGTAGGTGACTTAGTTAATGCACCTGTCTTAACTACTGGTTGTATTTTTGCATACTGCGTTGTTGCTGTTCTCGTTGTGTTAGTGTTAAACAGTTTAACCTTCAGGGTCCAAGTTGAACTATGCGGTTGTTCCCTGCACTTGGACCGGTACTTCTCTCTAGGGTTTTCGTCATACTTGTTCCTGGTTATGGTTATACACTTTGTTGTACGTCGGTCTGGATAAGAGCGTCTGCCAAATGCCTGTAATGTAATGTAATGTAATGTATTCCTGCCTCTCGCCCAATGCATGCTGGGATAGGCTCCAGCACCCCCCGCAACCCTGCCCAGGATAAGCGGGTATAGTTCATGGATGGATGGATGGATGGATAATGTTAGCTTGCTTGTCAACAGGAATGTGTTCTTGGGAACATGCATTTGATAAACTAATCAGAATAGATGTAAAATGTATTCTGCATCCACATAGGATTTGTTATAAGAAAGCCATGAACAAATAGCCAAAAATGATGAGTGAGAACATTTAAAAATATTTCAGTCAGGAAAACTCACGTACCGTATTTAGTTCAAATATTTTTATAAAAATGCGAGTACATTTTTTGGTTTGGTGCTTCAGGTACTACAGTGAACCCACCAGCTTGCACTACCCTATCTAACCGGGAGTAGATACATTTTCTGCTGAAAATAAGGTCTATGGTTAATGTATGCCTAAGAGAGTTTTCTTCTACGAGATAAATTACACCCATTCATATCTCAACCGTGAATTTAGAAGTCGTTATGTGCTTTTAAAAAGTAAGTTGCTAACAAGCTGCTAAGTTGAAACTACAATGGTTGTCGCATGCAGGCGGGGAATAAATTCGTGAAATAAAGGAATTCATTGTGGGAGGTGAAGAAAATAAAATTTCCCATTATATTGATGATGTAATTATATTTTAAACAAATGTTCAAGCATTAAAACCTGCATTAAAAGAAGAAATGAAGAAATATAGCTGTGTGTCTGGATGTTATAATACAAGTACATTTTAGATGATGGAAATAGGCGATTCTTTAAGCCAAGATTTTAAATATAAATTTAATTAAAATGGGACCAAAGGAAACTCGAGTCTCGCTATCCCCAAAATATATATATTTTTATATCAACAAATAGACAAGATCTTAAAACCTAGAGAATTCTGTCTCAGTCTATTTCTTCCAGACAGAAATAAACCACATGTGCTCTGGTTGTTGGCTAAGAATCATCCAGCTCCGATTGTGGTATTAGAATCAGTGATTATGTGTTCTAGACTCTTCTATAGATTCTATAGACAATTATGCCTCAACAGGTGCTTGTATACCACTGCTTAATGTTATGGTTGACAGTGCAATGCTGTGCAGGAGCAACCATTAATGGTGTTACACGGGCAGGGCTCCCAATCGTTGTTATAAATTTCCAATGAGCCATACCACCATTGGAAAGTTCATACTGTCTGGATAAAAGAAGGATGAACTGAAAAGAGTTACAACAGTGTAAATAGCAAGTGAGGTTTTTGCATGTGACCAATGTAATGCCTAACCCTGCTTTCTATTTTCATGTTTATTTTTCAAACAGATTGTTCAAGACAATAAATTACATTTGTATGGAATTTGGTGTGCAGCCTTCTTAGACCAGGTTCCATGAAACACATATACAGAATTTGGTACAATATACAATTAAATATGGACAAATAAGGAGCAAAAAAATGTATGTATGTGTGGTTTATAACAAAAATAGTAATAACCTTTGAAAGCAATATCTGTCACAAAATTAGATACATATCATCATGAAAAGATTTCAAAGACGTATATATAATTTGGTTATGCTTGTTCAATAAGTGCCACTGTTGCTTGGGAAAAAGTTGATAATACCAATTTCTTCTAAACAAAATGACCAAGCTGCTTGAGTTTTAACACAACAGTGCTGCCTTCCAAAGGTTCTTCCTCCAATCTTTTAGCAGCCTGCAAAATCTTCTGAAAATTGGCCAATAGTAAAATTTAAAAAAGTCCTGCATCAAAACACTCAGCTGCAGTAACATAATGAACTTGCATTTGAGCATGGCTTATGAAAAATGCTTATAAATCCCAAAGGATTTCACATATTCCTTTGCAATGAAAATAATGACATAATATGATGACAACAAATTCAACCAAACTTCCAAGGATAACCAATGATGACATCTCAGAAAACAGAATGACATTTTAAATACACATGAGGGCACAATATACTGGCAGTTTGTTATGGGGCTTAATATTGGCTGTCTGCTTGGACTCCATGTATCGCTGCTTACAGCTATATTTCTTATTGGGATTGTTGTATACAATAGAAACTAGACAACCACATTAGTTTTTATTTTTTTTAATGACTGTGACCTACTTCAACGGTGTGGCAAGCTATCCAACAGACCAGTATTGAAACTAAGATTATATTTGGGTAAAGCAAAAAAGATCCCAATCATTGTTGTTTACATAACAATGTCCCATCATCCGAGAATTATTAGTCATTATGACAGTGAGGCAGGACATACCTCACTGGATGACACATCTAGCCAGGAATGCTTTCCCTGTGGGACTCCCAACCAAAATCCACACTGGAATGATCAGGATTCTTCCTGATTTTTGTATGACTGCATTGAAATAATGTTGTAGCTGGATAAACCTCCTGGGAGCTCAAACACACAGTTTGTGTTTTTTAAATTTTTTAGGTTCAAGCTGTCATCCTCTTGATGTATGTCATCTCTAAAACACAATGCATTCATAAATGTATTACTCAAATGGACAAAGCACAATGTGGTCTGATAATATCTAAGATAAAACTGTATTTCCTGTTGGACCCCATTTTGACCTTCCCCATTCTGTTTCTGTTGCATTAAATCATCTGATGTATTGTGATGTATAGTACATGCTGTTGTTCAAGTAGCTAATTAAATTCCTTTGAGGAATACAGACATAAAGGGATATGTACAAAATTTATAGGTATGTCACAGTGTTCTTTTAAAAAATGGCATCATGACAATGGGTCATCTTATTATAAGGAAAGTGAGATGGCTCTGTAAAATAAATATCAGTGTAGGATGATAACCTTAACCAATATTTGGTCCTTTGTGTCAAGTTGTACTTTTTAAGTGCATAGTATGTGGGCATGTTTCTGGCAGGGTTTAAAACATTTTTCAGTAAGCAGCAATATAATTAGGGACAGAGTTTGAAACAACTCCAACATATAAATGTGCCTCAAGGACATGATTTTGATGTGATGCACTTTTGATTTGGTGACCATTTTTTCAGCCAATAGAAAAGTAGTTGTACCCTCCACCCAAGCCAAACTCTATTTACATTACATCATAGCTACAATAATTAAAAGCCTTATCCAGGGTGACTTACACAACTCATAGAATATATTATATACATAGGTATTTAAAGTGGAACTTCAGGTTAAATTGCGTGTTTGAATGTATAACAGTAATTCATTTTCCATAAAGAATTTAACATTCAATATTCTGTCTCTGTCTAATCTCCTAAAAACCTTGGCTCTCATTTTCAGAATCTCTTGATCTGGAAAGATCCCAGCTCTCCACCTAGGGGAGGGATGGCATTGTGAAATTCCAGTTTAGAAAGAAAAAGGTTTTACCTATTAAAGCTCTTGTGGTATAGCATAACCTGAACAAAAACATTCAATGCACAAAAATGCCAATTTACTCACACATATAAAGCAATGTCTGTAAGTCATTAGCGGTGCAGGCAACTGGATTCAAATTGTGGTTACATTGCCCAGAAGTGACAATTGGTTGTCTTCTAAATATTTCTTTCAAATTTTTAACCCAATTATATCCATTAAATTGTAATAAATTTAATGTATCCTGCACTCATTAACATTCATATCCGTAAGACACGTCATACAGTATGTAAAACATTCCTCATCACACATCAGGTTAGAGCTGGTTACACTACCAGAAAAAATCAAAGAAAGCATCATAAACTAGGCATTGCCATCATATAGTTAAACCTGAAGATCATTCAATGTGTAATAACATCGTAACACTGAGGTACTGCACATTGTCATTTGACTCCATAGTGGTCTCAAACTCCGGAAATTACATCCGAATAAAAAAGTATTTGATTCCACATGTCAAAGCTTGAAAGCTATTTAATTATCATTAGCTAACAGTAGGCCAACTGTGAGGGGGCGGCATGGTTGTGGTGCTGGGAGTGGTTTTTAGATGGCCAGCAGTCGCAGCTGTGGGTAGTTACATGATTAATTCTAACCTCTATCTGCACTGCCAGCAGTGAGACTGGTTCGACAGATGCGCACAGTAACCAGAGACAGTAACGCTACCACTACAGTGACAGCTACAGCAATAGCAACAGCTACATCAACATCAACAGCAACAGCAACAGTGCCACTGTACCGCTGTACAAAATAAACAGTGTGCATCTTACCACTCCGTGTATGTTTCTGTCAGACATATTACACCAACAATTTAAAATTGTGCATTCTATATACAAATGTGAATGTATCATGGCTAGTGTAAGACCAGAAATCAAGAAATAAGCTCATATGAATATTCATAAATTCATACTGGTGTACCAAAGCAAGAGTAGGTATAAAATTATGAAAGGAATAAAAGTTCAAGCCAATGTAAGATACACCAACAAAGACAAATAACAATGACATTCCTTGATTCCAGTACTGTACTGGAATTCCAGTGTCAATAGCAACCATGAAGTAATAGCAAATCAGAAAAAGACCAGAAGATTCAATGCACTGTATTATTGCAGGAATGTGACCATTCATTATTTTTACAGTGCCTTCGAAAAGTATTCAAACCCCTTCACTTTTTCCACAGTTATGTTACAGCCTTATTATAAAATGGATGAAATTCATTTTTATTCTCATCAATCTACACACAATACCCCATAATGACAAAGCGAAAATTTTTGCAAATATATTAAAAATAATAAACTGAAATATCATATTTAAGTATAAGTATTCAGACCCTTTACTCAGTGCTTTGTTGAGGCACCTTTGGCAGTGATTACAGCCTTGAGTCTTCTTTGGTATGACGCTACAAACTTGGCACTCCTGTATTTCCCCCATTCTTCTCTGCAGGTCCTCTCAAGCTATCTCGGGTTGGATGGGGAGCACTGCTGCACAGTTATTTTCAGGTCTCTCCAGAGATGTTCGATCAGGTTCATGTCCAGGCTCTGGCTGGGCCAGTCAAGCGCTCTGGTGCAGGTTTTCATCAAGGATGTCTCTGTACTTTGCTCCATTCATCTTTCCCTCGATCCTAACTAGTCTCTCAGTTCCTGCCACTGAAAAACATTCCACAGCATGATTCTGCTTCACCATAGGCCAGGTGACGAGTGGTGCCTGGTTTCCTCCAGACACTTGGCATTGTGGCCAAAGAGTTCAATCATGATCTGAGATTCCTTTAGGTGCCTTTTGGCAAACTCCAAGCGGGCTGTCATGTGCCTTTTACTGTGGAGTGGCTTCTGTCTGGCCACTCTACCATAAAGGCCTGATTGGTGGAGTGCTGCAGATATGGTTGTCCTTCTGGAAGGTTCTCCCATCTCCACAGAGGAACACTGGAGCTCTGTCAGAGTAGCCGGGTGGCCAGCTCTAGGAAGAGTCCTGGTGGTTCCAAACTTCTTCCATTTAAGAATGATGGAGGCCACTGTGTTCTTCGGGACCTTCAATGCTGCAGAAATTTTTGTACCCTTCTCCAGATCTATACCTCGACACAATCCTGTCTCTGAACAATTCCTTCAACTTCATGGCTTCGGTTTTGCTCTGACATGCACTGTCAACTGTGGGACCTTATGTAGACAGGTGTGTGCCTTTCCAAATCATGACCAATAAATTGAATTTACCACAGGTAAATCAATCAAGTTGTAGAAACATCTCAAGTATGATCAATGGAAACAGGATGCAACTGAGCTCAATTTTGAGTGTCATAGCAAAGGGTCTAAATACTTATGTAAATGTGATATTTCCGTTTTTTATTTTTAATAAATTTGCAAAAATGTCTAAAAACCTGTTTTTGCTTTGTCATGGAGTAATGTGTCTAGATTGATGAGAATAAAAATGAATTTAATCGATTTTAGAATAAGGCTGTAACGTAACAAAATGTGGAAAAAGTGAAGGGGTCTGAATACTTTCCGAAGGCATTGTATGCTATGTAAGTTATTTAGAAAATGTTATTTTATTTACTGTAGTTTCGCAATTACTCAGCTACTAAGCGCTAGGTATGTTTTTGTGGGCATAGAAAGGAATCGTGAATGACGCAACTTAAATGCTATGTAGGAAACATTGGGTAGCATTGATTAGGAATACAGCTTGCTTAATTTGTGTGAGCTAAGATAGCCAATATTGTTTAATGTAACTTGGCGCAATTTTAATATCAATACTTAGGTATGAGTGTGCGAGTGAATGGTGTGTGTGCCCTGCGATAGATTGGCAGCCTGTCCAGTGTGTATTCTTGCTTCTCACGCAATGCACGCTGGGCTATGCTCCAGCAGCCCCTGCAACCCTGCCCAGGATAAGTGGGTATAGATAATGGATGGATGGATGGATGGATGTAGGCTATGACAGACATGCATGAACATAAATGCATGCCTACATTCTAAAAAAACACACAGGCATTGTTTTTTGTAACTTGGTGCAATTTTGATATCAATACTTTAAATGGCAGGCTGGATTTGAATGAATGACTTATACACAGTGCTTTGTATATGTGAGTAACTTGGCATTTTTGTACGTGGAAAACGTGTTGTTCAACAGATATTTCTTTTTGTAATGTGTTTGTTATGAGTAAGTGATAATAGTAATCCATATAAATGTAGGCTATGAGAAACACGCATACACATAAATGCATGCAAACACACAGCCTATATTCTAGTTGAAAGAAACACAGGCATAAATTCAATCATTATTCCTTTATGATGAATGACAAATAAATGGAAGTGTATGTCATATTTTTAAATGGAATTGTTTTTAATGGGCTATTGTACACAAGAGACATAGTAATTGTTTGTATGTTGGTAGGGGATCTGTAGGGCTATCTAACATTAATTTAGAAATGTGGCGTTGCAGGGTAGCTACAGTAGCCTAGTTAAAAGTAGTTACCAGTTAACAGGCGCAGCAGTGAATATGAACTGTTTTGACTTAAAGAAAATCAATATAGGCTATCTGGCATGAAAAAGTCATTACCTTGAGACAGTTTCTATACAACTAATAACGATACCTACCGGAGCAGACCGAATTTGGAATGCAGATGTTGCTGCTTTATTTTGGATGGCATCTGTACTAATGTTATACAGGGAAAAATACTGAAAGCGGAATTGCATAAATGTGGGTGTATTTTATTTGGAGTTTCCCATAAAGATTGTACAGATTCAAAAACAATAGTTTAAATGTTTTATTTTTCATTAGCTAGCAAGCCAATGTAATGAGTCAGAGGTTTGCTTGAGTCCAAGCAGGATTTGAACCCGGGTCTGTCACTCATCCAAAAAGTGCACTTGCATATATACTATATGTCCATTTTATGTGTGTATCCAATGTTTTTTATTGGCTGATGTACCTAAATGTCCAATGGGGAGACATATTCTTTGTTAGGCCTGGAGCATTTATGATGATATGATGATAATTAGGCAGGAAAAAGAAGATGAAGGAAAAAACACAAAATCCCCTAGGTTTGGGGCTTTATTGTGTGGACGTGTGAAGTTGTTTGTAAATTCAAAACAAAACAGCACAAAATAGAAAAAGTAGTTAAAGAACTACAGAGTGCGGTATTTTTCTTTTTAAAGTAGTAATTTCTTTAGTCATGGACTGCACACAAATTGATTACATTTCACCCAGTTTTCATGTAGCCTATTCAGTTTATTCAACTTATCAATTTTAGAGAAAAACTAAATATATTGTTAATGGTTTTGCTTTGTGTTACATCAGACTTCTGAGGCCCACTCTGCGTAATATAGTATTTTTGTTACGATAGCTTTGAACTTCAAGTGCACTTCGAACATCATATAGATTGTGATATTATTATGTTATAAATACACTTGCTACCATCAAATAACCTGGAATAGTGTTTAGTTTAAAAATCTTAAAGAACATAAAGAATTTAAATAACATCGTAGTGATTAATTAAAATTGTACCAAAACTGTATCTCCAATACCTACAAATCGCCCTTTCAATTAGTATTGTTAATATACTTTCATTTTGTAAAAAGTAGCCCAGTTTAGTACACTTAAGTACAACTAGTTGTAGAAAGGTTGTACAAAAGTACAACTTTAGTGTATTTATATTTAATATTTATATAATAATATGGGGCGACATAGCTCACGAGGTAAGACCGATTGTCTGGCAGTCGGAGGGTTGCCGGTTCAAACCCCACCCTGGGTGTGTCAAAGTGTCCTTGAGCAAGACACCTAACCCCTAACTGCTCTGGCGAATGAGAGGCATCAATTGTAAAGCGCTTTGTGTTGTAGTCTGTATTTCCGGTCACTTGTCTCCCCAGTACTGTCTCTGTGTCTGTGTTCCCTGAGCTGCTTCACTCCCCTGTACTTGTGTGATTTCACTATTCGGGTGGTTCCGGGTTTTCGTGGTTTCCCCCCTTCTTTCCAGTCTCGCTTTACTTTCTTCCTGCTGATTTCTAGTTTTACTAATTTCTACTAATCCCTACTAACTTATAGATTGTAAAGTACTAACCTCACTAATATACTAACATGTGAATATTACTAATGGACTAACACACACTAGTTTTGGGTTTTTGATAGTTTAGATCACTATACTAATACATTAACCAGTCTCCCCTTTTCCATGCTGCGCTGTAGCTCCGCCCCTTTTCTTTCTAGCCTGCTCTAACGCTGAGTTCTGCAATTGCCTGCACCTGTCTCTTGCTCTAACTGCACCTCTCTCTCTCTGCACGTGTTTTACCTGCTAAACCCAGGCCGTCTGTTATCATTGTTGTCTATGTGATTCCAGTCCGCGTTTTGTCAGTCCCCTGTCATTTAATTAGTTATCCTAATGTTCTTCACCTGGATGTTGTTTGTTACTCCGCCCTCACTCACTTAACCCCTCCTTGATTGTTATCTTCCCCAGTGTATAAATGTCAGTCTTTTCCACTTGTTTCTTGTCAGAACGTTGATCAGATTCATTGTGCCGATTATTTGTAAGCCTTTGTTTTTTGAGATTCTTGCGACACCCCTTTGCCCGACTTCGAGTTTGCCTGCCCCTTTTGGTTTTGTTTGATCTGGTTCGACCTTTGCTTTTCTTTGACTTCTCTTTTGCCTGCCCCTTTGTACCTTCGCTATTTCTGATCTCCTGGTTTTTGACTTTTTGCCTGTCTTTTTACTTTTCTTCTGGAAACTCGATTCTGTACCGCACTATCTCTGATCACCTGGCTTCGAACTTCGCACGGAATAAAGACAACGTTTTCTTGGATTTCCCTGGTCTGCGTGTGGGTCCTTACTCTGAACGTAACAGTACGTTCTGACCAGGATGGACCCAGCGGACCCTGCCCAGGTACAATTTGTACTTGGGCAGCAGGGAGCCATGTTGGGACGCCACCATTCCCACTTGGAGTCGGTCTCTCACCAGCTGCAGACTCTAACCTCCTGCGTGGCAGAGCTGACATCTGCACTCCGGGCCTCCTCGCCTGGCTTCGCTCCCCAGCAACCTGCGGCTCCCGCTACGCCTGACATCCCACCTGCACGTGCTCGTGAACCCCACCTTCCTCCTCCGGAGAAGTACGACGGAGAACCTGGTGGCTGCCGCCCATTCCTTACCCAGTGCCGGCTGATCTTCCAGCTACAGCCAGCTACCTTCCCCACTGAGCAGGCCCGAGTTGCCTACATAATCACGCAGCTCACCGGGCGAGCTAGGAAGTGGGGAACGGCTGCCTGGGAGGAGGGGCTTCCCTGCGTGCAGACCTCCACGCTGCTCGCAGAAGAGATGAAACGGGTCTTTGACCGCTCCAAGCACGGCCACGATGCGGCGCAAGAACTCCTGCACATGCGCCAAGGTGGTATGACGGTGTCGGACTTCGCCATCGATTTTCGTACTCTGGCTACCGCCAGTGGCTGGGAGAAGAAGGCTCAATACGACACCTTCCTCAATGGCCTGTCTGAGCGCGTGAAGGACGAGCTGCTGACCCGGGACCTACCCGAGGACTTCAACGATCTCATTGCCCTGGCTATCCGCGTGGATTCACGCATCCAGGAGCGCCAACGGGCTCGCAGTCAAGGTGTCTACAACCGAGCAGTCACTGAGAGGTCCAGGACCACTGCTGCATCCCCTACCAACCCCAAACCTCCTCCAGTCATGATGCCGGACCCGGAACCCATGCAAGTCAACCGTGCTCGCCTGACCCAGGAGGAGAGGGATAGAAGGATGCACACCAGGTCCTGCCTCTACTGTGGGAAACCAGGTCACTATGTCGCAGCCTGCCCGTTAAAAGACAACGCCCGCTAGTGTATCGAGGAGCACTAGTGGGCATGATTCCGACTGAATCCTCCTCAAAACACCGGACTTGCCTGCCTGTCACCATTGAGTGGGGGGGACGAACCAAAGGGACCACCGCTCTCATCGACTCCGGGGCCGAGGAGAACTTCCTGGACGCTGGGGCCGCCGAGAGATGGGGAATCCCCTTGGAGAAGGTATCATGCCCCCTAGTGGCCAACTCGCTCAATGGTCAGAAGTTGGCGAACATCACCCACACCAGCGTTCCACTCAAGGTTCGGCTCTCCGGTAACCATCAAGAAGAGCTTCGGCTCCACATCATTGAATCTCCCCACTCACCCATCATTCTCGGGCACCCCTGGCTTGAGAAGCACAACCCCACCTTGGAATGGAACTCGCACAAGATTTTGGGCTGGAGCCCATTCTGTTTAGCATCTTGTCTGCGAGAGGCCCATTCTTCTGTTCCCGAGTCACCTCATCCCGAGAAGCCGACGGATCTGTCGGCGGTTCCTCCCGAGTACCTGGACCTTAAAGAGGTCTTCAGCAAATCCCGAGCCACCTCTCTGCCTCCTCACCGCCCCTACGACTGCGCCATTGACCTGAAGCCCGGCACCACTCCCACCAGAGGTCGATTGTTCTCCCTGTCTCGGCCGGAGACGGAAGCAATGAACAAATACCTCCAGGAGTCCGTGACTGCCGGCATCATCCGTCCTTCATCCTCACCAGCGGGGGCCGGATTCTTCTTCGTGGGGAAGAAGGATGGCTCACTCCGGCCGTGCGTCGACTACCGTGCCCTCAATGACATTACGGTCAAGAACCGTTACCCACTTCCCCTCATGGCTTCCGCCTTCGAACTCCTGCAAGGAGCCACGATATTCACCAAGCTGGACCTGCGCAACGCCTATCACCTGGTGCGCATTCGAGAGGGCGACGAATGGAAGACAGCCTTCAACACCCCTACCGGACACTGGGATTATCTGGTGATGCCCTTCGGGCTCACAAACGCACCAGCTGTTTTCCAGACACTGGTCAATGATGTTCTGAGGGATTGGATAAATAAGTTTGTTTTCGTATACCTGGATGATATCCTGATCTTTTCCAAAACTAAGGAGGAACATATCATCCAGGTCCGCAAGGTTCTCCAGAGACTTTTGGAGAACCGCTTATTCGTCAAGGCGGAGAAATGTGAGTTTAGCTGTAACACCACTTCTTTCCTGGGGTACATCATCTCCGCCGGCAGCATTCAGATGGACCCCCAGAAGATCCGGGCGGTTGTGGAATGGCCTCAGCCAGACTGTCGTCGGGAACTGCAACGTTTCCTGGGCTTCGCCAATTTCTACCGTCGTTTCATCCGTAATTACAGTTCTCTGGCAGCCCCACTCACCGCCCTCACATCCATTAAGACCCGATTCCAGTGGAACGCCCAGGCTGAAACAGCCTTCCGAGCCCTCAAGAACCACTTCACCTCTGCACCCATCCTTGTTCATCCTGACTCTGCTGCCCAGTTCATCGTAGAGGTTGATGCCTCCAACATTGGGGTGGGAGCCGTTCTCTCTCAGCGTTCACCCAGAGACAATAAGATCCATCCCTGTGCCTACTTTTCTCACCGCCTGACACCCACGGAACAGAACTACGACATTGGGAACCGTGAGCTGTTGGCGGTGAGGATGGCTTTGGGAGAGTGGCGCCACTGGCTGGAGGGCTCTCAAACACCTTTTCTGGTGTGGACTGATCACAAGAACCTGGAGTACCTTCACACAGCCAAACGCCTCAACTCTCGCCAGGCCCGATGGGCACTCTTCTTCTCCAGATTTGACTTTACCCTTGCTTACCGCCCTGGGTCGAAGAATACCAAACCTGACGCCCTCTCCCGCCGGTTTGAACCACCCACCAAGGATCCCTCACCTGACACCATCCTCCCGCGGAGCTGTTTCATCAATGCCATCCACTTGGACATCGAGGAGAGGGTTCGTAAGGCCCAGGAGGATGAGGCTGGTCCAAGTAATTGCCCAGCGGATCGTCTCTACGTTCCTGCCCAAGTCCGCTCTCAAGTTCTCCTTTGGGGCCACGCTTCGCAACTTTCATGCCACCCGGGGGCCACCAGAACCAGGACCTTTATTCAGAGACGCTTTTGGTGGCCCTCCATGAAACAAGAGATCTTGGACTTTGTGGCTGCCTGCTTGGTCTGTGCCCAGAACAAACCCTCTCACCACCCACCCTCAGGTCTGTTACAACCCCTCCCCATCCCACACCGCCCCTGGTCTCACATAGCGTTAGATTTCATCACAGGCCTACCCCCATCCAACACTTTCACCACTATCCTCACCATAGTTGATAGGTTCTCTAAAGCTGTTCACTTCGTTCCCCTCACCAAGCTTCCCTCTGCTAAAGAAACCGCCAACTTACTCATTCATCACGTTATTAGACTACACGGCATCCCCACTAACATAGTTTCCGATAGAGGCCCCCAGTTCACTGCACGTTTCTGGAAAGCTTTCTGCTCACTGTTGGGTTCCTCCATTAGTCTATCCTCAGGATTTCACCCCCAGACCAATGGCCAGACCGAGCGGGCCAATCAAGTTATTGAAACCGTCCTTAGATGCCTCTGCTCCAAGAATCCCTCCTCATGGTTTTATCAGCTACCCTGGGCAGAGTATGCCATAAACTCTCACACCTCCTCTTCCAAACTTTCTCCATTCGAGTGCTGCCTAGGGTACCAGCCGCCTCTATTCCCTAGTCAGGAGGAGGAGGTGGGGGTCCCCTCAGCGGAAGCCTTCATCCAGCGCTGCAGAAGGACATGGAAGACCGCTCGCTTCAACTTGCTTCGCGCCAGCGCCAGGATGAAGGTGACGGCCGATCGCCGCCGCTCTAAAGCCCCCTCCTACAGAGTTGGACAGCGTGTTTGGCTCACCACCAGAGACATTCCCCTACATGTTGAGTCCCAGAAATTAGCTCCTCGTTTTATTGGCCCCTTTCCTATTGTTAAAATCCTCAGCCCCACTGCTGTTATATTAAAGTTACCCTCCACCATGCGCAGAATTCACCCCACTTTTCATGTTTCCCGCTTAAAACCCGTTGTTACCCATCCCCTCTGCCCTGCCCCTGAGCCCCCCCCTCCCCCCCGACTCATTGATGGTGGTGATGCCTACACCGTGAACAAACTGCTGGATGTTCGTCGTCGGGGTCGCGGCCTTCAGTACCTGGTGGACTGGGAAGGCTACGGCCCCGAGGAAAGAAGCTGGATCCCCTCTCGCTTCATTTTGGATAAGCAGATTGTTAAGGACTTTCATGTTAAACACCCTGTGCCACCGGTGAAAACGCCAAGAGGCGTTTCCTAGGGGGGGGGGTACTGTTGTAGTCTGTATTTCCGGTCACTTGTCTCCCCAGTACTGTCTCTGTGTCTGTGTTCCCTGAGCTGCTTCACTCCCCTGTACTTGTGTGATTTCACTATTCGGGTGGTTCCGGGTTTTCGTGGTTTCCCCCCTTCTTTCCAGTCTCGCTTTACTTTCTTCCTGCTGATTTCTAGTTTTACTAATTTCTACTAATCCCTACTAACTTATAGATTGTAAAGTACTAACCTCACTAATATACTAACATGTGAATATTACTAATGGACTAACACACACTAGTTTTGGGTTTTTGATAGTTTAGATCACTATACTAATACATTAACCAGTCTCCCCTTTTCCATGCTGCGCTGTAGCTCCGCCCCTTTTCTTTCTAGCCTGCTCTAACGCTGAGTTCTGCAATTGCCTGCACCTGTCTCTTGCTCTAACTGCACCTCTCTCTCTCTGCACGTGTTTTACCTGCTAAACCCAGGCCGTCTGTTATCATTGTTGTCTATGTGATTCCAGTCCGCGTTTTGTCAGTCCCCTGTCATTTAATTAGTTATCCTAATGTTCTTCACCTGGATGTTGTTTGTTACTCCGCCCTCACTCACTTAACCCCTCCTTGATTGTTATCTTCCCCAGTGTATAAATGTCAGTCTTTTCCACTTGTTTCTTGTCAGAACGTTGATCAGATTCATTGTGCCGATTATTTGTAAGCCTTTGTTTTTTGAGATTCTTGCGACACCCCTTTGCCCGACTTCGAGTTTGCCTGCCCCTTTTGGTTTTGTTTGATCTGGTTCGACCTTTGCTTTTCTTTGACTTCTCTTTTGCCTGCCCCTTTGTACCTTCGCTATTTCTGATCTCCTGGTTTTTGACTTTTTGCCTGTCTTTTTACTTTTCTTCTGGAAACTCGATTCTGTACCGCACTATCTCTGATCACCTGGCTTCGAACTTCGCACGGAATAAAGACAACGTTTTCTTGGATTTCCCTGGTCTGCGTGTGGGTCCTTACTCTGAACGTAACAGCTTTGGATAAAAGCGCTATATAAATGCAGTCCATAATAATATATAATATGTTTATATTTAAGTGTGGCCAATTTTATATAAAATCTGTACAGTTAGTACACAGGTAATAAAAGTATACTTTAAGTGCAAGTTATCTGTGCTAACCAAGAACAAATGTACAAATTTAAGACTTCATCCATAACAAGCCCAAAAAAGAGAAAGATAAAATCAGATATTTCTGACCTAAAACAATAAAATACCATAACTTAAATTAGTATAGAAGGTGGGCGTACTATGGAGTGAAAATCGGAGGGGAGGTGGGTCTTCACTTTGTGTCAGAAGATGGCCAGTTACTCTGCTGTCTCAACCATTTAAGGAAGTTAGTTCCACTTCAGTTGGGTCAGTACAGACAGGCATCGTCACTGGGAGAAGCAACCATGCAGGGAGGGACGAGGTTGTGGAATCAAGAGATCTGGCTGGAGTGTAGGATTTGAACACTGATTGGAAGATTGGTGAAGCTATTACATTCACTGCCCTGTAGGCTAATACCAAGGTTTTAAATTTCATGCAGGCTCTAACAGGTAGCCATTGAAATGAGATGAGGAGTGGTGGGACATGATTGAGAGGACTGCAGCTGTGTTCTGTATTAGCTGCAGGGGTTTAGAGGTTAAGCAAGGAGACTGGTAAGAAGGGGAATGCAATGGTCCAGGCGTGATAATATCAGGGCCGGGACTACGAGCTGTATGGAGCAGGTGGCAATGAAGAGGAGATTCTTCCCCCCTTCTATATGTAATAAATTTGCTGAGTGTGAACTACTGGTATTGTTTTTTTTCTTTTGCCTCAAATTATTAGGACTGTCAATGTTAATGGGTCAAGTTAATGTGTCAAAAATCTTTCATGTCTAACGTGTCAAACTTTTTTAATGCAATGAATCCCATTTTCTTATTTAGGCTTAGTTGAACAAGTTAATGAGTTAATGTTGACAGCCATAATTAAAATACATATTTTTCCAGGTCTTACATCCAAGACCAGTTCTAGGCATAGATGACATTAGTTCCTGAGTCTCACAAAAAGTTCCTGAGTTCTGGAAGGTTCCTGTGGTAGAAAAGGGAAAAGGAGCTATAGGCAGTCGCTTAGGGCACTATCCATCTTGAGGGGCATCAAACAAAGGGGTTGGGGGGAGGGAGGACCCACCTGTGGTGTTCATGATAAGCCGCGTTTCCACCGCAGGAACTTTACCCCGGAACTTTTGTTCCGGGGGCTTTATTTTACCCCCAAAAAAAATCCTGCTCGGGGGGTAGTACTGTCATGTTTAAAAATTTGCAGCCGCAAACCAATTTATTTTCATAATAACTTCAAATCAAACTTGTATGTTATGCGGCGCAGTAGCCTAGTTTTGGTTATAGCCTGCCAACGTCTTGGAATTATAACGTGTGCTCTTCTGTTCTTTTCTTGCTTTAGTAGGCCTATTTGTTTTATAAAATGCTAAGCATTCGTGCTGGGACAGCATATTACGTACCAAAACATTCAAACGGATTAATTTGGTTGCTGAATATTTTCTTCCGGATTTTCTTTGTTAGCCCGTTGTAATTGACTCAGAACGTTTGATACAGTTATGTGAGGTATGCGGTAGTTCTGCGTAATTCACATTGGTGATACAGTAAAAGCAAACTGGAAATCACCTTCCGCACTTTTTGTCAGGGTAAAATAACAGGTTAATTCTAGTAATTGTCCCTTTAGCTTTTTCAGACTGCCGTAATTTTACTCTGCCATTCCAATTCAATTCAATACTCTGCCACTTCAATTCCACAAAAAGACCAGGAAGACTATGGACTAATTTATGGTGCATGGTTCGCATCTTGAGGGCACACTTCGCTGCTCGGCTAGCAGTAACTTCGAAGCGGTGGCTGTACCACTGCTAATTTAAATTTTCACGCAAGTCCGAGTTTTCGTTCTATTCTTGTCATTTTGCGATTAGCCTATATGGAATTGACGATGAGAAAGTAATCAAACAGCAAATTGTTTACAACGTGTGCATGTTTTCTGCTGTTGTTGCCAGTTATATTGGAAATGTGAATGCATTCTGTCGCCTCGGATGTCAAGACATGAAAGTGAATGTTCGCATAAAAACATAATGAATGTGTTTGAGAGGATATATAACACAGTTACAATCTGACTATTGGCCTGTTATATCCTATTTGTTGCATAACAACGGTCCAAGTTCAACTACCAACGACAGTTTTGCTTGACAACGGTAAAATATGCCCAAACGGCTGCAGAAGAATATTTCAATTCCAGGTGATTAAATCTATAAAAATCAACAAATACAAAAGTAAGCATATATAGTCATTGTTGGTAACCCGTTGTATATAAGTGGAATAAACCCCTCCGGGCTGTCCCGGTTATTAGAAAATAATGTAGGCTACTTCGGTGGTAGTATGGGGTTACAGAAGAAATCATAGGACAGATGGACCAACGACAACGTTGCTTTTTCATACGTCAGTGGGCTAATTGCCTAATCTTCGCGGGACTTTAGACCGCGGTGGAAACGCAGACAACAATGGGCTGAAGGAACCTTTTAGTTCCTTGAAAAGTAGTTCCGGGTACTTTTGGTGAAAATGCGGCTATAGTCAGAACCCCTACCATCTGCTCCCTCCCCCCTCTTCGTGATCCCAAACTGATTTAAAGGAAATACCCTCAAATTGGTTGTTGTTGAACGTTTCCCTATTTCAATCTACATACTGTATCATTTTATTCAAAATGGATAAAAGTGAATCAAAAGGAAGACAAAAGAGAAAACTGGTAGATTAAGCTTTTGTGTAAAAACAATTTCTCAGCATCCATCAGCAAAAAGGTCCTTGGTTTCGAATCCGGCCTGGGCCTTTCTGTGTGCAAACAAATACTGAGCTCAAGCAAACACACAGAGAATGAGAAACGTAAATACAGGTGAGCTTAATAAACCAATAAAACACAGGTGCAACCGATGATTAAAGCAATATTGACTAAGTGGTGACCAAACAGACAAAATAACTGTCATTACCTTGCAGCAGTTTCTATATGACTAGTAACGATATTAACTACAAGAATGTGTTATACATATTTTAGTAATTACAGTAATGTGAAAAAATGCACACCTTCTTTAAATTATATGGCTTTACATATTAGAACATACAGTAACTAACCCTAACCTAGTCCTTGCCAAGTTCTAACAGTAGATAAATCTAACCTCATGTGACTCATAACACACAAACATTTTACTTCGTCATTATTTATTCAACCAAAAATAAGCCAACATGTAGAAAATGATCCGAAGCACACAAAGAAATCTGCAAATAAATGGCTAGAAATTGTAAACCAGCTGTAACAAATTGTTATTATTAACAGAATATTTGTGTACCCAGGACCATAGTTGTTGACAGGGATGTTGATGGGAATCCTGGGCCTCGTGAAAATATATCACACTGGGTTGCTTAAAAAATATATTCATGACATAAATAATATTCCAAGATAAGAATGGTGTTTGTGGCAATAAATTTGTGAAAGCCCCTTGTCTGCCCTAGGGTGCTCTGATTCTGGCTTACCAATATGGTTAAATCCCTCCCTCTTGTGGCTGTTTAGCAGCCCTGCACAATTTTGGCTCTGACTGACAGCACACAGAAGCTGCCTGACTCAGTAAATGTGCCAGCACAAACAAAAGTGTTAAACAGAAATACTGTACATGTAAAGAAAGAAGACAACTTAAGGATTCAAACAAACTAATCCATCACAACAGGACTTGAACTGAGCAACAATAAAATCTATGCCTATAAATGTCTTGGGATGGCAGGTATGCCATCCGCCAAGTTATGCCTTGGCAGGGAATGGCCCATACCTATACAGCACCAAGAGTTTGGCACTTTTCAGGGTTTCCTACAGAAATAACCACAATGACCACAAACTCTCAACCCTTAAGAACATAAACTTCTATACCTTCTGACCTCATGTAAACACACAGAATTCAGATATAATTTCACACGTCCACACAGTAAAGCCCCAAACCTGGGTTGTTTTGTGTTTTTTTTTCTGTTTGTTTTTTTTTTTTTGTCTTTTCCCTGTGATTTCATCATCACAAATGCTACATCTGTCAATAACAGCATCTGATCAAAGTCCTCTGTTAACGATTGACTGTTAGCAAGTTATGATTGACACTGCAGCCCACCGATCACTACTTAGACACTTCTAGGTCTTCAGCATCATTATAGCTGATAGTGGAACAAAAATCTTTTGTTACAAGTTACTAAGCTTCTTCTGGAGATGTTGTTGGGGAACCTGCAAAACAGACACATTCTGAATGTCTGGGGGGAAGGGAGGTGCTATTTTTATTCCATTCCCAAAGCCGAAGACAAACTAGGAAAAGTGTCTGTTGTGGATACAAATCTGTGGACGACCACATTCACAGCTGAATGCCTATACCATAATCTAGACAGACACACATACATTTGCTCAAAGGTAAGCTATAATTCTGCCTATTAATAACATCAGACAACATATACTCTTAACCAAGTTAGCCAAGTGATTAAAACAAGTTTATTTGTCAAATGCTCTGTTAACAATACATCTAAATAAATAGGCAGTTGTTAACTGGCAACGAAGTATTAATGCTTTATTGTCAGCTAACAAATAATTAATGTTAGCGTGTGAGTGTCCTTGTCTTTTCGAAGGGAAAACATAATAAAACAATATAAGAAAAAATAAACTAAAATAATAAAAGATAAGAAAGTAAATAAAAATAGAGCTGGTAGATATTGCACAAAACTAGGCTATGTAAGTTCAATCTCCCACATCCGTGTATCATAATTGGGGCATAGCCATATAGGTAGCAAAACTTAGACCAACATTAGGTCAATCTAGCTCTAGAAGCATAGCAAACATTAGCATGCACTTCTTGAACTACATTTTTGGCAAACCTTTTCATAGTATTGTTATTCCGACCACTATTGGGTAGCTAATAGAAGATAATATTTTCCAGAACTTTATTAATGGAAGTCCAGAAGTTACCTTCCCCTACCATGTGGATGTAAGGTGTATGACTGAGACACCATAAAAAAACTTAACCCTGCTAAAAAGGTGCATAATCATTTTCCGTTTGCACAGTTTCATGTTTTCCCTATTTAGACATTATTTAGACTGTATCAAGCCAAACTACTTTTTGAAGATACTTTCGAGATCTTATAATTAACTTTCTAAACTTTCTTACACCTTGTCAGTTATCTGTGATATTCAACAATTTTGCCATGACTGCTCCACAGCTTCAGCCAATATTGTCAGTAACAAACACCTAGCTTTACAGATCAGTAATCTGTCATATTTTTTTCTGCCCTAATCCAGACCAGCATCTGAAAGACTTGGATTCAGTATTGCCAAGCTACAAAGAGTAAACCTCACATCAAATTAAAGAAATGTAATTTCTGTAACAGCAAAATAAACTTCCTGGGCCATGTAATTTCAAGAAAAGAAGTTGAAATTGACCCTGTGAAGCAGTGACAGAGTATCCAACACCAACTGAGCTCAAGATTTGCTGTGACTCTTCCCTCTAAGGGGATAAGTGAACTCAAACCATGCCAGGAAAACGTCATCCACAGCATAACAGAGCCACCGGAAGCCCTCACTGTAGAGGTCAAGCATTTAGGTTCTCTTGGTGTATGCCATACATGCAATTGCCCACTTGTCGAGAATATGGTGAAGGATGACTCATCTGACCGTATCACTTTTTTCCATGTCTCTGTAGACCAGTGACTATAGTTTTGCATCATTGAACTCTCAAATATGCATTTGCCTTTATAACAAGGATTTTATGCACTGCAACCCTACTATAATATCCCTCTCTATGCAGTTGTCGACTGACTGTTCTTGCTGACACAGTCTGATCACATCCTGCATTGACATTCTCAGTCTTCTGCGTACATATCACACTAATGCATGAGCATCAGTCATCAAACCACAATTTCGACCACAATTTCCAAACTTATTAAAGGTTAAGTTTTACTTATCTCACAAAGGAAAAAATTGTCTTGTATCAGAGAGATCCTACTGCATAAAAGAAAAGCTAGACATCTCACATTCACAGTTCATACATTAATATAAACAGCTCTCATTTGTCCGTGTCGCCAGCTGAGCAGCGCCACTTGCTTAACAGAAATTCCCAAATTAAGTTTAGGATGTCTCTTGAACAGGGGTACACATCTGAAATCTCTTTACAAGTGCACATCTGAAATCTCTGACATTCCTCTGACTTTCATTCAGCTAGTCATGGAGTAGGCTTCTGTTGGGGCATGACTTAAATAAGTAGCTTATCAAAATATTAAACCCTTAAATAAGCCATGTTTATTATTTATTAATATAGTGCAGTTTATTATTAGTAGGCTATTCATTACCTATCTGGGTCTCTGGGGAAGCTGAAAAGAGACCTCAAGCCTTTTTGAAGCAGCCCATGGCTACTCAATTGTAGAAAAGATTTCTTGTGAGGAGTGATGATTAGGTTGCTTGCTTGATTGGTGGTAAAGTGATGGTAAATGACTTAACACAGAAAGCATTACAGCCATTAGGATTCCTTAGCAATTAACAAATTGTTCACTTAAAAGTATAGACTACTTAATAGTATACAATAGGTGTCTGAGAAATAAGGGACAGCACATGCATTTTGATCTGATAAAATATGTAGTACTCTTTTAAATTATAGTCTCACCCAGTCATTTATAAGGTGTTGTACTTACTGGTGGTAGGTGGTGCTTAACAAGATGTGGGGTGGCACATCTTCTCTCTTGTATCGTTGCTCTCACATTGAAGGACACACAGGGCAAATCTGGTATATCATCAGCAATTATATACAATTTGGAGGCCTGAATTCTCTACTACATGTCCTTTTGATACTATTAATCTCCCTGTGAAGCTGGCTACATTTCATAATCAATATTTGTTGTTCTGGTCACTAATATAATAATATAGCACATTTTTTCTCAACTTTTTATGGAACAATAAATACATCAAGGACAGACATATTTCTTTTTTCTTTTTTTTGTTGAAAAAGCAGTATCAGCATTAAATCCTGCGAGTTAGTCCACTGATGAAATGGTCAGCAATATTCCTACAATGAATTTGTACATAAATATTCTCTGCCAATTTCTCATAGATAATATAATATAATATAATATAATATAATATAATATGGTCTTTGGCTGTATACCAGATGGGATGTGGATTTTGGTGTGGTTCCCTGGTTCTCCCAAGCAATATTGCAGTCCCAAATATATGGCTATGGCAGTTGTTAATGGAATCCCAGTCATAATAAGAAATTCACACATTATTTTATTAGAAACTCTTAGCACATGAAAGCATTGCAAGCAGTAACACCTAAATGGTCCAGAGTTTATCAAATTGGAAGCTTGTCTGGTCTGTGCCCTATATGTAGGTCTATATTATTATGAACAAAGTAAAAGAATATTCTGCAAAACCATATACCAGTACAATTCATGTGATAAGCAAATTGCAAGATATATTCCTGGTGTAAATGTTAGCTGTGTCTTGTGCTATGTGTTCAGGAATCCATTGAACATTTATTTGTCTCTTGCAATTATACAATAGTATTTTGGAATGATTTTTCCTTATTTCTTAGCAGAAAATTTTATGAACCAATTATATGTGACCATCATATTTTATTGTAATACATGGTACAACAAACATGAAAATGTTTGCACTTATATCCCATTTATGATTCATTTGTTGATATTACTGGGCAAATACCACATTCACAAAATTAAATTCCTGAAAAAGAAGCCACACTAACGTGTTCCTTTCCTAAATGAACTAAATACTTGTCCCACCTCTATAATTGGCAGTCAAAATAGTAAAAACTGTTTCTATTCTTAAGCAATTTGACCTTTTGAAAAATATTTAACCTTCTAGACTTTTCTTTATTTTTTCCTATTTATATTATGTTGTAAATTATATATGCATTTAGTTTAGACATTTTCTTCCTTTGTGATTTTGGACACTTGCTTTCATTTGGATTTTCTGTTATCCTCTGTAGTAAATGATTGTGTCAAGTGACTGCTCTGGTTTTTTGTATATATTGTGTTTTCTATCAACATTAATTAAATTAATTAATTAATTAATAAAAAATACAAATAAAAACCAAAATTTAAAATAAGAACGACGCACGATGTGTTGCTGGAGCAATAAACTTTGACCCCAACCTCCAGACAGCACTAATCTACACACAAACGCTGTCGATTGGTTAATCTTGTTAGAGCAGGTCTGTCAGAATGGAAACGAATGATGGAGTTCGAACAGAAGGGAAGAAACAAGCTGCAAAAAATCTTCAGTATTTTTGTGAATTTCTGACTTTTTAAAATTGATTCTATCAACGGGAGTGAGTTGACAACCCGATATGCAGTGAGTGGGGACGCAGCTACATTATTTCATTATTTAAAAACGTGCTTTTATTTTTAAACGTGATGCAAAAATATATATTAGATTGTAGAGCGCCAAGATGTTAGCTAGCTAGGCACGTAGCTAGCCAGTTAAGAGAGGCCTATGGTATTTTCATATGATGAACGGAGGCTTGAGGGAAAGTTAGCTATGCAGCGGTTTAAATACGAGCAGTTTCTTCATTGTGATAATATATTCTTATTTGCTGAGTCTGATAGTGTAGTACATCCCCCTTTATTTGTGTATATTACTAACTAGCTAATACGACCGCTTAGCCACGTTACCGAACTATGAATTCATTGGCTAACTCTAGTTTCCTTGGCACATTTCTGGAAGCGGGCCTAGACCAACGTTACGTTTCTGATAGTTAGCTAGCACTTGCTAGCCAGATGATGGTAGAGCAGTAACATAATTATTTTAGTTAACGTTATCTTGATTCAGTCTAGCCAGCATTGAAATTCTTGTTAGCTGTGAAACGGAAACGTGAGAACGGTCAAAAAGATAACGTTCGGTGAAGTAACTTTAGTTTCCCCATTGGCTTGTTAGCTGGATGTCATTCCAACAGATGCTACTCAACTAGCAACCTAATTTACATTATCATTGGGCGGTTAACTAATGTCGTATGGTACTTTCTTGCTACGTTGCTCCGCTTTTATTCTTGGTTTGGTCATTGATTTATCTTTTCTGTAAGAGGACCTGCCATCCAGTGAGCCAGCCTAAGTGAGTAAGCTTGCAAGTTAGCTAGCTCTTTTAGCTTTTGAATTTCTACCCTACTCTCCCTACCTACCTACCCTGATCCTGGTGTTGGTACCTTAGTGAAATTAAGTTATTTTGTTTCTGAAAGTTAACAAAACAAGACTATACTTTTTTGTATGAGCACAAAATCAAAAATCAAAACACGTTTCAACATAAACAAGTTACTCACGCCAAGCTCCGTCTATTAATTAATCATTAAAACTTGCGAAATCTAGGCCTGCCTTTGAAAGTATTTGATACCAAACTGAGGGCAATTTACAACACACAGTATTGGCTGTCTTAGCGCACACAAATTAAACGAGCTTTATCCCAAAGCAGTGCTACCCAGTGTTTCCTAAATTATTTTATGTAACGTGGCCCTGTGTTTTTTCATTTTATCATCTGAGAAAATGTCGAAAGTCTATCATTTATTGTGCAAATAATCTGCAATTCTGCTTTGTCGCACCCAAAAATGTGTAAAATGACTATAGTATATGTTTGCATCCACAATTGTCTGCATCCAGTGCATTAGGTATATGAAAAGCACATCATGAATAAAATGAATTATTGTTAGTATGTTTACAACTAAGTTTAAACATATTGATTCTTTAATGTAAGTTTGTCTCAGCTGTTTAAAGCATTCATTTAAATGATGTCTTCCATGAGACCATTTTTTGTTATTTGACACTTTGATGTGACACAAATATTGAATGACCAGATTCTCTTCACACGGTAAAATGGAAAAAACACAGGGCCAAGTTACTTAAAATAATTTTGGAGACATAGGGTGGCATTGCTTTGGAATTGAGCTTGTTTGATTTGTGTGAGCTAAGATAGACAATATTGTTTGTTGAAACTTGGCCTCATTTTGAAATCAGAACTTTTGTTGATGTGCCTAAATTTTGCAAGTTTTTATTAATGACTTGTAGCCAGTCATGTATTTGTTGCCTTCATCATGAGGGATCAGCAATCAATACTCCTAGAGCTGATTTTTTGACTATTAAATATAATTGTATATTATATATGCATATGAATGAAAAAAGGAAAAACAGCATGTCACCACAGGGTGCTGATCTGACAAGATACAAATAACGTGAACCGCACACTTATGGAGTAAAAGGAGATTGTATGGCATTAAAGACCTGTATTGTTTAATGGCTTAGGATGCAAACGGCGTGTTTTGATCATCGCAAAAATAAGTAACCAGTGTTACCTAGGCCAGTGGTTCTCAAATTCGGTCCTGGGGGACTCCTGTGTATGCTGGTTTTCATTCCAACCTCAACAGCAATCCCAGAATTTTAACAAGCTGCTAATTTTTCTTAATTGGGGGCTTTTCATGTTTAAGAGCTGGGGTTCCAGAAAGGGCCAGTGTGGGTGCACACACCTGATTCTACTAATCAATCACTAGAGTCAGTGCTAAGCACCTTGATTAGTAGAATCAGGATCAGGTGTGTGCACCCACACTGGCCCTTTCTGGATAAGACTGGGGACCCCAGCTCTAAAACATGAAAAGCACTTGATTACGAAAAATTAACAGCTTGTTAAAATTCTGGGATTGCTGTTGAGGTTGGAATGAAAACCAGCATACACAGGGGTCCCCCAGGACCGAGTTTGAGAACCACTGACCTAGGCTACAGCTCTAAATGAGTAATAGAGGGGGTGGGCGGGGCTTGTTGTAATTTGCTTTAACGTTACCTACTGTCAGTTGAAAAGATGGCCAGCTTGCAAAAGAGTGCCATGTGTAGAATGATTTTGAAAAGCTCAATGAAAACACTGTTTAAAGAGACAGTCAGCTTGGTGTATGTAAACTTTTGACCCACTGGAATTCTGATTTCTGGAAAGCTGAAATAAATCTGTCTCTAATCGATTGTTTTAAAATTACCTCATGTGAACAAAGTAGATTCCCTAATTGACTTGCCAAAAGAAATGTATGGTAAGATTGGTAACATGAATTGTGCAGAGTTGTAAAAAACTAAGTTTGAATATCTTTAGCCTAGGTGTATGTAAACATTTGGCCTCAAATGTATGTTGGCAGTACTCAATGAATTGAACGATTTAACTGAATAAAAACATGAATTAAGGGCAGACTAATGCATTTTTTATTTTATTACTTTAGCACTATTTTAAAATTAATAGTAAGTCATCACACAACCATCAGCTTTGACAACGCTTGTCTGTGTGTCTGTGTGTGTGTGCGAGAAGGCAATGAAGAGGGTGCGGACTGAGCAGATCCAGTATACAGTGGCTCAGTACCTGAAAAGGCGGCAGTATGTGGACACTGAAAGTTCCCTGAAGGGGGCCAAGCTTTCCCAGTCTGCCGAGGAGATGGCAGCTAACCTCACAGGTATGTGCCCACCCGCAACTTTGCATTCTACCCTTAGTCATAGTCCTGGAGATTGGTTGGCTTCATCATCAATTCCTTTCCTTGATTAGGTTTGTTTCTGCTGAGTGTTTCTAACTTCCAGTGTGGAGCACTGAACTCTATGGTATGGAACGGACATAACCGCTGACTTCTATTGCCAAAGTTGCAGCAACCAATATGGCATCCAGTGCACCGCACCTCTCAATTTTCGCATAGACTGCCATTTTATACCAAACTAAGGGGTCATTATTTCACCCCAGTTATACACATAATCCATTTAGGAATAGGAATCATTGCATGATTGTTCTTGACAGTCAGTGGGTTTACATGATGTTTGAAAAAGTCGATTTATTGTTTTAGTCCGGCTAATACTGGACTTCTAAAAATCATGTAAACACTGTATTCCGACTGAAATCGCACAAATTTTTTCAAAAGTCGGACTAACATGCCTAGATAATGTGGTTGGGGGTCGATTTACTACGGCATGTATACGCTTCAATAGGCTTCAAATTGGCCTAGGCGTTCTGCACATGTTCCGTAATTTACATAGCAAATATACGCTCACGGTGGCCAAGCGGAATCGATAACGTTTCAGAAAATATATAACTTTAAAAGATTTAATTCAATCTTCTACTGGGTCTTTTGCTGTTTATTGAGGGTGTGATGGAAAATTTTGGTGCTGCTGACTATAATGGAATGTTTTTCACATTTACTGTTCGATTGAGCAAGTACCATTCAACGTACATTGTCATGGGTTAGTGCTGTACGATTGTGCTAGCTACTTCACATTTACCTTGTACGGTGATCAATAAAGGCTAACAGCACAGTATTACTTTTATTGTCACTTCTATCACCACTGTAATGAACTAAAAAAAGGCGTCAAACAACCTTTTCTGTGAGAAATGCGTTGTCGAGCTCACGCGCATACACTGCTGGCGACATTCTAAAGCTCCGTTTTGCCCTCCCTAGTATCATGGCGAAAAAACACATTTCTGGACGGACGAGGAGACCAACTTCATGCTATCGCATCTAAAGTTAAATATCCTAAAATACATGGATGTAAGAAAAACGCGGAATGGCGAACTATTCAAAAAAGTTGCGACAAAATTGGAGGAAGAAGGATTTATAAGAAGCCTTCGTCAGACACACGTCGGTCAATAATTAGATTCTTTCCGAGTCATGTATATTGGCAATAATCCAATTAAATCTCATCTTTGGCCAAATTGAGTTATTAATGTAGATCGATTTCAACTGTGCATGTAAAGGCACTGAGTGTGAAGAGCACTGATTCTCTTTTCATTAGTGTCTGTGAATCCAATCTGTTCAGCTCTGTATTTTTGTCTGAGGTCAGTGAAGTAAAGTTAATAAATATCAAATTCAGGGGCAGTGTATTCTGTGAAATGTCACTCCCAATGTGTCTTTCGTATACTTTTGGGTTTGAATGAGGTACGTATGCAAACCTGTAATAAAACAATTGTAATAAAACCTAGCATGGTGGATACACGTATAAACCTAGTGGTTTTTCATTACACCCCAAAAGCAAGCTAGAAGGCGAGGTATTAGCTTGCTATCTGGGGAAAGTGCCTACTTTGCTATCTCCGCATCCATTCATCTTTAGCTAACTGCTTATCTTGAAGTGCAATAACTTAAGCGGCAGGGCAAACTAGTAACCGCAATAATTATGAGAATATGTATACTTTACAATGACGATGGAACTGGAATTAGAGGCTCAGTGATGGTTCAGGGGGAGCCAACGGTGTACTTTACATACCCCTAGTCCAAGTCCCACTCTTTAGTTACTGTTGGTAATTCCATCAAGCTTTCGCTTTGGAAAGTAAGTTTCCAAAGAAACCCCATTGAGGGGATCTGTCAGTTATATTTGATTTGTATTTGTAGATAAGTTATCAAATTGAATGCACAATACCTTCTTGTCAAGCAACTCTGGTATTTTACAGTGCACTGCATTCATTTCACGATAATCTTAAAAAACAAAAAACCAGAAAAAACAACAGCAGCTTTATTTTCCTAAGTAACGGAGGCTCCAGTTACTGTATTCAGCCAATACTTAATTTATTTGCTGAGTTTGACCAGTTGACACTATGCAACCAAAAATGCATCCAGGTAATCAAATGAAATAAGTTGTAGTGTCATGTTTATCTCCTTAGAGGTCAGAGTTGTGTAGGCTACTTTTCTCCCAGTACTAGTCATGTTAAGTAGGCTAGCCTAAGTTTACGGTGCTCCATAGGCAAGATTGCCAGGTGCCTCTTTCTCCTATCATTGACTCAAAATCACATAATCAGGCATATGTTGAGTGATATGTTGGCTAATCACTGTCTATTGTTTGCACACAATGAATAAAACAACTCGCCTGTAACTTTGTTAACATATTGTGTCAAGTAAAATCATGCATTTATTCTTGGTCTATAGGTATTATGGGTATAACTGGGTTGAAAATATGACTGTAAACCCCTTACTTTGATGGGAAAAGGCAGGAGTTTTTCTATTATAGCCTATGGGGAAATTGGGAGTTGTGGTGCCTTGGACGCCATATTGGTTTCTGAAACTCCTAGCTCCTGCCTCTCTAGTTCCTATATACGCTCTATGGTGTGGAGTGATCTAGCCCACCGCAGACATGCTGCCTCTCATGAAGACTAAGGATGTTTCCATACTCTGTACATCTGCCCTAATTCTAGTCCTTCTCTTCCTCCTTGCAGTTCAGACGGAGTCTGGCTGTGCCAACGTGGTCTCTGCGGCTCCGTGTCAGGCAGACCCGCAGCAGTACGAAATGCAGTTTGCCAGACTGCGCAACTTCCTGTCCGGTGAGTGCCATTTTGCAGTAAAAATGAGACCCCCTGTCTCCATGGTGTTTTTCAGCGTATAAAATGCATGCATTAAAGTTCCCTTTTTGTTACTACAGTAATTATGGGTACAGTGCTGTGTTATACATTCTTAATTGGAAATTTACTTTAAACACAGTGCAGTCTTGGAGGGTACTACAGAGTTCAGGTTTATGTTTTGTTTTTTTGTGGGGGGTTTTTTCAGTGCATCCATTCTTCAGTCCAAATTCCTTTAATTTATCACCTGCAGTTTCTTACACATATATAATGAGTAAAAATAAAAACAGAAAACAAGATCTTAGTTTTAGAGGCAGCTAAATTCAGAACTATAATTGACAGATAACCATGTATCCATCCACTGGGCGCAGTGATTAGTAACTCCGCTGCATGGTCTGAAGAGTTTGGGGTGGCCAGATATCAGGGATGGGTATGAGTAATGGATTGATCAATTACTCATCGGATATGTGCCTTCAGTCTTTTTTTAATTTTTTCATAAATGCTATGCATGTAACTATGTGTTGGAACTTGGCCATATGTATTGACTCGTCATACAGTAGCCTAAGTAAAAAAAAAAAAAAAAAAAAAAAAAAAGAAGTAGAGCATTAAAATAGAGGATATTTCTTCATCTAATATGAAAAAAATAAAGCAGATATATATTTTGAATTGCATATTTTGTTTGAAATTCTGCTTTTTGTTTGTAAGCCATATAAGGATAATGTCCCGTGCAGCATTATGCAGTTTTAATGCCCTGCGCTGAGGGAAATTATCTGAGGCAAATTTACTACTTCCATCAACTGTAAATGAAACATGCGTTTCAAAGAGATTCCATTGCAAAGGAAACATTACTTAGGCCTAAGTATTTAAGCTAATATCCCATACCCTATAGGCTATCACTTAACAACGAACACCACACCTTTGTAGTACCTCAACCGGGTTACCTAATATTAAAATTCAGTTTTGGTTTTAAGTCAGAATGGTTTCACAGCATATTTGTTATCATGGATTGCTAGCTAGCCAACTGCTGAATTGTATTCAAAACGGGGGCTAAACTATAAACTCAGTCAAGCTATAACTAGACAAGCTACTCCAAGATGACTTGTAAAAGAAATACTCACAAAAAAAATGTGGGGGCTTTTAGTTAGGGAACCACGATAGTATTGAGATCATGTCAAATAAAATGTGTATTTTTTTCTTCTTGAGTTGACATCTGAGCTCATCTACTTCTTCTATGAATGTGGAAACTTGTTCACAAATTGCATTTGTTCTGTAATTTTAAAACGGGCATCAGCATCGGCCAATATGTCCAGGCAAATATCGGCACCAGAATTTCCACAGCGCGCATCCCTAGCTTTAGTGTATTGTGTGGACAGCACTCAGAGATTGTGTTACTTATTCTCAGTTATGGCCCACATATAATATTGAATCTTACTAGACCGGTAAACATGTGGATTGCAGCATATGACCCCCTTTATTTGTGCCTTAAACAGTGCCTACAAACAGTCTTTAAATGCAGTCTTTAGCATATTAACTCATTGGCATTGAAACTAGAAAAGTAACCATGTGATAACTGGACTGAATGGTGCTGTATATAGTTTCATGATCTGAAATTGAATATTTACGGCTAGATTCTTACCTCAAACTTTAGTTGGCATATAGGTCACAAAGCAAGGGACTAGTTTCCAGTTATAGAAATTAAGTCTTATTCTTGAGGAATGTCATGATCCTACATCCTGCTTAACATTCTTTTTTGATGCATGACTGATGAATGGATGTTTGGTACAACTGAAAACCGTGTACATTACTCGTTGACATTTCTTGAGATTCTATGAGGAAGTGATTTAATGCTTTTTCCCTTGGGCACAAATTGGTGAGGATCCTCTGTATAATATGAAACTATCTACGCATGGTGTGTGTGGTTACCAATCATCTGAAATGCATGTAAAGTAGAAGTCTACACAGACACAATCCAGCTTCCTGTGGGAAGCTTAGACAACGGAGATACAAACTGAGCTGTGTCCTCATTGTACGCGGTTTAAAAAAAAAAAAAAAACGTGCTGGAAGGGTCACAAAGGGGCTTAAAGTCTGTGCCCCAGGAGCATAATTAAATGTGAGATCTTAAAGGTCATTACACTGCAGATGGCACCCCAGTATTTGTGGCTTGTGGTGTGACCGTGGTGCTGAGTGGCCCGTTTGCTCCCTCAGAAGCGGAGGTGCCGTGGAGCCGGGAGGTGAGCGGCGTGCTGTACCCGCTGTTCGTCTACCTGCACCTGGACATGGCGCGCTGCGGACTGAAGAGCGCGGTGGACAGCTTCTACGGCCGCTTCCACGGGCTCTTCCTGCAGGACGCCGAGCAGCGGGACACGGTGGAGCAGCTGCGCCACGTCCTGTCCTCGTCGGACGTCTCGTCCAACGCCAAGCTCTGCGCCTTCCTGGACCACAAGTACGTGGTGCGCCTGAGCGACCCGGCCTACAGCTACCTCCTGCGCTACCTCCAGAGCGCCGACAACGCCGCCCTCTGCCGGGTGCTCAGCGCCCACGTGCAGGTGGAAGTGACGGCCGTCCGGCGGACTGACTACCAGCTGTACGGGCCGGGCGCCTGGGGCTCCTCGTCGTCCTGCGGCCCCGCGTCCTCCCAGAGGGGGGCGGACCCCGGAGAGGGCCTCCTGGACCCGGGCGGCGCGGCGCCGGGCCTCCCGCCGAACGAGGCGGCGGCCGAGGCGCTGCAAGACTGCATCAAGCGGGTGAAGGACGGCCCGCCCTCGCTCACTACCGTCTGCTTCTACGCCTTCCATCACACCGACCAGCTGCTGAACGCGGCCGAGATCTCGGCCGACAGCAAGCTCCTGGCCGCCGGCTTCGACAACTCGGCGGTGAAGCTGTGGAGCCTGCGGGCGCGCAAGCTCAAGGCGGAGCCGCACCGCGTGGACGTGTCGCGCATCCGCCTGGCCTGTGACGTTTTGGACGAGGAGGTGAGGTGCTTTGGCCACCAGGGGGCCTCATGCTGTTTGCAAAAATGATAACCTGAAATTACATTACATTAGACATTTAGCAGACGCTCTTATCCAGAGCGACTTACACAACGTTTTACACAGCATTTACATTGTATCCAATTATGCAGCTGGATGTATACTGAAGCAATGTGGGTTAAGTGCCTTGCTCAAGGGTACAACGGCAGTGTCCTAGCAGGGAATCAAACTTACAACCTTTAGGTTTCAACTCCTTACCCATTATGCCACACTGCCGCCCGAAATAAAGCTTTTAAATTGTTTTTTTTTATGGAGTATACACTTCAAACAACTGTTGCTACAATTATTTTAATGATGAATTTTAGAGATTGATCAATTTATTTAGAAAATGTATATTTGTCTTAACTATATTGAAATTTTCCTGTTTTCCAGGACTTTGGTATTTGGTGTCTGACTGCATATTTGTAACTATCGAGTCTACGGAGCCGATGTTGAACGCAGTGACGGTGTCTTTCTCTCCCCTCCAGGCTGACGATGAGGACAGCGCCGGCAGCGAGATGAAGATCCTGCGGGGCCACTGCGGACCGGTCTACCGCACCACCTTCCTGACGGACTGCTCGGGTCTCCTCTCCTGCTCTGAGGACACCACCATCCGCTACTGGAACCTGGGCAGCTTCACCAACACTGTGCTCTACCAGGGCCACGCCTACCCGGTGTGGGACGTAGACATCAGCCCCTGCAGCCTGTACTTTGCGAGCGGGTCCCACGACCGGACGGCGCGCCTCTGGACCTTCGCCCGGACGTACCCGCTGCGCCTGTATGCCGGCCACCTGGCCGACGTGGACTGCGTCAAGTTCCACCCCAACTCGAACTACCTGGCGACCGGCTCGGCCGACAAGACCGTGCGACTGTGGAGCACCCAGCAGGGGAGCTCGGTGCGCCTCTTCACGGGCCACCGGGGCCCCGTCCTGGCCCTGGCCTTCTCCCCCAACGGCAAGTACCTGGCGTCGGCCAGCGAGGACCAGCGACTGAAACTCTGGGACCTGGCCTCGGGGTCCCTGTTCAAGGACCTGCGAGGCCACACGGACACCGTCACCGGCCTGTCCTTCAGCCCCGACAGCAGCCTGGTGGCCTCCTCCTCCATGGACAACTCCGTACGGGTGTGGGACATCCGCAACTCCCACGGGGGGAGCGCCCCCACGGATGGCTCCTCCAGCGAGCTGGTGGGCCTGTACACCGGCAGCACCAGCAACATCCTGAGCGTTCAGTTCATGGCGTGCAACCTGCTCCTGGTGACAGGCACCGCCCAGGAGAAACAGGAGCATTAGGGCTGTGTTTTTGTGGGCTTCCTGGGGTGTGGGGGTGGATGGGAGGATCCCTGCGGTCAGGTAGGGCAGAAACCTTCCTCTGCACTCTGTGTCACAGCTAGTGGTCCGACCTGGTGGTCATATTTCAAGGTTAACCTGATGGCAAGTCACATCCATGTGGTAACTTGAACACCGGTGTAACTTCATCACTCACTCAGTCACAGACATTCGCGTTTATAGGGCTGGCCCCACTGTTGCGGTCCAGCCAAAAATAGTATGCTTTGTTAATAACATGACTTCAAGAGAAAATGTAATTATCATGATTAAAAAAATTTAAGTGAAGATCCTAGAGATAAAAGGTTTATTTAACAGTCACAGAAATAGCTTTTTCATAATGGTCGCATCACTCCCTGTTGAACATTAGTGACGGTGGTCTTGAAGTGGACAGCCTGTAAAAACACTGGCAGGTCTTGTGACCTCGGGAAATGCCTAGAAGAACCAGGAAGGCCGACACCAAGGGCAGATCAGCCAGGCCATTTGGTGTCATCTGTGGAAACCTCGCCAGCAGAGCCATTACATGAGCCTGACAAAGGGACAGCTACCCCCCATCCAGCAAACACAAACCACAGAGCAAGGTCATATTTCCATTTAAAACTGAATGAGGTGCCAAGCCTAAGCATTGTTTGTCTGTTTTATTAGGGAATTTTTGGTTGATTTGGAAGAATGTTCAATATACAAACTATTTTACCTTGTGGACATTTGTTTATTTTTTTTGTTTTGTGTTGACACATCCCTTGCTTGTGATTTCAAAAAGAGCTACAATTTCAGGGGCATGTCACTAGAGTAATGTAATATTGTAGGGTTATATGGAAAATGGGTCTGAATACAAATCTTAAACATGCATATAGCACGATTAATGAAGCTACACGCCTACAGCTGAAGGGATAATTCCCACAAAAACTGAATGTTGTTCGTTTTCTTACCTAGAGAAATATAATTTGACTCAACGGTGTCAGCTCACTACATTGTTTTATTTCATTTTTTTCAAGATATTCCATGAAAAGGGTTTGCAAATGAGTCTATGGATGAGTAAGATCCACTGGGTTGGGTGTCAGTCCCATTTTCAATTCACTCTATTCATAAAATTAATTGAAAATCAAATCATGCACTGAAAAATTGCCATGGAACTTCTTTTCTTCCGAGTCCTTAATTAAATTTCAATTATTTTTGTGAATTGACCGATGTAAAGTAGAATTAGCCCCCAACCCAGCATCTTAGGATTTGATGTAAAATCGAATTAAAAATTAAAATGACAACAAAAAAAATGTACTTGGAGATTTTAAAGCATAACTGTTGCTGGATCTTCCTCATCCATTGTAAATTTTTTGTAGAGGCTGTTGTATGAACTAAAAAAAAAAAAGGGTGAAAGCTGTCAAGCAAGGTGTTTCTCAAGCATTCGCTGTCAACCTGAACATTCCCCTTGAGTAGTTAATCAGAATCCATACTGAGTTCGACTGTACTTTTTGTTTGCTTACAAAATAAAATAAAGCTTAGCAATGTTTAGCCTCATTAAGCTAGTCTATTTGATTTTGCAGACGACTTTCATCTTTAAGGAATCGGTGCATACACAAAACGAGTTTGAGAGAAGTAATGCACTTTTGTAAAGGGGCTCAGATGTGATTGGGTTAGGTCAGAAAATGCACGTTTGGTTGAAGTGCACTTGTATATACGCCAAGTTTTTTTTCCATAAAAAGGACAAGTAGGAAGTATAAAAGAATATTTTTGTTTTGATACAAAATTTAGTTCTAAAGTATAGGCTAAGTATAATGTATGAGATGTTGAAGAAATGGCTTCTGTTTTTTTCAGCTGATATGGAATTACTGATGGAACTTTTAGTGGGTTACATGAGTTAATGGTGAATGTGGCACTCGAATGAGGCCTTACACTGCCTAAGGAACTCAAAAGTTAGTCTAGAGGAGTGGTTCCCTAACTCCTGGGGAGCCCCTGTGTATTCTGGTTTTTGTTTCTAGTCTCAATCCCAGAATTTTAACAAGCTGTTATTTTTGCTTAATTTGGTATGTTTCATGTTTAGAGGGATTATTTACCCTCTTAAGCCACATTATGTAAGAAATAGCTGCACATGCCATAAATAATAAAATTTCCATGTTCATATTGTGCTTATTGTATTGCAGACAATTACATAAAAAGTAAGACTTCAAATTAAAGGCTGGGGTGAATCTGTAAGCTCCTAAAAAGTGTGGACACCTGGCCAGTAAAACTAACCATCTGGAAGATAATGAACAATTCAACGACAAAGCAAATGATAATGAGTTAAGTTTAAGGGAAAATAATGAAATCAAACAGATGTTCAGCAACATTATTAGGAGGCTATTGATTTACAATGCAAAGCTATTTCAGACACAATATGGCTTAAGAGGGTAAATAATCCCTCTAAACAGGAAAAGCACCTAATTGCAAAACATTTTCAGTTTAAAATTAAAGTTAAAATTATGGGATTGAAATTGTGCTTTGAATGCAGCATATACAGGGGGCCCCAGGACCAAGTTTGGGAACCTCAGGTCAAGAGCAAGCTTTTCCATGGGACTGCACTTGGGACTTCAGCTGTTTCTCGTACTATATTAAAGCATTACTCACGAGCATAGTTCACATCAGCTTTTGCAATGGCCGCTGTTTCGAAGTGTTATATTAGTATGTAATTTAAGTCCTCCTTGTTCATTGTTATTATATTGCTCAATGAATAATTTTTAATGAGCAGATCATCTCAGGAGATAGGAACCATGTGTGGGGATATGGTAGAATAGTATTAGTATGCACAAAGCCATGCCATGCAAGTTGTATAAAGAACAGACAAACAAAAACCAAATTAATATCTGTCAGATATACCAAACTTTGTGAAAACTTTTCCACCATCTTGAACAAATTGTTGTTCGAGACTGATAATTGTAAATATATTTTTGACTATTTGACTCCTTTTTCTGTAGTCCTTTTTTAACATACCCTATTCCATGTCTTGATGGTAAAAAGAGGTTTTGGTGTACGGTTTCAAAAACCTGTTTTAGTGTCAGTGGCAGTTATTCTTAAAGTTCAAATTGGTTTTGCTTGTTTTAATTGAGGATGTTTTGTAATGGCGTGGAATGTCGACTTGTTTCTCTACACAAATTTGAACGCTACAATTTTATTTTGATAAATTGCAAGAAAAGTGGATGTCACAAACAGGTGTTGAACAGATTGTGAAAAAAACTTCAAATAAGGGTCTCTTGATTTTTACATTGGGGGCAAAAAATATATTTTAGTGATTTTCTTTAATGACATCTCATCAGTCCAAATCATACATCATTTTCTCTTGAAGGTCTCTTGAACTCAGTGTTATAGGAATTAAGAAGAGCATTGTGTACTTGTTCAGAATAAATGTAATTGTAAAATAATGTCTTAAAGGTCAGATGTATATGTAAAGGTCAGGTATTTCTCTTAAGATAACATAACTACAATTGTAATTTAACATATCTAATGAGTCTGCAAGCACTTGAAGATTAAGCCCAGAGTAAATGGTTGGCTGTGCTAAGCACACACCAAATAGCTAATTCATAAATCATTGGTACTGCCAGCCGATTTACATGAATTGTTTCTGTTGAAAGTTATCAACACAAAAAACTTTTCCAGTGATGGCTAAGCAAAATAAAATTCCTGTTCTACATATATTCTAAATATGCATGCTTTTAGTGTCTTTCATGCATTGCAAAGGAAAGTGAATTGGCTTTTGTTGAAGAAACAACCTTCAGAACATTGCAGTGAACTATTCCATAGCGCTTCCTGTATCTCAACCGTTCTGAATGAGTAGATTTGGTTTGCCTAGTTTAGTGTTGGCACATTACCCATTTGGACACTGACTGAAACAATCAGGCAACAATTATGGAAATCAGTCATGTTTCTCAACCACCTCTCCATGCCTATTGACCAATAGTATAGGGTGAAAATGAGCTGTGCTTCTTTCTACTATATAAATGCACTATTGAACATCAACGAATGTAGGATAGTATGACCTTTCCTTCTATGAAGACAACTCTAGTACTGCGTTGGTGGTTTTTTCTGAAAATGAAATGAGTGTTATCACTGTATAGAACCTGACTGAAATGAACATGTCTCCTGGCATTTATCAAACTGTTCCACTCTCAAATCAATTTAGTTTGAAATCACCAGGATTGTTGGAACGCTGTTGCTATTTCATTGCTGTTAGCCATGCTGTCTACTTAGAACTTGTGTTTTGAAACAGGAATTTGTTATGGTATGCACAGGCATTTGAAATGGCGGCTGTTTTCTAAGAGATGCTGAATATGGGTCAGCTGAACTTCTTCGCTAGTTGAGACAAATGGATTTTGCACCATAGCTGCATGTTATTTGAATGTCAGCTCAACCATTTTGTGGACATTAAAAATGGGCATGTTTGGTGTACAGAGCAATATTTTTGGGGATTGTTCAAATGCTACTTTCTTACAGCTGGTTGTGTATTTTTTCTAAAGCTTTTCATTCAAAAGTTTTTGTTTTGTATCAAAGTTTATATTAAAATATCTGTGTTTCAAATGAAATAATGTGTGGCCATTATTTAAGAGGGTTGCATTGCTAATGGGCAAACTGAAAAATTGATCAATCAAAGTCCATGTTGCTGATAAGATCATGTATTTCTTTCTCCAGTTTTATCATTTGAATGCCTTCGCATCACCATTGGAAAGTGTGGTTGGTTGCAGGGATTTAGAAGTTTGAATTTCAACATGAGTTAACATATTTATGCTTTTGTGTCATCCTTACTCCAATGTAGTCAACCATTTTCAAACGGATGTGTAACCTTGTGTATTTTGTGGGTACAGAATCGGCCAAGGGCTTTTGTCTTCGCTCTAAGCTGCTCATGGTTTTCTTAAGATGTGAAGATATTGCCTGTGGTTGTGAACACCACTGCCTGGAAGGCATCGAAGGAATCATCTGTGAGGTCAAAGTATACATTGCACCAAAAGGTTGCAACTACTGGTGACATCAAACTTCCTCAGATGATTGTTGAGAATACGGTATGCTAAAACAAATGTAACTCCCTACTGCACATAAAATTAAAAATAAATAATCAGGATTCGGTGCATTCCATGGGCAGAGATGGCAGACTGGCAAACTTCCTTTCAAGAGTTCAGTTGTTGACAATGTCAAGTGCTAGCTCTACCGGGGACTTTAAAATACAATTGGCCAGATTTACTAAGCCTTTTGCAACTAGTTTCAGGCACAGATATGACTCATTCTGGCCCAGAAAGATGCGTATTATGTATCGAACAGGCACATGGAGCTGGAAGTGCAGTACGCGCATCACCTATGCGAGTCATCGCAAGGTGCGCTTTAATGCATATCCATTTAAGTTGGATTGTTTAAATAATGGGCAGAGATATAAGTGTGATTGATTATGTATTCTATTGAATTTACTAAAGTTCGCAAAATTAACGATTTTTTGTGAAATTTCTCCGCAGGCGTAAATCAAGGCACAAGCAAGACAGAGAGGTAGCTATAGTCCTTGAATATGCACTGAGAGAATCTTTGCAACTACAATCACTAAACTTCTCGAGCAAGAAATCATCAAATGGTACAAATGAATATTATGAATTATTTATTAATTATTGCAGCCAAACAATAAAGGCTGGCTGTTTGTCACAAAAAATATTGGCTGCTCACAGAGCATCATGGCAAAGTTGTTAAAAATCATGGAAAACTGAGAAAAACTGCAGCAATAGGCCTACAAAGTTGATCAGAATTATAACTGCCGTACTCCCAATTTTTCAAACAGAAGCGCAACTGAATCTTCACAGTGCATTCAAACTGTAAACATTAGCCTACAGAAGTAGCCTACAACATTAAATTTAACGTAGCTTTATCACTCACAAGTTAGCAGCTACTGTACAGAGCCTTGCTAGCTAGCTTCATAGCGAATACAGCATACAGCCGCAATGGCTACGTAGCTATCACAAGCTAGTATAAAATATTGTAATGGCACACTGCCAATCTTTTAAAAAAGTGCAACCAAATGATGGTGACCAGCAATATTGATTATGTAGCACTTTTTTCCCATCAGAAGACATCCAAATACTTTTTTAGTAATAAAAAAAAAATTTTTAGTTTAATTTTCTATTATACTCATGCTTTCTTGAGAGGGCACTATTTTGGACAACAGATCAATAAGGATTCTACTCTTAAGCCATCTGTTGCAAAAACAAACCTTATAATAACAATGTTGAAACATTGAATATTGTATATAGAGTATTGTATAATATCACAACTACAGTTGTATAAGTTATTGAATAAAACATGAAGTTGTCTATTATTGTTTTTTGATACTACAAAGCTTCGGATTCAGTCAACAGATTTTATGCACAGAGGTACATTTTTTCCAAATTTATCGCAAGGCAGGCGGATTACAGAAGCGAATGAGAATTTGTAACTTCATTGTTTGATTAGTGTTTCCAATATTGTAGTTTTGACATCCATACAGGCTTAACATTACCTCAAGAAAGTAAGGTACAGTATATCTGAAGAAAAAAATTCCAATTCCAATCCATCACAATAAACAATATTGGCTATCTTAGCTAACACAAATTAAGCATGATGTATTCCAAAGCTATGCTGCTATCCAGTGTTTCCTAAATTATTTCAAGTTGGCTCTGTGTTTTTTCTTTGTACCATCTGAAGAGAATGTGGTCATTCAAAGCATATGTCACATCAAAGTGTCAAATGCCAATAATGTATAGTATGAATAATGTTGCTGAACAATTTAAGCTGTTTTACAACATTTTTTACATGTTTTTTAATGAGTACACAATATGTTTTAACAATTGCTTGCATCCAGTGCTTTGGGTGTATGAGAAGCACATGTTGAATAAAATGCATGAATAAAATAGTTTTGTTTTGGAAATTATATTCAGAAATAAGATATTTTATTCTTTTACATTGTAGAAGAAATTATACTATTGTACTTATTTGGCGAAACTTCATTGGAATATCAAGCCTATAGTACATTATTGGGGCAAACATGTCTGGATAGGTTTGTAAGATTCAATATTTATTTCATAGGCCTACATATTTCAAATTTGTATATGTATTTATAATCTCGGCTTGGGGCCTTTCTATGTGGAGTTTGCATGTTCTCCCAGCATCCACGTGGGTTTCCTCCAGGTAGTCTGGTTTCCTCCCACAGTCCAAAGACATGCAGGGAGGCTAATTGGAGACTCAAAATTGCTCATAGGTATGAGCATGTGAGTGAATGGTGTGTGTGACCTGCAATAGATTGGCGGGCTGTCCAGGGTGTACTCCTGCCTCTCGCCCAGTGCATGCAGGGATAGGCTCCAGCACCCCCCGCGACCCTGCTCAGGACAAATGGGTATAGATAATGGATAGATGGATGGATATGTATTTATGTTTTCCCTAGCCCTCCCCCCCCCCCCCCCCAAGTCTATACGTTCGGTGAATACAGTCTATACATTCCGTGAAAAACCAGCTAGATTTGGTCCACAAGGATCCAGAATAATTGTACAGTTGCAAAAGCAATAGTTTAAAAGTAATACACAAGTATTAGTTAGCAAATAAGCATGCATAAGAAATTAAAGATCTACCTGAGCCTTAGGTGGGATTCAGTTCTCAGCCTCAACGGTCTCACGGTAATGACATTAGCAGTGAGCCACCAACAAAGTAGCTGTGAATTTTCTTGGTGAAAAATATATATGCCCATTTTGTATGTGATGTTTTAATTGGCTGGCGTAGCTGAAGGTCCAATGGGGAGACACATTGTTTGCGGGCTTGGAGCATTTGTGATGATGTAACCAGGCAGGACAAAGAAGAAGGAAAAAAACACAAAATCCCCTAAGTTTGAGGCTTTATTGTGTGGATGTTTGAAGTTGTTTGTGAATTCTTTTGAAATGGGGTCAGAAGGTACAGAAATTCATGTTTTTAGGGGCTGAGAGTCTGTGGTCATTGTGGTTATTTCTGTAGGGAACCCTGAAAAATGGCAAACTCTTGGTGCTGTATAGGTATGGGGCATGCCTCCCCGCCAAGTTGTAACTTGGCAGGATGGCATACCTGCCATCCAAAGAATAATCCTAGTACTGAATAGCATCCTTACTTCATTCAATCCCATGCTCTCAAAGCATCAATTTTATTTTTATACAGTTCAGTGAACCAAAGCTTGTGAAGATCTGAAAGTAAGCATGCACTGCGCATGCTCAGGGCGAAACATTGGAGCTACCATTAAAATGAATGGGGAATATCTTACATTTACATTGCAGTTATTTGGCAGACACTTTTATCCAAAACGACGTACAATAACTGCATACCGATGGTCATTGAAGCAACTACAAAGCATGTCCCATAAGGTACAATACTCATTTTGTACAGTTATTCATAAGCCATGAACACATTAAGTCCAGTTTACATAGTAAACGCAAACATCACTCTGACATACCTATGATAAATCAGACTAGGAGGCACAGCAAGCTGCAACATCAAGATAATGATACAAGGTAGCTACAATAGGTAAGATAATGTTATATGTTCTATATATATAGTCGATAATGTTATATGTTTCAAATATTGTTTGGGTCTTTGTTGCTTTTCTGTTTTTCAGCTTGACTAGAGAATCAGTCATGAGAAGCAGAAGTGTTATAAAGTGCAATTCCCCTTTAATATCAATTAGAAATAAGGTGAAGTTTGGTTTTCTATTGGTCCATTTCATTAAAATAAAAAATAAATTTAAATATCACTACCATAAAGCATGACCATTTGACCTGTTTTTCTAGATAGAAAGTTTTGCATATCAATCCAAAATATTTTGGAATACATACAATGGAAAAATAAGGGAAATCGTTTCTTTGTTTAGACCACAGAGATCACAAAAATAATTAATATTCAGTTTAAATCTTTCCAGAATGTGCTTTACAGAATATATTCTATGTAAAATTTTAAATGACACCTCTTTCATTTTATTGTTAATATTTGTCTGATATTCTCCATGCCTTTTTCCAATTCAAGTGACCATAAATAGAAGACCAGAACATTTGCATTGGGGGAATATTATTCTCTACAAGGGTATTCTGGATTTGTTTATTACTACATTTTTTATTTAGGACATCTAAATCACCAATGAAGATATTCCTTCTCCAATCTGATGACTGAGTTCAGGCCATCACGCATATGTTTGGCCTGTCCAGGTACTGCATGCTTATACACACAGGGCCAAGTGACTTGAAAGAATTGAGGAAATATTGGGTAGCATTGCTTTGGAATGCATCTTATTTAATTTTGGTGAGACAAGATAGGCTATATTGTTTGTAGTACCGTAACTTGGCGTCATTTTGATATCAATACTTTTAATGGCCTGGATTTTGGCAGTCTGAATGAATGAGTTATAGACGGTGTATGTCTTGTATGTGTGAGTAACTTGGCATTTTTGTACGTTGAAAACGTGTTTTTTATGAGATATCATTTCTTTTTGCAAAGCGTTTTATTATGAGAGTGAGAAATGCGAAGTGACTCTGTAAGAAACGGTTGTGGATTATGGCTATCCTTGTGTGAATTTGTACAGTGTGATGAGCGTGTACCGTTTAGCAGTTTTGGTTTGCTATATATGTAAAACAGTGGTTGTGACAAAGGGTGCGGTGGCGTGTAAACGCCTCAGAAACGCAGGTGAAATATGGCCAGTGTATGTACTCACGGATTTGACGGCCATCCAACGAGCCTTGATTGACAAAAGAATCAGCAAGCCCGTAGAATTAGAGCTCCCTAGGTCGCAAGTTGTGTACCCTTCTGTCCTGCTCCGTTGTCTGTTATTTTGTGGCGATGCACTTTTAGTGTTTGTAAGCTTTATAAGGCATTTTGATAGGCTTATCTGCAGGTAGGAATCCTCTTCGCTGTTTTGCTAAGCTAGAACCGGAAAACTTGATAGTGGAGAATAGGAGCAGACGCATATGTCCCAGCAGGCTTTGCATATGAGAAAATAACAACAGTGTGAGAGAAATTAGGAGAAGTGATGAAATAGCGTTGTTGAAACAGTATGTTTTAGCAGAATGGGCATGTAGGTGAAGGTTGACATGATCATAGTCTATAGTGCGAAGTAAATGAAGTGACCATGAGTGAGCTTAGTTTCCTTATCGAACGGTATATATAACCGTCTGTATAAAGCATTAGTTGTTAAAGTGGAGGGTTAAGTAACGTGTGGAATGTATTGCACTGATATGCTCTTCTCACGTTCAGTACTAGTAGTTATAATTATGAGTGAGTCATGATTTTAAATGCAATGTTTTAATGGGGAGTTGCAGAATGTACATACGTAGTAGTTGTTTCTATGTGGCTAGATAGAGAACAGGGCAAGGTAACATGAATGTAGAAACGTGGCGTTTGCTGATAAGAAGGTTTTGTACGGTAGCCAAGTGAAGAAATATAGTTAGTAGAAATGGCACAGTGGTGAACTGGTGTAACTTTTTAATAAAAGGAACACATTTGCTGCCATGAAATGCATATGGGTGGCCGTGAGTGAGTTTTGGTAAAGCAAATATAAGCGTAAGAAAACGTTAGTGTGGAAGAGGAAATTATCTGCCTGAGGGCGAGACGGGATTCAATCCTTCAACCGGAGGTTTACCAGTCTGTGACTTTGTTAGTGCAGCACCATGATATAGCTATGCAATGCGTGAAATATCATTAGCAAACCTGTCCATGGTTTTAAAGAAGAGCACAGGCCAGTAAGCACAGAAGAGCTCCCGTTGAATCCATATGGCTTTGCAATATTGTAGCCGGTTAATAACTGAACATGCAGACGGTACGTCATAATGCAGTGTATACGTTCGGTGAACGGCAGGTAGATATGGTGCAAAAGCAATAATTGAGAAGTAGTAGACAATTATTAGTGAGGTTGAGAGATTGAACCTACGAACCCATGTTCCCAAGACTGTAACCTTGCCCACTAGGCCACAGGCAGACTAGCTGTTCAAACTGGAAATGTTTCAGAATAAAAAGGTATGGGTATTTTGCGTGTGTATGCGAGTTTTTGATTGGGTCGTGTAGGTGAAGATTTGGCTGGTGTCAGTAAAATGTCCAATGGGGAGACATGTTGTTAGTGGGATAGGTGGCAGGAAAAATAAGAAGAAGAAGAAGAAGGAGAAAACGCAAAATCCCCTTAGTTTGGGGCTTTATTGTGTGGACATGTGAAGTTGTTTATGAAATCTGTCTGTTGAAATGGGGTGAGAATGTACAGGATTTAATGTTTTTAAGGGCTGTTGTGGTTATTTCTGTGGGGAACCCTGAAAAGTCCCAAACTCTCGGTGCTGTAAAGGTATGGGGCATGCCCCCGCCATACCTGCCATCCCAATAAGGACAAACTGAGTTTGTGAAATGTCCACAAGCAAAATAATCCACCTTCCTTCATCAACCTCATGATTTAGAATGTGACCTTTGAAATTACCTAGAAGTACAGCGACCCCTGCTGACCGACTGCTACCATAAGAAAACCAAATCTCTTTTGCCAAAATTTCACATCTTCCAAAATAGAATGTGTTTCTTGAACAAAATAAAAATCTGCATTTTTCCCTGCACAATATAAAAAGATAGATTTCCTCTTCAACACATTACATAATCCCCTGGCATTGAATGAAAACACTGAAACTGACATTGATCGTTTACCTTGTTTTGTTTTGTTAAACAGAAATGGGTTCTTCACACAACAAATATTAGTGTTGCAATCAAAGTTTTCCAAAAAAAAAATTTATGTAATCTTAGGTCATTTCAAATATCCTGGAGCAAAAACAAAAAAAAGTTAATAATAGGCTGCTGTCAGATTTCAGAAGTCAGAAGTCCAAAACAAAAAAACCAAACAAAAACAAAGACCCCCTGTTCATGCGTCCTTGTCCTTTCTTTGAATAAAATGTAAAAATGTAAATGTAAAAAAAATTAACGGCCTCAGGAAGCACAGCTCTGCAAATTTCTTTCACTTATGAATGAATGTTTTCATTCGTTTTCTCTGTGATGCCATATAGCCTCAGGTTCCATCTTCTGCTGTATCTATCAGTTTCATTGACTTATTTTCGATCTCAAGAACTTTCCTCACAAGGCCATTGCACTTACTTTTCAGTGTGGCGTTTCCTTGTTTTAGATCAGATACCTCAAGAAAGCAGTGGTCGATGGATTTTTTAAGGCCCTCAATACTCATGGTATTTTTTTTCACCATGCGTTTAAGGTCATTCACACTCTCGTTGATTTCATTAGTTTTGGTTGTCAGGACACGAATAATGTTATCCTGTACTTCACTTAGAGATAACTCATAATCAGGATTCATCTTTGCTTTCTTTGTCTTAGCTGATCCGTTCTTGGCCGGTGTGTTAGGGTAAGAATCACATTCGCCACCTTTGTTGGATTTGCAGGAACAGGAATGAGTCATACTTATGTTCCTCTTTTCTCTTGAAGTGTCAGTTTCCATTTCTAGCATTGGTTCTTGTACGATGGATGTTTGCTTTTGGTCTTCCATTTTTAAGCTAATGTTACTTTCAAAGAGTTAGCGCCAAGACGTATTAGCTACAAGAGGAGGAAGGTTTTCCAAAAAATACAGTAGTGGTAGTTAACTGGTAATTAAGTTGACATGAGTTCATGTATTTGCAACTTAAATAAACTTTAACAAAATATTAGTGAGGAAAACCCGAAGTGTCGCTTCTCAGCTGAAGTCCACATGACAGCTCACACCAGCGCGATCTTGGCTCCTGGGAAAAAAAACTTGGTATTTCACCCGGGGTCACCACAGTGTTGTGTGCCTGATGCACGTTCTCGTTGGCTTGCATTGGGTCATCTCGTCACTTTTCGAATAAGCTAGCAAAACTGTAACCTAAAAAGTTGTTTATTAACCTAATCTTTGCCTTAACCCCAAGGTTAAACCTACAGGAGACCTCACGCCTAATTGTAACTTTAAACAGAGATGATTTTTTTTTTGTGATCATTGATTTACGAAGATACTTCTTGTACCGTTGGCACGGCTGCAACCGCGATTAGACTTCCCTGCAGATTTTCAAATGACTTTTACCTGACTGTTGATTTATTCTCAAATTCACCATCATGAGGTTATACTGGAAAATATGTACAACGTAAATGTAAATAGTGCTAAAATATATTGACATTTAGATGGACTAAATTATGTCCAACAACAAAACTCTAGTCAGATGGGGGGCCTTGCATCAATAGATGCCCAGCCCAAACAGGCTTAGAAGGCAGACTATCAATTTCCATGTACATAGGTGAGACCAAATATACAAATTATAGGAAAACATGAATAGTATATTCTGTATGCCTTCATACTTGACATGCATCAAATAAACTGATCTCATATTGTATGCATGTATTATTCAGTCTAGTTTGCCTAATTTTCCAAGCTTTAGAAATAAAACTAGCCCATACTTTGCCACTCAGTCCAAATTCTCATTTACATCAAACCAAAATAATTCAGGATTTTTGTTCTGCATTCTTACAAAGGTGCACGCAAGTTATCATATAAAGTAGCCTACAATAAAACTAAGTGCAATTTACTTTCATTATCTCCCAGGTCACAGACCAAATACACTCTACCTTCCTCATTTACCTACTTCTATTGCCAGGGGTAGGATACCTCTTCTCAGGTGGACATAGCATAGGGTTCCACACCAAAAGGGTCCTTAGCATGGAAAAGCATGCATGTTGCAACTCCTTGGGTCTCATAATTTGGATATATTAGTGTTTGTCAAAACATGTCATTAAAAGTAACTGAGGGCCCTATCTTACATCAAGATGCTCAGCCCATACGGGCTTACAAGACACACAATAATTATTTCCATGTACACAGATGCGAGACCAAATATACAAATTATAGGAATAATTTAATAGAATATTATGTATACGTTCATATATGACATACATCTGCACAAAACCATTCATATATGACATACATCTGCACAAATAACCTATTTCATATTGAATGCGTGTATTATTCAGTGTAGTTTGTCTGATCCCCCCCCCCTCAAGACCCCCCATATTTCACACCCTGCCTGTATGAAGAATTCACTGTGTGTGTGTGTGTGTGTGTGTGTGTATGTAAGCATGTGCATGTCTCTCTCTCATACTGCTGCAGCATTTCACCCATCTGTGAGAGACAAAACAAAAATACAACCCATTAACTGAATAAAAAAAACACAAAGGCAAAAAGGCAGGTGGAATATCTGCATACATAAAGGTGAATTCACATTCTTATATATGTTCTACCTGACAGATTTCGGCACATTTTGGAGAGAATCAGATTCACATCCTTGGGCTGCAAGACAAGAGAGGAAACATCTGGGTCACAACACAATTCTATGCTAGATATTTTCTTCCCTGGTTTTGCCTACCATGTATTAATTTCAATACAGCTCTACAATAGGCTAATCATGTTTTGCACTTTAACAAATATTGCAAGCAGAAAAATTACAACATACCCGGGTTCCAATTCCGTTTTTTGGTTTGTTTCGCCCTTAGTTTACTAAGTGGCAGAGCCCGAAGAACTTCACGATCATTTCTGAACATAACTATTTCATGTTGTTTATTTAGCACGAGGCCATTTTCTCTCCTGCACTGTTACAAAGGATTTTCTTAGATTCATCAGTACTTCAGTTGATCTTTCAAAAGTCTCCAGGTCTTCACATAAATATGAATCACCAGTTAACTTTTTCAGTTCCTCTCTGAATGCAAGTTTTGCAGATTTGATGCGCTGTCTTGAATAGCAACGTCCTGAGTTAATGGTGTGGTTTTGGTGAGCTTCCACTAGTGGAATTTTGACATGGATAAATGTTGAGGTTGGTGGGTTTGTTTGGGCCAATTCTTGCTTTAGCCTCTTCATGGCATCTTCTTTTCTGGCTCTGGAGGCATCTCCTTTGACACTAAATGTGTCATACCTAAAACAATTTCAAAACAGAAGTTTTGCAAAACATCCACACCTTACCATGCTTACTCTTACAGTGCACTGGAAACATTACGCCTTGTACTCCAATAATTCACAGTAGAAAGATAAGCCTGTAATACACAAGTAGGGCCTCATCTTTTCAGTTTTGCGGAAATCACATACGGAATCAGGCTTTAAAAATAAAGCTAAAAACTCACCTCTTCACATGCCGAATAAACAGTTCTGCTGGACAGAACAACGTCTTCCCTTTCTGGACATGGAACCTCTTTTTGGTATATACATGTTCCAGAGAATGCTCCTGCTAGGCAAGATAATCAATGATTGGTGCAGCCGCACAAACTTAGATTTGCAAAATATTTAAAATCTAATCATAAACCTGCAGATTCGAGTCTCTGATCAGATATACGTATTTATATTCAAAAGGTCATTATTCATTAGCCTTACTATATCTATTATATTGTTTGCCAATGTACCTTAGCTGTAGAAGGTCTTCTACAAGGTGCTTTGCCATGTTGATTGGACAGAATGACTCTCTTTGTAACACAAAGGGGGATATCTTCTGAGTAGTCCTCCATTTGCCAAAGCGGTCACAGTTTGCTAGAGTCTTTCAAGTTGTCAGACCTAGGATCATAAGAAAGGGCCATTTACACACATTAACCTAAACAAATTGAAAAGAAAAAATTCCAGAAAATGTCATTTCATACATACCACTTGTTGAAGGAAGTGTGTGGCTCTTTTGTGGTTTTCCAGCAGGGTTCCCAGTTCTTCTTCAGAGTTCACAATTCCAGAAATATAGCCACCGCTTCTCTTCAGTATTTGAAAAGATGAAGGCATCCAGGATAAATCTATAAAACGTTAACCCAAAGAGCAAAGATTAACGTTAATGTCCGATCACACTGTGATTTTACTTGACTCACTCTCACACACACATAATACACTCATACACTCACTCGCCGATTGTAAATTGACCAGCTAACGATAAGGTGCGATTCACTTTTAATTTGTTGATCTGGTGACGTTAGGGTTATATAATTTAATTTCAGAAGATATTTTGTAGCACTTTTTAAAGATATCTGATTAACCTGATATTCCTGCTTTGTTACCCCCCGATGGGTGCAGGTTAGCCCAGACTCGGTATCTGCTGGGTAAAATGTCCAGCAGTCTACCGAATTGGGGCGAGGTGCAGATAATGCATAATCCATAATCAATAAACATACAGCCTAGGCCTGCTCGTCGTTTTGTGACAGCAAATAAACTGACATGACTTTGAAAAAGTGACATTAGTTAACGTTGTAACTGTGCAGGTTAGATTCATATGGGCTAATATTACATTAGCATAGTTGGAAGTTTAAACAAAGACATTTTACGAAGATTGTTGAAGCTTGATATACACACACCATCATCATACCGAAGCTCAGTTGGTATTCCTCTCCACACGTTGTCTTTGAAATCATTGTCTTTATAGTTCTTTTCCCTTTTATCATACAAAACGGAGTTCTGTGAAAAAAGACAATCAAACGATCCGCCATGTTGAATTTTTTGAATGTGACGTCAACAGCATGCATTTTGATTGGTCAGATGTGTACATGTCGGAAGCGAAACCTCGGAAAAAATGTCGGAAATCGTTCAAAATAAAAGTTTGCCTGCGCGAAAGCAGAAACGCGTATCTCAAAGTTTATTTTCTAAACTAGCGACGTTTTGACATGTAAAAATACTCCTTCGTTATAATTATAATGCCAATTAAAAAGGCAGTGTATTTTTATAAAGCCTTTTTTATATTTCTGCCATGTTGATTCTTGGAAGTGCAGTAAGTCTAAATATGAAATACCATGATCTTGCTTTTTTAGGAGAATATAAAACTGATTCCAGAATATTTGTCATAATTAATAGGTCATGTTACCACTGAGGTGTTCTAACAACTCTAGATGATAGTTTATCCTATAACAATTAGCCAGTACGCTATATGGCATGGGTTTGTTAGTACACAATAAAATGTCCAGTGCAAATTCAACTCTAAATAGATTTGGACCCACATTCCAGAGTCAGACCAAAAGTTATCTGTTAAGACTTGAATTAACAATGGACATTTACTGCATACAGCCCTTCACTAAACTGATATGATGACAAAGATATGAAATAAACATGATAGAACATGATAGGTCCAAGGTTTTCAAAACATCCCCATATCATTGAGACAACATGTCCAGGGGAGGCAGCAGAGCATATCTGTTATAGTATCAGAAAGCAATTGGAACTTAATTGAATGAAATTCGCCTATATACTGCATGTTCAAACCCCAGCCACATTTTCTATGATGCTTATTTGATATGTGACACCATATCTGAAGAGTGGAGGGTCCAAGGTTTTCAAAACACCCCCATATCATTGAGACAACATGTCCAGGGGAGGCAGCAGAGCATGATATATCATATGCTATCAGAAAGCAATTGGGACTTAATTGAATTAAATTTGCCTATGTACTGCATGTTCAAACCCCAGCCACATTTTCTATGACACTTATTTGATATAACTGACACCATATCTGAAGAGTGGAGGGTCCAAGGTTTTCAAAACACCCCATATCATTGAGACAACATGTCCAGGGGAGGCAGCAGCGCATTATATGTGTTATGCTATCAGAAAGCAATTGAGATTTAATTGAATGAAATTCGCCTATGTACTGCATGCCTATACCCCAGCCATGATATTGTGTGTGTAATGTTTTCATCTTTACAAACAAGTGTTAATACTGTCCTATTCTCCTTCCCATACTAGTGCAATATGCAGCCACATTTTCATATTCATTTGTTTTAAGTTGCATAATTGATGTTACAAGGTAGCACAGAATGTTGAAGTAATGCATTTTAAATTACTCAAATTCTTCTGTTACCATTCAGTTAAACTCATGTACTGATGTAATGTTGTATTGGATATTGCAATAATAATTAAAAGTAATGGGTGTATTTTATCTTTAATTCTCCATTTAAAATTTTGCATTGTCATTGTTAAAAATGTAGGGAAAAAAATAGAAAAAAGTAAGACATATTTGTTTGTAATTAATATCAGTGTTGTGAATAGTTTTACAATGCCTGTGGTTAAAATCGACGTTGTTTTAATATTGTACAAATAGAAAACTAATAGTTCATATTTTAAAACAACTGCAGTCCGATTTTTCCTTAATTCATTTCATTTTGCTGAACGTAATAGTTGGACTTTTATTTTAAAATTTTCAGACCCGCGCGAAAGTCCTTACTGTCGCTAGCTTCACACTGCTCAGCGAAATTCCTTCGCTGATGTGAAAGCTTGCATTGAATGGATACAGATTCGAAAAATATTATTAACGTGCGAATTAATCGCAGGAAAAAACGAGTCTGCTGTGTAAAGACCTTTAGGGTTATGTTAACGTAAATTTAGCTTGTTAACAGTTAGCAAACGTTAGCTAGCCAGTAAAATTCCATTAAATATTTTCATGGCACATGATATGGGGGAACATTCTATGACATTCTAATGTTAGGATGACAGGATAGTGCAAATTAAAATTAGTAACCTACATTATTTGTACAAAACTAACGTAACTCACCCTCCATCGTGGAAAACTCATGAACGTGCATACTCAAATTACGGGCTGAGACGGTCACGGGGCCAAAAGGGTCCAACTGCAGCACCTCAGACCTCCCTCCTCAGGCCCCTCTCATGCAGGTATTATCGCCCCCGCTTTCTAGTACTTTTATTATTTTCAGAAAACGATTTAACCAGTTATAGATATGCTAACCAGGTCGCAAATTACATCCAACATCAAGTTAGCTAGCAACTTTCTCAAAAAATAGTTAGCTAGCTAGCTAGCTCGTTGCATGTAATCTCGTTTGCTCTGAGCTGCAAACCATTATTGGGTAAACCGGGTTCAATCGGAATTACAGATAATGTAATTTAGCACGTGCTAATTGTTCAGATTATTCAGATTGATAGCCTATTTCTGCTAAAACTGAACAACAGGGAGTCCCCTTCACCGCCTGACCCTCCCCAGTTCCTATGGTCGCGCCGTGCGTTTATACAAGTTTAAACCAATGAAGTTAATTGGTTTATGCGTGGTGACGTTTATACTATGCGCCCTCACCTATCAATGTGCGCGCCTTGGAACCTCTAAACTTGGAGCGTACTGCCTTCTTAAGTATCGAGAACCCTAAATGAACTGTACTAAATTAATTTAACCTTTTTCCAGTAATCATAATGTTCTCCCCTCGTGCCACCGCTGGCTCGGCCCGTAGACAAGCCACAAGGACAGCTGGTAGAAAGAGTCTTGTCTCCACACCAACGGGACTTCTGTTTTCTCCAGTTCGTAGGACTTCTTTGGCAGCGCGGTGAGTAAACTGCTGAAATGTGTGTACACTAATCTATTGCACTGCTGTCGGACGATTCGCAGTTCCATGCTCTTTTGCCGGCCCACCTTTAAATTAAACTTGATGTGACATGGCCTACTTTAGTAAAAGGACATAATACAGTAAAAACATTTCACAACGAGGAATACTATCTGTTTTAAGAAGTGCCTCCACATCCTGTATATCCTGTCCTGTACACTAAGCCTATTTTAGTTGTCTTTCTCCTAAAAATCAGACTGCCTCAAAATGGACACTTTTGTATGACAGAACAGGTCTCCGTATACCTCTGAAATGATTTTCATGATTGCCTTTTCCGTGTGGACACTCAAAACCGTCTCAAAAATCTGACACTTTGGTGTAACTGTACCCATGTAAAATTATTTAGGATATGAAATTTCAGCATTTTGGATTAATCCCATGCCAAAACTGTTTCAGCCATTGCAGTAATATAGATTATGGCAGCTATGGTAGTAAATAGGCTAATATGTATTGAAGGCAACATTTCAGTTAATATCAGTCTATTCACTGTTGAGATAGTTTGGGTGTTTAATTTACTCATGTTTTTCCTACTTGTCAGGGCGACTCCCACGAGAGTGCAGAGCCAGACTGCAACAGAGGCTGTTAACTATGATGTACAAACCTTTGGGTCCTCGCTGCCCGTCAAAGTTATGGAAGCTTTGACAATGGCAGACGGTAGGCAATTATTTTATATCAATGGGCATATCTTCCTTAAATAGGAAAAGTTTTGGTTAAATGGCAATGCTAGAAAAATGTACCTTATTTACTCAATGTAATGTGATATGATACTTTTGGTGTCATCTTCAAGCTTCTGTGTTCTGTTGCCACCCTGATGAAGTTACTCACATCATACTTGAAAAGGGAGTAATACTCAGCACAACACAAAGATAAACAGCACATTTTATGAGAACATACTAAAGTGAATGATATATTTTTGTTCTGTTTGAGGTGATGTATGATACAGTGCATGAACAGTATGTTGCTATTAGCACTCTACTATATCTGTATTTATACATATGTATTCTTCTTGTACTAAATTGATCGTGGAAAGGATGAATTCTAAACAGTTTTTTTTTTGACAAATCATTTCATTATGTCCTTCAATAGTTTGTAACATGTTAAGTACTGTAGTGTCGTAAATAACTCTGGATCGGATAATGGATGCTTTCCGTAACTCTCACTGAGATGTCTTTTTTCATTTTCTATCAAGCTGATGATCAGATATCAGTGAAGGTAGAAGAGACTGGATGGGCATGGATGGTGTGTGGTGAGAGTTTGATTGTATGGAAGATTGGCCAGACTGCTGTGGCCAAGGTATAGTATCTTATGCTAGCATATGCTGTTTTTGCTTTTCAATGATATCAATTTAGTTGGAAGAGAAATGATAAGACTGAGGGGTGTAGTTCCCTAATAGAATGTTAGCACTTATGTTTTTCTCATACACTTTGAAAATAATTAAGATTGCATGCTCAACTCTCAGATTCAAATGAATAAGTATGAGTCAAATGTATTTAAATGCAATGTAACATTATTTAACCAGTAAAATAACCAGATCTTTTGCCCTTTTGCTTTTAATGAAATACCAGCCTTTAATTAGTGTTTATGCATTAAAAATTATAGAGTGAATAGTTTATTGGAAATAAAATGTAATTCTTGACCAGTATTTTATTTCTGTTTCAGCTGTCTGTCTGTAAAGACCTCCAGTTGCCCTCCAGTGAGTTTACCTACTCAGCAGATCTGATTGCCTTATCATCTCTGAGCCCATTGGAAACTGCTCCCGTTCAGGTGTGTTCTGAGTTCAGTTCTAAAAAATTAGCAGTGTTCATTTAACTATGAGGCTATGTAAGTCAGATAAATATTGATTTAACACAGAAAATTTAGACTTAAACCTACCGTAGACTGAAATATTATATTCTGATATTTTTTTACAAAATTATTGCCTACAATATTGGTATGATTTTATTTGCTAAGACAGCCAGTTTCTCTCATACTAGCATGAGGCATGAAAATGTCCCCCACCAAACTCCTACCACAACCCGTATTGCCACGGAATGCTTCTTTTAACCAGAGGATCCATCAGTGCCATACTTGACATTTCAAAACTGGATTTCCTTTGTACTTTGTACCAAGCTGGGGATCCATGCATGGCTGAGATCTAGGGTTTTATTCCTCCACAGTCTATCTCAGTAATGGCGGTGTCTCCTGAGGGAACAGTACGGTACTGGCCAAGTCTGGCCCATGAAGGCACCTTCACGGAGACTGTGGCAGACCTGGGAGAGAACCTGTGCAACTTCCTCACTGCTGTGAAGGTAACCTAGCTGGAGGACCACTCTGGAGTTATAAAGTTTGGGGAGCCTTTACTTTGTTATCTCTTAACAAGTTCTAAGGCATCACCTTTGGGGCACTGTCTAACCACCACCAGGGAAAGCATGTCCGGTCATCCTGAGCATTACTTACAGCACTGACGGCACTTTCAAGGCCCTGCAAATTCACCCAGTGAGGGTGAATCTCAAGCCCCCCCCACCTCTCTGTCTTACAGAAGATCTTACATTACATTACATTACATTAAAGGCATTTAGCAGACGCTCTTATCCAGAGCGACTTACACAACTTTCACATAGCATGAAGGCACATATCTTGGCACATAGCAGGAGTTTATTATTTTTTCAGTATTAAATATTGCATTATTTTTTATTCAAAAATCTTTGTTCAGCTGATGGATCAAGTCAGTTAAAACAAACCAAAAATATAAAATGCTGAAACATGAGTAGGTCGTTTTGGTCCCGTAAGGATCTTTGTCAGGTAAAACAAATAATTATGTTTCACCTGTATGTATCGGTGCGACAACACATGACAACAAATATAAACGCAAGGTTTTGCGACTGTGCGTGTACAAGTGCATACCATGCAGTCGATACACAAATAGATTAATATATATTCTGATAAGTTAACGTTTACAGGTGAGATGCCAGTATTTATTTTACCTTACTAAGATCCCTGTGGGATCAAAATGTTGTCTCTGTTTTCAAGTTTCTGTAATAAATATTTTTGGGAGCATTATGCATTGTGCAGACATGATGTTTGGATGATTTTTCCTGCTTGCCATTTTCTGCCGTCTACAGCAGGTTAACTGGGACATTAGCTGTGCCCTGTGTTGAATTTTAATCTGCAGTGTTCCGGTTTAGTTCCCTAGCCGTTATTCATTACCTGTTTCCGTAAAGCTTTTTCATGAATGACAGACTTGCAAAGAGGAGTTTGCAGTGTTCAGCACATACTGTATTTGCCTTTTGATGATGCTGTGTTTTCTTTTTTTTTTTTTTTAAATAGGGGAACAGCTTTGTCCTCTCCTCCTACAAGAACCAGCTGCTCCGTCTGGGAATGGACATTTCCGGAAGGCTCCAGCAGAGGCCACTGCAGCTGGGACAGGGCATGCTGTCTGGGATTGGCCGCCGCGTCTCCAGCCTCTTTGGCATTCTGGCCCCGCCCACCGACGTCACTGTAAGTGTCCGTCCAGTCACTCTGTGATGGGAAGGGGGGCTCCTGGGTGTGTATTGTGCATACGTTCTCCTTCCTTATGCTTGTCAGGCCTTGCTGTCAGGATTATGGTATTCTGTGTTCCCTCCCCCAATGAACCTGCCGCCTGAAGTATTTTGCCATCCTCAGCTGCACAGCATGCTGTGGGTGAGGCAGGCGGGTTGCCTCTACACCCTAACCAGCTGCAGCCTGAACAAGTGGGATGTGGAGGAGGGCTCCGAGCACCAGGTCTTCAGCTGGGACACAAGCAGGAGCCTCAGGGACAGTATCTCCGATGCCATTTGGGTAAGGCTGGACATTAACCTCCCTGGTGAAAAGTGTGTGTCTGATGACCTGGGACTGAAGCTCAGAGGTTTCAGGTTCAAATCTCAGGTGGGGTACCGCTGATGTACTCAGCTATAGCTCTGTTTCTTGAAGTCTTAGCATATTTTCTGATGCAAGTCCTGACTTCTCCAGTGGAAATTGGAGGAATGGTGCTTGTCTGTTGGCCATTCCAAATTGTGGGAAACAGCAAGGAAGACGGTGATGTTCCCCCTTGATTGAGTAATGATTCAAGGGCACTATTTAGATTGCAATGTTGGAAATTTGTTTTTCCCTTCACTGATTTCTTTTTTCTGCCTTTAGTTATTTTTGTGGTCACTTCTCCCAATCACCAGTACTGTCTGCATGACCAGCAGCAGTCACTGTTAAGTACTTATAATCTAAATTCCAGTTCTGTTATGCTTTTGAAGTAGATGCCCTTTTTATGAATTTGAAGAGATGGTTTTTAAATGCACCCTGGTCTTGGAAGTTGGAACATACTGCGAAAACAAGTAAAGATTGATATTCCTGTTACATTGACAGAATTCAAATATTTGCTTCAAAATAAAAGGTATGTCCATGTTTCTAACAACAAAGTGCATTTTTTTACCCGCTGTTTCCTGTGTTTATGCTTATAATTTTGTTACCTCTTGACCAGGACACCCTTTCAATAGCAGTTAATATGTTAAGTGGGACTGGTTCTGGTAGAATGAAGGATAAATGAGAAAAAAAACATTGCTCAGCTATTTGTGGTACATCTAAGAAAAGGTGCATATTTCTTGATAAGCCACTTTGTCATTTTGCAGGAGCTCACTGTCTAAATCGTGGCACTTTGGGGAAACAGTGATAAGCATATTGATATTTATGATTAGTAGCACAATCACCCCTCCAAAATCGAAAGCAACCTAAACTGCTAATATGTGGTGTGCAACGCAATGGAATGCTCTGATATTTTAGTATATTTAAAACAAATAGTTCATTTTCAACCATGAATTAAAAATTTTTGATTTTCTTCAAGGCCGAGAACTTAGACTTTTCCCTTCGAAAACTGCACATAGTAAATTATGAATGTAACTTGTTACAATAACAGACCTTCCTGAGGAGGTTTATTTATGTTTTCACCCTTTATATTGAACTAAATACAATGAAATTGCAGCAGCATTTAAATGATGACAAACACAAAAGTGAATTTCAAAATCCAAGCTTTGTTTTACAAATTTCAAAATAGTACAAATTTGTTCTGCGTATGATATGAAATGCTTGACAATTTTAAATCACTGCTTATGCTTTTTGTTTCTTCTAGAGTGCTGGTTTTTCAGAGCATAAAACTCTGTTCAATGTAGTGGACTTGTTGTGATTATTGAATTATTGAATACATCTGAAATAAGAGCAGTTTGAAAAAAGCCATGAAGGGTAACAAATTGTTTTTGTTACCCTTCATGGCTACCAGTGTATGGGCTCAGCAATTCATTCCCGTATCCTGCAGTAAAATGTTGGTTCTATTTAACTGAGGTTACTTCAGTCTGTTGGGCCTGTGCTAAGTTATTGCTCTATCTAACTGTAGCCGCTTAATGCAGCCGCTTAACATTTAATACAGTAAAACAGACAATATTCAACTTGAATGTGGAGCTTAAAAGAATTCTGCCGTAATTAACTGTGATCACACAGCGTAATTAAAAAATGGAATTTGACGGACATACCCTCTGCTTTATCTCTACTCTCCAGGGCTCTGACAGCAACTATGAAGAGATAAAGGAGGGAGTGAATATCACATACCTGGACATGCAGCTTGGGCAGTGAGTAGCTCTTTTCTTCAAATAAAACCGGTCTTCTTCCCAGAAGGAAAATGAAGTGGAGCCCATCAGCCGTTATATTAACATCATATTTGTATTATAAATAGTTCTCCCCTTGCTTGTTGTCCTGATTGAAGGGTATAGATTGACTGCAGTTTGTTTTCCCCTTTACCCATTTTGTTGTGGTTGTTTCTCCCGGTGACAATGGCTGCCTCTACTGGCCCCCAGTGGTGGAACACACTTCCCCACTCTGGTAGGAAAAGCAGAATTATTGGCTTTTTTAGTCTTTCAGTGCGTACTGAAGACCTCTGAAGACTTCATGTTGGTTCTTCTCCTTTCCCCACTACCTAGCAATTCCACCTTTTGCATTAATCCCGATTAGGAATTTTTATGGTGTTAGATTGTTTTTTATGATTTTCTGTTTCTTGCCTTTGGGCTTATAGGGATGCGATCTGCATCTGTTCAGAATTTGCTTCTTAGTTCTTGGTCTGTGCAGATTTTGGTGGCCCTAAACAAGAATGTCGTCGAAACCGATCACGAACCAGTGAAGGGGGTGGTGTTGGTAGCAATCGCTGATGGGGGGGTTATGGGGGGCTCGCGAACAAGGGAACCGATTGCCCCAGACACGTAAATAAGAGTACCGTACATTTAAAACGTATTTCAAATAATTTTCTTACACTTGGAATTGTGCTGCCCGAGGATGGTTGTATCCCCTAAACAACTGCATTGAGTGTTTATGCCTGCTGCTGGTTCTACTTGCTGGTCTTGGGATGTTGTTAGCCAGGTCTGGCACTATTTCTCATTTTTTTGCCAGATGTCCTGCAAAATATTCTATAATGCATACCTCGTCTCCTGTGCAGACAGCTGCCTCTCAAGGACCTGGGCACTTGACTATTTTTGTGGCTTGATGATTTGTTTGTAGCATACCGTTAACTGACATCATTATAGTGAGTCAAATAGTTCTTACCGATGTAGACTTAATATAATCGCTAAGAGTTTGTTGTTGTTCACGGGGCTATCATTTTATATTTTCTCTGTGGTAAATAAAGATGAAGGGGCTAGATTGTCTTTGAGTTTTGTGATGGAAAATTCATGTTTCCACTTATAGACAAACTGTGCAGTTATTCAACCTCTGCTATTACTACAGTATATGTAGAAAGGAGTGATGCATACTAGCTTCAAAAATCAGACTCAAAATAGGGCTTAAGTGGTGACTGAGGTCAGCCCAGTTTTGCTGCCACCATCCATTTGACGCGCTGTCTCCCTATATTTAGCTACATTTTGAATGTAAAGTTCTGGTCCTCAAGAGACTACCACAGTGCATTTATATGTAGGCTATAAAATATGTGATAAGATGATACATGAGCTTTTAACAAATAACTAACTTTAAACAACTATGTCTGCCAGGGGATGCACTTCCTCCTGCTAAATGAAACCCTAGCCTGGATGTAATATGCAGGGACTATACTGTACTGTGTGTGTCATTGAAGGGATGGGCTGGTGGTCCTGGCAGCAGCCTGGCACCCATCTGACACCCCCTGCCTGGCCTACTTCTGCCTGGTCACCCTGCTGGATAATGGCCCCAACATCTCAGACGAGGTCTCTGTGGAGGTCACAAATCACAAGCCACCCTTTCAGGTAACCGTAAACCAGGCAACCAGTAGATTATAAGGCCTCTTTATACCAACCTCTTTACAGGTTTCTGCGTTTTTTTGTTTTTGCGACATTCGTTTTCTCTCTATCCTGGTTTACCTTATTTTGACACTCACACTAATGTTAATAACTAACCATGATTTGGTTTCTTTGGGGCTCTTCTGAGCAAGCATGGAGCACAATTTGCATGAGGGGAAAAAGTGTAAAATGAATTGAGAGAATGCTCATTGGAAGGGTGCTTTTCATTTACTCAACAGAAAAGGAAGGAGAGGAGCTGTAATGACTCTCCCTCTAAACATTTGCCAAGTTGTTAATCTTCAAATGTTTCTGATCATTGCTTTTCGAGTCTTGTAAAGATGTAGTCCACAATGCCAGTGAAAGCTGAAATGATAACTTTGCTATTTGAAACCGAACGGTTGTCATTCAACTTGAATGGCTCATGCTGCTGTCCACCAGTAATTGAGAAGCAGACGAAGAGGGGAAAAAGCAGCCTCTGAGCCTCTGTAATTGAATGGGGTGCAAATGGCATGTGGTTTGATGACGTTCTGAGGAGCTGCTTGGTACGGCCATCATGCTCACCCTGTGCCTTCTCGGCGTAGACGGAGGACGACCTGCAAACCGTGCGGCTGGTGCTGCCTCCCTCCCCTGGCTCAGCGGCGTACCTGCACAGCGAGGACCTGCTGTATGCCTGCTCCACAGGCACCGGCAGGAGCAGCCTGCCCGAGGAGAAGATCCCTCTCAGCTCCCACGGTCAGTGCCACAGCCCCGTTTGGTTTCCAGCCCTTCAGATGTTGAGAGATCCCCTTTTACTTGTTCTGGCATGTTTCATGCTTTCCCAGAACTATCGGGCATTCAGTATGTGAGCGTAAGTGTCATGTCCATGGCTTTTGATTTAATGTGAGGTTTAACATTTTATTTGATGTTATAGTCGATTATTTTGCTGTATATGTTTAGTAGGGTGTGCACATGCTCTTTTTGTTGTGCTCGATCCCATATTCACGGTGGCACAGTTGGTTAGCAGTGTCGCTTCACAGCAAGAAGGTCGTGGGTTCGAATCTCAGCTTGGGGCCTTTCTGTGCGGAGTTTGCATGTTCTCCCCGTGTTCGCGTGGGTTTACTCCGGGTACTCCGGTTTCCTCTCACACTCAAAGACATGCATGTTAGGTGTGCTCCTGCAGTTGCCCTTGACCAAGGCACTGGCCTCAGAACTGGAGTTGGTCCCTGGGCGCTGCACTGTGGCTGCCCACTGCTCCTAAGTAACTAGGATGGGTCAAAATGCAGAGGACAAATTACCCCACGGGGTTCAATAAAAGTATATCTGTCTTATCTTATATCTTATGATGTCCGCTGGTTCAAGATTTAAGGCAACTCTGAATTGATGACAAACATTTAATCGATGTTGAGCCATCAACACACCGTTTTTATCAAGAATAGTCCCTTGAAAACTTTACAATGGGATATTATCTGTGGTGTTTCCTTCATTGTGGCAGTTAACTGTATGTTGTATCTTCGTGCAGGGGATCATCTCCTTGGTGCCGGCTGCTATGCGGACCTGCCAGTTTTCTTTTTGAAGAGCAGTGGCCTGGTGGCAGTGGTTGCCCGGGAGAGCGCCTCTGTGCTTCCTGAGACCATGGAGGACTCGATCTGCTCGTCCCTGGCCGGAGCTGTGCCGGAGGTGGGGCCCAAATACAGATCCTCTTGAGCAGGGGTGTCATGCTCCAGTCCCGGAAAGCCACAATGTCTGCTGCATTTTTAAGATTTTCTGTACTTATGTGCTTAAATTTAATGAAGTCTCTGGCTTGCAAAAGATTCCACAAACTTTGTTTCCAAGGCCTAAATGGACTGCTGATTGACAGGAAACCACAGAAACATTCAGTCACCATGGCGCTCTAGGACGTTTGACACCCCTGATCTAGACGGTCTGGTCCATATGCTTAACAATAAATATTCTGTCTGCTCCTGTTGAAGCTGAAAGATTCCAATTTGATTCCTGGAGGAAAAGTCATGAAAAATTTTAATTTCCTAAATGTCCTGGAAAACAATTAGTTATCCTTGATATTGTTAGTCTAATGTTTATGCCAAAACCACTGGTACCCTGATTTGCAATCGAAATCTGTTCTCACTTTCCCATCTCCTTGCACACAGGTGTCAAACTCCAGTCCCGGAGGGCCATAGTGTCTACTGATTTTTGGGGTGTTCTCGGCACAAGTGTTTCATTTAAGCCATTGATTGCTTAAGGACTCCACACACCTTGTTCTCAAGGTCTTATTAGCAGCTGATTGAAAGGAAAACGCAAAAACCGGCAGGCACTGCGGCCCCCTTGGGAATCAGTTTTAAACCCCTGTCCATGCATCGTGGTTCTGGTGTTAGATGCAGAAATGTGCTTCTACCACAAGGGGGCTTTGTATTTGTTCTCAGAAATTCCAGCAGTCAGTGAGTGTTCTTGTAATATCATACTGCAACTATGCACAAGTTAAGTCATCTATATTAGGAAAGTCTAAATCTACTTCACAGCTGCAGCCCCTGTAAATGTGCAGAAGTGGCTGGTTTAACATTTTTCTTTTTATATATACTACACTAGACTTCCTCTTTGTTTTTCTTCAGATTTCACCCTTAAGACCTCTAAATGTTGATTAGCCAGACTTGGGTCAAATACGTATTTGTTTTGGATTCAAATACTTTTCTGTGCTCTATTGATCTTGCCTGGTGTAATTGAGCCTGCTAATATGACCAGAAGGTGGGGTTTGCACTTTTTGAGAGTATTTCATTGGTTCCAGTACACCGGTCAAGATCAGTAAAGCATAGAAAATTATTTGAATCCACAACAAATACGTATTTGACCCAGGTCTGAGATTAGTTCTGATGCCCTTATTTGACACATACATTGACTGCACTGCATGTCTTGCGAGTTGTTTAGAAATCCATGCATCGAACACCCCCTTGTACAAGTGAGCTGGAGAGGGAAGAGGTATCCTGACAATCTGAGTCTTATCAGGGATGTGAAGAATCGCTGGGTGACCGGAGATTGACAGTAGTAGATTTAGGGATGATGTCCTACCTCCTCACACCCCCCCCCCCCCCTCTGAACTGAGCCCTGTTAAAACATTGAATAGCATTCCTGGAATCTGTGTTTGTTCTGCGAGCACAGTTCATCTCAGTCCTGCAACAACTGAACTGCACTTGGAACATTGTCCAACTGGTACATGTTCCAGCTTGTCTTGCATATGAGGGTGCTAATGCCCTTTTTGGGGACCAAACCACTCCCTTGCTGTCCAAGTTCATCTGGATCTCTCCCTGTTTGTAGACATTCATCTGTTTTGCAGGTCTCCTAAAAAACTTGGGGGACACCTGCAAGGGAGGATACGGTATAACATGTTCCCAGTTTAATTGGTATATCGTTTCTCTGTTATGTCATTTTAAGGGGTCGTCTGCTATGGAAAGTTCGTTACGGCTGGATACCGTGGCTCAGGACGACAAAACCAAACTTTTGAAAGCAGCTTTTTTGCAGTTTTGCAGGTAAGTCTGGGGCAACATATCCCTCGACCATTCGTGTCTTGGGTTTGAGTCAGGAGCTGTTTGCATCGCACTCACCCGCCCCTAACCTACGAATGCTGGCAGGTTTAATCGTCAAGACGGAATGAACAATTTTGTGTGATTGGTGAAGGGTCTGCACTGCCTTCTGCATCGGCTGCCCTCACGTTCCTCACTACATGGAATGCCAGCTATATATAGCCATAGGCTTGTGTCATGTGAATCATCTGCAAACTTTCAGCACCAGGGTGTCGGCATCTGACTCCAATCAGTTCCCTGTCATTTAAAAATGGTTTAAGTGTCCACTCTGGAATTCGAAAGACTCTGGTCTTTCATGTTCCCGCAATAAGTGAACGGGAAAGTACTGCAGGGAATTGGACCCCACCCCATTATTTTTATTTCCTTTTTTTTTTTTTGAAGCTTTCTGTCATTCATCCTCATTGTCTGTCTGTCTGATTGGCAAGATGCCCTTTTCCTGAACGATGGACATGTTGTCTTTCGTCTGCCGTATAGCTGGCCATTCAGCTCGGTTTAAAGGAACAGACTAAACCTTGCCAAGAATAGGCCCATGATCTTCCTTGCTGTCATGTTCAAAGTGGTCACATTAATGCAGGATTCTGCTTTTTTTATGCGGAATAAAAAGGGGGGAAAAATATACTGCGTTCTATAAACGCAGATAGTCCAAGGTTTTAAGATTACAATGGGCGGTGACCCATCTGCCGTTTCAAAACCAATCTCAATGCCATCTCACAGGAGGACTACAATCGCCATGGGCTCACCGAATACTGATTTTGGTATAGTTACGCAACACCGTTACTGTGTTGTGTATGCCTGCTAAAACATTAGCATAAAAATTGTGACTTTTTTTGTGCAAACATAACTCAGTTTAAATGCAATGGATCCTGACACAAGACCATGCATTCTATTGGTCATTTTGAGACATACATGGTTTTTATTTTTTCATGGCTGTAGACTTCATAAAATTTGAATGAGACTTCAAAATTAGAAATTTGGACGCTTAATTGTCTGTAGACTTAACATAGAGAGACATAATGCAAACTTACAAAATCTCCAAGTTTGAATAATTCCATCCTAAAATTCTAAACAAACATTACAGGAAATCATTATGTCTCGGTCACAGGTAGCAGATAAGCACACCAACAGTAGTAGCCATCCCAGTCAGTCATGTAGCTAGCCAGTTCTGTTAGTCTAACGTTAGGTATGGCATTGTCTTTGCTATCTGTTAGCTAGGAACAGCTGGAGTGACTAACGTTACCTTTTTTGCAGGATCTTCCTAGCAACTTTTATGTCTAGCTAGTTAGCTAACTGTTTAACTAATTTGATGTAGCCAGCTAGCACTAATGATGAATGTCAGAGCTACCTAATAAATTCCCCTCCACAATTAGTTTTGTGTATTTAAATTGTGTTACCAAATGTGTTTCATTGATTTTATGCTATAAATCAATTAAGCACTGTAAACACTATAAATGGTATAGTTAGCTTTGAGTCTCACTTTACAATTTTAGCTAGCTAAAGGCATGGGATTTACATACTCGCTAACATGTTATGGTTTCAGATTGTTTTGCTAGCTAGTTAGTTAGCTGTAAATAACGTAACATATATGGTGTAAATTCATATTTTTGATGTCTTCGCCTAGGTTACTTAATGCATTTAGCTAATTGTATGGTTATCATGAGAAGAGCTAAGTTCTGTCCAGGAATAAAACTGCTACTGTTGCCACCGTATTGCTACCCTGTATCCCTGTTTTTACCAAGTTGGACATCTGGACATCTTCAAGTATTTGTCTCTAGAATGTATAGGTTTAAGTTACTGTGAGTTTAACATTGTTTTGTGTAACATACTGTAGAAACATGTCTTTGTGAAGAAGAAAATTAACAAATGTGAATTCAGTTTTTCTTAGTAATGGGAAATTCCATTACATTCCATCAAAGAAAGTAAAATGCTTTCCTAAATGAGAAATTAAAAGTATCGTACATGTGATTGATTGGTTGTGGAAAGTAATGTGGTGGGTGTTAAATGGTTACTTTGTGCCACATGGTATTGAATGTCGGCTCATAGGCACAGTATGTTTGGGAGGGATATTTCTCACACTTACGGTGCTATACATTACATTACATTTATTTGGCAGACGCCAAAGCGACATACAAAAGTGCATTTCATCTTCATGGACAACTGCAAAACAGGTTCAAATACGCAATGTGCTTAGGTATGTGCAACGATAACTGCCATATAATCTATATTTGATACACTACCATACAATCTAATACTTTTTTAAGGAGGATTTTATTAGATTTAAGATGATTTTTTTAAAGGTTACATGCATAATAATACCAAGTATTATATTTTAAGTGAAATGTTTGCTTTTGCTGAAAGCCTCAAAAGACAGGAAATGAATTGATCAGCCCAAATTCTAACGTTCGCCTGATCTCCAGTAAGGTGTATCGGCACAGATCTTGGACAACTGCTACAGCCCTGTATATGTCTACTGTACTTCAAGCAACATGTACTCACCACTGGGCCAATTGCTTAAGATTCAGACCTTCTCTCCATGAGCCAAATTCATTCTCTTCAGAGTAGTGAAAACCATATAAATGTTTGCACTGTGAAGAATTAAGACTGATGTTAATGTTGTTAAAGATAATATTCCCAAGATGGTGATTGCATTTGAAATGGCCTAACACTGTATAGGGAATCAATAAATGTCAATAGTTTTTATTTAGTTTGTGCAGAACAAGACTTAATTTTCTATACCAAATTGTTTGGATGGTATTAAGATAGCAGCATATTATTACGTTAATAAATTCAGCACATGACAGATGAACTGGACCAGTGCAATATACATATATAGATTACATAATGACATTCTTTTCCCCAAAAAAGTGATTTGTGGGTAACTCTTATCATTGAGTGACTGTATGCACAGTAGTTAGCCATGTTTAATTGGTCAGTTACATGTGGCTGACTGTATATATGTATATATTTACTTCATAGCAGACACTTTTGTCCAGAGTATATGAGCATTGCGTGATTAAAAGAGAAAGTGCTTAATTTGAATGAAAAGCGTAAAACGAGGTTACGCTCTAGCCAGCTTTCTCAGCGTGACTAAATTAAAAATGAAATTGCTCCCGGAGTTTAATATTAGCCTCTGGCAAAGATTTTTTTTTAATCAGAAAGCCAAAACATTATTTGTAGCTTGTTTCATCCCAGTGCTTCATTGCGTCACTATAAAATAATGAATGACATACATTCATTGTGTTATTATTTTGAGTTGGCATATTGCGGCAAAAATTGTTATTTTTATCACTATGCAAGTGAATTAGTGTAAAACACAGATATTTCAATGTCCTGAGCTCTAAAAATGCAGCATTCTATGAGCTAGCATTTCATGGCCCAAGTAGCTACTCTGCTCTGCTGTTCTTTGTGACTGTTAAAGGGTCCTGACTGGAACTCCCTGCTCTTTCCCCTAGGAAAGATCTTTTGGGGGCCCAGGCCATGACCGATGAGCTCTTTCCACCTGATGTTGAAGGAGAGAAGGACACTGAGCTGGACAGGGCTGTGACGCAGATCGACCTGGACCTGGTGGATGACTACCCCGCCTCTGACCCGCGGTGGGCTGAGTCCGTGCCGGACGGTGAGAGAGACCACTCCACCAAATCTAAAGTACAATCTCACAATTTAATTTATTGTCATATACAAGGTTTCCATTTGTGCGTTTTTGTTTGGCACCACACGGTAACAACCTGTTTCTTGTGTTTGTTGAACTCTGAATTGCAAGAAAGCAATTGCAGCAGGCATTATGAAATGAAAACCAGGGTTTGGCTGATGTCATTTTAGACTGGCTGCCTAAGGCCCTCCACTCCAGTGGAGTCGTCACTGACTCCACCCTTTTTACAAGCTTGTTTCCTGATTAGTTTTGGGGAAGGTTGAATGATCAATATCAGTTAGTACTGTGTATGCATTAATACGGTATAAAATTTGGTTTTTATAATGATCCCAAATGAATACACTACCTACTAAAATTACAACATGTACAGTTTTATAGGTTTATAGCACCATTGAGTGAAGTGTTGATTGACTTCACCAGTGCAGGCACATTTGTCTTTCCCAGGTAAGGAGTGCTTCCGTCGGCAAGATGTTAGATCGCAAATCCTGGTTGTTCAGGCTACGTTCGTGCCTGCACTGCAAGTTGTGCAGAGTGAAGACAAGTGGCATTTGGCTCAGATCACACATCTTAGAGCATTATTTCTGTAACCTTAGAGCACACAGTCTCGACCCTCTAAAAACTGATAGAGCACATTGCAGAAGTGAAATGGGCCTACAATTATGATTCTGTATTACAACTAAGGGAAGATAGAAAAATGGAGATCATTTCAAGTATTTGGTGTCTAACTCAAAGAGTCTAGCTATTAATACTTGGCCAATGTCCTCTCTCCAAATTTCTTTGAAAACAAGTTCCACTTATTGACACTAGACCCCCTCTCCACCTCTGGGCAATAGGCCCTCCAGAAATTTGGAGATTGCCCTTTGAAATGCATAAGGTAATTGAGTTCATAGAATAGTTATGTAAGCTGGACCTAGAACTGACACATGTGGCCAAGAATGTAAAAGTATACCAAGTGGAATTAGTGGCTCATCTTCCTACAATTGAGTGTGAAACTGGCTTCTTCCTGTCAATCAAACCATCATATGTGTTTGTTTATTTTATATAAAAATTATATATCCCTTTTATATGTTGCATAGAGAAAAGGGCTTGTCTTACAGGGAAAGTTCACCCAAAAAAAGTTAATACGATCAAATGTGGTGGTCAACTTTTAAACTATATACGAATCAATCTTGGTAAATTTCCTTACCTTAATAACACGTAGGCTTACCAAATTTCATTGCTGTACTATTGCTGTATAAACACACAAACATAAAAATAATAATTAAAGAAACTCTAACCATCTTGTTAGGGTTCTAGGACCTGTGGTGCACCCTAATAACTTGTCTTGTAGACATTTAAAACTTGCTGTAGTGATCAACTTCCTCATCTGGAACATATATCTGTACCTTATTGTTGCCGCCATCTTGGATTGCCTCCATTTTAGAAATTCCATTTGCGATTTTCCTCTGTTCCTAGTTTTGGCCTGTCCACATGGGTGAGACCTATGAAACTTGCCACAGTGGTACAGGGTACCCTGCGGATGTGAAATCGTTTCTTTCTTTATTGTACTGTGGTTAATTTAGCTTGTCTATGGTTGCATTTGAACTTGAAAGCAGTCATAACTTAAAAAACCTGAAATGCAGTATCATTCACAAGAAAATTGTGCCAATAAATTCATGGACCATTTCAAATTGTTTTATGGGTTTTATTTCTCTTGCATGATTTATCCTATCGGTGGCTGGAAAAAACACAGGCGGCCTGCCTAAGACATTTCAGTGCAGGAAAAACCCTGTTGTAACAAGGTGTTGCTGTTAATTTCATCACGCTAAGGGCACTCGCAGCAAAGGGATAACACGATAAAGTGCAGAGGGCAGATATTCAGGAAGAAACCAAGGAAATCCAAGTTCAGATGTTTGCAGGCTTTTGATTTGTTTTTTTATCATTTTGTTGTAGAGAGTGGTGGGTTCTCCCTCACATCCCTGATTCTCCTACACCAGCTGGAGGACAAGATGAAAGCCCACTGCTTTTTCATGGACTTCCTGCAGCAGGTAAGGAGAATGCTTTTTGGGTGCGAGCAGTTGTGGTTAATATACCAGATGCCTTTTCTTGAGGTTTGTGTTCAGCCAAGTGGCACCTACACAGGGTTTTTCTGGCTCAAATTGGGTTTAGGTGGTGACTTTGTGTGACCGTGACTGCGGTCAATCTGGCTTTACTTGATGCATCATCTCCCTATATTTAGCTAAGTTTAGAATGTAAAGTTGTGGTCTTCAAGAGAACACCACACTGCATTAAGATGTAGGCTATAAAAAATGAAACGCGTGACAAAAATAAATAAAATTGGAACATTTTAAATATTTTTTGAAAAGTTACAAATTGTAAGTGCCGTAATTGGGGCGATATAGCCTTTACCGACGGATTTGCTCATTGTAAGGGGGTCATTCTACAGGAATAGTGGTATTTGGAATTGTAATATGCCTTGAAATTAGTGTCATTTTTGTTTCTCAAAACATAGGGTACAATATTAATTAACCTTTTAACTTAATCCACACAAATGCCAGCCTACCGCACCATCCACTTTTTCACGGGTGTTACTTGTAGCCTACCACAACATTAAAGGCTTTTCAGGATTTTATTTCTCAGTTTGCACAGAAAGACAGAAACAGTGTATGATAATGCAGTAGAATCAATTTAAATGCTTAAAGGATTATTGCATAATTCGGGTATTTGCATGGAATTGCCATATCTCAAACCATTTTCCATTTATTCTATTATAAAGAGATATTCATATTCATATTTTCATAATCCATTAGCACATATTTCAGATATATTCATGGAATTGTGTCCAATTACATTGCATAATGATCTATAAAGACACAAAACTGCAAAAATTTAGGAAGGTAGGCAGTTTTGGTTAAAAATCACACCAATAGCCGACACCTGAGTGGCAGGCACAATCGTCACCACTCTGTTTCATTCTTTTATGCAATTAAAGGGATATTTCACTGTGGTATAAAGAGTCATTTTTTGGAGCTTACCCCATTGTATTTGCATAGTGTGAATACTAGCAAAATCAGCTGTCCCTGCTGACCTTAAATGGCATCACTGTTCCTCCTGGTTGTCCAGCTCCAAATTCACTCCCATTCATTTTCAGGACCTCGCCAAAATTAATAGTTTTAAAAGCATAAACTGACCACGGAGGGTAATACATTGATAAAAGAGAGTAATAAAAAGGATTCTACTGTAGCTGATTTAGTGTGTCTAAGATTGCATGTAAACTTGAAAGGAATCAAACTTTTAACAGCTTTTAATGCAATATCGTTCGGGACAAAATTGCATTGTATCCCTGCACTGACAACGCTCCTCCGCCCTCCAGGTCGGCCTCCTGGAGCGCCTGCGTGTAGTAACGGTGCGCTCGGTTCCCATGGCGACACGGCTGCTGCTTTGCGAGCATGCCGAGAAGCTCTCCGCTGCTATTGTGCTGAAGAACCACCACACCAAACTGCCCGAGCTGGTCAACAGCGCCATCCTCGGCGCCTTGAGGAAGAGTGGCACCGATATACCCACCAGCCTCACGCCTGCCGACGTTTTCTTCAGAGAGGTTGCCAGATGCAGTCATTTTCTCCCCTTAGAGTTTTACAAAATGCTTGCATATCTTTAGTCAACTTTTTCTTCTGAATGTTACATATGTACTGTAATGCTTTTGCCACTGTCTGCTTAAAACCAAATGACAAGCATGTGGGTGCATTGTTCTAATGTAACACTAAGGAAACACAGTGCCCTCTTGTCTTAATTTCATGATGCGGCCGTTAAGGTGTCTTACTGTTGCCTGAACTTGATGGGGCTGGTTTCCCAGGTGTCCCAGATTTCCACCATCTTTGAGTGCTTGCTTGAAGAGGAGGAGCGGACCCTGAAGGACCACCCGGTGGATTCCGTGGAGTGGGGGGAGGTGGTAGTCAACATCAACAACATTATCAAGGTATGCGAGGCAGAATGCCATAGAACCCCAGCCTAGCATTAGCCAGTTACGGTTATGAACGTGCAATTTCAGGTGATCAGTCTGGGATTTCCCAGTCTTGGTTACAGATTCTCTCAAGGGCAGTCTCGATGTTGGAGGTGTTAGTGTTGACCTGGGCAGAAACGTTGAAGCATTAAAACTACCAAGTCTGAGGACACCAGTAGCGGTACCATTTCAAGTTACTTCCCCGGCTTTGCTGTGCATTGTATGATCCTAGACTGTAGCGCTGTGAGCTTGTGTGATTAGAGAGATGTCATAGGTAAGAAGGATGCAGGGAAACTGTGCCTTTACCGGTTTTGTGATAGTGAGAGCACCCGTTTCCCCCTCAGGACATGCTACAGGTGGCCTGCCATTACAGGGAGACTAAAGCCTGTCTGTACAGAGCGCCAGAAGACGGCAGAGCTGAGCCAGAATTCATTCCCTGGACAGGTACGTCACTTTACGTACAAGAACAGCACACAGTCTGTTTCTCAGACGCCCCCACAACCGCAGCCAGTCCGTTCTGTCTGTGCTGTCAGCCCAAATTCCTGTGCTGTGCTCAACTTATTGCAAAATCCGATTCAGTTTAATTCCAGATATGGAATTCAGATGGGAATAAAGAATAAGCTACATTTCATTAATCCAAGTCAGGCATTGAAATTGCACTTCCAGTGTATAAGAGTTTAAGCTGTTCTATGTGTCACTTGAAGCTGGTTTGTGTGGAAGGAGCAACCAGGCAGCCAACTATCCTAGCTTGCTTGTGGTAATACCTGGAATGACTCCTGTGCATTTAGAATGCTTTTTCCATCCCTGGAATATAAAGCTCTGCTCTAACGCCTGATTTTTGCTTTGTCGCACAACCGTTTCATGACAACCCTTTCGAGTGTCGCTCAACATTTTTAATTTACACTTTGGCGAAGGCATGCTGGTAGTGTTCTGTTGTCTCTATGGTAACAAGACGCCAAGCTACTGATGTTTCCATTTGTGAAAGTGAAATTATTGAGAAATGGAGGAGGAAGAAAATATACTATAATATAATAACAATAAAATAATATAATTTTAAAACGACGTTAACAGAAAAAAGATGATGGTCTGTCAAGGTGACAAGGTGAATATGTTCTAGTTAAGCAGATGTTACGTGTTGGATGTAGACAGGCATTTCAACGATTTTAGGATGTCAGCTGACCGGTTCAATGACTTAGCTGCACCCGTCCCCACAGCAGCATACAATAGCCTACATCATTATTTATTCTGTCAGTGTTTCCTCTGTCCCCTGCATGTTTATCAGCACCGGTCAAAACCAAAATAATGAAGTGGAGCAAAGGCGTCCTTGACTATTCATTTTGGTGTTCCATCAGACTAACCAATTACACTGTGCAACAAATTATGACTTTATCCTGGACATCATAATATTCTAGAGGTGACAGAGAAACTATAATGTGCTCACTTTTTAAAAATTGATAATGCGTCATTTTTGTTGCATGACTCTTGTCGAAAGAGTCATGCTACGAAGTATAATTCAGCCTGAATTGTGTGTCTATCCCTGTTTTGTAAAGTTCTACTCCAGCACCTTCTGTTGCTAACCCCATTCCAAACAGCAACTCCCACATTGGTAATGGAATTGACTTATACTGCCTGCTCTCAACCTGCAAAAATGTGCGACTCCCCCCCCCCAGCCTCCAGCGGCCCTGGGGGCGTTCGGACGGTCATCGTTCGTCAGCACGAGATTGTTCTGAAGACGGTGCACCCGCACGCGGACACCGAGCTGCGCGCCTCCCTGTGTGAGCAGCTGGTGGCGCTGCTGGATGCCTACCTCGGCGGCTATGTGGCGCAGCTCACCTCGCTCAACCAACCCGGCCAGCAGGAGCACTACAATGCCCTGGAGATGGAGTACACGCAGAAACGCTCCGAGCTGCTCGCCCCTTTCTGTGAGTCAGATGTGTGACGGCCTTTCTCTCAACAGCGTGCACCCAGTGCCCAGTATTCCCAAAACTGTGGCCCAGGAGGTCAAAGGGGCAAGCGAATACAAGAACACCAACCCTTTAAAGAATATTTAGCTTATAGTGCCATATCTCAGAAATGATATATTTAGACTTAAAATATGTATTAAATAATCCTGGTTTACAAATCAGGTCTGATTCATGACAAGTCTTTGGTCACATTTATATCATCATAATTGTTTATCATTTATTTTGTGCAAAATGCATGTTTTGATTCATAGTATATGATGCTATGTGATAGTGTATGATGTTTTAAAAAAAACTTTTGGTTTTATGAGGGCATCCGTTAATGGTGTAAAGTTATTTATGTGGATCTTGGGTTGGGGAACAATGCAGGGTAGACTGAAAGCTTGTCTTGAACTTCATTGATATTGATGACGAATGTATGCTGGTCATTTATCAGGGCAGCATAGCAGATGCTTCTGGCTGCAGTCCACCAGACTGTTATTAAATGCTGTGATGTCTGCCTCTCAGTGGAGCTGGGCCTGTATCAGTGGGTTGCCCCTCTGGCTGAGAAGTACTGCGACTTCGACATCCTGGTGCAGATGTGCGAGCAAACGGACAACCAGAGCCGACTGCAGCGCTACATGACCAAGTTTGCACACCAGGTAACTACATTTTCAGCAGACACCCCAATGTCAGCTTAAGGCTCGCACAGCGTTCCCTCTCCAGCCCCTTTGTCTGCCCCCAGGGAAACTGAAAGAAAAGGATTACAGTACAATCTTCAGACATGCAGTGCAAAAAAACAGAACCTTTGGTGAAAATGGGCATGTGGGCCATTTAGCCATTTAATTAATGTGCGGATGGAATTGACAAACTACAAGCATTGTTTCTCCTGATTAATTTTCTTGTTGAACTCAATGGAAAAAATATTCAGGAGAAACAATGCTTGTAGTATCTACTGCATATCTGGCAGCAGCACAGTGGTTTGAGGCTCATTTGATATGTAGGACCCTTGATGACTTAAAGCCATTCAGCCAACAAATGTGTTCCATACTGTATCAGCATAATTTACAGCTGAATCTAGTCCCACCCCCCAATTCCCATAGAGATCCATTCAAATGCAAAGAGTTTTTGTATCGCTTGTAGGACAACCTGAAAATAAGATATCCAGGCTCTGATGGTGTTGATAGGTCACAGACATCAGGAAGTCATGGAATGCAAATGATATGCAACCAAATACAAAACATGACTCTTTTATTTGACATTATGTTAATTTGTCTACTGTATAAGTGAATTTCCCTGTTTCTAGTTTTTCCCCAAACAGTTCACTGCAGCAAAAGTAAATGAGCAAATGGTGGCACTGGAGGTCTCAGGAGTGCATTTGTTTAATTCTGGCTAATTTTCTGACCAATGATTTGTTGTTAAGACCATTAAAAGCTTAATATTTTGCCATTTTGGGCTTGGCCCATTTTTTTTGCCCAGGAGTATAGGCTAAAGATATTCAAACTCAGTTTTTCACAACTCTGCACATTTTATGTTACCATACATTTCTTTTGGCAAGTCAATTAGGGCATGTACTTTGTTCACATCAGAGGTAATTTAAAAAAAATTGATAGGGACAGATTTATTTCAGCTTTAATTCACTATATCTGAATTCCAGTCGGTCAAAAGTTTACATGCACCAGGTTGGCTGTCTCTTTAAACAGTCTGGAAGATTCCAGAAATTGATGTAATGACTTTTTAGAAGCTTCTGATTGGCCAATTGCATAACTAGGAGTTAATTGGGAGTTAATTGGTACCTAAGGGCCTACCTTTACAGCCACTACCTTTTTGCCCTTGATACCATGGGAAAATCCGAACAACTCAGAAAAACAATTGTGGAACTCCATAAGTCCGGTTCCTCCTTATGAGCAATTTCCAAACAACTGAAGGTAACAAGAGCATCTGTACTAACAATTGTATGCAAATATAAAAATCTTGGGACCACACGGACACTGAATCGTTCAGGAAGGAGGCACAAATTAACTCCCAGGGCTGAACAACCTTTGGTCCGAAAGGTTTAATTTAAGCCCAAGACAACAACAAAAGGTACTGTTGAAGGAGTTGGAGGCATCGGGTACCAAAATATCTACATCCCCCATTAAGAGATTCCTACATCACCACGGTCTGAAAAGTTGTCGTGGAAGGAAGAAGCCCCTATTCCAAGACCGGCATAAAAAATTCAGAATGAAGTTTGGAGGTGATCACCAGGATGAAGACCTATCCTTTTGGAGGAGTGTTCTTCAGATGAAACAAAAATTGAATTGTTTGGCCAAAATGATCAGCGCTATGTATGGAGGAAAAAGGGTGAGGCTTTTAGTCCGAAGAACACAATCCCAACTGTGATATACGGAGGCGGCAGCATCATGTTGTGGGGGTGTTTTGTTGGAAAAAGGACTGGTGCACTTCAGAACATGTATCTAGAAATACTGAAGCAACACCTGAAGACATCAGCTAGAAAGTTTAAACTCGGTCGCAACTGGGTCTTCCAGCAGGACAATGATCCTAAGCATACCTCCAAAGTTGTAACAAAATAGCTTAAAGACAACAAAGTGAAAGTATTGGAGTGGCCATCACATCACATTACTTAATGATTTGATTTTTTTTTTCTTCTTTAAATAATGTTCTGTAATTGTATGTTTTTGTATTTCTTTTTCTCTTATTAAAAACCTAACTAGGGACAGGAGTTGGAAACTAGCAATAGCTATAAACTCTGTATGCGGTACATCAGTTTGTTTGTAACGAGTTGAAGTGGTACTATGTTAACTTGCATTGGCCCTACCAAATAAACTATATTAAATGAAGTCCTGACCTGAATCCCATAGAAAATTTGTGGACTGAAGCGTGTCCAAGCAAGGAGGCACACAAACCTGACTTAGTTACACCAGTTGTGTCAGGAGGAACGAGAAAAAAAATCCATGAAAGTATTGTGAAATGCTTGTGGAAGGATACCCCAAGCATTTGATTCAAGTTAAGCAATTAAAAGAAAATTCCACCAAATTCTATCAAAGTGTATGTAAACCTTTGACCCACTGAAAATCTGATATAATACATAAAAGCTGACAAATCTGTCTTTATTGCTATTATCTACTTATGGAAATAAAGTAGATACCCTAATTGACTTAACACTAGAAATGTATGGTAACATGAAATGCGTGAAGTTGTGAAAAATTGAGTTTGAATGTCTTTAGCTTAGGTGTATGTAAATGTTTGGCCTGAACTGTATGTCGTATAATAAAACCCATTTTAGGAAGTGTAACTTGCTCATTGAGAATTTTCCTCCTGCAGAACTTTGCAGACTTCCTGTTCCGCTGGTACATGGAGAAGGGCAAGAGGGGGAAGCTGTTGTCCCAACCCATTGCCCAACACCAACAGCTGGCCAGCTTCCTGCAGGCCCATGAGCATCTAAGCTGGCTGCATGAAATCAATGTCCAGGACTATCAGAAGGTAGGCCCCAATACTTGCACAGCCCTGCGAGCCATAGCTCCCAGATTCAGGTTTTTCTGTGGGAGCAAAGCCAGTTAAATGGAGCTCATGTGGAAATGCTTCTTTGTAGGAAACTGCAGGATAGATGCTTTGGTGCCAAACAGTTGATAATTGTGCCTGCTGATAGAAAAACTACTAAACTGTTTTTCTATCAATATTTTTAGGAGTTGAGTTCTATTTGACCAAGAGGAGCCATAAATTTTGAAGCCTGTACAGGTTGCGTATTGCACTGGGCCACATGCTTGTGTGGGCATCAGTCACCTTCAAGAAGTAATATGCTGAGATTCGTAGATCATGTGATATCAGCAGGCTTGCAGTATGGTGCTCAGACTTAAAACACTTGTTTTAAATCTTTGATTGTGCTCAGTTTTTATAAAAAATAAAATCTGGGGGTGTCCAGATGATAACATTCTTGGAATTTGGGGCAAAAGCCCCACTGGCAGCATGGGGAAGAAAATTGAAAAGGCCATTAGGGAATGTGCAGTAGAACAACAGGGAGCAAAGTAACAGGGGTGTGAATTGGGGATTACAAAGTGGCCCCACCAGGAGTAATCCCCCACCAGGAGTAATCTATAGCTGCATAGCTACTAAAACAAGGATTGAGAACTCATGCAGTCATGAGGGGGAGACAGCCATACCCGCCTATCAAGAGCCAGCCCATGTAAAGTGGGGTCAAAGCTGACAGGTGACAGTAAGGAAAGGATGCCACCCCACAATACTTTATGGCTGCAGGTTTCTCCCACCCGGTCTCCAGACTATAACTGATTATAAACCTGAGCATAAAGGTACGTTTTTAGTCTAGATTTATATATTGAGGAACCCTGAGTGCCAGAGACAGCCTGCATATATTACTGGTGCCACCCATTTTGTTTTGCAGGCCCACCGGACCTTGTATGGGCTGGCTAACATGGAGACGCGCTACTTTGCCAAAAAAAAGACCTTGCTGGCACTCAGCAAGCTGACTGCTCTGACATCTGACTTCCCAGAGGTGGTTATGCAGAGGAAGCTGGATGGTAAGTTTGTTGCGAGTTTTACCATCGGTAATCACACTCATAGAGCCTGTTTCACATATCTTAGTCCTGGACTAAAAAATTGAATTTAGTCTAGGACTAGGCTTAATCTGTGTCTGTGAATCTGGCTCGTTGTCTCACGGTACTTCTTTACAGATTGACTTGATAATTGGGTACATATTGCTCTGAAAAAACAATTTGCACTGCCATATTAATTTCCTTTGCATTCATTGTCATTTGGGACAGTCTTAGTAAATCCCCTACCCAGGCCATTCTGTCTTCAGATTTTTGTGATTTTCACACTGATGAACGATTTTGGTTACCTTTACCTGGGCAACACCCTGAATTTGTAGGAGGATGACAACAAAAACATCAGAGCATTTTTCTTATCAGTGCAAACGTACCAATCTGGTATGGATACCTAACTGCTGTAGGGAGGTTGAGGAAATTAATAATTCGTTTGTGGTAATTTAGCATAAAACTGTTTCTCGGGAAGGACTTCTCCAGAGTGGTTCAGTCCACAGTGAAATTAGGGGCAGATATATTTAGCGCTCCCAACTAATACTTGCTGTTTCCTTGCTGCAGACATTTTGGAACAGGAGCGTTTCCTCCTACACCAGGAGACCTTACCCAAGCAGTTGCTGGATGAGAAACAGCTGAACCCTGACACCATGCCACTGCTCAGTGCCCATCACCTCATTAACGTTAGTGTTGTCTCCTCCACCCATCACATACGCACACTCATGCACGCACACATAAACATGCCTTGATAAAGAGTTCTTTTCATGATGAAGTGAAGAGGAACTTTATTGACATCTAACAGATTTCCCTCACTGATTCCCTGTAGCATGTGTGACTCACTTTGGTAACTAGCAGTTTCACAATGGAAAACGGTAGAAAGTCCATCTGAGATGAGGGTGAAGGTCTGAATTATTCAATGTTTTAACCAGTTTTACATTTAGCAGCCTGAGCTTTGTTTCTGAATTACATGTAGGGATACGCTTAAGTTGCTCCTCAGGGTGCTTTGATCGCCAAATATTATATGCCAAACATTTGTCGCATATTTTTCACAGGACTGTGGAAAATAAGGGGAATCCAATTCTGAAAATGTTTTTTTTTTCCACAGCTGTACATCTCTGATGACAACAGAAGGGCAAATGAATATGATTTCAAGAAAGCCCTAGATCTGCTGGAGTACATCAACCAGGTATTCCTGTGAAATTCTACCGGCCTTTTATTAAATAATGGCTCTGTCACACAGAGAACATAAATGCTTGCAAAAAACAGCCCAGAAGTATTCAAGCTATGGCTATTGCCTACAGCAAGCTATAGGCTTGTCTTTCAGAGTAAATGTGTCCTGTATGTTCACTGAGTGAGAATCCCATATGATCAGAGGATTTGGTCATTTTGGAAAAAATGCTCTTTATTTCAAGCTTTGAATCATGTCTGTACTGTATGTTTTGAACATAATGGGGTTTATTTATGACAGGTAATTCTTACAAAAGGCCATAAGTGGGTTTTTAAATGTTAAAACATGCGGTGGGTTGATTGTATTAAATTTTGCTACTGTCTGGTAATGATATGCATCTGTTTTAGGAGGATGAAGTGGACATTGAAGGGCTGAAGTGTGAAATATTCTGCAAGGCCCTCAAAAAAGACGAGTATGAACATTTTTTTTGGTAACAAGGAATACAGTTAAATTGGATGGTCTCAGGCACTAAGCATTTGAACTGATCTGCAAGCCATGTATTGCTCATTACTTGTGAAATGTAATAATGACAAAGCATGACCTGGCACATTTCAAAGTGAGATAGAATTACAAAACAAGACCTGTAGTACGCATAAATTTAATCCAGTCATCATAAATTAATAACCAGAACACGTAAGACAGGTATTCTACAACAATGACGTTTTATTGTGCACATACAGTATGCTCAAATAATGCCAGAACTCTTAACACATTTTTGGTTCTTTGAATGTTGTCTGCAGCTGGTCTTCTGCTGATGGAAGTGATGACCCTTTGGAAGCAGCAAAGGACAGCATATTTGTGAAGATCTTGCAGAAGCTTATTCAAGAAGGTAATAACAGACACATTCATTCAGAATAGAAGGAAGTTGCATATTTCATGTTGCATAAATGGCTCATTATTTCTCTCAAATCATAAAGGTTCTTGTAATATTACATAAAAAATAAGAATCTGCATTTCCACAAGTACTATTGCAACTACTGTCAGACTTAGTGATATCAGTGTTCAGTTGAACTGAATATGATGTGGAGACTTGAAGCTCTGTTTGCAGTAGCTGTGTGTTGTAATTTCCCTCTGTACCTAGTACCTATCCTGCACTGCGTATCTTGTATTTATTCATAAGTTTTGGTATTGACCAATGAATGTTTTCCCGTCCATTTAATTTCAGGTGTTCATCTTCAGACTTATTTACCAGATGTCAAAGACATTCTTCAGAGTGAGGAGTTGGAAAGGCTGAAATCAAAATCTTCCTTTGAGTTTCTTCTAAGGGCCAACTATGAACATTACCTGCAACCATAGATATGAACATGTTGAGTCATTCTCCCTCTTCATTATGTTTGCACTTCGGGTTTTTTTTGAGGGGGGGTTGCATTTTCTAATAAACTTTCAATTTTTTTATCTGCTTCTGTTTCATATGCACATTGAATGCTGGGTTTTTTTAATTGATAAGGACATGTTACATTCTTGAAGCTTAAATGTATGTCTGTTCTCATATGTTGCTCTATAAAAGAGTGTCTGCTAAGTTTTTTTTTCAGATGCACAAATATAATAAATGTAAGAGGGTGTATGGGGGGGGGGATTTGAATTGTATTTGTCAGATGCACATAATAAATGTATTGTTCTGTGTGTGCCTGAGAGAGATTCAAATATTTGTCAGATGCACAAATATAGTGTAAGGGGGTATGTGGGTGTGTGTGTGTGTGTGGGGGGGGGGGGGTGGTTACATTATTCAGCACTAAAACTTCCCTAAAGCAGTCAGTTATCTTAGGAATGTACTTAGCAAACATGTGACAAAAAAAGATGAATTACATTTTAGAAGAGGAGGCATCTAATATAGCCTCAGGTTGTACTATCATGTCCTGTGAAGTTTCTGTGTACTGGTTATGAGCCAATTCCAAATGCCTTCATGAAATCAATATCCTAAATACTGTGCACTTCCCTTTTTAGTGTATTCAACAAGGTCTTATGTAGGTAGAATCGTGAGTATAATTGGCTGCAGATGGCTGCAGTCCACCAGGACCTGAGTTTAACTGCCCTGTCTGCAAACGACAGCTAATCTGGGAACACCAGTGGAGGGAGCAGATGGTCGCTGTGTCTTCAAGTTCCTAAAATAGGAAAGGGGAGTTAAATTGGGGACATCCACAATAAATTACTCTAACTTTTACAGTTTTTCCTGTGACCCTATAAGGATGTTTTCCAGCACAAAATGGGTGTTCATCTTGCTTTTAATAGAATGCTTGACACCTGTAGCTCTGGATTGTGACCTCGTCAATAACATAATGATTGCATTTTGAAACACTACATGGTGGTTTGGAATTACAGTGTTACTTTGAAGGGGGCACCAAACCTGCAATGTAGTGTAAAGGATTCTTACCACCTCCGGTTGTAAAATGTATTGCAGCTCTGTGCAATTCTCAAATTGTCAGTTTTCCATGCAGCCCGTCTAGCAACAATATTACATAAAAATGCTGTTTCACAAGTGAAAATGCAGTGGGTTAAGTGAAACAAGCAATGAAACAACTAAATTTGTGCTCAGTTATCTCCTCCGGTATCAGCAGCTGCTCAGATGTGTCCTATAGGGTTACACGGGGTGGGGGTTTGTTGTGGGACTTCTATTCACCCCCTTTTCGGAAATCTGAGTATTAGCACTATGGTAAACACGGAAGTTGGGGGTGACTACTGGGGGAAAAATCAGTTCCACCTCTCCATAATTTAATTTGAGACAATTCCGTCTATTTAGCCCCGCTGAATAAGTACTGGTTTATAGCACTAGCACAATGTGTGAAATATTTGCATGATTTAAAATGTATGACAAATGCAAATTTGACACAAATACGAGTTCACCATTTCAAATATATCCCAGCACAATCCGTATAGTCTGCATGGTATTCGCTCGCATTTTTACTTATAAAAAGTAAAAATCACGAGTTCATATGCATTTTACCATACATATTTTCGTTGTGATTATTCTATTGGCTTCCAGGTTTATTTTCTCATAGTCAACACAATATACATATATAGCCAACCCAATAAATGTGCATCTCTGTCCCCCACATCAAAAGTTTGATTTCAAGGCCAACTTTAATTGTTCATCTCAGAAGTTGAGACAACGGCTAGCCTAACCATGCACTTGCCTAGACAAACAAGTAGTTCCATAATAGTTATTTTTGACGGAATATTTCAAATCACTGGTATGGTACATCTTTATAGAAAATACCCATGCCACATAATTTCTAGCGATAGTGCAGCGCGTGTTTAACTCCTTGTGTTTCTTGCCCGGTACACGTCAAAGAAGAGACGAAATAACCGTATGCCTGGATGGATTTAAAACAGTTAAATACCTTGTTTCTTCCTGATGCGTAATCCGCACTGTGATATAGGACTGGTGTGAAAAAACCATACGGTTAGTGTAATCCCTCGCAGCCTGAACAACGCTCCTCTGATAAGGCAAGGGTTTGGAGATTGTGGGTGGGTGGTCCTGGAGACAGTTGCTACCGTGTTTGATAAGCCATGAAGGAAGAAGACGGGTTACAAATCTCGGCTCTCCATATACGGACTGAGGACCGTGGTTTGGATTCGGGACTATCGACCCATATATGGACTGCCCTGCGCGATTCGGCCCGGAGCGCTTCGCAGTTTGAATGTGAAGTACCCTCCGCTCACCCTCCAAGAACCAAATATGGATGAAGACTGGGGCAAATTCTTGTGGAATACATAGACATTCCAAATGGCTAACAGAAAAAGGTGGAAGGCAGTGAATATATAAGGTTCAGGGTGGTCCGTTTCGCATTGTAGCTGGAACCCGCAGCGGTTGCGTTCTGCACTCTGAGCTTCTTCCAAGGCAGGCACCACCAAAGGTAAGGACACTGGAACAGGACCAAGCAACTTGAATGAGGGCAACTGCAATGAGGGCAATTCACGGATCGGATTTTGTGACCACATGGCTTCGAATGGTTTACACTACCCTGGAATAACCGAATTGCGCAAATTAAAGATATCGAACAGGAAGATATCAATAATAGGACTTGACTGCCAACTGGCGGCACGACTTCATAATTAGATTTAATACTGGAAAGAACAAGAAAAACATTTTTCCACTGATCAGGTAGATATTTTTCCAAGGAAATTCCCTTGACACATAGGCTACAGCGTTTCAGACTTCAAAACTACTTTCAACAGATGTGTTCAAGATGTCACAATGGATTAGATACACAGTTAAAGATTAAACATCCGGGGTGCTCAGTAAATGTTCACTGTTAAATTAACTATTTTGGACTATGTAGCTACTCTGTTAGAGTGTAATTAGCACTGGATATTTTACTGTATGTAAACAAAATTCCTCAATATCAAAGGTCATCATTTCACAAAAATCACTACGAAGTCAGCAAAGAAATGCTGCCCAAATCCTTTTGAAAAAAAAAAATTAAATTAAATTAACCCGAATACAAAAATACTTTTACACTTTATTATATTTAAATTTAAATTAAAAGGGAGATTTGAATGAAAGCTTAAATAATGTGTACTTAAACGACACAATGAAACGAGATAGTTAATAAAAACACAACATAGTAAAATATCCAGGATCATCAAAAATCTAAAACCAAATTTGAATTCGTACAGGTTGCGGTACAAAGGCGCACAAAGGTTAAGGCAAACAGCTTCTTTCTATATTGAAAATTACTTCAGTAAACTCAAAAATAGATATAATAAAAGTAATAGAAATCTGCAACCGGATAAGCAAATGTATTGCTGAGCCTGTGGAAAACCATATAAAACTGAAAGCCCTTGAGATGTCAGCGGTGACGATGTAACGACGTTGCAATTAATTAATGAGAAAATTTGGCAGTTAGTTTTCTTGGTTTTCCATTCAAACACTGCCAGATATACGGGTAGTCTACTTTATGTACGGTTCTGTTCGGTCATTTATGTTTTTGCTTCTGGTGGTAACTATAGTTTCAATGTTATACAGCCTATTTTAAACCTTAGCTGAGATATGTGCGAAGAATAAGCGGCGTTTTATTTCATTTTTTCAGAACCCACCAAGATGTGCGACGACGACGAGACCACCGCTTTGGTGTGCGACAATGGCTCAGGCCTGGTGAAGGCTGGCTTCGCCGGCGATGACGCACCCAGGGCTGTCTTCCCCTCCATTGTCGGTCGCCCTCGTCACCAGGTACGTAACAGGTGTTTGTTCAAGTATAACCAAATTGAGTATAAATTAGCATTTCCGACAGCAGCGGTTATCACCAACAACATGCTCTATCAAGGTTCGTAAAATGTGTAACTGTGGAAAAATACATTTTCCAATGTTTCCTTCTTAAAGAAAATCCAACGACGAATGCTTGCTTGGTAAATACTAATTACTTCATTGAAGAGGTATTACTCGCAAGTTTCCAAGTAATTAGTTGGTCACGCTTTCTTGTATTTATGTTACAATCTTCTTGTCTCTTAATGCGCTTCTTTTCTGATTCCAGGGTGTGATGGTGGGTATGGGTCAGAAGGACTCCTACGTAGGAGATGAAGCTCAGAGCAAGAGGGGTATCCTCACTCTGAAGTACCCCATTGAACACGGTATCATTACCAACTGGGACGATATGGAGAAAATCTGGCACCACACCTTCTACAATGAGCTACGTGTGGCCCCAGAGGAGCACCCTACACTGCTCACAGAGGCCCCACTGAACCCCAAGGCTAACCGTGAAAAGATGACCCAGATCATGTTTGAAACTTTCAACGTGCCAGCTATGTATGTAGCCATCCAGGCTGTGCTGTCCCTGTACGCCTCTGGTCGTACCACTGGTGAGAAAAAACTCGCCCTTGTATTTTGACGCAAATTTGGAACGATAATACTGTGAAATTATCTAGTCCAGAGTAACAATGCTAGTGATGTATAAAGCGTGTTTTTATTTCTTCAGGTATTGTGTTGGACTCTGGTGATGGTGTCACCCATAATGTCCCCATCTATGAGGGTTACGCTCTGCCCCACGCCATAATGCGCCTGGATTTGGCCGGTCGCGATCTGACTGATTACCTCATGAAGATCCTGACCGAGCGTGGTTATTCTTTCGTCACAACCGGTGAGACAATGTTCCGTACTTTCCCTATGTTTCAGCAGGCCTATTATCCGCGCGTAAAATACACCTTTTTTTCCACAATTCTGACTTTGGTGTTGGTCTTAAATGCATCCGTTTACAGAGGAATATATACGATTTCTCCTGCGCTATTGTTTTTATGTTAGCATTATAATGTATTTGCATTCCATTATAGCCTACAAAATTTAGACTTTTACATACCAAAACGTAGGCATGTGATGCTTCCTGTTAACGACCGGAGCACTAATGTAAAATTATCCATCGCAGCCGAGCGTGAGATCGTGCGTGACATCAAGGAGAAGCTGTGCTATGTGGCTCTGGACTTCGAAAATGAAATGGCCACCGCTGCCTCTTCCTCTTCCCTGGAGAAGAGCTACGAGTTGCCTGACGGCCAGGTCATCACCATCGGTAACGAACGTTTCCGTTGCCCAGAGACCCTCTTCCAGCCTTCCTTTATTGGTACGTATATAGATCAGAATCCCCCCAAATTTCCAAAATCCCTCCATGCAGTTATTTAAATATTGTCTTCCTAAACCAACCATGTAAATCTATCAAGGTATGGAGTCTGCTGGTATTCACGAGACCGCCTACAACAGCATCATGAAGTGCGACATTGACATCAGGAAGGACCTTTACGCCAACAACGTCTTGTCTGGTGGTACCACCATGTACCCTGGTATTGCTGACCGTATGCAGAAGGAGATCACTGCTCTGGCCCCCAGCACAATGAAAATCAAGGTAATTTGCATATAAATCTAATCATATATATATACAGTGATCTCCATATTTGGGACAAAGACGAAGGTTTTCCTGATTTGGCTGGGTACTCCACAGTTTTAGATGTGGAATCAAACAATGGAATGTGGTTAAAGTGCAGATTCTCTGCTTTTATTAAAGGGTATTTTAATACATTTGGGTTTTTCCACATAAAAATAACAGCACTTTTAATACATAGCCCCCTGTTTCAGGCCACGACAACATTTGGGACAAATGGCACAGGTGTTTCTGATTAGTCACTGGCAGTTTCTGGTGTAGCATAACGACCAGATATGCCAATGAAAGTCAAGGAAGCCATTGTAAGGCTGAGAAATATGAAGAAAAAAAAACAGTCAGAGACATAGGCCAAAACAGTTTGGAACATCATTATGAAGAAAGAGCACAACTAGTGCCAGTTCTTGCCTAGTGGGATAGGCAAGAACTGAAGAATTCCACGTTTGTCCCAAACTTTATGGAGCTTAGTATATATAAAGGAAACTAATAGAAAACTCATAGATCTTCAGAATAGTTACTTTGTGAAGGGAATTTTCTCATCATGGCTATTGCGCATTTTTATTTTCTTCTTCTCTAGATCATTGCCCCACCAGAGCGTAAGTACTCTGTATGGATCGGTGGCTCCATCCTGGCTTCCCTGTCCACCTTCCAGCAGATGTGGATCAGTAAGCAGGAATATGATGAGGCAGGCCCCAGCATTGTCCACCGCAAATGCTTCTAAACCAATCGCCATCGCCTGCATCTTGCTCAGGAACCAAGCTGTAGCAGACCGCATCGTTGTCATGGAACAGCTCTGTACAAATATCATTTTGTAACAATGTGTTGTTACTTTATGAAAATGCTGCAAAACAACATGAAAACTGCATCAAAGAGAAGAATGAGAAAATGGCATGTTATTCAACATGTGAATGTAAAATGTACATAAATATTAATTTATTGAAGTCCATCATTGGGTATTTTGAGAACAGTCTGCTTTATAGGAAAACAGATCGGGCAGAGGGTGACCACAGTGTCATTTCCTCTGTTTACCCAAAATCGGCTCGGAAATGCATCAGTCTTGCCGAAGACAACACAATGACATCAGGGGAAATAAAATTTTTCAACTATTTTCAAATGTGTTTGTTGATATTTATTTAAAAAGCGTTTTACTTCATGCATTATGGTTCACCACTTCTAAGCAGCTGACGATTTACACAATCACTGACAAAAGCCAGGCAGATGTAATTATTTGACCTCCTAGCACGGTGGTTCTTAAACAAATACGAGGCTGGTCACAGTCAGTGAAATTTGTGCCAAGGAATTCCATTCAGTGAATGGTACTTAGCAGGATGCAACAATTGATGTGATACAGAGATTGGTTAATAGTAGTGATCATTAAAAGATAATGCTGGAGAAATGTGCAAATACATTTTAAAGAGGCAACCGCTTTTTAATGTCATCTCTTTCTGGTATTCATAATATCAAAATAAAAACTGATATATTTAACTCAAAATATGAAATTACCATAGCATTAAAAAAGAAGTAAAATGTTTTCTTAATATATTGTCATTATATGGCTATGGCACCACCACTTTGATTAAAACTCTCACAGCATCCTAAACACTGACATGACAGGACAATTTGAATATATAGATTAGTTGTGGTGGTGGGTTGCAAGAAATATGGCAAAGAAGGGAGTCAGGGACATACAGGGCAAAGTAAACATATTGTGGCATAAAGTTATAACCAGTGAGAAATTTTCAGGTTCAGTATTCACTACATACTCAGAAGGGTCTAGCTGATGGGCAGTGATGTTTACTGGAAAAGACCAGGAAGATCAAGAGGCAGAAGACAAATATCTTGTGTTGCCTAGCATAAGATCTCTCCAACTAGAGATAAAACATTTTCCTTGCTTACAGTGAAACGGTGGCTACGATCTGCTGGTCTAAATGGATGTGTATCTGGGAAAAAGCCCTCGGTACATGCTCTTAACAAGAAGACAAGACTCCAGTGGGCCAAGCACCATCAACACAGGACAAAGAAAAATTGGGAATAGACAGATACACTTCCTGTTAGACCAGCAGATCGTACTTTCCATTTCACTTCTCTGTAGTCAGGGATTAATACTTAATGTTATTATCATTCAATAAATACTCAAAAACAAACTGAATTATTTGCTACCCAAAGGCTTATATATATATATATATATATATATATATATATATATATATATATATATATATATATATATATGCCCTGTGATGGACTGGCGACCTGTCCAGGGTATATTCCTGCCTCACACCCAATGCACGCTGGCATAGGTACCAACACCCCCCTCGACCTTGCTCAGGATAAGCGGGTATAGATAGTGGATGGATGGATGGATATATATATATATACATATATATATATATATACATATATATATACAACCTTGCTCAGGATAAGCGGGTATAGATAGTGGACGGATGGATGGATATATATATATATATATATATACAACCTTGCTCAGGATAAGCGGGTATAGATAGTGGACGGATGGATGGATATATATATATATATATATATATATATATATATATATATACACATATGTATATATATATATATATATATATATATATATATATACTCACCGGCCACTTCATTAAGTGACAGGAGTGGCACCCGGTGTGGTCTTCTGCTGCTGTAGCCCATCTGCTTCAAGGTTTGACGTCGTGTGCATTCAGAGCTGTTCTTCTGCATACCTTGGTTGTAACAAGTGGTTATTTGAGTTACTGTTGCCTTTCTATCAGCTCGAACCAGTCTGGCCATTCTCCTCTGACCTGTGCCATCAACAAGGCATTTTCGCCCAGAGAACTTCCGCTCATTGGATATTTTCTTTTTTTCGGACCATTCTCTGTAAACCCTAGATATGGTTGTGCGTGAAAATCCCAATAGATCAGTAGTTTCTGAAATAGTCGAAGCAGCCCGTCTGGCACCAACAACCATGCCACGTTCCAAGTCACTTAAATCACCTTTCTTCCCCATTCTGATGCTTGGTTTGAACTTCAGCAGATATATATATATATATCAAAGTCCAGGAGAAATATTCCAGGAAAACTTGTGCAAACTCCTTTCTCGGATTGATGCAGTTTCTGAGGGTGGGAAACTAATCTGTCCCTTTCTCACCTTTTGAAAGAACCAGTGTATACACACAAGTCGACGACTCACAATGTAATAACCTATGAAATTTTCGAAGGAAAAATATATTTTTGGTTTGCAGACCCGTGCTCCACGGTCATTTGTATAACCAGTGTTGGGCACAAAACATAGCCTACAGCAAAATTAAATCGCCTAATTCTAGACCCTGAGTAGCCTATGTTTTCCCGAAGATAATTCTCCATTCGTGAACAACCCGGCTGTAGGCTACGCGGTGTTTACAAGCTGTTATAATCTGCCCAATCCTAAAGCACCAGGAGGAGTCATGACGCAGGTAGAGTAAAACCGCGTCAAAATCGCCATTTGCACGGACTGTTTTTCTTCTGTCACCTGAGCCAGTGAGTAGGTTACTTCTACCATTTAAATTTATATGAGTATTTTGTGTCATCTCAGACACATGCCGTTTTTAAAATATATGGTATGTTACCATTTATTGAAACAAGCGTAGGCTAATTAAAATGGTACCACGGCCATCAAGAGACAGTTTTGCATGCTACGTTAAATCGGATCACTAATATCAGTCACCAATCTAGTAGTTGAAACAGTAGAGGTGCTGCTCAGTTTGTTAGACATTCGATTTCGCATTGGAATTTTTACTATGGAAAACTTACATAAGTTTTAAACGTGAAATATGTTACATGGGATGATTTATTATGTAACAGGAATAAATAATGCACATACCCTTGACAAAACAGTATTTTTCCGTACATCTTATCACATCGCACATCCGTAAAGCTTTTGCACGAATAGCGGTAATAAGTAGGCTTATTATTTATCTATAGTGTGCTAAGATGCTACTTGTCACACTAATTAAGGTTTTAAATCGTCCAAACGCTTCTCGGTGCATCTGCTACGCCATATTCGGAGTAATGTTAGGCGGCGAGGTATTTCATGTGCACGTACTCTATAGCTACTTAGATTAATTTCTTTTAGAAGACCCTCTCACCAGTGTGCATGCACATTTTTGTTTGATTTCTGGCGGATAAAGGTACCACCTGTGACCAAACTGGACGCAGCTTCACAGCTCCTACAGTGCAGTGACAACAGCATCGGCGTCGGTATGCGCTGTTGCTTAGCAATATTGTTTATGTAATGCATTGTTGAGTCAATAATGTGAACTCTTTCCTTTCCTCACACAGTAATTACGCGATCTACCTGGGGAGTTGGGATCAGACCAAGCAAGTCGAAGAAAATGGTGACAAAGAAGATTAGGACGGAATATATGAAGAAATTTAAAGACCCAAAATGGGAAACGTACTCAAAATGTTACGAAGACTCACTGAAATACAGACTGACTCGAAGGCTCTTGGAACAGGCTCATAAGCCGTGGTTCTGGGAAGGTTGGGACAGTGGATCGGAATCGAGCGGGAGATCCACTCCCAGAAACAGGAATAAGGTCGAACCTTTAAATCTCCCTGTCCTTAAATCTCCCACGCCGCATGAAAACGAGACCTGTGAACCGCTGGAACAAAAAAGTGTACTTAAAGATTCGTCGGAGCCGAACGGTACTTGTCTTGAAATAGCAGAACCGCCGGCAGAAACTGACATTTCACACCCTTTGCTTCACACAGGTATGTTGGCATGTTACATTGTACTTTGGTTCATGTGGTTTCTAGGTGCTGTGTAAATGTCGCGTTGAGACTGCTCATCCATATGTATTAATGAAGAAAATGATGTCAAAAGAAAGTAATGTTTGAACAAACCAATAATCTATCTTTGGTTTTCACATTTTATTTCATAAAACATTGATTTCAATGCACTGCCCTCACCCAGATTAAGAGAGGATCACAATTCTAGGAATTTAGGAAAGCTGCCTTCTGCAGGATCCTTTTTCCATCTCATCACCAAACTGCTCCAAAATAAAATTTTCCACAACCGTTCTTCCTCGCCATACTAAATCCATAATATATGTAATTAAGAGTTTACTGTTTTTTAAAAGATGCTATTGTGGAAGGGGATTCAACTGAGGAGGACCAGAGACATGGGGAGGAGAAAGAACACACAGGTAGACCCCGTGGCGCACGCTCAGAGCCAGATTGCAGCGGTCACGCGCCCTCCAACTCCCACCTCCGGCGAAAGCCTGCCAGGGCCAAAAGCCAGCCTCCACGGGAGCCCGTGGAGAAACAGACCGAGAAGGAGAACAGACACCCCTTTGTCCTCTATGGCTGGGCTGAGAAACAGGCAGAGACAGCAGTCAAGAAAACCCACAATGTGTGCTCGTCTGCTTCAGCAAAGGAGGTAAGCCCTTAGTGTGCATAAAGTAGCGCTATAGAGAATCAGACATACAAAATAGTTCTCACACAGGGACGTTCAGTAGCTTACATCAAGATGCCTGTTGAATGTCGCTTTTTTTTAAGACAAGATAAAATAAATCTAATGCACATGTCATATCCAAGTGGAAAATTAATCTGTGAGAACAGTCTTTATGTCGACAATGTCAGGCTCAGAGAAAAAAGAAACCACATGTGTCCAGTGTCATACATTGACCTACTTACGCTTTTGTGTTTATAATGACTTGACTAACAGTTACTCTTGATTTTAAAATGTTGCTTTTCTTATATCTGGATGATATGAAGTATTGTTGAATTTCTGTAATGTTACTGCATGTTTTGCCTGGTGTTCATTTGGATGCCACAGAGTGTACTGGAAGTTTATTCTTCAGCCTGCACATTTACAGGGCCGTCTGCAAGATATAAAAGTTGGCCTGTCAGTGCATTATTTTTCAACTTTGTACCTCTTGAAATAACAATAACCAAAGCTTCCATTTATGAGATTAAAATGGTAACTGAGAGGAAATTCAACATTCACAATGGAGCAGCCCTCGTGGAGTAGTTTGATACTTCCTCTTGACAAGCAAACCTTCAATACCTGACATCAAATACTCTTTGGAAACTCATGAATGATTAAAAGTGGTTGTTTTGTTATACATTAATGAGGATCTGTCTTCGGGGCAGATTTTCTTACCTGGAAAATGGATGCTTTTCTGCCTCAGATTTACCCGTCAGCTTTGCGAGCCAAAACCAGACGGGAAGCTGAGAAACGGGGGAGAGCACTCGACCGCAGGCGTGCACGGTCGGCTGATCTGGAGAAGATGCATAAGGCCAAACTAGATCCTGTGGATGACCCTTGGATGACCGAGTACATGCGCTGCTTTTCAGCTCGGTCACGGTAGGGCACGGATGTATAACCCACCCCAGGCCTAATCTACATCGCCTTTCCTTACAGGACACTGACTAGCATCTGCTGTACACATGGCTCAGCCGATTCACACTTCCAATGGTGTTGGAAGTAGAATGTGTGGCTTTTGTTTTCTCACAAAATGGTGCTGTATAAAATGGCAGAGGTTGAAAATGGGCAGCAATTGTCTATGGGTCAATGACGTGACCAAATTAATTATTTTCCATATTGTATTCTGTATTTTCTAGTTAATGCGTAAACATATTATGTGACGGAATTGTACTCCCTTAACTGAACCACAAAATTGTTTATGGCTATATAAATTCAGGGAATTTCATAATGTATAAAAATGTCATGCAGTTTAACTGTATGAAGGAAACTCCAAACAACACAACCGTTATTAAAACGGTAAATTGTTTTGTTGTATATACAAATTGCCTGTCAGATTTGTTTATACAACAGAAGTGAGTCAGTGTAAGCACAGTTATCATTCCATGTTATCGTCATTCCAGTAACAAGGCAATTGATGGTTACACAAACTATTAAGTGTATATTAGTCTTTATTTTAGGTTATATATTTAAAATAAAATAAATATATTATGTGTATGCTGAATATGGCTGTGGGCGATGTAATGACAAGGGTATTAAATATAATACTGTGCTGTGAAGAAGTATTTGCCGTCTTCCTGATTTTCTCTATTATTGCCTATTTGTCACACTGAATGGTTTCAGATCCTTAACCAAAATGAAATATTAGACAAAGGGAACCTGAGTATCCACAAAACACACTTTATGTAAATACATTTTATGTAAATAAATTATATTTATTTAATGGAAAAAGTTATTGCCCCATTAAACTTAATAACTAGTTGCACTACCTTTAGCAGCATTAACAGCAGCCGAACACTTCCTGTTTTGATATTTGATATCAGTCTTTCATATTGCTGTGGAGGAATTTTAGCCCTCTCTTTTTTGCAGAACTGCTTTAACTCAGACAAATTGGTAGGTTTTTGAACATGAACTGCTTGTTTCAGGTCCTGCCACGGTACCTCTATTGGGTTAAAGTCAGGATGTTGACTAGCCCCCTCCAAAACTTTTAACGGATAGATGACCTGACTATCTCCTTTCTGGTACAGTTCAGAATTTGTGGTTCCTTCAGTAACTGCAAATTGTCCAGGTCCCGCAGCAGAAAAGCATCCCCACCACCATGTTTGGCTGTTAGTATGATGTTATTACTGTCAAATTCTGTATTTATTTTATGCCAGACAATGAGACCCGTGTCATCCAAAAGTTCCACTTTTGACTTATCTGTGTAGTCTGTCTCAAGGGGGCAGTTCATTTTTTTACATGAGTGATATGGGTGTTTAATAACTTTTTTCATGAGATGTTAAATAATTATTTTAAAATGTGTTTTGGGTTTACACAGTTTCCATTTTTCTAATATTACGTTTGTTTAAAGACATGAAACCATTCATGCAATAATAGAGGAAATTATGATAGAGGCAAATACTTTTCATGGCACTCTATATACAGTATATATACAGTATATACACACACACACACACACACACACACACTACTCTTTTTGCATCAGTAAGGCACATGGTTTTCATTGAATGTTATTTTGAAATATTGTAGGTGTATGTTTTTAATTTAAAAAAATTGGTTTATACTACTCATGGTTATATGACTGTTTAGTTTCCATATAGGAGGTTGGTATTTGGCGAAAGTATTCTTCGTATTTTAATTTTACAGTTTTATAGTGTTATATATTTCAGCCAGACATTTTTGGGCAGGAAACTTAAATCAGTCTTGTATGAAACACAGTAGTATATTTTCCACCGAACGAATGTGAATGCTTTGGTAATATCTGAGGGAACATTAGAATAATTTATTAAATTCAAACGTTTTCCCCTTTGAAAACCTATTTGTCATTGACCCTATAGTAAGTGATGTGTTTCTGTATCCAAAGTTTGCTCACATTCAGTTGTTGTATTCTCTCATTTAAATTTCTTTAAAGGATCTTTTCTCCAAATTTAGAATGTTGTTATTACCCAGTTTGTTTGTTTATAGATGTAATGAGTGGAATTTGTTTCCAGCAGTTGTTTAATTCCCACAGTGCTTTGATATAGCCTACGGTGGAGTTGTTGCTGAGCATAGGGGGAAAGGAAGAGCACTTATGCAGAAGGTGATGGTGCACCATTGTGAGGAAGTAAGCCGTACTTTGTTTAGGCATGTGTGCTTGGGCTTATAGACAATACTGTGATTGAATTAACAATTAAATAACAAGAGCAAGAAAAAAAAGAGTTTTTTTATTAATCCCAAAAAAAACTACATTTTAAGTTAAATGTTTGCATTTTCCGAAAGCCTCAAAAGACAGGAAATTAAATTGATCAAGCCCTAACGCTAACATCAGCCTGCTTTTCATTAAGGTGTATCAGCACAGGTCTTTGACAGCTGCTACAGCCCATGTACTGTAGTTCAAACAACATGTAATCACAGTAGGCATGGCTAGTTGCAATGTCTACTGTACTTCAAACAACATGTACTCACTGCTGGACATATATGTTGGATTTAAATGGAGTTTGTGCAAAAAAAGTTATGCTAATTTTTTAGGTGGTATCCATAACTGTGGTCAGTGTAATATGTACAGTAATATATACAGTGATTTCCAAAATGTTTGAGACAAAGACTCAATAAATGTAAAAAAAAGAAAACTTTCTTGATTTGGCTCTGTACTCCACAATTTATATTTGTAAACAAACAATTCATATGTGGTTAATGTGCAGATTCTCAGCTTTTATTTAAGGGCATTTTTATGCACTTAGGCACTTTGGTAGAAATTACAGTACTTTATATACATAGGCCCCCTCCCCCCATCATTTCAGGGCACCATAATCTTTGGGACATATTAATGTTAAGCAAATGAAAGTACTCATGTTTAGTATTTTGTTACATATGCTTTGCATACAATGACTGCTTTAAGTCTGTGACCCATAGACATCACCAGGATGTCTTCTCTGGTGACGCTCTGGCAGGCCTGTACTGCAGCCATTTCAGCTCCTGCTTGTTTTTGGGGTCTAGCTGCTTTAAGTTTGCTCTTCAGCACATGAAACTCATGTTCAGTTAAATTCAGATTGGGTGACTGACTTAGCCAGACTTATATGAAACACCTGAGAACCTATTTGTTTGGTGCCCTGAAATGGGAGGCTATGTATAAACAGTGCTGTAATTTCTACATGGTAAAACCAAGGTATATAAAAATACCTTTTGTTAAAAGCTGAGAATCTGCATTTTAACCACATGTGAATCGTTTGATAACAAATCAAAAGTACAGAGCCAAATAAAACAAAAAGAATACAATATGTCTGTCCCAAACATTATGGAGCTCACTATATATATATATATATAATTTATTTATTTATTTATTTATTTATTTTGTCTGTTGGTTGGATGTAAAAGGTTGTGTTCTGTCCTAAACTGTGACTAAATGCAGCTGTATTGGACAATCTGTCACAGTAGCTTCCATTTCTGCTAAATGTAGGCCTAGATTTAATCTAACAGCAATACACTTTTTCCATTTGTCCATGTTTTGCTATTGGCTAAGATTTTCTGCAAGAAGGTGAAATACAGGAGTAAAAGTTAAACACATTTCAGTCAGCTGGAATCTGTGTGATAGTTATTAATAATCAAGAAAGGACTTAAATTTACATTTATAAATCCTGGGTGGCACTGTGGCACAGTTGGCAGGTGGCAGGTAGCGCTGTTGTCTCACAGCAAGAAGGTCCGTGGTGTGAATCCCAGCCAGGGCCTTTCTGTGTAGACAAAACATGCACAAATTTTGCATGTTCTCCTTGTTTCCGTGCAGAGTTTCCTCCCACAGTCCAATAACGTGCAGGTTAGGTAAATTGGAGAGTCTAAATTGCCTACGAGTTCATGAGTAAATGGTACGTGTGTTGCCTGTGATGGACTGGAGACCTGTCCTGTCCTCTCGCCCAATGCATCCCAAACGGGGATTCTTTCTTTCCATTACTCATTGTGTATTAGCGTTATTTTAATACAGACCTAAGAAGACAGTGTCTTAAAAACTGTCTTGTGTGTTATCATTAATAAACAACCTTTTTACATCTAAATTTTAACAACTTTGTGTTGTTTGAAACCCTTAAACTTCACCGTTGGTGTTTGTATATTTTCTGCACCATATGATGTTTGTAGGTGACAGATTGAGACTGTTGGCATGTGGTTTGTCATTGAGGCTATAGTTTTACTGTCTATAATGCTTTTCTTTGTTTAATGTTCAGATACTTCGATTTTTTTGCTTTGTGTTTTATTGTCATCTCCTCTTCATTTATGAGTTGTCAACACTGAGGATATTTAAACTAATGAGCATTTAAGCATTATTTTTTTTTAATAAATGCTCTTCTGAATTGTACAGAGCTTGACTGGTCATCACAGACTTGCTGCTGTTTCACAAAGTAAGGTTTTCATTTTTCTACTTAATCCAATAATCACATTGCATGCAATGATGTTTCATTGATCTTTTGTTGGGTTTTCATATTTGAAAATTGTGCTGTCCAGTATTAGTTTTTTTTCTTTCTTTTTTTACAGCAGGTTTAAGTGGTGAACCAATTTTACTTGCACTAGTATTATTCCTTATTTGTTATATTTTAATGAAATTTGTGTGCAGTTTTCAATCTTTTCCCCAAATTAAATATTCTTTTATAGTTGCCCATTTGTTGGACTGAATGTTGTTTGCACACTTGCAATATCCATTGCTCTCCTCTGAAACCTACAGCCTTTCCCTAGAGAATGTTTGAATTTTATTTCACAAGAATGTCTCAGAATGCACCATTGACAATCTGATGCATGCTTTAATTTCTGTCAGTCATAAAGGGAGGAGAGGTGCCTGGTTCACTGGCAAATGTATGTACAATCTGATGAAATCCATCATTTTGGCTAGGGAACCAAACATGTCGCCATATTGGACGGCCGAATGAGAAGAGCTGAAACCGAACCCGTCACCGGCAGCCGGTGTGCACGGTCCTCACTTAACAGAGACTGCAAAACTGTTTGTATCACATTTCAGGACATCGCTGTGTTGGATGGCTTAGACTGTACTGTGTAATGTACTTTAGCTTGTTTCCTTGCCACAGCTCTTACTGAGACAGCCCAGTTGTACACATACATAGACTAGTATCTCAAAAACACATCCTCTCAGGAATTAATGTATTTTTTGTATTTTCTATTTTCAAAGAAGAATGACCAATGTAATTTTTTAATGGTATTTATAAAGAAAAGAGTAATAATTATTTACTGGTAGCTTTGGCATTATAAACGGATAACTTTTAGTTGGCTAATAATGACTTGCTGAATTCTATTCTGAAAGGACTGTTTATATAATGTTTAAGAGCTTGGAGCATGGCCTGTTTATACTGGAACAGTCAACAGCACATTGCAGGCTAGTAGAGATGGTGCTGAGAGGAAGTCGTTTGTGTGGACACGGGTTGAGGACTCACTGTTATGTATGGCAAATATGTTTTTAAGATATATAATATGAATTGCCTTGTATTGTTTGTTGAAACAAAAACAATTTTACCTTTACATTTATTAGGTAAAAATTCTTAGGTACTTCATGTCTTGTTGGAAATTTTAAACACTTTGGTTTCTTGTTTTCACACATTCTTCCATGATGAGAAAATAAATCTAAAAATTAAATTTCATACCAGTTGTGCTTATAAAGTCTCTGTTACACACATGAGTCCAAGTGCTTGTTGCAACTATGGCAGCTGATTTTTAATCCATTAATTTAAAAGCAAGATTTTGTGACTGTCCTCCATAGCATGCTTTACTGATTCTTGACTCCACAATTAAACTTGTGACATGCCAAAGAACCAACGACTGAAGAGTCCTTTAAGTCTAACACCTGCTAAAGGTCATGAAATAAACAGAACATAACTGGGGATAAAATTCAGTTGACTGAAGTGATGCCTAAAATAAACAGGTCCCAACCTGCTGTTGTAACATTGTCCTGGGGAGTGGCATAATCTTTCACCTGCCTTGGATCAGGATGAATACGCTCAGTGTAATGGTCACTTCCCCTAGTGTAAGACAGCCGGTCGAATTTCATTCTTTACACTCGGGTTCAGTGGTTAGAACCTGGCCATGTCAAGGCTGCTTTCCAGTACTGAACTATCCCAATCTTCTTTGGAAAGTTGCCACCCCTTATTAGGGGAAACACCATAAAAGCACCACTCTCACCCTTGAATCTATCAATCAAATCAATAAAATGTTATTTATGTAGCACATTTTTACAAATGATTTGTCTCAATACACTTCATAGTTTGCATTAGCCTAAACCCCACAGAGCAAGCCAGAGGAAACAGTGGCAAGAACAGACTCCCTGGAAGACATATAGGAAGGAACCAGTCTCAGTAGGGGGGATTCTCTGACTATCTGAGGATGTGGGTTCACAAGTACAAAGTCTGTCAGTTTTGGACAGATTCTATGAAGGATATGAAAGTAGCGGTGTAAGGGTGGGGTGGCAGGCTGGAGCGGTGGACATGCGGGGGACAGACAGCAGGCTTTGGGGTGACTCTAGTAAAGGGACAGTTGCCCAGTTTCTGAGAGTGGGAAACAAAGAAAAGAAAGTTGGGGAAGAGCTGTGGGCAGAAAACAGAGCGAGTAGAGTGGGCAACACCCCCACCAAGAGTTTACTATTACAACATAACTACTAGGACAGAGAAAGAACCCACATGCGCATGAGGAAGGCAAGAAACCTACCAACCCCTAAGAGCATGCCTGTGTGAAAAGGGTCTCAAATGTTGAGAGGTGACAGGAAGTAAAGTTTGCTGCCCTGTAATACAATCTGCCAGCATGCTTCTCCAGCTCTGTACTGTATTCAGACTATACCTGGTTATCGGCTTCACTGAAAAGGTACATTTTAATCTGGGCTTTTATTTTGGAGTGATATAAGAAAAGGCAGTTGCTAAGGTATTGTTATCCTTGTCTATGTGAATGTTGAAGACACCAAAAATCAAAACTCAAGGTGAACTGAGGAATGCAACTCCACTGCAACCTATAGGTCCTTCTTCCTATGGTGTTGTTTACTGTACAATTAAATTTTCCATGTTTGTTTTTATATTTTATATTGATTTATTTGGATTTTTTAACCTAAACAATAAAATATGCCAAAGTAGCCTACTGCGAGACAAACATTTTGAGTAATGCCAGGATGCAACAATGAGCCTAAGTTAAGGAGAGCTCTGTTGTTAATTTCACACATTCAATAACTATATGGCCTGGGCATGGAAAAGATGGATAACAGGCTGGCAGCTGTAAATGTACTGCATATTAGTTGTGAATTAAGCCAGCAGACTCAGAAGAGTGACATGCTAGATAAGGAAGGCTGTTATTTTGCAGCTATGGTGCATGAATTCCTTTTCGTAATACTGGATCCAGACAATGGCCTTTGGCCCTGCCAGTCTTTGCCTTCTCTTATTTAACACAGGCTATAAATATCCATGTGTCAAGAGTGTGAAGTATTGTCCTTTCACTGTGACAGCTGTGTTTGTATGCGAGTACATTGTCCAGAGAAGCAGAAGCCAGGAGAGGTATCAGCTGTATGTCATATCTCATATTTGTTGTAAGAGGTTTGGGGCAACCTCCACCTTCCATTCAGTCTCTGGTGTCAACTTCCTGTAGCTTTATAGATACCTTTGAATTAGCAACTGCCTATGGTCAGCAGGTGACCTGACCTCCTATTTAAAGATGAAATAAGGAAGAGAGAAAAAAATTTGGATGAGAACCAGAAATTAGACCTCCCACTTGCTCAAACATATATACGGCCCCTCCTTTTTTAAAACCTTTCAGTTGAGTAATGGCCTGTTGCATAATACTTCCACAGGCTTTATTAAAGTAATTTCTTGCTAAAGAAATAATTGTTGAGAGATCAACGGTTTCCCATTGGGATTCAAAATGCCAAAAAAAAAAAAGAAAACCCTAAGGAATCCTAGCAGTATGAAATACATTTCTGTCAGGACCACTGTCATCAAAGTAGATCTTTATTGACAATAAAGGCAATACAGTTATGTTTGGTGGTATGGCTCTGTTCTGGAGCTCTCCCGCCAACCACGCAGCCCTCGTGGATAAGGCCGGAAGGCCAGCAGCCAAACCCCCCTAGATGGGTACACACAGAACAGATCCAGCAGCAAAGCAAGTTCTTAACACATAGGGATGGAGCATTGCAATTTCTTAACACATAGGAATGGAGAAATGCAAATTCTTGACACATAGGGATGGAGCTGGGGTGGTGGAGGGGATTTACAAAGCAGCGTGCAGCAGCTTGCATGCAGGAGGAGCAGCCAAATGAGTAGGGGAAGGCTGTTTAAGTAGACCGCCCTGTTAAGTGAATGTACTGTGATAGGCGAACATCACTCAGCTGAGCCATCAGCTGATTCAGCTGGAGCGCTTGACTCTCGTGGCCTGCCAGAACTACGCGATGCTCCATTTCTGTCAGGACCACTGTCATCAAAGTAGATCCTTATAGACAATAAAGACAATACAGTTATGTTTGGCGGTATGGCTCTGTTCTGGAGCTCTCCCGCCAACCACGCAGCCCGCGTGGACAAGGCCGGGAGGCCAGCAGCCAAACGCCAAAACAACCATATGCCAACATGCTATTAATAAGTGTCTCCGGCTGATGTGATGACTATGTGTACGACCACCTGGAGGAAGCCCTTCGTCCAGTCAGCTTGAGGCCGCCTATTTTTTACGTGGATCAGTGGTTATGTGTACCAACAGCATGTTGGACGTTCCCCTGAGGCCAATAGTTAGATGAATTATTAATTAATAAACCAGGGGAACAAACTATGTGATATGTAATATTGGGCTACGTGTACCAACAGCTTGTCGGTATTTCCCCTCGAGTGCCGAGATTTAAACTAAACCGGGGGAAATATACTACTACCTGCATCAGTGTAAATGAATCCTCACTCATTACCATCCATACAAGCATGCATGGATAAGACCGAGAGGGGGCAGCAGCAAAAACCCCCAAAACAACCATACACCAACATGTTGTTAGTAGTTAGTCTCCGGCTGAAGTGATGACTATGTGAAACACTATTCGGCTATCGGAAGAGCCCTTCATCTGGTCAGCTCGAGGCCGTTCTAACATTGTGGGTCAGTGGCTGTGTGTACCAAGCTTTTTGGCCTTTCCCCTGAAGCAAGAGTAAAATTAAACCAGGGGAAAATACTATTTGTAATGTTGAAGGCTATGCCTATGTGTATGGCCTTGGCTTCAATCAATCAATTTATTTGTATAGTGTATTTTACGGCAGTCGTCACAGTGCGCTTACAGACAACCCTGGCCTGAACCCCCACAGGAGCAAGCCTAAGGCGACAGTGGCAAGGAAAACTACCTGTGGCAGATAGGAAGGAACCTCGGAAGGAACCAGGCTCAAGGGGGGAACCCATCATCCTCTGATCAGCTCAGGGTGTTGATTGTGACAAGCATGTCAGTCAGTGTCTTAGCTACCTCGTAAGCCCAAGGCCATTCAAACTAATCACCAAATATTATTAGGCTAGTGTACCAGCAGCTTGTTGGTATTTCCCCCCAGCACCGAGATTTAAACTAATTAGAGGGAAATATACTACTCATCAGTGTAATGAATCCTTATTCGGTAGTAGTAGCAGCAGCAGCAGAAATAAACAGCAGCAGCAGTAGGAGCAGTAGCATCAGCAGCAACAACAGCAGTAGCAGTAACATCAGCAGTAACGCAGCAGTAGCACCCAGCAGCAGTAACAGCAGCAGCAGCAACAGAAACTAACAGCAGCAGCAGCAGCAGCAGCAGTAGTAGCGGTAGCACTAGCAGCACTAGCAGCAGCAGGAAACTGATTATAGAGGACACATTGGCAGCTGCGACACCGGTACTTGCCAATAGACAGTAGCAGCCGTGCTCCTATACTGCAAAGCTCATAGCTTTTGAACGGAAATTATTTCAATGCCAGCGGATGAAAGAAGCACATGGCCAAAGCCCCGTAGCTTCACTGAGGATGCCGGGAACCATCACTGCTGTCGTTGCCGCACTGGAGCAGGAGTGGTGGTGTAGAACTTCGGAATGGGGACCACATTGCCAATAAGACGGAGGCGGACGGCAACCAGATTTCGTCATGGAATTTCCCAATAAAGGCTCCTCAGGGCTCGCATGGGGGCGCCACCACAGGTACCGGGTCATGGAGGAGAGGATGGAAAACAGTGCTAGTATGCAATAATGACACAAGTTCCTTCATTTTCTCAGATTAAAAGCTTGAGGTGTATACAAAATATAGCTAATTTAAGCATATTTGCCATGGTGAGATCACAAAGAACCATGAAGCATAAGGAAATGCCGTTTCCAACAGTGGGTACTTCGAGGTTGAAACTCTTGCCTTAAAAGAGAGACCAGTTGTGAACGGAGTTATGAGGCTGAAGAGTATATGCATCTTTTAAAAATTGGGGGGGAAATGCATTATGCAGAGATAGGATGAACATATTACTGCTTCTGCCCATCAGGCATCACGATGAGGCTAATCTTGCGTTGCGCTATTGGGAGCGACTCCTGCCAAATGGATACGCTGGAAAACATGCATAGCCCGGTCCCGAAAGCCGAGACGATTGGCGATCGCGTGTTTGAGTTTTGCTTAATTCGCTGACATAAGGGCCACTTCGGGCAAGGGCAGGCATCGAAGCAATAAGGTTCGAAGAATTATTTCTCAATACGTCACTATTTAAATATTATTTAACAGTCGGGCACAGTGGGCTGCTTTAAAGCGCCACATTGCATTACTAATATGCTTACCGAATGAGTATATTAGGAGAGGAATTGGAACCAGTCTCTTTTTTAAATTTGTTTTTTTTTTTACCATCGTATTGCACTCTTTATTTAAGACGAAAATGCAATGTACTATTAAAGAAAACTATGACAAAGTTGCGAAAGCACATGCTACAAAGCTGCCTGGAACCAGCCATAACCGGGAGCAGATGCAATGGATGACGCGCAACGCCATTCGCGTGAGCATGCAATTGTAGAGACAGCGAGGCCAATGCCTAGGCTATGCGGAGCATGTCCGTACCAGGAGGTATAATTTTTCCTCGACATATGTGCTCAGTCGTGTGGTCACATGCCTGATCACATGCACAATGAAGAAGAGCAGTGACGAGGAGAAGGCTACATCAAATCACTTCTCCACTGTGATAAGCCGAAACCCGTTTAAGTGTCATGGAATACAACGATACACTTATGAATGCAGAACGTAGGCCTACGCATTCGCGGCTTGCAACAGCACGATATTGAGAGAACCAGTTGGACGAGTCAACATTAAGCCTAATTTGTCTCATTTAAAATGGACATTAGCAATCCCTAAACATTCAGCATCGTGATCTGACAGCTAAATCAGATAGCCAACCAAATTGTATCCGCGCAGATTTAACACCGATATGAATTTAATGTTTTCGTTTTTCTGTCGTGATGATTGGGTCCCGAAAGGGAACCGGCTTTTTACGCGCAAATCGTGAATCAGTGAAGAAAACTTTATCTGGTTCTGCAGTTGAAAGCCGAAAGCTGGTTTGCATTTTACAACATTGGCTGTAGCCTACTTGCCGGTAACAGTCTAACACTCCTTGTAGTGTAGCGATTCAGCAAAGGGTAGAATGCAGCTTTGAACAATTTAGACGACTCTGCATCTCTGCTCTTTGCAACACGACCTGCCGCCCATGTTCAATCTGCCAAACCTATAACAGCAAGAGTTTAACTGGCCATCTCACAGCCCAATCCTCCCAGAATAACGGTTTACACCAGGAAGTAGGCCATTAGCCTACAAATACACAAACTATAGCCTAGGCCTGTGTGAGACATGGGGGCTATCTAGTAGCTGCGTAGTAGCAACTGCCCATAATACACTCGCCATTCACAATGAACAAATATTCTTTATCGATACGCCTACTTTTCCATCTCAGCCAAGCGTGAGAACATTGGCTTTTCCCAATTCAGACATTTCCGCTTAGATTTACGTGCGCGAATCCCAAATTCGCGTAAAACGCTTGATTGGAAGACCCCGCTCTGATCAACTAGGGGATGTAGCCTACGACCCAATTCTACTGCATTCAGGAAGGAAGCCGAAAGCATTGAAGCCAGGGATTCTTTAGCAGTGAGAGCATCTAGCGTTGACTCTGATGGTGAGAAACTCGACAATAAGCATACCATTAACTTGTGCCCGCATATGTTGGAACGTTTCCGCTTTTAGCGAAAGACTTGTGATATTCGTGAAACCAGCCCCTCTGTGAGACGTCCCCGCAATCAAATATGTATTCGGTGTTGTCAATTTGGCGACTTTTAGAGGAGGCCATAGCTACTTTCCATAGAAAATAGTTGGCAACACTGTGTATATAATGCGTTTACCGCTAGACTCAGAGCTCAGCAGAATTTAAATAAGGTTGGTGACATTACCCGGCTAGAATATGCAGCTAGCAGATATGGACGTGGCAGCAGCTTCCAGGTTTGAACATGGCGTCCTCCATGGAGGGTCGGCGGCCGCCGCAAAGCAGCACTCCTTGAATGAAGCTCCCTGGCCAGTTAGCAGTGAAGACAGTGCACCGGTATCCTCAATATCTGGAATATTGTCGCTTAAAACAACGCTTTTCCTGGCTGGCCCCAAATGGATCGCCTGCCTGCTGCAGCTATAGAGCTTAGAGGTAAGGAGCAATGCAAATAAATGGCAAGACTTCCTCATAGTGCCTAGGCTGTGAGCTTAGACTAGCAGCGAACATGTAGCGAGCAGACATGGTTTAGACTGGCAGCATGCCGTAGCTGGATTGCAGGAAGAAGCACCGATTTACAAAGTAACGTGCAGCAGCTTGCATGCAGGAGGAGCAGCCGAATGAGTAGGGGGAGGCTGTTTAAGTAGACCGGCCTGTTAAGTGAATGTACTGTGATAGGTGAACATCACTCAGCTGAGCCATCATCTGATTCAGCCGGCGCGCTTGACTCTCGTGGCCTGCCAGAACTACGCGATGCTCCAGTTTTAAAAAGGTGTTTCCTTCACGTGAGGTTTTGGTGCATATTATTATCTCTAGGTTCATATTCACTATTCACTGAGGAACCAGTTGATTTTTCATTGAGTTTTGTCAATTTACATATGCACACTATTTTATCTGGACCAAACAGATCTCAATGCCTCAATGCAGATGGTGTGCTTTAGAAAAGAAATACATTATGGCAGACTGCAGTTTTGGTAAGCTGAGTAGGAAGGAGAAAATATGTTTTTTTTTTTACTTATCTGAGACAATTCTTGTATCTGCAAGATAATAATTACAGTATACACTGTTGCATGCATACTACAATAAGGGCCAAAGGTTGAATTTGTGTAAGTAGCCTTAATGAGTTGATAGTCTCTACCACCAGTTTCAAATGTATTACACATTATATGTTCATTTATAAATGAGCAAAGCAGTTGTCTACATGTACAAATGTGGTAAATTTAACATGTACAAAATACAGGCAATCACACATTTCAGTGCACTTTATTTACAAAACAAAATCTTCAAAGTACAAATGAACAAAGCATGAGTAACAGTCATTTACTAGAAAATAAAAACAAATTATGTAACCTTAAAAACAAACACAAAAAATATGTCAATGCAAGCAGCATGAGTGATAAAAGCTACAGATAAAATATCCATGGAAGACTAAGACAGGACAGTAAGATATGTCAAAAAAATTATGAATATTTGCAGTCATTAGCCACTGATGTAATACTCTTGTTTTTCAGTCCATAAAACATGCTTTATGAGATTTACAGTGAAATCCATTCTATTTACAGAAACTATGCAAGTAAGGGGTAATGGGGGCTATCAGTAACGTGGTGAGTGATGTAGGATCACTCTGGTTTAGGGTTCGGGAAGGAAAAGGAAGGGGTGTCCTCCACTTTAAAAAGCCCTGGAACAAGCTGGGTGTCCAAGAACGAGCCAGGGGTCTGGGTACTCTCTGGGGCCCTCTGACAGTGCCTCCATTTGGAAGGGAAAGGAAGGTCAGGGAAGAGTCGCTCCGGCTCGCTGGGCTCAACCTCACGTTCCCTGCGTCTGTCCTCCTCGTCTCAGCACACCTGTCACGGGGCAGGGATGGGGGCGGGGTTTGGAGCACAGAACAAATTAGCCACAGGTCTAGAGGAGGAGCCCTGCATCTGGCAAGATGATGACAGGACTGTGAGGTTCTAGGCCTCATATACTCCACAGCAGGACAAGCTGTCGTAGCCCAGGAGTCCGGTTTTATATTAATACATTAAATTAATCCTAGCCAAGACTAGTTTGAATGTTTGAAAGACTGCAAAAGAACCATACTTCTCAAACAGATCAGGAATTTACATTAACATGTTTATCAAATAGAATCTTCAATGTAAAGCTTTTATGGTTATGTTTCTAGGACTTGGAAACAAAGTGAGCACACATGACATCCATAATTTGGAAATGTTAGACTCCATTTTGATCACATTAAATGCTATTTAAATGGCTTAAAATAACTATTAGTAGACCCTCAGAAACAAACACACAGGAAGTTGTTTGAAACTAAAATGTTCAAAGTTGAAAAGTGAAAACAAAAGGTCCTATTTTTAAAAATAGCCTATTCTCACTGAGTAGCACCAATATTTACTTCATGTGAAAAAACCAAACAAGCTGTAGATAGGATTTTATCAGAACATCCATTATTTTTTTCCAATGTCAACTTTCCAAATAACATCTTTTCAATTACCCAATATATTTGGCCTCATTTGTGAATGGAGAACAAAATATAAGAACAAAATCAAACACGGCTAACTTTGACCACATTGTTTAATTTAGGAAATGTGCTAGAATGCGTGCCTTTTCCTAATATGAATATTAATGAATGGCAATTTCAGTGCATCTTTTAATCAGTGGAAAATATGACTTGTTTTCATTTTCTGTTTGCACTTTTGCATCACAATTTTGCAATTATTTATTCTACTTCTAGTTTTGTACCCCTTTAGCTCAAAGGCCAGTCCTGAACTGTGACTTCAAACAATATATTTAATTAACATTCATTTCAGCTTAACATTTGTGTCTGCATGCTTTACTTCGAGTGATTCTGGGCAGGTGCTCAAATCCATCACACCCACTTATTGTGGCCTTCCCCTTTCTACCTGTATTTGGCAACAATGTCTTGAGTTCTCCAATTCTCCAGACATCTTACTCCTCTATTTAAGTCCCAGGCATTTTGAAATGCAGCAAGAGCCAAACATGGCACTTCCGAAGACCGTTGTTGGCTGGGGAAAATGTGGCATTTGGGTTAAATATAAGCATCTCAGTGTCTTGCCATTGGCCAACACTTTCAAGGTTTAGTCAAACTTTGACCGACGCACTCTCCCTTGAATTATGTGTGTGTTTATGTGCATATGTGCACAGATGGGGGGGGGGGGGGGGTGCCATTGCAGTCCAAGCATGCAGAGGCAACTTTGAGCACAATTTGGGGGTGGAGGGACCTCAGAGTGTGACTGAAATAGCCCCTCATTCTAAGATAGGGTTTGGAGGAACTCCCCCTCTAGTCCTGAGAAGCCCCAAATACAGACTGCAGCTGTCATGTGTTGTCTTTTTCCTGTCAGGAGACAATGAATCTAAGGAGCATAGAAGCTGGGTAGAAGGGAATCCGTCATGGTGGCATCTCCGCAAAATTCTCAATCCATTCATCAAGTTTTCATATTGTACTCTTTGAATGATAACCACAAAGCAGTTATGATATAATATAGGGCTCCAAAACCATGATCCAGAAAACCTTGAGGCATTCTGTTTTTTCCCCTGAAACCAGATGGGGTGAGTAATCAACTTCCTTAATCGAGCCATTACATTTTAAATGCTGAATACTAATGGAAAGCAGCATAACCAGAGGTTCTCTGGGACCAGATCCGGGAACAGCCTCCGGGCCCCTATAACAGGTGAAAATCTATTAATCGGGAAACAATTGTATAGCTTAGGGGTATGGACATGAATGCTACCTCGCAGAGCATATGATAAACTTAGCTCAGAGCGCCAGTATGCAAGAGGCAGAATAGTCTGCATCACGTTTGATTGATTTAATGTTCACCACGCGCAACATTCACATTTCCTTATTATTCATCATTTCATAAACATATTTTAATTTTCTACTCATATACTCTTTTGAGCATTCTGTCAGTAAACAATTCGTTTTCTTCGTTCTGGTAACAAAACATGGCATTCCCAGTTAGTCTATACTATATATCTTAAAAACATCTTCACTCAGCAGTATTCTTTCCCCAACTACTTGAATTTAGCAATAAATCTGATTGACACTAGGACTGCAGATATTTTATGGAACAAATGGCCCAGAAACACTTTAAATATTTAAATTTTAAATTCTATGGAAGATGACTGATTTGCATCAAATTACAGCCTACATTTGTTTCAGCAGGTCAAGAGACATTGGAACGCAAATTAAAAAATATTTAAAATAACATTTTTTAAAGATAAAATTACAGTAGGTCACCGTTTGTTCTTTGTTTTTAATTTCAATAAAAGCAACATTTCACATATATTTTATGCATTGACTGTAACTAAATAACTCTTTATATGATGAATAAGGGCAAAGGTAGGCTATCAATGATTAAAGAAAAAAACATCCTGCTGTAATTCCTTGGTAAGACTGATACCTCCGTCTTGTTTTATCAAAACCATAAATCTAACCAATAACTACATTTTAAATTTCACTTGTCATAGTGTAACCAAGCTTGCTGTTTACAGAGCATTTCCTGTGATTCCACTGACTCGTCCTTCTGACTTTGAGGTAGCCTATGTAGCAACTTTCATTTAACAAAAATATATCAGACTGGTCAACCGATTAAGTGGTTTCAAATTAATGCATTTGTGATAATGTGAGTATGTAGTTACTGAATTTCACCATCAAGTGGCGCTAGTTATTTTTACCTTCCATTGTTTTCTACCCGAAGGGCAAGACTCAATACAGCTCTTTGAGTATGCAGCCAGTTGGCATGGTCAACTCTCCCAAGGTTAACATAGAATTATTGTTAGCTTCACTTTTCATGAGAACTGGATGTTCTGTGTATTTCCCTTTTTGTGCTTGGCCCTTTAAGAAGGTCACAACACAAATGTTACCCCACCTTCATTGGCACATCTAAATGAAACTCATACATATAAAAACTAGTAGAAATTGAATTCTTGATACCAAACATTCCCATTTGAACTAGTTAACTAGCTAAGTAAAAATCTCTTCTTACTGTAAATAAAATCATACATCGTTTAAAACGCTACCTGTCCTTGAAAGGTCAGTATGGTTTTCGGAGTGTATTTTGGAGATTCCTACCTTGGAAGGCTATAACACCGTCTCCCTATTGTCTAGTCAAGGGGGGGGGGGGGGGCTCTGACCACAGAGATACAACAGATACATTGATCATGTGGACAAAGTCTTGCAATGAGTCTTGAGAAATTACGAGGTGGACCAACTGGAACATACAGTAGGCCTTCATAATTTCATTGGCGCGAAGAGCGCACGCTATTCATTCTGCTGTGGTAGTGCTTTCCCTACAGCGTCTGGCTTTTGTTGTTGTTTCAATAATATCACTGAAACCCGTTTCCTCAAATATCTTGGTTTGAATTAATTTATCGTCAATTTATCCATGGTAGCACAATAGCCAACAATGTGAATATAGTTTATTCAATAAGCGAGTTTAGTTTGCACTTTGCCTCACTAGATTTTAGTTAAATGGTTTTAGGGAGGTCAAACCCGTTCTGGTGATTTTTCAGCAAATATATTTTGAGTTTATTTTTCATGTAAAATGTCATTATAAAATGTCATTAAATTTCTCTCTTCCGCATCGTCCTCGATGCGACTTTTAGTGTGGGGTTGCTTTTTTTCCAGCAACATTAACCAATGTTTCCTTGGTGTCAGCCCATGCCCCGGTGTAAATAAAAGAGAGTGGACCCCTGTTTAGAGTTATGGGCTAGGGCGGTCGTATGAGCTACCAGGCTTGGCATGAGGCCCAAGATGGCCGCTGACAGTTACCTTACCTTGGTTCTTGAAGTGTTGACGCCCGTTCACTAACAGCCGCATTCCTGGGCGCTCTGGGCCTGGGCCCGACGGGGGGAGCGGAGCTGGCGCAGAGCCGCGTCTCCATACTGGATCCCCGAGCCCATGCGCTCTGGGTCCAGCTCTCCTGGGGACAGAGGAGGAGGAGTGGGGTCACGCCGGCTGCACCCAACCCCAGAGCCCATTGATTTGAACAGCTGAGGAGACCTGGAGACACGCGAGTGTACATCACTACAGCCTCACAGCTAAAAGTGTGGACTGACAGTGGCAGAGAAGAATAATGTTTTTGGAAATGGGCCCGCAGGATCACATCACAGATTGGGTACTGCCACTGTACTAAGGACAAGGTACTTAACGTCAACTGTGTATATCCAAATGTAATAATAGATAATATGCATAAAGACAAGTTGTGAAATCTGCTCTGGATAAGTGTACTCGCTAAGTAAATGTTTAATAATAGTATCATCTGTAAAAACAATTATCATCATCTTAATCATCATCATCATCATGATCAGATCATCATAGTGTTTTCAGACCTATACCACTGTAAATTATTATTTATTTATTTATTTTGGTGTCAAATTCAGCTGAGGAGGCCGATATACCTGACTCAATTTTGTTCAGGATTTTCCTGGCACACTGCACAAAGGCCTCTTCCACATTCTCCCCCGTCAGAGCACTGGTCTCCAGGAACATCAACTCTGAAAATGCAGTCACAGTCCTTGGCTCACCAACAGTAGATTTTGTCTGCCTATTTGTATGGGCATGGTGTCAAACATCCATGAATAGTAACTTTAAAGGTGATTACAGGCAAACCACAACCTAGTCAATCAAGACCATGTGGACACTAGGCGTGCATCTTAACCAAAATATACTTTTCAGAAATGCACCTTCCTAAGCAGGCAAAAGTGAGCATTAAACAGAAAATGAAATGACTGTGCTGATTGAACATATACAGACATAGATTCTATACACACCCCAAGCCTCTACACACCCCTAGTGGACACCCAATCTTTAGTTTTGCGTGGTTATTAAAATAATAATGTAACACTGACATCTGGTGGTAGAGTTACAAGATAGCCTTCTTTAGTGCAGGGATGGTCACTTTTTCAGTGTACCTTCACATATTTTTATTGAATTGTCTTTGGCAAAAAATGTGAAAGGTTCAATAAAAGGGAAGGGGGAAGAATGCAGAAAGGAATAACAGCTTTTGCAGTGCACAGTAGTTAAACATTCCCCTTCCTTAACAGCATGGGTGTCCAATCTTATCCAAAATGGATGCAGGTTTTCGTTTTACCCAGGCACCATTGCATGTATATATCCAGGTACAAGAACCCAAGTGCTAGTGAGATGCCGTTGATCTACATCACTATACATTTAAGGTGTACAGAAAAATGGAAGCAGGAACCAATATAAAAATGCCATCTACACTTGGTGAAAAAGAAGGAAATGTAGCTTCTTGGAAATAAAAACTTCACAATTCAACAATATGGTAACATTGTGCATAATAACAAAACACAATGGATTTTATGTGCACTAAAGCTTACATCTCCTCCTTTTTCACACCAACCGTGGCTAGAATTTTTATGGCAAGTACAAAAACCCAGCCAAGTCATTTCAGTCTTGACAATCGCATTAGGTAGGGCACAAGCATTCACTGAAAACACACTTCCTAAAGTAGTCTTTCTTCCGAAAACAGGGACCATGTGAAATATTAGCTGAACATAAAAACACCACAGCACCTGCCTGCTTGTGCATTCCAACAGCCAGAATGCAGCTATCCGGACTCACCATTCTCTTGCGCGAAACGAGATGCTTCCAGGAAGGTCACCTCTCTGTCCCCATCCAGGTCCTTCTTATTGCCGCACAAGATAATGACGATGTTTTGGCTGGCCAGCATCCTAGCATCCGTCAACCAGTTGGTCAGAGCGTTGTAGGTTTCCCGACTGGATGTGTAAACATGACAGAGGTTGTTGCGCAGACAAAGAAAAAGAGAGAGAGAGAGAGAGAGAGAGAGAGAGAGATAAGGGAACACACAAGACAGATTTTACATTACATTACATTTATTTGGCAGACGCTTTTATCCAAAGCGACGTACAAAAGTGCATTTCATGGTCATAGACAACTGCTAAACACAGGTTCAGTAAGGTACAATACTTATTTTGTACAGCTATTTCTAGCCAGGAACACAGTTTAGTTCACACATTGAACACTATTCAGACCTAACCTCTGCAAAGCCAACTAGGCAGAAGAATAAGCTACAGTATTAGGACAAGTACAAATTACCAAAAAGTGCTGGGATGGGGCAACATGTAACAAGTGTTATGAAAAAAGGGGGGGGGGAGATTTAGAGTGAAATATACAGCGTGGTGGTGGTTAGTCTAGGTATAGTCTGAAGAGATGAGTCTTCAGGCCACAGCGGAAGATGAGTAGTGAGGGGGAGGTTCGGAGAGGGACGGGGAGTTTGTTCCACCACTGGGGAGCTAGGGTGGAGGAGCTCCGTGATCCCTTTGGGCGGGTGGGAGGGGTTACAAGGCGCCCTGCTGCAGAGCGGAGTGGTCGCGCAGGCACATAGAATCGAGCCATGTCCTGCAAGTAGATGGGGGCTGTCCTGTTGGCAGCAGTGTAGCAAGGGTCAGGGCTTTGAACCGGATCCTGGCAGCGACCGGTAACCAGTGGAGTGATCGCAGCAGAGGAGTGACGTGGGAGAATTTTGGAAGGCTGTAGATGAGTCGGGCAGCGGCATTCTGAATCATCTGTAGTGGCTGTATGGCACAAGCTGGCAGGCTTGCAAGGAGAGAGTTGCAGTAATCAAGGCGAGAGGTCACCATAGCCTGGATGAGCAGCTGCGTGGAGTGCGTCGTCAGGCATGGTTGAATCCTTCTGATGTTGTACAGAAGGAATCTGCAGGACCGTGATGTTGCCTTGATGTGCTCCTTGAGGTCCAGTTGGTCATCCAGGACCACCCCCAAGCTCTTGGCAGAGTGAGAGGCAGTCACTGTGGTGCCATCAACCGTGATTGAGAGCTCACAAAGTAAGGAGGTCTTGCACGGGACGAACAGCAGCTCAGTTTTGTTGAGGTTGAGCTTCAGATGGTGGCTGGCCATCCAGGTGGAGATGTCAGCCAGGCAGGAAGATATCTTATCATTGAATTGAGATTTATCTCACATTGCAGAAATAAAATAAGGTCTTACCTGTACTATACTTTCAACATGGGACTGTGGCTGACAATATTAGTTCCTGTACAGTACAGTAGAACATACAGTATAGCAAACCATTGCATACTATTGTATAATAAAGAATGGTGTTGACAATGACCGTTTAACTGTTAATACAATTTTAACCAGCATCAATCTAACGTCTTCTGGAACAAGCGAATAAATAGATACATTTCTCAAAATTAACCCTTGCAGTTGGTTAAACAAAACATGCAGCATGTAAACATTCAATCCAGGAATTATACTTAAATGCCTAATGCATGCAATCAAAAATCACTTGCCTGGTGATGTCATACACAAGGAGAGCCCCTGCTGCTCCTCTGTAGTAGCTTCGTGTCACTGACCTACAAGAGAAAGGGACTGGTCAGCCAGTCATTGCCCTCCCACTGCACCACAAAGCTTTATCTAGGCATCAATCTTTAAATGTGTGGCGTCATTGATTTTACAATAGCAGCCTTGAATGACCAGCCTGGGTTGAACGGGTGCCAAACTGAAGCATTTATTGATCTGTTGAAATAATTATACAAATGTTTTTTTCTCTTCAGATCTCGGAGCCCTGTGCTGATTATAGTGAATCCGCAGAGGAAAGAGGCAGCTGTCAGCTCTTGAGCTAAGAGTACTTTTGCAATTTTGTTACACTTCAACAATGTAACCACCTTTCTGTGATAATTTGCATCCACTGAAACCACTCCGTGCATTTAATGAATTCTGCATCAGACACCATGTTGGAGACAGCAGAAATGGACTTAGATTGAACTGAATAACATTACACTGGAAAGAGGGAGTGAATCAGATGATAACACCGCCTGGAGAAGATGCATTAGCTTCCTACCTGAATCTTTCTTGGCCTGCAGTGTCCCATATTTGGAGCTTGACAAATTTATTTACCACGTTGATTATTTTTGATCCAAACTCCACGCCTATGGTATGATTGGAGTCGTCTTTGACTAGTCAAACAAATGGTACACAATTGTGTTACAACCTCCGAAAAAACACAATTTAAAAAACACAATTTAAAGCAAATTAACAGACATGCACGCACGCACACAATGCTAAACTAGTGCTCAAGCTTTTTAAAATTAATTCCACTTAAATAATACAATACTTGAAAGTATAGGGACCATGGCACCACAAAAGCCACAACTCACATTTCTTTTCTATAAACTGGTGAAGAAGACATGACTTCCCCGTCCCTGCATTCCCAATCACGAGAAATTTGAACAAGAAATCTGAAGGGGAATTAAGGAAAAAGCGTTACCTGCATAGTGCCAATTCCGTTGTTATTTTTCAACTTCCAGCACACAGAACTTTCAAAGGACAGCCATTTGAAAGCATCTGGACAGCATCCACTTTAAGTCCCATGTTCAGTGTACAAATAAATACATGATTTATCCCTGTAGTTCTTAACATGAGATGACCAAAGTGCATGTGTATGTGTAGAGATGCCAGGGGAAGGGGTGAGTAAAGTTAATCAAACCAATATTTAAAGGCACCGATGACATATTCGTCAAGATCGAGGACGTGTCTATCTAGTTTCACGGTTCGACTATACGACCGAACCCAAGGTGCGCAGTGATTCACGTAACTAATAGCCTACTGGTCTGAAATATTAACTGTAGCCTACTGTGCGCCCAGTGATGCGACTTCGATGTTAGGTTTTTAAAGCACGAATGAACAGCGCTTTCAACTGTAACAGCGAAACACGTACCCAGTTTATGAACAAATAAGCTTCTCCATACAGCTATGGGGTAATCAAAAAGATAGCCGCTGGGCAAAAAAAATGCAGACTACGTCATCTCACGATATTAAGTTAGACTATGAAATATTTAGTCAATACGAGTTCGGGGCACGTTACCGTGTAGCTAGCCTGTAGCTACGCAATGACAAACATAGAATTTAGAAAACCTGCCACAGAACGTCTCTTTATAGGCTACTCTTTTTTTTCCTTTACAAAGTTTAATATTAGACTACAATTTCTCATTTACTGACACCTTATTTAACCTGGCTGTATATGTTCAATAAATGTCCAACAACATTGTTTCCCGAAAGATATAACAGAGAAACTAACAATATAGGCCAATAATAAAATATACTGACAATATCGAAACGATATTAGAAATATTGACTATAGGCAGGCTATATGTTCATTATTTCGTTTCAAGTGTACTTACACATACATAGCCTACACTCGGATCTAAGATAAACGAGGTGGTGTGGCATAAACGACAATTTGCATTGGAATATGATGAACAACAGCAGAAAATATGAAAACAGAAACCAGGGAAACGGGACATATTGGTTACATATGGCTGCACTTGACTTCAGAAGGCCTATTTGTGTAGCTACTGAATACCGCAACTAGTATTACGCTAAACAGTGGTCTCCATCGATTAACAGGATTTTCACACACCTGCTTCGTCCACAAATATGGTTTTAAAATCAGTGTAACATAAATCGTTACGCTATAACATGCCTACCGTATGTCTCCGACATGGCCGGCGATTGCTGGAGAAAGCCCTGTTGTTTTTTATTTAGACACGGAAGACAGCAGTATAAATGAAGGAAAAAATCCCTGAGAGATCCATGAATCCTGAAACCCTTGCAGGACCTCGCCTCGTACTTCCTGTTGAGGGCTTTTCAAAATAAAAGCCGCGGTTAGTTTATGTGCTAGTAAGCTACATCAACTTTATCTGTCTGAGTATTGTTTTAATTTTTTTCTTAAAGAAAACTGTGATGTTTCTAGGAGGTTGTTTCAACAAGGTCTTTATACTTAATTCAATGTTCATTCATCACAGTATCTAATATAATTAATAGAGAGCACTGAAAATGATTTTTTTAATGAGTTTAGGCTACTTAAATCAGTAAATCATAAAGGGAGATTTTCTACTGCAAACAACTTCAACAGTAGTTTATGCTCAAAGTGTCCTTTGCTTACAGGCATATGGCATGAATTTAGGCTATGTTTGATATTCCAGCATGCATTGGACAAAGAGCAGGGACAACCCCTGGACAGGTCACCAGTCCAGCACAGAGTGAACAAACATACGAGTGACAAATTGCAGGAAAAACCAACATAAAGGCCTTCGCAAGGCATTGGGCCATCACAAGCCACCAGAACAGCTTCAATGCACCTTGGCATAGATTGTACAAGTCTCTGAAAATCTACTGGAGGGATTGAACACCATTCTTCAAAAAGATATTCCCTCATCTGGTGTTTTGATGATGGCGGTGAAGAGCCATTGGTCCAAAATCTCCCATAGATGTTTATTTGTGTTGAGATCTGGTGACTGTAAAGGCCATACCACATGATTCATATCATTTTCATACTTATCAAACCATTCAGTGACCCTTCCTGCCCTGTGGATGGGGGCATTGTCATCTTGGAAGAGACCCCCCCCCCCCATTGGGATAGAAATGTTTTGTCATAGGATAAAGCTGATCCCTCAGAATTACTTTGTTTTGATGTGCAGTGACCCTTCCCTCCAAGGGGACAAATGGCCCCAAACCATGCTAGGAAAATGCCCCCCACAGCACAACAGAGCCACTGGACCCTCTCACTGTAGGGGTCAATCATTCAGACCCTTCTCTTGGTTTACGCGACACATGCACTCGCCCACTTGTCAAAAATATGATGAAGGATGGCTCATCAGACCATATAAACTTTTTTCCACATCTCTGTAGACCAGTGCCTATGGTTTTTATACCACTGAACTCACAAATGTGCATTTGTATTTGTAATGAGGTGTTCATGCACGGCAACCCTACTATAATATCCCTCTGTATATAGTTGTCAATGGACTGTTCTTGCTGACACAGTCTGATCACATCCTGCATTGACATTCTCAGTCACATGATGAAGAGTTGCTCTTCTAATTTTGCTTACATATTGTACTAATGCACAACCATCACGTTCATCGAATACGCGCTTTCAATTACAATTTCCGACCCTATTTACTGATGTCTTTGCCATAGATCTAAATGCAGGTGTCACTTTAGTCACTGTTCCTATTAAAACACAAGCCAGTTGAGCAGTCTTTGAGACTGAAGCTCCTGCAATTCGTGCTACAATAAGGAAACCTCTTTCAAAGTCACTTAGGTCTTTTCCTCTTGCCATCTTGTTCCAAAATCAGGGTCAAGTGGGCCTGCTCAGCATTTTTATACATGCCACAGAATATGATAAGATGTCAGTTACTTAATTGTATCATACAGTACACCTGTATGGAAGCATCTGCATTCGTTATGTTTCTCCACTCATTTATTCAGGTTTTCCTTTAATTTGTCACCTGTCTGTATACATACACACACAACTAATTTTGCATATCCAATTCACCTAAACTGTATGACTTTGGACTGTGAGAGGAAACCAGAGTTCCCAAAGGAAATTCACACGAACATGGGCAGAACATGCATACTCCATGCAGAGATGGTCTGGGCAGCCCAGACCAAACCCGGAACCTCTTTCTTGCAAGGAAATAGTGCTAACCACTACACCACTGTGACACCCAGCTATCTTTTTACGCTAGGAAAATATATTTCCATGTACAGAGAAATATGCTGTAATACATTGAATACTTCTGAATATATAGAGGCATACAAAATATATTTCCCAGGTCATTCCAATATGTGACCATATTGCTAAATATATTTTGTTGCTTACATTCACATATATCCCACTGGGACTAAAATAGAAATAAATACAACTTGCAATACATTTCAATATATTATTCAATACATTTCTCAATACAAATGACAATCTACTGTACAATAAAATTAACAATTTCTTCAGTCAGCATGATGTTATATATTAATATAAAACCTTACCTTTCATGGTTGTTGATGGTGCTGGACCTAGCCTACTGGGCAGGGGATGGTTATGAGACATCAAACTACAGTGGGATGAAATTAAGCATGTCACAGCAGAGCGCCTGTCATTACAAGAAGTGCTTGAGAAGCACAGTGAAGTCTTTCAAAAATAACTGGGCACCTTAAAAGGCACCAAGGCTAGGATCCAGGTCTCTTGGGATGCTAAGCCGTGCTTCTACAGACTAAGATCAGTTCCATTCGCTATGAGGGCCAAAGTAGAACAGGAGATAAACCGACGACTGAAGAATGATGTCATTTCTCAAGTCAAATATTCTGACTTTGCAGCCCCAATTGTGCCCATATTAAAGCCTGATGGCATAATAAGGATATGCGGTGAGTATAAACTTACCATCAATCAAGTATCATCTCTCAAACAATACCGATACCCCATGTAGATGACCTTTCTGCAGAGTTAGCGGGAGGAAAGCTGTTCACAAATTGGTCATGAGTCACACAAACTCACAGATCCTCATAGAGGAAGTGTCCAATAAATATCTTACAGTTAACATGCACAAGATGTCATTTACCTACAATAGGCTTCCATACGGAGTCTCCTCAGCTCCTGCAATGTTCCAGAGAGCGATGGAGAGCTTGTTGCAAGGTGTACTCAGGACCGTAGTGTACCTGGATGATATCATGATCACTGGAGTGGATGAAGAGGACCACTTACAGAACCTAGACAAGGTCTTAAAGAGATTGAAGGATGCTGGCTTGTGACTCAAAAGAAGCAAATGTGTTTTTCCTAGGATACATTACTTGGGTCATAAGGTGGACACTCAAGGTCTTCACCCGGTGGAGAGCAAGGTGCAAGCAATAGTGGAGGCCCCCTCTCCTATGAACATGAGTGAGCTTAAAGCATACTTAGGCTCAATTATTATAACAAGTTGCCCAATTTAGCTACATTACTAGCTCCTCTGCATCAGTTATTGTGAAAGGACATTAGTTGGGAATGGAAAAGACCTCAGGAGGAGACTTTCCAAAAATCAAAGTCTTTACTTCAGTCAGCGGAAGTGCTGGTTCATTACTCTGCGGACACGGAATCCTCTCGTGTGACACGTCACCCTGTGGGGTTTGTGCGGTGTTATCGCACCGTATGTAGGATGGCAGCTAAAAACCCCTGGGATTCATATCGCCTAATTCTTGTCTAAAGGACAAGCAGTCTAACCACCTTCCTAGAAACACTCTTGAAAGAAAAAGAGACTTTTTTGTTTAAAAAAAAAAAAAAGTTTTATTGTTTAAGAAGTTACGTAGTTAGGCGATACCTGCTCCTCTTAGTCTCCTGTTGATTACTGTTCAACAAATTCTGTATTGTAGTTTCTCAGCCTAAATGAGGGGGATGTAATATATTGACTATTTTCTAGTGTTGTGCCTAATAAGGTAGTAAGTCATACTCACCTGTAGGTGGCGCTTATGTTCTTTAGTTTTTTCAGTCCTGCATAGAGTACACAGAAACATGGAAGCTCAGAGATATAGCTCCAATGCAACAGCAACGTAGAACTTGTAAGAGAAACAGAGACATGTTAATAAAAACCCCCTAAATGGCTAAATACAAGATGCAGAAATGCCTCCTACAAGCACTGGCTCTGTACGTTAAACAAACCACTGTCTATTCTATTGTGACAATTGCATTCAAAGTAAACATCACATTGATCCTGAAGCTCCACAAGCCATACAAGGCATTGGGCCCAGAGACAGATCCCCACCAGATTCCTTAAAGAATGCTGTGCCAAGCTTGCAAGCCACCTATTTCATCAAATGGTGTATTCCCAAGCCAGTGCAAAATAGTCTTCATAACACAATACACAAGAGGGCTCCAAATCAGACGAATCCAAATTTGCTATCAAATTTGGTAAAATAAACAGCAAGGTTATGGAAGCAGCAGTGAACAAACAGTTACAAAGGTACATGCTAAACAACAACCTGATCTCCTGCAGACAGTTTGTATTCAGACACCCACAGCATAGCACACCTTCTGAACATCTTGTGCCAAATGTGGGACAACACTGGGAGAGGTCTACATTATAACCTGAGTCCTAAATTGTATTCCAAAGGGATGTCTGGAATGCTGCTCAAATGGCTGCTTATCTTTCAAGAGTTTTCCTGGCAGGCCAGGCCTTAAAACCCTGTTCCAGCTATGGTTTAGTACCACAAGGCTCATTCCTAGGTCTACTCCTCTTCTCAATCTTCCCTGATGACTCAACCCTGTTTTCCCTAGTAAGACTTTCAGCAGAGAGGAATGCAGTGACAGCCAGCCTGAACAGGGATCTCAATCAAATAAGTACTTGAGCAGACAGATGGAAGACATTCCATCAAAGCTGGACCTTTTCCTTGAGAGCGGCCAGCTTGCCACAACAAAAGAGCTTGACATCCCAAAGTCACAATAGAGAGCAAGCTGTCATGGCCCAAGCATTCACCAACATCTCCATCAGCTGCTGGCCTAAAACTGGGAGCACTGAGGAGAGTTGTCAGACTCAATACCAAGGGGCAAGCCACCATCTACAAGGCAGAAGTATGTAGTCCCATGGAGTAGTCTCACTCAGCTATAGGAATGCCTTACCCTACCACACAGCCTGCTTGATAACATCCACAGGAGGACCTTGACAATAATCTCTGTGAGAAAGTAAACTGCCCATGCTCAACTCTTCATCCTGCTGTTATAGCCCTGTGCAAGATACATACTGACTATTGCTCCACAGACCTCCAAGCTATGCTTCCTTCACCATATATAACACACTCCACCAACCACCTAAGACCAGCTATGCCAGGCCATCCCCTCACCCTTTCAGGAGTTAGAACACGCTCCCAAGACAGAAGCTTCATTATGAAGGTTTTTTGTTGCGAAATTCTCAAATCTGTTAAATGGATTTACAGTTTTATAAATGGGGTTTCAGAAATCTGTAGTATTTTCTCAACAAAAATACCTCCATAATTCAAACACACTGCAGCCCAAGTTCTCTGCGAGCATGTTGTTATTGACATCATGCACACGGGCCTTCAGGCTTTCACATGCACAACGCATGGACACCTCCTGACCATTCTACTGACCCTGAGCTGCACTGAACCACATGGTCAGTTGGATGTTCTACATTTGACTTTTGTTCAAAACTTCAGCAATTGAAAAAAATTATATACTTGTTAGCCCCGATCATCCCAGACATCTAAGAGTTTGGGCCTCTGACGCACATGATCCTGCTGCTTCTCTTCAATCTACTGTGCATATTATTGGCTGTGCAACCATTGTGCCAGGGGAAATGTTACTTATGTGGCTGGTGCAGCAGCTAGATTGACCATTGGACTTGCTCTTCACATGATTTGAACTTTGGTACATTGTTTTGCGCATGCGTGCATACAAGCTACTGGTACGTTAGTTCACTTTGTAGCCTGTGTGTAGCTGGATTAACTATGAAGGTAGTTAACAAGGCTTTGTAGCTAGCTAGCTGCTAACTTGCGAGTGAAAAAGCCATATTAAATTTGATTCAATTCATAGCATGTCAGCCATTCCAGCCTTTCTATGTTTCACTTGTTTTAGCTAACTATTCGGCCATCCATACAGGCCTCTCTTCAGTTCACTTGCTTTAACTACGGTAACTACTTAGCTTACACCCAGTAAGCACACATGGTCACCACAACATCTTCACGATGTAATCAAATTTATTGGGATGACGTTATATTTTGAGTGTTTGCTCACTAGTCCTACATCCCTGCTACGCCACTGTTAGAATGCTTAGTAGCTACAGCGTTTGCTCGCTGGCCATACGTCACCTGGACAACTGGTTGATGCTTCAAACAGCAACATAGTGGGATGTTGGGCATGTTGGGGATGTTGGGCAAGTGAGGAAGTGTACGTCCTCTGCAAGACTTTTTGTACGTCGCTTTGGATAAAAGCGTCTGCCAAATAAATGTAATGTAATGTAATGTAATGTAAGTGCTCAAAAACAATGTCATCCCAATTAATTTGATTACATCGTGCAGACGTCACAGCGACGTATGTGTGCTTACAAGGCAGCTTATTAGCCAGCAGGTTGATAATGGTAAGTCTGTCCAACCCAGATCCTACATGAATAACCACATAGTTAAACAAGCTTTGTTTTCAATAAAGGGTCGATACCATTGGTTGATACATATAAATGACGCCAGTACCGGAAGCGGAAGGTAACAGGTTTTGCACAGGTAATAGATTTTGTTTTGACACCCCTTCTACGCCAGAAGTTCCCAAACTGCGGGTCATGGGAGGGGCTGAAGGTAGGGGATAGATGTGGGGATAAAAAAAATCTAATACACTTTACACTGACATGCACACTAGTCAAAATAAACACTACACTATTTAGGCATACTGTGCATAAATATTTAAGACACATTTTTACAGGATCACAAAACAAAGGATACAGAAGTAAAAAGTTAAACCTGAACTAATTCAACATTTATCCTTAACATTCACTCAAAATTAACACAGTTTAGAGAGTTCAGGGATATCTTAAATTAATGAAGAAAAAAAAATACACTAAAACAGAGTTTGTAATGTTTGGCCATTAAATATAGGGCAAAATGATCATTGAATCCAACTTTAGTTTTAACTAGAGGGCAATGATAAAGAATCTTCATTCAGTGCAAACTTGTTTGAATCACAGTTTCAAATACATTTCCCCTATTTCACAACAAAGTGAATTCTAGAGGCATATTTAGTTGGTCCTCAGCAATGTATGAGACTAGTCTGAGAAGATCCACATTTTTAATCTTTGCAACAATATGCTGTACCAGAAGAACTATGGCATGCTACTCAGGCCCTAGTTTATCCATATGGTTAACTGGTATAATAATTGTGATTGTTTAATCATTGCCAATGATTGATTTAAAATGGCAATATAGGGCCCCACTTAACATAAATTGCCATGTTGTGTTTTAGTCACATGACAATAAAAGGGTGTTCCTGTTTTAATATTTTGGTCAAGTTTGAAGACAGACACCATTTTCCTATCAAGTGTTATGATATTAAGACCCTAGGGGGCAGTAATTTCTAAAAAAATATTTTCCCTCATACAGACTTGGAAGACTCAAACAATGTGGTAAACAAACTGTCTTATAGCAGTAGAAAGATCAGAGGCATAAATGATAATATATGTTACATGCTTGCTTATAAAGCTTAACAATATAAATGAAAAGAATCAGAAGAAATGTCATACCATTTCACAAAGGCACAAAGTGATATGTGATTATCAATGTGTGAAGAAAATAATTTGAATCATGATTACTTTAGCATCTCTTTGAGCATGACCTCCATGTTACCTCATAACACATCAAATGAGCACACCTTATGTGTCCATGTTTCATGTGTATTTATGAGGGAGTAATATTTTTAGGAGCAGTCAAACACAAGAATGTAGTCTGAAGTTAGAACCAGGGCTTCACATCAGTTTTTTTCTTTTTTTTTTTTAGCTCACCAGCCACTGTGTCTAGTGGTTTTCCAAAGTCAGTAGCCACTCAGCAATTTCACCAACCCTCTCAACCATCTCACCCCCCCCCCCCCCCCCCAAAAGAAAAAAAAATGAATTAATGACTTACAGTGCTTTGAATGTGTGAGCAACTTGGCATTCTTTTACATTCAAAACATGTTTTTCTTCAGATAAATGTGACTACACCTATGTAGCTCACGCACCGTGTTCCACCGGTTAAACCGAACACTGCAACAACCAACTTTCTTCTTTTTTTGTGGTGCTAAATAAACTGAAAAAAACTTTTAAATTATTCTGCCTAAGTTTATGGTCCTGTCAATCACAGCCTCATACTTGTTCATGTGCGGGTGTGCACATCTGAGCAGGTGCACACACTGGAACGTAAAACTATACAGACCAAATTAGAACGAAATAAATCTTATATTTTCTTCTGTGGGGCTCAGAAAAATTGCTACCAAGAGTAATTAGTCCAGTGTGAAGAAATTTTGTTAAAAAGTACTATCCAAAATCATTTAATTTGGCCAGGGTAAATACGTAGTTTTGAATAAACTTCAATGAGGAAATTAGTTTTTTGGCACCAGAAGCTTACTAAACTGCAATACTTCACAGAGAATGGCAATCCCTGGTCCCGTGGCTATGCCTACACCCAGCTTGACTGAGTGAGGTGTCACTGCAAAACCTGTTGCCTGCTGCAATAACAGTTGCCTTCCTCTTCTGGTCAGTTCCAGAACTAGTTTCACGTGTATGTATTCATCTTATTGGAAACAATGCTGAGCATGCATAACTATGAGGCTATTCATGAAGGATCTCGTTTGGACAGTTTTATCATTATTAGCCTGCTGGCTAAAGCACTATAAGCTAAGTAGTTAAAGCAACTGTAGAACGGCCTGTATGGTAGGCCTAATGCAAAAATGAAGCTGGCAGTACAGCAATACTACCACAATTATAACTGGCATACTTCCAATCTTGCAAACAGAAGCGCAACTGAATCTTCACAGTGCATTAAAACCGTGAACATAACACAAGTACAACATTTCCGTGATATGAATTGAACCGAATAAATAGCCACATAAGCCGCATAAACCAGTAATGAAATTAGTCCCGTGAAGGTTGAATTGTTTTGAGTTTTCTTTCCCTTTCTTTCTCGTTTCTTTCTTGCTAATCAAGCTAAAATAAATCAGGATAAAGCAGTGTTAAGGTGCTGATCAGTGCCGTACAAAAACAAAGGAACAAATTTAGATTTCAAGACACATATTAGATCTGCACTTTTGATTGACATGAGGTTGTTTTCAGCAACAACTCTGTATGGACAACTCCCACCAGCCTTGCCATGTTTCCTGTTTTGTTATAGTCTTCAGGCTGTGTATGCCATACACATCTGTTTGACATTTCACAGCAATCTGAGCTTACAGTGCTTCATTCCTGCACTTCCCCTGCTCCAGGTTGAAAGTAGATAAATATTGGTGGACTTTTTTTAGTCTTGTGTTTCAATGACCTCCTTTACCAATGCAGTATATGTGGGCATTGCTTGAGTATAACTGAACACAACACAAAAGATGTCCTCCAGTAATGAGAAAGTCATACTGTGGCTAAATTCTGTTCACCTGATGGAAGTTTGTCTAATTGCATTCACTGCTGAGTGGGTTATTCAGAATAAGAGGTTGCACTATAGCCAAGATAGCGGTTAAAATCGGGGCCATTCATTTGACTGCAGTCAGAAGTCAACAGTGGCAAGATACAATTGACTTCCTGCTATAAGGGTAATGCAGGCTAAAGTTGGCAAGGGTTCCCCAGGATACAACTGCCAACTTGCCTGCAAGATTCAAGTTGTCACTATTGAGAAATGCACCTCTCCTTTAATCAGCAGTAGGTGGTCTGTCATGTGCTCTGTGACTTGTATGTGTGATGCAGGGCTGGGGAGGGCCTCAGCATCACCCGGTGAACAGGAAAAAATCAGGTCAAAAAGGTTGGCTGGCCATCTTTTACTGAGTCGCAAACAGAAAACAGCATAATCTTCCAACACAAAATATGGAAATAATCCCAGAGTCAGTCCTTAGGGAAACAAAGGGCAGGCAAACAAAACAGGTGGCAGAACAACAAAAGAGCCAATTAACTAGAGTTAGAAAGTCCCCCAGGTAGTCCAGGGGGCAGGCCTCCACATCCTCCCCTGTATAAAACTGGTGAGGAGGCCGGTTGCCTCACTCTTCTGTCGGCTGTGCCTGGTTCACAAAGAAGAAAAAAAAATCTATAAAAATTGTTTTAATGAAAAATTGTCTGTCCACCAGGGGGTATTATACCCCCATTCTCCACCACTTGTGATGCAAGTCTGGGGAGGGCCTCAGCATCACAAGGTGAACAGACAAAATCACGTCAAAACGAAAGTTGGCTGGCCACCTTTTATTCAGTTGCAAACAGAAAACGGAACAATCTCCAATACAAAATATGGACCCTAAGGAGACCTGGAGTAAGTCCTTACGGGACAAAGGGGAACAGAAAACTGGTAACCAGAACAACAAAAGAACCACCAAACAACCAGTCCCAAAAACAGTCCTTCAACTCTGCCCCAGGCCTCTTATAGAGCTCATAATTAGGTAATGGGCTGCAGCTGATGTGATTACAATGAACCAGAGCTGTACCTGTCTGTAAGGCCAGTGCTGCTCCCTTGCGGGCAGCACCCCAATTCATAGTATGCTTTTAAGGTTATCTGCCTAACTAACCAGTGAGGTAACTATAGATGTTCAGGAACTGAAAGACTAATGTATAACGGGTCAAATCTGGTAGCGAACAGTACATCTTGTTTCTATAAGCCAGGATGTTTATGATATAACTATGTTGGTAGCTATGTAATCACTATAAGAAGTAAGATTGTTATTTAGCGACTGTTTTTTTTTTTTTTTTTACCAATTCGTCATGTTGCTTATTGCGGTATGCTCGCTGGATAGCCAAGTTAACGCTGTGTTACCTTGTTCTATTGGAAAGTAACATGATTACTAACAAGTTAGCTGGCTAGCTCAGGGAAAGCTCACCAAGGCTTAAAACATTAAATACATAATTCCAGTGTATTAAATAATTGAAATGTACTTTTAGATATAACTACAACAAATTATTGAGTTCACTGTATATTCACATTTCTACCACTTTGCTGGTTTAAGCCTCCATTAATCTAACGTAAGTGAGAAGCCTGATGGAATCGCACAGACCTACGGGATGCATCGGATGTTGCCTTCGAAATGAGGTACCTTAGAAGGATGTGTTCTTTGATGACTTCGGTTGGGGACATGCCTCTAAGGAAGCTGGCCTGAATATTGTTGACTGATCGATCTTTCCAATCTCTGTCCTTGTTGTCCTCATAGTGGTCTTCTTAAGAAGCTCACTGATTTAGGCAGTGTCAGGATGGTGTGATACACTTTCCTCCTTTTAATAATAGACTTGGACAGAGATATTCAGTGAGCCTTCTTTTCCTCTTTGCAATTCCAAATTTTCACCCTACAAGTAACTTCTTTATCTTTATCTTTATGATCTATTATTTGCCTGTACTTACAGTACAGTATTTCTGCATGTGTTCATGCACCATTTAATGGCTTTTGTTGTCTTCTAACTTTTACATTTTTTAGAAAAATCCATGTATAAATTGAAAGCTGAATAAAGCAATTAAAACTATAAAGGCTAAAACATTTAAATATCAATAATTTATCTACAAGAGTTTCACAAAAATATCGCCAAAGGTGATATGGTCTGTAGATCATGACATTATTTTCTTTGGTATTGTTGTTTTTGTCAGAATAATGTTGGATAATTGTTTTATTAAATCATGATGAATTGGCATTATACTTTTACCACCTGAAAGATTTTTAATACCAGCATGCTTGGCCCAGCATATTGACTTTTTCCCAAAGACAAATGTTTCTTTACAATACTTTCCAATGTATTTATATTAATGTTTCTGGTGTTGCTATAGATACTTTGTAAAAATCCTCACACTGGTTATATTTGTAAAATGTTAAAATGTCTTCATGCAAGAACTCACTCTGCCTATTTCAATGGACAATCATTAAATGATAACCTTTTGCTTTAATGAACATGTTTAAGTTCAAAGAGCAGAAAAATCACTGATACTAAGTGAAGTATCACTTCTTTCAATGTTTAGAACATTGAAAGAACTTTTCTTGTTAGTCTTGCATTTGCATATGTAATTTTCAGGTCGTGGAAATAAATAGATAATAACAGTGGGGTTTATAGGCTTACTGCTCATCATATTATGGAATCACAGCCTGTGCTTATTGCTGTTGCTGCTGAATAGAATAGTTCTGTGTGTACTGTCTGATAATGCACAATGAAATGTAATACAAGAGTGAAGCAAATCCACTGAATGGCCTTTTTGTGTGTCCACCAGTTGATTTGTCCTTGTGTTTACATGAATGCTCTTTTTTGGGTGCCTAAAGCTCGTTTGACAATAGCAGATCCGCTTAAAAGGCATCACAGAGCATGTTCTCAGACTTTACATACATGTGCACACAGACACACACACATTGTGAAGGTAGCAGTTTTTTGGCATATTGGTTGCACCTTGTAGCTTTCATTACACACAAAAATAATTATTATCTGATTATTATCCTTTTTTTCTAAGAGTTTAAGAATCTTCCTGATAGTACTCGCTTACTTGAGTAAACAGTTCCTATTACTTACACTACACCTGTTCATAAGTTTTTTTAAAGCCAAATTAGCACCTGTGAGCCCGCATGCAATAATGTGCCAATGTTGCTGTAATATTGTTGCATGTTTCAGTAGCCAACTACACTCTGTGTTTGCTATAAATGCATTAATAGACCAGTGTACTTTGTAAGAAGTGAAACCTTTGTATTTGATTTGTTTTTCTCATAACAATACATTTACTTCAAAACTCATGAAACTCCAGTATGTGGATTGATGTTGCAAGCAAAATCGCTTCATGAATTTTCTTCTGTTCCAAAACTTCATGCTATACATAAAAACATTAAGTATCAATGTCATGCATCATCACCATCATCATCATCATCATCAGAAGCAATGTCACAGTCACCTGAATTTCTGTAGATCACATAAATTTAAACTATTTTAAAATTAAAAGTACTGTCATGATAATTTGCATGAAACTGTAGTGATCTTTGGTGTGTTATGCCCTAATATACCTTGTGATTTGTGACCACGAATTGGCAGACATATGAGATTTGACTGTTCCGATACCAGGCAGCCAATAAAATAAAATAATATCACCAGGCAGGTTCAACATTTATGGGCACAAAAACTACCCACCACTGATACTGATTTAGCTTATGCTATAGGGCAAGCATTTTATCATGGGCAGTCCAAAATGCACTTTATGCACACTAAAATGTGGGATATATATGACACCACACAGAGAAAGAAAAGAACAAAGAAATGGCCAAGAATACTCCAGATTTTCTCAAAGAACAAAGTTGAATGCTCTCTTTCAGTCCTGATGCCTCCACAATTCTCCATGGTACACAGAGTTTGGCATTGTTACCCCCACATCAATACTGGAGACCGATGGCCTTGAAGGCCACAGAAGGATGTGTTGGGAATGAAGCAGGGATGGAGAGGGGGAGGAAGAAGGTGGAAGGTCTTGCCTCTTTCTGACCCCTCTAGATTTCCATAAATATACACACAATGGGAGTTGGGATCACCAAGCCAGTGCATTGTGGGTCATTGCGAATATTCAAGGTCCTGACGGGAACCACCTGAGACTGCTAATCCAGTGATCATAGAGCCATGGTTTGGAGACCCGGGAAGGTTCCGGAATAAACATAGCAGCCAAATTCTGGATTCCCCCAAGTTTTTCCTGATGAGGTACCCGAGTCTCTTGAGCAGTTCAGATTATCTTAATACATATTGCATTAAGTCCATAATCAGAGCCTGAGCAGGTTCATCAGTGTGCCATTAGTGAACTCAAGCCTCACAAATAATACAAGCCTATTTTTCACTCCCCTTTTTGTTGAGTTAATGGTTTATTGGATCATTGAGCAGCGATTGCATTAGGGGAGTTTGGCTTGTAAATGTTTGATAGGTGGGGCAGTGTGGTCCGGTGACATTGTGATGAATTGCCTTGGTTGTTGACAATGCGTATCAGTTGAATGTGAGTTGCTTCGAGTCTGATGCACTGAACTAATGCCCGCCTCCCTGCCTAGGCCTGAATACTAATGAGCTGACTGCAGCTGTCAGCTGCTGATACACCAGTCAGTTGTTACAATGAAGGTTGTACCAAGCCCCCAGGGGACCTTTTCATGCAGAGGATCCACATGCAGAAAGAAACAGTACTCTTTCACTGCTATGGGAGGCAGATTATCATCACATGGGCACAATATCTGCTGTCAGCTGTCAAATGTCACAAATTATCATAAAGAAGGGAATCAAGAATAGTTTGTGCACTGATAAGGGTTATTTAATGGTCTTTGAAAGGGTTTAACCTTAAATGCAGGAGCTGCAGTTTTGCCACGAGGTTTCAGCACCAAAAATATGAAGGAGGGAGAGAAAAACCTCCTGTTCCTAAGCACTGAAAATGGTGTATTCCATACGTCAGGCCCTTGCTGTAGTTGTCTTTGCACTTTGCCTCACAGTTGCACAGATTCTGCCCCTAGCAGCTAATTAGCCCTGAATAAAACCAAAGTTTCCACCCATATAAAATAACAAATGGCAATGGGAGCTTCCTTGGCAACACAATGAGAGCATTGTTTAAATTTACACATTTACACAAAGTAATTGGCAAAGTCATTTGTAAAATGATCTAATTTTACATATCTGAGTGGCTTAAAAGGAAAAGGTATAGTGTAGTTTCACAAATCAGACTTACTTCTGAAGGGCAACATCAGAAAGCCTTTGGTGCCAGGTTGTGTATGGAGGCTCCCCAGAGTTCCCAGCCCTGGTGGGTGGTGTGTGGGGGAGGAGATCCCCAGTGTTTTTTGTTTTTTCTCTTCCTTGTAAGGAGAGCTGTGGTGCACATTCCCGAATGGGTTTGGTGGGGGGGGGGGGGGGGGGGGGGGGGGCGTGCTCCTGTGGGTTATCAGTGTGAGTGACTAAGCTCCCAAATTGAGAGTGTGAGCGCAAGAGATGGAATAATAGCAATCCACTGAAATGATTAAGCTTTAACTTAACTGGATAGTTATCTTTCTGGGATTTTATTATTTCTGTCTTTGTAGTTGTTTTTGACTGGTGTAGACTATTTTTATGAGAATGAAACATATTCTAGAACAAAGGTTTCTGGAGGCCTTTACAATGGCTGGTATCAGGGATTTTGGGTATTTTGGTTCAAAGCAAGAAAATACACTTCATGTAACTTCAAAAAGGGGCATGAACAGCAATTTTATGTCTCCAGAGGTTGTACATAAAAATATATTTTATAGTAGGTATTCAAAATTATAAACATAAATATGCTTTTATATCATGCTGACTGTTCATTTCTTCTCAGATTGCATACACCAGAGGAAATGATTCCAACCAAAATTAAGTTTAAACTTTTTGAAGCGTAATCAGATAATATACATGCATCCAAACAATGTTGCTGTACAAGCTGCTTGGAGTTACTGAAGTGCTTTTTTTTTGTTGCTGTGTACCATAGACACTGAATACTCCAATTCCAGTCATTGTACAGTAGCAGATCATGAAAACTGTGAATATTCTAAAATATTTCAAACAAAAACTTTCTGGACCAGTTGAAACAAAAGACTAAAAGTGAAACAATATCAAAACACTGAGAACATGTCACTTTAAGGCCAATTTATAAGCAGGGAATAAACATTTACATTCTAGGGTGTGATACTGTGCTGTATTTGTGGCATATCTTTGGAGCTTGCCTCAAAGTGAGCTGAATTTAAAGAAAATGGGCCGTTTTCATTTGTGTTCTTTTAAAGTTTCCTGCCAGCTGGCAACAGGCCATTGGCAGGAGAAGAAGACCTGAGACGCAGGGATTTAGTTTGATTGTTTTTGTTCAAAAGGTGAACCTTAGAGACTCATTGTTTTGGACAGCGGAAGGGAAAAAGAGACTCACAAATTTAGATATGCATTTGACAAAACTTCAAATGGAAAACTCAAAGACATCACAAACATGAATTTAGAAATAAATTCTGAAATTAGCAGAATTACAAATTTGTTGACTAAAATACCCTTCCTCAACTCTTGTCAATTCAAGTCAAGATAATATGTTATAATGGGAATAATAATGGGCATAATTTCACACAATTTAATATAAACTCAGCCAATAAAAAATAAAGAGGGTGAAGGGTTTGCCTTCTGTCTGGTTGAGCTGGACAGTACTGATATTGCCGTACAGTCCTGAAAACACATATAAAACAAGAAAAAAGCAAAGAAAAGAAAAGAAAGTCCTGGTACAAGATTCTATACACAAACAATATCTCTGTCAAAGAACAGAGATGCTGATTGAAGAAAGCTGAGGGAATAAATGCTTAATGTAGTGGTTACAACATGACCAAGAAGCTCTGGCTGAGGAAGCAGGAGTTGAGGAATTTGGCAGAGAGCAACAAGGAAATGGAAGCAAAAGTGTCCTTGATAAATGTCTGATGTCTGATTTAGACAAAAAACTAGGGGACTACAAGAACAAAATAATTGTCAAATAGCTTGCATGTGATATAACTGATTAGGGGTACAGTAAAGCCAGGGGATTGTATCATAGAAGCTTCTGGAGGGATAGGCTTACAATATCCGAGAGAAAAGGGATAACGACTTGTTTTGATAAATGTATGGCATTCTATTTTACAGCTCATGTTTAGAGGGAATAACACAGTCATATTTGGGCTGTAGCTAATGACCACTTCAGCCTAGCTGCATTTCTCTTAACAGACAATTAAAAAACTTTTTTGGATGCAATACAAATAGCCAACCTGCTGTGCAGCAGAAGCAGAACTGTCTGGGCTTGTAAATAATAATTTACCATACCAAAATTGGGTCTAGGCTACTGTATATGGCTTTTTCAGGGCTTGGGTTTTCTCCTTCTTGCTTTCTGCTTGAATTTCTGCATTCATTTACTGGCATGATCTTAGTCCGTATTTTAACCTGTCACATCCCAATGTCCTATCAGTAGCTTTCAGCAACAGTGACTGAGCGCATGCAATCTTGGTTTGATTCTGTCATTGTTTCGCTGTTTCTTACCAATTATTCTTATGAATGGGAGACAGCGAAAGGGAAAGCCCTGTTGTGGCCATATGGATGAGGATAACAACACTTCCATGTTCACAAACAGCACATCCTTATTACTCGGTGCCTTTTATAGCCCCTTATCATAACGAAATTAGTACCCAATTTGATATTCAATCATCAAATCATTGTGTTTATTGTGATCAATAGTTTATTTGCCAAAAACGTATAGAGTACATTGGGCTAGAGACAAAAAGACACGGTCTGAAACAAAACATCATTGTGGTTTTAATATCATTCACTGAAATTAATTTAAGGGAACTGAGCCTGCTATTGAACTTTATTAGTAAAGTGTTACCCACCCTAGCCTCTGTCTTGCTCAACCAATCAGAGAATGAACATTGCGGATAGTGGGCACTAGCAATATTTATTATGGTCCTGCATGGGTTCTCCATAGACAAAAGCATATGGCAAAATAAATGTTAACAAATCAATATGCAATTTGTGTATGGCGTGTGCTTTAAAAATCCTTAGTTCAACAAACATATGAGCTTCATGGAGCATGTCAAACTTTTGAGCATGCCAAACTTATGGAGAGAATGTATTGCAAACATTATTAATTTAATTATTTCAGGTGTTTTCTTTGGAAGCAAGCATAGTATTGTCTTATTTTCTGATATGCAAAAAAAATTGACATTGAACAATAACATACACAGGTATATTTCCAAGAACTGTCATGTGATGATGCATGTAACCGTAAACTAGTTTTAGCAGTGAAATTTTCTGATCAGTTAGCTACTAGGTAGTGGGGATGAAAGCAGAGAGGAGTCCTAGATAGAAAGAAACCTCTCTCTCCATTTTCCATCATGGTATCATCCAATAATTTGTCACGGATTGGGGAGAGAGTAAAAAATAAGAACAATACGATAAACAAAATACAAAGGATATTAATGCCAACTTAAATACCCCCCCCTCTCTTATGGTATTGTCCATTGTTTTATCACACATTGTTACCGGAAGTAAAGACAGTTATGTACTAAAGTAGCTGTGACAATGCAGTAGGTAGCACTGTTACCTCACAGCAAGAAGGTCCTGGGTTTGAATCTCGATCTGGGCCTTCTGAAAGTTCTCCCCGTGGCCTTCCTCCGAATACTCCGATTTCCTCCAACAGTCCATGCAGATAGGCTAATTTCCCATAGGTATGAGAGTGTGAGAGAATGTTGTGTGTACCCTGCGTTAGATTGGCGACCTGTCCAGTGTCTAGTCCTGCCTCTCACCCAATACCCGCTGGGATAGGCTCCAGCACCCCCCGTGACCTTAACCAGGATAAGCGAGTATAGATAATGGATGGACAATAATGATGGTGCATTCATGTAATCCTTGGTCAAGGTTTAATACTCAACCTATTCTGATACATCAATTCTGCGCAGGCAACTCTCTCAGTTCAACCTTTTTCAGATCGATGAGTCAATCGCAACCTCATAATCATTCACGCGTGGGTGTGCCTGGGTATGCAGGTAATGTAAAACCTGTGGTGTAAAACCATGAGGACTAAATTGGAATTAAATCTTCTTCTGTAAGGCTCAGAAAAAAAGTTGGTGCCTGGGGAGTAATTAATTCAGTGTGAAAAATTTTAGGGTTTAAAAGAACTGTCCAAAATAATTTAATTTCGGCCGGTTAAATTTGTAGTTTTGAATTAAGTTCAATGGGGAAATTTGTTTTTGGCACCAGACTAAACTGCAATACCTTGAGTAACCACTGGGATTTGCAAGCTTCATGGAGAAGTTCAATCCCTGGTCCCCTGAGAACACAGCTAACTGACTAGGGAGAACCACTTAAAGTAGAAAAAAGTCAAAAAGTAGAGGCACAACTAGTCACAACTAAAGAGTTCCCTGTTCCGCGCGAGTCTTTAGCAAGAAAGATTACCTTTAATTGGACGTTCCTAGTGGAGGGAATGGACAAACAATGCCTTACCTCCACTCTAGTCACTCAAAAAGATATGGAAATATTGCTTATTCCAACTGCTTGGCCTCTTTTTGATCTTGTGAAACAATGGCATTTTGATAAAGAACACAAAGCCGATGAGGGTATGTAAACCCTCGGAACATACCCCGTTTAGAAAATAGTTTGTCACACGGTCAAACTCCTTGTGCTATCGATGAACCTCTGCACACAAATCTTGGGGAAAGGTGAGTTTAACATCACCCTCCATCCATTTTGTATATGCTTTCTTTTGTGACTGTGACACCAGTTTCTTATCTCTGAACCGCAAAAAGTGGATCCGCACTGGTTTTCCCAGTTCTGGATTTAGTCGTAAAGAACACTGAACTCACTCCAGCTCAAGTGGGTGATCTAGGCAGAGTTTGAACGAACTGGGCAGCTTTTGTTGAATATACTGAACCAAAGTTTGGCTAACTTCCGTTTTATCCTCCCAGCTATTGACAACCAAGGCATTGGAATTGTCAATAGCTGGGAGGATAAAACGGAAGTTAGCCAAACTTTGAAGGCTATTGAAATGGCAACGGCAACCTGGCTCTCACTACTGTAGAAAACCTGATATATGATGATATACGAGGCAGCCAGCACCTCATTTTGGACTAAAGTTAATGACCTCAAGGGCCGATCTTGCAGACCGAACTTTGTGGGAATAAATGAGGATGAGGACAAAAGGTCATCCTACCAATTTCATCACAAAGTTCATTCCTCAACTCCATGGTGTAACCAAATTTCTGAAGCCAGTGAAGATTGACAGAGCAAACCAAGTATTGAGAATCAAGCCCACCAAGGGGGGCAGAGACCACATACCATCATAGCCAGACTGCACGATGACTGTGACAAAGACTTGATCCTGCAACTCTGCCATCAACAAGCCCCATTACAATATAAGGGGAATAAGGTTTTTATCTCCTCACATTATATCGCCGAGGTGATGTTTCAGTACCAGGCCTTCAGTGATGTGATGAAGTCCCTCTGGAGTGAAGCACGTGCTTCATGAGGCTACGTGTTAGCTACAACTTGGTGAAAACCTTTGAAGGCCCAAAGAGAAGGTATGAGGTTCGCAAATTATTTGGCTATAAATAACTTGTTAACAATTGAGGTAGTTAGACTTTGTTATATCTGTAGGATAAACAAACAATGACAGTGTTGTGATCTGACTGAAATGTTGTGTGCAGAATCAGTATAGGTAAGCTGATCTTTCTGAGTGTTTATGCTATGTTTAGTCCATTATATGGTGTTAATGTTTTACTTCACTCAGAGAACAGAGAGAATGTTGGTATTACTTCATTAGCTTGATTAGGAGTTTAACAAGCTCTCATTTTGCTTTGCTGTCTTTGTGAAGATGTAGTTTTTTTTGCGAAGTGGTGTAAGGTAGGTGTTTTAGTTTTTACTGTGCTTATGTTGCCTTTTATATTTTAACATTTTTTAAATGAATGACCAAGCCTAAGGGCACTATGGTAGGGGTAACATTGCATTTACTAGTTGGAATGTGAAGGGAATTATACATCAGATTATAAGGGGGAAGGCATATATATAATTTTCCTGCATGTTTTTCATATTGGGAATTCCATGTAGTACTTCCTGTGTTGTGTTGTGGAACACATCTGACGTTGGGTTTATGCCAAATTTCAGGTTGGTGTACCTCCATAGCCCAGTGTGTGTAGTAAAGGAGATGTACTTTGAATCTGGATGCAGCTCACGCTGATGGTATCCAGCATTCAGGTCCAGATACCATCTTTTTCCAGTCCAAGCTTTTGTTCCACTTTTTTCAGGATATGGAATGGAATCCTCCTGGGTGGCTGTACTAGTGCTAGTTCACATTTGCTTCTGAATCAATAATAACCTCCACAGTATCCATAATAGGGATGCAAATTTAGTGTAATTCTTTCAATTGATCGTCGGCGCCCATTAATCGCTCAGTAATGTTTAACTTAAAATATACTATATGGCCTATAAAGAATGACTCAAAATAGGCCTACCAATTAATTAGTTGTATATATCAGAGAGATTTAAGACATGTCCAAAAAGTCAGGATTTTGCATTATGCATGAAAGCCATAATGACAAAAAACTAAATTATACAAACACAAATTCACAGACTGAGAAATCTGCGCGGAGAGAAGGACCGCTGTCATTTGTATTACAGGTTGGTTGAACTGCCACCAGGTGGTATTGCTTATTAATGCTGCCTCTTAATGCCTAACTTTATAAAAAACAAATGAACCACTTTAGTAGTTTTCTTGTCTTTCTGACAACATTTTGTAGCTAACGTGATCTTAAAAAGAACACTTCATTGTGGAATTAAATGGAGGTTGTTCATATGTTGTCAATGATTTCAGCATTGCAGTTCAGTCATGCTGTATCCATTGAAATTACTGCATAATTTCATCTTGAAGTCAAGGCTTCTTCGCCCCCATTTTCTGGAAAGTTCGGCTAGGGTCTTTCCCAGGGGGCTGTTTATCAGACCTTGTCCACGGCAGCAGCGTGTAGCGCAGAGGCAGAGTGGTGAACTGTGACTGAGCGGGGCTCTGCAGCTGACAGGGGCATGCGGTTTTCCAGCCCTGCACAGGTGATAAGGGAGGGTTTCTTGGAGAGTGTGCAGCCCTGCAGTCCCCCCATCTGCTGAACCTGTTGAATGAACGGCTGGCAGCTTGAAGTGGTCCTTTTGTTTTTCTTTCCATTCGGAGTCTGTCTGGAGAAGAAATTCCAGCGGTCTGCAGAATGTCTTCCCGCTTATCATACTGACGGAGAAGGGGGGAGAGGGGGTGGGGGGGTGGGGGGGAGGGGCAGGACAAGTTGAAGGGAGTTGGGATATTAGGATGATAAGGTATCTGGAAATGGGGAGTGACAGGCTGTGAGGCATATGTGTGTGACTCACGTTGTCATCCTCCCATCCCTGTAATGTAACCTCCTTCTTCCCTCTGATGTGTGTCCAGTGTCATTTTAGGAGTGACAGTCTTGCATAAAGGGGAGGAGGTAACATTCTTCACCAGCTGCTAGATTCCAGACATGTAGTGCTTGAATAATCTTATTGATTAGTGATATAGAATTCAATTAAACTGAAAGGGCAATTCCTCTTTGACAAGACAAAGATGCATTTTTCATGAGGAAATCTATTGTCACCAAGTGGATTTAGCCATTAGACCAAGCCTCAAACAACATACAATGACACTGAAGCGTGTCTGGCTCACTTGTCTCCTTTCAATCCTTATAAAGTTTTTTTTTTCATCACATCCAGGTAGTGCACTTCTCATGTATTCCGGAAGGTTACTTACATCAATGGCTTGTAGTACTTTTCTTGTGAAGAATCCAAGTAGAGCGCGTCCTCCATCCACACTTAATCTTGGCCAGGCAAAGTTGGGGGACTTTTTAATTGTGACTCACATTTTCTGACAGATTAGAACTGCTTCCCAAAATGAAATAGTCTAGCATATCTTGTTTTGTTGCACACCCTTTATTGCATCTGTGATTAAAAAAAGGAAAAATCTCATCCTCTCTCCATGTTTCTCCAGTGACAACATACAGTAGATGTCTTACCAAAGTCAATTTAATCTCCATCCACAAATGATCCCAAATAGTCGCATGGTTGCATGCTTTCATGTTGTAGCTTTTAAATTTTTCCCCAGGATGTCTTTCTGTGCCATTGCTATGTTTTGACACATTCCTCTTGGCAGGTTGACAAGCTATTGCACAAGTTCTACGAAATAACAGCGGACCATTAATATATAGTAACAGCCACACTGAGTTGGTGATGGTTTCCATAAACTACACAATTTGTTCTCACTCCTCTAATTGAATTCAAAATGCTTTTGTATTGCCAGGACAAAACATGCATAAAAAATAAATACATAATTCTGCAGATGCTTGGCGCTTATATGTAAATATCACAAACCGTTCTTTCATACTCAAGGCCTAATGCTGACTGATGGGCTGCTGTGTTGCTAATTGGCTCCCAGAGAAACACTTGGAGTTTTGTTTCAAACTCAGTTACACACAGGCTGAATCCTTTAGCAAAAACCTACTACTAGGAGTTACCTGCAAATGAATGGTGAAACCATCCAGGAAAATATAAAAAGTATTGCATGAAAATTACGGATACGGGAAAAAATATTAGACCTGCGAAGGGGTTGCAACACATTCGAAAGGGACACTCTGATGCTTGGGTTCTAGTTCCTTCACAGTTGTGGGGGAAATCTATGTCTAGCCCCATAATTTCCAAAGGCTGTCTCTGTGAGTCTATCCAGTAGAGATGGTGCACAGAAAGCAGTTCCATATTCAGAGGTGCTGAATTCCACTCATTTTTAAAATAAGGAACCACCCACCACTTCAAATAATTTCCCAGTATTGATTGAAACTGATTTCTGAAATTCATGAGTTACATTGTTTTTCACTTAATAGACAATTGGTTTGATTGCTCAAAACTCACGTGTGAATATAAAAATGCTGACCCTCACATCTGATTAAGATTTACCATCTTTCCTAGCTCTGGATTTTCTTATCACATGTCTTTGAATATAGGTTTTTATACATTTTTTCTCTTTTTAGAGAAATCTGTTCCATTTAAAAATGAAAAAATTGAAAGTAATATATTTTTTATATCTCAAAAGTTCTCCGATTAGTAGTGTATAGAAAAGCAAGCTGACTGTGCACTCCTTTGCATGGCTAATCCAATCTGTCCCCTGTAAGTCTTTCCTGGCCTTCGTCCAGCACGCAGTAGCTCTGATCATTATGTCATTGTACTGTCTATTAAGACAAGCAGCAGCTGCAACTGCACTCCCCAACCCCCAGAAACGAATGTTCATACACTCATATACTTGCATGCACACATGCATGCACGAACATTAAAGGTTGAAAAAGATACAGGGTGCAGCAGCAGGAGTCGGAAAAAATATCATGTTATGGGCAAATAGAAGGAACAATACATAGCTAAAATCAGCCGGTCAGAAAAAAAATGGGGGATGTCAAAATTCTTAACCTCTTCTGTGTTGTGACAAGTATGAAACATTATTTCATCACAGCATGACACATTGTTATTGCTAACAGAACATGCATTTTGTACTGCTCCTCTCTTAAAATGCAGTCCCTCAAATAATTTATGTGCACTTGAAGTCTATTCTTTTGCCTTTATGTCTTCAGTGAGCCTTATTGTGCTTGGTAATAAATACGGGTGTTACAGCACACATATTTGTAGTTTTTAATGAATCCTCGTGGGGTAATTTTCTTTCACCTCTAATTACGCCTTTACCTAGGCCTTCCATCTGCCCTGTTTTTTTTTATCTCTCTCTCTCAGCAGATGTTCTTTCTCTTGAGCTGTAGAATCTGTTCAGAGTTAGTTGGTGCCAGGATCAGAGATCACAGTACATGCATTTTCACTTGCATCACAGTGTGCCTGTGAAATATTGCCATGCAGATAGCTTTGATCAGTCAGAGAATTCCCCAAAGAAATCATTAGTCACCTTAAAAAACAAAGCATGAGGAAGTGATTGTAGAAGATCCTATGAGTGAATGTTAGTACTCCATCTTCAAGTCTAATCCTCTGAATTAATCCAGTCCAAGTCCTGTCTACAAAAGGTAAAGACCTCTGAGACCCATCACAGTCTTTGCATACTGATGTCTGCCAATTGGATCAGAGTCAGCTCAGTAAGAGCCAATCCTCTCACACGGTCACTGGATTGTAAAAATGTAGAGATAACATGGGATGACGTTATCCATCCATCCAACTGTTTTGTACTTTAATGGAATCTGCTGCTCCACAAAGCCCTGCCATTTAATTTAAACAAAATAATTTTTTCCCATGAGGTTTATTATTGGGATTGGTATTGTGCAATCTCCATGATGTGTATTTTTGGGATTTCAAGCAGCACAAAATTATAAACACAGAGGTCTTGCAATTCACATTAGAGTTCCTGTCTTACTCATCATATCAGCATGTGAATCAGAATCAGTTGAGCAGTTGGGATCTATTAAAGTAATCCAAGAAGATTTAAACAGAATCCAGAAATGGGCGGAAACCTGGCAAATGAAATTCAACATAACTAAATGTAAAGTTTTCTTTGTTTTTAAAAGCCCCAGTAACACCAAACTGTTTTCCCTGTTTGTCTCATTTGAATTTCAGCCATTGATGTGATCCGTAAGTGGAGTTCTGGGGCTGTGGCAGGAGATAGGAGGGCAACATTGGACCAACTGCCAGTTTTTAACCATGGTAACGTGACATTCAAACACTTTTGTACCTTTAAGGTATCATTTTACTTTTATTAATTAACACTATCTCTTGATATAGTCCAACTATCTGGCTTCATATCCTGCAGAATATAATTTATAATACAACATAGACCCATTTAAAAGTTTTTATCATGCAAGATAGTATCCTAATTTGAGGCTTCTTTGAATATTTAAAAGTATATTTACCACAGATACTGTTGCATACAGACTCCAATCTGTATACCCAGGTCTGTCTGTCATATACTACCAAATCTGTCATCTAATACCAACACATACCAACTGCCTGCTTGTCTTCATGCGGATTAACCAAATTCTTCTATGGTTGCAATCAGCTTGGAAAGTGAATACTGCCACTTACTGTAACAGAGTGTGGAGTGTTATGTCAGGAAATCATATCCTCCTTCCCTAACTAATTGAATATACAAATTTATAAATACATTTTTGTGCATCCCTACCCTTTGGTATTGTTACCTAACAGCCAGCAGTGTATAAATCCATCCACCCTTTCAGCTATCATCCTTTCCTCTTATTTTTCCCTTACAAAACAATTGTTCAGTTTTGTTGGTTTCCTAACAGGGCTAAACAATTATACAAATCATTTGGAGTCCAAAAACCTTTGCATGAACCTCAGTGAGCACAGCTCCGCTCTGCACAGCACCGTAGCGGACAAGTCATCCAAGCCAGATGAAAATCTGAACATTACCCCGCTGTCCAGTCTGACCATACAGAATGGAAAACCTTAGACTGGATTAGACAGTTTTAAATCTGAAAGGCATGATTTTCATACACATGTATTTCCTTAAAAATGGTAGAACAAAGCCGGAAGCACCACCACAATCCCAGAACACTTAACAAATCCTTATATTGTTCATTTAAATAAAATAATTCAGTGTGCAGCATGTAAAGGTTGACAAAATATTGACCTAAAGGTAATTAGTAAATACCACAATGCATAGACTGGGATCAGTGATTCAAGGGGTAATCCACCCAGATTTTTCTGATTAAATAAATAAATAAATTCCCTTTGGCCCTTTTGTGAAAAACCATCCCTGAGGTTTCATTGCCTTTATTTGCCTTGAAGAAGCAAATGATTTTAAGGGGTCGATACATCCAAATGACACTTGAACTGGAAACACAGTGATGCCTTTTTTGCAATTCCACAATCCTTGTAATCACACATGCAGTCTGCTGCCTAAATATCCCACACACTGCAATCAGGCTGCACTTGAATCACAACCAAATGAACAAAAATCTGCCCTTTGAGGGAAGGACAAAAAGAGCACTGAAAAGGTTGGGTTTGGTTTGCTCAGTGAAAACAGTGACCACTGTATCAGTGAACAGCTGTGCATAATTATTTGTGGTTATTGAGAACAGAATAATGGTTCATTATAAGTCTGGCCTCATTTCCTGGCATGAACCCATATCTGAGCAGACCAGCTGATTTTAGTTGAGTTTAAACTTTGTTCTCGTAAGGCAAGTTCTCTTACACCTTCTACTCTGGTTTCAAATCTGTGCTCTTTCTCTCTTTATGGAGTTGGGCTAGACTATAGGTGTAATTAGACTAATTTTGTTCAAAATATAAGTCCACCAATGAGGCACTTTTTCAACGCTAGCTGAGTGTTAATTTACTTCTTGCTTTTATGGGAAAATGGAAGAGCAAATATTTTTTTAACCTAATCCTTACCAGACTAAAGCAGAGGCCTTGGGTTGAGGGAAACAAGAATGTGTTTCTTGCTTTACACTATTGTATTGTATGATTCTCTACAGATGTTTACTGGAATAGAGGCAACCTTCTGGAGGGATGGACATTTAAAATATCTATTTTCTGATTCTCAGTGCTGCAAAACAAACAAAAAAGTATTTATATCTTAACAAGCATTTTAGTCTTATATTAAGACTTAAATCTTATTTATATTACTTTTTTTAATTTATTTATAAGACAAAAATATTACTAGGGAGTTGAGGCAGTTTTTCTCAGTTCAAGATTTGCCAGTGGTGTAACTGAGAAAAATAAATTTTGACTCAAATGATAAAATCATTTTGGGGAAATAAACAAACTGATGGTTTGAATAGTTTATTCTCTGACCTAATGATCCGCCAACAGCCAATGCTATCAGTCTTAAGCTGCAATTGATTTTTGAGAATCTAAACAACAAATCCAATTCCAGGCACAAATTCAGCCAATGAGCACCACTAACAGAAATACCAGGCTTGTTTTATCTAAAGACCAGGCTGAATCGTGTTTAACCCAGACTTTTATGGTGCAGAAAATGGTGTTAAAATGTTTACATAGAGATAGACAAGAGTAGTTCGATTTTGAAATTACACACATACATGGTATATGGGACAGCAAACCCATTGCTTGGTTAGGGAAAGAGAAAATGCTTACACTGACAAATTAAACTTATGTGCATTTACCGTCTTAAACTTAAACTCCTTAGTGCATACATTTGGAGATATGACACAGAAAATAGTTAAGGCAAGTATTACATGACAGTTGAATAAATAGTCATTTTTAAACATGATTTCAAAAATCATGTTGGCCTTAATCTGTAACCTATAGGTTTAAGAGGACAATGCTGTGGGCTCACAGTCAGTGTTTGCTATAAACAGAGTGGGTCATCTTCAGAATCAGTGGTAGGTACCAGTGTATAAATGATTTGATTTGACATGCTGGAAATTGCAGCTCTCTATCTAAGTTTTAAGATTTTATATCCATTTTATCCTTTTTTCAATTTTGAGTTTGGAAGGCAATTATACTACCACCTTTTTACCAGTCATGGTCTCATGAAATTATTTGGTGTTGAGTCACACTGGTTGTATGAGGAGTTTCAGCATGCTAGCTTTAAAGTTAATGCAAATTTGCATAACAATCTGCACAGTTTCTAGTTTGCCACAATTTTGTTTTCTAATACATTTGCATTGTAATACATTTTTGCTATTACATATGTACAAATGAATGCTATATAAAAAATGCTAAAAATAAAATTAAAATGTTAAAAAATTGTGTAAGTTGCTCTGGATAATAGTGTCTCCTAAATGCCTCTAATTTAATTCACTTTTGTTAATAGTGGTAAAATGATTCATATAATTAGGTTGGTTTATATTTTGATGCAAATAGAACCAATAATATAAAAACAGAAAGAAAGGTTTTCAGCACTATGTGCACTACATGCTTGGAACCCTAACTGTAACTGAAAAGTAACTAACAGCTTGTCCAGACAATTCATGCTACAAGCCAGTATACAAATATAAAATAAAGTCCTACTGGAAACTACTAAATGTCAATGGTTTTTGGTGTAACAACATGTTTGTTAACTCCATGTGTGAATCAGATTAGAGATGGCAAGATGCTGAGGGTCAATGTTCAAAAATGGCACACTTCAAAAGCACACTGTAACAGTGCATGATGTTTCCAAAACATCCAAAACATCTCCAGGGGTGTCCAATCTTATCCAAAAAGGACTGTTACAGTTTTGATGTAGCCCAGCACTACAACATCTGATTGTACTTGATGTAAGACCATGATTAGTTAATTATGCCCATTTCACCAGCCTTTTCAGATAAGATGGGCCACCCATGATCTAAACATTTTACTACTGAAAGCGGATTTGAATGTATGCCCATGTAAGATGATTACTGACAAGATGTTGAGTCTTAATCACATTAGTGTGTCAGCATTTCCAAGCTGTCCAGCCTTCTGCAGGGCAATACAGACACGAGAGTGAAGCTGCTCTACTTTCTCTCCACCTGTCTCCACAGCCTTGTTTTGATTTTATTCAAGCCAAACAACAGGAATGACCATTTTTAAACTAAGTTTTCCCCCTTTCTTTCTTTCTTTCTTTCTTTCTTCTTTCTGTGTGCATACTGAGTTGTGCTTGTTGAGAAAAGTGTGTTTTATGTGTTTGGTTTATGCATATGACAACAATTTCAAATTTCAGAGATGAATAAAGTTTAAAGTTTTATATTACATTTTATCATTAATGATAAAAAAAAAAAATTCTGTCATTTCCATGCTCTGAAAAAGTCTACACCAGTCTTACATGTTATCAAGACATGTTAGTTTGTCAATCACTTCTTTCATTTTATCACAAAATCCTTTTAATCCTAAAAGTTTGGATAACCCCAAAAATAACAAAGTTAATGTCAAAACACGACAGACAGAGCTTAAAAGTGCTATTGCTGTGTGGAATGAAAAGGTTTTCATTTAATTAATTCGTAATGCAATTTTTACCTATTCAACTTTCTAATACTAAGAACACAACTGTCAGCTGCAGGAGATGTTAGATTTTTCCTGTCGCATTTAAAAGCATGTACATGAATGATAAAGTGTGTGTGCATGTGTGCATGTGTGCGCAGGGGCATCGTAGTGGGGGGAAAAGCCTGGAATGATGCATAAGAGACATGGATCAAGAGATGAACGGGGCCCACAGAGACTGCTTATGTATAGGGCCCAGAATTTTGTGCTACACCCCTGTCTGTGCGTGTGTGCGTGCGTGCGTAAATACTGTATCTCAGAATTGAAAGGCCTGAACCCAATTATGTTGGTGATGGTTGAAAGGGATGGCTTTCTGCCAAGGTCATTATAAACACAGTGCTGTCTCTCACTCTGGGCTGGTTCTGTAGACTCATTAATTAGCACAGACACATACACTGACAAACAGCGTGCTTTTCAATTAATGAAATCTTATATAAGGCACTACATCCCTAAGGCTCTTGTAGGTTGTTTTGAAATTACATAATCATCATAAAACTTTCATAGTCACTACAAAAGTCTGGATATTTAATTTACACTTTTAACAGTTTATTTTCCAGACGCACATTCATACAATCAATAGCATGTTTTTGTGGTGCTTTGGCAAGTATTTAACACAAACTTTGCTATATCGAACACAATTTCTTTCCCAAGAATGTTGATTTACCCCTTTGCATTTTTTAAACTCAAGCCTAAATCTTGTTCCCTATGCCAGCAGACTCCTCTTTTTGGCCTTGGATAGCCACTGTGTGGGACTGTATGCTCAGGAACAGACGACCAGGAATTATAGCTAGGAACACAAGCACATCCTGAGCAAGCCCTGGTGTCCAGGCCTAGCTCCAGTACCTTTTATTTGTTTACTTTGGCTGGGTGGTGTAATTCATGCCACATTATTACATCACTCTGGATTAGAAAATAAAGACACAGATACATTTTGGGCTATGATGTATGATGTTATGTTTTTATGGTTGTTTTGGTTTTATTTTAGTCATGTTTTTCACCTAGATGCAGTAATCCTGGCTGTTCAGCACCTGTTTGGTCATGTTGCTGTGATGTGTAAATACATACTGTAAATCCAAATTTTAGTGCGCTATGTTAGCCATGTTGATTTCTCTGGATGAGAGTGTCTTCCTAATTAATTGTCAAATTAAACTACTGAATAAAACTAACATTTGAAAAAACAGGTAATCTTTGCCATAAAAAGTATCCTTCCACATTTAGAGTGTTTTCACATATAGTCCTTTTTAAACTAACCAAACTCTGTCCTCTTAAAGTGGACCAAAAAGTGGACCAACAGAAAAGGGACTCAGTTCTTTTTGCGTTCACATTGTCAGTTCAGTTGAAAGAGGACTCAGTTCTCTTTCTGGACCACTTCAGCTCTGATGGGGCCTCAGTCCTCTTTCTGTTCACACTATACCCACACCTCTGGAGCTCAGACCTTTACTGCTTTGGATTATGGGTAGTTTTCACTTGGAACAAGATGGCTGCGGCTATACTTGTCTTATCCACATTCCTGTGGTATTTGGTTAAATTAGCCCACAGAGATAGGGAAAACCAAAGTATAATTGTTCAGATCACATTTGAACACAAAAAGCGACTGAGGAGACTGCAAAGGAGACAGACATGGAGGAGAAGAATTTTGCAGCGACATGACAAACTGATCAGGCAACATCTGATGCTACTAGCAACACTTGTGACACTTCAGCTCTCACCTGAAAGGTAGGTATTACATATAAAAGTGAATTCAGAAATGCACACCTACCTCTCATACCACCACTATCAACATCCTAATGGTAAAACAAATTAACAGAAGTATAAAAACTATGCTTGAAACATTAGCTCCTTTTGGTGGTGTTCTTTGTGTCAAACAGGCATATTAACTTGACAATTAAGTTTGACTCAGATGCGGATTCTATCTATGTTAACAGGTCATGCTGGACAAAACCAAGGTCTCGCATTTGGTAGGAGAGCACAAGTGCCTGGACTGACACTGACTGGCATCGGAATTTCAGAATGGGCAGGGACACATTCCTCTACCTCTGGCAGTAGTTGAGACCTTACCTTGAGCGGCTCTCCACTAACATAGAATACCATTCCATCTCACACCTCTTCGGTATACGCCTCTCCACTGCCTGCATGATAACCCAAGAAACAGTCTCCACCATTGTACATGTACTCAAGTCACACTTCATCAAAGTCCCAAAAGGGAGTGATTTGAGGGACATTGTTAATGGATTCAGGGATAGATGGGGTTTTCCCCAGTGTGCTGGGGCTATTGATGGCACACATGTGCTCATAATAGCCCCACATGTCAACAGAGCAAATTATTACAATCGTAAGTGCCATTATTCAGTAATACTGCAGGCTGTAGTAGACCAGTTTTGGGACATAAATGTAGGTTGGTCTGGAAAAGTACATGATGCAAGAGTGTTTGCAAACTCAACACTTTTCCAGAAAGGCCAGTCTGGAAGACTTCCCATTGTGGACTGAGGAATTCCAGGGGGTTAGTGTTCCCTTATCAATAATAGCTGATGCAGCATATCCACTGCTGCCATGGGTCCAGAAACCATATCCTGAAGGACAGGGTATAACACAAGACCAGCGACAGTTTAATTGCAAACTGAGTTAAGCAAGAATGTGTGTAGAAGGGGCTTTCAGCAGACTTAAAACTCGCTGGCGTTGCTTACTCAGAAGAAATGATCACAATGTCAAGATTATTAATCAGATGGTGACAGCTTGTTGCATATTACACAACATATGTGAGAGCAGAGGGGAAGAGTTGGAGGCACATCTTCTGGAAAATGTGGCTGATGAAAGAGAGGTGGACATGGAAGAGGAAGGACCTATCCCTGACCACGCCACTGGACATGACACTCGCAGGGCATTGACTCAGTATTTTTCTAAAATGATAATGGCCTAAGCTGCTCTGCCTTTTGTCAGTAGGCCTAAAATACAGAGCAAAATTAATGCAGACATTTGAATTTTGTTTTTGTTATTTTTTTATGATGTTTAAAGACAAGGATTATAACATTCCTATATAGTTCAGGCTATGCAGTTCTGTGCAGTTTTTTTATGACTACTGTATTGGATAAAAGACACACATCTTTCAAAACCTTTATTGCTACATTGTAATGTAAAATCTAAACCAACATAGGTATTTTAAGTTCTGTTACCAACACAGAGTTGCCTTACTTCAACATTATAAAGTAAACAGCAAATAGGCACATAGGCATAAGAGGTAGACATCAGGCAATACACTGAAATTGTTAAGAGCAAAATGAGTAAAAAAAAATATAAAGTGCATTGTTTATAAAAGAACAAAAAAATGCTAATTGGCTAATAGGTATTAATGCTCGTCAGTCATCAGGTAGCCAAAAGAAAATGCTTCTTCTACAAAACAACAATGGAACATGAAAACCTTGAACTAATGTTCTTTTGTTTCTATGGCTGAATTCTATATTTAGTTGAACTTATTCAGCTTGTGCAAGTCAGCTGTTCATCAGTACTGGGCGCAGAGTCGTCTTGACCATAGCCTGAAGCCATAGTGTTTGGCTGTTGTCTGGGGGTAAGACTGAAATGTTGGTTCTTCTGGTAGATAGCTGCGAGAGAGCATTTGGTTACACTACATTACATTACAGGGTCATACGTTAGGGTAAGGTGGTGCATGCAAGGTTGGCGCACTGTGCGCAGCAACAGTGGTCATCACTTGGGTGATCATGCGCATCATGGCCTGGTCACTCTCCACCTGCACTTGTTGCCTTCTTTCTTCCATTTCCATTTGGAGCTTATAGCGCTCTCACTGTAATTCCATCTCTCTGCAATGACGTTCGTCTTCCTTGAGAATGAACAGGTCATAGTCTCGCCGTTGTTGCTCTATCACTGATGATATTAGGGTGGTTAATATCATCAGTGTGGTCCTAATGAAGCCCTTCGCTTTCATATGAACTGAAAATTGGAGGAAAACCTTTGCGTTTCTGTGCGTTGTAGACAGTTGCTGTTTGATATGTTCTTCGTTCCATATATGGAGAAGTGCAGTAGTTTCTTCCTCGGACCAAACTACTCCTCGTCCACTAACGTTACCAGCGGCCATGGTTCCGTATTTGTTTTTTTGAGCGTCCCAGTGCAATAGCATGTGATCTGTCTACGGCAAGCCTAGAGGGCTAAAATACAATGGCAAAGGGAGAAGCAAACCTGGAGCGCTTTGTGTTCACAATGCACAGGTTAAGCGAACCGCAACGTGGACTTGAAGCGAACCGTACTCAGACCACCTCCCAAGGAGGTCTGAGTACGGTTCGTTTCAGAGGGGTCTGAGTTCTTTTGGAGTGTTCACATATGCGCAAGAAATGCTGACTAATCGCTCTGAGTTCGTTTGGAGGGCTGAAAGGGACGAAGTATGAAAGAGATGCAAGAACTGATGCAGATACTTGGTTGAAAAACACATAAGCCACTACAAAAAATTCTTCCACAAAGGATTCACTCATGTTTCCTCACTCAAGAAACCTTTGGGGGCCTCCTAACCATTGCTTCTAGCTCCTAGCTCCTACTGTAGCTCCTTGAAGGAGTATTTAACGGGTTGGAATGACCTTAAAGATGGCGGACTTCGATGCATTTCCGGGTCAGTCAAGGACTTAGGAGACAGTTCAGTGACAAGGACGAATAAAATAAGCGATTCATTGTTTGTTTACTTTCGTATCAGTAACCAAACCCTTGTGTACACATGTGGGTTGTTTCAAGTGTAAACCGTGTTAACACAGGAATCAGTTATGGGTCACTTTTGAAAGTAGATTCTAAATAGGCGGTCAAAAAAATTGAATATAAGCAAAAATTCGGAACTGGGTATCAAGACCTATGGCATAAACGTAACCTTTGATAAGCAGAAAGAATATGATGACTTTGATATGTTTACTGCACAGTTTGATCTACATTACCCTGGAATACTTTTTGTGCAGTCATTTCCTGCCCTGATCAAAACACTTGATGACTCAGCCATTTCCTCACTTTCATGAATTAGAAACTACTAGGGACACTGGTCAGGAGATTGAGGCAGGAAGTACAAGCAATTTGTCAGATAAATATTTGTGTTCTGTGTAGAGCACAAAGGCAGGCTTGTTTGTCTGATGACCATTGACCTGTCCAGGTTGCCCTGTCAAGGTATTAGTGATGGGGGGGGGGTGTCGGGGGTAGGAGAATCACCCACCATATGCGCAAGGGCTGCAAATCTCCCAGACAGCACGCAAATCCGCTGTACAGGTGGTCTTGTCTCTTCACTTTAACGTATAACTTAGCTGCTTGAGCAGGAAGCCACTGAATATCTTGCCAGAAGCTGAGGTAGAGTATTCAGTATTCCAGAACAAAGATGCATCAATGGTTCAATCCCTTGTCAATAAAACAGCAGGGACAAATCAAACAAAAAGTTTTACTGTGGAATCAGATTACATGGCATGCACAGAAGGAGTACATACATGCATTTAGTTATGCTCTATACCAGGTGTATGACTAATGCTTGTGCAAGAAGAGAGGGAGATAAGACTTTGCAAACAGCAAGCAGCTTGAGGTTTGTGAATGATACTACTGGAGGGGAAAGATGATGGGAAACTCTGATAATAGATTACACTGTTGTGGCACTTGTGAATTATGCTAAATGAAATCCTTTCACAGGAGGCAATGCTTTGAAGATGCTCTTTCACTATGGGCATTTGGTTTAGTGGTTTAGGTAGTATACAGTTTATGTCGGAAGTTTACTTACACTTAGGTTGACGTCATTAAAACTAATTTTTAACCACTCCACAGATTTCATGTTAGCAAACTATAGTGTTGGCAAGTCAGTTAGGACATCTACACATCTATGTGATAGGACATCTATCACAAGTAATTTTTCCAACAATTGTTTACAGACAGATTATTTCACTTTTAATTCACTATATCACAATTCCAGTGGGTCAGACGTTTACATACACTAAAGCCGTGTTTCCACCGCAGGAACTTTACCCCGGAACTAGGAACCTTTTGAGGAACTCAGTGCATTTCCACCGCAGGAACTAGGGTCTAAATGTAGTTCCGGGGGCTTTATTTTACCCCCCAAAAAGTTCCTGCTCGGGGGGTAGTACTTTCCGAAAGTACAGGAACCTTTTGGGTGGAGCTTGCAGCGCTGAACATTTCTGATTGGTCGAGTACTCGCAGCATTTTTTTGTGTTTATTTTCAACCACCATGTTTAAAAATATGCAGCCGCAAACCAGTTCATTTTCATAATAACTTCAAATCAAACTTGTATGTTATGCGGCGCAGTAGCCTAGTTTTGGTTATAGCCTGCCAACGTCTTGGAATTATAACGTGTGCTCTTCTGTTTTTTTCTTGCTTTAGTATTCATTTTATAAAATGCTAAGCATTCGTGCTGGGACAGCATATTACGTACCAAAACATTCAAACGGATTAATTCGGTTGCTGAATATTTTCTTCCGGATTTTATTTGTTAGGCCGTTGTAATTGACTCAAAACATTTGATACAGTTATGTGAGGTATGCGGTAGTTCTGCGTAATTCACATTGGTGATACAGTAAAAGCAAACTGGAAATCACCTTCCGCGCTTTTTGTCAGGGTAAAATAACAGGTTAATTCTAGTAATCGTCCCTTTAGCTTTTTCAGATTGCCGTAATTTTACTCTGCCATTCTTCAATTCCACAAAAAGACCAGGAAGACTATGGACTAATTTATGGTGCATGGTTCGCATCTGGAGGGCACACTTCGCTGCTCGGCTAGCAGTAACTTCGAAGGAAAGCAAACGGTGGCTGTACCACTGCTAATTTAAATTTTCACGCAAGTCCGAGTTTTCGTTCTATTCTTGTCATTTTGCGATTAGCCTATATGGAATTGACGATGAGAAAGTAATCAAACAGCAAATTGTTTACAACGTGTGCATGTTTTCTGCTGTTGTTGCCAGTTATATTGGAAATGTGAATGCATTCTGTCGCTTCGGATGTCAAGACATGAAAGCGAATGTTCGCATAAAAACATAATTAATGTGTTTGAGAGGATATATAAAACAGTTACAATCTGACTATTGGCCTGTTATATCCTATTTGTTGCATAACAACGTAGTTGTCCAAGTTCAACTACCAACGACAGTTTTGCTTGACAACGGTAAAATATGCCCAAACGGCTGCAGAAGAATATTTCAATTCCAGGTGATTAAATCGATAAAAATCAATAAATACAAAAGTAACCATATATAGTCATTGTTGGTAACCCATTGTATATAAGTGGAATAAACCCCTCCGGGCTGTCCCGGTTATTAGAAAATAATGTAGGTTACTTAGGTGGTAGTATGGGGTTACAGAAGAAATCATATGACAGATGGACCAATGACAACGTCGCTTTTTCATACGTCAGTGGGCTAATTTGCCTAATCTTCGCGGGACTTTAGACCGCGGTGGAAACGCAGACAACCATGGGCTGAAGGAACCTTTTAGTGTACTTTTAGTGGAAACGCGGCTTAAGTTGACTGTGCCTTTAAACAGCTTGGAAAATTCCAGAAAATTATGTCATGGCTTTAGAAACTTCTGATAGGCTAATTGACATTATTTGAGTCAATTGGAGGTGTACCTGTGGATATATTTTAAGGCCTACCTTCAAACTCAGTGCTTGTTTGCTTGACATCATGGGAAACTCAAAAGAAGCCAATACCTCAGAAAGAAAATTGTGGACCTCCACAAGTCTGGTTCTTCCTTGGGAGCAATTTTCAAACGCCTGAAGGTACCATGTTCGTCTGTACAAACAATTGTACGCAAGTATAAACACCATGGGACCACGCAGCCTTCATACCGCTCAGGAAGGAGACGCATTCTGTCTCCTAGAGAAGACCATGCTTTGGTGCGAAAAGTGCAAATCAGTCCCAGAACAACAGCAAAGGACCTTGTGAAGATGCTGGAGGAAACAGGTACAAAAGTATCTATATCCACAGTAAAACGAGTCCTATATCAACATAACCTGAAAGGCTGATCAGCAAGGAAGACGTCACTACTCCAAAACCGCCATAAAAAAACCAGACTACAGTTTGCAACCGCACATGGGGACAAAGATCTTATTTTCTGGAGAAAGTCTGGTCTGATGAAACAAAAATTGAACTGTTTGGACATAATGACCATCGTTATGTTTGGAGGGAAAAGGGTGAGGCTTGCAAGTCGAAGAACACTGCAGCCAACAGGACAGCCCCCATCTACTTGCAGGACATGATTCCATCCTATATGCCTGCTCGACCACTCGGCTGTGCAGCAGCAGGGCGCCTTGTACCCCCTCCCACCCGACCAAAGGGATCACAGAGCTTCTCCACCCTAGCTCCCCAGTGGTGGAACGAACTCCCTGTCCCTCTTCGAACCTCTCCCTCACTACCCATCTTCCGACATGGCCTGAAGACTCATCTCTTCAGACTATACCTGGACTAACTACCACCACTCTGTATATTTCACTCTAAATCCACCCCCCCCCCCCTTTTTCATGACACTTGTTACATGTTCCCCCATCCCAGCACTTTTTGGTAATTTGTATTTGTCCTAATACTGTAGCTTTTGCCACATAATTGGCTTTGCATATTTAAATGAGATGATATCACAAGCCAGCGAAGACTTCACAAGACTATAAGCAGGAATTACCTAAAGTTAGGAGTCAGGAGTACCTGAAAATGCTTTAATGTGGAAACACGTATATATAGTAGAACCCCAGAATTACAGACTGTTTAACCACATCCAATAACACCTTTTCATTATTGAACTCCTAGATATCATTAATACAAAAAGGCAATACAAATCACACTTCCCCTTGATTAAAACTACTGAGTACTACAGACAAAGGGGAACACATTAGCAGTACTGCTAAAGAATACAATGAGGCAACAGTAACTGTGTTTGATATAAAAATGGGACAGAACAAAATGAAACAAATCACAAAAAAGCCTAGATAGTGATAGTATCCTTGAAAATGAGATGTATTCTTTGAAAATTTGATGGAGAGAAACAAAAATGTTCTAATGAGATCTTTGATTGCTGGTTAATTTAAAGATATAGCAATAAAGTAGCAAACAGCAGTGTTGGTAAAAAGTAGGGCTGTAGTCAAGTTATGAAAAATCCTTGCAACAACTGAATCCACTTCCAGGTTACGTGCCGTTATATAAGATACACTATATGGCCAAATGTGACAAATATGACACCCCTTCAAATTAGTGGGTTTGGCTACTTCAGCCACACCCATTGCTAACAGGTGCATAAAATCAAGCATACAGCAATCTCCATAAACACACATGGGCAGTATAATTGTCATACTAAAAAACTCAGTGACTGTCAAAGGATGTCACCTTTCCAACTAGTCAGTTAATGAAATTTCAGCCCTGCCAGAGCTGCCCCGCTGTTGTGAAGTGGAAACGTCTAGGAGCAACAACAGCTCAGCCGCAAAGTGATAGGGCACATAATCTGACAGAACGGAACTGCTGAGTGCTGAAGTGCCAACTCTGGAGCAGTGGAAATGCATTCTCTGGACTGATGAATCACACTTCACTATCTGGCAGCCTGACGGAGAAATCAGGGTTTGGTGAATGCCAGGAGAACGCTACCTGCCCGAATGCATAGTGCAAACTATAAAGTTTGGTGGAGGAGGAATAATGGTCTGGAGCTGTTGTTTATGGTTTGGGCTAGGCCCCTTTGTTCCAGTGAAGGGAAATCTAAATGCTACAGCGTTCAATGACATTCTAGAGAATGGAGAAGGCCTTTTCCTGTTCCAGCATAACAATACCCCAGTGCACAAAGCCAGGTCCATAAAGAAATGGTTTACCGAGTTTTGGTGAACACAACCCCATCAAACACCTTTGGGATGAATTGGAATGCCAACTGCGAGACGCCTGCGAGAAGCTTTACGCCTAACATCAGTGCCCGATCTCACAAACGCTCTGCTCTTGTGGCTGAATGGAAGCGAATCCCCACAGCCATGTTCCAAAATCTAGTGGAAAGCCTTCCCAAAAGAGTGACGGCTGTTATCGCAGCAAAGCGAGGGGAGGGGGGCGCAACTTCACATTAAAGCTCATAGTTTTGGAGTCAGATGTTCAACAAGCACATATGGGTGTGATGTCTTGATGCCCATATTCTTTTGTCCATGTAGTACATCTCTACATTGTTAGTGTAACTGGCAAATTGTGTGAATGAAAATGATTTTTATTTTCTATACTTGACCAGTCAAAATACCTTAGAGCAGAATAAATCTGTAATAGAGGTCTTAGATTAACAAGTATAATGCCTTATTATATAATTATTAATTTTCATTATTAATCATTATCATTTTATATGGATTCAGATATGCAGATAGAAGATACTGCAATTATGTGAATCACTGTGGAAAGGGACAATGCTTCAGGCCCTGCATTCATTCCGTATACTGCGGAGTACTAAACAATGAAGACCATTGAATAGAATAACAAAATGCATCCAATGAAAAATTTAGAAATATGCTAGCATCAATAATATATATTTTCAGGTTTTTGTTTTTATTTTTTGTCCCCATAGAGTATCTCCTAAAGTTTCATATTTTAAGTACACAAATAAAATCATAGCAACTACAGCTTGGATTTTACTGATGATGACCATTGAAAATATTTACCAATAATTTTTTTTTTTGTCTATTCCTTTAATCTCGTCCAAGATTATCCCCTTTCCGCAGATGCCAAATCTGGCCAATGCTCACCCATTTAGGTGGTGTTTAAAGCTTTACAACTCTAGATCTAAGCACCATAGATACTATTTAATTTTGTTTATTTGCATAATTTAGGTATAAATGAAGTGCCACAAATACAAATACAGTACTGTGCAAAAGTCTTAGGCATCTGTAAAAAAATGCTATACAGCTAAGATGCTTTCAAAAATAATTCAATGAAAGGTTACTGTGGCAAGTGAGTGCCACCCCTCTTAGTTAAAACACACTCACGGGAGACTGACCGTTTCCGTAACTCGCACTTCCGTGCTATTTTATTTAGAGATACGTTTTTACAGACAGGTTTAGTATCACAGATGCGTAGCCGTCTTGTCATCGGCGATTCCCCCCTCTCCGGCTTCCGGTCTGGCTTTTAAAAACCCCAGGCTCACTGTTGAAAGCAATCAGAGGCAATCAGCGCAATTAAACAATTAACTATTATCGGCGCTGATTACCTCCAGCTGACAGTTGTGACGAAGGATCCGAGAGCCGCTCCTCTCACACTCTCTCTCTCTCTGCAGCCGACGCTCAAACCACGCCCACCCCACCACAGTTACAAATATCAAAAAATAATACAAAGAGCAGTAAATAGTTAAAAACTAAATAAAATCAATGTTTGGTGTGACCACCCTTCGCCTTTAAAACTACATCAATTCTCTTAGGTACACTGTCTGGCAGTTTTATAAGAAAATTGGCTGGTAGGTTGTCCCAAGTATTTTGGAGAACTTGCCACAGTTCTTCTGCAGATTTTGGCTGTTTCGCTTGCTTCTGGCTCTCCAGGTAATCCCAGAGACCATTGATCAAGTTTTTATCTGAAAAGTAGTCTATTACTTAAAATATTACTTTATTTAACAAAATACAAAAATGTATCTGTAAAATTTCATTTTTTGGAAAATTCATGTTTGGAAATCTCAAATTTGCTCTTGTCTACTGACACACTAATGCAGAAAACAAAAAATAAACATCTGAGACCAAATATATACTATATATTATATTTAAAAATATAGGGTGCGTAAGACATTTGCACAGTACTGTACACTGGAAAAATGCAAAAATGCTGTTCTCTTTGTCTCCAATAAAATATTGACTCACAAATGTAGAACAGGTAAAAGAACACATGTCCTGGATCATAAACACAAGACCTGCAAAATCTGAGGGTAAGGCAGAACTACTAAAGAACTATGAAGCAAAATGTAAGCAGTGCACCTTGGTGTCAATTAGTGTCTCCAAACCTATACAAAATGGCTAAATTGTGCATTGCTGTATATAATAAGATAGTCATATATTACATATCAACTGTTCTGACCCATGAAACACACTTTTGCATCCTTTTCGAGTAGAAATTAAATCTTTTCATCAGTATAGGGAGATGGATGTCTAGGGTTCCAAAACCTATCCAAAACCTCACAGAAAATGAATAAAATTATTTTTGCCCATTATAAAGCATTTAAATGAGTCCATTTTCCACAAGAGCCTGATTAGAAATATTAGAATAGGAACAAATGACATAATGCAAAAGCATTGTAACATACTTTGGTACACACACCAAAATATGTAATCATACACTCCTGTACTTCAATAAAACACCACTTTTTTATACTCTACAGTATGTAATGTTTTGTTGCATGCCCAGGGATGACATTTTTCTGTAGTGTGTTTCACAAATGTTACTATTTAATCAGTCAAAGGGAAAATTTTCATTCATCTAGCGCGTATCAGCATGCAGTAAATCTTTTTGTACTGCATTTGTTATGAGTAAGTGCTAATAGTCATTCATATAAATGTGTGTGAAGGGATGAGAGACATGCATATAATGCATGCAAACACACATGGCCTACATTCTTGCTGAAAGAAACAAATAGGCATGGATTCAATCATTTTTCATTTACCATGAATGACATATAAATTAAAGTGTGTGTAATTTTTTATGGAAGTGTTTTTAATGGGCTATTGTACACAACAGACCTAATAATTGTTTGTATGTTGGTAGAAGATATAATGGGCTAGCTTACACTAATTTAGAAATGTGGCATTGTATGGTAGCTACACTAGCCTAGTTAAAAAGTAGTTACCAGTACAGGCACAGTGAATGTGATCATTTTGACTTAAAGACAAACGATATAGCTGCCGCGAAGAAGTCATTATCTTGAGTGAGTTTCTATATAATCGGTAACCGCTGGACCGAAGCCGTCTGTACTAACACCATACACTCAGTCTGTCATCTTGTTAGCAAGGTAGCTAATGTTAAACACTGTCAAAATGCCCAAATCGGAACTGTCTAAAGTGTGGGTTTATTTTATTTGGGTTTCAGAAATATAAATGAGTTTCCCGCAAAGATTATACAGGCGCAAAAGTAATCGTTTAAATGTTTTATTTTTAGTTACCCAGCAAGCCAGTGTCCTGAGTTAGAGGTTTGCTTCAGTCCAAAGGGGATTTGAACTGGTGCCTGTCAGTCGTCCAAAAGTCCCACAGGCAAATGTGCTACCCAGTTAGCTACTAGTGAAATAGACGCCAGGGTCGCAAAGTTTCTATATATTTTTATTGGCTGATGTACTCCAATGGGGAGACATATTCTTTGTGGTCCTGGAGCATTGGTGATGATTAAATCAGCAGGAAAAAGAAAAAGAAGAAAGAAAAAAGTTTGGGGCTTTATTTTGTGGACATGTGAGGTTGTTCGTGAATTCTGTCGGCTGAAATGGGGTCAGAAGGTACAAAAATGAATGTTTTTTGAGAGTCCGTGGTTATTGTGGTTATTTCTGTAAGGTTCTGTAAACCCTGAAAAGTGCCAAACTCTCAGTGCTGCATAGGTATGGGACATACAGCCCCGGCAAGGCATAAATTGTATTTTCCATGCCCATGGAGACACTAATTCCCCATAGTCTACTGTATGTACAATAATATTCCACCATCAGGAAAATGCTAGCAATGTGCTAGCTTCACGGCAAATCGGTGCATCAAACATGACATATGGCTGAGCCACCTACGAACACTTAAGCTACAGTATGTGAAATGCCCACATTAGGGAATAATGCTAAACTCTTGAAAGACACTGAATTTCTTTGTGAGTGGAATGAATTCTAACAAAGATGGCCACAAAGAGCCACTACAATAACAATGATTAGCCATTAGCTAGCCACAAAAATGCTCAGCATTTTTAGTAAAGACTAACAGTTGTCGATTATGACCAATGAGAATAGAACAATACGAAAAATTTGGCAAAGGCAAAGGTACAGTGGAAAAAATAACATATACTTGAAAAATTTCAAGGAGTAATACTTACATGTTGAAGAGGACATATTCACTACGTCCGTATGTATCCTCTTAGAGAGAATCAAGGCTGACAAACTCAGAGGAGCCCCAAAATCCATATCAGTTAGGCGAGGAAATGCCTTAGTCAAGCTTCTCAAGATTAATATTTTCCTCTCCTGGTTAAAAGATTTGTTGATCAAACCAGAATGAACTGGAATGGCCCACAATGCTGCATAAACAGCATGTGTGGTTTTATGCACAGCTATCTCAGAATGTATACAAGTGTTGCAAATAAGTGTATATTTCACAAATGTATTGTACAAGACAATAAATTACCACTGAATCTTGAAAGGGACAACTCTGCGTAAAACCAACGTATTTGTATTTATTCCATATTTAGTAGCTGATATTAACAGTAGAACGAAATGGTATAATTACAATTCACTGGTTCATTTTGCTGTTAAGCGAACAATGTTTATCAACACTGTTTTGCAATACTTTCAGGGTACTGTTGGCTTTATCTTGTTGCTATAATGGAATACAAATTTTTAGTGCTGAAAGAATATTTTTATGAACTCCTAGATAAACCCTATTGTCCACTTTGCCATGTGTGGTCAGTATAGTAGCAGATGAGACCTGGCTGTGGGTGCAAGTTAAATGGACAAACTATACAACAATGGTGGCAATTTTAAGCTCCACATTTGGCAGCGTTGTAACGCATCGTGTACTCATAAGGCTAGAACACAGAGTTTGTCATTTCTACTCATAGAATGGTTGCAGAAACAAAAAATGTTTGTTGAGCAATCTGAAAGTTGAGCAATCTCCGGACGCCGGCGTCACTAGAGGGCTTGTGTGAAGGGGTTAAATAAGTTTTAACTGATCCCTGCAATATACATACATGTGTGATATAAACAGTATTTCATGATATGACAAAGAGGTCTGATCATATGAGATGCTCAAGTGGTTTCCTTGGAAGATGGTATCAAGCTGAATAAATATTATTTATATAGAGTTCTGAAAATGATATTCTCATTTCCCTTCCAAACCAGTGTAAAACCTTGCCTGGGTTTCTGTGTCCTGGGCCCAACAGGTGGTCAAGAAGAGCACGCTCACAAGCTTCGAGAGCAAGACCTGAAATGCTTTCAGAGCGAGCACCAAGAGCCAAACAAGTGAAAAATCCACAATGCGCAACTTTGTTGAGGTTGTATTCATTTAGCCTTGGCTTCATTAATGCTTTCATGACTCTCCTCATTAACAGTAGCCCAACTCAAAAACTTGTTAGTCGATTAAAAGGCCATAGATGACATTTTGGGAACTATTTATGGAGCGGTAAAGCACAACTACCTTTAGAATGAAAAAGCACTGTATATTCTGATTTACTGACAGCCATGCAAACAACAATCTGAAAAGAACCTGATTGATGGACTGTACAGGGACTGAGATGCAATAAAAGAAACACAAAATTAAATGGCTTTCCATGGCTTCTGGCTTACATTCACTAGAAATGCAATTTCAACTTGCTTTTCACCACAGGCACTATTTTAAGGAGGTGAGGGAATAACCCTGTACTGTGCAGCTTAACAGGCTAGCCTCACTAATGTGTCACAGCTGAGTCCTGCCCCTCCCACTCCAATCCAAGGTGGTGAAAACAGAGGATAACAGCAGTGATGCCTTTGTCTCGATCCACACAATTCTAGATAAGCAAAACATTGATCTGTATTCGATAGAGTAAGATTTTTGCAATCCACAGTCATCCATACAAGTGATCCAATTACCACAGCAGCTCATAACACGGGCAGTTCAACAGGGTGATATTAGTGAGTGCTCTCCGCTTCTCAAAAGTTGAAAGAGGCAGAAATAACAGGCAGCCCACCCAAAGGCTGTCCAATTCTACTAATAATCAGCATGAACCTTCCTGAGGCCTGTCCTCAAATGTGAGTTCTCATCGCGTGCGAGGCAACACAACTTTCCGCAAACAACCTTCCCCTCACTCTCACCCAGCTTCCTTCCGCTATGAGCATGGCTACAAGAAGCAGCAGTACTTTTCCCACCAGGACTTGGAGAGGTTCTTCATCTTATCAGGAGTCTGCTTCCTCAAGTGTTGCTGCTGCTGGCTGTCGGCATGTTGGATGCTCGCCATGATGGCGGCGTCGAAGACGTCCTTGAGGTTCTTCTGGGTCAGTGCCGAGCACTCCATGTAGGAGACGGCCCTGATGCCTTGGGCGCACAGCTGGGCTTCCTGTTGGTCCACAGGCCTCTCTTTGTACTTGGCCAGCTCGATCAGGACGTTGACATCCTCACGTAAGTCCGACTGGGTGCCCACCAGCACCACAGGTGCCCATGGGCAGTGCCGGCGGATCTCGGGCACCCACTTCTCCGTGACGTTCTGGAAGGAGGAGGGGCTGACCACACTGAAGCAGAGGAGGAAGATGTCAGCGTTGGTGTAGCAGAGAGGCCTCAGCTTGTCAAACTCGTCCTGTGAAAAGAAGGGGAGCAGTACGTGAGACAGTGCATCAATCGCAAGAGCACTAAATGCACTGGCAGTTCATTCACACTACGGCCACAACAGGGCACAACACAACATGTTGAACTGTGGTCCATTCGGGAATTGAAGAATGTGACCACAGTTCAAAGTAAGAAACCACACCCTTGGCTCAGTTGTGGTCACAATGCTACAACACACTCCAGCCATGGCTCAGAGCTACAACCAACCACTAACTACTGATTGCCCACTCATAACTTTTACTATTTCCTTTCTAGCTACTAAAAGATACATTATAATGTGAAGTCAAATAATAAATACGAGGACATACTCAAAAACAGACGCCAACCACAGTGAAATCAGGCAACTATTTCCTGGAGAGTTCACAGAGATATGCACAAGTCCCAGGACAAAGTCTTCAGACCAACAACTCTAATCTGTTTCACTTATAAAGGCTTACACATATGTTTTGGAATCCCACCTCCATTCCCAATTTCTGTAATTCATAATAACACAAAACAACAATGAAAGAACATGACGTGTAAACATACTATCAAATAAGTAGATCAACTTCAATGGAGGAATTCACAGGCACAAGGTCATTCATGTCACTAATATTAATATGAACATTGTTAATAATACAAATGATTAATAGACAACTAACAGAGTACTGCATTGTATATACTAAATATTTCTACAGAATAGTTCAGGTGGTTTTATAGCCAGTTTCCAAGTCAGACAAAATTTACAGCATGACCGGCAGACTGGTGACATTCTGGAAAAACTCTTAAGCATCAGCACATGAGCACCTGAGGACTGAATCTTCACCGTACAGCCTGATACAAAATTATGTAATTTAATGAGGGATCTATCTACAGCATGCAACACTGAGTTTGCAGTGACAATATAAGGGTCAAACAAACATGCCACAGGTCCTTAGAAAAGGTTTCAGGTACATACCAGTAACATTGTGGAAAGGGCATTTGGATGGACCTGTCAAACAGTAATGCTATAGCCGCACTTCAGTGTACAAAGTGTCACAAGCTATGCTTTTATGTGAAACAGAAAGCATATCTTCAGGAAGGGGAACCTAGCAATAAGGCTATGTCTATTTGTGAGCATGAGGCTGTATTGCACAAAATCACTGTGGTATCCAGCAGACAAGTGGGCCATTGACGCCAGTAGGAATGCTTATCTACTGTAATGCATCTTCAATCCTTTCATCTGCTGAGTTATGCAACACAGCAACTTCCATTTCATATCACACATCTGAAAATCCACAGTGACTTCAGAGAGAGTATGATAACTGGTATTTTTCTGTAGAAATGCACCATCTGAATTCAACAGTCACTCTCTCTTTGCCATTCCCAACTTGTAATCTTGATATTTAGTGATATACACTGAGTAATCCCAAACTGGGAGACCACAGGCTTTCAACTAATTTCTGAACAGCTAGTAATGCTCATTATAAACTAGTTACCATGCTCCTCGTCACTGTGGATCAATGTCACCAAGACTAAACACACATTTAATATGTTAATTGCACAGAAACAACCCACTCTCACCATTACAAAGCTGAATGACAAAACCGCAATTACCACACATTATTCTCCAGTGACAGTGAGTACAGTACAAAACAAATTATTTTGAAATATGACGAACTACCATGATTTATTACCTGTTCCTTTTGATGTGTTTTACTTCATTCTCTAAACTCACACAGGTGTTGCAGCATGTCTACATAAGTGGATCTCTCATTGCATTAAAATACACTGAACAAAAATATAAACGCAACATGCAACAGTTTCACAGATTTTACTGAGCTACGCTGTACAGAGTTTCTAGATATAGGTGGGAACTGGAACATGCTGTAGATCCAGAGCTTCCCAAACATGCTCAGTGGGTAACACGTCAGGCGAGTATGCAAGCAATGGGACAACATGGACCTTTTCAGTTTCCAGGAATTGTGTACAGATCCTTGCAACACGGGGCCGTGCATTATCATGCTGGTGATGGCGGCAGACAATGGGCCTCAGGATCCCATCACAGTATCTCTGTGCATTCAAATTGCCATTGATAAAATGTACTTGTGCTTATTGTCCGTAGCTTATACCTGCCCATAAAATAACCCCACCACCACCATGGGGCACTCTGTTCACAACACTGACATCAGCAAACCCACACAAGGCTGTACTCACTGTCTCCTATCTGGCTGGTACAGTTGACACTGGGATTCATCTGTGAAGAGGACACTTTTGCCCACTCATGTCAGTTGCAATGCATAACTGCAGTCAGGTCAAGATCATGGTGAGCATGACAGGCATCAGATAAGCTTCCCAGAGATGGTTTCTGACAGTTAGTGCACAAATTCTTCAGTTGTTTAAACCAACAGTTTCATCAGCTGTTCAACTGGCTGGTCTCAGACTGTCCTACAGGTGAAGAAGCTGGATGTGAGGTCCTGGGATGGCGTGGTTACACGTGGTCTTGAGGCTGTAAATCCAGTTGTATGTTCAGCCAAAATCTCAGAAACCACGTTGGAGGCAGCTTATGGCAAAGAAGTGAATATTCAATCCTCTGGCAACAGCTCTGGTGGACATTCCAGCAGTAAGCATGCCAATTGCCTGCTTGTAACATTGGTAGCATTGCGTTGTGCAACAAAACTGCACATTTTAGAGTGGCTTTTTATTGTCCCTAGCATAAGGTGCACCTGTGTAACAATCATGTTTTTTAATCAGCATCTTGCTATGCCACACCTGTCAGGTGGATGGATTATCTTGGCAAAGAGAAATGCTCACAAACAGGGATTTGAACAAATTTGTGCACTAAATCAGAGAGAAATAGGCTGTTTGACCACACAGAAAAATTCTGGGATTTCTTAGTTCAGCCCATGAAGCACTGGAAAACAAACTTCACACATTCCGTTTATATTTTCGTTCACCGTAGCATTTTATATGATAGAGAAATGGGGATCTGTGAATTTTTATGTCAGCTAAAGCTCTCTTCATCCTTAACCCAACTTGCACCTGATCAACTCTTATGTTTTCTACAAAGATGCAGACACTATTACCCAATCCTCTAGCCTGGGTCCTGCCTATTTGGACAGGACCAATCTTAATTTTGAATGTCAGTAATTTACTGATTCTCTGCTGCCTCTTTACATCCTCCAAACCCATCTCATCCTCTAACTTCAGTAGTGCACATTACTGTATATGCACTTAAAATAATTTTCCAAGACCTAAATACAGTTTTCCTGTGAAGTACTCTTAACCTTTTATGGAGTGAGATCATAAATATGTGATTAGGATGTTCTTAATAGAATATTCTAATACTGTTTTAACAATCACTACTGGTAATTTAAAGCAATGGAGAACACTGACTTTGAATTTTGAAAAAAAATAAAAATTTAAAAAATTCCAAAAAGCTTTCTCTTCAAAGGGTTAAATGAACAGGTGCTAGGAAACCTCAGCAGGTGTTATGTTGACTGCCCAGTGCTTTTCTCCCTTCATCCACATGTTTGGAATGAAACCCTTGGAGATTCCTGCTGAAACTGTCATAAGTAATGTTCAGGGCAACAGGTCCACCTCTGTGAACAAGCTGCATTGTGTGAGTGTGTGTATGTTTTACAAACCTGGCCAGCTGTGTCACAGAGCTGAAGTTTCACAGGCTTTCCATCAACTGCTACCACCGCTGGGAATGACAGAAAAAAGCATATTGAGAATGACCCTTCCCTTCAGTGGTGCTGCAATACTGTATATCTACAGTTTCACTGTGCAGTCGTTTTGGCCTGGCGATAAAAGCAGCTCAGTCTCATGCGTCCATTCGCGTCCGTCTGTCAATTAATTTCACATCACACCCAATTAAAAAAAAATAATTTAGGTTCTGTAATTTAAAAAAAAATCCATGTGGGGGGAAAACACAAAATTGCATACTGACTTCCCTAACGTGGTGAAAAATATACTTTGCATTAATAGTCAAGTCTACCAATAAAACGTCTTCAGCCTATACCCTCTTCTGTAGCTAGACATATTATCTTTTTTTTTTTATTAGTGAAAAAAGTCAAGTGAGATTTTTTCACGTGTGGTTGTAGTTTGCTTTTATGTCGTTACCATCGTCTTTGCGCATTATTTCGTTTTTATCCCTAAATAATTTTCAAAATGAAAGATATAGCAAGTCTCTGTAAGCTAACTGACATTGTCTTTGGTATAATGAAGGATGCTTTTCTACATGCTTTGAATTGCATGAATTAAGTCGAGAAACTGGACAAAGGACAGAAAACATGTTGGGAAATTCTTTGTTGAACTGGGCTGGGACATCACTCTAACAGGATATGGCACTAAAATCCAATATGTAGTCTACATTTGATAGACTCCAAATTCATAGTGATACGTTCTCAAAATAATAGATTGGACAGACTAATTTGAGTGTTTTCTTACAAAGCGTGCACTTAAAAAACAAACCAAAATAACACAAAAAGCAGCGCCATTTAAACAAATATTTTAAAAAGGCATACGTAAGATACAATTTAGAAAAAATACATAATCTCAAAACAGATCAAATTTAATCAGTCATTCTTTTTTCATTGATTACCTGCAAAGTTATCAAAAGCAGTAGGGATGTACTCCGTTGGATATCCGTTTGTTGTATAGCTGACAATAAGACTGGTCTTGCCAACCGCGCCATCCCCAACGAGAACGCATTTAACTTTGTGCTCACATCCAGAGCCAAACTTCGACCCCGACGGAAAATCTGTGTTCCGAACGTTGTGAGGAGGTACTGGGGGAATGTCCGAGTCCGAAACTGGTTTATATTCTCCAACCCCCTGTGGTGGCATCGTATTGTGCTACCACAGAAACGTTCCTAGTACTAATCCAAGTTATCTGAGCTTTTTTGATTCCAATACCTTGACATCAGTGGGGGTTTCATCAGAAGACTCATTTAGCAGGCTTCAGTTTCTGTTGTATTTTCTTGTGTGGAAAATTATTTCTTTCATCAAATAAATCCAAATGCTTCCAGTTACGACCCAGGGAGTAGAACACATCAACATCTACGGCGCACAATACAAACTCGGGGAAAACTGGCTCTCCGGTTCTGAAAAAAATCTTCATCTCCGTAACTACTGCGCGAGTCGTTTCACGTTGTAGTCCTAGCTCTGTGTATGCCTCCTCTACTCCACTCTGCGCGAGGCAAGAGCAGCATGACATCATGTGCAAAATCAGTAAAAAAAATTTGCTTCGCTCCAGTTAACCAATGGCCATCTAGCGGCTTAACACACTGCAAAAATTACAAAGTTAATGTTAGTATTTACAAGCAATAGGATTTACGTATCTCGCAAACTGCATTTGTTAAAGTACAAAGCAATACCACGGAGCGACTCTACTAGTATAATATTCAAGTTCATCCGCGCAAGACGGGATACGTTGGGGGGTATTTAGCCTTACTTTTCTCTAAATTAATAGTAGCCTATCTCAAGCGATTCACCGGACATATACACGACGAGTCCATGTTTTGGTATCGATGCCCAACTCAATTGCGCCATCTGGTGTAGTTATCCAAATTTTGCTGTCAGGAAGCAGCAAAACAACAAGCATTTCAACAGTACCTGATATGAATAGCTGATAGGCATTTACCTGACGCTCTTATCCAGAGCGACTTATAAATGCTATGTAAAAAAGTTGTGTATTAAATAAACTTCTAAAGCTGGATATACACTGAAGCAATGCAGTACCTAGCTCAAGTGTACAACAGCAGTGCCCTACCTGGGAATCGAACCAACAACCTGTAGGTTACAAGACCAGCTGCTTACTGGGATGGTAGACAGAGCATGAATGCAGAACAAGAATGTTAATACTACTCAAAATTCATGATATCACAGTAAAACATTACAAATATATCAATAATGTAAAATTAAACAAGCAGACAATTGTTTTATGTCATTTAATGTCCTTGTTGTTCCATTTAACCTCCAGGAAATGGGAGACAAATTGCACAGGCTTACAATACAAGAATCACAGAAATGGAGAAGAGAACAATCACAACAAAACCAAGGAAGAAATTACCTTAGGGTTTGTTCTTCAGCCTGTATTCATGAAATCGAATTCAAACCACAGGCCTGAAAGGACGCCACAAACACTGTGCTACACCATTGCCAACCTCTCAGGGACTACAGTACATGGGTTGGCATTCAGTGAAATCTATAACCCTCCAGTAATCAAATGCTGGTTTTTCAAGTGTTAGCATAATTAGCTTGTGATTATATGGTGTATAGAATGACTGAAGCACATTAAACCTAACCACCTACTCATTCAAATTGCAGCTTGGAAGTCATGCCAGTCAATCAAAGGGCAGTGGGTACACACACACAGACAATTTAGGGATTCCACTTATCCTTGACAACCTACTGATGGACTGGAATTCAAAGAGGAAATGCATAAATTCCAGATCTCAGAATTTCCCAACAAAAACAAATTGATGCTATTAAAAATTCATATCAATATTCTGGAGGTTAGAGTTTTCGTATCTAATATCAAGATAAAATTCTGATGGCTATATAAGACTATGTTTAAACAGAGATTATGACATTACAATGCAGGCACCAAGATGTGATGTAAATGCCATGTTGACAAAATGTAGAACTTGTCATCTTTAGACAGTATTAGTGCACCGCTGGTGAAGTAATGCACAACTAGGGTCTTTAGAGTCTTCCAATGAAGTATAAAAAACTACACCATTAACATCAGCTACTGATAAAAATGACATCTCAGTCAATTAAATATATTTAAATGGTTGAAACATTTAAAAGTTTGCTTGAAGCAGCATCTTCCCTTTGTTCCCATCTGGTAAGCATTTAATTCCAAACACACAAGTTTAGTGCAAAATCATTTTATGCAAGCAGTTTGTGCCTACATTTATGTTTTTAAGTGATGACGAAATGGAGTCTGGGGGTATGAGTTTCATGTATTTGCAATTTCATGAATAAGCAAATATCCCAGCATGCATAGGGTCATGCAGAACAGGCCCGTTTGCTTATAATTATGGTTAACACCGCTCCATGAGCAGTGAATTTGAAAGGGGGTGATTCGTGGGACAAACAAGACACCTAAATTTTTTGATGTTTACACAAACAGTGTCTAAGATGACATTAGCATGGAAATCTATGGGAAAGACAACAATGGCATAGGGCAGTGGAGAAGACAGCATAATCCAGACTGTGAAGTTCCTGCAATAATGTTAAGTGCACCACAAAACAGGCAAGCAACCACAGATAAACCCCACAGTAAAAAAAAAAAAAAAAACAGTGGTGCCAAACATCCAATATTTCTCAGATATGCATACTATTAACTGACTAACTTTTTGTTGAATACCCATTGAATGAAATTGGTTGAGGACCATGAGGATATCAAACTGTCTTGTGTGTTAATGCCTCCTAGACATTGCACAAATTCTGGACAGCCTCTCACATTAACATCAATCTTTCAGTGTACTGATCAAGCTAAAATGCTTTCGCTGCATTTTCTGTGAAGCGACATCCTATGTGGGGCTGTCGAATGTTGAGGAAAATTAAACATCTCTTTGTGACAACAGCCCAGGGTTGTGGACTTCCAACATCAGAAGTGGACACCACTATGTTGCACTCACTCTCTGCACTGGTTTTCCACAGACTGCTCAAACATTCCTGTATGTCCACACAATTCCCAATTCTCAATTTAACAACATATCACATAACATAAAAATTCAACGAAAATACCTTTCTTAGCGTAGAAAAATCTTGCTCCTCTATGGTTGCGAGCACAACATAAGATGTAACGGAGACGACAGTTACATCAAAAATAAAAACAGAATCGGCATCATGATACCCAATGGAAGAAAACACTCATGATCTGGTATGCAATAGGTATGAGGAGTCACTGACGTTCCAATTGTCCAAGACAACCAATGAAACAAGGGTTAAGTAGTAAAGATTTAATCATTTGGAATATAACAGTCAATACACATGGGAGCTCCTTGTATAAAGGAAATACTGTACAGACACAAATAATAAAAAAGTGCTTTTTGAGAGGCGGTTCTTTGTAGAATGCCAAATATACTTACTGGCTTGTACCTTATGAGAATTAGAATTCAAACCGAACACAACTGAATACTCCTAATAAAAACATAAAGAAGTTAAATTGAGAGGTCTATAACAGAATAGAGAGTAGTTGCATTCTTACATGTAACAAAATAAAACTGAGACTGAAAAGGGTTTTTACAGATGGAGAGGCAAAACCCCATATGCACACGTAATTCTCATCTAAACACTTTATGACTTTCTTAGAACTGCTTAATTCAGAAATTGTTCTATAAATGACTAGATATTCAAGTTTGAATGCTTTTTTAGCTCTGCAATCATTTCACCCCCAATTTACATTGTACTTCATTAATAGACATTCATAGATATTCTGGTAATATGATCACATCTTTGCTCACACCATTGGAATCTCCAAATACAGTAGAAATTGTGTTATTCAAATCACAGGGCTGCTGGGGAATCAGACACCGAGGAATGTATTGGGTGGGAGCAACATCTAAAATATAAGGTAGGTAAAAACTAGAGAACACTAAAACTTAAAAGCATATTTAAAAAATTGAATTCTTTAAAGCCAAGGAAAAATAGCTAGCTACATTTCCAGGTGAACCAGGCAAGACACGTGATGTAAGCAAATGAAATTACAGTCTCAAATGGAAATGAAATAGCATAGCAGTGAATTAGTGGGGCTCTTGGCTTCTGCACGAGTGGCAACACAGTCCTCCCACTTTAGTCTCCAATCAAATAGAAAATAGGTCGGCATTAAGGCGGCCAAATTAAAATAATAAAATAAAAAAATAAATAACAAAGTCAAATAATCCAATTACGTTGTCTTCCTGAATCCTTTTAAGATGGGGTAGATGTTTTCAAATGCTTCGTATATTTCCGCTCGAACTTTTGCTCCTGGAAAACAAACAGCAAAAGTATATTTTCTGATATCAGTAATGAAAGAATCCTGTCTACATTTTCCCCTTTGAATTTCTCACATGAAGATTAGCATGCCTATGTTAATCCTGCTAACTTTGACAGTTCAGCACAAATCCTTAATTTAAGTTGGAATCCTTAAGGTTCATTTTTCAAGCATTAGGAGCCAAGCTGGGGTAAAATGAATTTTATTCAAGATAATACCCAAAGAACTATGGGCCTCATTCACTAACCGTTCTTAAGAAGAATTTTCTTCTTAAAACCCACTTACGCAGTTTTCACGAAGATTCTGACATTCACCAATGTTTTCTTATTTGGGATTTGTTCTTAAGTAAGAACAGAATCTACGCACACTCAAGAGCACACTTACGCACATCTGAGTGCTGACATGTTTGCGCAAAATAATTGATTATTGCGTTTTCTTCAATTCTACAGTTGTATATTATTATAGGATTTAAATTACAATAATACTTCTATCATTTATAATATTTTTAATAATTATTTTCATTATTTTACAAAGCATTAAGGTGCCAGGTTCCACCTCAGAGGGTGGTTGCCTCAGGGGGAGTTCATCTGTAAATAAATGATTTAAAAAGACAAACCATTTTAGTGACCTTTTATTTTTGGGGGTTTAATTATGCAATGTTTGATCTATACTGCAAAAGAAAACGTTTAAATATTGAATACAAACTAAGCACTTAGGTAACACTTTTTAAACACATGGACATGTTGACGAAGAGAACACTAATTCAGAGGCGTCACTAGGGGGGTGACACCAAAATGACTGGCAATACATTTTTTGTGCAGTGTTTTGTGCAGCGACGGGTTTACTCCGATGCAGTTTACTGCTGGTTTATTTAATTGGCGGTATTAATGTGACAAGAAGCGCTTTGTCGTTTTAATGCACAACACGCAATTCCTTGCGCCCACTCCCACCAGCATTTATTTTTTATTATTTTTTTTTGCCTCAGATGTGACATCAAACCATTTTTTTTTTTACTTCATCAGTTGTGCGCCCTTCTCCAGATACAGCATTCACTAACGAGTACTAGCATCCCATGCATCTCATTTTGTGTTAGTTTATATCCACTACTGACGCTGCAAAATATGACAGGTCGTTTGCTGTTCACTTCCCGCAGCAATACCTCCACTTCAGAACTACTGAAGTTTTTCTTACATTTGGAGTCCGGTGCTCCACCCTCTTTAGATTTTCGTTTGGGCATTATTGACTTCGTTCGCTCTCAACTTTTCTGTTCCATTTCTGTGTGTGCACACGGCCCTGCAGTCTCATGCCCTTTTATGGGGATTGGCGGGCGTTTACCTATGCTAATTAGGTACAACTGGCACGCGCTTTACATTTACGAAGACGATGGGATTCATCATTTTAAGAACACGTGCAAACAATTCTGCAGTTTAAGAACACGTCGTGAATCTGACGTAGATTTTTCTTAGGACCTTTCTTAAGAACAAATTTAAGAAAAAACTTAGGAAGATATTGGTGAATAAGGCCCTATATTTTTAAGGGCTGAGAAAATGTTTATGTTCAATGACAGTCCTTTTCAGTGCTGCTTAGGACAGGCTGTGTGGAAGAAAAATAAACAGAGAACCCTCCCTTTAAATCAGTGTCTTGTGAGGGCGATTTTATTCCCATTTCAGAATAAGGTCACAAAGTTACCCTATTCTAGTTACCCTAGTAACGTACATAGTGAGCGCTTCTGGCCCTATAGGTATGTTCTGTAGCACACTTTTTTAAAGCATGAAAATGACATACCCAAAATATAATGGTTACAATTCTTGGACCCTTTTGACTACAGGCATAATCCTGGTCTCTTCTGAACAGTAACCCTTGGGGGTTTCCTTTCCAAATGTCAGAATTACTCTAAATATTACTGAAAGAAAGTAACAGAAGCTCAAACACACAGGAAGTTTTTTTTTGTCTCACCTCAGGGGGTTGACATTTAGGTCAATTCTCCACTGGCCATCTGGGCCAGTAGTTTTTCCAAAGTTATTGGCCCACACATGAAAACTACTGGCCCAATTGCAAATCACTAGGTTTTTATGCCACCAATTTAGTATTCTCATTCAGGCGCAAACAATAGTGATGCACAATTTCTGCTTATCAATAAAAGCTGAAAAAAAAACATAAATGGTGTAGAGGTGAACAAGTTGAGGAAATTATTTGCCTCTTCTCTGCTGAATTAAATGGCTGGGGTAAAAATGTCATCTCCGTGGGGCACTCGGGAGGAATGCACTAAAACTTCTGTCTCTTCAATAAAGTTTAATGCAACCTCCTTCAGTTGTTCACAGAGGGAGTACGTATGTGGTTATATCGATGCACGCACGTGGGTCTCTGACTGTGACGCTGTGCAATATTTCACCAAGAACGGCAATATTTCTTATATTCAACAATGGGTGCAGCAGGTTCTAAACTTCCCTTCTCTGAACTTTTCCTGAACTCATTAAAATGCATAAAAATGCATCTCATATGTAATACCCATCTAACGCAACAGTATATTATAACCCATTAACAGGCAAGGGGCGCGATAAAACAAAGTAAACTAAATTCTTCATAAAAGCCTTCTTAGCAAATGGTATGTATATTTCTTCTTTCAGAAATATTTCTTCCCATTGTTTGCTTTAGCTTATTTGTTTTTGGAATTTGCATAATTTCCTCAATTGTAGTGCATTTTCTTTTATCAGTGTTTGATCCAAATTGGCACCCTACTATTTTTTAGGGGCTCATTGTCAAATGTCAGAGGGTCAATATAAAAATAAATAAATAAAACAGAAACATCCAGGAAGTAATCTGAATTTATCTTTATTGTAAAAAAAAAAAAACCTTCAATTAACAATACATTACTTCATCTTCTACTGGAAAAAAACAGTTTACTCTGTTTTTTAACAATAAAAGATGAATTTATGTATACATAGATACATTTATATCCTACCTATTGACTTTTCATTTTTTAATATTATTATCATTATTATTATTATTATTATTATTATTATTAGTGGTAGTAGTAGTAGTAGTAGTATTCCCATTTTCCAAACACAACCAAACAGTTTTTTAAGATAAACATAGGGGAGACGGAGTACATTTGTAACACTGGTAGACATCAGATTTCATTACATATGCTTCTTTTAGTCATCAGCCAATCAATTTTGAGTAAAAATTTAAGCAGTTTCACAATTGTGTGTGATATAGATAAAGATGGAAAGTCCACCATTTTGAATTTTTTGTAAAACATTTCACAAAGACATTTGACATATTGGCATGCAGCTTGCACTAATTTGTTCATTTTTTTTTTTTTTTTTTTTTTTTTAAGTGGTCAAAAGTTAAGATTTGTTTACGCAGGAGAAATATGTCCATATCAGAAAATGAAAATAACAACATATGTAACGTGACGCAAAGATCAACTGTCATTCCTGCTGAGAAAGTTTCCTTGTGGAAAATAAATTCTAAATTCACAAGGAATGTCCTTAAATTTGCAACATACACACATTAAATTTCCAAGTTAAGACAAAGCATTAAAGTACTTACCTGTAAGTACCACTTTTCCTGACACAAATATCAAGAGCACAATCCTGGGTTTGATCATTCTGTAGATTAAGCCAGGGAACAATTCAGGCTCATAGCTGAGAAACAAGAAAACAATTCACCCTTTACTACCAGACAGATGTTTGTACTAATCAATTAATATAACAGTATATCTTATGTAAGAGTTTGGGATGGTCAATAAAAGTGTTGTCTGGTGCACATATTATCCTACATTTAACAATTAGCACAATGGCACAAAATCGTTATGGGCAGAAACAATCTCATTCGGTCATTTTGTACATTTGTATTCAAATGTTATTGTCAACATAGACTTATGAAATGAACAGTCCAATGCACCTGCTGAATTGTTGATGTGTCAGCACAAGGCCCTCTAGTCGAATGGGGAACTTCACGTCGCAACTCCCCACCATGTTCTGAATCTTAAAATCCAAGAACTTCGCAGGGAACCCCAACTTTTGAACCACACGTGCATACTTCCTGGCTGCCAACCGAGACTGCTCTTCGCTGTGGTAAGGAAAAGCAACAGTAACACAGTCCTTACAAAAAAGAAACAATACCTTTTGCCTAGAACACTTATTTGCTGCATGAAATGTTTCCATTTATCCATTTTTAAGAAAACAGAGGTGACAAAGTGATGGGTTAGGCATCTCTAAACTGACCTCTTTGCTCCAGTGCACACCATTTTCCCCGAGCTGAAGATGAGAGCAGTCGTCCTAGGCTCTCGTATTCTCATAATAACGGCAGCAAAACGCTACAAAGTAATAAGTTGAGTAAACATTACGCTCTGCGTGTCCTATCAATTGAACAGCAGTGTATGTACAATGTACAGCAAATACACACATTACAACTACTTGATGAAGTCAAAAATCAACTATTCCCTCAAAGGTCAGTAAACACAGGCAACTCAAATCAGTTTGTATGTCTGATATTATTACAGGAACTCACAAGAGGAAAGGGTGTTGTGCCATTGCCTTGGGCAACAGACAATGTTAAATAAAAATTATCAAGCCATTCACTTTGGGTTTGATCAGGACTTGAGGAACCAGAATTTTTATACAGTTTCAGGGAAGTGGGACTTCCAAGTTTCTCCAACTAGAAGTCAAGTCAAGTAGAACTTTATTTGTCCCCAGTGGGGCAATTGGTTGTGCAGCAGTGAAAACAGTACCAAGGCAATTAAATACAACATATAATAAAAAATAAAAACATAGAATACAGTAAAAACATAAAAATACATTTTTGTAAAAACATAAAGTGCATAATATTATCAAGCCTGGTTGGGTGGTCAGCTGGTATTACCTTCTTCTATTTGAGTTCAGCAGTGAAATGGCTGACAGAATGAAGGAGTGCTTGTATCTGTTGGTTTTGGCTAATGAGGCTAATATTTGAAGCGGAAACCCGAAGGCAAGGTCTGAAACTCTAGGTGCAAGGGGTGGGTGCTACCACTGCTGCCAGTCGCTGCGTGCGCATGCGCCCTCCTAACTAATCCAATCAAGGGAGAACTAATCATAAGTTTCTCAAAAGAAACGACTTGCAAGATGTGCCAATCAGATTCTTTTGTAAACCATGTTCATCCAAAGCTAAGACAATTTACAAGCAGTCCCCTGGAATCTGATGTGTTAGTGTGATAGTTTTGAAGACCAGAACTGAAAATGCAGTTGTATGTGATGAGTGGAGAATATTGTAATTAAGGCTAAAGTATGTACTGCATTAAATTCTTAGGCCTTCCACTGGGGCTTCTGGCTCTCCAGGGACCAAGCCTCCAAGGGTAACAAGTAGTTGTTTTGTGCAACAGGAAATACATACATACATGCATGCATGTATGTGTGTGTATGTATGTGTGTCTTTCTACTTTTCCCTCATTTGCTCGGGAGTCCAGATGGATAGACTTGCCCACTTAACATTCCTCACCTTACCAGGGAGGAATCGTGCTAGACGCCATGTTCCCTATAACTCTCAAAACTTATGTTAGAAAAAAACTAAATGCTGGCTCCAAATTTACAGCATGTTTCTGTAGACCTAGGGAATGTGGGTAACGTTAGAGGTCGTTGTGAGCTTATTCAGTATTCATGTGTGTTCGACATAGCCAATAATTTATTTGCTGTATTTTACTATATTACATTTACATTTTTGCTTATAAAACGTGGGGACTACCCCGACTTTCTTCAGTTCAGATTTATCAACTTTGCTGTGTGTAGGCGCTGGACTCTTTCTGCAGAAATAAATCCTCTCTTAAACTGAAATACTTTGTTCTGCCTAGTTATTAACATAACACAACACAACATAGCGACGAGGACAGGCCATTCAGCCCAACAATGCTCACTGCTCCGATTACGCACAGGCTAGATAACGTCTAACACTGTATCAAGCCTGCTTCTGCCTCTACTACGTGATCTATTCCACATGCCTGTGCAGAATTGACCTTTTTACCTTCTGCCCAGCACATGCAATGAACCACTGAACCATTAAAACCATAATATTTATGTATGTGCACAGTTCATAAATGTTGCCTCTGGTTTCTTGGTAAAAACCATGTTTACTTAAAAGTTATATTACATTATGTAAAGGTTATGTCACAGTTAATGAAAGATGACACTCAATGTTAAATGTCTAATTTCTGCAATACACAATTACTAAACCTACAACTAGTTAACTTACCTTGGGGTTGTACTCTGCATTTCTGGCTCGCAATGCTATTGTCTTCAGGTCAAGTTTACAGCCCAGGTTCACAGTGGACACAATATTTCTGTTGAATGGGTGGGAAAGTTAACTCCAACTAACGTACATGTAGTGAACAAGTCCTCATAAAACTAAGTTACATATTCCTGTTTCTTAGATAATTTTCTTAAGGTTCCTTGAGTAAGGTTGCTTGGTTTTAATCACAGGAACCAGAGATGAAAATATCAGTCTCAATGCTCAACAGCTGAAGATACCGCAAGTACTACTAGAGCCAGGTTGGCACAACACCAGAATGCAGCTTTCAGTACACTAACTTTCTTCTAATTAAGCCTGGAATGGTACAGACACACATGCATTGGAAATGGTATTTACATCCCTGCTGGAATACAAGCATATGCAGGTCAGAGACTCACTGCAGCTGTGGAACGATTCCAGAGCTTTCTGAGGCTGGCGTGGCGGGGGTGATGGGTGTCATGGGGGTGAGTGGAGTGGTGTAGAGGGGGGTGTTTCCTGGGAGCGCAGTGGTCGTGGTGACAGTCTGGGAATGATAGAGCTGAGGGGTCTGCCCAGAGGCCCCAGGTACTCCTCCCTGCTGGGTGGAAACCTGCTGTTGCTGCTGCCTTTGCTGTTCCTCCAGCAGGGACAGACTGTTGGTGTTCTGCACAGGCTGGGGGGTGAGCCCAGTGCCATATGGCATCATAGGGCTGAAGATGGGGATGCCAGGCGTCATTGCCCCCTGAGAGGGATGGTGAGATTTTACTTTTAGATACACGTTTAGATATTATACAAATTTGAATGGGGGAAAACTCACTTTTAGATAAACCTGCAGCACAACAGCACAAACAGATTTTCTGCTAAGACATCAGCTGTTACTTCAAACATAAAATTAACGAATTTCTCCTGAAGGATCACTGCTAAATCTATGACATTTTGCACTCTGTTATAATGAGAAAACATCCAAAACTAAAGTAGCTTAAAAAAAACACACACACAATGATGCAGTGAATACCACTGTCGGTTTCTTTAAACCAGGGGTGCAGTCTGCAGGTTGTATTGTTTTCTATATATCAACACCCAATATAGACCTTGCCTTAAAAACCGGGTGTGTGGGTCCTTTAGCCAGTCCGTGACTTAAATTAAACAGATAGCTAGGTATTCGAAAGCACCAAAAACCAGACCTCCTAGAGTAGTGAACCCCTGCTTTCAAACATAGTTTGACCAGCATGCCATGTTTAAAAACTGTTTAAAGTTTAAAAGGGTGCAAGTATAGGGAACACAGATAAAATGCATGATTCAAGACAAATAAGTAAACACGAACATTTGGGTTATACTGCTCACCTGAGGAGAGGCTAGCCCCTGACCAAAGGGAGGCAAGCTGTTGTTTTGCTCCATTCTGTAACTGCAACGCTAATGTCACCAAGAGAACGGCCCACAGAGGATTCTTTGGCTTTACCTATGCCCAATACGATTCAACAATCTAACGAATCATTGGTCACTTTTGCTGTACCCGGCCTTCTTTTAACACCCTCGCACTGACACTGTGAAAGGAAAAATAACAGCATATCAATAAATGAAGGTCTTGTCATTCATGTCGTCTAGCATGCACAACATGTACCAATGTGCAGAAGCGTTTATGCCCGCTAACTTTAGCAAGCTAATGGACAATAGCCAAATGAAATAGCTAGCTAGCAAGCTTCCATAGATAGTTAGTAATAGCCATATTTATTGAAACCAGTTAGATAGTAGCTGGCTAAATACAATTTGTAAATATTCATAAAATATACGGTAGAATACATATCATACAAATACACTGCAGAGGATCCTAGGCTAACCGGAGTGTTAGCTATTCGGACATGACAATACAATGTGTTCATTCAAAGGCAGCAAGCGGGCTAGCTCTCTCTCCGCTATGGACGCTAAAATTTCCATTAATAAAGATAATTTAGCAGGCAAACAAGAAACATTGTGCGTTACGCCGTATAAATAAAACAGCAACAATCATAATCTTTGTTACAATTACAAACATTGCATTTCTAGTTTATACGCTTGTAGTAAGCAAACCACTTGCAAAAGAAAACATTAACAATAACAAAAATCCCGCTCACGCATGTGGTAAGTTAGCTAGCGCATTGCCTACGGCTAGTTTACACATGGTCATGTAGCCAAATACTACCGCCAGAAATATTCTCACGTTCTCATCCCCATCATGACCTGACGACACAAACGTGAGTTTCAAACGAGGGTAAATACTGAAGGATACCTTTCTATCCTGCTTTCTTAAATCCCCGATCCCCAACCTATGTTCGTGTCCGTTCGCAAACATTACCAACCAAAATATCAATTTCCCAGAAATCTGCGCGCAAAATGATTGCCTCTTTCGCATTCGAATTAGCATTTCCGGCGTTATTGGACAGGGGACGCTCTATAGTTGGGGCCGCGGAGTTCTATATTAACGGCTGGGATAGATTCATGGAACAGATCAAACAAAAAAAAGGCGTAGATACTGCGTTTCGACTAAATCAACGAATTGTATTTGAATGATGCCGCATAAAATAAGGAAATGTAGTCACATACTCGAAGTTTAAAGGTTAATAGTGTTGCAGATTGTAGTCCTAAAACCCGGAAGTTTGCATTTTAGCCCGCTCCAATATGGCGGCGACGTTGACTTACGATCCAAAGGCCAAATGCGGTGTCTATGGCTGTGTCCCAAACCGCAAACTTCCATGCTCCACACTACCGTGCTCCGGAATACGCACTCCAGGCAATGCTTGGGACTATGCACTCCGAACCATGGAAGTGCAGTAGCACGGAGAAACAGTTAAATGAGTGGGATGCACTTCGTGACGACATCTGACCCATAACCTTTAACCTTTGCCGTAACTATCGGTAAAATTCCGGTAATAAACCTGAGGGGAATAACGTGAGAGTGAGAGGGCATATTATCGACCATCTGAAATGCTACCGCATTTATTTCATATTTAATCAAGCGGACTGGACTCCGTTACCTATTTAAACGCAAGTCTTGTAAAAATTACACATAACTGTCTAAATGGGAAAAAATCTTACTTAATACATATACATTTTAGTTATATTTATATTCTAATTAATTCCATAATCGCGAACATTAAGTAGTGCAAATGTCGCTTCTTCTTAATGGCTATTTTGCTTCCTGCTACTTGGGTTACAACTGTGAATATGTAACGGATCGCTAGAAATGCTAGTAGGGACCAGCCTTTTTCATATTAACCTGAAATACACAAGACGGGACACTTCTACAATATGATCTCAAGTAAAGACAAGTTCCATTAATCTCTATGCAGTGGCAGATACATGTCCCCGTAGCAACTAAAGCTAGCACTGGGCGAAAATCGCGAAAGTACTGAAAGAATTACCTCCGGAGGATAACAAGGACGTTTTTTTCTACATAACTAGGTACAGGTTGTTACTTATATTTCGCCTATTTTACATAGACTACAGTTGAAAATCTGATGTTTTTCTGTCTACCGAACGAACCCGGTCGGTAGATGCTCACACTGAGTAGTAGTAGGCTACTGAAATATTATGATCTAGACTAACCAGTAGGCTAATATCAGCAACTTTTTGCGAGCTAGCCACTTCAATTGAATTCTCCTTTTTGCTGTCAGAAGAGCAGTGGAAGGCAACGATAGCTTGGAAAATATTAATTGCAGTTTGGATAGCTTTCAGTGTACTGTCAACCCCATAATAAAGTTGCCATTTCATTGTAAACAGTCGTGTCTGTTTTTTCATTATTTTCGCGCTGTATACTTTCGCGCTGGGTACTCAGTTAGGCAACATTTATGGAGCCGGTCATGTTTGTGGTGGCTACTCCATAGGCAAGGGGTGTATTTCAAATTAAATGAAAAGATGGGCAGTGGCGAGAATAAAACGGCAGTTTATAATTCAAGACGGGACCCGACGATTAGCACCGATGTATTCAATATAGCTCGTTACACTCGTTAAAAGTACATATCTTTAAACTAATAAAAACAACTGATACTTTACGTATTGCGTTATTCATTAACACTGTACCACTTTATTTATACACCAACTCCTGTTTACCATTTTCCTATGACATGATTTCAGTTTCCAATCCGAGAGAGTAGCCTACACTAGACTGTCATCCGCCATTACCGTTGTTTTTGGCCGTTTTCGCGAAAGGAATTATGGTATTTTTCCCAGTCGGAGCATGCACGGATGCACAATTCAAATTTTGATCAAATGGAGTGCGCATCCGGGTACTTTATCCGTGCTCCGCACTACCGAACTTCGGTTTGGACTCGCACTCCAAGATGGCGGCATGCTCGCTATGTGCACTCGGAGCATGGAAGTATGCGGTTTGGGACACAGCCTATGTATGTAAATCTATGCATGGGTTCCCTCGGCAGGTTTCCAGATGTTTTCCCATAGGGATTTCGTTTTCTGCCGAAAATAAGGTCTGTGGTAAGCGTAAGCCTAAGATAGTTTAAGAGAGTTTTACGTTTTGTTCTTCGAGATAAATTACACCAATTAATATCCCAACCGTGAATTTCGAAACTGCCATTTACTTTTAAGTCTAACAAGTTGCTGTGTTGAAACTACAACGTCAACCGTTGTAGTTTCAATATAGCAACTTACTTTTTAAAGCACGTAACGAATTTGAAATTCATGGTTCAGATATTAATGTGTGTAATTTATCTCGTAGAACAAACGTGTTTTCATAATGAAGCTCTCTTATGCTCATAGGCTTAGGCATGTCCATATATTGTACAGTTTGTCAGTCTGTATTTAGTCTTTTCAGATGATACACGCACGACATACGTATTGCTATAAAAATAAATGTGTATGGTACATTACTCATGTCCACTTCATCATTCCACAATAAAACCTACACCACATAGCCTACTAGATTAAATGATACATTGGCTGATTCTTATAGGAGAAACTTATATCTAGAGTTGTTAGAACACCTCAGTAGTAATATGCCCTGTTCATGATGACAAAGCATGAACACAATTGTCTGCAATGTGGTGCAGACACAGCACACTGGGTTACCATTCCATTGTGTTGTGCAAAAATTTTAAAAAATGATTGTAAAGCTTTTGATCACACAAGACTGACAGAGCAAAAATTGTTTGGGAATACACAAACCTGCATGTCTTGCAGGTTGTCGGAAAAAGACGAAGGGGAGTGCTTCAGGGAATTTACTCTGAGGCTGAGCATCCTGGATACTGCAGCAACCTTTATGCTGTCATTGCTGGTATCACGGTACGGGGGTTAGGACCCAGACGCAGAGTGGGGAAAAAACACGAAACTCAAATGTAAATACAAATCAAGACTTTACTTACACAAAAAAATGTAAATACAACTAAAGACTTTACTAACAAAACAAACAAAAGGCCATGAGTGGCAATTCCAAAATGAAATGAAAAAAAAAAAACAAGAAACACGTAAAGGAACTCAAAACAAGCAAAACTAGAAACTCAAACTCAAGCAGACAGGGAACAGAAACAATACGGGTAGAACACAGACAGGGGAGAACACAGGCAGACGGAACACAAGGCAGGCAGAACACAAGAACACAAGCAGGTAGATACATATAAATCAGAAACAAACACAAGTCAGGAACGAGCACAAGTCAGAAAGAAACACAAGGAACCAGCACCCAAGTCAAGGGGACAAAGAACTTAAATAGACAGGGGGTAACAAGACACAGGTGAACTCAAAGAACAATCAAACCAGAAGGAAGGGAAAATGAGAGGCAGGTGGGGACGATGATTAAATAACGAGACAATAATAAAATAATTGAAAGCAATAATACAATTAACCAACAGAGGAACGAGCAGGACACAAAACAGAAGTGCCCAACAGGGAAAAACAGACAGAAACACAGAACCATGGCAGTACCCCCCACCCCCCCCCCCCCCCCCCCCCCCCCCCCCCCACCCCCACCCCCACCCCCCAAGGAACGGCTCCTGACGTCCCAGGAGGCCGACCTAGGGAGGGAGTGAAACAAAGGGTGGGAGCTAGAGACAAGACAGAACTTAGACTGGGGTAGGACTCAGGAACAGGGCAGGACAGGGCTCGGGACTGGATAGGACAGGAACGGGACAAAACAGGGATGGGACTGGGGACTGGGGCGAGACGAGACAGGACTGGGGACTGGGATGAGACGAGATGAGACAGGACTCGGGACTGGGACGAGACGAGACAGGACTCGGGACTGGGACGAGACGAGACAGGGCACAGGGACGGAAGCCGGACGGGGTCCGGGCACATTTAAATGGAGATATCTGGCATTTGTGTTTTAGATGGTCAAAACTGAAATGTAGGTATCTTTAATTGGAGGTTCCATACAAGTGAATGGCGGAAGTAACGTCAATTTTGCTAGTCAAAATGTAATTAGAGATATTTTAAATTAAAGTTTTGACTAGTCAAAATTCAATTAGAGATATCATAAATTAATGTTTTGACTAGTCATAAATGAATTACAGATATCTGTAATGTGAAACTGGCCAGACTATTAAATGTTAAACTGGCTTGCCATAGGGCATTACATCATACAGATCTCCAAAATATGACGTAGGCTAAAATAAATAATTATAATAAATTTTTATCTTTGCCTGTGTAGTAAGAAAAAAGATTTCACACTGGAAAAATAATTAATGATTTTTATTTTCAATATTGTGTACAGAGTTAACATCAGTATATGAGTGGAAGCATTTTTATTTTACTGTCAAAAATTAATTGAGCACAATGTGGAATCTGTTCTGAACTGTATTTCATTAAGAAACTGGTTTCATGAGCGAAAATTACAGATATCAGTAGGGGGCGATAATTACATCCTGTACTGAAGTTGAGAACCGAAAGCTGGCCTCTTGGGTTCGATAATCGACAGGAGCTGTCTGATCCGCCATGTTGACATAGTGAGACAGCGAGTTTCCCTTTTGTTTTTATGTTCAGGTGTTGGATGTCGTGTCGACTCAATAGTTTTATTAAAATTCACCAGTATGCTTTCAGCCGAGATGTATGGACAGAATGGCACGGTAAATGAGTATCACTATACAGGGCCGACAGAGCACAAATTCTCACCATATGCGTTTAATGGAGGGTAAGTGAAAATTAATATGATATGCTGTATGAGTAAGTTCATGCTAGCCAGTTGTTAGTTTTTTCTGTCAGTGAAATATGTAGCTAAGGTAATACTAATAGGGATGCACAGTGTGAATTATACCTTGATGGCTTACGGTGTTTTTTCCGCTTGTGACGACTAGCAAGTTTGTCAGCGTTTTGTTTTGTTTTGCCCAACCAGAGAACCTGTCATATTTTTTTCGCTAACGTTAGCTTAAAGTGTTGTGGGAGTTTAACGTTGGACACAGCTAGCTAGCGAGAGCAAGATTTCCGTGACAATCCGTTTGTACTGGTTCTGTTAAGCTTGTTCACACATTGGTGTCTGCTGATTTTACTGTCTTTACTGTCGATTCTTGCTGTAATTTGCGATAGCTCACTAAATCTACTTTAAAATCAAATTTTCAAATGAGTTTCAATCGTAGGCTACTCTTTGCTAGCTATCTTGTCTCTGGACAGAATGTAGACATGTCGGTAGGAAGACATTTTACGACGTTACTTAGGTAATGATAGCTTCAATTGTAGCCATATGGTGGTGTATTAGCAATGACATAAAAAAAACTTTGTGTACGTTACTCAGTCAGGTAATGATAGCTACAACAATGGTACCCAGTGGCGTAGGTTTCGTTTGAACATGGGGGGGACACATTAATGGGGGGAAATTTTGAGCATCAAACACAAAAACATGAAAGAAGCAGAAATGCTTCTTTCATGTTTTTATTAGGGGGTACAAATGCACATGTTCTAAATATTGAGGGGGGCGTATCCCCTGCGCAATATACACCTATGATGGTACTCATATGGTAGTATCAATGACATTAAAAACTTTGTGTACTATACGTCTTCAAAGCCTAGGTCTAAACGCCGGGCACCCACCGCACGCGTAGCGTAAGCGGCGCGTAAGCAGCACGGCGAAGCAGCACGGCCCGGCGCGTCGTGTGTCTATATGGGTTCCGTTTGTGTCGCGCAAAGGCTTGCTTAAAGCTCTATATTCCTAGTAGCTCTCGCAGTCTGCAGTGGGATTACATCGTGTATTTCACGTTTGTTCACGACTGTTGATTATGGGTTAAGTGAATACTTGCTGAGAGACCTTTTTCAGTTTGTTAATTTGGTAATATTTTGTTAAATCATGTAAATACGTGAGAAAGTAAACGCTTTAAAGAATTACCATAAGCTTAAATCGCAACGTAGCCTACATAATAATCAATCTCAAACTGTAGCCTATTAATTTATTTGCATGGTTAACAAACGTGCCAACTTTATGAAGAATATGTAATGATCATAATAATAATAAATAATCCGTAATCAACCATTGGGAATTACCGTGTCGTCTTGCTATTCACGTCTAAACATTTATATGATCAGATATGATATATGATCAACTACGCGTGCGGTGGGTGTCCAGCTTTATTCGTTCACGTATACATTCGTGTACTAAGTGTGATTAGTTAGCTACTTGAATCTCCGCTAACTTTGTCAAGTTACGTGGCTGCACCTGTAGGCATTAGGTAGCTGATAACCAACTCCTCTCCAACTGAAATGGCTATTCATCAGTAAAGCTAATGTGGACTAACTAGGTGATGATACCATTATGCATTATTTGCAGAACCGTCCTGGCTGTCGCAGGCGAAGACTTTGCCATTGTGGCTTCAGATACTAGATTGAGTGAAGGCTACTCAATCCACAGCAGGGATTCCCCTAAATGTTACAAACTGTAAGTATTCTGTCAGGATTCACATTCATTTTTGTGATTATGAATGTAATATGAAATGCAAATATAATATCATTCACTACTATTATGTGCTATTATCTTATTAAATAAACTGATTTGAGATACAATCAGTGATTAGTGACAGGCATGCATGCACTTTCTTATAATTGAATATCAAAAAGCCAAACCTTTGGTTTTTCAAACTACATTCATGTAAAATCACTGATTATGTTATCCCTAGTTTACATATATTATGCTACAGATTTTGTATTTTAGTTTCATTTGTTTATATACTCTTCAATAAAAATAAAAAAACTCCCTTAAATTTCCTTAAATTTTAATATTTTTGAATGCACTGATTGGGAGTTATTCTCACAGAATGCCACACTAGGTGGAGGCACAGTGCCTAGCTATCCAAATTTATGTGAGGAAACTATGCTCCATCAAAGGCAGTGATGGTGTTCTCAAACAAGTCCTGGATTACCAAGGAGCTAAAACAACATTAAATGAGAAATGAGAGTATTCCAGTCGGGAGAAAAATTGGAGTAAAAAATCTAATTTGGATCTGACTGAATAAACAAACTAAAGAGGCAAAGCGGACATACGCAGAGAAGGTTTAAAATTTGTTTCAAGAAGGGCATATGAGAGATTCTTGGAGCGAAATAAAGATCCTTCAGGTCTATCAGTAAAGCAGAATGACCCTAGCCTTCAATCTAAGGAATACTGCAGTCAGTTTTCTGAGACTTAACTTACAGATACAACAGATTTTACAAATATAATTTGAAAGTAGAAAGGGATAACATAATATCAGAAGTGTTGTTGTTAACTAAGGAGACCAGCAATATTTTGTTACTGTACAGCCGGCAATCTCAATAGGGATATAAAAAGAGGGAAATTGAACAAAGCCATTGGTCCAGACAACATAAGCAATCATGTACTGCAATTCTGTCAGTCAGCTGGCTCCCATTTTCAGTGATCTGGTCAGTTGCTCACTCACGGACCAAAAATGACAAAATTAAAAGTAAATAAATAAATGACTCAATAAATAAATTAATAAATATAAATGCGAGAAAAATGCAAAAATAAATTAATGCACACAGAATTAAATAAATTAATAGATAAAATCTGTCAAATGGGGAATTTTGCATTTATTTGCCTATTTATTTCCTTAATTATTCCTTTCTCTATTTATTTCCCTATTTATTTATTTCCTTTAGCATTAAGTTCAATATATATTTCTGTATTTATTTCTTGTTTAATTTATTTCTGTATATGTTTCTGTACTTATATTTCCTTGTTCTTATGATAATGAGGGGGCTGTCAATCAAAGTATATCCTAGTGTCACCTTATTTCCATTGGTTGATCGATACCAGAGTGCGTAGATCGATTGTACATGCAGTGCTCGAACACTGGTTGCTTTGACGTTATTAGGGGTTAGTAGGGGAGAGAAGGGCCAAATATAACAGACTTTTTGTGGGTGGTTGGCATTGGAGCTTGAGCGATGTATTTCAAGTTGAACCCTCAGAATGTCTCTCCCCTTGTCTCCAACTGTTTTGGCTAGATGTAAGTTCATTTTTTTGCCAGAATTATTTTTCAGGTGCTGTATTGTGTGTATATGTCATGGATTCCTAATGTCTGTTATTGTAAACAGATTTTTAGTGACCAACAGATTTCATTGTTTTGATATAGCATGCTAGCTTGCTGGGATTACTAGCAAGTCAAAAGTGCAGACTAACCCCAAGCGGGTTAAACCTAAGGTAGTGTTTCATGCCGCCAATGACTGAAAGTAATACTAGTACCAATAGCGTGTGTTACTAGTAAGTTGTATGCTGCTAATGACAGAATATAGTAGGCCTAAGCTGGACTGTTTTAAATAGACTCCATCATGACATTTCTTAAGCATCTAGCCTACATAGAATACAATGCACAGTGACAAAATATAAAGACATAAAATGTTTTTTGTCCATTATAAAGCATTTCAATGAGCTCCTTATGAAGTTTTAAGATGAAACATTGATATCAGATTAAAAATAATGCAAAAACATTGTCACACAATGCAGCACAGTACCTACATTTGTAATAATTAACTCTTGTATGTATTTCTGTACTCTACAGTATGTAATGTTTTCTTGTATGGGGATGGGACGACATGAAACAATATTCAACCGTCCACCACGTTTTGGAAATGTGCCAACTCTCACATCATAACTGTAGCATGCAACACAAAAACTACTAAGCTACCAATGAACGCTTACATTACAGTGTGAAATATCCTCATTATAAAATAACACTAACCTATTTAAAGTGCAATAAAGTATATGTCACATTGTGGCATTGATATACTATGTGATTGTTTCCCTTCAGGACAGACACAACTGTCATTGGGTGCAGTGGGTTTCATGGAGATTGCCTGACTCTCACCAAAATCATTGATGCAAGATTAAAGGTAAGATTGCCTTTCATTCACTCTGAATTCTTACATATATTTTTTGGCAAGGTCCAATACATTGTACAACTGCATTAAGAATAGTAACTCTGAATCCGATTTGTCTCTGGAAGCTATCATATTTCCAAAAAAATTATCTAACCTAAGAAACAAATGAACAATTCAAATATGTGTCATGATAGAATTAAACATTCAGTTCCTTAAAAGGTTGGCTTTACCACAGACACTTCATCTCCATAGTGTCTGGAAATGGAATTCAGTTTGTGAGAATGATTTGTCCATGGAAAATTTTGTTTTATGAGATTGGTGAACATATATTTTTCTCAATTTCTTGAGAAAGAATCTTTCAGTATCCTTTGGATCTTTTGGCTGCACTTGTGGACTGCCTGCTTCAATTTAAACCACTTTCATTACATTACAGGCATTTAGCAGACGCTCTTATTACATAGCATTTTACATTGTATCTATACATTGTATTTATACAGCTGGATATATACTGAAGCAATGCAGGTTAAGTACCATGCTCAAGGGTACAACGGCAGTGTCCTACCCAGGAATCGAACCTATGACCTTTCGGTTACAAGCCCAGTTCCTTACCCACTGTGCTACACTGCCACCCCGTTTCCATTTCTATTCAGGTTCAAGTTTGGAGACTGGAGACATTCCACAAGTGCAGACCAAAGGCTGTGAAGCATCTTGAAAGACTGTTTAGGGCAATGGTCAATAGGTTATATGCTCAGCAATTTCATAAAACACTGTAGAAAACCACTCGGCAGTTTAATCTTTGTAAAGTGAGCATGCACAAAGTACTGAAAACAGGGGTGCAAATAATCTTACTTCTGATCTTAATTTTGATCTAACATTTCCGTGTATTAGTATAAAAGAATAGTTTTCACATTTTGGACATGACAATTAACCAAACACATTTTATTCAGTCTTTTTGTTTGTTTTATTTTTTATTTTTTGGCTAATCTTTATCAAGGGTGCCAATAATTTTGTGCACGGTGATCTGTCAAATTTGGATTTTCTGCCTTATTTATTTTTTGTAGCAATCCACAGAGGCTCTTCTGTTTTGCTTATTCATACTCTCCTGTGCTCTGTTTGGAAGTTTGGCAAGTCATGTATATATTACAGAACCAGTGAACAAGAACAACCATATAGCAGGGATACTCAAATCTGTCCCTTGCTTTACTGCTGCCTGATAGTCCATAGTCAAATAATGTCACTTACTGACCAGAGATTACACTCACCAAGCGTGTCAGGTTTAAATCAGTCGCTGATTAGATGAATGAAAACCAGCAGTACTACTGGCCCTGAGGGCCAGATTTGAATATGCCTGCCATATGGAATATTGTCCATTAAACTTCTGCTTTGTTTTAGATGTACAAGCACTCAAACAACAAGCCAATGACAAGTGGTGCAATTGCAGCCATGCTCTCTACCATTCTCTATGGAAGACGGTTCTTCCCCTACTACGTTTACAACATCATCGGCGGTCTGGATGAAGAGGGTATGTTAACATTGCTATTTTTTTGAGGAGATGAAGTAATATAATTATCACTGGATTATTATTGTTCAGAGCTGATAAAATGCATTTTAATATGGCTCCATATTCCTTAGTTCGGGGATGCAAACTCATCTCCTTTTAGCAGAATTTTCTGTTTTGAATACAAAATATGGCACATATGTGAATTGTGTAGATTCACGTATGTAAACCTGAATAAATGAGCAGAGAAACATGGCAAATGCTTCCATACCGGTGTGCTGCATGATACAATTAAGCAATTAACATCCTATCATGCTCTGTGGCATGTATAAAAATGCTGAGCAGGCCCAGTTGACCTCGATTTTAGATCAAGATGGCAAGAGGAAAAGATTCAAGTGACTTTGAAAGATGGTTTGTCATTGGGGAATGGATGGCTGAAGCTTCAGTCACAAAGATTGCCCAACTGGCTAGTGTTTCAATAGGAACAGTGACTAAAGTGATATCTGCATTTAGGTCTGTGGGAAAGACATCAGTAAATAGGGTCGAAAATTGCGCACATTGCATAACAGCAACTCTTCCTCAGGTGACTGATAATATCAGTGCAGGACGTGCTGTGTAGTGCAGGATGTGATCAGACTGTGTCAGCATGGCTAAGGAGTTGGTCATGTAACGTAAATGTCGCAGGTTCGATTCCCCGGTAGGACACTGCCGTTGTACCCTTGAGCAAGGTACTTAACCTGCATCCAGTATATATCCAGTATACACTCACTGGCCACTTCATTAGGTGACAGGAGTGGCACCCGATGTGGTCTTCTGCTGCTGTAGCCCATCTGCTTCAAGGTTTGACGTGGTATGCGTTAAGAGATGCTCTTCTGCATACCTTGGTTGTAATGAGTGGTTATTTGAGTTACTGTTGCCTTTCTGTCAGCTCTGCCATGAACAATGTATTTTCGCCCAGAGAACTGCCGCTCACTGGATATTTTCTCTTTTTCGGACCATTCTCTGTAAACCCTAGAGAAGGTTGTGCGTGAAAATCCCAGTAGATCAGCAGTTTCTGAAATACTCAAACCAGCCCGTCTGGCACCAACAACCATGCCACGTTCAAAGTCACTTAAATCACCTTTCCTCCCCATTCTGATGCTTGGTTTGAACTTCAGCAGATCGTCTTGACCATGTCTACGTGCCTAAATGCATTTAGTTGCTGCCACATGATTGGCTGATTAGATATTTGCGTTAACGGGTGCAGTTTGCAGTTGAACAGGTGGACCTAATGAAGTGGCCGGTGAGTGTATATCCAGCTGTATAATTGGATACAATGTAAGTCGCTCTGGATAAGAGCGTCTGTTAAATGCCTGTAATGACAACTACATAGAGTTCAGTGGTGCAAAAACCACAGGCACTAGTCTACAGAGATGTGGAAAAAGTGATATGGTCAGATGAGTCGTCCTTCACCATATTCTCGACAATTAGGCAAGTGCATGCGTGGCATACACCAAGAGAATAGTACAAGCGTGAATGCCTGACCCATAATGAAGACAGTCATTTGACGGCCATTTTGAAACAGTAACTGATGGGCTTTGGTGATTTAAGTAACACTATGGTAATCATACTCTTCATAGGTCGTGGAGCTGTATATAGTTTTGATCCAGTGGGATCCTACCAGAGAGACACCTACAAGGCTGGAGGTTCAGCAAGTGCCATGCTACAGCCACTTCTGGACAATCAGGTAAAAGTCATGACCTATGCTGTTTCTCTATTGTCATCAGGTTTCAGTGAAATTTCTGTTTTTATGACTGCAGTGTGATGTGGGTTGCTTGAAAACTGCAAAACACAAAATTGTAGAACTTACTAAAACACTGAAATGAACCACCCCCCTCCCCTCCCAACTTTCTAAAACATTCAAATGAAACACCCCCCTCCCCCCAAAAAAAAAATCTCTCCGCAGATCGGGTTCAAGAACATGGAGAACGTGCAGCATGTGCCTTTGAGCCAGGACAAGGCAGTGCAGCTGGTGAAGGACGTCTTCATATCAGCAGCTGAGAGGGACGTTTACACGGGAGATGCCCTGCGGCTCTGCATCATTACCAAGGGTGGCATCAAGGAAGAGACTGTACCGCTCAGGAAGGATTGAGCATGCCCTGTTGTCCTTCTCTGTTTTCTGCCATGAAACTGCATGTAACAACTAGTTTTTTTCATTCCAATTCAAAGAGAATTATAAAACTCCAATGCTGTTTGCTTTCTTTTTTTAACTGGTGATTACATTTTAGCTTTGACTATTTTTAATATCAACTGGAAAACGCTTTCTTGTGTGATTTTCTTTCTCTTCTCAGGTGTGGTTTTCACTCATAAACATTGTTTATACCTTTACCGCCAATCGGCATCAGTTGTCATGGCATGTTTGTATGCAGTTTTTTTAATGTTAAATATGTGCTATGTTTTTATTTGAAAAAGCTCAAAAGAGCCATTCTGGGATAAAAATATCAAGCTAAAAAGGCGTGTCACATTAAAAAATGCCATCCAGTGCATCTGTGTATCCAGAAAAGATCTCAAAAAACAGAAATCCAAGCTACTTGTTTTGTGTCCACCCTCATGCACTTCATTTGCAAAATTCACTTGGGAGTGAACTTCACTTAACTTCATTATATTTTCAACTCTGTTTTTCAAATCCATATTTTATATTCATACTTATATTTCTCTTGATTTGTTGTTGTTGACATAAAGACTAGCAGTTAAGTCATCATTTAATTGCTTAATATCAATTGCAAATAAATGTAATTGTATTGCTACGATCTGTTCATATTATATGTATAATGAAGGATAACGCTGTTTCTAAGGACAAGCCTGCTAGGCTAGGTCCATTGGGTTCTGTTTGTAGTCTAATATGCTAATGTGGAAAATATGTCCTCACTATTGGAAAAGTTTATGTTGTCATTAAGGTCATTATAAACATCCCAGTGACATTATTTTTCACAAATCTAAACACTTCTTTCGCCGAACATATAGCATTTCCCGTTTCCGTTTGTCTCACTGCTGCTTGCACGAGGCATTAGTAGGCCTATGCTATATACAAGTCGTTCAGTAGGCTACTTTTAGAGTTTTCATACCAGTTTAATCTTTCAGTTCATTTGAGTCTTTCAGTACTTTCAGTTTATTTTGTTCATTTGAGCCATTCAGTTAATTCAGCACAACCAGTTCATTTCGGTCATTTGAGTGTCAGTACGTTCATTTAATTTGAGTTATTCAGCACAATCAGTTCATCTTGTTCATTTGAGTCTTACGGGCTTCTGCTCTGACACCAATTAGAAAGTAAAAAATAAAACTTTTTGCTGAAACAAAAATATTGAAATGAATAAATGGGGAGGGAAAAACTGCAAAAATTGAGCTAGCAATGTCAGCTAGAAGAAAAATCACATGACAACATCAAATTTGAAAGTATATTTCATTTGATATAAATATTTCTTATTTACATTTAAAAAGTTTGTTTTCATCAACACAGGCAACTTTTTAAAAAGCAGTAAGAAAGCAGTGGCTACAAAGGTTAAAAGCCATTATAAATATAGCTACGTTTTTAAGCCATTGCTTAAGATACTGTTCATATGACTGAGTTGAGAACCACCTTAATTTTGAACATAAAATGAAGAAATTAGCATCTTGAAGGCTAGGCAATTAGGCAGACAGATATCTGAATGTACAAAATTCCATGAACATACATAAAATGTAATGTCCCTCTAGGTCCTTTCAAAACCAACAAAGATCCCTGGTACAGGATCTGAATCCTGGGGAAAAAAAGCTTTTATCATGTCTTCTCTGAAAAGCAGCATGCTGGAATTTGATTGTGTAATCTCTTCTCGATTCACACCATGATACCCAGGTTCTGGCACAAACTCCTCAGGGAAAGGAACAGAAAATTTCATGGCAATGTTGTGTAGAACACAACAAGCACTGACCACCTCAACATGTGTGCTGCAGTTGTTCTTCTGTATGCTTCCCAAATTGTCCAGGCACCGGAATCGTGACTTCAGAGCACCAAAGGTCTTCTGAATGACAGTCTGGATTTTGAAGTGGGCCTCATTGTAACGCATGCTGGGTCTTTTTCTCACATAGGCCAGAGGAGTCAGAACATGTCTTTCCAGAGAATAACAACTGGCACCTTAAAAAAATAGAATGTCATTAGATTAGAATATGCTTTGAGTCAATTCATATCAGTATTTTCAGCTTGTATCCCACCTGACTTAAAAGGAAAGTACACCATGTCATTAAATCATTATGTTTTTACTAAAATGGTTCTACGAGCAAAGAAACCAGTCTTCTGATTTGCCATTGTCATGCAATTCCCATCAAGTGTTTCACCAGCATCTCAAAGACATCATAAAGTCTTTGCAACTATGGGAGCTTGAGACAATGAAAATGAAAAAATGGCTGTGATACTGTCTATCAAGATAGTTTAAAAAACTGCAATATTAACTTTCTTGAATGACAGAGGTCAAGTACTTGCACATCTGTGAATGACCAATTTCTAATTCACAACAATAACAAGTCACGATTCTAAATTAATTAGTCCGTTAATAAGGAAAATATCTCATTACAAAATGGGCAGTTTATGTTACGACAAATACCATGCAGGGGTGTGTCTTAGTGGCAAGTGATCCACATTTTCTTTTCCTGAATATCTGAAAGTCAGCATTAAGCTACAGTTGAGGCCATATGTTTACATAGACCAAGGCTAAAGACATTCACAACTCCACACATTTCATGTTACCATACATTTCCTGTGCTAAGTCAATTAGTCAATCTACTTCATTTCCAGAAGAGGTCATTTCGAAATAATAACTAAGATTTATCTCAGCTTTCATGTACTATATCATATTTTCAGTGGGTCAAAAGTTTACATACACTTTGTTAGTATTTGGTGGCATTGCCTTTTAATTGCTTAACTTGAATCAAACGCTTGGGGTAGCCTTCCACAAGCTTCTCTCAATACTTTCCCCAAATGTTGGCTCATTCCTTGTGACAGAACTGGTGTAACTCAGTCAGGTTTGTGGGCCTCCTTGCTTGAACACGCCTTTTCTGTTCAGTCCACAAATTATCTATGGGATTCAGGTCAGGGCTTTGTGATGGCCACTCCATTACTTTCAATTTGTTGTCTTAAAGCCATTTTGCTACAACTTTGGAGGTATGCTTAGGATCATTGTCCTGCTGAAAGACCCAGTTGCGACCATGTTTTAACTTTCTAGCTAATGTTTTGAGGTGTTGCTTCAGTATTTGTAGATAATCCTCCTTCCTCACAATGCCATCTATTTTCTGAAGTGCACCAGTCCCTTTTCCAGCAAAACCTCCACACCACGATGCTGCCACCCCCATACTTCACAACTGGGATGATGTTCTTCAGATTAAAAGCCTTGCCCTTTTTCCTCCATACATAGCACTGATGATTATGGTCAATTTTTGTTTCATCTGACCAGAGAACACTCCTTCAAAAGGCTAGGTCTTTGTCCTGGTGATCACCTGCAAACTTCATTCTGGTTTTTTTTATGCCGGTCTTGGAGTAGGGGCTTCTTCCTTGCATAACGGCCTTTCAGGCTATGGCGATGTAGGATTCTCTTAATGGTGGATGTTGATACTTTGGTACCTGATGCCTCCAACTCCTTCACCAGTTCCTTTGTTGTTGTCTTGGGGTTCAGTTGAGCTTTTTGGAAAAAAATTCGTTCAGCCCTGGGAGTTAATTTGTGGTATCAAGGACAAAAAGGCAGTGGCTCTAAAGGTAGGCCCTTAAATACAGCCACGGGTACCATTTAACTTCGAATTAACTCCTAATTGTGACAATTGGACAATCAGAGTCTAAAAAGTCATTACATCAATTTCTGGAATATTCCAGACTGTTTAAAGAGACAGCCAACCTGGTGTATGTAAACTTTTGACCGACTGGAATTCTGATATAGTGAATTAAAGCTGAAATAAATCTGTCTCTAATCGATTGTTTTAAAATTACCTCTGATGTGAACAAAGTAGATGCCCTAATTGACTTGCCAAAAGAAATGTATGGTAACATAAAATGTGCAGAGTTGTGAAAAACTGAGTGTGAATATCTTTAGCCTAGGTGTATGTCAACTTTTGGCGCATATGTAACATTAGATGCCTGTAGTTCCGAGATGGGCTACACGAATGCATGATTGGCTCAGTGTTTCCCCTACATAGAGGCAGAATTTCTGCTAGATTTTTTTTAAGGCTATGCTTTGACGAAAATGGGTCCATTGGCTCAGAATAACTTGGTTGAAACAAATGAGTAAAGCTGTGGGCTACGCTTTTTTCATTAACACTATTGTCAACATTTATCTTTTGCCATATTGTTTACATTCAGGCATGAAACTTGTGTAAATGTTTGCTCATTTACTTTTGCTCTTAAGTCAGTTTTAATATGTAATGTCTTTGGTCGTTGTTAGTTGTCTCAGGGAGTGTTATGGGTGTCTCTTATGGCGTTGTTTGCAACCCAATTCATCCATAATGTGGTAAACGTATACGAGTGAAGAATGACTGGCTTTATGGTGTGTGAATGAGATTCTGGCACGAACATCAGTAAATCAGCTGAAGCATAAATCAGCTGTGTGTGCATGTGCATGCAACATTAACTCCTTTCATACTTGCATCCGTAAATATTCCAGCAATATTCCATGTCAGAGTCATGTATGAATAGGAGTCAGAGTCGATTTTCCTTGTAGACATTCCTGCTATTTGCCAGCTCAGAACCTAGTAAGATTTATGGGAATCTTTTTCCAGTTCTCAGTTCTACTGTGAACAAAAGCAGCAACATTTCCAGATAAAGTACACTAAATGTTGCAACATTCTTACATAAGACCTTTTGTAAGAATAACACACTCATACCTATGTGCAATTTAGTCTCTCCACTTCACCTATCTGCATGTCTTTGGACTGTGGGAGAAAACCGGAGTACCCGGAGGAAAACCACATGGACACAGGGAGAACATGCAAACTCCACACAGAAAGGCCCAGGCTGGATTCAAACCCAGAACTGTCTTGCTGTGAAACAACAGTGCTACCCACTACACCCCTATCACTATTTAACTGTGATCTGTGGGTAGGACTTCCATCTCTGCTAAAAACCATTATTCAGTGAAATATCTGGCTGCTTTCAAGATGAACTAATGTAACATTAATATTAGCTCTGTATTGCTTTAGAGAATAGAAACCAAGCCCTGCCTAATCTATCCTGAACGGTCATGCCATGTGTTCACAGGCTCAACATAGAATTTTTCCATATAGCCTAGGTAAATCCGCTACTTAACCCAGGTCATTTAACCGGGCATTGTTGTGGGTTACATGTGTGAAAGGGGCTACTGATGATGTCCTAGTCCACCTATGTTACAGGACGTTGCTCCCCACACAAAATGAAGACATCAAACAAGTGTTCGAGAATGAAGTTCTTAGGGAAGGTTGTAGTCCCTGCTCTTCTCCAATTGTGACAGTAAGGAAGAAGGATGAGTCCTCATGAATGCTGGTTGATTATAGGGCCCTTAATGTAAAGACCCGAAAAGATGCATTTGGGGCATGTCATTTCAGTATCTGGAGTAGCCAAAGAACCAGAAAAAATACATTCAGTAAGGAACTGGAGACAGTCCTCAAACTCCACAGAGCTCTAATCATTTGTTGGGTTTGCTAGCTACTATAGACGTTTCATGAGGAGTTTTGCACAGACAATAGCCCAATCACATGCATTAGCAGCACAGGGGGTACGGAAAGGGAAGGACAAGGGCAAGCACCTGCATAGACTCACTGTAGGGCCCTTTGATCAGCAGTGGTGCATAGGAGGAGGCAATGTGTGGAGGCAACATACAGAAATTTAGTGATAAGAAAATAAAATTTTGTGCATTGAAAAAGACTGCCACCGCTAAATTTAGATTGTTTGACTGCAAACCATTTTATGGTTATAACAGACAAGTCTATTGAGCTACGTTAATACAATTAAACACGGGGCAGTGGAGCACCACTGGACCTCTGTGCTGGGCCGATTCGATTTTGATGTCATTCATAGGCCTGGGAGGAATAGGAATGCAGCCGCCTTGTCAAGGCAGTACGTTCCATTCAACATCTTTGTGGTAAAGATATGTCCCAAGCAGTGGTTAACTATCAATAACTAACTATTACACTGATCCCTGGCAGCGAGATTCCTAGTACAATAAGAGAAAAGATACAGCAACAGTCAGTACAGACCGAGTCATCTGCTCCATTCATTCAACCTGCACTGTCCCTGCCGGTGTTACCCCAACAGTATGTGCAAGACCTTCAGAAAACTGACCCACTCATCCAGAAGTGGAATATAATTTTCTAAAAAACTGGAAATGCATGTATTGTCTATTCACTGCATGTAGGATACATCTAAAATCAGCTGGTTCTGAAGTATTGGCATAATGAAAAAACAGATTCCTTGTGCATAGTAAAACATGTGCTTAATGCATTTTTGCCACACTGACAGATGTATTTATTAATTAACTGTGCTAGAGATTTATGTTGAGCTGGGTTGTCAGAAGCTGCTTTCACATCAATGTTCACCTTTCAATGTCCCCTCACTGAGGATGTCTTTAATAGCGTGGCAAGAACCGTCCCTAGCTTGCTTTGAACTCAGTGTGTATCCTTCTAGCTCTCTAGACGAAAAATTCCTCAAACTAGAAATGGAGAGAGAAATATGTGTACACAGAACCCCTGCAGCTTTCTATGGTTCTAGGGCTATGCCCTTTTAAACAACTGGGGGGAGGGGGATGCCTCTCCCTTGCTACACTATTAAAATCTAATAGTTTTTTATCAAGTATTTAGGAGGTTGGAATCAAAGCAAAATCTTTTTTATGCAAAATAACTCATTTTTTGATTGATTTAATGTTTAGGCACTCTGAAAAGATTTCACAAGAAATAGGAAAGCAGGGGAAACTTACCAATGAGCCAACTGTGCCCATGCCTACCACTTTGAAATTGCTGGAAGATTTTTGAACTCTCCCAGATGCTTTGCTCCGCTGTGCTTCCTGGCCATTGACTCTCTACACTTAATAAATTGCCTTGAGAGTCGCAGATCATTTGGAACATTATGGAGTGATAATCGAACGCGTTCAAAAAAAAAATCTCCTCCTCTGGTGTAGGTTTGATGCGCACGTGCATGCATCCCAGCACACCTACTACATTTGGTATACCGCAAAACCTCTGGATCTCTTGTGCCACAAGTACCCGATCATTGTAACTGTCTGGAAATGTGATAAACTCTTCAGCTTTCTCAGACAAAACCCTGGACACCGTATTAACTGCTCTCCTGGCAGATGCCTGGCTTATTCCAATCATATCTGCTGTTTCATTTGGCAAAAAGCCGTTTGCGTAAACACACAATGCGGCCAGAACAATAACATCAGTAGAAAGCTCGTCGGAGCAGTATTTGGCTGACTCCATTTGGGCTCCAACATAATCAATAATGAAACAAACTGCAGATCTAGTGAAATGGAAATGTTTTAAAAGAAAGTCGTCATCAAAATTATCCAAACTGCTCGGGATGCTGTCAGATTCATCATCAAATTCCCCCAAAGCCGCCAACCAAACTGCAGATGCATAAGACATCTTTAACTCCAAAATAAAAAATCAGCTTCTCAAGCTAGCTATGCATCATCGCACCCCGCTTGTCATTTCCAGTTTCTTTTATAACGCGTGTACCCGCAAAGTGCTCAGTTGGCTAATCGTTGCCAATCACAGTGTAGCCAGGCCTATAACGTTATAGTCCTTTGGGTTTCCGGCACAAGTTCATCGAAACATACAATTTTGATACAATGATTGCTCCCTGCATCTAATTGTTCAGTCCAAGTGTGACATACAAAAGAACGATGGCGGACTTGTGATGCTGTACACGTAGCAATGTCACTAGCATTTTTCAATCCAATTTTTCATCAAGTAATCACTAAATACTACCTGCCGAGCTACAGCTATGAGCGTGAAGCTAACAATAAGAAATGGACTTCCGGTAAGCGTGGGAGGTGGGAAATTTCATAATAAACGTTTGCCACACTTTGCCATGAGTTTTGAACTAATGAGCGTAACAAATGGGATAAAAGCTACTCCTTGAGCTGGTACAAATCTTGCTCTCCTGCAAAGGAAAAAGAGTCTTACTCTTAAAACTGGAGTGAAACGAGTTTCTCAGAATGCATGCTATATGAATCAGATGAAGGTATTTGGGGTTTCACCCATAGACATGGTTTCACCCCCAGACATCCACCCTTTTTGGCATATTTATGCAGTAGCAACTGATCTCAAATCTCTTGCTGGACCAGGAACGCAATGCGTGCTTTCCCTAGTGACAAACGGCTACTTTGTGAGGGGCTTAAATATTAATACAATGATTCAGTCCAACTGTTCAGTCCAAATGTGATATACAAAACAAAGACGACAGACTTATTATGCTGTATACCTAAAGTCATTACCGTTTTTCACCAAATAATCTCTAAATACTATCAGTTGTTATAGCCGAGATACAGAGAGGAGCGATAAGTTAACTACATAAACAAGCGGCTTCCGGTTAGCACAAGAGAGGTACATTTCAAAATAAAAGTTAGCATGTACACGTTCTCATGAATAGGGTCACTGCTTGTCAGATGCACTGAAGTCCCAATGCATTGTAGCTGTGGCCATACCCGTGTGTGGGGCCAGTGCTGTCTCCTGGTGGACAGCACCCCAACTCCCTTCCTGGCACCACAATGCATATTGAATTGTGGCACTTAGGGCACGGTCACACAAGCGCAAAATTAACATTGGCGAATATTCGCCTCCCGTTCACTTCCATTCTATGCGAGCGAAGGGGCAAATAAAACATTTGCTTCAAGTGGTGAAGCAAATGTGCATCTTCACTTAGCGTGGAGTTCAACTTTGGTGAACTTTGACCAGCGATTTAGCAGCCTCAACCAATAGCAAAGAAGTGTGTGTGGTTGACCCCACTTGGCTGTAATTGGCTGTAGTTTTCTTAGTGAACCGCTCATGTGTGACCAACAACCACAACCACCCAAACGGACTACAAACCAGAAAACTGATTTCCGTGTGCGTCACATCCTGCACTGCCCACATTCAGCACAACAAGATAAGAATTTTGCCTCGGCAGGCGATGGTCATTCGCCTGCATTCGCACATGTGTGACTGCTCCCTTACAAATGACTATTTATTTCAAAAAGGTCTTTAAATGCCCTCTTTTGATTGGCATCCTTCTAACTCATCCTCTGGGTCAAGTCATTGTGGAGGAGCCATCCCATTACGTTGAACACACCTGTCTTGCTGTCCTTGCCTCCAGTAACGCCCAGGTAACTTATCTAGGATATAACACAGTAAATCTATTTAAATATATAATCTGCTGGACAGTATTCATTACTCTCTTGGTTTATTGTTACCATTTACATCTTTGCAGTGCTGTTTCATGCATCCTTCAGCCATGACTCAAGGACCTTCAGTACCATCAATGATGAGCCTGTTGTTGGCATATGGTCTCCATCATTATGAGTCGGTGCCTCTCTGCAGCTACAGCAGTAAAAGGAATTGAAATTATAACAATGTTACCTGAGGGTCACCAAAGGAAAGAACTGAAACATTGTAGGAAGATAATTGTGTGTGAACTGTCTTGTTAAGACGGCACTATAGTTTATTCTGACGACACTAATCTTTTCCATTTTATTACATCTGTTGACATTGATGTTATCAGCATGGTAGCTTTTCTGGATTTTTGGGAATCAACTTGTATTAGAAATCACTGTTATACACAGTTATATCTTTTCGTGTTTATTAGTGTAATCTGATGTAAAATATTCCTGTCCTGAATTGAGCTGAGCTGTTACCCATACCTGAAATGTCACCTCTGTCCCTGATGATGGATTTGAATAGTCACAAGAGCCAAATACAGTATCAGTTATAAGATCATATTTAAGTCCCTCTTATCTTATCTTCCTTGATTGTCTCAATTTATCTCAAAATCAACATCCATACAGTGTGAAATTATACCGTTTACGCATCTTTATGAAACATGCAGGACTTTGTAATCTTTTTTTATAATGCTGTTCTCTTACCACTACAAAGGATTTGCCCACACCCAGAGCAGATATCCAGGTGTCTCGCTGAGGATGATTCAGAAGGCTCAATGAAGGTAACTACAGTTATTCAATTTAAATTTTGCCCCTTTATGATACACTATATGACCAAAGTTATTTGGACACCCCTTGGTCTAGGGCTGTTTTTCATGGTTTGGGCTAGGTCCCTTAGATAGAGTGAAGGCAAATCTCAATGTAGCAACATACAATCACATTCTTGATGATTTTGTGCTTCCCCAACAGTAAAGTTCAGCTTTTATTAAAGGGTATTTATGCACATTTTGGTTTCACCATGTACAAATTAGAGCACTTTTTATTCAGGGCACCATAATGTTTGGGACAAATGCCTTCTCATGTGTTGATTTGTCAGGTGTGTTCAATTGCTTCCTTAAAGTGACAATCTCGAAGATTTCAGTTTCGTTCTCTATGGCGGTGCCAATGGCGAGAAGCAGTAATTGCATGTCTGTTTTTGGACCTCACTTCCCATAGATCCAACCGGATCCAACCAGTGTCGCCTGTGTGACGTCAGTCAGTTGGCACGCCAACTATAACACTTACTATTGAATATACTGAATAAAAAGTAACGTTATGTACATACTCATTCGTTGTCTAACATTAGGCTAACTCGAGATGTCTTTACACTGCTGAGCCGAGTTAAAATGCCCTAGCAAACCTGGGGTAGAATTAGTGATGATCAATTTCTGCAAACGTTCTTTATCCACCTTTTGCCCGGTATGAACATCTTTACACTGCAGAGAAGAATTTGCGGGATTCCCTGTGGCTCGTGCAATTATGTATCTCGTGCACAATAAGCAGTCTTTTTCGTGAATGATCGTTGTGTGGTATTTTTGAAACAACTGCCTTTCAAAATGTTATCCCTGGTGTTTCTGGTTTTGCTAGCTAAACTTTTCGAGAATAAAGCTGAGCTGGGTGTAAAGTTAGCAATCAGAACAAGAAAAATAAAACAAAAACAAAGGAGATTTCATCAAAAAGGGCATAAAGGCTGAAGGAACATATGAGGAAGCGTAATAAAATAACAATGCTAATCCATACTGCCGTATTCTTTTATTTAGTTTTCTCCTGCATGACGTCATCAGAAATCAGACGTCTGCTCCACATACCCGGCTTTATTCCGATCATTATAATATATTGATGAACTCGATGGCAATGTAAATAACGGTAACGTTAAGGCCAGTTCAGATCAATGATTCGCAACGAGGCGAGACGGTTTTAGAATGTTGCAGAGAAAATTGCAGCGGTGTGAACTGGCTAGTAGCAGAGCCATTGCCTGCCCTGAGGTTTTAAAAGACCGTCCTTGTCAAATCGCCAAGTGCAGTTTTAGAACGTTTACAATCAGACGTCTTGGAATTTTGCAAGTTGCACCCAGTCTCGTTGCGAATCATTTATCTGAACTGGCCTTAAGTTAGCTACACTGCAACGTTGCAACAAGGTAGCATTGCATTCGAGAGACGGTTTGCAAGGTCGGTACCGGTCGGTAGCGTTAGCTAGCGTTTTTTTCTAATTGTTAGCCGACATTAGATTGTGTTAATTACATTAGCTAGCTAACGCAACGTTACCTGATATGAGAGATGGATACTGTGCGCAACGTTGACTAAACTAATGTTGTCTTTCTTGACATGGTCCAGTAGCTAGCGTTAGCTGTACAAATAGCTATGTAATTTAGTAAAGTTACATTGTCATTAAATGTAATACGAAATCTACATCAACAAATAATATGATCTCTCATGTTACACAAAAACTTTTTAGGGTTCCATAACTCCCCCAACGCCCCCTTTCTCTGTTATTGTAACGCATGCAGACACCGGAAAAAACAATACGCCGCTCACACACAAGTGAGTTGAAGAGCGAGCCTGTTGCGTTAGTTCCAACCACTGATGGGTGATGAAAAATGCGTCACTAACTGTGCGCCGCTTGTGATTTTTTCCCGGGAATGTCGCCACAGACACCAAGTTTTTTAATCATGAATTATAATAATAATAGTAGTATAAATTAATATAAAAATAGGCTCAATCCCCATTGTGTTACCCAATGCAGCGATAAATAGTGACTTAAAAGGCATTTATTTTAATGAAAATCTTTGAGATTATTACTTTAATGCAGGTATAAGGTAACATAATGGAGGGAACTGTCTGTGTGTGTGTGTGTGTGTGTGTGTGTGTGTGTGTATATATGTGCGTGTGTGTGTGTATATTTATGTGTGTACGTGTGTGTCTGTGTGTGGACCTATTATAAAACACTTACCATAACTTTAATTATTTCTTTCTTCCTTTTTTTTAGATATTGTGGAATTTCCACCATTATCAGACTGCAGGTCGGGAGTGCTGCAGTGAAGTCCTCTTGGCGTTTGATGTATTTGATGAAGCACAGGTGAAAAAGACATTCTACGAACAAAACAAGCTTATTACTTGTCACAGATCAAAATGAATAAATCAATTACATTTTGATTAACTTCTCTAGTGAGTACTCTCACTAGGAACTGAGACTAATCTAGGCCTGGCTTCTACTCCCTTTCAATGGGCTCATTCATCTTTTGGTCTTTCTAATAGTTTAGCCACCATGTCGCTCCATTGCCATACCAACTTTGTGAAATCATATTTATCTTTGTATTTTCACATTCCATAACTACTGTATGTACTTTTTCTGACAAAGAAAGGGAAAATGTTGTACATAAGTAAACATCTATAGTATACAAAAAAATTGCCTAATTGCAGATAAACATTTTTTTTTTTTAATTTCCAGGTTAGCAGTAAATGTAACAAAAACAGAGTAACCCTTTAACCAAATCCCATCAATATTCAAAAGTTCTATTTCAAATTTTCACATTTAAAAAGTAACATGTTTCTACATTCATTAGTCAAAATTGTATGGATCAGAGGGGAAGCAATAAATACATTCTTGCCGGGAAGCAGCATACACTTATTAATTTAAAAAAAAAATTTTGACAGCGTGCAGTACATCAGAAATATGTGAAACTGCATATATGTCTATGACAGATGACTGAAAACGAAGAGCCCATCTTGTAAACCGTTTGTAAATTTAAAAGTTTCCACTAATGGACTGAAAAATGTTCAGCACAATGCCAAATTAATGTGAACTAACCCTTTACGAAATGCATGTGGATTAACGTTATCCTTATCTGAAATTTTACAGTATGATCAAGGTTTACTATTTAGCACTGCCGCTTTGTTATATAAATTTATTAAAAAAAAACAATTATTGAAACATACAGTGGTGAACCAATTCAAAAACTATAACAGGCTTCCACCATCAGAAAGCCAATACAAATCCCCTTGAAAAGCACTTTATCTATTCACTCATTTGACAGGCATACGACTAGCCGTTATTAAAAAAAATATCAGCAATCCCCTTTAATTTCAGATCCAGAGCTCTGGCGCTCTTGAGAAAAAGTGGCCTATAGCCAATCCGTTCAGTATCTCATGTCCGATGCTGCTCATCACGTAGAATAGTTCTTGAAATTAATTTAAATTTAAAAATGATTCATTTGCACTCTCCTGTTGCTACTTTGACAAGCAATGTCATAACAAGTGCAGTAGGCCAGACCACTCACCGAAGGTTACCGGATGATGCATAATAAGTATTTTCACAAAGCAAGAAGACCAGGAAACACAGGTTCCTGAATAATCAGAAACACCTGTGAAGCCATTTGTTCCAAACATTATGGTGCCCAGAAATGGGGGCACTATGCATAAAACGTGCTGCAATTTGTACACGGTAAAATCTAAATGTATAAAATTACCCTTTTATAGAAGATGAGAATTTGTCCGAGAAATTATGTGGCTCACGTTATACACAATGCATTATTTGTTCATTTCTGAAAACAGTATTTGAATTTGGGAAGGCTCCTATTAGCTACAGTGCGATGAATATGGCTCACCTCTGCTGTTATGGTCAGGGAAGAACCAGTGGTGAAAGAAAACGGGAAAAAGGAATGAGCCTTTCCCAAAGAACAGTAATAAGGTGTAAGGGAATCAGAAAAGAAGCTTTCTGCATTGGCCGGGAATCGGACCCGGGCCTCCCGCGTGGCAGGCGAGAATTCTACCACTGAACCACCAATGCTTTGAGGGGCTGTGAGGTGCTCTTATTTGTCAGAGAAAGTAGTGGCAAAAAGCAGGAACGCCTCCTTCACTTTGCGCCTCAGCCCGGAGTTACTGCATGTTGCATGGGCATGTGGGCATTGGTGGTTCAGTGGTAGAATTCTCGCCTGCCACGCGGGAGACCCGGGTTCGATTCCCGGCCAATGCAGGCAGTGTTTTGGTTTCAAAACGATATGGTCCCGAACGCACAGAACTTCAAGTTGTGGTGTGGTCTCGTGAGCACCACAGTAAAGTCCCGTGTCATCCATAGCCTCCTCAATAACCGGCGCCAAACGTCGATGCACCTTAATGGCAAGTATTAGAGCGCAAGGTGCCAAGTATATTTCCGCCTCCCACCAGAGGCTCGCCTTCTTGAAGAAAGGTTCGATTTCGCGCTACACACAGTTCAGAATGTGTATAAGGGCATTCCAGGAAAGACTGAAAGCGTTCTAGCAACGGCAAAAGCAGAGGATGCTCCTGCTTCTTAAAGTCTTAGTAGATCACCTCCACTCTCTGATAACAGAGCCTTTCTCAATACGCAAGTTTTTCTTTAGGGTAGCTTGGCTGTAATTCGATTACTTTCAAATAAATTTTCGGTAGTTTGTACAACTACGCTTTCAGAGTAGTTTCCTCAACGCTGCAAACTCGTCACATTAGAGCACACATTACATTTACACTACTAAACAAAGGAATGCCTTGTCATCAGCAACAAAAAAACATGCACAAGCACAACCAAAATCATTCCAATACGAGTATCAATGGCATGTCACTTGCAGTGCGTGCTTGCAATGCTGCAGGTGAACTCACCTAATGAGAGGGCTGATGTTGTCTGGCATCTGTCTTACCCGTACAGAATGTTCCAGTTTTTGCCTTCGGAAAACTCATTTGTTGCTTTAGCAGTATGTTTGGGATCATTGTCTTGCTGAAGAATGATGCGCCATCCAACAAGTTTGGAGGCATTTGCTCGAACCTGAGCAGATAAGAAGCTTTTGTACACTACAGAATTCATTTTGCTGATGCCATCAGCAGTTACATGATCATTGAAGGCAAGTGAACCAGTTCCCATGGCAGGGGGGTGCTGTGGATCTTGGGCTATTCCTTTTGGCCTCCATACTTTGCTCTTGACATCACTCTGATGCCAGTCAATCTCGGTCTATTCTGTCCACGAGACCTTTTCCAGAACTCTGCAGCCTCTTTTAGGTATTTCTTAGCAAACTGTAAACTAGCCAGTCAGTGCTTGTGGCTAACTAGTAGTTCTCATCTAGCAGTGTAGCCTCTGCAGTTCTGTTCATGAAGTCTTCTGAGGTCAGTAGTCACTGACACGTCCACACCTGCCTCCTGAAGAGCGTTTCTGATCTGTCGGACAGGCGTTTGGGGTTTTTTCCTCTTTATGGTGAGTATTCTTCGCCCATTAACTGTAGAGGTCTTCCTTGGTCCTTCCTTTGTGATTACTGAGCTCACCAGTGCTCTCTGTCTTCTTAATGATCTTCCAAACAGTCGATGTTGGTAAGCATGAGGTTTGGCCTGTGTCTCGGACAGTTTTTCTTATTTCTCAGCCTCATAAAGGTTTCCTTGACTTTCATAGGCACAGCTCTGGTCCTCATGTTGACAAACGCCAGTAAGAGACTCTGAAGGCAATCAAAAGCTTGGAATCAAGTCTAGATACTGAAAGCTCTCATGCCTGCACCGAGGAAGCAACTGAACAGACCTGAATAATCAGAAACACCTGTGAAGCCATTTGTTCCAAACATTATGGTGCCCAGAAATGGGGGCACTATGCATAAAACGTGCTGCAATTTGTACACGGTAAAATCAAAATGTATAAAATTACCCTTTTATAGAAGATGAGAATTTGTCCGAGAAGTTATGTGGCTCACGTTATACACAATGCATTATTTGTGCATTTCTGAAAACAGTATTTGAATTTGAGAAGGCTCCTATTAGCTACAGTGCGATGAATATGGCTCACCTCTGCTGTTATGGTCAGGGAAGAACCAGTGGTGAAAGAAAACGGGAAAAAGGAATGAGCCTTTCCCAAAGAACAGTAATAAGGTGTAAGGGAATCAGAAAAGAAGCTTTCTGCATTGGCCGGGAATCGGACCCGGGCCTCCCGCGTGGCAGGCGAGAATTCTACCACTGAACCACCAATGCTTTGAGGGGCTGTGAGGTGCTCTTATTTGTCAGAGAAAGTAGTGGCAAAAAGCAGGAACGCCTCCTTCACTTTGCGCCTCAGCCCGGAGTTACTGCATGTTGCATGGGCATGTGGGCATTGGTGGTTCAGTGGTAGAATTCTCGCCTGCCACGCGGGATGCCCGGGTTCGATTCCCGGCCAATGCAGGCAGTGTTTTAATTTCAAAACGATATGGTCCCGAACGCACGGAACTTCAAGTTGTGATGTGGTCTCGTGAGCACCACAGTAAAGTCCCGTGTCATCCATGGCCTCCTCAATAACCGGCGCCAAACGTCGATGCACCTTAATGGCAAGTATTAGAGCGCAAGGTGCCAAGTATATTTCCGCCTCCCACCGGAGGCTCGCCTTCTTGAAGAAAGGTTCGATATCGCGCTACACACAGTTCAGAATGTGTATAAGGGCATTCCAGGAAAGACTGAAAGCGTTCTAGCAACGGCAAAAGCAGAGGATGCTCCTGCTTCTTAAAGTCTTAGTAGATCACCTCCACTCTCTGATAACAGAGCCTTTCTCAATACGCAAGTTTTTCTTTAGGGTAGCTTGGCTGTAATTCGATTACTTTCAAATAAATTTTCGGTAGTTTGTACAACTACGCTTTCAGAGTAGTTTCCTCAACGCTGCAAACTCGTCACATTAGAGCACACATTACATTTACACTACTAAACAAAGGAATGCCTTGTCATCAGCAACAAAAAAACATGCACAAGCACAACCAAAATCATTCCAATACGAGTATCAATGGCATGTCTATTCTCTTCCTGCTCTCAACGAAGGCGGACGCTTTTTCCTCTGCTCCCTCCCTGCCCTTATCTGCCCCTGCTTGCTGCTCTCTTGTCTTGTGCTGTGTCTGTCTGAACTATCCGGAGCCTCTCTCTGCATTTCTCTCCGAAACCTAAAAGCATGGATCTGATCAACTGGTCTCTCAACGCAATTGATAGTATTTTCTCGACGAGAAGAACGGGTCAGGGAGAGCCCTCTTGCCCTGACGGAACGTTTGCTGCCGGATACACGATGGACTCCTGGAAGGAGTGGAGGGTCGTGTGCCTGTCGATCCTTTCCGTTGAGGATGTTGAAGACGTTTACTTGATTGGAATTATGATAACAGGCTTTCTGCTGTTTGGAGCTGGCAGCATCCTGATTTATCGCAAAATGCCAAAGGCGGTGGCAGCACTACTTGGGAAGCTGCCCGCCATTGAGGGAACGGGCAGGGCTGTCAACACTCAGACTCAAGCGATTTGCGAGCTCAATCGCAAACTGGATGCGATTGGATCGCAAATTCGCATGACGGATACCAACTTGGAGAAGTTGTCGGTTCGGCTCACTGAAATGGGCCACTAATTCGGATGATTGGAACAACGCTGAGAGAACCACAGGACTAAAGGTAGACGAAAAATGCAGAAGTCTGCCTGAACCCAAAACAATCCTTATCCTCATTGGCTCCCCCACATCGGCCTTGGAAGGCTGATATCTCTCCACTCTCCTGGATTGTTATGCAGACAGATGCTCGGCCCTGCCCCCACCTCCCTGCTCCTATGGAACTTTGTCTCTGGATCAGGACTCTTCGAGGTCATCTCCACGGCAACGGCCGTGTCCTCGTCATCAGTATCAGACGGCAGAGACAATGTTGAGACTGTGGTGGAGATGAAGTCCATGGACTTACACACACACGCACATGAAGATAACACGCACACCACCTCCTACTCAACGCCTTCTTGGCTCCCACCCCCCCTCACTCCCCCGTTACAGTGCAGTCTCTTGCAGTGCGTGCTTGCAATGCTGCAGGTGAACTCACCTAATGAGAGGGCTGATGTTGTCTGGCAGCTGTCTTACCCGTACAGAATGTTCCAGTTTTTCCCTTCGGAAAACTCATTTGTTGCTTTGCTTTAGCAGTATGTTTGGGATCATTGTCTTGCTGAAGAATGATGCGCCATCCAACAAGTTTGGAGGCATTTGCTCGAACCTGAGCAGATAAGAAGCTTTTGTACACTACAGAATTCATTTTGCTGATGCCATCAGCAGTTACATGATCATTGAAGGCAAGTGAACCAGTTCCCATGGCAGGGGGGTGCTGTGGATCTTGGGCTATTCCTTTTGGCCTCCATACTTTGCTCTTGACATCACTCTGATGCCAGTCAATCTCGGTCTATTCTGTCCACGAGACCTTTTCCAGAACTCTGCAGCCTCTTTTAGGTATTTCTTAGCAAACTGTAAACTAGCCAGTCAGTGCTTGTGGCTAACTAGTAGTTCTCATCTAGCAGTGTAGCCTCTGCAGTTCTGTTCATGAAGTCTTCTGAGGTCAGTAGTCACTGACACGTCCACACCTGCCTCCTGAAGAGCGTTTCTGATCTGTCGGACAGGCGTTTGGGGTTTTTTCCTCTTTATGGTGAGTATTCTTCGCCCATTAACTGTAGAGGTCTTCCTTGGTCCTTCCTTTGTGATTACTGAGCTCACCAGTGCTCTCTGTCTTCTTAATGATCTTCCAAACAGTCGATGTTGGTAAGCATGAGGTTTGGCCTGTGTCTCGGACAGTTTTTCTTATTTCTCAGCCTCATAAAGGTTTCCTTGACTTTCATAGGCACAGCTCTGGTCCTCATGTTGACAAACGCCAGTAAGAGACTCTGAAGGCAATCAAAAGCCTGGAATCAAGTCTAGATACTGAAAGCTCTCATGCCTGCACCGAGGAAGCAACTGAACAGACCTGAATAATCAGAAACACCTGTGAAGCCATTTGTTCCAAACATTATGGTGCCCAGAAATGGGGGCACTATGCATAAAACGTGCTGCAATTTGTACACGGTAAAATCAAAATGTATAAAATTACCCTTTTATAGAAGATGAGAATTTGTCCGAGAAGTTATGTGGCTCACGTTATACACAATGCATTATTTGTGCATTTCTGAAAACAGTATTTGAATTTGAGAAGGCTCCTATTAGCTACAGTGCGATGAATATGGCTCACCTCTGCTGTTATGGTCAGGGAAGAACCAGTGGTGAAAGAAAACGGGAAAAAGGAATGAGCCTTTCCCAAAGAACAGTAATAAGGTGTAAGGGAATCAGAAAAGAAGCTTTCTGCATTGGCCGGGAATCGGACCCGGGCCTCCCGCGTGGCAGGCGAGAATTCTACCACTGAACCACCAATGCTTTGAGGGGCTGTGAGGTGCTCTTATTCTGTCAGAGAAAGTAGTGGCAAAAAGCAGGAACGCCTCCTTCACTTTGCGCCTCAGCCCGGAGTTACTGCATGTTGCATGGGCATGTGGGCATTGGTGGTTCAGTGGTAGAATTCTTCCCTGCCATGCGGGAGGCCCCGGGTTCGATTCCCGGCCAATGCAGGCAGTGTTTTGGTTTCAAAACGATATGGTCCCGAACGCACAGGAACTTCAAGTTGTGATGTGGTCTCGTGAGCACCACAGTAAAGTCCCGTGTCATCCATAGGCCTCCTCAATAACCGGCGCCAAACGTCGATGCACCTTAATGGCAAGTATTAGAGCGCAAGGTGCCAAGTATATTTCCGCCTCCCACCAGAGGCTCGCCTTCTTGAAGAAAGGTTCGATTATCGCGCTACACACAGTTCAGAATGTGTATAAGGGCATTCCAGGAAAGACTGAAAGCGTTCTAGCAACGGCAAAAGCAGAGGATGCTCCTGCTTCTTAAAGTCTTAGTAGATCACCTCCACTCTCTGATAACAGAGCCTTTCTCAATACGCAAGTTTTTCTTTAGGGTAGCTTGGCTGTAATTCGATTACTTTCAAATAAATTTTCGGTAGTTTGTACAACTACGCTTTCAGAGTAGTTTCCTCAACGCTGCAAACTCGTCACATTAGAGCACACATTACATTTACACTACTAAACAAAGGAATGCCTTGTCATCAGCAACAAAAAAACATGCACAAGCACAACCAAAATCATTCCAATACGAGTATCAATGGCATGTCACTTGCAGTGCGTGCTTGCAATGCTGCAGGTGAACTCACCTAATGAGAGGGCTGATGTTGTCTGGCAGCTGTCTTACCCGTACAGAATGTTCCAGTTTTTGCCTTCGGAAAACTCATTTGTTGCTTTAGCAGTATGTTTGCGATCATTGTCTTGCTGAAGAATGATGCGCCATCCAACAAGTTTGGAGGCATTTGCTCGAACCTGAGCAGATAAGAAGCTTTTGTACACTACAGAATTCATTTTGCTGATGCCATCAGCAGTTACATGATCATTGAAGGCAAGTGAACCAGTTCCCATGGCAGGGGGGTGCTGTGGATCTTGGGCTATTCCTTTTGGCCTCCATACTTTGCTCTTGACATCACTCTGATGCCAGTCAATCTCGGTCTATTCTGTCCACGAGACCTTTTCCAGAACTCTGCAGCCTCTTTTAGGTAATTCTTAGCAAACTGTAAACTAGCCAGTCAGTGCTTGTGGCTAACTAGTAGTTCTCATCTAGCAGTGTAGCCTCTGCAGTTCTGTTCATGAAGTCTTCTGAGGTCAGTAGTCACTGACACGTCCACACCTGCCTCCTGAAGAGCGTTTCTGATCTGTCGGACAGGCGTTTGGGGTTTTTTCCTCTTTATGGTGAGAATTCTTCGCCCATTAACTGTAGAGGTCTTCCTTGGTCCTTCCTTTGTGATTACTGAGCTCACCAGTGCTCTCTGTCTTCTTAATGATCTTCCAAACAGTCGATGTTGGTAAGCATGAGGTTTGGCCTGTGTCTCGGACAGTTTTTCTTATTTCTCAGCCTCATAAAGGTTTCCTTGACTTTCATAGGCACAGCTCTGGTCCTCATGTTGACAAACGCCAGTAAGAGACTCTGAAGGCAATCAAAAGCCTGGAATCAAGTCTAGATACTGAAAGCTCTCATGCCTGCACCGAGGAAGCAACTGAACAGACCTGAATAATCAGAAACACCTGTGAAGCCATTTGTTCCAAACATTATGGTGCCCAGAAATGGGGGGCACTATGCATAAAACGTGCTGCAATTTGTACACGGTAAAATCAAAATGTATAAAATTACCCTTTTATAGAAGATGAGAATTTGTCCGAGAAAGTTATGTGGCTCACGTTATACACAATGCATTATTTGTACATTTCTGAAAACAGTATTTGAATTTGAGAAGGCTCCTATTAGCTACAGTGCGATGAATATGGCTCACCTCTGCTGTTATGGTCAGGGAAGAACCAGTGGTGAAAGAAAACGGGAAAAAGGAATGAGCCTTTCCCAAAGAACAGTATTAAGGTGTAAGGGAATCAGAAAAGAAGCTTTCTGCATTGGCCGGGAATCGGACCCGGGCCTCCCGCGTGGCAGGCGAGAATTTCTACCACTGAACCACCAATGCTTTGAGGGGCTGTGAGGTGCTCTTATTTGTCAGAGAAAGTAGTGGCAAAAAGCAGGAACGCCTCCTTCACTTTGCGCCTCAGCCCAGAGTTACTGCATGTTGCATGGGCATGTGGGCATTGGTGGTTCAGTGGTAGAATTCTCGCCTGCCACGCGGGAGGCCCGGGTTCGATTCTCGGCCAATGCAGGCAGTGTTTTAATTTCAAAACGATATGGTCCCGAACGCACGGAACTTCAAGTTGTGATGTGGTCTCGTGAGCACCACAGTAAAGTCCCGTGTCATCCATGGCCTCCTCAATAACCGGCGCCAAACGTCGATGCACCTTAATGGCAAGTATTAGAGCGCAAGGTGCCAAGTATATTTCCGCCTCCCACCGGAGGCTCGCCTTCTTGAAGAAAGGTTCGATATCGCGCTACACACAGTTCAGAATGTGTATAAGGGCATTCCAGGAAAGACTGAAAGCGTTCTAGCAACGGCAAAAGCAGAGGATGCTCCTGCTTCTTAAAGTCTTAGTAGATCACCTCCACTCTCTGATAACAGAGCCTTTCTCAATACGCAAGTTTTTCTTTAGGGTAGCTTGGCTGTAATTCGATTACTTTCAAATAAATTTTCGGTAGTTTGTACAACTACGCTTTCAGAGTAGTTTCCTCAACGCTGCAAAGCTCGTCACATTAGAGCACACATTACATTTACACTACTAAACAAAGAATGCCTTGTCATCAGCAACAAAAAAACATGCACAAGCACAACCAAAATCATTCCAATACGAGTATCAATGGCATGTCACTTGCAGTGCGTGCTTGCAATGCTGCAGGTGAACTCACCTAATGAGAGGGCTGATGTTGTCTGGCAGCTGTCTTACCCGTACAGAATGTTCCAGTTTTTGCCTTCGGAAAACTCATTTGTTGCTTTAGCAGTATGTTTGGGATCATTGTCTTGCTGAAGAATGATGCGCCATCCAACAAGTTTGGAGGCATTTGCTCGAACCTGAGCAGATAAGAAGCTTTTGTACACTACAGAATTCATTTTGCTGATGCCATCAGCAGTTACATGATCATTGAAGGCAAGTGAACCAGTTCCCATGGCAGGGGGGTGCTGTGGATCTTGGGCTATTCCTTTTGGCCTCCATACTTTGCTCTTGACATCACTCTGATGCCAGTCAATCTCGGTCTATTCTGTCCACGAGACCTTTTCCAGAACTCTGCAGCCTCTTTTAGGTATTTCTTAGCAAACTGTAAACTAGCCAGTCAGTGCTTGTGGCTAACTAGTAGTTCTCATCTAGCAGTGTAGCCTCTGCAGTTCTGTTCATGAAGTCTTCTGAGGTCAGTAGTCACTGACACGTCCACACCTGCCTCCTGAAGAGCGTTTCTGATCTGTCGGACAGGCGTTTGGGGTTTTTTCCTCCTTATGGTGAGTATTCTTCGCCCATTAACTGTAGAGGTCTTCCTTGGTCCTTCCTTTGTGATTACTGAGCTCACCAGTGCTCTCTGTCTTCTTAATGATCTTCCAAACAGTCGATGTTGGTAAGCATGAGGTTTGGCCTGTGTCTCGGACAGTTTTTCTTATTTCTCAGCCTCATAAAGGTTTCCTTGACTTTCATAGGCACAGCTCTGGTCCTCATGTTGACAAACGCCAGTAAGAGACTCTGAAGGCAATCAAAAGCCTGGAATCAAGTCTAGATACTGAAAGCTCTCATGCCTGCACCGAGGAAGCAACTGAACAGACCTGAATAATCAGAAACACCTGTGAAGCCATTTGTTCCAAACATTATGGTGCCCAGAAATGGGGGGCACTATGCATAAAACGTGCTGCAATTTGTACACGGTAAAATCAAAATGTATAAAATTACCCTTTTATAGAAGATGAGAATTTGTCCGAGAAATTATGTGGCTCACGTTATACACAATGCATTATTTGTACATTTCTGAAAACAGTATTTGAATTTGAGAAGGCTCCTATTAGCTACAGTGCGATGAATATGGCTCACCTCTGCTGTTATGGTCAGGGAAGAACCAGTGGTGAAAGAAAACGGGAAAAAGGAATGAGCCTTTCCCAAAGAACAGTAATCAGGTGTAAGGAAATCAGAAAAGAAGCTTTCTGCATTGGCCGGGAATCGGACCCGGGCCTCCCGCGTGGCAGGTGAGAATTCTACCACTGAACCACCAATGCATTGAGGGGCTATGAGGTGCTCTTATTTGTCAGAGAAAGTAGTGGCAAAAAGCAGGAACGCCTCCTTCACTTTGCGCCTCAGCCCGGAGTTACTGCATGTTGCATGGGCATGTGGGCATTGGTGGTTCAGTGGTAGAATTCTCGCCTGCCACGCGGGAGGCCCGGGTTCGATTCCCGGCCAATGCAGGCAGTGTTTTGGTTTCAAAACGATATGGTCCCGAACGCACGGAACTTCAAGTTGTGATGTGGTCTCGTGAGCACCACAGTAAAGTCCCGTGTCATCCATGGCCTCCTCAATAACCGGCGCCAAACGTCGATGCACCTTAATGGCAAGTATTAGAGCGCAAGGTGCCAAGTATATTTCCGCCTCCCACCGGAGGCTCGCCTTCTTGAAGAAAGGTTCGATATCGCGCTACACACAGTTCAGAATGTGTATAAGGGCATTCCAGGAAAGACTGAAAGCGTTCTAGCAACAGCAAAAGCAGAGGATGCTCCTGCTTCTTAAAGTCTTAGTAGATCACCTCCACTCTCTGATAACAGAGCCTTTCTCAATACGCAAGTTTATCTTTAGGGTAGCTTGGCTGTAATTCGATTACTTTCAAATAAATTTTCGGTAGTTTGTACAACTACGCTTTCAGAGTAGTTTCCTCAACGCTGCAAACTCGTCACATTAGAGCACACATTACATTTACACTACTAAACAAAGGAATGCCTTGTCATCAGCAACAAAAAAACATGCACAAGCACAACCAAAATCATTCCAATACGAGTATCATTGGCATGTCACTTGCAGTGCGTGCTTGCAATGCTGCAGGTGAACTCACCTAATGAGAGGGCTGATGTTGTCTGGCAGCTGTCTTACCCGTACAGAATGTTCCAGTTTTTCCCTTCGGAAAACTCATTTGTTGCTTTAGCAGTATGTTTGGGATCATTGTCTTGCTGAAGAATGATGCGCCATCCAACAAGTTTGGAGGCATTTGCTCGAACCTGAGCAGATAAGAAGCTTTTGTACACTACAGAATTCATTTTGCTGATGCCATCAGCAGTTACATGATCATTGAAGGCAAGTGAACCAGTTCCCATGGCAGGGGGGTGCTGTGGATCTTGGGCTATTCCTTTTGGCCTCCATACTTTGCTCTTGACATCACTCTGATGCCAGTCAATCTCGGTCTATTCTGTCCACGAGACCTTTTCCAGAACTCTGCAGCCTCTTTTAGGTATTTCTTAGCAAACTGTAAACTAGCCAGTCAGTGCTTGTGGCTAACTAGTAGTTCTCATCTAGCAGTGTAGCCTCTGCAGTTCTGTTCATGAAGTCTTCTGAGGTCAGTAGTCACTGACACGTCCACACCTGCCTCCTGAAGAGCGTTTCTGATCTGTCGGACAGGCGTTTGGGGTTTTTTCCTCCTTATGGTGAGTATTCTTCGCCCATTAACTGTAGAGGTCTTCCTTGGTCCTTCCTTTGTGATTACTGAGCTCACCAGTGCTCTCTGTCTTCTTAATGATCTTCCAAACAGTCGATGTTGGTAAGCATGAGGTTTGGCCTGTGTCTCGGACAGTTTTTCTTATTTCTCAGCCTCATAAAGGTTTCCTTGACTTTCATAGGCACAGCTCTGGTCCTCATGTTGACAAACGCCAGTAAGAGACTCTGAAGGCAATCAAAAGCCTGGAATCAAGTCTAGATACTGAAAGCTCTCATGCCTGCACCGAGGAAGCAACTGAACAGACCTGAATAATCAGAAACACCTGTGAAGCCATTTGTTCCAAACATTATGGTGCCCAGAAATGGGGGGCACTATGCATAAAACGTGCTGCAATTTGTACACGGTAAAATCAAAATGTATAAAATTACGCTTTTATAGAAGATGAGAATTTGTCCGAGAAGTTATGTGGCTCACGTTATACACAATGCATTATTTGTGCATTTCTGAAAACAGTATTTGAATTTGAGAAGGCTCCTATTAGCTACAGTGCGATGAATATGGCTCACCTCTGCTGTTATGGTCAGGGAAGAACCAGTGGTGAAAGAAAACGGGAAAAAGGAATGAGCCTTTCCCAAAGAACAGTAATAAGGTGTAAGGGAATCAGAAAAGAAGCTTTCTGCGTTGGCCGGGAATCGGACCCGGGCCTCCCGCGTGGCAGGCGAGAATTCTACCACTGAACCACCAATGCTTTGAGGGGCTGTGAGGTGCTCTTATTTGTCAGGGAAAGTAGTGGCAAAAAGCAGGAACGCCTCCTTCACTTTGCGCCTCAGCCCGGAGTTACTGCATGTTGCATGGGCATGTGGGCATTGGTGGTTCAGTGGTAGAATTCTCGCCTGCCAGGCGGGAGCCCCGGGTTCGATTCCCGGCCAATGCAGGCAGTGTTTTGGTTTCAAAACGATATGGTCCCGAACGCACGGAACTTCAAGTTGTGATGTGGTCTCGTGAGCACCACAGTAAAGTCCCGTGTCATCCATGGCCTCCTCAATAACCGGCGCCAAACGTCGATGCACCTTAATGGCAAGTATTAGAGCGCAAGGTGCCAAGTATATTTCCGCCTCCCACCGGAGGCTCGCCTTCTTGAAGAAAGGTTCGATATCGCGCTACACACAGTTCAGAATGTGTATAAGGGCATTCCAGGAAAGACTGAAAGCGTTCTAGCAACGGCAAAAGCAGAGGATGCTCCTGCTTCTTAAAGTCTTAGTAGATCACCTCCACTCTCTGATAACAGAGCCTTTGTCAATACGCAAGTTTTTCTTTAGGGTAGCATTGGCTGTAATTCGATTACTTTCAAATAAATTTTCGGTAGTTTGTACAACTACGCTTTCAGAGTAGTTTCCTCAACGCTGCAAACTCGTCACATTAGAGCACACATTACATTTACACTACTAAACAAAGGAATGCCTTGTCATCAGCAACAAAAAAACATGCACAAGCACAACCAAAATCATTCCAATACGAGTATCAATGGCATGTCACTTGCAGTGCGTGCTTGCAATGCTGCAGGTGAACTCACCTAATGAGAGGGCTGATGTTGTCTGGCAGCTGTCTTACCCGTACAGAATGTTCCAGTTTTTGCCTTCGGAAAACTCATTTATTGCTTTAGCAGTATGTTTGGGATCATTGTCTTGCTGAAGAATGATGCGCCATCCAACAAGTTTGGAGGCATTTGCTCGAACCTGAGCAGATAAGAAGCTTTTGTACACTACAGAATTCATTTTGCTGATGCCATCAGCAGTTACATGATCATTGAAGGCAAGTGAACCAGTTCCCATGGCAGGGGGGTGCTGTGGATCTTGGGCTATTCCTTTTGGCCTCCATACTTTGCTCTTGACATCACTCTGATGCCAGTCAATCTCGGTCTATTCTGTCCACGAGACCTTTTCCAGAACTCTGCAGCCTCTTTTAGGTATTTCTTAGCAAACTGTAAACTAGCCAGTCAGTGCTTGTGGCTAACTAGTAGTTCTCATCTAGCAGTGTAGCCTCTGCAGTTCTGTTCATGAAGTCTTCTGAGGTCAGTAGTCACTGACACATCCACACCTGCCTCCTGAAGAGCGTTTCTGATCTGTCGGACAGGCGTTTGGGGTTTTTTCCTCTTTATGATGAGAATTCTTCGCCCATTAACTGTAGAGGTCTTCCTTGGTCCTTCCTTTGTGATTACTGAGCTCACCAGTGCTCTCTGTCTTCTTAATGATCTTCCAAACAGTCGATGTTGGTAATCATGAGGTTTGGCCTGTGTCTCGGACAGTTTTTCTTATTTCTCAGCCTCATAAAGGTTTCCTTGACTTTCATAGGCACAGCTCTGGTCCTCATGTTGACAAACGCCAGTAAGAGACTCTGAAGGCAATCAAAAGCCTGGAATCAAGTCTAGATACTGAAAGCTCTCATGCCTGCACCGAGGAAGCAACTGAACAGACCTGAATAATCAGAAACACCTGTGAAGCCATTTGTTCCAAACATTATGGTGCCCAGAAATGGGGGGACTATGCATAAAACGTGCTGCAATTTGTGCATTTCTGAAAACAGTATTTGAATTTGGGAAGGCTCCTATTAGCTACAGTGCGATGAATATGGCTCACCTCTGCTGTTATGGTCAGGGAAGAACCAGTGGTGAAAGAAAACGGGAAAAAGGAATGAGCCTTTCCCAAAGAACAGTAATAAGGTGTATGGGAATCAGAAAAGAAGCTTTCTGCATTGGCCGGGAATCGGACCCGGGTCTCCCGCGTGGCAGGCGAGATTTCTACCACTGAACCACCAATGCTTTGAGGGGCTGTGAGGTGCTCTTATTTGTCAGGGAAAGTAATGGCAAAAAGCAGGAACGCCTCCTTCACTTTGCGCCTCAGCCCGGAGTTACTGCATGTTGCATGGGCATGTGGGCATTGGTGGTTCAGTGGTAGAATTCTCGCCTGCCACGCGGGAGGCCCCGGGTTCGATTCCCGGCCAATGCAGGCAGTGTTTTGGTTTCAAAACGATATGGTCCCGAACGCACGGAACTTCAAGTTGTGATGTGGTCTCGTGAGCACCACAGTAAAGTCCCGTGTCATCCATGGCCTCCTCAATAACCGGCGCCAAACGTCGATGCACCTTAATGGCAAGTATTAGAGCGCAAGGTGCCAAGTATATTTCCGCCTCCCACCGGAGGCTCGCCTTCTTGAAGAAAGGTTCGATATCGCGCTACACACAGTTCAGAATGTGTATAAGGGCATTCCAGGAAAGACTGAAAGCGTTCTAGCAACGGCAAAAGCAGAGGATGCTCCTGCTTCTTAAAGTCTTAGTAGATCACCTCCACTCTCTGATAACAGAGCCTTTCTCAATACGCAAGTTTTTCTTTAGGGTAGCTTGGCTGTAATTCGATTACTTTCAAATAAATTTTCGGTAGTTTGTACAACTACGCTTTCAGAGTAGTTTCCTCAACGCTGCAAACTCGTCACATTAGAGCACACATTACATTTACACTACTAAACAAAGGAATGCCTTGTCATCAGCAACAAAAAAACATGCACAAGCACAACCAAAATCATTCCAATACGAGTATCAATGGCATGTCACTTGCAGTGCGTGCTTGCAATGCTGCAGGTGAACTCACCTAATGAGAGGGCTGATGTTGTCTGGCAGCTGTCTTACCCGTACAGAATGTTCCAGTTTTTGCCTTCGGAAAACTCATTTGTTGCTTTAGCAGTATGTTTGGGATCATTGTCTTGCTGAAGAATGATGCGCCATCCAACAAGTTTGGAGGCATTTGCTCGAACCTGAGCAGATAAGAAGCTTTTGTACACTACAGAATTCATTTTGCTGATGCCATCAGCAGTTACATGATCATTGAAGGCAAGTGAACCAGTTCCCATGGCAGGGGGGTGCTGTGGATCTTGGGCTATTCCTTTTGGCCTCCATACTTTGCTCTTGACATCACTCTGATGCCAGTCAATCTCGGTCTATTCTGTCCACGAGACCTTTTCCAGAACTCTGCAGCCTCTTTTAGGTATTTCTTAGCAAACTGTAAACTAGCCAGTCAGTGCTTGTGGCTAACTAGTAGTTCTCATCTAGCAGTGTAGCCTCTGCAGTTCTGTTCATGAAGTCTTCTGAGGTCAGTAGTCACTGACACGTCCACACCTGCCTCCTGAAGAGCGTTTCTGATCTGTCGGACAGGCGTTTGGGGTTTTTTCCTCCTTATGGTGAGTATTCTTCGCCCATTAACTGTAGAGGTCTTCCTTGGTCCTTCCTTTGTGATTACTGAGCTCACCAGTGCTCTCTGTCTTCTTAATGATCTTCCAAACAGTCGATGTTGGTAAGCATGAGGTTTGGCCTGTGTCTCGGACAGTTTTTCTTATTTCTCAGCCTCATAAAGGTTTCCTTGACTTTCATAGGCACAGCTCTGGTCCTCATGTTGACAAACGCCAGTAAGAGACTCTGAAGGCAATCAAAAGCCTGGAATCAAGTCTAGATACTGAAAGCTCTCATGCCTGCACCGAGGAAGCAACTGAACAGACCTGAATAATCAGAAACACCTGTGAAGCCATTTGTTCCAAACATTATGGTGCCCAGAAATGGGGGGACTATGCATAAAACGTGCTGCAATTTGTACACGGTAAAATCAAAATGTATAAAATTACGCTTTTATAGAAGATGAGAATTTGTCCGAGAAATTATGTGGCTCACGTTATACACAATGCATTATTTGTACATTTCTGAAAACAGTATTTGAATTTGGGAAGGCTCCTATTAGCTACAGTGCGATGAATATGGCTCACCTCTGCTGTTATGGTCAGGGAAGAACCAGTGGTGAAAGAAAACGGGAAAAAGGAATGAGCCTTTCCCAAAGAACAGTAATAAGGTGTAAGGGAATCAGAAAAGAAGCTTTCTGCATTGGCCGGGAATCGGACCCGGGCCTCCCGCGTGGCAGGCGAGAATTCTACCACTGAACCACCAATGCTTTGAGGGGCTGTGAGGTGCTCTTATTTGTCAGGGAAAGTAGTGGCAAAAAGCAGGAACGCCTCCTTCACTTTGCGCCTCAGCCCGGAGTTACTGCATGTTGCATGGGCATGTGGGCATTGGTGGTTCAGTGGTAGAATTCTCGCCTGCCAGGCGGGAGCCCCGGGTTCCATTCCCGGCCAATGCAGGCAGTGTTTTGGTTTCAAAACGATATGGTCCCGAACGCACGGAACTTCAAGTTGTGATGTGGTCTCGTGAGCACCACAGTAAAGTCCCGTGTCATCCATGGCCTCCTCAATAACCGGCGCCAAACGTCGATGCACCTTAATGGCAAGTATTAGAGCGCAAGGTGCCAAGTATATTTCCGCCTCCCACCGGAGGCTCGCCTTCTTGAAGAAAGGTTCGATATCGCGCTACACACAGTTCAGAATGTGTATAAGGGCATTCCAGGAAAGACTGAAAGCGTTCTAGCAACGGCAAAAGCAGAGGATGCTCCTGCTTCTTAAAGTCTTAGTAGATCACCTCCACTCTCTGATAACAGAGCCTTTGTCAATACGCAAGTTTTTCTTTAGGGTAGCATGGCTGTAATTCGATTACTTTCAAATAAATTTTCGGTAGTTTGTACAACTACGCTTTCAGAGTAGTTTCCTCAACGCTGCAAACTCGTCACATTAGAGCACACATTACATTTACACTACTAAACAAAGGAATGCCTTGTCATCAGCAACAAAAAAACATGCACAAGCACAACCAAAATCATTCCAATACGAGTATCAATGGCATGTCTATTCTCTTCCTGCTCTCAACGAAGGCGGACGCTTTTTCCTCTGCTCCCTCCCTGCCCTTATCTGCCCCTGCTTGCTGCTCTCTTGTCTTGTGCTGTGTCTGTCTGAACTATCCGGAGCCTCTCTCTGCATTTCTCTCCGAAACCTAAAAGCATGGATCTGATCAACTGGTCTCTCAACGCAATTGATAGTATTTTCTCGACGAGAAGAACGGGTCAGGGAGAGCCCTCTTGCCCTGACGGAACGTTTGCTGCCGGATACACGATGGACTCCTGGAAGGAGTGGAGGGTCGTGTGCCTGTCGATCCTTTCCGTTGAGGATGTTGAAGACGTTTACTTGATTGGAATTATGATAACAGGCTTTCTGCTGTTTGGAGCTGGCAGCATCCTGATTTATCGCAAAATGCCAAAGGCGGTGGCAGCACTACTTGGGAAGCTGCCCGCCATTGAGGGAACGGGCAGGGCTGTCAACACTCAGACTCAAGCGATTTGCGAGCTCAATCGCAAACTGGATGCGATTGGATCGCAAATTCGCATGACGGATACCAACTTGGAGAAGTTGTCGGTTCGGCTCACTGAAATGGGCCACTAATTCGGATGATTGGAACAACGCTGAGAGAACCACAGGACTAAAGGTAGACGAAAAATGCAGAAGTCTGCCTGAACCCAAAACAATCCTTATCCTCATTGGCTCCCCCACATCGGCCTTGGAAGGCTGATATCTCTCCACTCTCCTGGATTGTTATGCAGACAGATGCTCGGCCCTGCCCCCACCTCCCTGCTCCTATGGAACTTTGTCTCTGGATCAGGACTCTTCGAGGTCATCTCCACGGCAACGGCCGTGTCCTCGTCATCAGTATCAGACGGCAGAGACAATGTTGAGACTGTGGTGGAGATGAAGTCCATGGAATTACACACACACGCACATGAAGATAACACGCACACCACCTCCTACTCAACGCCTTCTTGGCTCCCACCCCCCCTCACTCCCCCGTTACAGTGCAGTCTGCTGAGGGTTGATGCGATGCGCCTGAGCGGCTGCGCGCTCCCCCCAGTGTCTGTGCTGCGACACTTCCCCTCCCCGACACCCTACCCCCTACCACATGTGCAAGTCTTCGAGTTTTGTTGTAATGTTTGTAATGTTTGTAATGTTTTTATGATGTTGCTATGTGCTGAGGTTTTTCTTCGTTTCAATGAAACGAGTGCCCTCTCGTTTCATCGAAAGGACTGTTTTTTTCCTCCTCCTTCCTCCTGTTCTCTCATTTCTCATCTAATAAGTTGGCGCCGCAGATGGCTGCCTCGGTGTGTTGACCAAAGCAAATTCCTTGTATGTGTAAATGTACTTGGCAATAAAATACGATTCTGATTCTGATTCTGATTCTGATGTCACTTGCAGTGCGTGCTTGCAATGCTGCAGGTGAACTCACCTAATGAGAGGGCTGATGTTGTCTGGCAGCTGTCTTACCCGTACAGAATGTTCCAGTTTTTGCCTTCGGAAAACTCATTTATTGCTTTAGCAGTATGTTTGGGATCATTGTCTTGCTGAAGAATGATGCGCCATCCAACAAGTTTGGAGGCATTTGCTCGAACCTGAGCAGATAAGAAGCTTTTGTACACTACAGAATTCATTTTGCTGATGCCATCAGCAGTTACATGATCATTGAAGGCAAGTGAACCAGTTCCCATGGCAGGGGGGTGCTGTGGATCTTGGGCTATTCCTTTTGGCCTCCATACTTTGCTCTTGACATCACTCTGATGCCAGTCAATCTCGGTCTATTCTGTCCACGAGACCTTTTCCAGAACTCTGCAGCCTCTTTTAGGTATTTCTTAGCAAACTGTAAACTAGCCAGTCAGTGCTTGTGGCTAACTAGTAGTTCTCATCTAGCAGTGTAGCCTCTGCAGTTCTGTTCATGAAGTCTTCTGAGGTCAGTAGTCACTGACACGTCCACACCTGCCTCCTGAAGAGCGTTTCTGATCTGTCGGACAGGCGTTTGGGGTATTTTCCTCTTTATGATGAGAATTATTCGCCCATTAACTGTAGAGGTCTTCCTTGGTCCTTCCTTTGTGATTACTGAGCTCACCAGTGCTCTCTGTCTTCTTAATGATCTTCCAAACAGTCGATGTTGGTAAGCATGAGGTTTGGCCTGTGTCTCGGACAGTTTTTCTTATTTCTCAGCCTCATAAAGGTTTCCTTGACTTTCATAGGCACAGCTCTGGTCCTCATGTTGACAAACGCCAGTAAGAGACTCTGAAGGCAATCAAAAGCCTGGAATCAAGTCTAGATACTGAAAGCTCTCATGCCTGCACCGAGGAAGCAACTGAACAGACCTGAATAATCAGAAACACCTGTGAAGCCATTTGTTCCAAACATTATGGTGCCCAGAAATGGGGGGACTATGCATAAAACGTGCTGCAATTTGTGCATTTCTGAAAACAGTATTTGAATTTGGGAAGGCTCCTATTAGCTACAGTGCGATGAATATGGCTCACCTCTGCTGTTATGGTCAGGGAAGAACCAGTGGTGAAAGAAAACGGGAAAAAGGAATGAGCCTTTCCCAAAGAACAGTAATAAGGTGTATGGGAATCAGAAAAGAAGCTTTCTGCATTGGCCGGGAATCGGACCCGGGCCTCCCGCGTGGCAGGCGAGAATTCTACCACTGAACCACCAATGCTTTGAGGGACTGTGAGGTGCTCTTATTCTTCAGGGAAAGTAGTGGCAAAAAGCAGGAACGCCTCCTTCACTTTGCGCCTCAGCCCGGAGTTACTGCATGTTGCATGGGCATGTGGGCATTGGTGGTTCAGTGGTAGAATTCTCGCCTGCCACGCGGGAGGCCCGGGTTCCATTCCCGGCCAATGCAGGCAGTGTTTTGGTTTCAAAACGATATGGTCCCGAACGCACGGAACTTCAAGTTGTGATGTGGTCTCGTGAGCACCACAGTAAAGTCCCGTGTCATCCATGGCCTCCTCAATAACCGGCGCCAAACGTCGATGCACCTTAATGGCAAGTATTAGAGCGCAAGGTGCCAAGTATATTTCCGCCTCCCACCGGAGGCTCGCCTTCTTGAAGAAAGGTTCGATATCGCGCTACACACAGTTCAGAATGTGTATAAGGGCATTCCAGGAAAGACTGAAAGCGTTCTAGCAACGGCAAAAGCAGAGGATGCTCCTGCTTCTTAAAGTCTTAGTAGATCACCTCCACTCTCTGATAACAGAGCCTTTGTCAATACGCAAGTTTTTCTTTAGGGTAGCTTGGCTGTAATTCGATTACTTTCAAATAAATTTTCGGTAGTTTGTACAACTACGCTTTCAGAGTAGTTTCCTCAACGCTGCAAACTCGTCACATTACAGCACACATTACATTTACACTACTAAACAAAGGAATGCCTTGTCATCAGCAACAAAAAAACATGCACAAGCACAACCAAAATCATTCCAATACGAGTATCAATGGCATGTCACTTGCAGTGCGTGCTTGCAATGCTGCAGGTGAACTCACCTAATGAGAGGGCTGATGTTGTCTGGCAGCTGTCTTACCCGTACAGAATGTTCCAGTTTTTGCCTTCGGAAAACTCATTTGTTGCTTTAGCAGTATGTTTGCGATCATTGTCTTGCTGAAGAATGATGCGCCATCCAACAAGTTTGGAGGCATTTGCTCGAACCTGAGCAGATAAGAAGCTTTTGTACACTACAGAATTCATTTTGCTGATGCCATCAGCAGTTACATGATCATTGAAGGCAAGTGAACCAGTTCCCATGGCAGGGGGGTGCTGTGGATCTTGGGCTATTCCTTTTGGCCTCCATACTTTGCTCTTGACATCACTCTGATGCCAGTCAATCTCGGTCTATTCTGTCCACGAGACCTTTTCCAGAACTCTGCAGCCTCTTTTAGGTATTTCTTAGCAAACTGTAAACTAGCCAGTCAGTGCTTCTGGCTAACTAGTAGTTCTCATCTAGCAGTGTAGCCTCTGCAGTTCTGTTCATGAAGTCTTCTGAGGTCAGTAGTCACTGACACGTCCACACCTGCCTCCTGAAGAGCGTTTCTGATCTGTCGGACAGGCGTTTGGGGTTTTTTCCTCTTTATGGTGAGTATTCTTCGCCCATTAACTGTAGAGGTCTTCCTTGGTCCTTCCTTTGTGATTACTGAGCTCACCAGTGCTCTCTGTCTTCTTAATGATCTTCCAAACAGTCGATGTTGGTAAGCATGAGGTTTGGCCTGTGTCTCGGACAGTTTTTCTTATTTCTCAGCCTCATAAAGGTTTCCTTGACTTTCATAGGCACAGCTCTGGTCCTCATGTTGACAAACGCCAGTAAGAGACTCTGAAGGCAATCAAAAGCCTGGAATCAAGTCTAGATACTGAAAGCTCTCATGCCTGCACCGAGGAAGCAACTGAACAGACCTGAATAATCAGAAACACCTGTGAAGCCATTTGTTCCAAACATTATGGTGCCCAGAAATGGGGGGACTATGCATAAAACGTGCTGCAATTTGTACACGGTAAAATCAAAATGTATAAAATTACCCTTTTATAGAAGATGAGAATTTGTCCGAGAAATTATGTGGCTCACGTTATACACAATGCATTATTTGTGCATTTCTGAAAACAGTATTTGAATTTGGGAAGGCTCCTATTAGCTACAGTGCGATGAATATGGCTCACCTCTGCTGTTATGGTCAGGGAAGAACCAGTGGTGAAAGAAAACGGGAAAAAGGAATGAGCCTTTCCCAAAGAACAGTAATAAGGTGTAAGGGAATCAGAAAAGAAGCTTTCTGCATTGGCCGGGAATCGGACCCGGGCCTCCCGCGTGGCAGGCGAGAATTCTACCACTGAACCACCAATGCTTTGAGGGGCTGTGAGGTGCTCTTATTTGTCAGGGAAAGTAGTGGCAAAAAGCAGGAACGCCTCCTTCACTTTGCGCCTCAGCCCGGAGTTACTGCATGTTGCATGGGCATGTGGGCATTGGTGGTTCAGTGGTAGAATTCTCGCCTGCCACGCGGGAGGCCCGGGTTCCATTCCCGGCCAATGCAGGCAGTGTTTTGGTTTCAAAACGATATGGTCCCGAACGCACGGAACTTCAAGTTGTGATGTGGTCTCGTGAGCACCACAGTAAAGTCCCGTGTCATCCATGGCCTCCTCAATAACCGGCGCCAAACGTCGATGCACCTTAATGGCAAGTATTAGAGCGCAAGGTGCCAAGTATATTTCCGCCTCCCACCGGAGGCTCGCCTTCTTGAAGAAAGGTTCGATATCGCGCTACACACAGTTCAGAATGTGTATAAGGGCATTCCAGGAAAGACTGAAAGCGTTCTAGCAACGGCAAAAGCAGAGGATGCTCCTGCTTCTTAAAGTCTTAGTAGATCACCTCCACTCTCTGATAACAGAGCCTTTCTCAATACGCAAGTTTATCTTTAGGGTAGCTTGGCTGTAATTCGATTACTTTCAAATAAATTTTCGGTAGTTTGTACAACTACGCTTTCAGAGTAGTTTCCTCAACGCTGCAAACTCGTCACATTAGAGCACACATTACATTTACACTACTAAACAAAGGAATGCCTTGTCATCAGCAACAAAAAAACATGCACAAGCACAACCAAAATCATTCCAATACGAGTATCAATGGCATGTCACTTGCAGTGCGTGCTTGCAATGCTGCAGGTGAACTCACCTAATGAGAGGGCTGATGTTGTCTGGCAGCTGTCTTACCCATACAGAATGTTCCAGTTTTTGCCTTCGGAAAACTCATTTGTTGCTTTAGCAGTATGTTTGCGATCATTGTCTTGCTGAAGAATGATGCGCCATCCAACAAGTTTGGAGGCATTTGCTCGAACCTGAGCAGATAAGAAGCTTTTGTACACTACAGAATTCATTTTGCTGATGCCATCAGCAGTTACATGATCATTGAAGGCAAGTGAACCAGTTCCCATGGCAGGGGGGTGCTGTGGATCTTGGGCTATTCCTTTTGGCCTCCATACTTTGCTCTTGACATCACTCTGATGCCAGTCAATCTCGGTCTATTCTGTCCACGAGACCTTTTCCAGAACTCTGCAGCCTCTTTTAGGTATTTCTTAGCAAACTGTAAACTAGCCAGTCAGTGCTTGTGGCTAACTAGTAGTTCTCATCTAGCAGTGTAGCCTCTGCAGTTCTGTTCATGAAGTCTTCTGAGGTCAGTAGTCACTGACACGTCCACACCTGCCTCCTGAAGAGCGTTTCTGATCTGTCGGACAGGCGTTTGGGGTTTTTTCCTCTTTATGGTGTGTATTCTTCGCCCATTAACTGTAGAGGTCTTCCTTGGTCCTTCCTTTGTGATTACTGAGCTCACCAGTGCTCTCTGTCTTCTTAATGATCTTCCAAACAGTCGATGTTGGTAAGCATGAGGTTTGGCCTGTGTCTCGGACAGTTTTTCTTATTTCTCAGCCTCATAAAGGTTTCCTTGACTTTCATAGGCACAGCTCTGGTCCTCATGTTGACAAACGCCAGTAAGAGACTCTGAAGGCAATCAAAAGCCTGGAATCAAGTCTAGATACTGAAAGCTCTCATGCCTGCACCGAGGAAGCAACTGAACAGACCTGAATAATCAGAAACACCTGTGAAGCCATTTGTTCCAAACATTATGGTGCCCAGAAATGGGGGGACTATGCATAAAACGTGCTGCAATTTGTACACGGTAAAATCAAAATGTATAAAATTACCCTTTTATAGAAGATGAGAATTTGTCCGAGAAATTATGTGGCTCACGTTATACACAATGCATTATTTGTGCATTTCTGAAAACAGTATTTGAATTTGGGAAGGCTCCTATTAGCTACAGTGCGATGAATATGGCTCACCTCTGCTGTTATGGTCAGGGAAGAACCAGTGGTGAAAGAAAACGGGAAAAAGGAATGAGCCTTTCCCAAAGAACAGTAATAAGGTGTAAGGGAATCAGAAAAGAAGCTTTCTGCATTGGCCGGGAATCGGACCCGGGCCTCCCGCGTGGCAGGCGAGAATTCTACCACTGAACCACCAATGCTTTGAGGGGCTGTGAGGTGCTCTTATTTGTCAGGGAAAGTAGTGGCAAAAAGCAGGAACGCCTCCTTCACTTTGCGCCTCAGCCCGGAGTTACTGCTTGTTGCATGGGCATGTGGGCATTGGTGGTTCAGTGGTAGAATTCTCGCCTGCCACGCGGGAGGCCCGGGTTCCATTCCCGGCCAATGCAGGCAGTGTTTTGGTTTCAAAACGATATGGTCCCGAACGCACGGAACTTCAAGTTGTGATGTGGTCTCGTGAGCACCACAGTAAAGTCCCGTGTCATCCATGGCCTCCTCAATAACCGGCGCCAAACGTCGATGCACCTTAATGGCAAGTATTAGAGCGCAAGGTGCCAAGTATATTTCCGCCTCCCACCGGAGGCTCGCCTTCTTGAAGAAAGGTTCGATATCGCGCTACACACAGTTCAGAATGTGTATAAGGGCATTCCAGGAAAGACTGAAAGCGTTCTAGCAACGGCAAAAGCAGAGGATGCTCCTGCTTCTTAAAGTCTTAGTAGATCACCTCCACTCTCTGATAACAGAGCCTTTCTCAATACGCAAGTTTTTCTTTAGGGTAGCTTGGCTGTAATTCGATTACTTTCAAATAAATTTTCGGTAGTTTGTACAACTACGCTTTCAGAGTAGTTTCCTCAACGCTGCAAACTCGTCACATTAGAGCACACATTACATTTACACTACTAAACAAAGGAATGCCTTGTCATCAGCAACAAAAAAACATGCACAAGCACAACCAAAATCATTCCAATACGAGTATCAATGGCATGTCACTTGCAGTGCGTGCTTGCAATGCTGCAGGTGAACTCACCTAATGAGAGGGCTGATGTTGTCTGGCAGCTGTCTTACCCGTACAGAATGTTCCAGTTTTTGCCTTCGGAAAACTCATTTGTTGCTTTAGCAGTATGTTTGGGATCATTGTCTTGCTGAAGAATGATGCGCCATCCAACAAGTTTGGAGGCATTTGCTCGAACCTGAGCAGATAAGAAGCTTTTGTACACTACAGAATTCATTTTGCTGATGCCATCAGCAGTTACATGATCATTGAAGGCAAGTGAACCAGTTCCCATGGCAGGGGGGTGCTGTGGATCTTGGGCTATTCCTTTTGGCCTCCATACTTTGCTCTTGACATCACTCTGATGCCAGTCAATCTCGGTCTATTCTGTCCACGAGACCTTTTCCAGAACTCTGCAGCCTCTTTTAGGTATTTCTTAGCAAACTGTAAACTAGCCAGTCAGTGCTTGTGGCTAACTAGTAGTTCTCATCTAGCAGTGTAGCCTCTGCAGTTCTGTTCATGAAGTCTTCTGAGGTCAGTAGTCACTGACACGTCCACACCTGCCTCCTGAAGAGCGTTTCTGATCTGTCGGACAGGCGTTTGGGGTTTTTTCCTCCTTATGGTGAGTATTCTTCGCCCATTAACTGTAGAGGTCTTCCTTGGTCCTTCCTTTGTGATTACTGAGCTCACCAGTGCTCTCTGTCTTCTTAATGATCTTCCAAACAGTCGATGTTGGTAAGCATGAGGTTTGGCCTGTGTCTCGGACAGTTTTTCTTATTTCTCAGCCTCATAAAGGTTTCCTTGACTTTCATAGGCACAGCTCTGGTCCTCATGTTGACAAACGCCAGTAAGAGACTCTGAAGGCAATCAAAAGCCTGGAATCAAGTCTAGATACTGAAAGCTCTCATGCCTGCACCGAGGAAGCAACTGAACAGACCTGAATAATCAGAAACACCTGTGAAGCCATTTGTTCCAAACATTATGGTGCCCAGAAATGGGGGCACTATGCATAAAACGTGCTGCAATTTGTACACGGTAAAATCAAAATGTATAAAATTGCCCTTTTATAGAAGATGAGAATTTGTCCGAGAAATTATGTGGCTCACGTTATACACAATACATTATTTGCGCATTTCTGAAAACAGTATTTGAATTTGGGAAGGCTCCTATTAGCTACAGTGCGATGAATATGGCTCACCTCTGCTGTTATGGTCAGGGAAGAACCAGTGGTGAAAGAAAACGGGAAAAAGGAATGAGCCTTTCCCAAAGAACAGTAATAAGGTGTAAGGGAATCAGAAAAGAAGCTTTCTGCATTGGCCGGGAATCGGACCCGGGCCTCCCGCGTGGCAGGCGAGAATTCTACCACTGAACCACCAATGCTTTGAGGGGCTGTGAGGTGCTCTTATTTGTCAGAGAAAGTAGTGGCAAAAAGCAGGAACGCCTCCTTCACTTTGCGCCTCAGCCCGGAGTTACTGCATGTTGCATGGGCATGTGGGCATTGGTGGTTCAGTGGTAGAATTCTCGCCTGCCACGCGGGAGGCCCGGGTTCCATTCCCGGCCAATGCAGGCAGTGTTTTGGTTTCAAAACGATATGGTCCCGAACGCACGGAACTTCAAGTTGTGATGTGGTCTCGTGAGCACCACAGTAAAGTCCCGTGTCATCCATGGCCTCCTCAATAACCGGCGCCAAACGTCGATGCACCTTAATGGCAAGTATTAGAGCGCAAGGTGCCAAGTATATTTCCGCCTCCCACCGGAGGCTCGCCTTCTTGAAGAAAGGTTCGATATCGCGCTACACACAGTTCAGAATGTGTATAAGGGCATTCCAGGAAAGACTGAAAGCGTTCTAGCAACGGCAAAAGCAGAGGATGCTCCTGCTTCTTAAAGTCTTAGTAGATCACCTCCACTCTCTGATAACAGAGCCTTTCTCAATACGCAAGTTTTTCTTTAGGGTAGCTTGGCTGTAATTCGATTACTTTCAAATAAATTTTCGGTAGTTTGTACAACTACGCTTTCAGAGTAGTTTCCTCAACGCTGCAAACTCGTCACATTAGAGCACACATTACATTTACACTACTAAACAAAGGAATGCCTTGTCATCAGCAACAAAAAAACATGCACAAGCACAACCAAAATCATTCCAATACGAGTATCAATGGCATGTCACTTGCAGTGCGTGCTTGCAATGCTGCAGGTGAACTCACCTAATGAGAGGGCTGATGTTGTCTGGCAGCTGTCTTACCCGTACAGAATGTTCCAGTTTTTGCCTTCGGAAAACTCATTTGTTGCTTTAGCAGTATGTTTGGGATCATTGTCTTGCTGAAGAATGATGCGCCATCCAACAAGTTTGGAGGCATTTGCTCGAACCTGAGCAGATAAGAAGCTTTTGTACACTACAGAATTCATTTTGCTGATGCCATCAGCAGTTACATGATCATTGAAGGCAAGTGAACCAGTTCCCATGGCAGGGGGGTGCTGTGGATCTTGGGCTATTCCTTTTGGCCTCCATACTTTGCTCTTGACATCACTCTGATGCCAGTCAATCTCGGTCTATTCTGTCCACGAGACCTTTTCCAGAACTCTGCAGCCTCTTTTAGGTATTTCTTAGCAAACTGTAAACTAGCCAGTCAGTGCTTGTGGCTAACTAGTAGTTCTCATCTAGCAGTGTAGCCTCTGCAGTTCTGTTCATGAAGTCTTCTGAGGTCAGTAGTCACTGACACGTCCACACCTGCCTCCTGAAGAGCGTTTCTGATCTGTCGGACAGGCGTTTGGGGTTTTTTCCTCTTTATGGTGAGAATTCTTCGCCCATTAACTGTAGAGGTCTTCCTTGGTCCTTCCTTTGTGATTACTGAGCTCACCAGTGCTCTCTGTCTTCTTAATGATCTTCCAAACAGTCGATGTTGGTAAGCATGAGGTTTGGCCTGTGTCTCGGACAGTTTTTCTTATTTCTCAGCCTCATAAAGGTTTCCTTGACTTTCATAGGCACAGCTCTGGTCCTCATGTTGACAAACGCCAGTAAGAGACTCTGAAGGCAATCAAAAGCCTGGAATCAAGTCTAGATACTGAAAGCTCTCATGCCTGCACCGAGGAAGCAACTGAACAGACCTGAATAATCAGAAACACCTGTGAAGCCATTTGTTCCAAACATTATGGTGCCCAGAAATGGGGGGACTATGCATAAAACGTGCTGCAATTTGTACACGGTAAAATCAAAATGTATAAAATTACCCTTTTATAGAAGATGAGAATTTGTCCGAGAAATTATGTGGCTCACGTTATACACAATGCATTATTTGTGCATTTCTGAAAACAGTATTTGAATTTGGGAAGGCTCCTATTAGCTACAGTGCGATGAATATGGCTCACCTCTGCTGTTATGGTCAGGGAAGACCCAGTGGTGAAAGAAAACGGGAAAAAGGAATGAGCCTTTCCCAAAGAACAGTAATAAGGTGTAAGGGAATCAGAAAAGAAGCTTTCTGCATTGGCCGGGAATCGGACCCGGGCCTCCCGCGTGGCAGGCGAGAATTCTACCACTGAACCACCAATGCTTTGAGGGGCTGTGAGGTGCTCTTATTTGTCAGAGAAAGTAGTGGCAAAAAGCAGGAACGCCTCCTTCACTTTGCGCCTCAGCCCGGAGTTACTGCATGTTGCGTGGGCATGTGGGCATTGGTGGTTCAGTGGTAGAATTCTCGCCTGCCACGCGGGAGGCCCTGGTTCGATTCCCGGCCAATGCAGGCAGTGTTTTGGTTTCAAAACGATATGGTCCCGAACGCACGGAACTTCAAGTTGTGATGTGGTCTCGTGAGCACCACAGTAAAGTCCCGTGTCATCCATGGCCTCCTCAATAACCGGCGCCAAACGTCGATGCACCTTAATGGCAAGTATTAGAGCGCAAGGTGCCAAGTATATTTCCGCCTCCCACCGGAGGCTCGCCTTCTTGAAGAAAGGTTCGATATCGCGCTACACACAGTTCAGAATGTGTATAAGGGCATTCCAGGAAAGACTGAAAGCGTTCTAGCAACGGCAAAAGCAGAGGATGCTCCTGCTTCTTAAAGTCTTAGTAGATCACCTCCACTCTCTGATAACAGAGCCTTTGCTCAATACGCAAGTTTTTCTTTAGGGTAGCTTGGCTGTAATTCGATTACTTTCAAATAAATTTTCGGTAGTTTGTACAACTACGCTTTCAGAGTAGTTTCCTCAACGCTGCAAACTCGTCACATTAGAGCACACATTACATTTACACTACTAAACAAAGGAATGCCTTGTCATCAGCAACAAAAAAACATGCACAAGCACAACCAAAATCATTCCAATACGAGTATCAATGGCATGTCACTTGCAGTGCGTGCTTGCAATGCTGCAGGTGAACTCACCTAATGAGAGGGCTGATGTTGTCTGGCAGCTGTCTTACCCGTACAGAATGTTCCAGTTTTTGCCTTCGGAAAACTCATTTGTTGCTTTAGCAGTATGTTTGGGATCATTGTCTTGCTGAAGAATGATGCGCCATCCAACAAGTTTGGAGGCATTTGCTCGAACCTGAGCAGATAAGAAGCTTTTGTACACTACAGAATTCATTTTGCTGATGCCATCAGCAGTTACATGATCATTGAAGGCAAGTGAACCAGTTCCCATGGCAGGGGGGTGCTGTGGATCTTGGGCTATTCCTTTTGGCCTCCATACTTTGCTCTTGACATCACTCTGATGCCAGTCAATCTCGGTCTATTCTGTCCACGAGACCTTTTCCAGAACTCTGCAGCCTCTTTTAGGTATTTCTTAGCAAACTGTAAACTAGCCAGTCAGTGCTTGTGGCTAACTAGTAGTTCTCATCTAGCAGTGTAGCCTCTGCAGTTCTGTTCATGAAGTCTTCTGAGGTCAGTAGTCACTGACACGTCCACACCTGCCTCCTGAAGAGCGTTTCTGATCTGTCGGACAGGCGTTTGGGGTTTTTTCCTCTTTATGGTGAGAATTCTTCGCCCATTAACTGTAGAGGTCTTCCTTGGTCCTTCCTTTGTGATTACTGAGCTCACCAGTGCTCTCTGTCTTCTTAATGATCTTCCAAACAGTCGATGTTGGTAAGCATGAGGTTTGGCCTGTGTCTCGGACAGTTTTTCTTATTTCTCAGCCTCATAAAGGTTTCCTTGACTTTCATAGGCACAGCTCTGGTCCTCATGTTGACAAACGCCAGTAAGAGACTCTGAAGGCAATCAAAAGCCTGGAATCAAGTCTAGATACTGAAAGCTCTCATGCCTGCACCGAGGAAGCAACTGAACAGACCTGAATAATCAGAAACACCTGTGAAGCCATTTGTTCCAAACATTATGCTGCCCAGAAATGGGGGCACTATGCATAAAACGTGCTGCAATTTGTACACGGTAAAATCAAAATGTATAAAATTACCCTTTTATAGAAGATGAGAATTTGTCCGAGAAATTATGTGGCTCACGTTATACACAATACATTATTTGCGCATTTCTGAAAACAGTATTTGAATTTGGGAAGGCTCCTATTAGCTACAGTGCGATGAATATGGCTCACCTCTGCTGTTATGGTCAGGGAAGAACCAGTGGTGAAAGAAAACGGGAAAAAGGAATGAGCCTTTCCCAAAGAACAGTAATAAGGTGTAAGGGAATCAGAAAAGAAGCTTTCTGCATTGGCCGGGAATCGGACCCGGGCCTCCCGCGTGGCAGGCGAGAAGTCTACCACTGAACCACCAATGCTTTGAGGGGCTGTGAGGTGCTCTTATTTGTCAGAGAAAGTAGTGGCAAAAAGCAGGAACGCCTCCTTCACTTTGCGCCTCAGCCCGGAGTTACTGCATGTTGCATGGGCATGTGGGCATTGGTGGTTCAGTGGTAGAATTCTCGCCTGCCACGCGGGAGGCCCTGGTTCGATTCCCGGCCAATGCAGGCAGTGTTTTGGTTTCAAAACGATATGGTCCCGAACGCACGGAACTTCAAGTTGTGATGTGGTCTCGTGAGCACCACAGTAAAGTCCCGTGTCATCCATGGCCTCCTCAATAACCGGCGCCAAACGTCGATGCACCTTAATGGCAAGTATTAGAGCGCAAGGTGCCAAGTATATTTCCGCCTCCCACCGGAGGCTCGCCTTCTTGAAGAAAGGTTCGATATCGCGCTACACACAGTTCAGAATGTGTATAAGGGCATTCCAGGAAAGACTGAAAGCGTTCTAGCAACGGCAAAAGCAGAGGATGCTCCTGCTTCTTAAAGTCTTAGTAGATCACCTCCACTCTCTGATAACAGAGCCTTTCTCAATACGCAAGTTTATCTTTAGGGTAGCTTGGCTGTAATTCGATTACTTTCAAATAAATTTTCGGTAGTTTGTACAACTACGCTTTCAGAGTAGTTTCCTCAACGCTGCAAACTCGTCACATTAGAGCACACATTACATTTACACTACTAAACAAAGGAATGCCTTGTCATCAGCAACAAAAAAACATGCACAAGCACAACCAAAATCATTCCAATACGAGTATCAATGGCATGTCACTTGCAGTGCGTGCTTGCAATGCTGCAGGTGAACTCACCTAATGAGAGGGCTGATGTTGTCTGGCAGCTGTCTTACCCGTACAGAATGTTCCAGTTTTTGCCTTCGGAAAACTCATTTGTTGCTTTAGCAGTATGTTTGGGATCATTGTCTTGCTGAAGAATGATGCGCCATCCAACAAGTTTGGAGGCATTTGCTCGAACCTGAGCAGATAAGAAGCTTTTGTACACTACAGAATTCATTTTGCTGATGCCATCAGCAGTTACATGATCATTGAAGGCAAGTGAACCAGTTCCCATGGCAGGGGGGTGCTGTGGATCTTGGGCTATTCCTTTTGGCCTCCATACTTTGCTCTTGACATCACTCTGATGCCAGTCAATCTCGGTCTATTCTGTCCACGAGACCTTTTCCAGAACTCTGCAGCCTCTTTTAGGTATTTCTTAGCAAACTGTAAACTAGCCAGTCAGTGCTTGTGGCTAACTAGTAGTTCTCATCTAGCAGTGTAGCCTCTGCAGTTCTGTTCATGAAGTCTTCTGAGGTCAGTAGTCACTGACACGTCCACACCTGCCTCCTGAAGAGCGTTTCTGATCTGTCGGACAGGCGTTTGGGGTTTTTTCCTCCTTATGGTGAGTATTCTTCGCCCATTAACTGTAGAGGTCTTCCTTGGTCCTTCCTTTGTGATTACTGAGCTCACCAGTGCTCTCTGTCTTCTTAATGATCTTCCAAACAGTCGATGTTGGTAAGCATGAGGTTTGGCCTGTGTCTCGGACAGTTTTTCTTATTTCTCAGCCTCATAAAGGTTTCCTTGACTTTCATAGGCACAGCTCTGGTCCTCATGTTGACAAACGCCAGTAAGAGACTCTGAAGGCAATCAAAAGCCTGGAATCAAGTCTAGATACTGAAAGCTCTCATGCCTGCACCGAGGAAGCAACTGAACAGACCTGAATAATCAGAAACACCTGTGAAGCCATTTGTTCCAAACATTATGGTGCCCAGAAATGGGGGGACTATGCATAAAACGTGCTGCAATTTGTGCATTTCTGAAAACAGTATTTGAATTTGGGAAGGCTCCTATTAGCTGCAGTGCGATGAATATGGCTCACCTCTGCTGTTATGGTCAGGGAAGAACCAGTGGTGAAAGAAAACGGGAAAAAGGAATGAGCCTTTCCCAAAGAACAGTAATAAGGTGTAAGGGAATCAGAAAAGAAGCTTTCTGCATTGGCCGGGAATCGGACCCGGGCCTCCCGCGTGGCAGGCGAGAATTCTACCACTGAACCACCAATGCTTTGAGGGGCTGTGAGGTGCTCTTATTTGTCAGGGAAAGTAGTGGCAAAAAGCAGGAACGCCTCCTTCACTTTGCGCCTCAGCCCGGAGTTACTGCATGTTGCATGGGCATGTGGGCATTGGTGGTTCAGTGGTAGAATTCTCGCCTGCCACGCGGGAGGCCCTGGTTCGATTCCCGGCCAATGCAGGCAGTGTTTTGGTTTCAAAACGATATGGTCCCGAACGCACGGAACTTCAAGTTGTGATGTGGTCTCGTGAGCACCACAGTAAAGTCCCGTGTCATCCATGGCCTCCTCAATAACCGGCGCCAAACGTCGATGCACCTTAATGGCAAGTATTAGAGCGCAAGGTGCCAAGTATATTTCCGCCTCCCACCGGAGGCTCGCCTTCTTGAAGAAAGGTTCGATATCGCGCTACACACAGTTCAGAATGTGTATAAGGGCATTCCAGGAAAGACTGAAAGCGTTCTAGCAACGGCAAAAGCAGAGGATGCTCCTGCTTCTTAAAGTCTTAGTAGATCACCTCCACTCTCTGATAACAGAGCCTTTCTCAATACGCAAGTTTTTCTTTAGGGTAGCTTGGCTGTAATTCGATTACTTTCAAATAAATTTTCGGTAGTTTGTACAACTACGCTTTCAGAGTAGTTTCCTCAACGCTGCAAACTCGTCACATTAGAGCACACATTACATTTACACTACTAAACAAAGGAATGCCTTGTCATCAGCAACAAAAAAACATGCACAAGCACAACCAAAATCATTCCAATACGAGTATCAATGGCATGTCACTTGCAGTGCGTGCTTGCAATGCTGCAGGTGAACTCACCTAATGAGAGGGCTGATGTTGTCTGGCAGCTGTCTTACCCGTACAGAATGTTCCAGTTTTTGCCTTCGGAAAACTCATTTGTTGCTTTAGCAGTATGTTTGGGATCATTGTCTTGCTGAAGAATGATGCGCCATCCAACAAGTTTGGAGGCATTTGCTCGAACCTGAGCAGATAAGAAGCTTTTGTACACTACAGAATTCATTTTGCTGATGCCATCAGCAGTTACATGATCATTGAAGGCAAGTGAACCAGTTCCCATGGCAGGGGGGTGCTGTGGATCTTGGGCTATTCCTTTTGGCCTCCATACTTTGCTCTTGACATCACTCTGATGCCAGTCAATCTCGGTCTATTCTGTCCACGAGACCTTTTCCAGAACTCTGCAGCCTCTTTTAGGTATTTCTTAGCAAACTGTAAACTAGCCAGTCAGTGCTTGTGGCTAACTAGTAGTTCTCATCTAGCAGTGTAGCCTCTGCAGTTCTGTTCATGAAGTCTTCTGAGGTCAGTAGTCACTGACACGTCCACACCTGCCTCCTGAAGAGCGTTTCTGATCTGTCGGACAGGCGTTTGGGGTTTTTTCCTCCTTATGGTGAGTATTCTTCGCCCATTAACTGTAGAGGTCTTCCTTGGTCCTTCCTTTGTGATTACTGAGCTCACCAGTGCTCTCTGTCTTCTTAATGATCTTCCAAACAGTCGATGTTGGTAAGCATGAGGTTTGGCCTGTGTCTCGGACAGTTTTTCTTATTTCTCAGCCTCATAAAGGTTTCCTTGACTTTCATAGGCACAGCTCTGGTCCTCATGTTGACAAACGCCAGTAAGAGACTCTGAAGGCAATCAAAAGCCTGGAATCAAGTCTAGATACTGAAAGCTCTCATGCCTGCACCGAGGAAGCAACTGAACAGACCTGAATAATCAGAAACACCTGTGAAGCCATTTGTTCCAAACATTATGGTGCCCAGAAATGGGGGGACTATGCATAAAACGTGCTGCAATTTGTGCATTTCTGAAAACAGTATTTGAATTTGGGAAGGCTCCTATTAGCTGCAGTGCGATGAATATGGCTCACCTCTGCTGTTATGGTCAGGGAAGAACCAGTGGTGAAAGAAAACGGGAAAAAGGAATGAGCCTTTCCCAAAGAACAGTAATAAGGTGTAAGGGAATCAGAAAAGAAGCTTTCTGCATTGGCCGGGAATCGGACCCGGGCCTCCCGCGTGGCAGGCGAGAATTCTACCACTGAACCACCAATGCTTTGAGGGGCTGTGAGGTGCTCTTATTTGTCAGGGAAAGTAGTGGCAAAAAGCAGGAACGCCTCCTTCACTTTGCGCCTCAGCCCGGAGTTACTGCATGTTGCATGGGCATGTGGGCATTGGTGGTTCAGTGGTAGAATTCTCGCCTGCCACGCGGGAGGCCCTGGTTCGATTCCCGGCCAATGCAGGCAGTGTTTTGGTTTCAAAACGATATGGTCCCGAACGCACGGAACTTCAAGTTGTGATGTGGTCTCGTGAGCACCACAGTAAAGTCCCGTGTCATCCATGGCCTCCTCAATAACCGGCGCCAAACGTCGATGCACCTTAATGGCAAGTATTAGAGCGCAAGGTGCCAAGTATATTTCCGCCTCCCACCGGAGGCTCGCCTTCTTGAAGAAAGGTTCGATATCGCGCTACACACAGTTCAGAATGTGTATAAGGGCATTCCAGGAAAGACTGAAAGCGTTCTAGCAACGGCAAAAGCAGAGGATGCTCCTGCTTCTTAAAGTCTTAGTAGATCACCTCCACTCTCTGATAACAGAGCCTTTCTCAATACGCAAGTTTTTCTTTAGGGTAGCTTGGCTGTAATTCGATTACTTTCAAATAAATTTTCGGTAGTTTGTACAACTACGCTTTCAGAGTAGTTTCCTCAACGCTGCAAACTCGTCACATTAGAGCACACATTACATTTACACTACTAAACAAAGGAATGCCTTGTCATCAGCAACAAAAAAACATGCACAAGCACAACCAAAATCATTCCAATACGAGTATCAATGGCATGTCACTTGCAGTGCGTGCTTGCAATGCTGCAGGTGAACTCACCTAATGAGAGGGCTGATGTTGTCTGGCAGCTGTCTTACCCGTACAGAATGTTCCAGTTTTTGCCTTCGGAAAACTCATTTGTTGCTTTAGCAGTATGTTTGGGATCATTGTCTTGCTGAAGAATGATGCGCCATCCAACAAGTTTGGAGGCATTTGCTCGAACCTGAGCAGATAAGAAGCTTTTGTACACTACAGAATTCATTTTGCTGATGCCATCAGCAGTTACATGATCATTGAAGGCAAGTGAACCAGTTCCCATGGCAGGGGGGTGCTGTGGATCTTGGGCTATTCCTTTTGGCCTCCATACTTTGCTCTTGACATCACTCTGATGCCAGTCAATCTCGGTCTATTCTGTCCACGAGACCTTTTCCAGAACTCTGCAGCCTCTTTTAGGTATTTCTTAGCAAACTGTAAACTAGCCAGTCAGTGCTTGTGGCTAACTAGTAGTTCTCATCTAGCAGTGTAGCCTCTGCAGTTCTGTTCATGAAGTCTTCTGAGGTCAGTAGTCACTGACACGTCCACACCTGCCTCCTGAAGAGCGTTTCTGATCTGTCGGACAGGCGTTTGGGGTTTTTTCCTCCTTATGGTGAGTATTCTTCGCCCATTAACTGTAGAGGTCTTCCTTGGTCCTTCCTTTGTGATTACTGAGCTCACCAGTGCTCTCTGTCTTCTTAATGATCTTCCAAACAGTCGATGTTGGTAAGCATGAGGTTTGGCCTGTGTCTCGGACAGTTTTTCTTATTTCTCAGCCTCATAAAGGTTTCCTTGACTTTCATAGGCACAGCTCTGGTCCTCATGTTGACAAACGCCAGTAAGAGACTCTGAAGGCAATCAAAAGCCTGGAATCAAGTCTAGATACTGAAAGCTCTCATGCCTGCACCGAGGAAGCAACTGAACAGACCTGAATAATCAGAAACACCTGTGAAGCCATTTGTTCCAAACATTATGGTGCCCAGAAATGGGGGGACTATGCATAAAACGTGCTGCAATTTGTGCATTTCTGAAAACAGTATTTGAATTTGGGAAGGCTCCTATTAGCTGCAGTGCGATGAATATGGCTCACCTCTGCTGTTATGGTCAGGGAAGAACCAGTGGTGAAAGAAAACGGGAAAAAGGAATGAGCCTTTCCCAAAGAACAGTAATAAGGTGTAAGGGAATCAGAAAAGAAGCTTTCTGCATTGGCCGGGAATCGGACCCGGGCCTCCCGCGTGGCAGGCGAGAATTCTACCACTGAACCACCAATGCTTTGAGGGGCTGTGAGGTGCTCTTATTTGTCAGGGAAAGTAGTGGCAAAAAGCAGGAACGCCTCCTTCACTTTGCGCCTCAGCCCGGAGTTACTGCATGTTGCATGGGCATGTGGGCATTGGTGGTTCAGTGGTAGAATTCTCGCCTGCCACGCGGGAGGCCCGGGTTCGATTCCCGGCCAATGCAGGCAGTGTTTTGGTTTCAAAACGATATGGTCCCGAACGCACGGAACTTCAAGTTGTGATGTGGTCTCGTGAGCACCACAGTAAAGTCCCGTGTCATCCATGGCCTCCTCAATAACCGGCGCCAAACGTCGATGCACCTTAATGGCAAGTATTAGAGCGCAAGGTGCCAAGTATATTTCCGCCTCCCACCGGAGGCTCGCCTTCTTGAAGAAAGGTTCGATATCGCGCTACACACAGTTCAGAATGTGTATAAGGGCATTCCAGGAAAGACTGAAAGCGTTCTAGCAACGGCAAAAGCAGAGGATGCTCCTGCTTCTTAAAGTCTTAGTAGATCACCTCCACTCTCTGATAACAGAGCCTTTCTCAATACGCAAGTTTTTCTTTAGGGTAGCTTGGCTGTAATTCGATTACTTTCAAATAAATTTTCGGTAGTTTGTACAACTACGCTTTCAGAGTAGTTTCCTCAACGCTGCAAACTCGTCACATTAGAGCACACATTACATTTACACTACTAAACAAAGGAATGCCTTGTCATCAGCAACAAAAAAACATGCACAAGCACAACCAAAATCATTCCAATACGAGTATCAATGGCATGTCACTTGCAGTGCGTGCTTGCAATGCTGCAGGTGAACTCACCTAATGAGAGGGCTGATGTTGTCTGGCAGCTGTCTTACCCGTACAGAATGTTCCAGTTTTTGCCTTCGGAAAACTCATTTGTTGCTTTAGCAGTATGTTTGGGATCATTGTCTTGCTGAAGAATGATGCGCCATCCAACAAGTTTGGAGGCATTTGCTCGAACCTGAGCAGATAAGAAGCTTTTGTACACTACAGAATTCATTTTGCTGATGCCATCAGCAGTTACATGATCATTGAAGGCAAGTGAACCAGTTCCCATGGCAGGGGGGTGCTGTGGATCTTGGGCTATTCCTTTTGGCCTCCATACTTTGCTCTTGACATCACTCTGATGCCAGTCAATCTCGGTCTATTCTGTCCACGAGACCTTTTCCAGAACTCTGCAGCCTCTTTTAGGTATTTCTTAGCAAACTGTAAACTAGCCAGTCAGTGCTTGTGGCTAACTAGTAGTTCTCATCTAGCAGTGTAGCCTCTGCAGTTCTGTTCATGAAGTCTTCTGAGGTCAGTAGTCACTGACACGTCCACACCTGCCTCCTGAAGAGCGTTTCTGATCTGTCGGACAGGCGTTTGGGGTTTTTTCCTCTTTATGGTGAGAATTCTTCGCCCATTAACTGTAGAGGTCTTCCTTGGTCCTTCCTTTGTGATTACTGAGCTCACCAGTGCTCTCTGTCTTCTTAATGATCTTCCAAACAGTCGATGTTGGTAAGCATGAGGTTTGGCCTGTGTCTCGGACAGTTTTTCTTATTTCTCAGCCTCATAAAGGTTTCCTTGACTTTCATAGGCACAGCTCTGGTCCTCATGTTGACAAACGCCAGTAAGAGACTCTGAAGGCAATCAAAAGCCTGGAATCAAGTCTAGATACTGAAAGCTCTCATGCCTGCACCGAGGAAGCAACTGAACAGACCTGAATAATCAGAAACACCTGTGAAGCCATTTGTTCCAAACATTATGGTGCCCAGAAATGGGGGCACTATGCATAAAACGTGCTGCAATTTGTACACGGTAAAATCAAAATGTATAAAATTGCCCTTTTATAGAAGATGAGAATTTGTCCGAGAAATTATGCATTTCTGAAAACAGTATTTGAATTTGGGAAGGCTCCTATTAGCTGCAGTGCGATGAATATGGCTCACCTCTGCTGTTATGGTCAGGGAAGAACCAGTGGTGAAAGAAAACGGGAAAAAGGAATGAGCCTTTCCCAAAGAACAGTAATAAGGTGTAAGGGAATCAGAAAAGAAGCTTTCTGCATTGGCCGGGAATCGGACCCGGGCCTCCCGCGTGGCAGGCGAGAATTCTACCACTGAACCACCAATGCTTTGAGGGGCTGTGAGGTGCTCTTATTTGTCAGGGAAAGTAGTGGCAAAAAGCAGGAACGCCTCCTTCACTTTGCGCCTCAGCCCGGAGTTACTGCATGTTGCATGGGCATGTGGGCATTGGTGGTTCAGTGGTAGAATTCTCGCCTGCCACGCGGGAGGCCCGGGTTCGATTCCCGGCCAATGCAGGCAGTGTTTTGGTTTCAAAACGATATGGTCCCGAACGCACGGAACTTCAAGTTGTGATGTGGTCTCGTGAGCACCACAGTAAAGTCCCGTGTCATCCATGGCCTCCTCAATAACCGGCGCCAAACGTCGATGCACCTTAATGGCAAGTATTAGAGCGCAAGGTGCCAAGTATATTTCCGCCTCCCACCGGAGGCTCGCCTTCTTGAAGAAAGGTTCGATATCGCGCTACACACAGTTCAGAATGTGTATAAGGGCATTCCAGGAAAGACTGAAAGCGTTCTAGCAACGGCAAAAGCAGAGGATGCTCCTGCTTCTTAAAGTCTTAGTAGATCACCTCCACTCTCTGATAACAGAGCCTTTCTCAATACGCAAGTTTATCTTTAGGGTAGCTTGGCTGTAATTCGATTACTTTCAAATAAATTTTCGGTAGTTTGTACAACTACGCTTTCAGAGTAGTTTCCTCAACGCTGCAAACTCGTCACATTAGAGCACACATTACATTTACACTACTAAACAAAGGAATGCCTTGTCATCAGCAACAAAAAAACATGCACAAGCACAACCAAAATCATTCCAATACGAGTATCAATGGCATGTCACTTGCAGTGCGTGCTTGCAATGCTGCAGGTGAACTCACCTAATGAGAGGGCTGATGTTGTCTGGCAGCTGTCTTACCCGTACAGAATGTTCCAGTTTTTGCCTTCGGAAAACTCATTTGTTGCTTTAGCAGTATGTTTGGGATCATTGTCTTGCTGAAGAATGATGCGCCATCCAACAAGTTTGGAGGCATTTGCTCGAACCTGAGCAGATAAGAAGCTTTTGTACACTACAGAATTCATTTTGCTGATGCCATCAGCAGTTACATGATCATTGAAGGCAAGTGAACCAGTTCCCATGGCAGGGGGGTGCTGTGGATCTTGGGCTATTCCTTTTGGCCTCCATACTTTGCTCTTGACATCACTCTGATGCCAGTCAATCTCGGTCTATTCTGTCCACGAGACCTTTTCCAGAACTCTGCAGCCTCTTTTAGGTATTTCTTAGCAAACTGTAAACTAGCCAGTCAGTGCTTGTGGCTAACTAGTAGTTCTCATCTAGCAGTGTAGCCTCTGCAGTTCTGTTCATGAAGTCTTCTGAGGTCAGTAGTCACTGACACGTCCACACCTGCCTCCTGAAGAGCGTTTCTGATCTGTCGGACAGGCGTTTGGGGTTTTTTCCTCTTTATGGTGAGTATTCTTCGCCCATTAACTGTAGAGGTCTTCCTTGGTCCTTCCTTTGTGATTACTGAGCTCACCAGTGCTCTCTGTCTTCTTAATGATCTTCCAAACAGTCGATGTTGGTAAGCATGAGGTTTGGCCTGTGTCTCGGACAGTTTTTCTTATTTCTCAGCCTCATAAAGGTTTCCTTGACTTTCATAGGCACAGCTCTGGTCCTCATGTTGACAAACGCCAGTAAGAGACTCTGAAGGCAATCAAAAGCCTGGAATCAAGTCTAGATACTGAAAGCTCTCATGCCTGCACCGAGGAAGCAACTGAACAGACCTGAATAATCAGAAACACCTGTGAAGCCATTTGTTCCAAACATTATGGTGCCCAGAAATGGGGGGACTATGCATAAAACGTGCTGCAATTTGTGCATTTCTGAAAACAGTATTTGAATTTGGGAAGGCTCCTATTAGCTGCAGTGCGATGAATATGGCTCACCTCTGCTGTTATGGTCAGGGAAGAACCAGTGGTGAAAGAAAACGGGAAAAAGGAATGAGCCTTTCCCAAAGAACAGTAATAAGGTGTAAGGGAATCAGAAAAGAAGCTTTCTGCATTGGCCGGGAATCGGACCCGGGCCTCCCGCGTGGCAGGCGAGAATTCTACCACTGAACCACCAATGCTTTGAGGGGCTGTGAGGTGCTCTTATTTGTCAGAGAAAGTAGTGGCAAAAAGCAGGAACGCCTCCTTCACTTTGCGCCTCAGCCCGGAGTTACTGCATGTTGCATGGGCATGTGGGCATTGGTGGTTCAGTGGTAGAATTCTCGCCTGCCACGCGGGAGGCCCTGGTTCGATTCCCGGCCAATGCAGGCAGTGTTTTGGTTTCAAAACGATATGGTCCCGAACGCACGGAACTTCAAGTTGTGATGTGGTCTCGTGAGCACCACAGTAAAGTCCCGTGTCATCCATGGCCTCCTCAATAACCGGCGCCAAACGTCGATGCACCTTAATGGCAAGTATTAGAGCGCAAGGTGCCAAGTATATTTCCGCCTCCCACCGGAGGCTCGCCTTCTTGAAGAAAGGTTCGATATCGCGCTACACACAGTTCAGAATGTGTATAAGGGCATTCCAGGAAAGACTGAAAGCGTTCTAGCAACGGCAAAAGCAGAGGATGCTCCTGCTTCTTAAAGTCTTAGTAGATCACCTCCACTCTCTGATAACAGAGCCTTTCTCAATACGCAAGTTTATCTTTAGGGTAGCTTGGCTGTAATTCGATTACTTTCAAATAAATTTTCGGTAGTTTGTACAACTACGCTTTCAGAGTAGTTTCCTCAACGCTGCAAACTCGTCACATTAGAGCACACATTACATTTACACTACTAAACAAAGGAATGCCTTGTCATCAGCAACAAAAAAACATGCACAAGCACAACCAAAATCATTCCAATACGAGTATCAATGGCATGTCACTTGCAGTGCGTGCTTGCAATGCTGCAGGTGAACTCACCTAATGAGAGGGCTGATGTTGTCTGGCAGCTGTCTTACCCGTACAGAATGTTCCAGTTTTTGCCTTCGGAAAACTCATTTGTTGCTTTAGCAGTATGTTTGGGATCATTGTCTTGCTGAAGAATGATGCGCCATCCAACAAGTTTGGAGGCATTTGCTCGAACCTGAGCAGATAAGAAGCTTTTGTACACTACAGAATTCATTTTGCTGATGCCATCAGCAGTTACATGATCATTGAAGGCAAGTGAACCAGTTCCCATGGCAGGGGGGTGCTGTGGATCTTGGGCTATTCCTTTTGGCCTCCATACTTTGCTCTTGACATCACTCTGATGCCAGTCAATCTCGGTCTATTCTGTCCACGAGACCTTTTCCAGAACTCTGCAGCCTCTTTTAGGTATTTCTTAGCAAACTGTAAACTAGCCAGTCAGTGCTTGTGGCTAACTAGTAGTTCTCATCTAGCAGTGTAGCCTCTGCAGTTCTGTTCATGAAGTCTTCTGAGGTCAGTAGTCACTGACACGTCCACACCTGCCTCCTGAAGAGCGTTTCTGATCTGTCGGACAGGCGTTTGGGGTTTTTTCCTCCTTATGGTGAGTATTCTTCGCCCATTAACTGTAGAGGTCTTCCTTGGTCCTTCCTTTGTGATTACTGAGCTCACCAGTGCTCTCTGTCTTCTTAATGATCTTCCAAACAGTCGATGTTGGTAAGCATGAGGTTTGGCCTGTGTCTCGGACAGTTTTTCTTATTTCTCAGCCTCATAAAGGTTTCCTTGACTTTCATAGGCACAGCTCTGGTCCTCATGTTGACAAACGCCAGTAAGAGACTCTGAAGGCAATCAAAAGCCTGGAATCAAGTCTAGATACTGAAAGCTCTCATGCCTGCACCGAGGAAGCAACTGAACAGACCTGAATAATCAGAAACACCTGTGAAGCCATTTGTTCCAAACATTATGGTGCCCAGAAATGGGGGGACTATGCATAAAACGTGCTGCAATTTGTGCATTTCTGAAAACAGTATTTGAATTTGGGAAGGCTCCTATTAGCTGCAGTGCGATGAATATGGCTCACCTCTGCTGTTATGGTCAGGGAAGAACCAGTGGTGAAAGAAAACGGGAAAAAGGAATGAGCCTTTCCCAAAGAACAGTAATAAGGTGTAAGGGAATCAGAAAAGAAGCTTTCTGCATTGGCCGGGAATCGGACCCGGGCCTCCCGCGTGGCAGGCGAGAATTCTACCACTGAACCACCAATGCTTTGAGGGGCTGTGAGGTGCTCTTATTTGTCAGAGAAAGTAGTGGCAAAAAGCAGGAACGCCTCCTTCACTTTGCGCCTCAGCCCGGAGTTACTGCATGTTGCATGGGCATGTGGGCATTGGTGGTTCAGTGGTAGAATTCTCGCCTGCCACGCGGGAGGCCCTGGTTCGATTCCCGGCCAATGCAGGCAGTGTTTTGGTTTCAAAACGATATGGTCCCGAACGCACGGAACTTCAAGTTGTGATGTGGTCTCGTGAGCACCACAGTAAAGTCCCGTGTCATCCATGGCCTCCTCAATAACCGGCGCCAAACGTCGATGCACCTTAATGGCAAGTATTAGAGCGCAAGGTGCCAAGTATATTTCCGCCTCCCACCGGAGGCTCGCCTTCTTGAAGAAAGGTTCGATATCGCGCTACACACAGTTCAGAATGTGTATAAGGGCATTCCAGGAAAGACTGAAAGCGTTCTAGCAACGGCAAAAGCAGAGGATGCTCCTGCTTCTTAAAGTCTTAGTAGATCACCTCCACTCTCTGATAACAGAGCCTTTCTCAATACGCAAGTTTATCTTTAGGGTAGCTTGGCTGTAATTCGATTACTTTCAAATAAATTTTCGGTAGTTTGTACAACTACGCTTTCAGAGTAGTTTCCTCAACGCTGCAAACTCGTCACATTAGAGCACACATTACATTTACACTACTAAACAAAGGAATGCCTTGTCATCAGCAACAAAAAAACATGCACAAGCACAACCAAAATCATTCCAATACGAGTATCAATGGCATGTCACTTGCAGTGCGTGCTTGCAATGCTGCAGGTGAACTCACCTAATGAGAGGGCTGATGTTGTCTGGCAGCTGTCTTACCCGTACAGAATGTTCCAGTTTTTGCCTTCGGAAAACTCATTTGTTGCTTTAGCAGTATGTTTGGGATCATTGTCTTGCTGAAGAATGATGCGCCATCCAACAAGTTTGGAGGCATTTGCTCGAACCTGAGCAGATAAGAAGCTTTTGTACACTACAGAATTCATTTTGCTGATGCCATCAGCAGTTACATGATCATTGAAGGCAAGTGAACCAGTTCCCATGGCAGGGGGGTGCTGTGGATCTTGGGCTATTCCTTTTGGCCTCCATACTTTGCTCTTGACATCACTCTGATGCCAGTCAATCTCGGTCTATTCTGTCCACGAGACCTTTTCCAGAACTCTGCAGCCTCTTTTAGGTATTTCTTAGCAAACTGTAAACTAGCCAGTCAGTGCTTGTGGCTAACTAGTAGTTCTCATCTAGCAGTGTAGCCTCTGCAGTTCTGTTCATGAAGTCTTCTGAGGTCAGTAGTCACTGACACGTCCACACCTGCCTCCTGAAGAGCGTTTCTGATCTGTCGGACAGGCGTTTGGGGTTTTTTCCTCTTTATGGTGAGAATTCTTCGCCCATTAACTGTAGAGGTCTTCCTTGGTCCTTCCTTTGTGATTACTGAGCTCACCAGTGCTCTCTGTCTTCTTAATGATCTTCCAAACAGTCGATGTTGGTAAGCATGAGGTTTGGCCTGTGTCTCGGACAGTTTTTCTTATTTCTCAGCCTCATAAAGGTTTCCTTGACTTTCATAGGCACAGCTCTGGTCCTCATGTTGACAAACGCCAGTAAGAGACTCTGAAGGCAATCAAAAGCCTGGAATCAAGTCTAGATACTGAAAGCTCTCATGCCTGCACCGAGGAAGCAACTGAACAGACCTGAATAATCAGAAACACCTGTGAAGCCATTTGTTCCAAACATTATGGTGCCCAGAAATGGGGGCACTATGCATAAAACGTGCTGCAATTTGTACACGGTAAAATCAAAATGTATAAAATTACCCTTTTATAGAAGATGAGAATTTGTCCGAGAAGTTATGTGGCTCACGTTATACACAATGCATTATTTGTGCATTTCTGAAAACAGTATTTGAATTTGAGAAGGCTCCTATTAGCTACAGTGCGATGAATATGGCTCACCTCTGCTGTTATGGTCAGGGAAGAACCAGTGGTGAAAGAAAACGGGAAAAAGGAATGAGCCTTTCCCAAAGAATAGTAATAAGGTGTAAGGGAATCAGAAAAGAAGCTTTCTGCATTGGCCGGGAATCGGACCCGGGCCTCCCGCGTGGCAGGCGAGAATTCTACCACTGAACCACCAATGCTTTGAGGGGCTGTGAGGTGCTCTTATTTGTCAGAGAAAGTAGTGGCAAAAAGCAGGAACGCCTCCTTCACTTTGCGCCTCAGCCCGGAGTTACTGCATGTTGCATGGGCATGTGGGCATTAGGTGGTTCAGTGGTAGAATTCTCGCCTGCCACGCGGGAGGCCCGGGTTCGATTCCCGGCCAATGCAGGCAGTGTTTTGGTTTCAAAACGATATGGTCCCGAACGCACGGAACTTCAAGTTGTGATGTGGTCTCGTGAGCACCACAGTAAAGTCCCGTGTCATCCATGGCCTCCTCAATAACCGGCGCCAAACGTCGATGCACCTTAATGGCAAGTATTAGAGCGCAAGGTGCCAAGTATATTTCCGCCTCCCACCGGAGGCTCGCCTTCTTGAAGAAAGGTTCGATATCGCGCTACACACAGTTCAGAATGTGTATAAGGGCATTCCAGGAAAGACTGAAAGCGTTCTAGCAACAGCAAAAGCAGAGGATGCTCCTGCTTCTTAAAGTCTTAGTAGATCACCTCCACTCTCTGATAACAGAGCCTTTCTCAATACGCAAGTTTATCTTTAGGGTAGCTTGGCTGTAATTCGATTACTTTCAAATAAATTTTCGGTAGTTTGTACAACTACGCTTTCAGAGTAGTTTCCTCAACGCTGCAAACTCGTCACATTAGAGCACACATTACATTTACACTACTAAACAAAGGAATGCCTTGTCATCAGCAACAAAAAAACATGCACAAGCACAACCAAAATCATTCCAATACGAGTATCAATTGGCATGTCACTTGCAGTGCGTGCTTGCAATGCTGCAGGTGAACTCACCTAATGAGAGGGCTGATGTTGTCTGGCAGCTGTCTTACCCGTACAGAATGTTCCAGTTTTTGCCTTCGGAAAACTCATTTGTTGCTTTAGCAGTATGTTTGGGATCATTGTCTTGCTGAAGAATGATGCGCCATCCAACAAGTTTGGAGGCATTTGCTCGAACCTGAGCAGATAAGAAGCTTTTGTACACTACAGAATTCATTTTGCTGATGCCATCAGCAGTTACATGATCATTGAAGGCAAGTGAACCAGTTCCCATGGCAGGGGGGTGCTGTGGATCTTGGGCTATTCCTTTTGGCCTCCATACTTTGCTCTTGACATCACTCTGATGCCAGTCAATCTCGGTCTATTCTGTCCACGAGACCTTTTCCAGAACTCTGCAGCCTCTTTTAGGTATTTCTTAGCAAACTGTAAACTAGCCAGTCAGTGCTTGTGGCTAACTAGTAGTTCTCATCTAGCAGTGTAGCCTCTGCAGTTCTGTTCATGAAGTCTTCTGAGGTCAGTAGTCACTGACACGTCCACACCTGCCTCCTGAAGAGCGTTTCTGATCTGTCGGACAGGCGTTTGGGGTTTTTTCCTCCTTTATGGTGAGTAATTCTTCGCCCATTAACTGTAGAGGTCTTCCTTGGTCCTTCCTTTGTGATTACTGAGCTCACCAGTGCTCTCTGTCTTCTTAATGATCTTCCAAACAGTCGATGTTGGTAAGCATGAGGTTTGGCCTGTGTCTCGGACAGTTTTTCTTATTTCTCAGCCTCATAAAGGTTTCCTTGACTTTCATAGGCACAGCTCTGGTCCTCATGTTGACAAACGCCAGTAAGAGACTCTGAAGGCAATCAAAAGCCTGGAATCAAGTCTAGATACTGAAAGCTCTCATGCCTGCACCGAGGAAGCAACTGAACAGACCTGAATAATCAGAAACACCTGTGAAGCCATTTGTTCCAAACATTATGGTGCCCAGAAATGGGGGCACTATGCATAAAACGTGCTGCAATTTGTACACGGTAAAATCAAAATGTATAAAATTACCCTTTTATAGAAGATGAGAATTTGTCCGAGAAGTTATGTGGCTCACGTTATACACAATGCATTATTTGTGCATTTCTGAAAACAGTATTTGAATTTGAGAAGGCTCCTATTAGCTACAGTGCGATGAATATGGCTCACCTCTGCTGTTATGGTCAGGGAAGAACCAGTGGTGAAAGAAAACGGGAAAAAGGAATGAGCCTTTCCCAAAGAATAGTAATAAGGTGTAAGGGAATCAGAAAAGAAGCTTTCTGCATTGGCCGGGAATCGGACCCGGGCCTCCCGCGTGGCAGGCGAGAATTCTACCACTGAACCACCAATGCTTTGAGGGGCTGTGAGGTGCTCTTATTTGTCAGAGAAAGTAGTGGCAAAAAGCAGGAACGCCTCCTTCACTTTGCGCCTCAGCCCGGAGTTACTGCATGTTGCATGGGCATGTGGGCATAGGTGGTTCAGTGGTAGAATTCTCGCCTGCCACGCGGGAGGCCCGGGTTCGATTCCCGGCCAATGCAGGCAGTGTTTTGGTTTCAAAACGATATGGTCCCGAACGCACGGAACTTCAAGTTGTGATGTGGTCTCGTGAGCACCACAGTAAAGTCCCGTGTCATCCATGGCCTCCTCAATAACCGGCGCCAAACGTCGATGCACCTTAATGGCAAGTATTAGAGCGCAAGGTGCCAAGTATATTTCCGCCTCCCACCGGAGGCTCGCCTTCTTGAAGAAAGGTTCGATATCGCGCTACACACAGTTCAGAATGTGTATAAGGGCATTCCAGGAAAGACTGAAAGCGTTCTAGCAACAGCAAAAGCAGAGGATGCTCCTGCTTCTTAAAGTCTTAGTAGATCACCTCCACTCTCTGATAACAGAGCCTTTCTCAATACGCAAGTTAATCTTTAGGGTAGCTTGGCTGTAATTCGATTACTTTCAAATAAATTTTCGGTAGTTTGTACAACTACGCTTTCAGAGTAGTTTCCTCAACGCTGCAAACTCGTCACATTAGAGCACACATTACATTTACACTACTAAACAAAGGAATGCCTTGTCATCAGCAACAAAAAAACATGCACAAGCACAACCAAAATCATTCCAATACGAGTATCATTGGCATGTCACTTGCAGTGCGTGCTTGCAATGCTGCAGGTGAACTCACCTAATGAGAGGGCTGATGTTGTCTGGCAGCTGTCTTACCCGTACAGAATGTTCCAGTTTTTGCCTTCGGAAAACTCATTTGTTGCTTTAGCAGTATGTTTGGGATCATTGTCTTGCTGAAGAATGATGCGCCATCCAACAAGTTTGGAGGCATTTGCTCGAACCTGAGCAGATAAGAAGCTTTTGTACACTACAGAATTCATTTTGCTGATGCCATCAGCAGTTACATGATCATTGAAGGCAAGTGAACCAGTTCCCATGGCAGGGGGTGCTGTGGATCTTGGGCTATTCCTTTTGGCCTCCATACTTTGCTCTTGACATCACTCTGATGCCAGTCAATCTCGGTCTATTCTGTCCACGAGACCTTTTCCAGAACTCTGCAGCCTCTTTTAGGTATTTCTTAGCAAACTGTAAACTAGCCAGTCAGTGCTTGTGGCTAACTAGTAGTTCTCATCTAGCAGTGTAGCCTCTGCAGTTCTGTTCATGAAGTCTTCTGAGGTCAGTAGTCACTGACACGTCCACACCTGCCTCCTGAAGAGCGTTTCTGATCTGTCGGACAGGCGTTTGGGGTTTTTTCCTCTTTATGGTGAGAATTCTTCGCCCATTAACTGTAGAGGTCTTCCTTGGTCCTTCCTTTGTGATTACTGAGCTCACCAGTGCTCTCTGTCTTCTTAATGATCTTCCAAACAGTCGATGTTGGTAAGCATGAGGTTTGGCCTGTGTCTCGGACAGTTTTTCTTATTTCTCAGCCTCATAAAGGTTTCCTTGACTTTCATAGGCACAGCTCTGGTCCTCATGTTGACAAACGCCAGTAAGAGACTCTGAAGGCAATCAAAAGCCTGGAATCAAGTCTAGATACTGAAAGCTCTCATGCCTGCACCGAGGAAGCAACTGAACAGACCTGAATAATCAGAAACACCTGTGAAGCCATTTGTTCCAAACATTATGGTGCCCAGAAATGGGGGGCACTATGCATAAAACGTGCTGCAATTTGTACACGGCAAAATCAAAATGTATAAAATTACCCTTTTATAGAAGATGAGAATTTGTCCGAGAAGTTATGTGGCTCACGTTATACACAATGCATTATTTGTGCATTTCTGAAAACAGTATTTGAATTTGAGAAGGCTCCTATTAGCTACAGTGTGATGAATATGGCTCACCTCTGCTGTTATGGTCAGGGAAGAACCAGTGGTGAAAGAAAACGGGAAAAAGGAATGAGCCTTTCCCAAAGAATAGTAATAAGGTGTAAGGGAATCAGAAAAGAAGCTTTCTGCATTGGCCGGGAATCGGACCCGGGCCTCCCGCGTGGCAGGCGAGAATTCTACCACTGAACCACCAATGCTTTGAGGGGCTGTGAGGTGCTCTTATTTGTCAGAGAAAGTAGTGGCAAAAAGCAGGAACGCCTCCTTCACTTTGCGCCTCAGCCCGGAGTTACTGCATGTTGCATGGGCATGTGGGCATTGGTGGTTCAGTGGTAGAATTCTCGCCTGCCACGCGGGAGACCCGGGTTCGATTCCCGGCCAATGCAGGCAGTGTTTTGGTTTCAAAACGATATGGTCCCGAACGCACGGAACTTCAAGTTGTGATGTGGTCTCGTGAGCACCACAGTAAAGTCCCGTGTCATCCATGGCCTCCTCAATAACCGGCGCCAAACGTCGATGCACCTTAATGGCAAGTATTAGAGCGCAAGGTGCCAAGTATATTTCCGCCTCCCACCGGAGGCTCGCCTTCTTGAAGAAAGGTTCGATATCGCGCTACACACAGTTCAGAATGTGTATAAGGGCATTCCAGGAAAGACTGAAAGCGTTCTAGCAACGGCAAAAGCAGAGGATGCTCCTGCTTCTTAAAGTCTTAGTAGATCACCTCCACTCTCTGATAACAGAGCCTTTCTCAATACGCAAGTTTATCTTTAGGGTAGCTTGGCTGTAATTCGATTACTTTCAAATAAATTTTCGGTAGTTTGTACAACTACTGCTTTCAGAGTAGTTTCCTCAACGCTGCAAACTCGTCACATTAGAGCACACATTACATTTACACTACTAAACAAAGGAATGCCTTGTCATCAGCAACAAAAAAACATGCACAAGCACAACCAAAATCATTCCAATACGAGTATCAATGGCATGTCACTTGCAGTGCGTGCTTGCAATGCTGCAGGTGAACTCACCTAATGAGAGGGCTGATGTTGTCTGGCAGCTGTCTTACCCGTACAGAATGTTCCAGTTTTTGCCTTCGGAAAACTCATTTGTTGCTTTAGCAGTATGTTTGGGATCATTGTCTTGCTGAAGAATGATGCTGCCATCCAACAAGTTTGGAGGCATTTGCTCGAACCTGAGCAGATAAGAAGCTTTTGTACACTACAGAATTCATTTTGCTGATGCCATCAGCAGTTACATGATCATTGAAGGCAAGTGAACCAGTTCCCATGGCAGGGGGGTGCTGTGGATCTTGGGCTATTCCTTTTGGCCTCCATACTTTGCTCTTGACATCACTCTGATGCCAGTCAATCTCGGTCTATTCTGTCCACGAGACCTTTTCCAGAACTCTGCAGCCTCTTTTACCTCTTTTAGGTAATTCTTAGCAAACTGTAAACTAGCCAGTCAGTGCTTGTGGCTAACTAGTAGTTCTCATCTAGCAGTGTAGCCTCTGCAGTTCTGTTCATGAAGTCTTCTGAGGTCAGTAGTCACTGACACGTCCACACCTGCCTCCTGAAGAGCGTTTCTGATCTGTCGGACAGGCGTTTGGGGTTTTTTCCTCTTTATGGTGAGTATTCTTCGCCCATTAACTGTAGAGGTCTTCCTTGGTCCTTCCTTTGTGATTACTGAGCTCACCAGTGCTCTCTGTCTTCTTAATGATCTTCCAAACAGTCGATGTTGGTAAGCATGAGGTTTGGCCTGTGTCTCGGACAGTTTTTCTTATTTCTCAGCCTCATAAAGGTTTCCTTGACTTTCATAGGCACAGCTCTGGTCCTCATGTTGACAAACGCCAGTAAGAGACTCTGAAGGCAATCAAAAGCCTGGAATCAAGTCTAGATACTGAAAGCTCTCATGCCTGCACCGAGGAAGCAACTGAACAGACCTGAATAATCAGAAACACCTGTGAAGCCATTTGTTCCAAACATTATGGTGCCCAGAAATGGGGGGACTATGCATAAAACGTGCTGCAATTTGTACACGGTAAAATCAAAATGTATAAAATTACCCTTTTATAGAAGATGAGAATTTGTCCGTAGAAATTATGTGGCTCACGTTATACACAATGCATTATTTGTGCATTTCTGAAAACAGTATTTGAATTTGGGAAGGCTCCTATTAGCTACAGTGCGATGAATATGGCTCACCTCTGCTGTTATGGTCAGGGAAGAACCAGTGGTGAAAGAAAACGGGAAAAAGGAATGAGCCTTTCCCAAAGAACAGTAATAAGGTGTAAGGGAATCAGAAAAGAAGCTTTCTGCATTGGCCGGGAATCGGACCCGGGCCTCCCGCGTGGCAAGGCGAGCATTCTACCACTGAACCACCAATGCTTTGAGGGGCTGTGAGGTGCTCTTATTTGTCAGAGAAAGTAGTGGCAAAAAGCAGGAACGCCTCCTTCACTTTGCGCCTCAGCCCGGAGTTACTGCATGTTGCATGGGCATGTGGGCATTGGTGGTTCAGTGGCAGAATTCTCGCCTGCCATGCCAGAGGACCCGGGTTCGATTCCCGGCCAATGCAGGCAGTGTTTTGGTTTCAAAACGATATGGTCCCGAACGCACGGAACTTCAAGTTGTGATGTGGTCTCGTGAGCACCACAGTAAAGTCCCGTGTCATCCATGGCCTCCTCAATAACCGGCGCCAAACGTCGATGCACCTTAATGGCAAGTATTAGAGCGCAAGGTGCCAAGTATATTTCCGCCTCCCACCGGAGGCTCGCCTTCTTGAAGAAAGGTTCGATATCGCGCTACACACAGTTCAGAATGTGTATAAGGGCATTCCAGGAAAGACTGAAAGCGTTCTAGCAACGGCAAAAGCAGAGGATGCTCCTGCTTCTTAAAGTCTTAGTAGATCACCTCCACTCTCTGATAACAGAGCCTTTCTCAATACGCAAGTTTATCTTTAGGGTAGCTTGGCTGTAATTCGATTACTTTCAAATAAATTTTCGGTAGTTTGTACAACTACGCTTTCAGAGTAGTTTCCTCAACGCTGCAAACTCGTCACATTAGAGCACACATTACATTTACACTACTAAACAAAGGAATGCCTTGTCATCAGCAACAAAAAAACATGCACAAGCACAACCAAAATCATTCCAATACGAGTATCAATGGCATGTCACTTGCAGTGCGTGCTTGCAATGCTGCAGGTGAACTCACCTAATGAGAGGGCTGATGTTGTCTGGCAGCTGTCTTACCCGTACAGAATGTTCCAGTTTTTGCCTTCGGAAAACTCATTTGTTGCTTTAGCAGTATGTTTGGGATCATTGTCTTGCTGAAGAATGATGCGCCATCCAACAAGTTTGGAGGCATTTGCTCGAACCTGAGCAGATAAGAAGCTTTTGTACACTACAGAATTCATTTTGCTGATGCCATCAGCAGTTACATGATCATTGAAGGCAAGTGAACCAGTTCCCATGGCAGGGGGGTGCTGTGGATCTTGGGCTATTCCTTTTGGCCTCCATACTTTGCTCTTGACATCACTCTGATGCCAGTCAATCTCGGTCTATTCTGTCCACGAGACCTTTTCCAGAACTCTGCAGCCTCTTTACCTCTTTAGGTAATTCTTAGCAAACTGTAAACTAGCCAGTCAGTGCTTGTGGCTAACTAGTAGTTCTCATCTAGCAGTGTAGCCTCTGCAGTTCTGTTCATGAAGTCTTCTGAGGTCAGTAGTCACTGACACGTCCACACCTGCCTCCTGAAGAGCGTTTCTGATCTGTCGGACAGGCGTTTGGGGTTTTTTCCTCCTTATGGTGAGTATTCTTCGCCCATTAACTGTAGAGGTCTTCCTTGGTCCTTCCTTTGTGATTACTGAGCTCACCAGTGCTCTCTGTCTTCTTAATGATCTTCCAAACAGTCGATGTTGGTAAGCATGAGGTTTGGCCTGTGTCTCGGACAGTTTTTCTTATTTCTCAGCCTCATAAAGGTTTCCTTGACTTTCATAGGCACAGCTCTGGTCCTCATGTTGACAAACGCCAGTAAGAGACTCTGAAGGCAATCAAAAGCCTGGAATCAAGTCTAGATACTGAAAGCTCTCATGCCTGCACCGAGGAAGCAACTGAACAGACCTGAATAATCAGAAACACCTGTGAAGCCATTTGTTCCAAACATTATGGTGCCCAGAAATGGGGGGACTATGCATAAAACGTGCTGCAATTTGTACACGGTAAAATCAAAATGTATAAAATTACCCTTTTATAGAAGATGAGAATTTGTCCGTGAAATTATGTGGCTCACGTTATACACAATGCATTATTTGTGCATTTCTGAAAACAGTATTTGAATTTGGGAAGGCTCCTATTAGCTACAGTGCGATGAATATGGCTCACCTCTGCTGTTATGGTCAGGGAAGAACCAGTGGTGAAAGAAAACGGGAAAAAGGAATGAGCCTTTCCCAAAGAACAGTAATAAGGTGTAAGGGAATCAGAAAAGAAGCTTTCTGCATTGGCCGGGAATCGGACCCGGGCCTCCCGCGTGGCAGGCGAGAATTCTACCACTGAACCACCAATGCTTTGAGGGGCTGTGAGGTGCTCTTATTTGTCAGAGAAAGTAGTGGCAAAAAGCAGGAACGCCTCCTTCACTTTGCGCCTCAGCCCGGAGTTACTGCATGTTGCATGGGCATGTGGGCATTGGTGGTTCAGTGGTAGAATTCTCGCCTGCCACGCGGGAGGCCCGGGTTCGATTCCCGGCCAATGCAGGCAGTGTTTTGGTTTCAAAACGATATGGTCCCGAACGCACGGAACTTCAAGTTGTGATGTGGTCTCGTGAGCACCACAGTAAAGTCCCGTGTCATCCATGGCCTCCTCAATAACCGGCGCCAAACGTCGATGCACCTTAATGGCAAGTATTAGAGCGCAAGGTGCCAAGTATATTTCCGCCTCCCACCGGAGGCTCGCCTTCTTGAAGAAAGGTTCGATATCGCGCTACACACAGTTCAGAATGTGTATAAGGGCATTCCAGGAAAGACTGAAAGCGTTCTAGCAACAGGCAAAAGCAGAGGATGCTCCTGCTTCTTAAAGTCTTAGTAGATCACCTCCACTCTCTGATAACAGAGCCTTTCTCAATACGCAAGTTTTTCTTTAGGGTAGCTTGGCTGTAATTCGATTACTTTCAAATAAATTTTCGGTAGTTTGTACAACTACGCTTTCAGAGTAGTTTCCTCAACGCTGCAAACTCGTCACATTAGAGCACACATTACATTTACACTACTAAACAAAGGAATGCCTTGTCATCAGCAACAAAAAAACATGCACAAGCACAACCAAAATCATTCCAATACGAGTATCATTGGCATGTCACTTGCAGTGCGTGCTTGCAATGCTGCAGGTGAACTCACCTAATGAGAGGGCTGATGTTGTCTGGCAGCTGTCTTACCCGTACAGAATGTTCCAGTTTTTGCCTTCGGAAAACTCATTTGTTGCTTTAGCAGTATGTTTGGGATCATTGTCTTGCTGAAGAATGATGCGCCATCCAACAAGTTTGGAGGCATTTGCTCGAACCTGAGCAGATAAGAAGCTTTTGTACACTACAGAATTCATTTTGCTGATGCCATCAGCAGTTACATGATCATTGAAGGCAAGTGAACCAGTTCCCATGGCAGGGGGTGCTGTGGATCTTGGGCTATTCCTTTTGGCCTCCATACTTTGCTCTTGACATCACTCTGATGCCAGTCAATCTCGGTCTATTCTGTCCACGAGACCTTTTCCAGAACTCTGCAGCCTCTTTTACCTCTTTTAGGTAATTCTTAGCAAACTGTAAACTAGCCAGTCAGTGCTTGTGGCTAACTAGTAGTTCTCATCTAGCAGTGTAGCCTCTGCAGTTCTGTTCATGAAGTCTTCTGAGGTCAGTAGTCACTGACACGTCCACACCTGCCTCCTGAAGAGCGTTTCTGATCTGTCGGACAGGCGTTTGGGGTTTTTTCCTCTTTATGGTGAGTAATTCTTCGCCCATTAACTGTAGAGGTCTTCCTTGGTCCTTCCTTTGTGATTACTGAGCTCACCAGTGCTCTCTGTCTTCTTAATGATCTTCCAAACAGTCGATGTTGGTAAGCATGAGGTTTGGCCTGTGTCTCGGACAGTTTTTCTTATTTCTCAGCCTCATAAAGGTTTCCTTGACTTTCATAGGCACAGCTCTGGTCCTCATGTTGACAAACGCCAGTAAGAGACTCTGAAGGCAATCAAAAGCCTGGAATCAAGTCTAGATACTGAAAGCTCTCATGCCTGCACCGAGGAAGCAACTGAACAGACCTGAATAATCAGAAACACCTGTGAAGCCATTTGTTCCAAACATTATGGTGCCCAGAAATGGGGGCACTATGCATAAAACGTGCTGCAATTTGTACACGGTAAAATCAAAATGTATAAAATTACCCTTTTATAGAAGATGAGAATTTGTCCGATGAAATTATGTGGCTCACGTTATACACAATGCATTATTTGTGCATTTCTGAAAACAGTATTTGAATTTGGGAAGGCTCCTATTAGCTACAGTGCGATGAATATGGCTCACCTCTGCTGTTATGGTCAGGGAAGAACCAGTGGTGAAAGAAAACGGGAAAAAGGAATGAGCCTTTCCCAAAGAACAGTAATAAGGTGTATGGGAATCAGAAAAGAAGCTTTCTGCATTGGACCGGGAATCGGACCCGGGCCTCCCGCGTGGCAGGCGAGAATTCTACCACTGAACCACCAATGCTTTGAGGGGCTGTGAGGTGCTCTTATTTGTCAGAGAAAGTAGTGGCAAAAAGCAGGAACGCCTCCTTCACTTTGCGCCTCAGCCCGGAGTTACTGCATGTTGCATGGGCATGTGGGCATTGGTGGTTCAGTGGTAGAATTCTCGCCTGCCACGCGGGAGGCCCGGGTTCGATTCCCGGCCAATGCAGGCAGTGTTTTGGTTTCAAAACGATATGGTCCCGAACGCACGGAACTTCAAGTTGTGATGTGGTCTCGTGAGCACCACAGTAAAGTCCCGTGTCATCCATGGCCTCCTCAATAACCGGCGCCAAACGTCGATGCACCTTAATGGCAAGTATTAGAGCGCAAGGTGCCAAGTATATTTCCGCCTCCCACCGGAGGCTCGCCTTCTTGAAGAAAGGTTCGATATCGCGCTACACACAGTTCAGAATGTGTATAAGGGCATTCCAGGAAAGACTGAAAGCGTTCTAGCAACAGCAAAAGCAGAGGATGCTCCTGCTTCTTAAAGTCTTAGTAGATCACCTCCACTCTCTGATAACAGAGCCTTTCTCAATACGCAAGTTTTTCTTTAGGGTAGCTTGGCTGTAATTCGATTACTTTCAAATAAATTTTCGGTAGTTTGTACAACTACGCTTTCAGAGTAGTTTCCTCAACGCTGCAAACTCGTCACATTAGAGCACACATTACATTTACACTACTAAACAAAGGAATGCCTTGTCATCAGCAACAAAAAAACATGCACAAGCACAACCAAAATCATTCCAATACGAGTATCAATGGCATGTCACTTGCAGTGCGTGCTTGCAATGCTGCAGGTGAACTCACCTAATGAGAGGGCTGATGTTGTCTGGCAGCTGTCTTACCCGTACAGAATGTTCCAGTTTTTTCCCTTCGGAAAACTCATTTGTTGCTTTAGCAGTATGTTTGGGATCATTGTCTTGCTGAAGAATGATGCGCCATCCAACAAGTTTGGAGGCATTTGCTCGAACCTGAGCAGATAAGAAGCTTTTGTACACTACAGAATTCATTTTGCTGATGCCATCAGCAGTTACATGATCATTGAAGGCAAGTGAACCAGTTCCCATGGCAGGGGGGTGCTGTGGATCTTGGGCTATTCCTTTTGGCCTCCATACTTTGCTCTTGACATCACTCTGATGCCAGTCAATCTCGGTCTATTCTGTCCACGAGACCTTTTCCAGAACTCTGCAGCCTCTTTTAGGTATTTCTTAGCAAACTGTAAACTAGCCAGTCAGTGCTTGTGGCTAACTAGTAGTTCTCATCTAGCAGTGTAGCCTCTGCAGTTCTGTTCATGAGGTCTTCTGAGGTCAGTAGTCACTGACACGTCCACACCTGCCTCCTGAAGAGCGTTTCTGATCTGTCGGACAGGCGTTTGGGGTTTTTTCCTCTTTATGGTGAGTAATTCTTCGCCCATTAACTGTAGAGGTCTTCCTTGGTCCTCCTTTGTGATTACTGAGCTCACCAGTGCTCTCTGTCTTCTTAATGATCTTCCAAACAGTCGATGTTGGTAAGCATGAGGTTTGGCCTGTGTCTCGGACAGTTTTTCTTATTTCTCAGCCTCATAAAGGTTTCCTTGACTTTCATAGGCACAGCTCTGGTCCTCATGTTGACAAACGCCAGTAAGAGACTCTGAAGGCAATCAAAAGCCTGGAATCAAGTCTAGATACTGAAAAGCTCTCATGCCTGCACCGAGGAAGCAACTGAACAGACCTGAATAATCAGAAACACCTGTGAAGCCATTTGTTCCAAACATTATGGTGCCCAGAAATGGGGGGACTATGCATAAAACGTGCTGCAATTTGTACACGGTAAAGTCAAAATGTATAAAATTACCCTTTTATAGAAGATGAGAATTTGTCCGAGGAATTATGTGGCTCACGTTATACACAATGCATTATTTGTGCATTTCTGAAAACAGTATTTGAATTTGGGAAGGCTCCTATTAGCTACAGTGCGATGAATATGGCTCACCTCTGCTGTTATGGTCAGGGAAGAACCAGTGGTGAAAGAAAACGGGAAAAAGGAATGAGCCTTTCCCAAAGAACAGTAATAAGGTGTAAGGGAATCAGAAAAGAAGCTTTCTGCATTGGCCGGGAATCGGACCCGGGCCTCCCGCGTGGCAGGCGAGAATTCTACCACTGAACCACCAATGCTTTGAGGGGCTGTGAGGTGCTCTTATTTGTCAGAGAAAGTAGTGGCAAAAAGCAGGAACGCCTCCTTCACTTTGCGCCTCAGCCCGGAGTTACTGCATGTTGCGTGGGCATGTGGGCATTGGTGGTTCAGTGGTAGAATTCTCGCCTGCCACGCGGGAGTCCCGGGTTCGATTCCCTGCCAATGCAGGCAGTGTTTTGGTTTCAAAACGATATGGTCCCGAACGCACGGAACTTCAAGTTGTGATGTGGTCTCGTGAGCACCACAGTAAAGTCCCGTGTCATCCATGGCCTCCTCAATAACCGGCGCCAAACGTCGATGCACCTTAATGGCAAGTATTAGAGCGCAAGGTGCCAAGTATATTTCCGCCTCCCACCGGAGGCTCGCCTTCTTGAAGAAAGGTTCGATATCGCGCTACACACAGTTCAGAATGTGTATAAGGGCATTCCAGGAAAGACTGAAAGCGTTCTAGCAACAGCAAAAGCAGAGGATGCTCCTGCTTCTTAAAGTCTTAGTAGATCACCTCCACTCTCTGATAACAGAGCCTTTCTCAATACGCAAGTTTTTCTTTAGGGTAGCTTGGCTGTAATTCGATTACTTTCAAATAAATTTTCGGTAGTTTGTACAACTACGCTTTCAGAGTAGTTTCCTCAACGCTGCAAACTCGTCACATTAGAGCACACATTACATTTACACTACTAAACAAAGGAATGCCTTGTCATCAGCAACAAAAAAACATGCACAAGCACAACCAAAATCATTCCAATACGAGTATCATTGGCATGTCACTTGCAGTGCGTGCTTGCAATGCTGCAGGTGAACTCACCTAATGAGAGGGCTGATGTTGTCTGGCAGCTGTCTTACCCGTACAGAATGTTCCAGTTTTTCCCTTCGGAAAACTCATTTGTTGCTTTAGCAGTATGTTTGGGATCATTGTCTTGCTGAAGAATGATGCGCCATCCAACAAGTTTGGAGGCATTTGCTCGAACCTGAGCAGATAAGAAGCTTTTGTACACTACAGAATTCATTTTGCTGATGCCATCAGCAGTTACATGATCATTGAAGGCAAGTGAACCAGTTCCCATGGCAGGGGGGTGCTGTGGATCTTGGGCTATTCCTTTTGGCCTCCATACTTTGCTCTTGACATCACTCTGATGCCAGTCAATCTCGGTCTATTCTGTCCACGAGACCTTTTCCAGAACTCTGCAGCCTCTTTTAGGTATTTCTTAGCAAACTGTAAACTAGCCAGTCAGTGCTTGTGGCTAACTAGTAGTTCTCATCTAGCAGTGTAGCCTCTGCAGTTCTGTTCATGAGGTCTTCTGAGGTCAGTAGTCACTGACACGTCCACACCTGCCTCCTGAAGAGCGTTTCTGATCTGTCGGACAGGCGTTTGGGGTTTTTTCCTCTTTATGGTGAGAATTCTTCGCCCATTAACTGTAGAGGTCTTCCTTGGTCCTCCTTTGTGATTACTGAGCTCACCAGTGCTCTCTGTCTTCTTAATGATCTTCCAAACAGTCGATGTTGGTAAGCATGAGGTTTGGCCTGTGTCTCGGACAGTTTTTCTTATTTCTCAGCCTCATAAAGGTTTCCTTGACTTTCATAGGCACAGCTCTGGTCCTCATGTTGACAAACGCCAGTAAGAGACTCTGAAGGCAATCAAAAGCCTGGAATCAAGTCTAGATACTAAAAGCTCTCATGCCTGCACCGAGGAAGCAACTGAACAGACCTGAATAATCAGAAACACCTGTGAAGCCATTTGTTCCAAACATTATGGTGCCCAGAAATGGGGGGACTATGCATAAAACGTGCTGCAATTTGTACACGGTAAAGTCAAAATGTATAAAATTACCCTTTTATAGAAGATGAGAATTTGTCCGAGGAATTATGTGGCTCACGTTATACACAATGCATTATTTGTGCATTTCTGAAAACAGTATTTGAATTTGGGAAGGCTCCTATTAGCTACAGTGCGATGAATATGGCTCACCTCTGCTGTTATGGTCAGGGAAGAACCAGTGGTGAAAGAAAACGGGAAAAAGGAATGAGCCTTTCCCAAAGAACAGTAATAAGGTGTAAGGAAATCAGAAAAGAAGCTTTCTGCATTGGCCAGGAATCGGACCCGGGCCTCCCGCGTGGCAGGCGAGAATTCTACCACTGAACCACCAATGCTTTGAGCGGCTGTGAGGTGCTTTTATTTGTCAGAGAAAGTAGTGGCAAAAAGCAGGAACGCCTCCTTCACTTGCCTCAGCACAGAGTAACTGCATTTTGCATGGGGATGTGGGCATTGGTGGTTGTGTATGATATAAGCATACTTACATAAGATCTAGACATTATTTTTCCAGAATTGGTATGATAGCAATTTACATCCGGTCACCAACTTCTTAATAATGAGGGTGTTTCTTATACTTAAAATGAGTTATATATATATATAGCAAGAATAATTAAATATAACAGTATTTAGGAGGTAATATGACACAGCAACTAAAGCTATCCTTAATGTTTCTATTCATGTTAAGATATAATTGCTGTGACATAGCACATAACCCCATATGGCCTGATCACATTGACATTAATGAATTAAATGACTGGCTAGTATATGGCAGGATCGGCCAACCAATGGTTTAACTTCATCACAGACACGTTTGTAGGGCTGGCCCCGCTGTTGCGGTCCAAGCAACAAAGTTCAGTGCAAATACTTTTCCAATATAATAAATTGTCTACATAAAGAAATAGATCAGCCATCCAATCTACACACTCAAGTAAAATTAAATGACAAAAAATGTAACAAGTTTATGGGAGATGTGCTCACAGGAAAGTTTACCCTAACTGTAGTTTATCAATGGCCATCTTTGTATAGAGTCCATCAGTTTAGAGCCTGCTAAATATCTCCTTATGATCTTTTTTTTAAATCTCAAGGTTAAGGAGATGTCTTTTAAGATACTGCACAGAATTTACCCAGGCAACATGTTTGCAGCTATAAATGTCCAAAAGGAATGCTCTTTGAGTGGTAAAGAGGATGAGACATAGGACACTTATTTGTAGATTGTTCATTTAGCATTTTTTGAAAGGATTTTTTGAGAATATTTTATGTATATCATACTTACCACTTTGTGGAAAACCTTGGTAAATACTTAATCCATAAAACAAAATTCATAAACAGGAAATCCAAATTTAATTTCAAAATATTTTGAAGGTTACTTTGCCACCATTAGATTTCAGAACTGCAAAGTTGCTGTAACCTGCGTAAAGCATGTCTACAGTTAGCATGCTATCAGCGTCCTAACTGTTTTTATATGGCCATCCTTATGTAATGTTATTTTGTTTACTATTAATTCTTTCATTCCTCTGGTAGGCTGTTCTTTATAAAATGAGATGGGGCAGCATGGGGAGGCCCTGTGGGTTTCCTCCAGTTTCCTCCCACAGTCCAAAAACATACAGGTTAGGCTAACTAGAGGGAATTAATTGCCATAGATACAAGTGTGTGAGTGAATGGTGTATGTATCCTGCGATAGACTGATGACCTGTCCAGGGTGTAGCAGTTCAGTGGGTGTAGCCTATTCCTAACACTCCCCCAAATGCATGCTGGGATAGAATCCAGGCGACCCACGACCCTGACCAGGAATAAGTGGGGTAGATGATGGATGGAAAAAGTGAGCGCACAGTAGGTATCAGCTATGTACAATTCAGAGACAATGTTATTGGCATAGTGTTATCACTGTGCCTTATCAGATGAGGACCGCAGCAGACCCAGACGGGACCGTTCCAGCGACCTGCTGCGGTCCCTCATAGAGGATTTCTCCCTCCGCGACGCCGGGGGCGCCTCTCCCTCCCAACACACGTGGGTGAGTTCTTCTGGAAGCTCTTCTTCGAGAATCGATTTGTTTCTGCTCTCCCCAGGCCTGGGGGTGCCCGCTTATTCCATCCAGGCGGTGCACTTCTCGGACCACCACATGGTGACCGTGTCCCTGGCCTGGAAGAAGTCTATAACCGTGGGTAAGGGGCTCTGGCGGATGAACATCAGCCATCTCCGAGACCCCCAGGTGCGACTCTCCTTCTCGAGACGTTACCTGGAGTGGGTGAGTCTGAAACACCTCTTTGACTCCCCGGTGGAGTGGTGGGAGATGGTGAAGGAGCGAGTGCGAGGCTACTTCCGGGCAGTTGGGCGGAGGAAGGCGAAGGAAAGGAGGGCAGTTTTTGTACATCACAATGCTGCCCTCCAGAGACTGAGCCTCCTCCAGTCCCGAGGCCTGGATGTTAGCAGTGAGATCGCACGGACTCGGCAGAGCCTCACCACCCTCTACCGGGAAGAGCGTGAAAACTCCAGGGCCTCGAGGAGGATGAGAAGTGCACACGGTTTTTCTTCCGCAGGGCGCGGTCTAAGACTAATAACATCTTGTCTCTCTATAACAACAGAGGTGTGGTGGTGTCTGAAGAGGCGGAGGTCCGGGAGGTGGCCCGGGAGTTCTACGGGGGCCTCTATAGTGAGAGGCCCTCCGATGGGGCTCTCATGGACACCTTCCTGGGCTGCCTTGACAGACGTCTGGGTGACGAGCGGATGGACTCGGAGTTAGCACCGAGGAGCTCACCCGGGCCGTGCTCTCCCTCAACCAACATAAAGCTCCGGGTCCTGACGGAATCCCAGCCGAGTTCTACCAAACTTACTGGGATCTCCTGAAGGAGGACGTGGCTGAAGTTTTCAGAGCGGCGTACAGGGAGGGGCGGTTGGGGGCCTCACTGAGACAGAGCTTAGTAGCTCTTGTCCCAAAGAAGGGGGACCTGAAGGACCTCCGCAACTGGCGGCCGATCAACCTCCTCTCAGTCGACTATAAGATCATGGCGAAGGCGCTGATGAGGAGGTTCCAAGGCCTGATTACATCGGTGATCGGACCGGACCAGACCTGCAGCGTGCAGGGGAGGTCCATCAATGACAACCTGCTCCTCGTGAGGGATTTAATCATCCACTCCGGGGAGCGGCGGACCCCCTTGTGCCTTCTCAGCCTCGACCAGGAGAAGGCATTTGACCGGGTGAGTCATGTGTGCCTGGAGAGAGTGCTAGAGAGAATGAACATCCCTGGCCCCCTCCGGCGCTGGACGAAGATCTGCCTGACTGACATAACAGGCAGAGTGGTTGTCAACAGGCAGCCCTCTGCCCCGTTTGCCATCAGGTCTGGCGTCAGGCAGGGGTGCCCTCTAGCATCTCTCCTGTACGTCATCTACCTGGAACCGTTTCTCCAGGCCATCAGGGCCAGCCCCGGAGTGGCGGGTTACCCGCTGCCGGGGGCTAGGGGAGAGCGGCTAAAGGTGATGGCGTACATGGACGACATCACCATCGTCGCCACAGATAGTCGCTCCATCGCTTGTGCCACCAAGGTGTTGGACGACTTCTGTGTGGCCACTGGCGCCCTGGTCAACAGGGACAAGAGTGAACTGTTTCTGTCTCCTCATTATAGTGAGCCTCTAACCGTTTCCTTCCCTGTACGCAGAAATACCATCAAGCTCTTGGGGGTGACCTTCCAGGCTGACGGCGGAGGGCGAACGAGCTGGGAGGGAGCCCTACGCCACGTCCAAAACAAAACCCGGAGCTGGAGTGCACGGCCTCTGACCATGGCGGGTAAGATCCTCGTCCTGAAGGCAATTGTCCTGCCCATCCTTCTCTATGTGGGGAGGGTGTTTCCCCCAGACAAGGCCACCAGCAAGAAAATTGCTAGGTTGGCCTTCCGCTTTGTCTGGGGGAGTAATATGGAGAAACTCAGTAGAGCCACCCTCCTCAAAGAGGAGAGGAATGGGGGGCGGGGGGTCCCGGACATAGTTACCATCCTTATGGTGCAAGGTCTGGCCGCCCTGGTCCAGAACGTTGGGAAGGTGGGAAAGGCCTCTGGTGCCTTCGGTAGGTACTATGCCACCCCCTTCCTGCGGGCAATGGGCCTGGGTGTGCTGGACCTCACCATACCATACAGCTGGGATCCCCCCTATGTCTATCAGGCCCTGAGGGACTTTGCTTTCAGGACGGGATTACCCAGGGCTGGCCTGACCTCGTGGAGCTATAAAATCATCATGGCTCATTTAAGATCTAAAGAGACCGCCACGCTCCCGAGGTCAGGGCCGGCCCGGGACCCGCAAGTCATCTGGGCAAATGTAACACACAAGTGTCTTACTAACAAGCAAAAAGACATTGCCTGGATGACAGCTCACGGGTGTCTCCCCACAAGAGTCTTTATGTACCGCTGGCACTTAGCCCTGACTGAGCGCTGCCCCCACGGTTGCACTGACTCGGAACACAATTACCACCTGTTCTGGGAGTGCACCGTGGCTAGGCGGGTCTGGGGCCTTGTTGTTTCCTCTGTCTCCCATAACAGGTTGCTGGCGAGGTCCTCCCTGACGGCTGAGAGCGTCCTCTACGGTCCCCGAGAGGGACTCAAGACCACGGAGCTCCAGCGTCAGTGGGGGATCGTCAATACCATCAAGCAGGTCCTGTGGGAGACGAGGAACATCAAGGTCTACCAAAAAACAACTGTGGACCGGGTCACTCTCCGGAGGAGGACTCAAAACCTCCTCCAGGACGGCGTTTTGGTGGACTTTAGAAAAAACAAGGACCTGGCGAGAGAGAAATGGGGGGTGGACCACTGGAAAGAGCTCATCATATAGTCCACCCCCCCAGGAGGGGCACTTGCTCTGCACACCACCCCGAGCGCACGTACCTTTTTATATACTATTTATTGTATATCTTAAAATAATTATTGTGTTTCTGAGTGTTATTATTGATATATGTATTCTCTTTTTTGCAATTGTCTTTTGTTATCCTTTTGAGTGTTATTATGTTTCGTAATTTTTGTGAATGTCTATGTCTAAATGTGTTTTGGGTTCTGTTTTGATTTTTTAAAAAAGAAAAAGGAAAAAAAAGTAATGTTTTAAAAATGTAAAATGTCAAAAAACCATTAAAGATACATAGTGTTATCACTGGGTGGCATCCTAAATGTCTCCATATTGAGTGTCTAAAAGCTAAAATAGTGAAATTCAGTAGGCCTTTCTTTGTAGACTGCAATTGAGCAATCTTGCAGTTAAATTATGAAATTCTTGAATATAACAAATTTATAAGTTAACACACTTAATTTCAGAAAGCACACAATTTTCATGTAGTTAACCTTGCTATCTGGTGGCAGGTGTTCAGCACTTTCAGCACATAAGTCTGTTACTTTCAATCTACTTATTTAATCAATTTAAAAGACAGGCTACACATTTTTCTGAAGGAATCATCACACAACAGTTCTATTGAGAAATACCATCTGTGGAAAAGATCAACCTACTATTCATGAAAATCTGTGTAGCCTACAATGCCATCATAGCATAGAGTGTTTAAAACCATAAAACCACCCCCTTACCAAAAAATAAAATAAAAACTGTGGGCTACATGTGAACTTTCAATATAGGCCAACTAGTCTGACTTTGACTTTGGGACTAAACTGGCTCACATTTTATTTAATAAAACTCAAAGGTAACTCAAACATTGACTGAGCACTGTATGTATGAGTATGAGTGACATACTACAAGTTAAGTATGTCAGTATTATTTCTGCAGCCTACTTGAAAATACTTGGTGTACTAAACGTTGCAAAGAAGTTCAAGTATAAGCCTATGCATATTTTCCTGATGTGAATAATTGTTCAAAAGTGAACTAAGTACACTTTCTTATTTTAAGCAAGTATGCTATATTAGTGTGCTTACAACACTTTATAGTTTATTGTAACTTTATAACTTCATTGTCTAGGTTTCCTTCAGTCTAACACTGGTTATTCAAGTAGTAGGCCTAGATCTATCATATCATATCATGAAACATCCCTGCACCACTCCATTTATCGAATTCAGGGGAAAATCTGTAGTTAAATAAGAAAACTGAAGTGAGCCTCAGCCATGTTTTTTGGTTAATGAAACTGACTGCACAGGCAAAGATATTATTGTTGATAAGGCATTGAAAATGCATGATAATAGCAAAGAGATTGGTGCGCTTACTCCCCCTCCTAAAGACACACTTCTAGCCTGTAGCCCACTGAGCTGCAGCCCCTTTCTTGTCCCAAGACCCTATTCCCGCAAACAGATCCTTCACAGTCAGTCGGTGGGTATAAGTCCCGCCTTCTATGCGTTGTCATTGGTTACTTTCCCCTAGCATTTCCTGTGTCTCAAGGGTTCCTGCAACAGCCATTTGCTTACAAACAACCGCGAAATTTCATGACACGAACCATCTGCAGTAGGAACTTGTTGCCCCTATGTCCGAGGAGTACTTAAAATCAGGATTATAATTCTGTTGTTTGTTTATCGCTGGCGTGCATTAGATTGTTATAACGAGGTCAACAAACGTAAAATGTCATAATCCTGGTAAAATCAGAGTTAGCTAGTAAAGTACTGTTGTTAAATTCCAGTAATCGCATCGTTTTAAGGCAGCTAGCTAGTTGACCTGAATTAGGTTTGAACATGAAAATGATTAAAAATAAACTGAAGAAAAATATGGTAAGTAGCTGGCTAACTTCTACGCATTTGATTGAAATTGGATAACTGCAGCTTTACATTTCTGATCTTTCTCTTGGCTAACGTTACCAGTTCTTTTCAGGTTGGAATGAATGGAGGTCAAAAGAAGATCGCTTCTCTTTTATGCTCCAATCAGGTAAATTTAAAGTAAATGCTAACACGCAAGCCTTCCCCGTCTCATACATTCATTAGCTGCTGGGTGAGCGATTTCTTGTGTCAGCTAAATTGGTTGATTGTCTGAACTGCGGTAAGGCTAACATTAAAACCGCTTGAAGAATTGGATGCATTTAATTTGGTTCCAGATTGGTTTTATTTGTAAGGTTTCTAGACTAATGAAATCTTAAAACTAAAAATGAACATATTAAATCCTGAAAATGCGTTAGGGTACTTGTTGTATTAGTATAAGTTAGATCTAGTTAGTTCTCAAACAATTGTTTGTTACAAACAATCTCTCAGTAAAATCGAGGCTGTTGAAAGCATGTGTTTAAGTTATTTTATAATGATTTCCTTAAACGTATTAACGCAGAGGGTTGGCTCGATATGCCTTCGAGTTTCTCATTATCTACCAAATGGTCAGTTTTAGTGACCAGGTGTCCACATTTTCACCAATTAGGAGCTTATTGATTCGCCTCAGTATTTAATTTGATCAGAATTTTATTTTAACTTCCTTTTACGGAATCGCTTGCAATATTGCAGAACAATGTGAATATGGCACTTTTCTTATTCATGGAATGCAATTTCTGAAATAATGTGGCTTCAGAGACTAAATAATCGCTCAAAATGAAAAGTGTGTAATTAAGAAAAATTTGCATCTGATATTGCAGTTGTAGTTGAAAATGAAAATCAGCATACACGGGGGTCCCAGGGAACCTTGTCAGCTGTTTTTTGTTCCAGCCACAATTGCATTCCCAGAATTGTAACAAGATGTCAATAATTATTCTTCATGTTTAGAGGGATTACTCACCCTCTTAAGCCACAGTATGTAAGAAATAGCTATTAATGCCATGAAGAATAAAAGCCCCATATTCACATCGCTGTATTGAAAAAAAACATAGTGAGGTAAATGATCAAACTGAATTAAAGACTGAGGTGAATCAGCTGGCTTCTAATTAGTGAAAGTGTAGACACTGGGTCAGTAAAACAAACCATTTGGTAGATAATGAGGAATTTAAAGACAAAGCAAATGATAATGAAACCTGCATTGTGTTCACAAGTTTAAAAAATAAATTATGCATGAAATTAAACATGTGTTCGACAGCCTTAACTCGGCAAGAGATTGGCTGGAACGAAAACCAGCATACACAAGGGTCCCACAGGAGTTTGAGAACCACTGCTATAAAGGATTTTCATCTATTTTTAATGCTTTCACCTGAATCCTCTAAATTGTTATTTGTCTACCTGAAATTAGACAAACTTGCTTGTTACAAATTGCTTTAAACTGAGTTTTTGTAGTATTTTATACTTGGTTTTATTTTAGTTCCATAGGTATTTAAGTGTATATTGCTCCTGCACAACTGTTATCTATGTTTATGTTGACCTCAGAGTCCAATGCCCCATCCAAAGGAGAACAGATTTCATGAAGGCTCTGATGTAGCTGTGAAATCCATGCTCCTCAGTCTCCTGGGGGACAGCGATGAAGAAGAGACTGAAAACTTCCCACCCTCTCCGGGGCCGTTGTCTGTACCAGAGACTCCAGAGAGCCAGGCAGGGCCCTCGTGTCCATCGAGGGAGCCTTTGCAGGAGGTGTCATCTCCTGTTTCCCGCTCCTTTTGCTCGGGCCTGAGGCAAGCCAAGAGGGCTGCATCTGGGATTTCAACTCTTCTACCTGGGAAAGCAGGGCAGATGTCTTGGGCTCCAACATCAGCAGGTTTGCAGAACAGTACAACGGCGAGCAGTTCTGTGAAGCGGCTGCTGCAAAGTCCTGAAGAAGCACAGAAAGGGAAAACCAAACGACTCAAAGCGGCTGCAGTAAAGAGGCCCTCCGGCAGCTATGCCACACGTGTCCCTCATCTTGACGACTTCTTGGACGAGTGCTTGAGTGCGATTGGTGGCTCAGCCGGGCAAGCCAAGCAGGAACTGTGCTCCAAGGCCAAAGGCTCAGACATTAAGGCTAGTGAAACTGGACCGACCTGCTTTCAGCATCTTCAGGATAGGAACCTCAAATCCCATGTGATGATGAGGGAAGAAGTGCCTGTACTCGCATCATTTCCAATGAGTAAGGTATCACCCAACTCCCTGAAGCCCACTCAGGTTAAGGCGTCTTGTTGCAGACACAGCTCAGATTATGAGGGGAGAAGGGATTTTACTATCATTTCTGAACATAAGGTGGATGCTGATCTACTGAGCATTTCTGATCAGACTCCTTGGAAACCGAAGACTACCTCACATAGTGTAGTGAAACCCAGAAACTGTGCTAAAGGGGCTAGGGACTTGAGCAGTGGTGGGGGAGGTGATCAGCAGTGCCATCTTGGAAACAAAGGGGGGGTTGGGGGGAAAGGTGGCTGTTTGCGACATGGACTTGGAGAAATTGCTGTGAACGGGTCTGGGGATGACATTGGAGTAATGGAAGACTGCTGGTTTGATGACCACATGGAGCCGAGTCTCAGCAACGAAAAGGAGAAGAAATCTGTGTAAGACATTGTGTAATTTTTAAAAATGTTTATTCATCTTTAGTTTTCAACCTATTTTTATTGAAATTTGAACCTGCACATAGTAACACAAAAAACCCAAAAGCTAATAGGTGGTAATGATGATGTTAGGATAATCATTTGGCCCTCCTTCCACATATGCAGTGCAGTCTTTTGGTGTTTGGACAGTTACACCTTTTTGTTATTTTGGGTCTGTACACCAGCACATGAATAAGAGGTTAAAGTGCAGACTCAGCTTTTTATTTGAGGGCATCCATATCAACTGATTCGTGTTGGAGTTGCAGCCCTTTTTATACATATTTCCCCATTTTAGTGGATCAAAAGAATTTGGACAAATGAGCATAATATTACCAGCGTCTGGATACGTATATGGCTTTTTAGCAAACACTAACCTGGTCATTGTGTTTTTGAGGCTTGTCAGTGGTTTGCATCTTTGGGTGAACTCTGAGTTTATGCTGGTGTAGTCTTTTTCTAAAAAAAAAAAAAAGATGTTTCTTTGCAATAGAAATATTTCTTTGGTCTTGCACAACAATGTTCTTCCATGATCTACCAGGTTGTTTGTTATTGCTGAGCTCACCAGAGCATTCTTGTTTCGTAACAATGGTCCAAACAGTTTATTTTTACAACCAATTAGAAACTTATCCATGTCTAAGAAGACGAGTGTGTATCTTTCTGATCATGGGGATATTTTTGTAGATTCAAAAAATTTCTCCGGATTCTTAAGACCAAGTTCACAAGTGTCATTTGGTTTTGCCTTTTCCAGGAAACAAAAAGGCATTCCAGACCATGTAATCCTGTCTACTGGACTTCACAACAGATATTGGGTTCTAGGGATGCAGGAGGTTGCTGGTCCTCGAAGTTTTCCTGAGAAGCATTTGATTGTCACTGCTTCAAAGACCGCTGTGCCCACAGAGCTCGTCATTTTAAAGGATGACTGGTAAGCTTTATTATTGCAGTCGATTAAAAGTAAATTAATAGCCAAAGCTATAAAAACTTTTCACAAGATTAGCAGGCCAGCAGAGTTAATGCTTGTTGTGTGTATATGAGTAGGCTATATATATCTTGTGTATATATATATATATATATTGTGGAAGTATGTTTTCTTCATTCTTTTAATGTTTTTACATTTCTTCTTATTAAAGATTGTACTGATCAAGAATATATTTAAATGTATGTGATTATGGGATGATCACTGAAGAACAGTAGGTATTCTGTGTTATGTCTAAGAATTTGTAACTAAGGAAAGACAGTGGCCTCCTTGTACACTGATGCATACTACCTAGAGAATCTTTGAACCCCAGTTGCAGGAGGGAAAATTGTAAACATTTACTTAGTGGAATTTTGTAAGTAACTTCTGTTGGGAAACAGTCTTGTGCAGAAGACCTTTGAGTTGCAAGGGAAGAGAAAGGATACTGACCTAGAAAGAACTGATTTGCTATATCTAGTAAATGTATAGATTATATTCTATTAAAATGAATGAATGAAAATCAAAGTAATCACGGCAACGGTAATGATATAAACATAGTTTGTTAGAACATGGTGGTGTGTATATGAGTCAATATTTCATTTGGATTACAGCATGTAGTGAATGCATGTACTTTGGAACTGGAAGATTGAACAATTGTTAACCATGAGGACAAATGCTTGTTATTCAAGTCATGCATATACACTCTGTTAGTGGGTGTAGTGGAATATCTGTCATTGATTAAAATGGAAGATTATACAATAGCTATTGTTAAACTAACTGATGAAACATAAGTTTGACCTAGGCTGGGATTGGTTATTTTAAAGGGAAGATACATCAGGGTAGGAGGAGATCTGGTTGTATAAAAAGGATGTAAAACATAATGCGAGGAAGCTCTCTATAGCCGCGTTTCCACCGCAGGAACTATACCCCGGAACTAGGAACCTTTTGAGGAACTCAGTGCGTTTCCACCGCAGGAACTAGGGTCTAAATTTAGTTCTGGGGGCTTTGTTTTACCCCCCAAAACGTTCCTGCTCGGGGGGTAGTACTTTCCGAAAGTACAGGAACCTTTTGGGTGGAGCTTGCAGCGCTGAACATTTCTGATTGGTCGAGTACTCGTAGCATTTGTGTTGTATTTATTTTCCGCCATTACCCGCCATGTTTGAAAATATGCAGCGGCAAACCAATTTATTTTCATAATAACTTCAAATCAAACTTGTATGTTATGCGGCGCAGTAGCCTACTTTTGGTTATAGCCTGTCAACGTCTTGGAATTATAACGTGTGCTCTTCTGTTCTTTTCTTGCTTTAGTATTCGTTTTATAAAATGCTAAGCATTCGTGCTGGGACAGCATATTACGTAGGCTACAAAAACATTCAAACGGATTAATTCGGTTGCTGAATATTTTCTTCCGGATTTTCTTTGTTAGCCCGTTGTAATTGACTCAAAACGTTTGATACAGTTATGTGAGGTATGCGGTAGTTCTGCATAATTAACATTGGTGATACAGTACAAGCAAACTGGAAATCACCTTCCGCACTTTTTATCCGGGTAAAATAACAGGTTAATTCTAGTAATCTTCCCTTTAGCTTTTTCAGACTGCCGTAATTTTACTCAATTTTACTGCCATTTTTCAATTCCACGAAAAGACCAGGAAGACTATGGACTCATTTATGGTGCATGGTTCGCATCTGGAGGGCACACTTCGCTGCTCGGCTAGCAGTAGCCTAACTTCGAAGGAAAGCAAACAGTGGCTGTACCACTACTAATTTACATTTTCACGCAAGTCCGAGTTTTTGTTCTATTCTTGTCATTTTGCGATTAGCCTATATGGAATTGACGACGAGAAAGTAATAAAACAGCAAATTGTTTACAACGTGTGCATGTTTTCTGCTGTTAATGAATGTGTTTGAGAGGATATATGAAAATCAATAAATACAGAAGTAACCATATATAGTCATTGTTGGTAACCCGTTGTATATAAGTGGAATAAACCCCTCCGGGCTGTCCCAGTTATTAGAAAATAATGTAGGCTACTTCGGTGGTAGTATGGGGTTACAGAAGAAATCATATGACAGATGGACCGACGACAACGTCAGTGGGCTAATTTGCCTAATCTTCGCGGTACTTTAGACCCCGGTGGAAACGCAGACAACCATTGGCTGAAGGAACCTTTTAGTTCCTGGTAAAGTAGTTCCTGGGACTGAAAGTTCCGGGTAATTTTGGTGGAAACGCGGCTATTGTGTCTTTATGGTACTGGAGACCTCCCGTAGGCCTACGTACATGAAAAGGATTATTGATTGAAGAGAATAAAAAGTTATTAGAAGAAATCATAATTTCTAGTCTTTATTCTTGCATCACCGACTCACCCACCGAACCTAAGAAGGGGTTTTCCTCCACAATATATATATATATATATACACAAGATACATATATTCATGTAATAGAACTACTACAAGATGTAACAGTATTTGCTCATGTCTGAGCAAATACTGTTACATCTTGTAGTAGTTCTATTTGCTCATGTCTGAGCAAATACTGTTACATCTTGTAGTAGTTCAATGATAAAAGAATAACTGTTTCTAATACTGTTCAGCTATTATCATGGTCTATTACCAATTACAGTATAGCAGCATTAATAAAAGTTACACAGAGATTAAGTATTTCTTTTTTTTTTTTTTTACATAATTCTTCTGAATATGACTTGGTTGTTTCTGAAATGAAACTACAAGGCAACCAACCGTTACTGTGCTGTGATGATCATGCCATATGTGAAAACGGCATTCACTTTTAAATGGTGATGGCAAATAAGGCTAATATTTCCGTCTATGTTTGTATAGCTTTTCATGCTAAAATTGCCCAACGTTTGCATGACAATGTTGCACAGTGTTGCTCAGGCCGTTATTTTAGCTCAAGTGATAATTGGTTATACCTGAAGATTTATTCTCATCAGCATCGTGTTGATGTGGAGAAATTCAATGAGAGAGTAACTCATTGGATAGGATTGTGGGAATGTGTTTGGTGTTCTGAGGGTAGTGCCAATGAATAGGAGAGCTGAGAGGGGTGAGAATATTTACGTGTGATTTTATTTTTTTGAGTGTGATAGCTGCTGCTTCAATACTCAGTGCTGAAAGCGTCAGTCTTTTATTCTGGCAGTTACTGTAAATAGAACCCATGGTGCTCATAAGTTAACAAGCATCAATACCCCCATCCCTATTGTGTATGGTATCCACCTTGCTCTACCTCAACACTGCTAATATCATATGCGTGCGCTTTTACAGCACTTCATTTCAGGACAAAAGCAGCTGCTTGTACTCTCCCATTTAGTGTTTTTCCAGAAACCTGTCAGTGTCACTTGGTTCTTTCCCATGAACTTAATTTTCAACAGAGCATGTGGCCTTTTAGTTTCTCATTTTTTATACTGAAATAGAACTTGGGTCTCTTATTTGGCTCCTGTGAGGTGAAGATGTAATATTGGCATTAGTGTGGTAATTCTTCTCATTTCTTGCCCTAAGGGAGTCTACTCCTGTTGCTGTTGGCAATATAGTTCACCTGGAGGGAGAATGCATTTCTGCTACCTGGACAATTGACAGGGTGTCAGGGTTCTTGATTCTGATGCCAGACCTGCTGATATCTGGCACCAGCATTGCCAACAGCATCCGCTGCATGAGACGTGCTGTTCTTGGGGAAAGGTTCAAGGTGAGACAATCCAGCTTAATACCACGAGTCCTTCAGCATTTTGCATATTGGGCATTTTTGCTCCCTCAGTAAGTACACTGTATGAAATGTTGAATATTAATTGTCATAATTTTATTTTATATATGCAAGATGTCATTTGTAAACTTTAAAATGGATGCCTCTCATTGAACCATTTCTGTTGTAGATAACTTTTGTTTGAAGAGAGAGGTAGAGCACTTGAATTACACATGCTGGTTAGTAGTATTAATCGTAATTCAATCACTTTTAAAAGGGGTAATTGATATGGGTTTTTAGCAACCAGGGGTGAGTCAGAATATTTGAATTGGCAAGGAAGGGTGTACAATTGCTTTACAATCATCAGTGTTGTGTAGCAATTGTGTTTAATTTGTATTTGCCACTGTGAATGCAAAAGTGCTTGCTGCTCATTGAATTCAATATAGAAAATCAAACTGATTCAAACAAAGAAAGCCTTATTGTTCATAGTTTTGTGATTATAGATTTCATTATTTGTAGCAGTTTGTAAAACAATCATTGTTTTGGTCCAGTAGTTTTGGAAAAATATAAAATTTGAATACCCTTTAATAACAGAAACCCTTATCACCAAGCTCTTCAGTGCAACTCATTTTACTGCCACTGTTTGCCAAAGGAGATTGCATGGCTGTATGCTTGATTTTATGCACATGTTAGCAGTGGGTGTGGCTGAAATAGCCAAAACCACTAATTAGAAGGGCTGTCCACATACTTTTGGAAATGTAGTGCATAAGTATGGGTGTGGCTTATTACAAAATGCTAATAACTCCCAAGCAGTTTGAGAGAAATTTATGAAACTTGATACATATATTGGCACTCTCATTAAGGGCACAACCAAAGTATAGGCCCAATTGAAACGCAACAAATTTACAAAAATCACTTTTAGAGATATAAAAATTGCTATAGTGATCAATTTCCTCATCTTGAACGTATATGTACTTTATTTTTCATAGCCATCGTGGATTGCTGCCATTTTATAAATACTATTAGCCATTTTCCTCTGTCCCCAGTTTTGGCCGAACCACATGGCTGAGTTTGTAGAAAGTTAGAATGAAACTTGCACGAATATGGTCAGGGGCCACTTCTCTCCAATATATATTTTCTTTTTAGAAAATTTATAAATTCATGAACAAGCGCCGTTGTCTTTTAGATATTTAAAATGTCCTGTCCTGATCAACTTCCTCACCTGGCACATAAATATGTACCTTTTTTGTTGGTGCCATCTTGGATTACCACCATTTTGCTGGAAATGCTATTGGCCATTTCTTTCCTCTGTACTCAGTTTTGGCTTAACCACATAGCTTTAACCTATGAAACATGGCAGCTTGGTAGACAATGCCTTCCACTGGCGGCTGATTTTGGCACGATTGGCCACTTAGTGGCATCATCACTTATTTGGATTTCCAGTTTTCAAACAATCATAACTGGTCGCGTTTGATGTAGAGGCTTGCATCTTGTCTCAAGGTGTCTCTCTTCCTTGGCAACTCAAATCCTTAGTTATAATGCACCATTTTGAGTTTTTCTCCATTTTGAATTTATTGTAAAATCTTTGAGATATTACACCATTGTAAATAAGACTTTGTTCTTAATGACTTGCCTGGTGAAATAAAGGTGAAATAAAAAAATAAATAAAAAATATCTACTGTTTGACATATCAGCATGTAACTTGCATCAATTTATTCATTAGATGGGACTAGTGTCACTAGATTCCTCTCCTCATGGTGGACAAAAAAGTCTGTTGGACTATTAAAGTACGTCTGATTAGATTTTTTTTGTTGCTACTTTTGAATATTCTGAAATATGCTTAAATGATATCTCCAAAGGCGACTGACCGATTTACAAGAAATATGCACTAATATAGTCAGGTTTCTGTATAAATTATGCATATTTTAATTAGTTCTACACTCCGTTTATAGGATTGCAACCTTTAGGAAATTGTAGGTCACATCAGAATAAAGCATAATCTCAACAGTGTCAATCAGTTAAAATATGTAGAACTACAACTAATCTAGCTGGAAAGCTAATTGAATCATAGTGTTTTGAAAGGATTTAATTGCGGTTTTGCTGTGTTATGTGTTATTATGTTTTCCCAATTTTTGGTCTCTGGGGCTGATACTTGGCGAAGTGGACGAGGGTTAGCCTACATGGATTAGTGCAGGAGTACTTTTGCCACCGATTCAACACTTGGTGGCGCTATAGAAATGAATAGAATTTTTGCTATTTACATTACATTACAGGCATTTAGCAGATGCTCTTATCCAGAGCGACTTACATTGTATCCACTAATACAGCTGGATATACACTCACCGGCCACTTCATTAGGTGACAGGAATGGCACCCAGTGTGGTCTTTTGCTGCTGTAGCCCATCTGCTTCAAGGTTTGACGTGGTGTGCGTTCAGAAATGCTCTTCTGCATACCTCGGTTGTAACGAGTGGTTATTTGAGTTACTGTTGCCTTTCTATCAGCTTGAACCAGTCTGGCTATTCTCCTCTGACCTGTGCCATCAACAAGGCATTTTCGCCCAGAGAACTGCCGCTCACTGAATATTTTCTCTTTTTCTGACTATTCTCTGTAAACCCTAGAGATGGTTGTGCGTGAAAATCCCAGTAGATCAGTAGTTTCTGAAATACTCTAACCAGCCTGTCTGGCACCAACAATCATGCCACATTCAAAGTCACTTAAATCACCTTTCTTCCCCATTCTGATGATTGGTTTGAACTGAAGCAGATCGTCTTGACCATGTCTACGTGCCTAAATGCATTGAGTTGCTGCCACGTGATTGGCTGATTTAGATATTTGCATTAACGGGAGCAGTTTGCAGTTGAACCTAATGACCTAATGAAGTGGCCGGTGAGTGTATATACTGGAGCAATGCAGGTTAAGTACCTTGCTCAAGGGTACAACAGCAGTGTCCTACCAGGGAATCGAACCTGCGACCTTTAGGTTACAAGGTCTTTAGCCATTATACTACACTGCCGCCCATTTAAACAGCCAAAGCTCTTAACCACATGCAGACACATTTCTAGAGCCAATAGTTTCCACTTCTCATTCAGAACAAACTCGCTACCTATGATACAGTTACTTAAGATTCTGCCTAAGGACTTGGGAGCAAGCAGTGCTGTTTTGCTTGGGACACATCAAGGATTATACCAATTCATCTTTAAATTACAGTGAGCACCATAATTCATTGGACAGTGACACATTTTTTGTTACTTTGGTTCTGTACTCTAACACTTTTAGTTTGGAAGAATACAATGAACATGTGGTTGAAGTGCAGACTATCAGCTTTAATTTGAGGGTATTTTCATACATATCGAGTGAACCGTTTAGAAATTATAGAACCTTTTGTCGAATGAATTATGGCGCTCACTGTATGTGGAAAGGTACAGTAATCTAGCTGAAATTGCTCCATCACATGAACACTCATTTTGGATGTATGCGGGCATACTATTTATCAAAAATGCAACTAATTGCTGCAAGGTACAGTATGTGCAACCAGCGGCCACCAATGTTTTTTTATGAGGCTAGAAATAGCACAATGGTATAGCATTATTAAAATGGACTTTAATTCATTAAAAGAAACTATTTAGTATGAATTATACTATTATTAAACTATGAAATTTTAATGATGAACATTGGCCTAATTCAAAATAAGCAGCTTGACCTATTTCAGAACAAAGTACAGTTTATGAACAAACATTTATTGTATAGTCAGTTTTGTTTGTCAAATCTACAAAGTACTTTGTTAATGAAAGATTGTTGTTGGAACTGCTAAAAGCAAGAAGAAAGGAAGAATTGGCTTAACTATGTGGGATAATTAAGTGTATCTGATTTTTCAGGCTTTTGACGGGGGTTCCAAACAGATGCTCAATGGAACGATTGTTCATGAAATCTTCCAGAAGGCGGCAATGTCACGAGACTTCTCACTTGGAAAGTTGCAACACTTTGCTTCCCAGACACTTCGTGGGCCTCAGTACCTTGGAGAGATGTGAGAAATAAATGCGTCGAATTGAAATTCAGAACTGGTTTCAAATAGGCAACAGTTCATGATTACAGTTCACAGTTGAACACCAACTCTAGCATTTCAGTTATGTGCTTTCTCCAATATTATGTATACTTGTGAAAGGACATATTGGTTTTTTTTAATGCATCTAAACCATAGTTAATGGTGATTATTAATTGCACATATACAGTTGTGCTGTGCAAATATAAAATTGTATATGTACACTATCTGTAATTTACACACACATATTCTTTATGACCTTAATGGCCTGTTTTTAAGGTTTTTTTTTTTAAAAACACAAGCTGGCTAGGGGACTATTTTTTTAATCTAACATGCCAAACACTGACATGCATTGGACTCACTCTAAATATTGGAGTGTAACAGTAAATAGGGAATGATCTCCACAAATGCCAGTTATCCAAATACGCAAATTATCCAGGAGGTATACTATCATGAATAGACCCGGCAAAATTATGTGGGCAAATTCAAAAGTGTTTGATGCAAGGAATGGCTGGAAAAATATTAAACAGTTTGCAAGAGAGGACAAAGTTAGTGGATGCTGAAAAGGCTGTTGTGTTTGATGGTTGACACGCAAAAAGACATTTGTGTTTTAAGATCCGGAATATCAATTGCTTAATTAACTTCAACTTAAACAAAGATTTATATTGAAAAAAACAATAATAACCTCTACAAAATAAGTTGAGTAGGCATAATGTACATAACTGTTCCAAAATAGGATTATAATTAAAACTGGGGAATGTTGATGACATTTCCAACGCTTAAAAAAAAAAAAAAAAAAAAAAAGGAAAATGTTCCTCCGAGTGTTTGGATATCAAAGACTTTTCAAATAGTATTTCAGCTTATGTCAGTTCTTGGTAGGCTGTAATTGGCATGCACCATGCAGTCTCTGCAGTGACTTTGGTGTATTTTTACTTTATTTCATTAAAATACTCCTTAATATAATCTATTGCTGTGTTGAAGGTATAGCCTCAAACTGACTGAAGCAGACATGCAGCAGGGGATTGAGGAGTACTTGCCCTCTCTGTCTGGCTGGGCAAACTCTTACCTTAGTGGTTCAACTCCGGCTGGCACCAAACAACTGACCGTCAATCTGTGAGTATGTTTTCATCCTAATATTTCATTGTCAGTCTCAATAGCCATTTTCATAAGTGGACCTGTCTGTGTTCTAGATGACAGTGCAGTATAATGTTTAGAAAGCTAAGTCAACTCCAAGACTGTAGGATCAATTTGTCAGATAACTAAACTCAAGTTGTATAAATGGATTGTGTGTAAAGACTGTCATCTTTAAATTTCTCAAGAACATCTGCTAAATGGAAATCTAGACATACTGTCTGGTGTGAGGCTACAAATCCATGAGCATTTGGACCGATTTGTTGACAAAACTTGCACACCATTATTGCTTTTTTTTCATGCCATTCAACTTAGACCTACTGAGGGGAGGTTAAGCAAACAGGATGCTGCCTGCAGTGTGATGATCACTGACTTTGTGGACATCGAGGAGAACATCTGGTCACCACGCTTCGGCCTGAAAGGCAAGATCGATCTGACCGCAAGAGTGCGTATCCACCGCAGGGACCGCCGACCACCGCAGGAGAAGATTATGCCCCTGGAGCTTAAGACCGGCAAAGAGTCCAACTCTATAGAGCACCGCAGTCAGGTACAGAGAAACGCATTTTATTTGATATCACGCAGGTGACTGTTAATGAGCACTTGGACATGGCCATCTAGCATAGCCCTATGATGAATTGTACATGGGAACTGAATTAGATAGATGTCAGGGAATGATACTGTTGGATAATTTGTCTACTCTGTAACCGCATAAGGACAATATTCAAGTCCTATTTTGGTTTTATACTTAGCTGGTCTTTATAAAACAATGATTGTAAGTAATGGATTTTATTTGCAGGATTTTATTTTATTTTTTCTCCTCTTCCCCTCTCGCTGGCTCCGCCTAAATACCTACGATACGATACAGACTGGTTTCATGTCCCTTCCTCCTCCCCCATCATCATCTCTGTGCTCTCGCTCTTGACCATCGAAATGTATAAGAACTGGAGACAGCTTCTTCTTACCAGTTCCATGGATTGCTATGAATGCAGTTCATTGGCGCATGAAGCCAGTTCATGGAGGCTGCTGTGCTTTTGGCACCAGATCTGCATGTCCACTGGGTACCTAAACATGAAGGGATGAATGGGATTTTTCTGTGGGTCTCAGAAAAAAATGTCTCTGGAGAATAATTGGTTTGGTATTAAGAAAATGTAGAATTTAAAAGTACTGTCCAAAATAGTATAATTCGGCCTGGGTAAATTCATAGTTTTGAATGGATTTCTGTAGGAAAATTTGCTTTCTGGTGCCAGAGGCTTACTAAACTGCAATACCTCCTGTAACCACTGGAGTTTGCAAGCTTTAGATGGAATGTCAATCCCTGGTACCCTCCTCTCAACCACAATTTTCTTTTTTTTTTTTTAATTGTGAAGTGGCCGGAGATTGAACAAAAGCTGCTGTTTCTGTACACTTTATGTAAATGACTATTTCTTGCTGACATGGCTGTTGACAGTGATGATTGAAGGAGAAGCCAAGGATTGATAGTGGATGTCTATACCCTGTTTCAGTGGATTATGGGTGTTTTCTAAGGCTGCTTCGTGTGTTTTGTCAGGTGATCCTGTATACCCTGATGAGCCTGGAGAGGCGTGTTGATGCAGAGGCAGGACTCCTGCTCTACCTGAAGACTGGCACCGTGCACCCGATTGTGGGGAACCACATGGACAGGAGGGGTAGGAATCTCCTCTGAGAGTTAGCCAAAAGGCCCCACTACTCTGTCCCTCTGAAGGAGATTTGAATGACACTATTCAGTGTAGTGAATAAATATTTTATTATAAACAGAAATGGAGTGTGCAACTGTTGGTGTTTAAATCAGACAGTCATTCGTTATATTGTTCCCTGTAGTAATATGACAGAATATGGTGTTTGTCCACAGGTGAGTTCTGTGCCTTCTTTGAGTTTTCGTCTTAGGATTTGGCTACAGATGTTCACTTCTTAAAGTAACGGCAGTACAGCGTCTTCCCAAATCCACTCGTATGATTGTTTGGAAGAACAGACATTGACCCTCCTTACCAGAGCATTACATTAGATTGTTACATTCCATTACAGGCATTTAGTTAGTTACCTGGGAATCGAACCTGTGACCATTAGTTACAAGACCACTTCCTTCCATTATACTACACTGCCACCAATCCATTGCAAATTTTTTGCTCAAGTTTCACTGAAAAATTTGGTGCAAAAGTTGAGAGGTTGTAAGACATTGATTTGAGAGTTGTCTTTGCTCGAGTTGTAAGTTTGCAACTGTTATTGTGTGTATTCTCGCATTAATTTTGAGGTCTGTGAATCCATTTTACATATTTGTGAATTTTGTTATAGAATTACCTCTATACCTTGCTTTCGGGGTGCACCGATTGATCAGCCCTGGATTGGAACCGGCTGGTTTTTGCTCCATAAGACGTGATCGGTGACCGGAGGATTTTGGCCGACCTGTATTCCGGTTTTATGATCTAAGAAATGCGCGGAGTTGGTACCTGATGCCTCCGACCAAAGTTTGTTCAGCCCTGGGAGTTAATTTGTGCCTCCTTCCTGAACGATGTAATATCTGTGTGGTCCCAAGATTTTTATATTTGCATACAATGGTTTGCACAGATGCTTGTGGTACATTCAGTTGTTTGACAATTGCTCCTAATGAGGAACTGGGCTTGTGGAGGTCCACAATTTTTTGGAGGTCTTGGCTGAGTTGCTTGGAATTTCCAATGGTATCAAGGAAAAAAGGCAGTGGCTCTAAAGGTAGGCCCTTAAATACAGCCACAGGTGCCAATTAACTCCTAATTATGACAGTTGGCCAATCAGAAGCTTCTAAAGAGATGTAGTTAATTAAAACTGAAATATATCTTTAAGTCTCTAATAGATTGTTTTAAAATTACCTCTGATGTGTACAAAGTAGATGCCCTAATTGACTTGCCAAAATAATTGTATGGTAACATGAAATGAAGAGTGAGGAGAGTTTGAATATCTTACATAGCCTAGGTGTATGTAAACTTTTGGCCTCCACTGTAAGGTTATCGAGTGGTCAAGTGACAGCTGTGGTGATTTTTGCCTATTATTATCTCCGCCAGGCGAGAGCCTAGAGGGGATTATGCGTTTGGTCACGTGTGTGTGTGTGTGAGTGTGTTTGTATCTGTCCGCAGCTAATCTCGCATACTACTGGGCCGATCAGCCTAATACTTGTTGTGCATGCTGGCAGCAGGCCAAGGACCTGAATTCTCAAATATTTTGCTAATCGGTCAACGACAAGTATTTTATTTGAATTAATTTCCATTATTGTCCATTGAAATACATTGAGTTCCTACTCCTCCTAACCGGCTGGTAGGGGCTGCAAGTGATCAACAACTGCTTCCATTTGGAATGAAAGACCAGCAATGTAAAATGTCAATTTCAACGTTAAAATGCCAAAAAAATAATTTGCCAACTAACGGGGTACGTTAATGTTTGAATCTGTGGCAATTATTTTGTTGGCATTTTCACATTGAAATTTATATTTTACATCGATGGTCTTTTGGAATTGTTCCCGTCCAGATAGTTCCTGTCTGGATTTGAAACGAAAGTGCCAGACTATAACGTCAACGTTAGCTCTGTCTAACACATCATGGCTGATATGAATGAAATTAGCTAACATGTCACCACCTTTAGCGTTACTTCACTGAATCGGCGTTTTTGGGATTTTCAGTGCCATGGTAAAAACTTGTAATATTGTGCAAGAATCTCGGAGTGGTGATGGACAACAGGTTGTCCCTCTCCAAGAACATCGCAGTGGTAAGCCGGGCGTGCAGATTTTTCCTGTATAACATCCGGAGAATCCGCCCCTTTCTCACCACCTACTCAACCCAGCTCCTGGTCCAAGCAACGGTACTATCCCGCCTGGACTACTGCAACTCTCTTCTGGCTGGACTACTGGCATCTGCCATCAGACCCCTGCAACTCATTCAGAATGCTGCAGCTCGTCTGGTCTTCAACCTCCCCAGACACTCCCACATCACTCCCCTGCTCACTACCCTCCACTGGCTACCTGTTATGGCTCGCATCAAATTTAAAACATTGGTCCTAGCATACCAGGCAGTCAAGGGATCAGCCCCAGCATACCTCCACAAGATCTTCAAACCCTACATGCCAGCCAGACCCCTCCGTTCCGCTACCTCAGGACGCCTGGCACCTCCCCCTCTTCGCACCTGCGCTTCCCGAACACGTCTCCTCTCTGTTCTGGCCCCACGATGGTGGAATGACCTCCCCGTGGAGGTCAGACCAGCTGAGACACTGACCCACTTCAAGCGACAACTGAAGACTCACCTCTTCAGGCTGCACCTCTCCCCATCCCTCCCTACCTCCCTGTAATCTGTAAATTGACTGTAAGCTTAGAGTTGTAACTAGGTAGCTGCTTCGTAGGTGACTTAGTTAAAGCACTCGTCTTAACTACTGCTTGTATTTTTGCATAGACTGCGTTGTTGCTGTTCTCGTTTGTGTTAGTGTTAATCAGTTTAACCTACAGGGTCCAAGTTGAACTATGCGGTTGTTCCCTGCACTTGGAATGGTACTTCTCTCTAGGGTTTTCGACACACTTGTTCCTGGTTATGGTTATATACTTTGTTGTACGTCGCTCTGGATAAGAGTGTCTGCCAAATGCCTGTAATGTAATGTATTTGTCTGGTTACATTGATTGTGTAGCCTCTATTGTTGCATCAGCAAAGCCTCTGGCATACTCATAATTACCCTTTTATTATAGTAAGCAATTTCTTTCATTTCAGTTATATATCAAGATCAAGTTTTATGGGCTGGTGCTATCATCTCATGCTAGCTTGAGAATTCTTCATTGTATAACGTCATAGAACTGCAGTCAATGAAGGCTAACCACAAGCTAGCACTCTTGTTGTTCTCTATTGCAGTGAATGTGCTGTATAGCTCACACTGCTGTCTGCAGTCTAAATAATTTGCCATTCCAACTCATCTTTCCATAGAACTGGTGAAGCTGCGGAACACACTGGCACATTACCTTGACAACAGCGTGATGCGAGATGAGGGAGGAAAGCCACATCTGGCACCCATGCTTGACATTGCCAACTGCCAGTCTTGCAAATACTGCCCTCAGATGCGGAACTGTTCTCTCTACAACAGGTAGGGTTTGAGGCGTGTCCCAGCTGACTTGATGTGGAAGTGCACCTGTGTCACCTAAACAATAGCATGTTTACTGTTTAAGTGTACTGTATGCAATGAGCTGCATGTGTAGCATTCTGATATCAGGCTCTCTTGTATGATATTTCCTACAGTGCAGTCTGAGCACTGCGCTGTCATGTCTTATTTATTAATTAATTCATTCATTTTGGGGGTGTAGATTTGGAATAAAATCTACTAAGTGACATCTTGGGACTTTGGTCCTTTGGAAAGTCTTTGAGTCGTCACCATTTGAGAATTCCCTCCTGCAGAGCTGATATCAGGCTCTCTTGTATGATATTTCCTACAGTGCAGTCTGAGCACTGCGCTGTCATGTCTTATTTATTAATTAATTCATTCATTTTGGGGGTGTAGATTTGGAATAAAATCTAAGTGACATCTTGGGACTTTGGTCCTTTGGGAAGTCTTTGAGTCGTCACCATTTGAGAATTCCCTCCTGCAGAGCTGTAGAACGCGGTACCTTGGGAGGCCGTCCGGACCAGCCTGCCTTCGTGGAGCAGGAGACCCAGCACCTGAGTGAGGCCCACTTGCAGTACTTCAGCCACTGGGTCTTGCTCTGTGCCCTGGAGGGGCGTACTATGGAAAGAAAGGGGGGCCGTCGAAACATCTGGTTACTGTCAGCTGAGGAGAGGTGTGCGTGCGTGCTTGCAGATGCATGCGTGTGTCTCATTTTTTTCTCTTTGGTTGTAAAGAAAAAAAATCTATTCAAAAATGTGTAATTGATTTTTACTGTCTGCAGACGTCAATGCAAACACTCATTACAGTACAAGTAATGCCCTACTTGACAAGAGAGCACTTTTTAACAAGTGGGACGTGATGACGCACAAGATGAATCCCGTTTCTGTGTCATACAAAAAGTACATGTGTGTTTGTGTGATCGCTTTGTCTCTGATCACTGTTGGCCTCTGTTTCACTCAGGGAGCGAAGTGGAGGATGTATGGGTAACCTTCTGCGGACAGGCCTAGTGAAGCCCCTCTTTGACAACGCCTATGTCCACTGCTTCGTGCGACGGGGCGGGGAAAAGGCTGAGACTTGTATGATTGTGGGCGACCGGGTCGTGGTGAGCGACCAGGAGCTGAAGTTGCTAGCTGTGGCTACGGGTTATGTCACTGAGGTGACTGCTGCTGGAGTAACATGCACCCTGGATCGGTGAGATTATATGGTTGTCTCGGAATGCATTGTTTATTTGTTTGGTTCAGGCCTCAGCCAAATAGACCAAAATGATTGTCTTGAAGCTCTGCTAGTCTAACCTTCTGCATCATAGAAGAGCCATTTGAACATGCTTGATTTGGTTCTCAAAATTCCGTTTGTTGATCTGTTATGCTGGGGGTGCCGGCTATTGATTTGGGCTAAATAAATGCAACATAATTGACTTGTACAGTGAAATTATCACTGTATGCCAATTTAAAGGGATAATTTTGGGGATTTCAGTTTTTGTGTATTGCCAGAAAGCATGGAAAATGGCGTCAAATTGGACATCAGTTGAAAGTTTCCTGGTTTAAAAGTCAATTTTACTTGTTTTAATGTTTTAATTTGAGAGTACAGGAAATATGGAGCTGAGGATCAAGAAAAGTTTATGGGGTTTAACAACCCATTTACCGGTAGGCCTATATTGTACGGATCATATTGCAGAAATCATGCCAATCAATTTGGCAACTATTTTGCATTAAGACAGATTGTTTGTACCATTTTGTTATGTTTATTTTCTTGTCTACCCAACCCCTGCTATACATTTTTATGATATGCCAAATTTTAGGGTTTTAAATCCCAATTTTGCACCTTTCAAATCCCAGTTTAACCCCTGACAATGAGAACTCCATGTGAAGAGCATCTTTTCAGATGTATGCCAGTTTAAAAGCTGCATATTTAATCTATATTATGTATCCAGGGGCAAATTAATAACAGTGTGCTTTAATAATAACTATGTGCTGTTTTACCCTCATTTTTACAGGAACCTCTCAAAGTATTCTCCTGACATTATGTTCAGATTGGATCAGGATGAAGGGGTGGGAGGAATGGACACTCATTTAGGAAACCTTTCCAAGCTGATGGAGAACACTACTATAAGGTCTGCTGTCAGACAGCTTCTGCTTTCCACTTTAGTTTACCATTAAGCTTAAGTATGGTATAATGCTCTCTTGGTTTAAGAAAAAAAATGGTTATCCGTATGATCAAATGTGTTTCGAACTCCTGTTTTCTAAAGTTTGTGTTAGATTAGTGATGTCTTGCCTACGGAAAGAATTTAGTGTCAGATTTTATTTCCACGTTTCACAACTCACGTGTTTTATGCATTTTAAAGGGAACCCCGCCTGTTAAGACTTGTAGGCCTTAATATGGTGTAAATGCCTTCAATTATATAAATGTTATGAAAACACATGGAAGACTTTAGTTATTTAAACTTTTTTTTAAAATCCTTCAACTTTAGGTCGTCATTGTTTTTACTGTCGCAATGCACTCATCAAATGGGTAGTGACATCAAATGGTTGCACTTGTCCCCGGTCCATTACTCTTGTCCATTGAGCATTCAGCGTCATTGAAGATGCCTTCTGTTCAGCCTTTTTGATTCGAGCCAGAGCGGGACATTACTCCGGCGGAAAGCACAGAGGACAGCCCTCATCACAAAATCGAAACGATGAAGATTGGAGGAGACGAGAGTAGGGCATAAGACTAGAGATGGCATGTCTAGTCTTACTGCGCCGACTGCATGCTGAGATGGAAAAGTTGCCTGTTGTAAAGAGCTGCACTTTCTAGCACCCGTCATTCAAAGTCACGTGACCATGTGGATCAAACTCGTTTTTGGTGAAACTGAAACGTGTCATCATCCCCGTTAATTTAACTGACGTAATGTTATTGATCCACATCTTATATAAACTGGTGATAATATCTCCTTTAGATGCATAATCCCTAAATGATAATAATACGTGCTGATGCACTAAGATGTTTATTGAATTTGTCCTATTCACAGATATCCAAATTCTGTGGCATTGTATTGATATTTTTCACTATTAATAACCGCAACTGCTGGACAAAACAACTGAGTTAACTTCCAGTGCAACAATTTTACGGCATCTACCCAAAGTGCATTGCGTGTCTAAAATAATGGTGACCTCCATAGCTCAAAATTTCTATTAAATGCTGGGGTTTCTTTTTTAAATAACTGAAATATTTAGTGTGGTTTTTACAACATATTTCCATAGTTGAGGGCATTTACAGAATATTAAACCATACAAGTCTTAACAGGCTGGGTTCCCTTTAAATATTTATGGCTCCACAGAGCTTCAGCTCACGTCCAGTTTCCTACTCCCTGCCGCTTGGCTGCTCTTACCGATTTGGTTATGAGCTACTCTTACCGTGATTGGCTGTGGATGCCTTAATTATGATTGGTGCATACACATGGATTTTTCCCTATCGTACATGAAAAAATAGTGCTAAAATGTTTTGTATTTTGGCGTGTCCACAGCTTGTAAAACAAGATTTGTTGTTTTGCGATGCGTAGAACACGTTTTGTGTCCCCAGCTTGAGATTTATAGTTTGCAATTCATTTGAGATCTGTAAACAGGTATTTCTTTGCAAACTAAGAGCAAATTCATTTTGATTTTTGGCCTAGACAAATGCATTTGTGGCACTTTATTTCTTCCTAAATTATGAATATAAACAAATATAGTATTGTAAATGGTACAAATGTCCTGCTTCATTTAAGCCATTTTTCAAGTCTTTGTGATGCTCACATCTGGAGTTATAAAGCTTTAAATTGGGCAAGGATTGGGCAGATTTGGCATGGGCACAAAGAGGTTAATATAATTAAACATTGAGCACTGTTGTCATGGCATCATTTTTAATGGGAGGATTGTTATAAGTAGTAATAAATTATGGTTTAACAACTCTAAATTCTTGTTATAAATGCTGAATGCTTAATTTCATATTTCAGGTTTATTTTCTTCTGATAAGATAACAAATGTGACTTTTTCAAAATGTGTATTGTATTTGTTTAGCCTGCATACATTTTGAAAGCATCTAATTCAAATACAAGTGCATACTGTACAACTTGACATACCCTATAATATAATTAATGTGCTTCTTTGGGGTAGATATTAACTTCTTTGAGTAGCTGGTACATTACATTGGTATGTGAATGAATGCACGTATAAGTAGCTTTTAACCTCACCTGGTCTGTGATGCGTATGTAATCTATGAATTGTACATAATTCTTTTGGCACCCCCTAATCTGATCTAGTCCTGGATGTGCCAAAGTTGAACATCTGTTTGTGTTGCCCCTGTGTTCCTTCATGCAGTGAGAAGCTGCGGGAGCTGATTGTGGATTTCCAGCCACCAAAGTTCATCGAGAGCCTGAGCAGCGTGCTTCCACGAGAGGCCAAGGATACAGTTGCCAACATCCTCAAAGGTACACATTCTGACACCTGACACCCCTCAAACATCAATGTGAATTATCATCTCATTTTTTATGGTCTTGTCATCAGACATTAAAGGGTCTGTAATTAGTCTGCAAACCAAGCTGCACAATTCTACAAATTGGTCCACTGTTTGAAAATGGCCATCTTCCTCTAATCCTTATCTGTCAGAGCCACCATGTGTTGAACACCACAGATTGGTTCTGTGGATATGTTAATTGATTTCTGTGCAGTAGTGGGCAGTGGCTGTTAGGCACTGTAGTATGCTGGTTTTTGAACTGGGGGAAGCTGTATGAGGTCAGCACAGATTCAATATGGGGGTCATCTTGGGATCTTACTCTGGTCCTACTCTTACTGCTCTGCTGTGCTTTCACATCTGTGCCCCTGTCCCACGAAACTCATAATTGGTGCAGCTACCATGTTTTGTCAATCACTGACCCATATGAACCAATCATGTACTTTGAAACAAAACATCATGATAGGTTCCAGCCATTGCCTGACCGATAACACTTAATCGCTCACACATTTTGTAGTTCTTGAAACATCTCTCTCCTATCAGATATTTTGGTCAGATATTTTTATATCAGAGCTCCACATGGCAGTAGTTGAAAATCTCCTCTCGATCCTTTATTTTCAGTTAATTTAAATCTCTGGTTAAAATGTTTTGGCCCATTGCTCTGTTTTTAGGCCTTAATAAACCTCAGAAACAAGCCATGAAGAAAGTACTGCTATCTAAGGACTACACAGTCATAGTAGGCATGCCTGGAACAGGAAAAACCACTACTATCTGCACTCTGGTAAGCAACCTGCCACCATAGGTTTATAGCGTCATATTTCATCATTGTATTGTGTTCAGTCACCTGCTTTGGGAATGGTCTGATTTTAAATGTTTTTCCCATTTTCCATTGTGAGGGTTTTTTTTCATTTGCAAACCAATTCTTCAGTCTTGCGTGGTTTTCTGTGTAATGTTCTGAAATTGTTCCATAATCAGACAAGCTAGCAGACCCCCCTAATTCCTCTCTTCCAGGTTCGGATCCTTCACGCCTGTGGCTTCAGTGTCCTGGTGACCAGCTACACGCACTCGGCTGTGGACAACATTCTGCTCAAGCTGAAGAGGTTCAAAATTGGCTTCTTGCGACTGGGGCGGGTCCAAAAGGTGCATCCAGATATCCTGCCATTCACAGAGGAGAATCTGCGCCGCTCAAGGGAAATCCACACGCTACATGAGCTAGAGCGGCTCTACAGCAGTGAGGTAACACTGGTGGGCTAATAATTGAGTGGTTTCCACAGCTGTGGTAGGGATTCTAAGCCATAGGCTAACTTCTACTCTCTTTAGCCTGCAACCCAACATCAATCAGTGTTCTCATTGTTAAGCTCTTCAATGGTATCACTGTATACCTAGCTATTAGCTTAGCAGATCATATGTATGTCAAGCCATTGGCTGTAAAACAAGATTTTGCATTTAATACTTTTATCTTGATGATAAATATCTAAATTCACTTGGAAGGTTGGTAGCAAGCTTCGGGTAATACAGTGCGCAAACTAGTGTGCACTACCCTATCTAACAGGGAGCATGATACATTTCCCCTCCTAAACATTCCCCTCGGTACTTAGAAGCAAATACAAACTAATGGTGGTGCTGGGGTGGTGGGGGGTGAGCGCAGTTCTGTGCAGAAGCAAGCGAAGCATGCAAAAACAGAGATATTTGAGATATTTGACTATTGGCATTGGCATTGTGAGAAAATGTATTGTGTGTATGTGATTGATTGATTATGGAAACATGTGAGAATGTGATTACTTAGGCCGACTAAGTCGGCTGCAGCAAGGTTCCTGACCAAACTTGCTCTGCGCATTCCACGCTCATTTCAGCCAGGACAACTCACATATTTAGGTTAAATGTTTTAATGAATAGTACATAGTGTGAGAGCCCTGCAACCTGATTGGCAACCTGTCCAGGGTGTTTTCTGCCTCAATGCACGCTGGGATAGGCTCCAGAAATCCCTGCGACCCTGACCAGAATGAGTGGGTATAGATAATGGGTGGATGGATGCAAGTACATTTTTTGTATTTGATCTGTTTCTGATACTACAGGCCACATACCAGCATGCACTACCCTATCTAACTGCACACTGAGCAAAGCACTAAAATGTGCAAAACACAACGAAACACAAAATGGAAAAAAGAAATTCAAAGAAATACAAAGTGCTGTATTTTTTTTTAAATTACTTTTTTCAATCATAATGACCAGGGACCGCACACACATCAGTTACATTTAAGCAGTTGTCATGTAGACTGTTCAGTTTATTCAAAGTCTCAATCTATCATTTCTACAACTACAATGCCTGCAATTATCCACACCCTAAAGTCTTTATCAGCTTCATCACATGATTGCAATGAATTAATTTTGTGTGATTATATGTGCAGAACTATTTGAGCAATTCATATCAAAGCGTTGGTCATTCAGTTGCTCAATAGCATGCCTGAGCAGCGAGCGACACATTCGCACCTGGCCAAAACCTGCTGCCTATTGTCTGGCAGGGATTTTTGTGAAGAGAAGGGCAGAAACTGCCTGTATTTCTTTGCTGATTAGATTTTTCAAGAATTTTTAAAACAGTCATTTTAAGCCCAAATATTTAGGAAAAAGAATGGAGGAGATTAGCTATTGCATTGCGGGTGGTGGAGTAATTTTAATTTAAAAGTCTAAACACTCAATGGCGTCACCTCTACCCTTTCTAGTGTTAAAGCATTTGCTATATATCCGATTGTAGGGGAGACTTGGTACGGTTGTGCCCCATTTAGTCTTTTACGTGATTGCAAAGAGACCGCTTGCCTAAGAATGACAGTATTTTAAAATGAACAACTTGATGCTGTATTAACATTTGGTGATCGCTAGCATGAAAGGTGCATTTTCTCTTAAAAGTTCAAACAGAATATGTTCAAAGGAACAACAGGGATACTTGTGTCCATAGGTGGGGTCAGTTGTGCCCTGTACCTTAAAGTAAACACGAAGACACAAGTGATTTATTACCATTTTAAAATCATTGCACATGTTGAGACATGTTTTCTTTGACCTCTGCCAGTAAAAACCATTGAATTTAAAATATAACAACTAATTTTTATTCAAAATGTAGTTGTCAGGTTTCACTTTCCCCTTGCTTGCTTGTTGTTGGCATGTCTTGTCTGCACACATCTTTACCGGTTTCTCTCAAAAATTCCTTGGGGAGAAAAAAAAAACAATTTTCTACCCATCAGTATATTAAATAATTGTTTATTTCAGTAATTGTTTATTTTCACATTCAATAAATGAGGAACTACACACTGACAGGAGAGACATGACTACAGGCAATTTATCTTGAATAATTTCAAAATTAAAAACCGTTTTACTGTATACTTATTGCGGACATAGACGGTATAAATCCTATTTTTTGGATTTTGCTTTGGATTTATGCAGAAAATATTTATCCTACTACTATGAAATTTTACTTCGAACTGCTCTGACATTTCAGTAGTCATTACCCCTTTCAATTATGTTTATAATAAAGTTGGATAAGTTATGCTGGATTTGTACTACCGTTGCTGGAAATTACTGTACATCAAAACTTCCAAGTAGCCTACTGTTGTGCAAAATGACATGAGGATAATGTAGTGACCTGTGAATTAAGTTATGTCTATTGTTATACAGCATTTCAAAAGGAGGCATTTATTTAATTGACAACAGAACATTTAATTTCAAACAAGATTAGGTTATCTTGCATAAATTAAAATTTAAATGAATTTGGCCATAGCCTATTTATGCATAAAAACAAACACAAAACCAAATAGCAGAAGCGAATAGCCTTGGCCAATCTGTTGTGTACTTACTATAAATGCATGTGACCAGGTGGGTGTTTCTATTCTTTTAATCATTTGATAGAGGACTGAATCGCATGTACACAATCCTGAAATGGCTACTGTAGCAGCAGTGTACAAAAAGTTATTGACCATGTTACATATATAATGCATCAGACTGCCTCCTGTCTTTCCCCTCGATAGCTTGTGGTGGCCACCACCTGCATGGGCATGAAGCACCCCATCTTCAGCCGACGCCATTTCGACTTCTGTATTGTGGATGAAGCATCACAGATCAGTCAGCCGGTGTGCCTGGGTCCCCTCTTCTACGCCGATCGCTTTGTTCTGGTGGGGGATCACCAGCAGCTTCCGCCTATTGTCCAGAACCCGGAAGCCAGGTGAACATGTCACCAGCATTCTCAGTCACTGCATTACAAGCATCATTTTTCCAGAAATATATATATATACATATATATACACACTCACCGGCCACTTCATTAGGTGACAGGAGTGGCATCCGGTGTGGTCTTCTGCTGCTGTAGCCCATCTGCTTCAAGATTTGACGTGGTGTGCGTTCAGAGATGCTCTTCTGCATACCTCGGTTGTAACAAGTGGTTATTTGAGTTACTGTTGCCTTTCTATCAGCTCGAACCAGTCTGGCCATTCTCCTCTGACCTCTGCCATCATCCCTGCCTCTGCCAGGCATTTTCGCCCAAAGAACTGCTGCTCATTGGATATTTTCTCTTTTTGGGACCGTTCTCTGTAAACCCTAGAGATGGTTGTGCGTGAAAATCCCAGTAGATCAGCAGTTTCTGAAATAGTCAAACCAACCCATCTGGCACCAACAACCATGCCACGTTCAAAATCACTTAAATCACCTTTATTCCCCATTCTGATGCTTGGTTTGAACTTCACTAGATCGTCTTGACCATGTCTACATGCCTAAATGCATTGAGTTGCTGCCACGTGATTGGCTGATTAGATATTTGCATTAACGGGTGCAGTTTGCAGTTGAACAGGTAGACCTAATGAAGTGGCTGGTGAGTATTATTATTTTTTTTGTGTACCCAGCAGGCGTACTGAGAAAAGAGGCTTGGGGAGTAACTGTAGAACTTCATATACAGTTTTCCTTTTGCTCTCTCATAACAAGCAGTGATATGTATTGGGGGGGCAATAACTTAGTTATAGCAATGTCTTTTTGTTTTGTTCAGCTGTGATAATTATCTTCATATACATCAAAATAATTCTGAATGTAATGTTTTTTCAGCTTTGAGCTCAATGTAAGATACGACTGAAGAAGCCTAAATGAATCAGAGGGTTCATTGATGCTTTAAATATAAAATAATTTGTCGTCATGAACAGAACCAATAGTTAAGTCAAACAACATTGTCTTGAATTGGGGATGCACAAAAATGTTGGTGTCATATTGGTATTGGCTGATAATAGCTTAAAACAAACGTTGTTAGACAGATACCAAAATTATAGAAGATATGATGCAACACAGAGACGACACATTTGATGCTCTGGTGATGCTGTAAATTAAGTAAAAAAGCTTGATCATAATCGAATGGGACATAGGTCTGATTTTTGCGAGTTGGTAATGGAAAAGTTGAAAAAGTTGATACTCTGAGATGTATCATCACGTCACCTTTTTTTGTATGGTTCTAGGATTCTAGGATTCTATCATTTTAAACATTGAAATTGAAATGCATTACATTACATTACAGGCATTTGGCAGATGCTCTTATCCAGAGCGATGTACAACAAAGTGTATAATCATAACCAGGAACAAGTGTGTCGAAAACCCTAGAGAGAAGTACTGTTCCAAGTGCAGGGAACAACCGCATAGTTTGACTTGGACCCTGTAGGTTAAACTGATTAACACTAACACAAACAAGAACAGCAACAACGCAGTCTATGCAAAACTACAAGCAGTAGTTAAGACACGAGTGCATTAACTAAGTCAACTACGAAACAGCTACCTAATTACAAATGCACCTTGGAACCCTCGAAACCCGGCACCTTATTAGTGTTGTGTCCTCTTAAAGCATTTGAAGTTGTTTGCTGTGTACTACCCATCATAAGGCACTTTTCTGTGATTTGCACTTTTATATAGGCCACAGTCTATGCTTTTAAGTCTGCTGTGTAGCTGCTTTGCAACATTGTATTTAAAAGCACACCGGTAAAGTTTCGGTAGCGCGTCGGTTTCGTTTCTTATAGCCCCAATTACACGCCAGCATCTAAAAATAATTGCTTTCATCAGTCACTGATTCAAGGTGCTCCGCTGTAACACCTACACCGATGTCATTCGGATGATAAACTAAATGTCGTTCAAGGGATACCACGCCCCCATCAAACCTCACTCTTGTTAACCCCTCCCTGTGCCAAAAAAAGGTTTGAAACTGGGTGGAAAAAACATTGTAAATGGATGGAGAAACTGAAAATAACATTCAACAGTAAATTATTTTTTTGCGACATTACATTTCAATGCTGCTCATTTTCATTTTTTTTTTTTTGGTTTCAGGTTTTTAAATTTCAGCCTTTTCCTTTTCACGTCTCATTTGTGTTTCATTTACAAAACTTTCGGCCCTGATCTAACTTTATACATTCACTTTTTCCAGTACTGTACATATTATCTTGCAGCACAATAGTCATATAAAGGAGATAGTTCATTAACAAGATCTCAGCATGTGTTACGGTCAGGTTCTGAATTGATTGAAGAAAAATATGAATACATTTTCATGAAATTTATAATTTTTTTCCCCCCTTCAGGTCTCTAGGCATGGATGAGAGTCTATTCAAGCGTCTTGAGCATCATAAAGATGCCGTTGTGCAGCTGACCGTACAGTATAGGATGAACAGGTGGGTTTCTCCATGAAAATCCTCCAAACGGGCTGGGTGGCTCATGCTGTCAATGCACTGTTCTAGTGCATAGATAGGCTCAAATCAAGGGTCTGGTATGCAGTTTGGACAACAGCCCCCGACGGCACAGTTGTTGCTAGTGTTGCTCGGCATCTCGTTGTGCACCTGTGATCCCCCAAGCCCCCTTCCTCCGCTTGTCATTTTGGTGCTCACAGTTCTGTTGCACTGCACACGTCTAACCCACACCTCATGCCTGTGCGAGCCTGACTTGTTTACTGCGGTTGTCTGTATTCTTCTGAATTGGTTGAGATGCAGTGTGAGCATGATTGGGAATGGCGGAGAAAAGGGATGACAAAAACATAAAAAATTATTCCCCCCCCCCCCCCAGACAAACTCCTTCCAGTAAATTGATTTTTTGTATTTCCAGCAAGATCATGTCTCTGAGCAACGCGCTAGTGTATGGGGGCAAGCTGGAGTGTGGGTCAGAGCACACCGCTCGCTCAGTGCTGCAGCTGCCCATGCGGATGGCTGTTGAGCGAGATCTGGAGCTGTACCTGAGCCAAGTGGCGCACAGAGGCTGGATAAGGGCTGTTGTGGAGCCGGAAAACCCCATTTGCTTCCTTGACACTTCCAAGGTGAGACCCGTTCACTGCACACATTACCGCAGCTCCCAGAAGACCATGACAGCAGAAGGCTTCAAGGACAAATCTGTCATGGAGGGGATTTCAATGCTATCTTTTCTGTCCTGAGCTTTTGGTGGCACTATAGCAGTGAATTGAATTTTCAGTATTTAAATGGCTATAACTCTTGATTGCACTGACATACAGACATACAAAGTCTAACACCATTACATTCCTCTCTTCACAAAGAACAAGGTTTTGTTTTGGATATTTGAACTGCACTTTAGGTAATTTTCACTGTTTAAATAAATATCACCCCCAGATTTTCCACAAGGCATTTCTGATACAGGAAATTTAGTTTTACCTGTTTTTATATGTGATCTGGCTTTCATTTCAGACTAAAGAACAATGTTGTTTTTGCATTTTTTGCCGAGATAATTGCATTTGTGTCACTTTATTTTTACCTAAATTAGAAATATAATATAGACCAAGTTAGTATTGCAAATGGAACAAGTGTCTTGCTTCATTTAAAGCCATTTTCCAAGTCTCTGTGATGCTCACACCTGGAGTTATAAAGCCTTTAATAGAACACCCCCACAAATGGGCGAGGATTGGCCAGAATTTGCATCTGTGCAAAAGGATTAATTTGCGCTGCTGTTCTTTTAGGTCCCTGCCCCAGAGACTGTGGAGAAAGGAGGGATCAGCAACCATGCAGAGGCTGCTCTTGTTCACTGCATAGTCAGCCTCCTGCTAAAGGTGAGGGCGCGCTGGTTTATTTCACTGGCATGTCGGAAGTGGCTTTAGGTGTTAGGTTTACTCGGTGGGGATCGTTGGCTCTGGCCACAATTTTGCCCATTACCAGTGTATCATTGAAGATGACTGTGTTTCAGGCTGGCTGCAAAGCAGGTGATATTGGAGTCATCGCTCCCTACAGACAGCAACTGAAGGCCATCTTGGGACTGTTGAGGGCCCCAGCCTTCAGTGCAGTGGAGGTTAACACCGTGGACAAGTACCAAGGACGGGACAAGGGTGTCATCATTGTTTCCTTTGTCAGAAGCAATGTGGAGGGCAGTGTGAGTGTTTATAAAATGTAGTTCTCAGAATTAATTGCTTTTCTGGTTCATGTATGTTCTATTTGTTTCTTCTTCCACTAACCATTAGTAAATGTGTAATGAGTCAAATGCAGCTAGTGTGATAAATTGCCACTGATGTTTGACACATTTCTGTATTCTTCCAAAAGGATACATTATCTTCAGGCTGGGTGAAATACCACAAGAATACATGTCAAATGCACCACCATATGGTGTATTACTTTGCTTTTTGTCTTAAAAAAAAAAAAATAATACCTGAAATGGTAGTAAACAACCAATAAATAAATAAATAAATAAAAGCGTAACCACTGTTATCGGTTGGGTGTTGATAAGACGGCCAAACAGCAGCAAGGCCAGGCAGCTTTTGCGTGATCATGTGATGTGTTTTTGTCAAATCACATGGATGCTGCAAGGCATTGCTGCTGATTTGGCTGTCTTTTATGATCACCGAATAAACAACTTGTGGTGATGTGTTTTCTGTAAGCATTTCACGCAGCCTCTGAAGCGTGGTTGTTTACTACCGCATGAGATATAGTTTGAGAAAAATACGAAAAGTAAAGGCAGTATACACGGTGGTAACGACCGTTGTTGCTTTCAAAAATTATTATTGTGGTATATCACCCAGCCCTATATTTTCAGAGCAGGACAAGATTATTCTTACAGTAGGTCAGTGGAGTTTGCCCTTTGACCATAATTTATGTGTGGTGCAAGGCGTAACCATTCCGTCTCTTGACAGCTGGGTGAGCTGCTGAAAGACTGGCGCAGGTTGAATGTGGCCATCACCCGGGCTAAATACAAACTGCTGATGCTGGGCTCCACCCCCACTGTGCAGCGCTATGCCCCACTGGGAATGCTGCTGTCCCATCTAGAGCGGGAGCAGATGATATCCTTTATACCACGACAGATACTTAAATATGTGAATTTGAATGGCTGAAAATGTTTTTTATAGAGAAGTGACATTTGGATGAGTGTTTTCCTTAATGTAATTCCACATCTACCAGCTTCCTCCTGGGGCCCATGAGTCACTGCCACATATTCTTCTGCACTAATCAGTGGAACTGTCCTGACCAATATTAGAGGAGAGGTGGCTGGGCCACAATGACTACTTTTCTCTAAGTTGTGTTAAACTGTTAAAATGTTCAAATGAAGTATTAACTCATTTTTGGGTGTGTTTAAAATATATATTACCCGGTAATATATAAACCTGTTTGTGTGATTTTCATATTACAACAGATCTGGGGAGTGGGGACTTAATATGAAAAATGTGAACAATTATGGATCCAACCTCCAATGGTACCATATAGTTTTTTTAGTAGTGGCATTGTTATGGTAATTCTACAGCAATTTTTTAAAAAGTTCATTGTGAAATGCCTGCAGAAGGTGATCATACCATCTTATTTCTAAACAAGAAATATGAACAGAAATACATATTTTACATATTACCTCAGTCTTTGAATAATGCTAGGCATTTCTTTTTTACACTGTCTTAAGCTAGCTCATTCTGACAGTTATTGCCTGTATCAGTATGAATCCATTAACTTTATGTAGTTATTTTTTACAATTTTGTGTACATTTTAATTGGTTACTTGTGATTAATAAATTCTAGACCATACTGTGTTGTGTTTTAAGGAAGCATCCTGGCTTAAGGGTTCAAAAGATTTTTTTTACAAAGTTTAAATGCATGGTGGGATTAACTTCTATTTAATTACATTCTCAGTTAATAACTACTTCAGTTGATTCCATGGTTGTATTGACTACTAGGAGTGGGTATGGAGATGAGTGAATGTTGCAACTTAGGGGCCAAGACTGGGCTTCATGTTTGAAGCTCAGTTCCTTGTCTTGTTTTGAGACGTTGCTCTTTAGTGCCAGCACATTTGGCTCCAGTATAGGTCCTTCAGCAACCCGTTTCAGCGCAGGTCAATGGCACCAATGTAGTACCATTTTTATTATACCAAATATAAATTTTCCCCATAAGAACATGCAGTTGCAATAGATGGTACAACATGGTGACACAACTGCATTTCCACGACTTCAAAACACTTTTTGCAAGCTCATGGAAAGTAAATGGCTGACGTCATAGTCACTTTGTCCTTTTTTTAATTTTTATTATGCGTACCAGCAACCACTGGTCAGTCTGTCTGTTGAGCTGCTCATAAAGTGACTCCGTCCTACTCATGTCTGTGTTAACCCAACTTGTGTACTGCAGGAAATGAGGAAAGCTCATGCTTGTCTGCACTCCAAAATTCATACAGGGCTATGGAAGTGAAGAATGAAAAATATTGATTGGGCACTCAATTGGGGAGAAAAAATTGTATTTTTTCCAGATTAGTGTAAGCATCCTGGTCCAAGTCCTTGTTTTATTCTGTCTGGAATACTAAAAAACTCCTCCAGGCTGTCATACTTTCAAGTGTCTTTTCGTTTGAGCAAACTGGTCAAAGCTCCTCCGGTGGGTGGAGCTTGGAGTTAAGAAAGGACGCAAGGAAAGGAAGCAAGGAGGTAAAATTTTGAATAGCAAAGCATATATACAAATTAGGGCTGGGCGATATGGACAAAATCAAATATCACAATATTTTTGACCAAATACCTCAATATCGATATTGTGATGATATTGTGGGGATGACTATTGGTACTTTCCCAAAAATACACAAAGTGGGTAAAGGCAAATAATAGAACAGCTACAACAGTCAGGCAAGTTCAGAAAATGACATCACTTTACTGTATGCCTTTAAAACCAGGAAAAGACAACACTTATGCCATATCACGATATTACGATATACAAAGTCCCAGACGATATGTAGTCTCATATCACAATATCGATATATTGCCCAGCCCTAATACAAATAGACATATTCAGCTATGAAACAGCTATCCAACAAAAAGTGCATTTAAGAATCAAAACAAAATGAAATGGTAAGTAAATAAACAAATATCACACATGGGTCCTTGAAGTTTCTCAACAATTTTCACTGAACAAGTGTAACTATATTATAGATGACTAATACATTTTAATCTTTCTGCTTGCTTATTTTCTATAAACATCAATGATTGAAAGTTTGAAAGACAATTTTTTCAAAAAACAAAAACCAAGGTACAGTGCTGTGAAAAATATTTGCCCCCGTCCTTTTTCCCCCCCATTTCCTCTATTATAGCATATGTCACACTAAATGGTTTCAGATCTTTAGACACAATGTAATCTTAGACAAAGGGAAACACAAAATGCATTTTTAAAATTTCATTAAATTTGTATGACTTCACAGTTCTGAAGTCTGAACTACTTCCTGTTTTTGTTTGATTCCGATTCCCATCTAGCCCTTCTGGTTTGTTTGCTGATCTCGTGTATGACCCTTCATTACATTACATTACATTACAGGCATTTAGCAGACGCTCTTATCCAGAGCGACTTACACAACTTTCACATTCAAATTTATGTCATTCACATAGCATTTTACTTGTATCCATTTATACAGCTGGATATATACTGAAGCTATTCCGGTTAAGTACCTTGCTCAAAGGTAGAACAGCAGTGTCCTACCCAGGAATCGAACCTGCGACCTTTCGAGCCCAGTTCCTTACCCAGTGCTACACTCCGCCCTTCGACACCAATTCTTGCCTTAACCATTCTAGTTTGTTTGCCCTGTGATTTTATCTGACCGTTCACTCTCGTATTCGATTCCGATTCTCGCCTCGCTTCTGCTTTGTTTGCCGATTGAAATTCATATCTGACCTTGACTCTCGTTTTGACCCACTGGTTGAAGTATAGTGTTTCGTTTAGTTAGTGTGTTCCCAGCTGGACTACAAATGCTTCCATTGGGACGCTACTTTGTTATTTTGCTTTATGATTTTTACTTTATTTTTAAAGGCACTTTGTGGAGTTTTAACTCTCCGTTAGGGTATGGTATTCAGACTACCGACTAATTGTCTGAAGCTCAGCATTCAAAGCAGCCCAGTACCCTTCGAAGACCAGTTTTCAGTTAGTTTAGAATCGAGTTAGTAGTCAGTGTGCAGTACATTTCCCTTATCATACATCCTGTTACAGTCTGACCCTAGACCAGGTCGTATCACCTTAAGGAGACAGTCCAGTCCTATGTATAAGTTGAAGCTTAAGCAGAACTGGGTCATGCAGCAAGACCCACATCTGAATGGCTGAAAAGAAACCAAATTAGTTTTTCACTGGCCTCGTCAGTCATGACTGTTCAAAAACCAAATCAATTTGTCTCAATTAAAGCAGTTATTTCTGCTAAAGGTGGTGCAATCATTTAAGTTTAAGGGGGTAATTACTTTTTCATATGGCTGTTTGACTTGTTTTATTTTTCATTAAATTTCATTAAGTTTTTTTTAAATGTTTTTTTTCCCCGTTTACTCAGTTTTCCTTTGTCTAATATTACAGTTTGTTTAAAGATCTGAAACCATTTAGTGTGCAAAAATATGCAATGTAGGAAAATCAGGAAGTAGTGCAATGAAAAAGCATTTCTGGATAAAAAATCTTGCCAAAATAATCAAATTAGTGCCCATAAACTGTAATTTGCTGTCCGAGGTGAAAATAAGCAATTGGAATGCACCTATTAACAGTGTCATTCCAGATGTCAATTTCATGTATTTTTTTTTTTTCCATTTAGCCTTCCATACTAGGAAAAGACAAGAAGCAAACACAGATGAAATAAGCGACTGGAATGAGCCCCAGGTGTACAGCTGTACAGCTCCTCCTTAACACACCCCTTACATACGCTTTGTGCTTTGCAATATCAAGGTATCAGGCAATTCCAGGAATGCCATGGGATGATGTGTAAAACAGCAGAAGATAGCGATGTGGACTCAATCTGCAGATCAACACCAAAAAACTTAATTTCTTTACCTGGGACAAAACATGTTGCAAATTTAAAAATGATAGGTAGTTTTTTTTTAGTTGAAAGAGGGATGCCTAATACCAGTTCAGACATTACATTACTGTTCAATGTCATGTTTAAGGAAATAATGTACGATTTAAGGATTTGTTTCTAACATTGCAATCAGAGCTATTTTTAGCTTATGGGTTACTTTTGTGAGAGAACTACATTTTGAAGCACATCGATTTTTATACCTTTAGCAAAGGTATACCCTTCACCCTCTAGTGGACCTGGTAGTGGAAATGTACAATTCAGCTGTCCAGTTACTGTAGCAATGTGAGTAAGTGACATTTCAAAATGGTACTTTTGGCAAAGAAAACTGATACATTTTACTTACTTTAAAGGAGGCAATTTTACCTCAAGGTAATATTTGGAGTACTTGTGTTGACTTTTTCCCCAAGACTGTGGGAACCCTGTTTAAATTGAACATATGAGAAATATATTTACGCATTCAAGTAGGCACATCGATATGTACGCACAATAATGTGGCACTGTGGTAGTTTAAAAACTACATCTTTATTTGCAGTTTTGTACAGTCCTGTCCAACATCAGAATTGGCAAAATCCACAGCAAGTGGGAAACTGTACAATACACTAATGCTACAAACAAAATTAAAATTTGACATGTTTGACTCAGGAAAAAATGGAATCTTATTTTGAAGTAATGTTTTGGGCTCAAGGCAACCAACAATATAAAGATGCTTCAAAAAAGTACCAAAATATGTATTCAAAAATACCTCATATAAACCTTATTGAACAAAGCAAAGGAAGGGGACATCCACTGCAGAGATAAACCAACATGAGTTACTTTCCGTTAGGTCAGGTTAGGTTGCTTGGCTTATTGTAGTTATATTGGCTAAACTAATTTTACTTCAAAGTTGACAGAATTGAGATGCTTCCACACAGCCAAATGTAGCAGGGTTTATGATGTTCTGCCTAACTCCAAGGCTCCTCCAATGAAAGAGATGGAGCAAATGTAACCAACACATTACAATATGTAAGCTTATCAAGAACAGATAGTGGATTCTCACCATGCTGAAGGCCCTGCACTCAATCTAAAGCTAAATGTATTTTTAGAATTTGTCAACAGCAGTCTAAACAGAACTGACAAGGGAAGACTTGTTTTGAACTCCCTGATGGGTATTAAGACCAACATGACACTGCTTTCAAATGCATACACATTGAACATAAAAAAGCATCTTTTTCCATTCGTAAATTTAAAAAGTATGAATGTACTTACAAGGTGTTCAAATAATAGACAAATCTTACATTACTCCACAATTACTTCGGGTGGGAAACTTCAGACTAAAATGGATAGGCATGTAAAATATACACATATATACACAATGTGTGGGTAAATGACGAATGTGTGGTACATTAAAGAAAAAATCAATTTGATGTGCATTATACATCAGATACTTTCACCCATGCTTGACAGGAGGTCCTGACACTTGGTATTCTTAAGACCCAAATCCCATCCAAAATTCCTGGACATATGGTAAAATAAGCCTACTTATGCACAGGTACAACATCTTTGACCTGATGTATGTTTGCCTGGGTAGCATCATCATTGTGAAGACCTGTTGCTCTTGTACATATTTGTCCATGCAAAATGTCATTTAATCATTGCAAAATTCCCACTAATTTTGAACACAGGTCTTGTGGATATCAAAAGGTTGAACTAACATCATCCTGCATGATGTTGTTAGTTCAATTTTGCATAAGATTTGGATCCACAGCTTACCACACTCCAGAATAATCATGGATGTTATAGAGTATAGAGAAATTATAGATAAGAAACCAGTTCCTTTCGGATGCACAGACTACTTCAGATTTTACTTTTGTCCAATCAACAGCACTACAGACTAGTTGGGAAGAAAACACTTGAAGCATTCAGCGGATAGTTATTAAAAAACGGGCAATTTACATGTTCTCAAATTAAACATACTAATAGAAATCCCATGGTGCTCATGTTCTTCATGGGTTGAATGTCCCAGTTGGGGGGGGGGGGGGGGGAAAGACCAGTTTTGATTGGTTTCCTACAAAGCAATGGCCTTTAGACTGGCCGTTTCTATTCAGATTTAGACTTCTTGCTGTCGTTCCCATTCTTCTCCAAACAACTCTGGTCAGGCTTTCGCTTCTTGCAGCCTTCCATCTGGGTGCTGCAGGGGTGTGGGGAGAAAGTGATGATGATGCAGGTCATGTTGTCGCAGCCTGTTCCATCCCCCGATGTGTCTGGCGCCAGGCAGTGGTCAAGAAGCTGGGGAGGTTGTACATGGCCATTTAGAGTGTTTAAGGTGCTTATAAAATATTTTACATTAGCCGGCCATAAAATACCCGATTCATTATGACTCCTTACATTAAACACTGTTAAATCCAGAACACCATACTGAAACGTTATCTGCCGCATGTGTAATATATGTCCTGTTATACAGGACATATATTACACGTGGCAGATAACGTTTTAAAAAAAGAAAAAACCAGGTAATGAGCTATATTATGAAATAAAATTTCTTTTTTTATTTTTTTTTTTACTTTCCTTCCCAAATTGGTGTCAAGTTATTGGTACTCCCTGTTTTCAGTACTTCCCGCATCCACCCTCTACAAGTATAAAAGCGTGGAGGTGAAAGCATTTGATTTCTCACACAAAATTGTTTTACACCAATTCACTTGAGTTCCGATAAATATAAATATTTTTGCCATTCAAATTTATGTCATTCATAATTTTATTATGACACTTGTAACAGAAGCGGGATGAAATGGGCCTAAGCTACAAATGTGTTGGCATTCTGATTTTTAAAAATTAACGCCACACACAGGCTAATAATATAATGTATAAGAGTGATTTTTGTTTTACTTACTCGTGTTATGCAAGCTACACTGGCTTGGGCAGAAATACATTTCTGGGCAGGCCTGAGAATAAGTGGGTAGGCCGATGAAAGTTTTTTTTCAGAACACGTTTTCCACATGTCCCGCTTGGAGCCATCATATGACACTACTGTATTCATAACGGCAATGCAGTCATCGTCTAAACTAGTCCAAGTCTACCACCTTATGGTGGACTAAATACACATCAAGGAGAGCACAGCCTTCATATAAACCCAAATCAACAATGTAACACTAAAATAACGTGTCCCCGCTCGTGACTGGCACAACTTATCCCTAATTAAGAGGAAATAACGGAATTAAAATCAAATGGCTGAGATGTACACAACAAAGCACGTCACCACACAGTAAACTTGAACGAGTATTTTCCATGCCCTAAGTCACAAGTATAGCACATGGAGATACTAATATTTCTATTTATAAATGCAGTCCATTTAATATCCCACATTATGTACAATGAGAATACAACAAAATACTATTCCACCACCAGAAAAATGTTGGTGATGTTTTTGCTTCGCAATAAATTGGTGCAAACATAACGTATTAATTTATTCATACTTAATGATAACGCTGTGAAATTGATAAAAAGGGTAACTTATTTTTTCAAGAATAAATAAACATTCCACAAGCCAAACACCTATCCAAACAGTTTGACAGAATGTGGTTCTGTGACAGTCACCACAGATCCATGAATACGGCCATGACAAGCATATCTCATTTCCAAAAGGGTGTTCAGTAAGACTGAAGAAATTCAGGTTTTGTCCGTAACCAAAGAATGTGGATGTTATTCTCTTCCTGAACAAAAACAAAGATGCTAGTTGTGGACATGGTGACATTTTGTGTTTGTTTTTGAAAAAGTGACTACGTCAGAAAACTTTTGTCACGTCCGCTGAATTTATGTTTGCTCATAAACATAACAAAAAGTTTATTTGTTTTTGCTGAAGGAGTTTCATGCCTGCCAATCACGGTTTGATTTATCCTCCAGGCAGTTAACAGGTTCTATCCTTTTGTTCAAATAACACTGTTTTACATGGCAGTAGTTTTCACCGCACTGAAACATTCTATGACCTGAACTTGGAGTGATCGCTGACTTACTAGAATTAAAATTGTACGGCTTATTCTCACCACCATGCAACTCCAAAAGCTAACAGAACATGGCTTCCATTCTCAGTTAATTATAATGATTAAACACCAGATTACTTGGTTCAGTGACTTTAGTTTACACAATAAAGAACTGTCAACCATCAATTGCACAAGGCTGTTCTCTCAGCACAAGCAATGAACCTCGGCTAGTGATGGTCAATCTACATTTGAAGTCAATATGTGTGTTCTAATATTTAAAAATAAGTTTTACATGGCAGTAGCTTTCACCGCATTTAAAAATAAAGTTCCTGCGATGTGAACTTTGAGAGATCGTTGACTTTATTACTATATTTAAAATTGGCTTAGCCTAGCACTACCATGCAACTTGAACACAATATGGATTAACTGAATAAGTTATTTTAAGGATATTTCTTCTAGTTTTTAGGTGCACATTTAGTCGTGACTAGTCTAATACTAAACAATTGCATTTGTTTCTGATAGCTACGGAACTCCTCCAGCAAAAACAAAGCCATTTGGTTTCTCCTCGAGTCAGTTTCATGATATAATTTTACATGCTGGCAATAATAATTAATAATTCTTTAACAGAACAGGTTATTATTATTTTAAGGAGATTTCTTGTAGTTTCACGTATTTAGTTATCCTGAGTAAGGCTTTGGAGCTCCCCACTGGCACAAACGAAAACTACAGGATGTGATAGACGTATCTAAATACAGAATGTTGAATACATAGGCTATACAGTTTTCAATTTAAATAAAAATATTTGTATTTAATCAATATTTTTGTTCTGATTTATTGATTTCTCAATTTCTTATCCTAGCCCAACATAACTAAGCCACCTATGAATGCTTACACTACAGTATGTGAAATACCTGCATTAGAGAATAGTGCAAACCTCTTGAAAGACACTCAACTTCATTGTGAGTGGTATGAATTCTAACAAAGCAGGCTCCTACAAGCCACTACGTTAAAACTCCCCAGGGTGCCCCTATTGTCTACATTTGTTAGCCCCCCAATACAAATATGGCGAGTACTATTAGCAAAGGCTAACACTTGTCTCGTGACCAATGCGAATATAACAATATTAAAAAAATGACACCGTAAATAATTAAAATGTTACAAGCAGTAATAGGTACATCTTCGCCCTTGTTTGTATGTATCCTTGCTAGACTTAATGCTTCCTCATCCTCTTCTGAAGCACTCTCCAAGTCAGTACAGCAAGAATCTGCTTTAACCATGCTGAAGATATTTGGATGGGATGGACCAATTACAGACAGGGGGAGGTCTGCAAATGTGCAAACTGCTTGCAAACAGTTTGCCCTGAGGACATGCACACACGGTGACATTCAAACTCAAAACACCGCCTCTTTTTGTTCATCTCCTACAAAAGGGGTAGTTTCGAACCAAAAGTTCAACTTCGTTTGGAGTATACTGGCGCCTAAAAGATCCACCAGAATAACTCACTGTAGATATGAAGTTCATTTCAACTTAAGTGTCCATAAGTGTAAAACACTGAACAAGCTGTGGCTCTCCAAAACCACACTGATGATTTCATGGCACCCCGGACGGAGCTTACCTCCTCCACGATGGAGGACAGTGGTCTGACTTCACCGTTCTCATCTGCCTTTATCCTCTTGCTGACAAAGTCTACAACTTCCTGGCTGCTCATGACATTCCTGTGGAGTAAAACTGTTAGTGGTGTGGCTGGAGGGGATGGGGTGTGGACACAAGCACTTCAAAAAGCCTGACACACTGCCTTAAAACTCTAACCAAATTTTGAGGTGCTCTGTGACGTACCAGATTCCATCACAGGCAATGACCATAAAGTCATGATCTTCATTGAGAGTTAGTACTTTGACATCCGGCATAGCCGAGATCATTTGCTCTTCTGGCGGGAGGGCCTTGTTCCGTTTGTAAAAGTGGTCACCTGGAACAGAAAAGTGTCACAGTTTAGTATTCCGCCCCCTCCTTGCTTAGCTAAGAACTCAATAAAACTCACTGTACAAAGATTTTAAGGATTTGTGGTAAGAGTAATTTGGGTGCATTCTGGCAATTCTGTTCCTCTCAATCTGAAGATCCTCAAAATATGAACAGCATTCCACCTTGGTTCATCACATTTCCAGGTGAAATGTGGAGTGGGCACTTTACCGATAGCTCTGGAGAGGTTGAGTCCTCCATTAACACGGCCATCCATTGTAACCTTCCCACCGGCGTTCTTTATCCGGGCCAACTCCAGCTCATCCTCTGGCTTGTGGTCATAGGACATGTCCACGGCTTTGCCTCGCTCAGAGACCACACAGCGCGAGTCCCCTGAATTGGCCACAATCAGCTGCTTGGCTCGAATCAATGCCACTACTGCCGTGGTCCCACTGTCAGACCCAGGCTGAGGAACAAGGAGGAAAATGAGCTTTGAATGAAAAGAGGTAACTGAGCCATGAAATCTATGAATTTAATCGCAAGTGAGATAGATGCATGAATTTGCTAGGTAGGGACATTCCCTTATCCAAAGGTTAGGTTAGTATGAGTAAATGAGAGACAGTCTATTCTAGCAACAGCTGAGCAGTTCACCACAGATGGTATGATAACTTTAAAAAAAAAAAAAAGAAGGTATTTTATGTATAATTCTAGAAAGATCTAGGATGATCTTTCAACACAACATTGCTCCCAGGATTATACATTACCATTCATCTTTGCATTAATAAGTTTCAAAGGAAAATAAGCTAAATTAATACATTTTGGCTATTTAAAGTATACCCTGATAAGGTAGTTCTACATCTTAATTTTGGAAGCCCACAAACTTTACCGATCAAATGAAGCATTACAAAATGAAGTCACCATCTTAATGAACAGACTCAAGGTAACTTTTCAGAGTTTAAGATTCTATGTCCTTACTCTCTTGGATTGGAGTGTTTTGCAAAGGGCGATCCACAAATCTTACTTCAGGAAAGGAAAGAACAAGGTAAATGCAAAAGCAACCAGAACTAAAAAATCAGTCTTGGATTATCACCTCCTCTTTTCCATCCATTCCAGGAAGGCACATCTCATCCTCGGCATCACTGTCTTCTTCCTCATCTTCATCCTCATCTTCCTCTTCTCCACTGCTGTAATCACCCTCTTCTTCTTCACTGCAGTCCTGAAACACATTAGTATAATCAGTACTCCAGTACTTACTTCAGATTAAACTGTGAGCTTGGACATTAGGAAAATACGTAAAGGTTTACCAAATTTCTATATTATGTAGCTTGATATTTTAGTAATCAAATGGCTGTACTGAAATTGCATTTTACCACTTCATGGTTCACATCTGTGACAACTGTTCATAACCAAGTTGAACGCAACTCCACATCATACCTCCTCCTCACTGTCTTCCTCTTCCTCCTCCTCCTCCCCTTCTTCTGATTCGTCACTGTCCTCAAAGAATTTGGACTTGCTGCCCCACTGGGGCTGAGCAGCAGAGGAGGAGCAGGAAGGGCCAGCATCGCCCGTTCCCCCTGCCTCCAACTCGCCCTTGGGCTTCTCCGCAGTGCTGGATCCTGACCCACTGTCCCCCGAGCTCCTGCACGCCCGGGCCTTCAAGCCACCTGCACTGGCACTGTCAGGTTTCAACTTCCCGTCGTCGTCCAGACTCGAGCTCCCACACTGAGTCTCTCCATTAATGTCTTTGTCAGAGTGGGGTTTCTCCTTTTCCTCAGACTCTCCTGACTGCTTCTTGGCTGCAGGACAGGGCTTTTTGCCATTTTTGACAGAGTTCAAGTTCTGTCCATAGCGGATCAACAGGTCTTCAATTGTCATGGTAGCCTCTTCGTGCAAGAGTGCAGCTTCCTCATTGTCCACTGGAAAAAACCAGGAAGTATTTTGAGTCCCACAAAACATAATGTAATATGGAAACGATCAATTCTGTATTAAAACAATGGTAGTCCTCCATCAAAATCTTACAAATGTTAAAATATCAGCAAAAGAGGAAATGCATAACATTTGTGGCCCAATATTTTATAGTCTGAATTGAGCAATCTAGGCACGCCGGCATGCCGGCCACTAGAGACATTGCGCGAACGGGTTAAAGACAACAAAGTAAAAGTACTGGAGTGGCCATTGCAAAGCCCTGGCCTGAATCCCATAGATAATTTGTGGACTGAAATGAAAAGGCGTATCTGAGCATGGAGGGTCACAAACCTGACTGCGTTACACCAGTTCTGTCAGGATGAATGGGCAAAGTATTGTGAGAAGCTTGTGGAAGGCTAACCCAAGCGTTTGATTCAAGATAAGCAATTAAAAAGCAATGCCACCAAATACTAAGAAAGTGTATGTAACTTTTGACCCACTGAAATTCTGATATGGTACATAAAAGCTGAAATAAATCTGTCTCATAAGCCGCGTTTCCACCGCAGGAACTTTACCCCGGAACTAGGAACCTTTTGAGGAACTCAGTGCGTTCGACCGCAGGAACCAGGGTCTAAATTAAGTTCCGGGGACTTTATTTTACCCCCAAAAAAGTCTCTGCTCGGGGAGTAGTACTTTCCAAAAGTACCGGAACTTTCAGGGTGGGGTGCAAGCGCTGAAAATTTCTGATTGGTCGACTACTCGCAGTGTTTTATTTCAACCGCCATTTTTAAAAATCTGCAGCCGCAAACCAATTTATTTTCATAATAACTTGAAATCAAACTTGTATGTTATGTGGCGCAGTAACCTACTTTTGGTTATAGCCTGCCAACGTCTTGGAATTATAACATGTGTGCTCTTCTGTTCTTGTCTTGCTTTAGTATTCGTTTTATAAAATAACAAAAATTGTTTGTGCTGGGACAGCATATTACGTACCAGAAGATCCAAACGTTTTAATTCGGTTGCTGAATATTTCTTCCGGATTTTCTTTGTTAGCCCGTTGTAATTGACTCAAAACGTTTGATACAGTTATCTGAGGTATGCGGTTGTTCTGCATAATTTACATTGGTGATACAGTAAAAGCAAACTGGAAATCACCTTCCGCACTTTTTGTCAGGGTAAAATAACAGGTTCATTCTAGTAATCGTCCCTTTTGCTTTTTCAGACTGCCATCATTTTACTCTGCCATTCTTCAATTCCACAAAAAGACCAGGAAGACTATGGACTAATTTATGGTGCATGGTTCGCATCTGGAGGGGGCACACTTCGCTGCTCGGCTAGTAGTAACTTTGAAGGAAAGCAAATGGTGGCTGTACCACTGCTAATTTAAATTTTCACGCAAGTCCGAGTTTTCGTTCTATTCTTGTCATTTTGCGATTAGCCTATATGGAATTGATGATGAGAAAGTAATCAATTCAACAGCAAATTGTTTACGACGTGTGCATGTTTTCTGCTGTTGTTGCCAGTTATTTGTGGAATGTGAATGCATTCTGTCGCCTCGGATGTCAAGACATGAAAGTGAATATTCGCATAAAAACATAATTAATGTGTTAGAGAGGATATATAAAACAGTTACAATCTGACTATTGGCCTGTTATATCCTATTTGTTGCATAACAACGGTCCAAGTCCAACTACCAATGACAGTTTTGCTTGACAACGGCAAATATGCCCAAACGGCCGCGGAAGAATATTTCAATTCCAGGTGATTAAATCGATAAAAATCAATAAATACAGAAGTAACCATATATAGTCATTGTTGGTAACCTGTTGTATATAAGTAGAATAAACCCCTCCGGGCTGTCCCAGTTATTAGAACATAATGTAGGCTACTTCGGTGGTAGTATGGGGTTACAGAAGAAATCATAGGACAGATGGACCGACGACAACGTCGCTTTTCATACGTCAGTGGGCTAATTTGCCTAATCTTCGCGGGACTTTAGACCGCAGTGGAAACGCAGACAACAATGGGCTGAAGGAACCTTTTAGTTCCTTGAAAAGTAGTTCCTGGGACTAAAAGTTCCGGGTACTTTTGGTGGAAACGCGGCTTTAGCTATTATTTGGAAATTACCTCTCATGGTAATAATGTAGATATCCTAATCGACTTAACACAGGAAATGTATAATAACATGAAATGTGTGGAGTTGTGAAAAACTGAGTTTGAATGTTTCTAGCCTAGGTGTATGTAAACTTTTGGCCTCAACTGTATTTATGTATGTGTGCCACAATGTTTCTGCATTATTTTTCAATGTGAATTCTGTGTTTCTTAAGGGGCAAATTCCTATGCTTTAGAATGGTCAAAAAGCAATTTATTTATTTCTGGAGAGGTTTTGGATAGGTTTGTGCACCCCTAGATATCTTTTTCACTGATGAAAATATAGTAATTCCCACTTGGAAATGATGCAAAAGTGAGTTTCATTAATCAAAAGTTTATTTGTAGTGAAATATACTATTATATTATGATCTACAGCAGGGGTGGCCAACCCTGGTCCTGGGGAGCCGCAGGGTCTGCTGGTTTTTGTTTTCACCTTGAATACAACAACCACTTAGACAAAAGAAACCAGGTGAGGTGAGTTAACTGTGTAATCAACTGCTTTAATTGATCAATTAAGCGCTGAGTAAAAACAAAAGCCAGCAGACCCTGCGGCTCTCCAGGACCAGGGTTGGCCACCCCTGATCTACAGCAACGCATAATTTGGATAAATTTGGACACTAAGGGACACCAGGGTACACTGCTTTTTGCTTCATAGATCTTCAGTATTTCCATATATCACACTTGTGGATCATGAAGTTTATGATCCAGGACATGTAGTTTTACCTGTTTTATATTTGTGATGTGCGTATTTAATTTCAAACAAAAGGAAAACTTCATTTTTGTATTATAAAAGATAAATACATGCACGGAACTTTATTTCTACCAAAATTATGAATATAATCTAATCAAGTGTTGCAAATGATACAAGTGATTTGCTTCATCTAAGTTATTTTCCAAGTCTCTGTGATGCCCACATCTGGAGTTATAAAGCCTTAAGCCGGGCACCCACCGCACGCGTATCGACCGTGAGCGTATTACGCGCGTAACTGAAGCGTAGTTTTTCGCTTCTGTTCTATTTTTTCAGCTTGTCACGCGTCACGATGGCCTGTTTATACACAGAAATATGCTCTGAAATGCTAGGTATACACGCTCTGATTTACATTTCATCCTTATATTACTGGGGGTGTGTCCCTAGTTCCCTCTTGCAGTAGTGGAGAACAAGATAAAACCAGATAAACACCAGATATTTTATAAGCAGCTAAAAAATACAAGCCTTTTCGTTTTTCTATTGTCCTGGCAGGAAAAGAAAAATTAAAACTGGAACCTGGGAAAAAGGCAAACTTAGTTTCGCTATCTTATTTTGCGGAGGGGGTGGGGTAAATTTAAAAATACACCACAGAAAGACGTGGCCTATTGAATGATGTAGAAGTGAATGCACCGAGCAGCGGTTTGTTAGCTCGAGTGTTGGAAGGTAGTTTTTAACCAACCATTGCTCAGCCTATTTGATTTTCCGATGTCTTCGTTCGCCGTGCTTTCAAAAAGGGCTTGTTAATAAAATCAGATAATCCACAGTGGTTTAAAAAATCAGATTTAGTGGTCTTGCCGATGAAAATGCACCTATTTTATAAATGAAGTTGTAAGCAAGCCTTTATTGCACTTGTACTTCAAAGCTTCCGGTGTTCATGACGTTGTGGTGTTCATATCCCTTCAAGTTTAAACTGTTACGCTATCTTTTTGACGATTAACTGATTTTTACTAAATATGATCATATAAATGTTTTGACGTGAATAACAAGACGACACGGGAATTCCCAATGGTTGATTATGGATTATTTATTATTATTATTATTATTATTATGATCATTACATATTCTTCAAGTTGGCACGCTTGTTAACCAAGCAAATAAATTAATGCAGTTTGAGACTGATTATTATGTAGGCTACGTTGCGATTTAAACTTATGGTAATTCTTTAAAGCGTTTACTTTCTCACGTATTTACATGTGTTAAAAAATATTACCATATTAACAGACTGAAAAAGGTCTCTCACCAAGTATTCACTTACCCATAATCAACAGTCGTGAACAAACGTGAAATACACGATGTAATCCCACTGCAGACTGCGAGAGCCACTAGGAATATAGAGCTTTAAGCAAGCCTTTGCGCGACACAAACGGAACCAGTGGAGAGACGCTACGCGCCGCGCTGCTTCGCCGTGCTGCTTCGCCGTGCTGCTTACGTCGCTTACGCTACGCGTGCAGTGGGTGCCCGGCGTTAGGCTGCATTCACACCAGAGGCGCTTTAACAGCTGGGGGCGCCTTTTTACTCATCATTTTGAAGCGTTTTTTTTTTTCCTTTCTCGCTCGCTTTTTGGTGCACCAGGCACTTCGTGTTAATTCGCCCTGGGTGCCTCGCTGTTTTTAGGCTTCAGAGGGATGAAAAGGATCCTCCGAGAAAAAAAAAAAAAAAACACCCGATGTCACTTTCATTCTTTTCTCTGCTGTCCAATTGCATGAAAAGTAGTGAGTCCCGCGTTTTCAAGCCAATATAGCGGAGACTAAGAGAACTCTCTCTAAATGAGAGATTTGGCATCTGCGCAAAGGGGTTAATAGCCGCATACTCTGGGTGGACAGTCAAAAACAATTATTTCAGAATGAAGAAAATAATAAATAAACAATAATAATACTTCTACAACTAATAATAATAATCTCACCATCATCTTCATCAGCCACTTTGTCCTTTACCTCTTCCTCCTGTGGTCGTCCTGCAATTTGGGACAGCTCTTTGATAACTTCCTCTACTGTCATACGGCTGTCAATTGCCAAGAATGCATCTTCCAAAGCCTAAAACACAAGAACATTACTGAGGCCACTGTACAGATAGACAGCAGTCCCCCAAGGATGTGTGTGTGGTCCCTTCTTTGTCTTCTGCCCCTTTTCCACCAAGGCATTTTGAGGGCCGGTTCGGAGCCAGTGCCTAATCGCGAAGCAGTTCTTCCATTTTCGACAGCAAAAGAACCGGCTCTCGGCCGGGAAAACTGTTTCCAAAGCGGCACCACCTCTCAGCTGGTCTAGAACCAAGAACCGCTTACGCCAGGGGCTGGGGGGGGGGGGGGGGGGGATTATAGTGACCAACTGAGACCAACTAAAACTTTAGCCGCGTTTCCACCGCAGGAACTATACCCCGGAACTAGGAACCTTTTGAGGAACTCAGTGCGTTTCCACCGCAGGAACTAGGGTCTAAATTTAGTTCTGGGGGCTTTGTTTTACCCCCCAAAACGTTCCTGCTCGGGGGGTAGTACTTTCCGAAAGTACAGGAACCTTTTGGGTGGAGCTTGCAGCGCTGAACATTTCTGATTGGTCGAGTACTCGTAGCATTTGTGTTGTATTTATTTTCCGCCATTACCCGCCATGTTTGAAAATATGCAGCGGCAAACCAATTTATTTTCATAATAACTTCAAATCAAACTTGTATGTTATGCGGCGCAGTAGCCTACTTTTGGTTGTAGCCTGTCAACGTCTTGGAATTATAACGTGTGCTCTTCTGTTCTTTTCTTGCTTTAGTATTCGTTTTATAAAATGCTAAGCATTCGTGTTGGGACAGCATATTACGTAGGCTACCAAAACATTCAAACGGATTAATTCGGTTGCTGAATATTTTCTTCCGGATTTTCTTTGTTAGCCCGTTGTAATTGACTCAAAACGTTTGATACAGTTATGTGAGGTATGCGGTAGTTCTGCATAATTAACATTGGTGATACAGTACAAGCAAACTGGAAATCACCTTCCGCACTTTTTATCCGGGTAAAATAACAGGTTAATTCTAGTAATCTTCCCTTTAGCTTTTTCAGACTGCCGTAATTTTACTCAATTTTACTGCCATTTTTCAATTCCACGAAAAGACCAGGAAGACTATGGACTCATTTATGGTGCATGGTTCGCATCTGGAGGGCACACTTCGCTGCTCGGCTAGCAGTAACTCCGAAGGAAAGCAAACGGTGGCTGTACCACTACTCATTTACATTTTCACGCAAGTCCGAGTTTTCGTTCTATTCTTGTCATTTTGCGATTAGCCTATATGGAATTGACGACGAGAAAGTAATAAAACAGCAAATTGTTTACAACGTGTGCATGTTTTCTGCTGTTAATGAATGTGTTTGAGAGGATATATGAAAATCAATAAATACAAAAGTAACCATATATAGTCATTGTTGGTAACCCGTTGTATACAAGTGGAATAAACCCCTCCGGGCTGTCCCGGTTATTAGAAAATAATGTAGGCTACTTCGGTGGTAGTATGGGGTTACAGAAGAAATCATATGACAGATGGACCGACGACAACGTCAGTGGGCTAATTTGCCTAATCTTCGCGGTACTTTAGACCCCGGTGGAAACGCAGACAACCATTGGCTGAAGGAACCTTTTAGTTCCTGGTAAAGTAGTTCCTGGGACTGAAAGTTCCCGGTAATTTTGGTGGAAACGCGGCTTTTGTGACCGCCAGGTAGAGTGAGACCACCTTCGTTCGACAAACAGGAAAACGTAAACTGATTTGCAACTATATATGAAATAGGCGAAATATCGGTAACAACCTGTACCTAGTTATGTAGGAAAACATGTCCTTGTTATCCTCCAGTGATTATTTTTTCAGTACTTTCGCAATTTTTTTCTGTGCTGGCAAATACGTCTGAGGTGGTCCAGAGCTATAGCTTTTGGTTGCTAAGCGGACGTATATCGACCTCCCCATATATAAATGAATGGAACTTTACATTAATTTGCTAGCATACAGTTTAAGTGTCCTGTCTTGCGATGTGGTCGCTATCAGTACGTGTAGGAATCTGATATTCACTGCTGTAACCCAAGTCGCAGGATGCAAAATAGCCGTTAGGAAAGCAGTTTGAAATTATGAAGCAACGTCTGTGCCATTGGATTTAATGGGTCGCGATGAGATAATTCCGAGCGTGTTGCTTGTCTTAAAGTTGATATAGTAAATAAGAGGTCTCTTCAGTTTTTTCGCGATTCTGAATTTTCGGAATTCAACAACTTAAACAAAATGCCGCATTTTTCCCAACGCTGCATAATTCCTAAAAAGGCAAATTATTTTTACGAATTATGCAGCGTTGGGGAAAACGCGGCATTTTGATGTTGTGTTGAATTCCGAAAATTCCGAATCGCGAAAAACTGGAGGGACTAAGGCTGTAATAATATAACAATTTACATTTAGACAACTTATTATGTGTATTTTTACAGGACATACATTTTAATAGGTAGCAATGTTGCTGGGAAAGCGGAGACGTATACAGACGTATATAGTGACGTAATGATGTGGCTCTCTAACCTGTGGAAAAGCAAACCGGTTCTTAGAAGGTTCGCAAGTTGAACCAACTGCAAACCGGCACTAGCACCAGCCCAGAACCAGAACTAGGTTCGCCTTGGTGGAAGAGAGGCATTCGTTCACAAAAAATCCCTCACTTCGGTTATTTATTCGAGTGTGTACCCTTATTACTATGCCGAATATATCAGTAGTTTCAGGTACTTTCCTCCTTCTGAAAAACAAATATGGCACTGCCGTGGGACCTTCTCAGCTGTGGTCCCTTCATCTTCTACCAAGTTATCTATTTCCACTCATCTAAATAAAGAAAAAAAAAAATACAAAAGGAGGGCAGACTGTCCAGCCACTCTCCTTACAAAAACCAGCAGTGATGCTGTACAAGCAGTCTTTCTCTCACTGTGAATATATCATGAGTGAACAGAAGTAGATTCTTCCCCAATTAGATTCAATTTATCTTCTCCAGCCATATTCTGCACGTTCATGCTTTCTCCCCCTAGAACTACCCAGGACTATCTGAACTATAGACATATATTTATTAATGGTGCTTTGTTTTAGGTAATCCCCTTTAGTGTGGAAATCATTACTACACTACAGCACCAGTTTCGTAACAATGAATGCCAAAATGCATGCTGTATTTTCATTTTGTTCAAATGAACTTGTAATAAAATAAATCACCAATGTAAAAATTGCTTTTTCTTCTCACTGGTCTTTTTGAAGTTTGCATTGCATTAGAGGATTCCTGTATCTATGCTGTTTTTATCTACCCTTAGTCGTGCTAACGTTCGGCCACAATGTACAAGCGCATGTGCTTAAATAATCAATTAAACCCAAGGTCTAGAGTTAAAAAGTTGTCAGCATGAAGACATGGGTCATGCTTCAAAATAATGCCATGTTTCCAGAACAGTGACATTTAGGGACTAAAAGAAAAAGAAGCATCTCTCCAGGTTTCCCCTGACTATAGATTTAAAAGCTCATTTTATTGCTGAAATATCCACATTAGGTCAGATCTGTGTCACTTGATACAACATGACATCCAAAATAAGCCAGTTATACAAGGACATAGCCAGTCCATCTCACCATACTGGTCCTTTACCTTACCTTTTGCAGTTTGCCATCTTTGTATGCCATCTGTTCTTTTATGATTCCAGGCAGGTATTTGGAACAGTATAATGCAACTTCCTCACCTTGGAAGGACAAAACAAGAATTCATAATATACTCAGAATTAAACTAACATTACTTGTATTCAATCACACCATGACACTCCTGCATTGTAAGCCATTTAGAGCCTAAATGTCTTAAAATATTTACCAATATAATAAAAAATGAGATGACATTCATTTACCCACTGTCAGAAAAATAGCAGCATGTGGCCACTTCCAAGCCACTGGGCACCCCCAATCAAACTGCATGTTTTGTTGAATCTCTTGTCAACAACCTCAGCCGGGTACAAACTTAAATGCGATGCATAAATATAAGTAAGGAGGGAAAGAATAAAAGGCAGCATATTTTAAGTGTATACCAATTACAGTAACAGGTCACATGTGAGAATATGAATGAATGGGGGGCGACATAGCTCAGGAGGTAAGAGCGGTTGTCTGGCAGTCGGAGGGTTGCTGGTTCGATCCCCGCTCTGGGCGTGTCGAAGAGTCCCTGAGCAAGACACCTAACCCCTAACTGCTCTGGTGAATGAGAGGCATCAATTGTAAAGCGCTTTGGATAAAAGCGCTATATAAATGCAGTCCATTTACCATTTGAATCAGTGCATCTATATAGCACTTTTCCAAATGCTCACAGTGCACACAGATGCGTGGGAACTCACCTCACCCACCACTAACGTGTAGCACCCACCTGGGTGAACAATTAGCCTGTGGCAACCGATAGATAGCAAATAAATAGCTAAACAAAAGAATACATTCAATCAATACAGAAAATTTGATCTGTAATATCACTTTTGCAACATGGCATACATAATGGAATTGTTACAAAGCAACAAAAGTTACCGAGATCAAAATAACAGGATTACAGACCATATGTTGGAGTTTCAACATCACACCTGAATGATGTTTCTGCAAAATGGATTGAAATTTTTTTTTGAATTCTTATAAAATCTTTTCTCTGTTCTTGTTCCCTCAACTCTTCTCCACCTTCCTTTTCTCGTTTCCTTGTGTGTGTTAAAGTAAAGGAAAGGAAGCAAAGTAAGGAAACCAAGGATAATAAAGTAAGGGTAGGATTTTGCCATCAACTTTTGCATAGAAACCAGAGGAAACAAAACCAAAGCTCTCCAACAATAATGGAGTCATCATATTAGTAACAACAAATAAATGAAAGCAAGCGGTAACTGATGAATACCTTTTGGCGACATTCCTTATGCATGACCCTTGAACTTTACCAGCAACAAATACATTTTGTGGTGAAACATCTAGTCCAATCAGAGCTGCCCCTTTCTTAACACTAGTTTGCCCACAAACAGGAATGTCTTGTGGGAACATATATCTGATAATCTTACCATATTGAACACAAAATGTATTCCGCCTTCCCAGAGGATTCATTATTGGGAGTATACGACCCGGTCAAGGTCAGACCGTAACAGTAAAAGGAAATGGGTAATGGAATTGCCTGTTGCAGACCAAGAAGGAACTCCGGTGCCTAACTACCTATCCAAAACTAGCTAATGTCTGGAAAATCTTCAAAAGCTTGGTGGGTAAGGGGCAGCTATAAACACTAATATTTGGGAGACTGATTCTGCTGAGACAAAGAGTCCAAATAGCATACCCCCAGGGAAGATTTAGAATTTCACCCAGAGCCATCTTCAAAAACAAAGGAAAAACAACAAAACAAGATAAAGCAGTGTCCCAATGGAAGGACTTGTAATCCAGCTGGGAACACTAGGTAGCTGGAATCACTATCTGGCAAACTGCGCCATTTATGAAAACGAGAGTACAGTTTGAACTGAGCAAAACAAAGTAAAATGTACAAAATCCAATGGGCAGGCAAACTATAAGGGCTAAGGCAAGAATCACAAGAGTCGAATTGAACAAGACACTTGTCAAACACAAAAATTAAATCTGCAAACTAACTAGAAGGGCTAAACAAGAATCAAAGTTGAACAACATAAGGTCAAACATGTAAAATAAATGAAGTAATCCCAATTCACAAGCAGAGAGCAAATCCGAAGAGCGAGTCACCCACAGTGAATGGCAAACCACGCCTTTTCAAACAGAGTGACCAGAGACTGAAACGGCCAATCTGACGACGAACCAAAAGAAAATTAAAAACACACAGCATAGACTGTTTCAAATTATGGTGAAATTATAAAATTATAACATTTTGAACAGTTATCTTCTTCCCCAGCATTAATGGCGCTACTATGTGAAACTAAAAGAGCACCAGTGCATTACTAGACGCAATGTCATGACCTATACTTGTGCCATATTACAAGACTACCAGTTAGACAACAAAGGGGAGCGTGAAAACAAACATGCCTTTTTAGCAAATGTTACCGTTTCTAACAGTTCCTATCCAAAACAGGCATCACTGATCGAGCTTGAGCCATCTGTCATGAATTCACTGCTTTCTGGCGATGACTCGCACTGTTAATGCAAAGAAGTCTAGTGTTTACAGAATGCATTTCTACTGGCAGCTGCACAAACTGGAGAGCATTACAGGAGAGGGGAAAAAAGAAAAAAATAAATAAAACAGCAACAAGGTTGTGACCTAATTTCTGTCAAAAATAAAGTGGCCATCTAATAAGTACACATCAAGAACCATCAGGATTATTCAACTTCTTAACCAACACATTCTGATTGGTGATGCTTCTCTCTGGTTTATGAAAACTGATCGCATGAGCATCCCACCACCATTTTATTATCTCTGAAGGAAACCTTTTAAATCATTCCAACAGCCAATGGCCACAATGAACTATGGTCTGACCGTCGACTAGTTGATGTCTGAAAAGGGCAATTACTGTTTCTTTTTTTTTTTTTAAACTGGTTGATGTAGGATACCGCCAATAAAAACACGCCACTACTCGAATCAGTGCATATCACAAGATTAAAACATTGAAAAAATACAAAATAAGAATTGCTATTTTTTTTCCATAATGATCATTTGCTTCTTTGCTCACTACATAGGTTAGCACATGACCCAGTCTTCAATGAAGTGGCAAGTTATAGTCACGTAGGACTCAGTAGTTGGTGCCGTCCATATGGTTATCACAACATTATCAGAATTGATTAGAATGGTACAGAGAGGCAGCCGTTTCACTCCATTCAATTCAAGCTGTGATCGGTTTTTGCACATCAGTACATCGCACAGTAGTAATTTGGGCTCCACAAATGTCGGTAGGTCCCAAAACCCTTCACGGCTACCACGCTTGCGGGGAGCATGTATTTCATTGCCATTTTAGCAATTAAATCTGTTGTGGTTTCACTTGTCACACTGACGAGGTCTCACTACAAAGTTGGATGCTTGTTTGCTGTGATCCTTGGCCTCAGATGTTTAGTCCTTCGGTGAGTTAACGTCATAGATGTTGACGCGTGACATGCAAATTTGGCAGCACATATTTTGAACAGAACGGTGTGTTCATTAAGCTTCTAAAAATCATTCCATACGTCACTCTTTTGCAAGCTGATCATCTTTTCAATGGATGGTAAGTGAATGACGAACAAGCCCCGTCCACCCCTTCAATTACCCGGTTAGAGCAATAGCGTAGGTAACATCCATCCATTATCTATACCTGTTTATACCTGGTCAGGGTTGTGGGGGGTGCTGAGGCCCAGGTAACATTTGGTGATATTTCATTTTTAATGGTTTGAGAATTGTAAAGAAATAACACAAATTATTTTTTTGACTGACATTTGACATGCATGACTGACAATCGATGATTCAACAAACTGTTCACATCCCTATAATGTACAGACGTGTCGACTTTGAGTACCACTAGCACCACACATGTATAGACTGATTTTAATATCACAACAAGTGGCAGTAAGCATGTCAATGTACATCACAGGACCTGGGTTCTTCATGCCTAGCATGTGATTTGTCATAATCAGACACTTTTCTTGTCAAGTAGAGTATTGCATTCTGGGTGCACACATTATCGCCTGGGTGCATACATTAAACAAGATAATAAAAAACCTTACAGTCCTCAAAACATTATTGAGGACTGTAAGGTTTATACATCTTGCCCCAAATTGGAACAAACTCACCTGGTTAGTGCACATAGGAGACTTATGTTTTTAACTCAGGTTGATGAAATGTATTTTCCAATTTAGCCAAATGTGGACAAACACCATTATAAAAGAGTCAACAGAAATAATACTACCTCCGTGTCCATCGTAAACAGCAAACATGGCTGTTTCATCATCCAGTTCTGGAATGCAGTTGTGAGCATCCTGTAAATAAGAATGAAAAGAAGTCGTGCATGCCAGTGAGGAAAACGAGTACAAATAAACTTAATATTTCAAAAACCTGAAAAATAAACATCTGTGCCAGAAGAGATTTTGATGAGGCTATGTCTTGTGTTTTCAGTCAGTACAGTCACTGAACATTTGCAATGGTGGTGACCAAGAGCAAGCAAGTTTGCTGTACCTGATCCGCCTTCATATTCTACGACACAAAACCGCTTGCAATAAAAAAAAAAAGTTTGCTACCAGGCAAATCAGCTTCGTAATTTCGCGGTTTTCTCCCAGTCGGGAAAACGCCACTACTTGGCCGACCAACTGATTCGCGTTCACGTGCTTTATGGTTCGAACAGCTAAAAGAAATATGAAAGTGATTGATTATGTGCCTTGTGTGGCTGCGCGTCAGTTCCACCCGAGCTGTTTACCTCCTAGGATAGCAATGGAGTAGCTAGCTATATCAAGCAAACTTTGGCCATTTCCGGGGGTTACGAATACAAATATCACAGGAAACTGAATACTGCAGTTTTGAAGTTATCAAAGAATGTCTGTATGTTTACAATTTTTAGCTGTGGTTCACTCGTGACTTTACTGTTTGAAATTTCACACAGCTCATACAGGACTTCGTGTTTTGTTCGACCATGTTGGCAAGAGCGATTACGTCACAAATCGGGCAATTCCTGTTGCATCTAGAATCCCGATTTCCTCAATTTGACCACCCGACACAATAAGGTGTTCATGTGGTGCTTTAAGGTGGGAAACTCGTGTAGATAGTATTATTATTACTAATATTAGCCATTTATTAGCATGTAAATCCGACACCACTTTAAATTAGTCGCAGCTCATATTTAGGTTCTGTAATGAAAATTAATTGGCTAAATGGGTGACGTGATATACTGCAGTTTTCAAAGTGATGATCCAGATTTACGTAAGCAGCACATGCTGAAGCATTACCTGTGGTCGGGGGAAATGGGTATTCAAACCTAGCGTTCTATTTTCTGAGTAGCAAGCTTTTAAACCAGCTGTCTAAATTATATTAGCAGACGTTAGCCAGTGTTCAACTAGCTGGCTGGTCATCTCACTAGATAATAACCGCAGCTAACATTAGCTAGCATAGGACATCATTTTAATTCAACCAACGTTAGCGTTAACTTCAAACAGACCCAGTAAAGATCCCCTTCCCCAACTACCGTCACCGTCTTGAATGTAACATTAGCTAGATGGCTAGCTTCTTCACTAACGTTCATTTACCACCACGAGATAACACTATCCAGGCCACACATGGTCATTTAGAATATGAACATAATCGTTGACATTTGTCCGAAACTTGAGTGGCTAAAAGAGTTTGCTAGCTAACTGCCATTACAGTCCGAACCATTCTTACCTCCATGGAAACGCGCCAGCCTTGCATGGCTGCATACCCGTAGCTCATATTTTTGCTGCCTCCGTCCTCTACAGATTTAACGGTGTTGGGCTGCGACAAGTAAGCCCCCATGATGGAAAAATGCTGCTAACCAGGGATCCTTGGAAACACGGGATGCTGCCAGAATTTACCGATAGAAAAAAGTTATCAGATAGCTTATCAGTTAAAATGTCTACGACCTTTAATTCATTGAAATCAATTCTAGTCGTTGCACTTTTAATCTTACAATTAATTACAGGTGGAGTTAGCTTGATTGCAAGCCAACTGATTTGTCTCTGTAGGTAAATGTTACAGTCGCGTTGCCTGATAGACTGGAGAATGAATCTAAAGAGTAAAGAACGTGTTGTATTTACTGCTTAAAATATCGCGGAAACTAAAGAATAATGTCAGCACGTGTAGTCCAAACCATAATCAACAACCTCCGAAAAGCGAACGAGAGGAGACATAAAGGAAGCGGAAGCGGCTTTAAGGGGAGAAATGCGCATGTGTGTTAGATAAGCGCTGCTTTGTGGCGCGGAAGAACTTGGGCGGAAAGGGAGTTCAATTCGTTTAGAACGTTCCTAAACCATACCACGAAACTTGACTGACTGTTTGCATAATCAGCAAACATTTTACCAACATTATGGTACATAATATTTTTTCTTGAATAATACGTTTAAAGGTGTGCCATTGATTCACTGCGCGTGCCATATCTGTTGTTGACCAAGGTGGTTAGGCAGCCAAGATTAACTAAAAATGGAGGACTTGCGTGATGACTAATGTAGTCAAGGAATCGCATTATTTCCAATCATTTTATAGCTGAGAGATACTGCTTCGTTGCGAAGACACTCATTCAACAAACCCTCACATTTAACCTTTTTAACTAGGTGTCAGTATATTGAACTGTCGGTAGTTGTATTTAATATATATAGCATTTCATTCGAGTTTGCAACACTTTTTAACTGCACGCCACCTACATAGTTGCAAACCTAGAAATATTAATAATGATTAACTGATTTAAAAAAAGAATGAATTCGAAACATGATTGGACGTTCACTAAACGCCAACATGTAACGTTCTCGCGAGATGCAACTTTGTGGTTGTGGAACATGAAGAAATGGAGAATTGGAGAGACCGAAGTAGCTAGCTAGCAAAGTGCGTGTGGGGATTTTTTTAAAACGTTGTCGGTCTAAAATGTGTGGGTGAGTATTGGGCCAAAGCTACCTCGCAGTACAAGCACGTGCTTGTATTTTTAAAAATCGTACAGTATGTGTACGTTTTCTCGTGGCAAACGGGTCGAGGGCTTTGATAATTGGTTGTTTTAAAGAAGCTAGTTTTCTAGTGAGCTAATGTACTCAAACAAACCTGTGGTAGCTGACCGGTTATTTTTGGAATTCCAGTATGTTGGCTGTGGTCATTACCGGTGTTCTAGATCAAAGTACGTTAGCGCTAACTAGCTGTGCACATTTATACTTTGACTCATGTGGCATGACCAGTTAGAACTGTACATCTAGGGGTATAGCACCTAGAGATCACTAAATAGAGGTGAGATATTTGTTATAAAGCAAGGTTATGTTAGCCGATTGGCTGTCTAGTTTGCATTTCATTTGGCAAGTCGGCATGACCGGAATTGGCTAGCCGGTTAACGTTGTATTTTTCCTCTTGCTGTACAAAGTAAATACAACGCGTTATTACGGTGGGTAACTAGCTTTTTTTAAACCTAGCTAGCTAACTAACTTTAGACTGTTATTGCAACCTTACTTGAATTTGAAATTTGATTACGATTCGTCTGCTAATTGGCAGTAGCTAGATGCAGATACCACGATAAGTTCAAGTATGTATCGGGTGTATTAGTCCTCTCCAAGTTAGACTAGTTCATTGTTGCACTCTGTAGTAGCTAACAACAAAATATGTAAGTGCAACCTATTTATGTTGGTATAGTTGGATACAACAGACATCTTGTGAAGGTATCGTTAACTGATTTAGGATGTAGGTATGTCATATTTAAAGAAAAACTCATTAAAGCTGAATGAGTCTGAGCTGACACATCACTGCAATGTAGATATTCCTGTGATCTTAAAAACAAACAAACAAATGCAGTAGGATCTGGTTCTCTTTGCATTGTCACTTGAAACTAGCAGGGCCTGTTGAAAATGATCACAAGGAAATAAGATGTATGTTTATCTTATTTAAAATCCTCGATTGTTGCTCTTGTATGCTGAAACGAGCATCAGTGGTGTCTTAATGAACCGGCGGTCACGGGAGAAATATGAGACAGAGATTCCACTTTAATGGGCAAGGTATAATTTATGGAATACATTATACCTTGGGTTGGATTCTTCTGTTATTTTCATTGAAGCACAATAATTTAAGGTATTTCGTTTGCATATTTAAAGACTACTCCTTATTTTCTGCAGTACATAATCATTTCAGATTGTGAGAAATCATTTTATTAAATTAATTTTACCAGCTCGGATCTATCGTCCGTCTTCCTGTCTGAAATTCTTGCTGTCTGTGACAATTGTGAGCAAATGTGGATGTGTGGCATTTCATCATGGAAGAGGGGGAAAAAAAATCTGTCTCTCGACCTGATTTTGTGGCATAAATCTGCTCTGACCTGAAGGGTATTATTTGTAAGAGTCAGTAGTCCACGGCTGAATACTAACTTGGAGCATCTTGGTTTAGAAACAAAGGAAATGGGCCTTTATACTAGTGAAACCAGCCCCCAAAAATGTTTGTGTTCTGGACATAATGCTGAAATAAATGGCAGAAATTGCAGGACAGTGTTATGCCTTGATAACTTTTGTCTATAAGGTATGTTCAAAATTGCATAGAAGTTGAGTGTAAAGATATTAAATCAGTGGTAAATGCCAAATTCCATGATGTTTATCAAGCCCAGCTCAAAAAAGCTGTGCAAAACTACCTATTGTAATGGACTGATGTGACCTCATCTGAACCCACTTTAGACTTCTGTTGAAAATGTTTAATTTATATTGAGGCCTCAATTTGTGGATATGCTGTATGAAAGCTTTATGTTTCTGCTGTGGGAATAGCCTGTAGGTGTGCACTTCTGAGATAGTGACTCTTTTTCCACTAGTTTCAAATTACCAGAACAAACCATTTTGGATATTAATAGCAGCAAGTGTAGGAGCCTGTCACTGGCTGTTCATAAATGGCTTGCATGATATTGGATAACTGGTTTCAGGTTACAGTCAGTCAGTCAGTGTCCTATGTAAGTGTTGAGAAGTTATTTTCAGCCTTGGAATTGCAAACTGTCAGTCCATCATATTTTAGAGCAATATATTCTAATCTGTTTACTAATCTTACTGATTTGTGTTGGTGGTGGGATTAAGAAGTTTTCAAAATGAGTAACTTTTCATATAGGGCCCAATCATCACTTAAGATGAACACGTTTAACCTGGACTTACATGCAAGTTTAGTGCTTTTTCTCCCCCTACTTGCATCCTAGCTTGGGTGACTTAGTAAAAAATAGTTAGGTGTGTATAAATATAAACCAGAGAATTGAAAGAGGGTTTACTCTACTTTTCACATCACAGTGAGTCTGTAAATTGCCATAAAACCATATTGAGTCAATTTGGTAGTGAATGTAAAAGCATTGTTGTACCTTTACAATTATTCCATATGCTGATAATTGTAAAGGTACGACAATGCTTTTACATTCACTACCAGATTGACTCAATATGGTTTTATGGCAATTTACAGACTAACTATGATGTGAAAAAGGGAGTACACCCTCTTTCAATTCTCTGGTTTATATTTATACACATCTAACCATCATATAGCCCTCACCAAGTCCATACAGTATATAAATCTGTCACCAAAAAGCCAGCAAGGAGGAGCCTTGCTGGCTGTGAAAAAGTGCACCCCATGTTTGAGTAGCTTGTTGAACCCCTTTAGCAGCAACACCTTGAACTATGCCAATCACTTTCTGTATGTTTATCTGCCTCTTACCTTGCATTGGAGGAATTCTGGCCTGTTCTGCTCATTGATTTTTGAGGCCATTCGTTTACGCACACAAGGTCCCACCGCAACATCTCGTTGTGGTTCATGTACAGACTTCGCAAACCTCTGGCTCTTTTCTTTTTCAGCCTTGCAGTTGTAGATTTACAGGTGTGCTTTGAATTATTGTCCAGTTGCAAGATCCACTTTTGACCAAGCTTTAGCTGCCAGGCAGTTGGTCTCTTTTTTTGTGTAGAATATTCTGGCATACGCGGAACACCTCGGATCAAATTCAGACCATGCCAGTGCCGACTGTGACTGGTTGCGCCATAGGGTGATGAGAAACTGGTGATAGCATCGCCCAGGGAAAGGGAGGGTTCTGTCGGATAGGGTTCTACTTGCATTGCTGTCTAGCAACCTTTGCTGACTGATCGTGCACCCATAGATTGCAGATGTGCATCACTTATAGGTCTATATAATATTTATATTTGTAATATTTATATTTGTATGACAATATGTGGGACAAATTGTCATGCAGACCATATTTTCATTTGGATGATTTGGGAACCTTTTAAAAATGTATTTGGGCTATACCATGGCTTTTCTGGTTGCTTGATTCTGATTGATCAATGAGTGGTCATTATTTCTGTACAATGACTCATGTATAATGATTATGTCTTAATCTCACATGATTATAACCTCCACATAGGCTACTACTTAGTCAAGTAGTCTGGTCAGAATGGTCAAAACTTTATAGTGTCTGTATGTTACATGGTTAGCTAGGTGATTTTATACAAGATGGAGTTGACGGGAGCACAATGGCCCTCATTTATCAATCTAACGTAGAAACCAGCGCAGAAATCATCTTACGACATGGTTCACGTGTGATTCATGAAACGTTTGTATCTCGCCAATCACAGCATAAGAATGATGGGGCGTTGATAAATGCGGCAGCTTAAAACAATCGTCATTTAAATATCACGCCCCTATATATTCTCAGTTTAGAGGCGTCGCCCCTAGAGTTTACGACATGGAGAAGCGTAATACGGCCAGAAAGAGAAATTTCTCCAACCTAGAAATAGAATCTGAACCAATTAGGCTAGTTCTATTTGGCAGCTGAAAAGTTGCATAGAAGGAAGTCAGAAAAATGCAGTGTGGAAGGAAATCACTGCTGCGGTCAACAGCGTTGCCGTGGAAAATCGAACTCCAGCTGAGGTTGGAATAGCCTATTTAATTTATACATCCATTTCGGGCATAACAGGTGGCGAAGGAGACACAGACCTGTGTCCGAGCCGGATAATGGTAAAAATTGAATAGCCTAGGCTACTAGTATTGAAATAATTACACGGTTGCAAGGTTAATTTATTTCTTCATTTCGTTTTAATGATGTTATAAACATGCTTTCGTTTCGTTCGTTTCGTTTTCGTCTTACGGGCGCGTAGAGGTCTTCTGACAGAGCCAGATCTGCCATTGCCGAGATTTGATGACTGTCAAAGCTTTTGTTTAAATAGGTGACTGAATAAGCATCTAACCTAATTGCTTGTAATTATGTCACCAGTAGCGTAGCCTAACAAGTTGGCTATCTCAAAATGAAAGAGAAATTAATCTCATAGCCTACACCAAAAAAACTGTTAACCCCGTTAATTGCAAACAATTTTAAAATAACTATTTATGTTAGGGATATGACACAGTCGATGTAGTCCTTTAGAATATTTTGCCATGGGCTATATATTTTGAAGTGATGAATATGTGGCTGCATATGCTTAGATGCCAGTCAGAATATGGTCTAATAACAATTCTCTGACTCAGCCAGATTTACTATGCTGCACCGCAAGTCCACACTGACATGAAAACTTGCGTACACGAGTTGAGACTTGACCTGAGATTTGATCGTAGCCTCCACTCACGTCCAAATTGATAAATGCCGAGCTTTGTGTGGAAATGACCGTACGCCCAGTTTTCTGTCGTACGTTCGTTTCGTAAATGAGGGCCAATGTGCATTGTAAAAGAATACATCTTGGTGCAGATGACAGTGGAGCATGGTAAGTGTAGTCTAACTTAATGTTAGCTACTAGTGGCCATGTGAACTATCAGCTAATTTGGAGTAGCCTATGCATTGTGTAAGCTATGCCATGGCAAGATGATGGTATGTTTTGATTGTGGGATGGAAGGACAATCAATGCTAGGAGATGAGATTTTATTACAAAAAATCATTTATGCTACTATTTTATTATTGCCCATTTGTTGCCTTTTGCAGTAGCGTTTAGGCGCCTCCATTTGCACCAATTGGAACACTTTTTTTCTTCATTACCAAAAAAAAACGAAATTTCCTTCATTACTGTTCCAGTAGTCAAAGTAAAGGTGCTTGAATTCATTGAGTTGTGTTCTTGTTTTAAGAGAAAATGGTTTCCCGCAAACAGCCTAGTTCTATAGCTTTATATGCTTCTCAAAATACCCTGCAGAAAATTCCAACTTAAACCAGCCTAAGATGGACAAACTGGTTTAAAACTCCTTAAAACCCAGAGCTTTTTCAAGGAATGGTTTTTGTAATTTGTGATTTTTTCTGTAGTGATTATGTACTTCTGATATTGGATGAAACAAGATTTATTTTCCCAGTCGTGCCCTAGGATTTATAGAACACCAGGATGAATGTTTGGTGTGGATTGAACAAAGCAGTAAAATTTGACATGCGTTTTCCCAAAAGTGGGCCCAAGTGTCCTCAAGACCTCTCCAAATTGGAATATTTTGTGTATCTTTTTGCCCCAGCCATATTCCACTTCCAGATGCTAATTCCATTGAGGGTGAAATTCCACAAAACAAATATTCCTTTTTTACTCATTCTCTCTTTTTGACTTAGCCCTGGATTTCAGTCAAATTGTGTCCTTTTGGAGAGCTTCTATGAACAAAATGTGTTCATAATGGTTATTTATCACACAAACAAAATTTAATTAGAGACAATCAAACCAGTTGGTTTTACCTTGCTGTATGCTCTGACCTACACTCAGTTGTCTGGCTGCTGTAAATCAGGCTTGTAAGCTGTAAACCTCCTGATCAGGGTAGGAGTTCACAAGGAGGAAAATTACAAAGATACATAGTCAAATCATTAACGATTTACAATAATGTAGTGCCCTTTATCACTACTGCAGTGTCTTTTATGCATGCATTTGCCTATAAACTAACAAAGCTCTGATAAACACATCATGGTTCTGTGTTTGTCTGCGTTTCCTTTTTGGGCCGCCAGATGGCGGCACTTCAGTTTGTAGTTCTGTTCCTTTTCCCTGTTTAATTGTATTATTGTTTTCAATTATTCTATTGTTTTTTGGTTATCTCGTTTTCCCTTCCCTCTCTGTGTGTGCATTGTGCCCTCCTGTGTCTCGTCAGTGTTGTGTCTATTTAAGTTCTTTGCTTCCCTGACTTGGGCTGGTTCCTTGTGTTTCCGTATGTTTCTCTGCCTCTGTGTTTCTGCCCATGAGTTCCTGCCCTGCCCGAGTTCTGTTTTGCCTGTTTTTCTTTTTGGATTTTTGGTTTCTGCTGTTTTTCTGTTGTTAAGGATTTCTTTGTGTTTTTCGAGAGTTGCCCTGTGAGGCTCTTTTTTCCCTGCTTTTTGTTACCTGTTTTGGATATTAAAGTCTTTGTTTGGAGTTTTGTGTTTTTCACTCTGCGGTTGGGTCCTGGTCCCCGTTCCCTGACAAAACGATTGATCAAGTGTGTGCTAAGCTTCCGCTCCCTCACTTTGCCAAAAAACACAAAGTGAAAGTTACTGGGTATGCAGCAGAATTTATGATTTCAGCTAGAAGAAACTGTCTGTATCTTACATGGAACGTAGGATACGTTTGAAAGCTATGTAAATGAGCTTGAGGAACATAAGGCTGTTAGGTCTCTGTAATGTATACAACGTTTCCGAGCAGCGTCACAAATCATGATGGGTAGAACATGGAGAGGGTCAATTATTTTCGCAGTAAGAGTTCAGTCCTCAACTACGAGCTTGCAGCTCCCAGCTCACACCTTGAGCTGTATTCCCAGCTCACTGATCTCAGCACGCTGATCGCAGCTCCCATTTCCCACCTTGCTTAAACATCATTTTTATCTTTCTTTACATAATAATCTGATGTCACAAAGATTTCGCTTTAGTTATTACAGCTCGGGAAGCTACACCGCATCTTAGTTCAATACTGTGTCTTTAGAAATTCATGCTTTTTCAGCCGGAGAAGTGGGCTGTCTCTAGTTAGTAAAATGCAAGGGGCCGTATTTCCCTCATGGCATAGCTCCCCCATGGTTCCAATTCAGACTTTGCTCCACAACTGTCTATATGAAGGCAATAACTAAACACAATATATACATATATATATTACTGTATCACTTGAACTGTTAGTAAGTGTAATTCAGCATTTATTCGCGATTTCATTCTCACTCTTGCTGTGCTGCGTAGAACTCTGGGAAAGCGGGTGGTGCTAACTGGATTTTCCAGTTGATTGGACATTGACTGCACTGACAGTTCTCAATAGTCAAGTCAATGAGTGAGTCTGAGATAAAATTTAAAATGTGAGTTTGATATTCAAGAATTATGTTGAAGAGAATAAACATGTGGACATGACTAAAGAAGGCTGTTGATTTTTACAGTATTCTATGGGATTAATGTGTACAGTGCTTGAGGCTGGAATGATTAATTCCTATGGGCTTATCACAGTACATTTATGAAGGCACATGTGCTTGATTTTATTTGCCTTTAACCATTGAAACTCCTCATAACTAAATAGGCCTATATTGTATGCATTTGTAACTGAGTATATTGCGTTATTACAGTGTTCTGTTGGCTCCCCAAAGTACTGAGGTAAATTTAGGTTCATTACGCTACTTGTCATGAGATGCACTTGGGCGCACTCTCAAGCAAACTATCACAAGTTAAATTCATCACCTTAAAATATACACCTTTGCAGAATTAAATGTGTTTTGTATTGTGAACGCATTGCGAGTTCTGGCTGGTGGTTCAGAAATATGACATTACTGGCTGGCTTTATCATGTGAAACTAAACATACCTACACAGAAGTCAGATACTTTTCATTTTCATAAATTGGAAATGACGTGCCTATGTTGCCTTAATAATGTGAAACTATAGACAGGCTTATGTTATTAATTTTACATAAGCCTGACTCTGTCAATGACTGCTAGAAATGTCATGCTCTGGCATGCATATTTGGATGTTTAAAGTTATTAAAGGATAGTCATTCTATAAGATAGTTATATTTTCCTCATCAAAATGAAAGAAAACGTAAGAATTTAATCATCCAGAGGGATATCCATTTATATGCCAATGCCGATTCCTGCGAGGTGTGAGCTGGGATTAGCGAGGTGTGAGCTGGAAGCAGCATGGATTGTACCTGCTTATTTCTCAGGTAGTAGCTTGCTTTTAGGTAATTTACTTGCCACTGGAATGTCTGATATATTTTTTTGCTTTTTGTAAGTTAGTAGTTGCTTTTTTAGGAAAATGGCATTTTCCGTGTTTGAAATTATATTTACGTACATAGGAATGTTCATTTTCAAATGCTCCGGAAAACGCTTTCAGTAGTAGCATAGGCTAATTCATGATGTCAGTATGAGGTGCAACAGCACCTATCACATAAGAGAGAGACTACTGGAGCAGCAGTGGCCTGTTATTCCTACGCTCTCTGGTCCCAAGGTGACTCCAAGGGGAAATGCTACTTTGACCTGAAGCACATGGCCTGCATCCCTTCGAATGTGCCACAGTTTTCCTTAGTATTCAAGAGTATGCCACAGTGTCATGTCTCCTGTAACTTGTGAAAGGACTGCTGAAGTCTGCAGAACCTTTGAAAACAGCTGCAGCTTCTCAGCAAACAGCAGAGAAGGAATGTGACCACTTTATCTGTGGACAAACTCAGCATTGTGCCTCTCTCAGCAGCCCTGGACCCTGGAGGTCAGAGAATGAAAAGGGTAGGGTGGTGCAGATTTGTTCGGATGGAAGCTGTCAAGGCTTCCTGTAATGGTGTGAACACCAATTAGCCTAAATCTTTTTAAAGCAAATTTTTAGTAAGGGTGGCTTGGGATGGCAGGGGTCTTTATTTTGATTCAGTCTCCACAACTGAATTAACTGGACTCTGTATTAATGCCCATAATTTTGGATGACATATTGGATGTCTATATATATGCGCACGCACTCACTGGCCACTTTATTAGGTAGGCCTACACCTTGCTAGTACCGGGTTGGACCCCCTTTTGTTTTCAGAACCTTAATTCCTTAATGCCTTAATTCTTCGTGGCATAGATTCATCAAAGTACTGGAAGCATTCCTCAGAGATTTTGGTCCATATTGACATGATAGCATCACGCAGTTGCTGGAGATTTGTCGCCTGCACATCCATGATGCGAATCTCCCGTTCCACCACATCCAAATGGTGCTCTATTGGATTGAGATCTGGTGACTGTGGAGGCCATTTGAGGGCAGTGAACTCATTGTCATGTTCAAGAAACCAGTTTGAGATGATTTGAGCTTTGTGACATGTGATCCTGCTGAAAGTAGCCATTAGAAGATGGGTACACTGTGGTCATAAAGATATGGACATGGTCAACAACAATACTCAGGTAGGCTGTGGCATTTAAACAATGCTCAGTTGGTACTAAGGGGCCCAAGTGCGCCAAGAAAATTTCCCCCACACCATTACACCACCACCACCAGCCTGAACTGTTGATACAAGGCAGGATGGATCCATGCTTTAATGTTGTTTACGCGAAATTCTGACCCTACCATCTGAATGTCGCAGCAGAAATCGAGACTCATCAGACCAGGCAACGTTTTTCCAATCTTCTATTGTTCAATTTTGGTGAGCCCGTGCCAATTGTAGCCACAGTTTCCTGTTCTTAGCTGACAAGAGTGGCACCCGCTGTGGTCTTCTGCTGCTGTAGCCCATCTGCTTCAAGGTGCGACGTGTTGTGCGTTCAGAGATGCTCTTCTGCATACCTCGGTTGTAACGAGTGGTTATTTGAGTTACTGTTGGCTTCCTATCAGCTCGAACCAGTCTGGCCATTCTCCTCTGACTTCTGCCATCAACAAGGCATTTTCTCCCAGAAAACTGCCGCTCACTGGATATTTTCTCTTTCTCTGACCATTCTCTGTAAACCCTAGAGATGGTTGTGCGTGAAAATCCCAGTAGATCAGCAGTTTCTGAAATACTCATACCAGCCCTTCTGGCACCAACAACCATGCCACATTCAGAGTCACTTAAATCACCTTTCTTCCCCATTCTGATGCTTGGTTTGAACTTCAGCAGATCGTCTTGACCATGTCTACATGCCTAAATGCATTGAGTTGCTGCCATGTGATTGGCTGATTAGATATTTGCGTTAATGAGCAGTTGAACTGGTGTACCTAATAAAGTGGCCTGTGTGTATATATATATATATATATATATGTAGCTACTATAACAACCTCTACTGCTCTGGGAACGCTGGCTTTATACTAGATGTTGGGGCATTGCTGCAGCGATTTGCTTTCATTCAACCAGAAGAGTATTAGTGAGGTCGGGCACTGATTTGGTGATTAGACCTGGCACGCAGTTGGCTTTACAGTTGATCCCAAAGGTGTTGGATGGGGTTCAGGTCAGGGCTCTTTGCAGGCCAGTCAAGTTCATCCACACCATTCTCGACAAAACCATTTATGTTTGGACCTCGCTGTGTGCCCAGGGTCATTGTCATGCTGAAACAGGAAAAGGTCTTCTCCAATCTGTTGGGGGAGCACAAAATTGTCTAGAATGTGATTGTATGCTTTAGCATTAAAATTTGCCTTCACTAGAACTAAGGGGCCTAGCCCAAACCATTAAGAACTGCCTTAGATCAAGGGGTGTCCAGATACTTTTGGTCTGACAGTGTGTATGTGCATATAGCCTATATTAAATATCTGTATCCCCAACATCCTATATCCATTTCATTCTCTCACAGGCCTAACTGTAAATTATTATTTCTGTGTGCGGTAGCCTATTTCTTGTATTATCCACAGATTTTTTTTAATTCATGGATAAATATTTACTTTGCCTTTGTAAATTGGATATGTGACAGAATTTGATATTGCCTGCACAACTGAGGCAAGTGAACAAACTTCAAATTTTGTTTCATGAACATTTCAATTGACCACCCACCTTGACTACTCCTGCTTTGTCAGACAATGTGTTAAATCTTTGGGAAACATGACTAATCTTAGCTAGCTATCTCAGGAGATAATTGGACATTTTTGGAGATCAGGAAATATAGCAACAAGAAAGTAGAAGTTAGGTAATGTTGGGTAGGTAGCTAGTTAACTTAATTTGGATATCACTGTCAATCATCCAGTCTGCTGTGTTAGCCAAGCCAAACCAAAACAAGTCAACAGGTCCGCAGTTTAGCGACCATAATGTTACTCTATTCTACTACAGTTTAAAAACGTTGTCTTGCCTTGATTTGTCAGGCTAGCATTATGGAATAGCAGTGTGTATAAAAATATAAGTGCACATAGAATTTTGACAGAATTGGCTAGTAGGACATGCTTTTTCACAGTTTTGTTTCATTTTTAATTTCAGGTCCCCTGTAGATGAGCACAGGAGGACATCCTTCAGCTGGTGACAGGCCACCAACCATGGCACTGCACTGGAGTCACTTGACTGTGGTGCTCTTCCTGTCCCAAGCTTGGGCCTTTCTGCATACCCAAGAGGAGGACTCCATCCCAGAGGAGTGGGTCCTCCTCCATGTGGTGCAGGGGCACATTGGAGCAGGGAACTACAGCTACCTGAGGCTGAACCATGATGGCAACATCATCCTGCACATGCAGAGTCTCAAAGGCGATGCAGACCTGTACGTCTCCGACAAAACCCTACGCCCCAGCTTTGACACATACAAACTCCAGTCGGTCACGTGCGGGCAGGACGTAGTTGTGGTGCCTGTGGACTTTGTACGCCCTGTGGGCATTGGGATCTATGGGCACCCATCTCACCAAGAAAGCGAGTTTGAAATGAAGGTGTTCTATGATCAGACGATCCCTGAAGACCCCTTTGACAAGAGCTCATACCCCTCAGACAATGGGGGTAAGCAAAAGAGACATCCGCAGGTGTCTGATGAGGACTATCAGGAAGACGAGTCTATCCTGTGGACCATTCTGATTGGTATTTTGAAGATAGTGCTTGAAATTTTGTTTTGAAAAGTTTGCCTTGATATCCAATCACCCTGGGGATGAATTACTGCAATTTACAGTGAGAACACTGCAATTTGTGTCAAGCTAAATTTTGCACTGTGAGTTTGATAGTGAGTTAAAATGCAGGGACCAAATGCAGGTGCAAAGAATCATTGTGAATAACATGCTATTTTGAGAATGGAATGATAGACTTTGATGACAGGGGGACATATCAGAATCTGTAGATTAATATGCCTGAATGCTATCCTTTCTCAGAATCAAGTGTAGTATTCACCACAGCCAAACAATGTTTTTTTTTTTTGTTTTTTTTTTCTTTCCCCCTAAGCAAATCTCTAATTTTACCCACCACTGGTATTAGTACTGTATATCGGGTTTTCATGTACCATGTTGAAACCACACTTCTAAGCCTGTACTATGCAAAAATAGTATCAGTATAGAGCGGAGACGTGCTTTAGTGCCTTTGATCGATTTCTTTTTTGAATGTGAATGTAGTTCTATCATCATTCACAATCATTTATTCATCAAAAAATGCAGAAGGGAAATGCAGATGTTTTAATGTAATGTAAGGATGCGGCCCTTGAGATTTACAGAGTCATCTTGTCCCAAATGTTTAACCAGGTTTGCAGAAAAATCACTGAGGTTTGTTGGTATTGTTTGTAGCCATAAAAGTCACAAATTCCCAGCTAGTTGTTTATTGTACATGGCACAGGAGCCGAAAGCTGTGGCTTGTGATGCTGTGATGTGCTCAGACACATTGGTCTACATTATCTAGCAAAGGAAGGTCATGCATTTCCATATGCTAACCACTTTGATTCCAGGATGTGCCCTCTACTCTTCCTAATGTTTCTGTGTCAACAAATGAAAATGGTCAAATCGGCATGTGCAAAGAGGAATTTTTGATAGGAACACATGGCAAGAATGGTATGGAGAGATGTAATTGTTTCTGAAGCATACTCCCTACCCCCCACGCCTTCACTTCTAAAATCCCATTCAACCATTCAATAAAGTCTGTCTTGGTGAGCTATTTGTTTACCTTACTGACAGAGCCAAGCCCCCTCTAGTGGCCTGCACATTTTCAGATGGCCCACTGCCAGTGTGATGTGGCTGCTGCCTCTGCAGCTTCACATCCATTATAAAACCCAGTAGAGTCCAAGGCTTGTGCTGGGCCATCATATGCTCAATGCATCCATAGACATTGGTTATTTTTTGTGAGGCAAGGAGGCAATTCTTTAACATGGTTTTATTTTAAATCACTTGAGCATGATATAGTTTATTGCAATTCCTGTAAATGTCATGTCAAATGCTTTTCTGTTCAATCATTTAGATATTTTGCACTGTTTTACTTTCTGTTAGTCTTAATCTCAGGGTCATGAAATTGACTTCTGTCTTTTTCGATTGTTAAAAGGTACAAATGTAAATCAGTTCACTAAATGTTTTTAAGGGTTTCATTAAAAAAAGAAGAAGTTTGTTATAAATAATGACCCAGGGTGCTGTTCTCTAAATTGATACGTTGGATAATGCGGAAATAAATTTTTTTAGACCGTATGTCTAAAATTTGTTATCAGACATTTTTTATGCCACTTGTTCCCGTTGTGAATGTTGAAGCAACATGGTTTCTCGATTCAAAATTTTTGGGAGGTAAATGATTTTTGTGGAATTTGTCAATGCAAGGTGCTGCACAACATTTGTTTGCTACAATTCCCCTTAACGGGATAAAATGTATTTTGCTTTGCACAGCGAACTAGAGATGCTTATTAGAATTTTCAGTGTGAACTTGACAGGGTCCTATGTTTTTGACAACATCAGAAGGAAAGATTGGTTTTGATGTGGTGATCAACACCCCAGGAACAGGCTCAGGTAACCATGAAGGATGAGATGGCAACAGCAGGTCCAGTCGGTGACAATTTATTAACCAATGTGTGCACACAGGGGAGTACCTCCTGGGCAGTCCATGAGAACTCTGAAGAAACTTCCTGATACATTTATCTTTTATTGGCAACGATCAGAATCCCCATAAGTTGGTCACACCCAGAGAATGTATCCAACAATTACTTCTCTCCTCGTTGTAAATCACTCTTCTTCAAACCCAACTGCTGAGTACCTCAACAGGCCCTGAAGTAGCTGTACCTGGCTGCACAATTAGTCATAGGATATCAGTATGAGTGTGAGCCCCAGTTATGCCACAGCAGCCCACCCTTAGTTAAACAGACCCAAGCTCTGTTGAACTAACCTTAATTTGGAAGAGGAGTTTCTGCATGGTAAACACCAGTCTGCAGAGATAGAATTTGATGTTGGGGTTTACGTATTCTACGTCATGCAGTTCCCACTACTATGTCTAATAACCCCATACCTCCGATTGTTGCTATTACCCCATACCACAATTTTTTGCTATTTCCAGTTGCCCTTTTGATTGTTTGAGAATTGGCTTAATTGAACCACCTTTTTGGATAGACCGATTCCCCTCAACTACCAACTCATTGTTCACCGAGATGTGAGAATGCAGACCTTGGAGATAGATGAAATATGGAACCCACCTATGGTGATGTACAGCCTCCAGGAAAAATGCAGGTTTTGTGGGGCATACATGACCTCTGACAATAAGAACCAGCGCTTCGGTGACCACACACCACTGGATAACATCCATTTGCGAAACTCCTTCAGCATGCTGCACAGTCACAACATCCCACACTGGATGCAATGTCCAATCTCCCAAAAACAGCCTAAAGTACTGACCTGTGGAAGCATAATCTTGCTCCAATCCCCCTGGTGCCTGAGGCGAACGGCGTGACTTCCACCCTCCCCATTGACTGGAAGCTCCAAGCCTTCAGCACCGAGTGGGACTCAAACTGCGGCCAAATCACCAGAATAGATAGGTGTGGTGCAGGTTTATCCCTACAATATAAAACAGTAATGAACTCTTCTGCATATGAGGGTTGTATTATAGGATGAGCATATACGGTACTATTCTGTGGATAACACTCCACAACCACCCAGGACCCTGGTCCAGGCGCAGATTTAAGGATTCCTGGCGGGCTTGATCTAACAAATCTATAGCCAGGAACCTAGTTTCTATGTGATCACATTCAGCATCTACAGCTGAGGCCAAAAGTTTACATGCACTTAGGCTAAATATATTCAAACTCAGTTTTTCACAACTCTGCACATTTAATGTTACCATACATTTCTTTTGGCAAGTCAATTTGGGCATCTACTTTGTTCACATCAGGGGTAATTTTAAAACAATCGATTAGAGAAAAACTGAGTTTGAATATCTTTAGCCTAGGTGTATTTAAACTTTTGGCCAGTGTACATTATTAATGCTGTCTGCTATCTTAGCCCTAGCCCCTGCCACTGGCCCACTGCCCCAACTGAACCCTGTGTACCTTCATCAATTCCCCTAACCCCAGTTCTGATTGATGAGCCACCCAGTCAGAATAACCCTTAACATCCAATAGTGCTTGAATATGAATACGTGTCAGATACATCCTGGCTATGATTCAGATCTTCCAATTTGTCCGCTAGCCACCTTGTAAGGTTTGTATACTTGAAAGGTATCTAATGCTGTACTACAATTCACGTGTGTGGAAGCAATATGGGCATCATCAATCATGTCACATGGTCTTTGATCAGCTAAAATTCGACCTTCTGGGGGTTCAACTAATTCCAGGCATGTGGGTTTTGTTGGTACGGCAGATGTCTTGTGTAAAATACGCACATATTTATCCAGATATATTTTAATTATTTCCTCAATGTCAGCTTCAACTCATATAGGGTAGAATGCCCCTGTTAACCTAATATGCCACATTTCTGGCATGTTCACAGTTATTACATTGATCTACACTGCCTGGCCAAAAAAAAGTCACTATATGGATTTTTTTGGACAGTGCCCACTGTACAAGCCTCTGGAGGCAGTGTTATGATCTAAGGTTGTTTCAATTGGTCAGGTCTAGGCTCAGCAACGTTATGCAGCAATAAAATGAAGTCAGCTGAGTACCTGAATGTACTGAATGACCAGGTTATCCCGTCAATGGATTTTTTCTTCCCTGATGCATATCCAGGACGACATTGGGCTCAAATTGTGAAAGAGTGGTTCTGGGAGAATGAGGAATCATTTTCACACATGAATTGGCCACCAGAGTCCTGACCTTAACCCCATTGAAATTCTTTGGGATGTGCTGGAGAAGACTTTGCGGAGTGGTTCGATACTCCCGTCGTCAATACAAGATCTCGGCCAAAAATTAATGCAATTCTGGACGGAAATAAATGTTGTGACGTTGCATAAGGTTGTCGAAACAATGCCACGACGAATGCGCACCGTAATCAAAGCTAAAGGCGGTCCAACAAAATATTAGAGTGTGTGACTTTTTTTTGGCCAGGCAGTGTATGTACCATTGTGTATAACCCCAATATGTTTTAATGTGTGTATTATTTATCTTTTAAAACTCAACTGGACCTGCCATAGTGGTGGCCTGTATTTTATACATTGAGGCATCTCTTCCAACCTTACAATCACCTTCAGTTTCCCGCACATAAGCCCTGTGAGCTACAGTTGTCTTCCAGCTTTTACTCAAGTTTCCTCTTACACAATAGCACATTTATTACACCTTGATAAGCACATTGTTGTAGAACACCAATCTAATGGTATTTTCACCATTACGGCATCCCCCTGCATGCTCAGTGGAAGGTGTGTGCAATAAGACACATTCATCATATTGCAGAGAGGTCTGGTAGGAAGTGTTTTCCAGAAGGTTCCACCTCTGATGATCAACAGGTGCTTGTTTCTCAGCATTCAGGTAGATCCAGAAAGCCATTCCTCCACAAAGGATGCTGAGGATGATACACATCATCTGAATTAGAGAAGATCTCATCTTCACAGTCAGCAGAGGTTACTAGCACATCACTGCAGTTGTATCAGGCCCCTGCAAATTGGTTTGGGTAAGGGTACAAATTAGCTGTTGAGCACCTCAGAACAGATGTTAATGCATCCAAAAGATGTTAATATTTTTAAATTACATACATTGCAAGGGCTTTCATGCTGAGAGAAAAATGTATGCCTTATTGTATAATACAGCTGTAACAAAATGGGGTTGTAGTAACAGTTTTAAATCCTCTGGATGAGGTGCAGGCTTTACCTGAAACGGTGGACCAACGTGTCACATCCCTCAATCTTCACTGCAGTGGAGGTCGACAGGCACTTATTGATGTCCAGTCCATGCAGCTTCAAACAAATCCTTAACATGCTTCTTGATGCAGACCCAGTCTCTTGAATGTAGTTCAGGGACAAAGTTTTCAGGCTCCCCCCTTTGAGCTGCTGTGACCTTGAAAAGTGATCACTCTTTACCAGTGCATATTTTTTCTTTACCTTGCCTGTGAAATGAGTCCCTTAGTCAGAGTATATGCATTATCTCTGGCACTAGTGTCCATGCCTGTATCCAGGCAAAGCAGCAAAACAGCGTAAGCTGGTTGCATTACAGGATCATGGTTTCTGAATGGTTCAAACTTTTCATGAAATCATGCACCACCCCCCATGCATATCTACTGTCTATGTAGAGGCTAACCTGCTGATCCTCCTCATGCTAGCATGCTTTAGTAAGAGCTACCAACTCAGCTTGTGCACTTAAATGAACTGTATAGTTTTCTGAATTAACAGAAGCTGTATACATTTCAGGATCTTTGATTACCATAACCCAGGCCGTGGACAGTTTCCATCAATGTACATGTGAGACCCATCAAGAAAAATGTTAAAATCCATTCAGTGGGTGGTGATGAGTTTCCCCTTCTGTATTGAGGAGCTCCCCTGGGTTGATCCTAGTGTCATACACCACCTTCATATCCAGAGGTAGGAGGATAGCCTCCCACTTACCTCGCCTCTGGTCTGTAACACAACACAACCCTTACCGTGCTGCAGTAGATACTACAAGCAATGTTTCTCCTGAATATTTTTTCCATTGAGTTCAACAGGGAAATTAATCAGGAGAAACAATGCTTGTAGTATCTACTGCATATCTGGCAGCAGCATGGTGGTTTGAGGCTCATTTGATACCTTGGACCCTTGATGACTTAAAGCCATTCAGCCAACAAATGTGTTCCATACTGTATCAGCATAATTTACAGCTGAATCTAGTCCCACCCCCCAATTCCCATGGAGATCCATTCAAATGCAAAGAGTTTTTGTATCGCATGTAGGACAACCTGAAAATAAGATATCCAGACTCTGTTAATGTTGATAAGTCACAGACATCCGGAAGTCATGGCATGCAAATGAAATGCAATTGAATACAAAACATGACTCTTTTATTTGACATTATGTTAATTTGTCTACTGTATAAGTGAATTTCCCTGTTTCTTGTTTTTCCCCAAACAGTTCACTGCAGCAAAAGTAAATGAGCAAATGGTGGCACATGAGGTCTCAGGAGTGCATTTGTTTAATTCTTTCTAATTTTCTGACCAATAATTTATTGTTAAGACCATTAAAAGCTTCATTTTTTGCCATTTTTTTGCCCAGGAGTGTGTGTGTATGTATGTATATATATATATATATATATATATATATATATATACATATATACATATACACACATATACATATATATGTGTGTGTGTGTGTGTGTGTGTGTGTGTAATCCCTAAACCACTATATATAGATCTTTTTTTTTTCTCCACAGGAACTACTTGTTTTTTGCACAACCACCACCAGGTGGCAAATGTGACACTCAAAACCATATCTGACAGTTAACACTTTGTCCGCGGGACTCACAAATAAACAGTGGCTTGTCAAATTACCGCTGCTCTTATTTAAGTGGGAAATATGTTTTAGTGACAAGCTGTAAATAGGGTCATGCTTGTTACCCATAACATTTTTGTGTATATTTGAGTGAAATGTAGTACATCTATAAACGGCTATTCAACAAATTTTGTGGTCAGACAGTGAAACTTATAGTCAGATAGTTTTGAGCACAGTTTAACATCATCCATGTTAGCTTCACTTAGGTTATAGGGGAGAGTCGGTATAAATGTAACGCATCATAAATGTAACACGGTCAATCTCTTTTAGTACACTGCTGCTACAGTCACCATTTAAGGATTGCATGCGTGCAATTCAGACCTATGGCAAATTATTTATGGAAAAGAAACAGCCACCCGATCACAAGCATTCATTTATAAGCACATACCAGATTGGTCTGTATAGTAGGCTATTTGCTATTTCATTTTTTGTTTGTTTTTAATGCATAAATAGGCTATGGACAATTTTATTAAACTTTTCATTTATTTCATGTAAGACAACCTAATATTGGTCAAATGGAGTGAGTGGTCAGTTGTCAATTAGATAAATGCATTCCATTGCAATACTGTAAAACAATGAACATAACTTAATTCACAGGCCACTACATTGATTTGCAACAGTAGGTTTCATGGAAGTTTTGATGTACAGTAATTCATGGCAGTGCTAATAAAAACCCAGCATAAATTATCTTGATTAAGTTATGAATGTAATTGAAACAGGTGATTACTGACATGCCAGAGCTGTTTGAAGTCTAATTTTACAGTGCTAAGTTAAATATTGTCTGAGAAAATGAGCGAGATCCTTGACCTAAATTCTTCTTCAGCTGAAGTTTAAAAAAACTTCAAAACAGGTGGCCAAATGCTATTGCCCTGTATACTGTGAGATCCATAACGATTGGTACAAATACATATTTTTTTCTTGATTTGTCTCTGCTCTCCACAATTTCAGATTTGTAACCAAACAATTCACATGTGGTTAAAGTGCACATTCGCAACTTTTACTAAAGAGTATTTTTATACATTTTTCTTTCAGGGTGTAAAAATTGCATCCATAGGCCCCCCCCTATTTCAGGGCACAATAATTTTTGGGACATGTAATGTAATGTTATGTAAATTGAGGTAGTCATGTGTAGTACTTTGTACTATATCCAGTTCATGCAATGACTGCTTGAAGTCTGTGACCCATAGACATCATCAGGTGCTGAGTATCTTCTCTGGTGATAATATGCCAGGCCTGTACTGCAGCCATCTTCAGCTCCTGTTGTTTCTGGGCTAGTTTTTTCTCTTCAACATATGAAACAAATGTTCAAATTAATTCAGATATGGTGAATGACATGGTCAGTCAAGTATTTTCCAGTTTTTGGCTTTGAAAAGACCTTTGTTGCTTTAGCAGTAGGATCATTGTGAATGGAGGAGTTAAACAGTAAGCTATCTTTGGCAGGTGTAATATCCCATGTCAAGTTTTTATATATAAACTTGACATGACGTGGATGTTGGGATATTACATCTGCCAAAGTTTAACCCCTCCTGTTTAACCCCTCCATTCACTGGAAGCAGCAGTAGATATAACTCTTTTACAGTGTCAGATATCTCATCTGTGGTCTGGGGCCTCCAGTTCTATTACATGACCCTGTAGTGTTTATCATTAACCAATCATTTGCATTACCATCTTTTAAAGACGTGTCAGCCACAATAAACCTGAGGCAAGGACAAACAATCCTTGTGTAATGATCTCAGGTACCTTAGAAAACAACAACATGATCTACAGTGGTTACACAATGGCAAGGACTCATGCATATTTCACAAAGACTAGTTCATTTAGTCACCTGGAGAGCACAGGCCCCTTTGGCACAAAATGGCTGGCCTATAATATGTACACTGGAAGGGGGAGTTAAAGGGAGTCCAGTTACTGGCCATAGTGAAGCCATGCAGCAGATGTCATGCAGTAGAATGCTGGAGGTGAATTTCATTACATCTTCCTTCTGTTGAATTGGCCAAAATCTATAAACTGTTTTGTTTAACTTCATAATGTATGAAATACTGATGAAATAAGCTATGGAAAATTATTGAAAGTGTCTGATATCGAATAAAAATCAATTTAAATTCATTTATATATGTGTAATCAGTTTTAAGAGATATGTAACACTTTAGCAGCCAGTCTGAAAGTTTACTGTACATATTTGCTATTCGGTTTGTTAGCATCAGCAACTGAGTTGTTGCTTTCTGCAGTGCATTGGCATACATTTTGATAACAGAGCTGTAAATACTTTAAGATTTGCTTGTGCATATCGATAAATGATTTATGGATATCTAAAATCTAATTTCATGTATCTACAATAAAATACTTCATCTACAACATAACTGTAAATAACAATTAATGCTTGAACATTAATCAAGAATCAAGAGGATATTCCTTACAGCGATTGTTTGTGTCAGAAAAAACGAATTAATTTCCTGTCGGAGAAAGGTTCAAACAAATTTAAGGAGTTAACAACAGCATTGTTTGAATTAGTCTTCTGTCCGTGCCACAAGACCTTCAGCATGTCATTTTCATCTTCGCCCATAGATGGCAACAAGAGATCATATCACTGAGTCCCCTCAGAACTACTGCAGCCAAAGAACAATAGTGGAGATCAGTGAACAGCGTTGAGTAATTATGATTACTGGTATTTTTTTCACAAACCTGTTTTCTTCTTGTTTTCTATTGTCAGGAAAAAGGCTGAGCATTCACTTTTTTCATTTTTCATTCATTTTTATTTGGGAAGCGGATTATCTCTTTGTAATAGAACTAAAGTTTGATGCATTGCTTAAAATGCTCTTTGGACACTATGCCATAGGCAGTGCTGGCATCTCCTCCCTGCCTTACCATACTGATGAATATCAATTATCACTGAGCATGAATTATATATTAAAGCACTCATTAGCCATTTAAACCCATTACAAGCTTTTAATGAAAGACCCAGTGTTGCAGGCATAATGAGTTTTGGAGCTAGGGTGTAATGACATTCTACATTGCCAGGCTGTTGAACCGCAACATGACCACAGCAGAAAGGCGGTGGGCCTCCTCATGCATAATGTACTTGCGTCCAGGCACCTGCCTCGCACCTGTTCCCTTTTCATAACGGCAGCCCTGACAGTGGGTGGGAACAGGGCGTATGTGGGGACAGCCTGGGTGTAGCGCACCGTTCATGGCTGTTTCCTCTGACCAGCAAGAAGTTCATTTGGTGGAGGTCTGTTGAAAAACTATGAAAAACTGTGAAAATTAAGTTGGCATTTCTGCTGAATATCACTTATAGTGTACTATCACTTTTTAGGTGATGATTCTCAAGCATGGGTGGATGTTCTTGATGTACACCTGTGGAAAAATTATGAAAAAATACAAAAAGAAAATACAAAATACACACACACCCAGATAAATACTGTAGCTACAGTACAGAGGTAACACATGAAAATGAGAAAGTACGCATACCATGATTACTACACCCAGAAAATATTTGTTCACCACACAAAGAGTAATGTTTCAACCCGCGCTGCGTCCTCATCAGGATGCATTTCTGTGCTGATAAAGGCCCAGTGTGTTTTCCGCATAGGAGAGATATGTCGAAGTACTTAAAGTCAATGTTCTGGACAGAGATTCAGATGGTATAATCTGACTATTACTTTCCACTTGTCCCGCTGGTGTTTGCATTGTACACAGGAATTGATGACATGGAGACCCACATTCAGCCAAAATCAATTTGGTTCACTTTTGAAATAAGGGGTATGTAAATTCCATAGATCATAAATAGAGAGAGATGGTAAAACATATATTTCTTGCAACTCATCCTAATGTTTCAGGGCACCTAAGACACACTCTTCACAGGCACAAGCAGAAATCCCAGTCAGTTTGTGTTGGACATAAGGGAAATGGTGTGGCATGGATCATTTCACAAGGCAGTAAGATCCTGCCTGCCTCATGACCTAAGAAACAACCCATCACCTGGCCAGGGTTAAATTGTCTAGTCATGCGCGTAAACATTTAAATGACACAACCTCTGGCTGCCCAGATGCTCTGCGATACTAGCTGCCTGGCTGCCCAGGCATCTGTGTTCTGCTTGCTGCCCCTGTGGATGTTTGATAACTATTATGCCCATGAGTGCAGTTTCTGAGTGATACACTTGTGCTGTCACTTACCGGCTGCAAGCAACTGACTACTAATACCAGCCTCCTCTCTTGCATTTTTTTTGAAGAGCAGTGCAGATGTTAAGCTGCCTGGTTGCACAGCCCTCAGACAATTGAAGATGACTGCAAATATTATCAGGAGAATAATGCATTCAAATAAATTAATTGAGCAGTCTAAAGAATAGTCTAAAGAATACTTGTGCCACCTTAAGTAAGCCGTATACTTTGTACGAAGTAGAACTTTTTGAGCAAAACAAAGCAATCAGAACAACTGACGAACAAAAAGATGCGGTGTTGTGTGTTCGTACAGTGCAGTGTGCGACGGCCTCCAGGGAGAACCTTTAGAAAAGTTCTTTCTTGTTCTCCTACTTCCCCCTCTCAGCTATTGGTCCAAATATCACATAGTTGGTTACGTCACGGTTGAGAGTTCAGAGGGCTGAATTCACATGCTAATGTACGGAGAGTCAACGCCAGTCTCTCTTCTGTAGAGTTCCCGCATGTTTGATGAATGGTGCTACTCGTTGCAGCACGTCATCAAAACACCTAGCACACATCGTAAATAAGAGAAAGTAAACCCCCTCGTCTAAACTCGCATTTGCCGAATGTACAGACAAAACTCTCCATTCTCCGTCCTACTCTGATTTAGAGGGCGAACGTACCATCTTCTTGGCCTTTTTTTCTTCTTTTGTATAGCTACATAAACTAAAGCCACTTTAAACTTTTTGTTTTGTGTTGTGATCTCGCGTAGCCCTTCTCTTTATATATCCATGGCGTAGCCACAAGGCAGAGGTCTGGTTGAGATTCCAGCCCCGGTTCATAACTGCCTCGTAATTATTCGTAATTATTCACGCCCCAGCGGCGTGGAGTGACTTTAAACGGCAACAGTGTTCGTGGACATGTTCGCCGGTGGTTCTCAATCCTGAAGTTCTTTCTTCTTACTGAGTATACTGCCAGCTTTAGTGTCACCACAGCCTACTAACTGTGACTAATTGACATTTGCCATCACAGCCAATACCTACTGACCTGGGCCTGTGGAGTAAATGATTAGTCCAGATGGGCTAATAAACACTCAGGTGGCATGAAAGGGCTAAGACCTCACACACGTTCAGTGCTTAGCAAAGTTCAGATTGTGAAACAGGGAATTACAACTGACAAATGCACAGTACATTGCTCAAAGCTGCGAATGTCACCAACTCAAACACAGGCAATGGATTATACCACAGGATGGCTGTAGGTATTACTGATGATACCTATGACTATGAGTTGCTTATAATTCCCAAATTGCAGTATATTAGTAGAGTGGTTGTAAACTTCCTTTAGGGGACATTCATTAACCAACTGGCTCCATTTTAGAACATCCAGTGTAAATATCAAGTTAATGGATGAAGGACATTTTAAGCATTAAATTTGTTTTACAGGTGTCTTTATCACCTCAAAGCACTATGAGAGGAATTTTTCACACTTCCACTGTCATGAGCAAACGGCCAACACATGGGCCTGACAAAGAGGAATTCAGGTTTTATGGCACCCAGGTGTATAAACACTGCAATGCTAGATAATCAGAGCGGGAAAACATACATTCAGCGTGATCAAAATGGTTATTTATGCCACACGCTATTATTATTATTATTATTATTATTATTATTATTGTTATTAGTAGTAGTAGTAGTAGTAGAAGAAGAAGAAGTAGTGTTTCTAACTAATTACTTTATCTTGGTCAAGATGGGACATACAAAATGAAAAAATAAACACACATAAATGGATATGAGACTGTATTATAATACATTAATTACATTATCTGAATGTTGAAATGCTAATTGAATTAATCTGCATTAAATATCAAATGAATACAAACAAAATATCTATAAGGACACAATGTATGCTGAGAACAATAACAATTTCCATTTTTATGCAAGCACCTCCGTATATCACTCCATTACAATTTTAAACAGGACTTATGTGATTGTCTAAAACTTTGATTGAATATATATTTCTAAGTATATTTATAAGTATTTCTAGCCTCTGCCTCATTTTTCTCTGATTGGCAGCAGTTTTACCCATAGATGGATAGCGTTAGGTCAATGTCCCTGGCTCTCTGTGATGATCCAGCCCTTATCCAGAAAAAATACCTCCCGGCCCCCCTTAAGTGTCTGTTTTGTGGCCTGTGACGGACCCTGTATGACTGGGTGGGCTTTGATCTAAACCCTGCTTTTTTTTCCACGGCGAAGTAGTGGGATGCTTCTCTTCTACAGCTCACTTCTACTTCTAAGGGAACAGTTCACATTCCTGTTCCAGACACTGAATTTACCCCATCAAGCCCTGATGAAAAAAACAACAAAAAACTCTGACCTGGGCCTTCCCTGAGTGAAGACAACATATGGGCAATGCCCTCCCTTCCTGTTTAAGGCGAAAGTTGTTCTGGCTGGATGGATTCCTGGGAAAGGGAGCACAACCTTTGACCTCGGGGAGTGCGCGCTCGCTTCGACCTGGGTGAGTAGATTATGAAATCTGCAGGAAGAGAGTCAGCCTACCAGCTGTCACCAGAATTTCCCCAGTGGTTCTGCTACTTTCTGCTGGGGGAAAGCCTCACTTTGAGTGCTTCAAAAGCAGAAGCCTGCCAGGACAACATTGTAACCAGTCTGACGTGTCAGACCAAGACTACTGCATCACTGAAGTAGTGTAAGATGACCGCAGTTACTACACCTTCCCTTATTTAGTCAGCAGTTGGAATACCTTAAGGCCTGATCACTTGCCATTTTGTTTACAAATAATTTAGTTCATTTTGCTGATTGCTAAACCTGCCAAACTGTGAGAGTGATTAAAAAGTTTAATTCATTTATGAGTCAAGCACAAAGTTAAGCAAAAATCTTGAATGAATTCAGGCACATAAGTTTGAGATAACAATTTTCTGGGATGAACAAACTTCCTGTTTGCCATGAAATAATATTTATAAATTTGGGATAATAAATTATTAGCTATTTTACAGTGTCTTTTTCAGGCAGATGTAGGGCTGACAGCATTTCCCAGGTGTTTTTCTTGCCAAGCAGTAACTCAAGTAGTCCGTGTTTACAGACACTTGTCAGTAGTCCTGTGATGATGATGGCCCGTCAGGCTTGATTGCTCCATTTCTAATACCCATTACTCATTTGCTTTAAGACACCAGATTTGTTTACATCACAAACTTCTACAAGAGAGGTGCCAAAATCCACCCATCAGTTCAGGAGAAAGGAATCTCAGAAATTTGGGTGTGTTGTTTGAAACAAATGTCTTACAAACAGATCACTTGGATTGATACAGGTGTCTAAAGTATAAGAACTGAAGGAGCATAATTATCTCAAAATCTTTCCAAAACAAATAGGGCTCAGCTGGATGATTTAATGAAAGCAGAACTGTTAATTCCTGGTTTCAAATTCTGATTTTTAGATATGCTTCTGCAATGTCACATCTGAACTGTAATTACATTTGAACAACAAAAAAAATCTCCTGTATTAAAGATTTCTCTTGATAATTAATAGTAACATACATCTGTGGAGGCAGTTACAGTTAGGTATAAAAAAATATTTTTTCAAACAGTTCAGTATTAAAATGAATAGTAATAATTAACATGAATGAAACAATGGCAAAATATTAACAAGAGAACAGTAAAGATCATTATTTTGAATCTCATTTTGTTATAAATCATGGCAGAAAAATTTACCTCTTTTGGCCGAAAGGCAAATAACAGAGACAAATTTTCAGACTTGCCTCTGAGGAGCTTATCTTCTCCTATACATACAGAACAAAGACTGGACACTCCTGTTTTAATTTCTTTCCTTAGATCTCAGTCATTTTACTCATGAAAAGTTATGAAAAGCTCTACCCCAATCATAAATCCCAAAAATTACAGTCATGCCAAGTCTTAACTTGGATTGAACAATAGCACTGTAAATTAAAAATTCAAGTCCCTTCCTTTGTGATACGGGACCTGACAGCATCCATGTTAAAACAAGATCACACCCACAGAGAGGGGGACAATGAACCATGCTCGGTATTCAAATTAATTCAAAATATGCCATTTTTCCTTTGATGTACAATACCTTTCCTTTGTGTCATCTTTTAAATTTGTGTTTTTTAGGTTTCTTATATTTAGGTTTGTACATATGTGTCAAACCATGATAAATGCCTTTTTTGTGGCTTGGACCTTGTAGGACTTGTGGCTGTGTTACGACTTAAAGCTGTTTCATACTTTACGCGTTCCGCGTCCGCGGACAGCTGCGGACTTGTACCGGTCGCGCGGATGTGCACCCGGTTCCATTCATACTACAATTGAGATCTGCGTCGGTCTGGCGTTCCACGCATGCGCATTTTCTGATCTACACTCCATTACCACAGAGTGAATGCATAAGTGAATCCGATGATAAGAAAATTTTCGGTTACGCTGACCTATAAAACGCTATTCCAAAAGCAAAACTAGACATGCTATACATCGTTAGAAAGCTTATACCCTCACCTACTGAATAAATGAATTGTCAATTAAGCCAGACTGTACTAAAAAGTGCAACAACGCCGTAAACAACAGATGTGGTATTACGCACAGCTATTTTGGAAGGTACCCAGACATCACAAATGCGTGTGTATTTTGCAAACGGATTGTCCAAGACAATATATGACCCCTCAGTCTCAAAAGGGACATCTCTACGCCTAAAACCAATGGGAAGGTTGTATATTTATTCAATATTTAGTCCCAGATATTGACTGTAGAATGACATGGTATAATTTTAAAAAACTTCGTCTCGTTTATTTCGTTATACAGTCAGCAGCGTTTTCACTGCTGTTAGGGCTATTCTTAGGGCTATTGTTGGGTTTGTCTTGTTGCTATAACGGAATACGGTTTTTGAGTGGTGAAAGAATATTTTTATGAATGCCCAGATAGACAATATAAATGTGGGTAACGGCGGATCTCCTCGCACAACTGTCTTCAAAACAAGCATCCATTAAATTTTGTTATCTGGAGCATCTGGAGCATGCGCTGTCGGCGTGCTTGCTATGCGTACAGTCCGTGCGGTCACAAATTTTGGGCTGTGCGCGGACGTCCGCATAGGGGTCCGCACGGACCCTCCGGACATGGGCGGATGACGACATTTACGTCACGAGGACCAAAGCGGACCCTCGCGGACACGCGGACGCGGAAAGTATGAATCAGCCTTTATGATTCTTCATTCATTTCCATTTTCCTTTTCACTGTTATGGTCTGACCTAGACCGTGCTGTAACAGGCTTTACACTGTTAATTAGCTAGCTCATTAACAGACCATGTCCACCGTTTAGCTTAGCTTACATACCATGAACGTATAGTATCAAAGCAACACCATCTTTTAATCTGTTTAACAAAAACATTTACCTTCAGAGCAAGGAATGTTTTACTCAAAATGCATTTAATGCAGATTAAGTGTGCACGATTACTGACATCCTGCTGTGACGCAATCACTTACACTGAAGAAGGCTATGTTTTTGTGAAACATATAATTATAAAGATGCTACTGCACTGACTATGACCAAAGGCAGGAAAACAATCTTTGTTGATTAGCTAACTACAAACCAGGCCCATTGAAAACAAGCTTTGCTAACATTGGGTTTCTGCTCATTCCCATCTGTCAGTAACTTAATGTCAAAAATAGAAATCTCTAGTTCTGAAGAAGGATATTTTTAAAACAGATGACAAGATGGTGTTGCTTTGACATTCATCAATACTAGGCGATGGCAATTCATAGTTAATCTGTGTAAGCGGAGTATTATATGGGTATTAGATTAGATTAGATTAGATTCAACTTTATTGTCATTGCACACAGTACACGTACTGAGACAATGAAATGCAGTTAGCATCTACCCAGAAGTGCAAAAGAAGCAGTAAAGTGCAGTAAGGTGTATGTACATAAGTGAATAAATATGAATACAATATGATAAATATGAATACAATACAATGTGGTATAAACAGTATAGACAGTTATAAACAGTATAGACAGTGGATCGGTATTAATATGATAAATATATTATTAGCAAGGTGCGGCAGAGCAAGGTTCAGTCATTGGAGTAAGTTGAGTGGGGGGGGGGAGTGGGGGGGCCAGGTGGGGGTATCCGGGGTGGCGGGGGGGGGGGGGGGGGGGGGGGCTGTCACCGTGGTGCAGAGTTCAGCAAGGTGACAGCTGAGGGGAAAAAGCTGTTCCTGAGCCTGCTGGTCCTAGAACGGAGGCTCCTGTAGCACCTCCCAGAGGGAAGGAGGGCAAACAGTCTGTGGCTGGGGTGAGAGGTGTCCCTGGCGATGCTGAGTGCCTTCCGCAGACACCGCATGTGCTGGACAGTCTGAATTGCTGGGAGTGGAGTGCTGGTGATGCGTTGGGCGGTTTTCACCACCCTCTGAAGTGCTTTCCGGTCCGAGGCAGAACAGCTGCCGTACCAAACTGTGATGCAGTTGGGCATGTTCTGTTAGAAAAAAGTAAAAATAATAAATAAATGTATGTTTAATCTTAAAATTGAACAGACCCAACAAGCCAGGTAGATTTACCTTAGAGATATGCAATGCTAAGGTAAACAAAAGAAAGACAAAGGAAACTCAATTCCCCCATTCAGCTCCTTTCCTCCCCAGGTGCCACTATGCACGCATCATATACATCCCACAACATATATCAGTTATTGTGATATGTTACTCTTTATGATTAGCATTTTTTAAAAAGATTAATACCCTTTGCATTATTGTTTCATGTCCAGTGGAATTTGCAATGGCTAGGATCAAATATCAGTGACCTAAAGCACAGCTTATGATTGGTCATTCCATAATTAATGTGCAAACAGTACAACCTGTCACATTCTGTTACTCTGTTGTTAGGGATATGCAGAGCTATTTCCATCTGTTCCAGCTGTTTCCCACTGCAACTTGGGGTGAATGGGCAGCAAGTCCGGTATCTCAACAGGTAGCATTTTGCTACATGCCAAGGACAGCTGACCAGTCCAGGAAGGGGTCCTGCATTGGGGATGGGATCAAAACTTCCACATATAACACACACCACACTGGCACATAAAGTTCCTCCACCATTTCCATGACATTGTAACAGCATTGCCACATAGCTACAATGCCAGAACATTGCTATGCACCACCTTTTCTGAAAGAACATCACTTTATGATCCATCAACTTAAAATAATCTCAGCTGGAGAGTTAAATAAATTCATACATGCAGGATTAGTCTCAGTCTGGGACTTATCAGCTGATTAAACACACAACTTTCACATGTGATACTCATTGTGTTTTAACAATGGCTTTGTTAAAGCTTTTTTGGTAGGAATAATACTAAACAGGGAACAAACTGTTTAATTGCAACTTCTTTTTAATAATAATGAGATTATCTGGGACAGGGGAGGTGATCACTTAAATGCAGCTAATGGAGTGTACTTTACAAACAAACTAATTAGCAATATATTCAGAGTAAGTTAAAATGTCAGCTGGCATGGAAAAGGAATAAAGGCAAAGCCAGCTTCATTAAGTATTCTCCTTCTGAAAATCATAATCTTCCGAATCTTGACATGAATGTACCAAATGCCTGGTCCAGTGTGATTTACTGAGTAATACTGCCAATATGGAATAATGGCAATATGAGAATGCTTTAAAACAGTGGTTATAATACAATAAAAGCAATTAATTAACTCTCTCATGAACATGCATACAATATACCAAAGCCTACGAAAACTACCAAATATTAAATGATACTGTGACATTTTTTTCTGACCTACTTTCAATGAGAAAACAAGCAGAAGTAAATTAAATGCTTTGCTTAGGGAGATAATCCATTTGCATGAAAATAAATTATCATGGAAGTGGCCTTGCCAGTTTTGAGAGAAATAAGAAGACTGCCTGTCAAACTCTGTCCAGTAGGTATTAGGCAAAGCTGTTACACAAGTCACCCAGTAATGCTCAATTAAATTTAGTTTGTGACAGCTTCCAGACCTCCAGAAAATAAAGGCCAAGCGTAAGGTCCAAAGCTAATATTTGCTCATTTATTTATCAGACCCTCTTAGCCAGAGTGATGTATAGAGGTATTTGAGGATACAGAAACAGAATACAAATGACAATTTACAAAACAAAGAATTGTTTTTAGCTAGAATAATTCACAAATGTGAAATAATGCATATCACTGACATCGACTTCTATGAAAAATCAGCATAGACAGAATAATTATGGAAAAAGGAAGACCATAAGGATGGATAGCCAATAAAGGACATTCTGTATTTGCTATGAAACCTACAAACAGAAGATGGAGACCCACTGAGCAAGGAAAACTCTCCCTAGCCAGTTTGACACCAGGGGTCACGAGGTCACCGCTAGCCATCATAGGCAGCTTAGGAGACGGGGGTCTCCCGGTTCTCCCCACTGACATCGTTCGGGCAACAGAGCAGCTGGCAGGTGTCAGAATTTACAAAGGGCCATCTGTGCTCGGAGAACTGTCCCCACCATTCTCTCACTGGCCACTTCATTAAACTTTCCACTTCATAAAGTGACAGGGCTTGCTCCTGCTTGCCAATGAGCGGGGGCCTGGCGGTAACTGTCCTGAATGCAGGGCAATGTCATCAGCCATTCAGAAAACCTCCCATTTTCTGTTGGAAAAACAATGGACTTCCCAAACCTTTTTTTTGTGGTTTGTTTATCTTACCCCAGACACTGTTCTTCCCAAGAAAAGCAGAGGCAATAATATGTATGTTTCTTTTTTTTCAAGTTCTCTAGAGGACATGAAGGATTTATGACCATTTTTGTTTTAACTTGCCAAAATCTTTCAAAAAGTAAAACAAGCTCATTCTGATGACAGAATACAACCCAGGGAAAGTATTTGGTTGGATGCATCAATCTACGCTATAAGATCAAAAGTATCGAAAACCACCTGGCCTCATTTTGGGCTAGGCTTCAGTGAAGACAAATCTTAATGCTGCAGCATACAATCACATTTTAGACAATTCTGTGATTCCCCTCCTGTTAGGGGAAGGCCCTAGCCTGTTTCAGCATGACAATGCCCCTGGGCACATAGCGGCATCCATATAAAAATGGTTTTGTCTAGAACAATAAGGAAGAACTTTACTGGCCTTCACAGAGCCCTGACCTCAAACCCATCCAACAACTTTGGGATCAGTTGGAAAGCTAACTGAAAGCCAGGCCTAATTGCCCAATCAGTGCCTGATATCACTCTATCAGCTCTTCTGGCTGAATGGAAGCAAATCCCTTCAGCAATGCTCCAACATCCAGTATAAAGCCTTGCCAGAAGAGTGGAGGTTGTTATAGCAGCCAAGGGTGGACCAACTCCATATTAATGCTCATAGTTTTGGATGCGATTTTGGATGTCAGGTGTCCACATGCTTTTGTCCAGGTAGTATACATTGTGAGGGATATGACAGTCACTTTCATGACAAACACTTTCTCTAGGCTTATTTTTCAGAAAAGTTAAATTGAATTTGACTTACAATTATGTGATGAGCTAAGTTAACCACTTAAGTGGCTATTGTAAAGCAAATATATCATTGACAGTGCCCCTGGGTGTCATCAATCACACAAATGTGATTCACATGTTGCACTCACAGCTGTTTGGATATTAATTTGTGCTGGCTGGAAGAAAAAAGTAACAAGCAACATACAGTATTTTAATATTTTGATTATAACAACCACTAAAACAGTTATAGGTAACAGCTACCCTAACAGCTACCGTCCGTCTGTGTGAACTTGGCACCAAAGTGATGAACAGCAGGCTTGAAGGGGGGGAGAGATGAGTCTTTGGGTTTGCAGAGCTGAAAGACTGCCATTTCCCCACACTTTCCTGCTAGTGTTGAAACAGTTAAGTTCTCAGTGACATAGAGGGTGGGATTGGGATGTGGGCAGAAGCAGCCAGAATAGGGAAAGGTTCATGCCGGTTGGTCAGAGAGGAAATGAGCACAGATTCCAAGGAAGCTTTCTTCCTGAATAATCATGGAGGTTGGCCTACTCCTGCAATCTGACCCTGCCACAGGAGTGAGACAGTACTGTACCCATGCATGGTACACAGCTATACCATTGAATAATTGATCAAAAAGTCTAATATTGTAATTGAAATTGTAAATCAACAACAGTGTGAGTGAGGACATCAAAGTACAAGAGTGGGCCCCAGGGAAAGCCTTTTGTACCAACTTGCTCAGGTCATCCATTTATCTTAAAGTAATTCCACACATTAAAAAAAAAAATATACTAGAAGGTGTGAAGGATTGTGATCAGTGCAGTAATCTATGCATTGTCCAGATCAAAGCTTGTGCAAACCATGCCAGTGACAATTATGGGTGACAGTCCCGTACCATTACTCAGGGAAAATAATTTAATCAATATCATCTATTAATTACAACTACCCCAGTCAGCCCGACACCAGTGAAATGCCTGTGCCAACTTTATTAGCTCTGCCAACTGCATTAGTTGAGCAATCCTTTGGTGTGGCAACTCAGCTGGCTGGTAGCACAATGGAAAATAATTCCTTGGTTGACTTCATAAGTTTCAGAGGATGCTTGTGCCTCCCAACTTTACAGTGTTTTGCAAGTGTCTTGCTAAAACTGCAATTGAATTTTAAATTGCTGTCCACAATTTCAGTATGAACAAATATGAAAGGATGTAAGAACAATTTTTGAATACAATTTATTGTAAATATGTGCGCTGGAACTAGTAATGGTAAATACATTTCACAGTAATTTATTTTTAAAAATCTGAAACATAACGTATGCAGATGAATAATACAATTAAGTAATTAACATCCTATCATGCTCTGTGGCATGTATAAAAATGCTGAGCAGGCCCAGTTGACCTCGATTTTGGATGAAGATGGCAAGAAGTAAAGTCTTTGAGACTTTGAAAGAGGGTTCAATATTGGGGCATGGATGGCAGGAGCTTCAGTCACAAAGACTGCTCAACTGGCTAGTGTTTCAATAGGAACAGTGAATAAAATTAAATCTGCATTTAGGGGAAAGACATCAGTAAATAGGGTCATAAATTGTGGTCCAAAGTGCACATTAGATGACTGTGATGCTTGTGCATTAGTGCGATATGTAAGGAACAACAGAATACCAACTCTTCCTCAGGTGACTGAGAATGTCAATACAGGACCTGATCAGACTGTGTCAGCAAGAACAGTCCATCGATAACTACATAGAGAGGGATATTATAGTAGGGCTGCAGTGCATAAACCCCTCATTACAAAGACAAATGCTATTTGAGAGTTCCGTGATGCAAAAACCACTGGCACTTGTCTACAGAGACATGGACAAAAGTGATAGAGTCAGAATAATCATCCTTCACCATATTCTCGACAAGTGGGCGAGTGCATGTGTGGCGTACACCAAGAGAACGGTGCAGGCCTGAATGCTTGACCCCTACAGTGAGGAGTTCCGGTGGCTCTGTTATGCTGTGGGAGGCATTTTCCTGGTATGGTTTGGGTCTACTTAGAGGGAAAGGTCACTGCAAATCAATACAGTTATTCTGAATAATAACCTTTATCCTATTATGAAACATTTCCTGAAGGGAGTGCTCTCTTCCAGGAAGACAATGCCCCCATCCACAGGGCACGAGGAATCACTGGCTAGTTTGATGAGTATGAAAATTATGTATGCTATGGCCTGTCACCAGATTTCAACCCAGTTGAACACCTATGGGAGATTTTGGACCGACCCTCAGCGCTCTCCATCCCCATCATCAAAAGACCAAATGAGGAAATATCTTTTGGAAGAATGGTGTTCCATCTCTCAAGCAGACTTTCAATGACTTGTATACTTTATGCCAAAGTACAGTTCTGGCAGCTCGTGGTGGCCCAACACCTTACTAAGACACTTTATGTTGGTTTTTCCTTTCATTTGTCTCCCGTCTGTATGTATATACCTGCAAGCAGTTATTACGGGGATCCAAGCTGAATGCAAAATTAATAATGACCAATTCTTAAGCTGTAGGGATAGTGCATGAATGGTCAGTCTCAGTTCCAAAATGTGATGTGGTATTCCCTATTTTAGAGGTCAAAATAAATATGAGTTTCATGTTGATCAGGCATTGCTAAGCCTGTCACATGCCCACTGACAACTGATTGGCTGACGGCAGCCATATTTGTTCAGATATGACTTTATCTTTGCACATCAAATGGCAGACTGACACAAAGTCATGACATGCAAAGATTCAACCTGATTAGTCAAGCATTTGAGAAGTTAGAGGTCTTTTTATTTATTTTCGTATTGTAGTGCCACTTATTAGCCCCTTTGCGCACATGCCAAATCTGACCAATCCTTGCCCATTTAGGGGGTACCCTATTTAAAGCTTTATAACTCCAGATGTGAGCATCACAGAGACTTGAAAAATGGCTAAAATGAAGCAAGACATTTGTACCATGTACAATTTAGTATGTGATCTCTCAGTATGTAATTTCAAACTAAACGGTAGAAGTGTCTTTCTTCATTTAAGCTATTTTCCAAATTTCTGTGATGCTCACATCTGGAGTTATAAAGCCTTAAATAGAACACCCCATACATGGGCAATGATTGGCAAGATTGGGGTTGAAGGGGTTCATCTGTGTGAATGGGCTAAAATGCTGTTGATATCTTAATGCCCTTCAACTTTCGTGGGCTAATAAAACACATCCCATGCAGACCTATGATGATGATGATGTACCTCATCACCCCACAACTGCATCAACCTCTGATTCGCAGTTATTGAGCAACTGTACTGAGCAAACTTGCATCTGAATAATTGCACATTTTAGCGATCTCAGCAGATTTTTCACATTGCAGGCTGTGTGTTCAGGCCAGTCTGTTGTTCACTGAACATTTTGAAACATTAATGCTTTTAAAATGTAAGAAGTTCATGAAGACTGTCGAAATGATGAAAAAATGTAAAGTGTTTGCAGAATATTACCAACTCACTTTGTGAAAGTATACTGTGAGCTAAATCCTATTAAGAAGTTAAATTACAGTAATTATACATCCTTGGGCTAAAATACTGTCTTTCAAATACTTTAAACAAAATAGTTTAAAGTATTTGATAGTTTCAAATACGTGAAAACACTTTCCAAAATTAATTTGCAAATACATTCAAATATTCAAATACATACATTTCAAATTACATTTATTATTATTTTGTTTGTTTTTTATTAGTTCGATTAAAAGTAAATTAAGTTTATATCTTGACACAAGTCTGTCTGCAACCTACTATATGTGGTTCAGCGTTAAGGCTGTCTGGTGATTTAACTTGGCAGCGTCATTTTTAGTAACACATTTCTCTTTGGATATTTGAAGACATGCTATTCACTGCTCAAAACTTACTTGAGCACATAATACATTTAAAGATCTAATTGAATGTATCAATATGGTATTCATGTACAGAATAAACAGGCATAGGAAACTCATAAATTTGTAATGGCTATTATCCAGTGCTAAATCAAGACTTGTGGTTTATGTGTGAGGTTGAACTATTTGCTGGACTGCACCAATAAGCATTGCTATTGTTATCTCCATTCCCAAAATCTTTTCCTGTTGCATATTAATGTCAGTGATATTACTTGCTTATGGACTCCTGTATTTTCCATGGATGTATCATAACTCTGCTAGGGAATTGCAGTGAAAACAAGCATTTTAGAATGTCATGTAACTATGACTCCTTGGCCCCTGGTCCAAAAGTTGTTCTTCACTGAGCACAGCTATCCTTCTGAAGCAGGTCCTATTGCCACAAAAACACATAATACCATCTCCCGAAGCAATGATGAGTGTTTATCTGAAAATTTGTCTCTGGATGAGATTTACCTCACACCTCTGGATGTATTCAGAGAAACTAGGATGCAGTCCTGTCTGAAAAATCCCACAGTTTTGTCCTTTCTGAAACATTGGATGATATACTTTTGTTCTTATATCAGTCCGTGCTTATCCCATTCATCCATTATCTATACCCACTTATCCTGAGCAGGGTCACAGGGGGGGTGCTGAAGCCTATCCCAGCGTGCAATGGGCGGGAATACACCCTGGACAGGCTGCCAATCTATCGGCACGCACAACATTCACTCACACACACATACCTGTGGACAATTTAGAGTCTCCAATTAACCTACCTGCATGTCTTTGGACTGTGGGAGGAAACCGGAGTACCCGGAGGAAACCCATGCGGACACGGGGAGAGCATGCAAACTCCACACAGCAAGGCCCCAAGCTGAGATTTGAACTCATGACCTTCTTGCTGTGAGGCGACAGTGCTACTACCACTGTGCTGCCCCAGTCGGTGTTTAGTTGATGGAAATTTAAGGTCAGTCATCTGTACATTCATTTGTGATTTACAGCATATTTTGCACGGTTGATTAATAGGAGCCACTTTCTCACGTTTATCTCAGTGCTTTTTAGTATATTGTTGGTAGTTATACCCTCAGACAGATTTATGGTCGTAACTTTGTGTGGGACTTCCTGGTCATAGCAGTAACCTGTGCAGAGATGGCCCTTTTAAAGAAAAAAAGCAAAGCATGTAGAAAATATTACTTTAAAGAGTTATTTTTAGATACTCATTGCAAATGAAATCCACATTTCAAATTAAATAATAAAATGTTGTAATCTGAAAAAACCTATTCTCCGAAAAGGTGAATACATATACATGTATCCAGGAAAATACATGACTGTATATATAGCATAGCTTTAGAATGTACAATACATGTACAGCATGTAGAAAAGCTTTAACAATCTTAACAGAAGTTTTAGGAGAAGCAATTTTTGTTCCCATTCCAAATGGTCACTTGATCATCATTTTAAGAGTACATGTGAACATACCAGCAGTCCCTCGGAGTCCACATTTCACTGGGTAAATGGGAAGTTCTTCTTGCATGTGGTGACAACTTTGAGCATTTTAAATGTATAAGAACAGCGAAGCAGTTTTGCTCCTGAACAGTTGCACAGGTTGTAGCTGTTTGAATGGCAAATACACTCATACACACAGCACACTGGCCGGAATGATTTTGATTTAAAATCTAAACTAATCTTACTAAATCTTTTTCCAGTTGAATGGTACCACACAGGGCCCATAGAACTGTGCTCGGTCATAGCTAATTTGAACAGAAAGTCAATGTAAAATGCTCTGTTTTGCTTTAAGATTAAATCCCTGTGTGTTCACCTTTGTTTGCTTAAGTAAAACAGCTTCCCTGTTTTACTTCTGCTATATGCCAGTATCTTCTGATTTATTGATGCTTCTGAATGACCTACTCGTAAGTTTGCACTTACCTTTCACTGCAACGCAAACAAAGGAATGCTATGTCAATAGCCTATTCAGAAGTAATTGGCACTATATATAAAGTACTCCTGCCATATCCAAGGCTATAAACAGTTCACTTTATTATGAAAGTATCCATTTGACAGATGGCTTTGTCTGTTGTGACTTACAAGACAGTACATACTAGGGATGGTGCCGAATACAAATACCATATTCGGCAATGTTCCCTCTGAATACGTTTTCTCCTCTCGGATTTGGCCAATATTATTCAGATTCAGATCTTTTTTTCTCTTTAATGCGATTCACTCAGACCAAGTTTGTGCCAAATTTGTCAATTAGGCACACACATACACACCTGCAGAGAGACAGCGAGTGAGAGTTTCCCTTAACAGGGATAGGCCCGAGCGACCCCATTGGGCTTTGGGGACTTTAAAATTAAAATTAATCCAACGCCGTAAATGCTACATCCTCCTCCTTCCATGACTTTCCTAAATATTTGGGCTTAAAATAACAGTTTTTAAAATTTGAAAAGAAAAAAGAAAAATTGAGAAAAAATTGAGTTTGTGCCATTTTCATCACAAAACCGCTCGCCAGACAATTTAAAAAAGGTGCTTTTACCAAGGTGCAAACGTATTGCTGTCTACTCCAGCACGATATTCAATGGAGTAACCGGCACTTTGATACAAATTTTCCAATCAAGCACTATCAAAACTAATTTTGTGCATATAATCAGTCAAAATGAATTCACTGCAATCATGTGATGAATTTGATAAAGCATTTAGGTTGGGGATAAATAATTGTGGACACTGTAGTTACGCAAACAATCGGCTTAGAACTGTGGAATAATGCCTCCAACTTACTTTCCTAGCAAACCAGCAAAACTGTGCGTTCTCTGTGGAATTAATAAGTGGAGAGTGGGCTATGTAAAAACACACTCCAAGGAGAAGGAAGGGAGAAATGTGCTGAATTTGAATATTGCACATTTCTCCCACATTGAATATTGCACATTTCTTCAACATCGCACATTGAATTTTTGTATTTCTTTAACAACTTTTTCCATTTTGTGTTTTGGCATGCACATTTTAGAGCTTTTCTCAGTGTTCCTGTAATATGCTTCAATACATTTTCCCTTATGCAAACTTTGAAATTGACTTAGTTGCGTCCTTCATTCAAGAAAATAGTTTTGCAAATATATGGTTTTTGTAACCCAACAAGTGTTTCTCCAAGCATCTTTTCAGTATAGCAGGGGATGTTATGTCTCCCCATCGCTCTAGACCAGTGTTTCCCACAGGTTGAGAATTTATTTGTGGCGGTCGACTCCGTGTACGTGTTTGGGGTGGGGTATTGTATTATAACTAATAAGCATTTACTAAATTTTGCTGCGCAGACAGTTCACATTTTGTGTTTGGCAACTTTATTTGTATTTTGTGTTCAGGAAATTTTTTTTATTTATTTATGTAATTTTTTTTACTGTGGCCGTGTCTCCACATGCAAATTAAATCTGTACGGAACTTTTCATGTCAAGTTGTATTGGCAACAGATTATGAACCGAACGCAAAAGGAACCAAAAATAAATTTTTGCAGTAATGATCTCAGTTACAGACAAACGTTTATGCTATCAGAATGATTTTGAGGATGATTTTGAGGGCTTAAAATCATGGTCCCTGATATTCAAAAAGCCCTCATTTCTAAACACAACAATTTTCATCAATGTCAATTAAAGTAAGGAAGCCTACTGAACGTAACTCTTACTATAATAGTAATGTTATGGTAACATATCTGTGGTGCAGTTTCTCCCTCCTCCTCTAGTCTTCTTTTTGGTAAGAATAATTTTTCTGTAGGCTACTCATCTCTGTCAGGAGTGAAAAGTTAATGTTTTCATTAGCTAACTCTAGTTATCTAACCAAACATTAGCTGGCTGATGCTTACCAAATGCTAAATAATGTTGATAACTTTGCAGTCTTGGTTAGGATAGAGGATGCATTCTTTTTTTATTATTGAAGAGTGAAGTTGAAATGATAGAGAATGGTTTTCAGAAATAGAAATGAGTTTCCCTCAAAGATTATATAGTTGCAAAAGCAATGGTTTTCAAAAAGTTTCAGGCAATTATTAGTTAGCAGTCAAGCCAGTGTAACGAGTAATAAGAGATTTGCCTGAGTTCGAGGTGGGGTTTTAACCCATGCCTGTCAAATCTCATGGGTAATCGCATTACCGGTGAACTGCTAGCAAAGTTATAGTAGGAGCTGCAGATGTTTTTTGTTAAACGCATGTACTTTTCTATTATGTGAATTTTGTACGTGTATCTGATGTTTTTATTGGCTGATGAAGCTTAATGCTCAATACAAAGACATATTATTTGTGGGCATGGAGCACTAATGTAATAGGCAGGAAAAAGAAGAAGAAGGACAAAACGCAAAAATGCAAAAAACAAAGTTTGGAGCTTTATTATGTTGACGTGTGAAGTTGTTGTGAATTCTGGCATGAGGTCAGAAGGTACAGAACTTAACGTTTTTAAGAGCTGAGAGTCTGTGGTCATTGTAGTTATTTCTGTAGGAAACCCTGAAAAGTTACAAACTCTCGGTGCTCTATAGGTATGAGGCATGCCACCCCACCAAGCTGCCACTTGGCAGAATGGCATACCTGCCATCCCAATATCCCACTGTTTGTTAAATAAAGCTTTGAAAAGCAAATTACCTGTTTTTAAACTGGACTGTTATTGATGTCATTGTAAAACCATGGTTTAAGTGCTGCATTATCACTTCAATAGCAGTGCCAGTGATGTTAATCGTAAAAATAAGGAATTTTTGGCATTTTATATCATAGAGCATACACAGGAACCAGAGAGGATAGGAGTGGCCAGTCTGAAGCCTAGGAAGTATTGGGAAATGGCCTCTACTGCACATGCTCCCAGCTATTGAGGGCAAAAGAGTTTGCTGTCCATTGAATTCAATGTATAAATCCAAGGTGATTTAACAACCAAATAAAACGTCATCAGCCCATTTTTTGTGATGATAAATTTCATTATGTGCAGCAGTTTCTGAAACAATGATTGTTTTGGTCCAGAGGTCTTGGGAAAATATTTCTTAAAATGTGCATATTCTATTACATAATGCCAATTTTTCAATCTGATTTTCATATAAAACATAACGGTCGTCAATCGAGTTTAAAAATACCATCTGGGACATTTTATTTTGCCTTCAAAAGTCTGATACTCCCCATTCACTTTAATGGGGAGCTCAATGTATTGCAATGAACAATGAAGACATGCAGTACAAGCTTACTTCCGGGGCTTCACAGCTTAGGTTGGCTAAGGGCGTGCTTACCTGTCTAGTTAAATATACATGTCTATGTTTTATATGGCTTCAGAGTTAAACTCCACCCACTTCCGGCTTATGCCATTATCAATAATAATAATAATAAAAATATGAATACTTACTATTCTTACTATTATTATTATGATTATGATTATTATGATTATTCTTATTATTAGTATTATTTGCCTACTTTAGCAGAATATGACATATGTGGGTTTGCTACCTCGTCACATTTTACTACCTTACTTTTCCTACCTGCAAAGACACAGAAAACCTCTGACTAATTGGTTTTTCGATCAAGATGATGGTTTATCATCTACCTGCCAAATGTTAGCTAACCTTTGTTAGGTGCAGGTTAATGTCATGCCCTAGGAATGTTTGGGGGAATCTTGTAGTTGGTTCTTTTCTGTTTTCACGGCACGCTGGGAACCGTGAAAGCAACATAGTTGCTTCCTACAACATTGTATGGTTTATCCCGTAGCTCAACAAACGTAAAACATGCAAAAGTGGCATACAGCATCTGCTGATGAAGATTACTGAATTTTCCCTACCACCACCCTCTCAATTTCTCACTCTTCTTGGTAATTCCATGGTCTGGATGGCTCATATCCTTTGAAATCTACCTAGCTGCGATCGGTTTGGACTGAGCAAGCCATGCTAGACTAAAGGTGCTACTGCTCCACTGCTTAGATGCAGAGGGACAATGTGTGTTCAGAACTCACGGCCCTGCAGAAACATACCAAGATTCTCTTTCTGTACTTAAATCATACTTTGGTATGGTTCCAGTTCCAAAGATGACACCAGCTACTGGGTGTGTCCATAAATATGTGGCCAGTCTACCAAGTCTGGCAGGCTTCTGCAAATTTGGGACACTACAAGACAAAACGATAAGGGACTAACTTACCGAACACACACACAATGAGAAAGTCAGAGACTGATGATACTCAAACCTGATGATCTGACACTCCATAATTAGCATTTCAAGTTGAATCAATTGCAGCCTGCATAGTCAAGTTAGCTCCTTCTCTCAGACACTGTTGTTTTCTGATTTGAAAATGCTGCCATCCTGCAACACTGATGTAAACATGGAGTGTATCAAAGAGAAAAAATGTTAAAAGATATGGATGAAGTATGTTAGTCTATAAAAGAGTTACCCAGCAGCTTGATCAATAAGGGAACCTTTCTCTTAACTATCCTGTCTTCTTTATTTATGTGTCTCTCATTGGGCTGTGATTTTTCTGTGAATGTTTGTGAGGTGATATGTTGTTTGTTTGTGTGCGGCTGAGTGAGTCTTGTGTGATGAGGGAGGGGAGGGAGGATGTAGATGCATTCATGTTCTGGAAATGTAAATAATTGGTCACAGAGGCACTGATACATCCATTAAGATTATATACAGAAAATGACAGAAAACCAAGTACCTGATGCCATGCAGTATTATCACCTTTTTAATCCACCTTTGCTTGTTTTGGATATAACATATACACATGTCAGTCCTGCGGGAACTGTGGCTCCTCTGCCCACACCTTTTGAGCCCAAACACTGCCCAGCAAGCAGACAGATGTGCAGGAATTGTAGAAAGGTGAACCACTTTGCCAAAGTCTGCTTTTCAGCCCCTGCCTGGATGCCACAACATACCTAGACATCCTGTACAATCATTCACAATGTCAGCTCCAGATGAGTGGAATTCAACATGTGCACACTTGATGATTGAAAATGTCATTGATCCCTTCTTCCTGGATGGCAAGTGTCCCTAATCAACTCTACTGCCCTCTTCACCACTCTCTGTGGCTATGGTAGCTCTAAAATAGATATTGCAGGTTCAGTCCACCTGCCTGTGAGTTCCATACGTCTCACTATAGTGCCAATCTTCTCAGACTCAATCTGTTTGGTAGCTTAGATTTTCCCTCATAGACAGCTGTGGTTCAGAGATCTTCTCTGTTGCCACTTCAGCACAGTGGTGACATGCGCTGTCTGAGGGCTTAGGCTGGCCTCACCTCCTTCACATAGCAGTCCTTAACCTTTAGGGTTTCCTATACAAAATTTGGGCCCCTCCCCCTTTTTTCCATGGCTGTCTTCCCAGGGCCCCTACCATTGCATTGTGGTCACGAGGGAGGTAGTAGTCTATCAGTTGTCATTGCCAACTGGCGAGAAACAGTTGGTATCATTGCAAATTGGGCATCACAAAGTTCCTGCAGATCTTTTGGCCTTGCATTCATACTGCAAATGTCCTGTTCCACCTCGTATCAAAGGCATTCTAATGGATTGAGATCTGGAGACTATGCTGGTCATTGGAGTAAACTGAAGTCACTGTTATGTTCATGGAACCAGTTTGAGATGATGCGTGCTGTGTGGCATACATTTGAGGCCAAAAGTTTACATACACCTACGCTAAAGATATTCAAACTCAGTTCTTCACAACTCCACACATTTCATGTTACCATACATTTCTTTTGGCAAATCAATTAGGGCATCTACTTTGTTCACATCAGAGGTCATTTTAAAACAATTGATTAGCGACAGATTTATTTCAGCTTTACATTACATTACATTATAGGCATTTAGCAGACGCTCTTATCCAGAGCGACATACAACAAGTGCATAGGTTCATGATGTAGAGCTTTAGTTCACTATATCAGAATTCCAGTGGGTCAAAAGTTTACATACACCAAATTGACTGTCTCTTTAAACAGTCCGGAAGATTCCAGAAATTGATGTAATTACTTTTTAGAAACTGCTGATTAACCAATTGTCATAATTAGGAGTTAATTTGGAGTTAATTGGCATCTGTGGCTGTATTTAAGGGCCTACCTTTAGAACCACTGCCATTTTGCCCTTGATACCATGGGGAAATGGGCAGACACGGTGGCACTGTCGCCTAACAACAAGAAGGTCGTGGGTTCAAATCTTGGCTTTGGGCCTTTCTGTGCGGAGTTTGCAAGTTCTCCCCGTGTTTGTGTGGGTTTAGTCCAGGTACTTCCGTTTCCTCCCACACTCAAAGACATGCATGTTAGGTGCGCTGCTGCAGTTGCCCTTGACCAAGGCACTCTCCTCAGAACAGGAGTTGGTCCCCGGGCGCTGCACTGTGGCTGCCCACTGCTCCTAAGTAACTAGGATGGGTCAAATGCAGAGGACAAATTACCCCACGGGGTTCAATAAAGTATATCTTCTAACTATCTTAAATCCAAGCAACTCAGCTAAGACCTCAGAGAAAAACATTGTGGGCCTCCAAAAGTCTGGTTCCTCCTTAGGAGCAATTTTCAAACAACTGAAGGTACCTTGGTATTTTGGGACCACATAGACACTGCATCGTTGAGGAAGGAGGCACAAATTAACTCCCAGGGCTGAACGAACTTTGGTTTGAAAGGTTCAACTGAACCCCAAGAGAAAAACAAAGGAACTGGTAAAGGAGTTGGAGGCATCATGTACCAAAGTACCTACATCCACCATTAAGAGAATCCTACGTTGCCATGGCCTGAAAGGCTGTCATGCAAGGAAGAAGCCCCTACTCCAAGATTGGCATAAAAAAGCCAGACTGAAGTTTGCAGGTGATCACCAGGATGAAGACCTAACCTTTTGGAGGAGTGTTCTCTGGTCAAATGAAACAAAAATGGAACTGTTTGGCCATAATGATCAGCGCTATGTATGGAGAAAAAAGGGTGAGGCTTTTAATCTGAAGAACACCATCCCAGCTGTGAAGCATAGGGGTGGCAGCATCATGCTGTGGGGGTGTTTTGCTGGGAAAGGGAGTGGTGCACTTCAGAAAATAGATGACATCATGAGGAAGGAGGATTATCTAGAAATACTGAAGCAACACCTCAAGACATCAGCTATAAAGTTAAAACTTGGTCGCAACTTCCAGCAGGACAATAATCCTAAGCATACCTGCAAAGTTGTAACCAAATGGCTTAAAGAATGTATCCCATAGAAAATTGTGAATTTAACTGAAAAAGCATGTCTGAGCAAGGAGGCCCACAAACCTGACTGAGTTACACCAGTTCTGTCTGGAGGAAATGCCAAAAATTCCTGAAAATTATTGTGAGAAGCTTGTGGAAGGCTACCCCAAGAGTTTGATTCAAGTTAAGCAATTAAAAGGCAATGCCACCAAATACTAACAAAATGTATGTAAACTTTTGACCTGAAAATCTGATATAGTACATAAAAGCTGAAATAAAACCATCTCTTAGCTATTATTTTGAAATTACCTCTCATGGAAATAAAGTAAATGCCCTAATTGACTTAAAACAGGAAATGTATGGTAGCATGAAATGTGTGGAGTTGTGAAAAATTGAGTTTGTCTTTAGCCTAGGTGTATGTAAATCTTTGGCCTCAACTGTAGCGCATTATCCCACTGAAATTATGTTTGAAAAAGGGTAGACTGTGGTCATAAAGGGATGTACATGGTCAGCATCAATGGTTAGGCATGCTGTAGTATTCAAACATAACATTAAATTACACTACATTTATTTGGCTACGTACAGTAAGTGTATACCGAAGGTCATCGGAAAAACTACAAAACTCAGGTTCGATAAGGTACAATACTCATTTTGTATCAGTTATTCATAGTCAGGAACACAGTAAGTCCAGATCACACATTAAACATTACTCTGACCTAACCTATGCTAAGTCAAACTAGGAGGCATGACTATAATATCAAGATATGATGCAAAGTACAATAAGTGCTGTATGGAGGTACATGTAACATGAAAGTGACAAATGATACACAGTTTCGAAAACATTTTCCACACTGTTACACCATCAACACCAGCCTGCACCATTGACACAAGGCTTAATGGATCCATGGATTCTTGCTGTTTATTCCAAATTCTGACCCTACCATCTGCATAAAATCTCAGCAGAAATCAAGATTTGTCAGACCAGGTGACATTTTTCCAGTTTTGGTTACCACATAGCCACTGTAGCCTCATTTTCCTGTTCTTAGCTGACAGGTGCGGAACTTGGTTTGATCTGGTCTGTTATGCTGTTCCCCATCCACTTCAAGGTTTGATGTGTTGTGCATTTAGAGATTCTGCATGCTACTGTTGTAAACAGGTGTTATTTGAACATTTGTGGCTTTTATGTTAGACGAGTCTGCCCATTCTCACCGGCCTCTCTCATTAACAAGGTGTTTTAGCCCACAGAACTGCCACTCACTGGATCAACTGATCATCAAATAACTGGATCTAGCTCGGGGTCCCCAAGTTTGGGAACCACTGGTGCAGGTGAGATTGATGGTTCAGGTGTTATGGTCGTTGCAACGGTGTGTTGGTCAAAACATGGAAGGAGGCAGGACTTCTGGAAACTAGTTTAATGGCAGATGGTAACTGCGTGTGTGTTTGTGTGTTCTACAAAGGAGAACAGAGATGTACAACAATCACCAGCAGAAAGATCCTGTTTATGCAACCGAATATAAACATTGGTCAATATTTATATTCCTGTCACTAACAAACAGTGTTAACTATGAGCAGTGATAGCAGAGAACAAAGTAAGTGTAGCGGCAGCAGTGTATTATAATGGCTAAGGAGTTGGTCTTGTAACTTAAAGGTCGCAGGTCCGATTCTCCGATAGGACACTGCCGTTGTACCCTTGATCAAGGTACTTAACATGCATTGCTCCAGTATAAATCCAGCTGTATAATTGGATACAATGTAAGTCGCTCTAGATAAGAGTGTCTGCTAAATGCCTGTAATGTAAGCTGCACATTCCCATTATTGTACTATATATACTTGTTGAACCCAGTATCAATGGCAGGACAAAAATAAACTGCATTTATAATGTTTAAAATGTGTAGCATATAACTAATTACATTTTACATATAATCTCTCTACCCTCTTAGCTATATATTAATTGGCTGTGATTATTTGATAAACAACATTCAAATAATACACAAATAGCACATTACTCTGTTCTTGTAAACATACTGTACATATTAAAACTTGCCTGAACAAGTAAATGATTATGTAAACAGCGTCGCCATTTTGTCTTCGGTAAATACATGACTGTATAAATGCAAACAGTGAGGTAGAATTCCATTTAAACTAAGCACATTACAATTCACATGAATAATTGGAATAATGCAAGTGAACATATCTGTAAAAAAATTGCAATATCACATTTTACGACAGCTAACCAAACAAGCTACATATCGAACATGTAGCTGAATGGACGTTCAGCAGTATCCAGCAATTCCAATCTAGCAAATATCAAAGTACTGTGTACTTGTTTTCATTTACACACACAACCACTCAAATGGTAAAAAAAACCAAAAACTATTACTAACCCAAAACCACAGTGCTAAACTGCATACAGCGATAGCTGTCTGCTTCTCTCCTTAAAACTTCCCTTACAACTCTGAAGTGCACTGATTGGCCCACACGGTACAACATACACGTGATGAGTGCATAACAGCCTCATGAATGACAACAAGCTGGGAGGCAGCATCGCTCATAAAGCCTCTTGAACAACTGCCTATTGCCTATATAGACTATTGCCACACCTTGCTGGCCTGTACCATCAGGTCACTGCAACCTGTCCAGAATGACGCTGTCTGGTCTTCATCTTTCCTAAATTTACCTCCACTAATATGCCATACCACTTTTAAACACCTTTCATTGGCTTCAAATGGCATTTTAACAGCCAACCCTTCTTTCTATGTATTTCACAGGTCTTGAGGCATGTTCTTTGATGGTGGCCCTTATTTGATTGTAATTTTGACTATTTCTAGTTTGGTGATGTTTGCTTGTAAGTTGCTTTGCATCTGGTAAATGACTGAACTGTAAACTGATATAACAATTTAACTGATATTGCTTTCATTTATAATGTGGAAGTAAATTGTCTTTGACAGTTCTGACTTTAAAAAAAAAAATCTTTCCATAGCTTCTGGTGATGTAGTATCTGACACAGCTCACCCACATAGGTTGTCATGGTTCAGAACATTTATATTTCTGTTTCAGAACAAATATTAGCCCCCTTTAGCTTATGGTTTTTCTCTTCTTTATGTTCTTTTCTCTTTTTCAATACACTTTGCATGAAATTGACTCCATAATATTCCTGTTAACGTTACTGAGTCCATGTTCATACTGTCAACGAAAGCCACATCAATTGGCTCAATCCATAATGCATTTCAAGGACACTGTTTACCTTTATTTTTATTTTTTGTCCAGTCTGAACACCAACATTCCTTTTGAAATAGTTCACAATAATGATGGTTTGTTATCAATTATTTAGGAATGGGTGTTGTTGCAGGTAACGCATCCAGTATGGCATTAAATTTATTCCACATAATCTGTTCAATAATCCATTCAGTAAATGAGAGGGAAACAATCAGTACAATGGGTAAGGTACAGTAGGATGGTGTCCCGGTGTGATACTGTTTACATTAGACTTTTTCTTTCCCCTTTCTCTATCTGTCCAGTAGATAGAGGGTGGATACTGGCTAGAGCTTCCTCTGGGTCCCTCTCCACTTCCTCAGTAAAACTCTTGTCCAGGCCTCATCATCATGAACAATATTGCAAGCTTTCCACTGGAACATATGCACTCAGTATTCATAACACTGACTCACCCAAACACTAGTTTCATTGACATTGTTATCACACGTTAACCAAATAAAAAGTAACTCAAGTGTTCAGACAGCATTAAGCTTAAAATAACAATTGTTTGATTTAAAAAAAATTCTTATTGACCCCTTCTACGTTTGATGCATTCTTTTGTATAACTAAATATATGCATGTCATTATCTGGACCTATAATTTATAATTTGGCAAAAAGCTGATTTTTTTCAAAAGCCTCAAGGCAAAAATATGGATAAAAATGCCAACCCTTGTATCAAGTGAGACAAAATCAATAACACCTGCTGCCACTCAGCCAATGTGCGTGCATAAAGCATTTTAGGTTTTCTCAATGGCAGTCCACCCTTGTGGAGACAAACGTTGGAGTAAACGCGAGCCCAACTGACTGGTGTTATTGATTCCAGTCAGCAAGTGAGGCCTAATCTGTCTGCCTTTGTACTATTCACTTGGTGGTGTGCTCTCATCCACCCCCCACCCCCCCTGACCGTGAACAGTCAACCTGTCAGCAGGTCTGCTCTCCAACCAACTGACCACTGACTCCAATTCATTCTTGGACAAATTAAATATCACAATTGACGGAACAGGGAGTGCAGTACACAGACTGCTGCACATTCAGGAATGCCTTTTTTGGGTTTTCAATGCATACAATAATCAGGTAAGAAAGCAGAAACATTTGTTGACATGCAACACAATGTGCGGCAGTATGAAAGCTCATTCCACCTAATCATGGTTTTGCTGGAAGAAATGTGTAGGTTCAGAGAGCTTCACTGATGATTTACTGAAACACAGTTATTTATAATATCAAGGGCAGCCCTTAACAGTACTCCCTCAATTTTATGCTAATGAGCACAGAAAACATGCCCTAGGAGATGTGCCATGTGGACAGAACTCTGTTCACTTTAAACTCCATTAATACACTGGGAATTACCTTCCATATAATGACCTTCAAAGGATTAGAACAGCTGTATTGCTTGTGTGGTAATTTGACATTGTCAAATGACATTTGAAGAACGGTGATCTACTAATCTACGTGCAGATCTATCTCTTGTTTTCAGTGCTTTGTGGGCTCCTGGGAGGAAGCAGGCAGAGTTTCCTGCTGCGCCAACAGTAGTGTTAGTCTGTGATCCCCAGCTTCAGCCAACACTTTCTTAATCAGCAACTCTCTGTTATTCTACCACCAGAGGAAGCATCATTGTTTGCCTTAACGGGTTTATCTATCATTCTGGGCAGTGAACTACACTTCAGTTTCAGCTGTTCTGTAGATTCGGAAGTGGGTTGGCATAGATACAAATTGTTTTTCCAAAACTGATCTAAAGTCACTTTGGCACATGGATGGGAAAGCATACTCAGTACTTTTCTAAAGACTGACAAGTGCGATGAGGGCTCAAATATTTTCAAAGACATAAAAGTGATAATCTGCATGGGCCAACCATTATAAATGCAGTTTTTACTTAAGGGCAATTTTTGAGCAACGATGCAGTACAATAGTTAATTGCATGTCTAAGAACAGACATTAATAAGCAAAACACCAATGTAAAAAAAAATGCAGAGAACAAAAACAAACAAACAAACAAGAATTCTCATCCTGCAGCCACTTCTACCGCAGACCTAATTCTTTTTTTATTTTATTTTTTAGAAAGAACTGCCAGATGAGATCAAATTTGTTTTTTTTGCTCTCATCCAAAATGTATTTCCAGGGTGTTAGTTTGCTCAGCTAGCCACATGCACTATTGATTGATTTCATTTGATTTTTGGGTTAAAATATGTACAGATTATTTTTCATATTTTGAAAATATACGACCAAGACACCCTATTAAATGATTTCTCAGCATCAGTGAGAATCAATGTGCGAATATTAGCCTTATTTGAGTAATCAATTATATTTAATGTGCATCTGACATTATCTGCCTTTCCATTATAAGACCTGTCTGGTCTTGGTGTATGATATCAGGAATCATTTTTCTTATATCATTAGCTAGTATCTTAATAAGTAGTCATCGTTTATCAACATTTAATAAGGTTATAGGCCTATATGAGCCACAGTCTACAGGGTCCTAACCCTCTTTATGAAAAACAGTTGTGGAATTTCACCATGTGTCTGCCCACTGTCCGTGATACAAAGCCCAGATAAATGCTCTTGCCGAATTAGATAATAATTCCTGAAATTCCTCATAAAAATCACCAGTAAAGCCATCACTTCCAGGTCATTTGCCCGTTTTAACCATTGTATTGCTGACCTTATCTCCTCTAGAGTAACTGGGGAAATAAGATTATTCTGCTCATTTTTCACTAAGGGCAGATTCAGTTTCTCCAAATATCCTTTGATTTTAGCCTCCGGGACCAGGTCCTCATCTTTAGTGTTCAGCTGTTTATAACATTCTGCAAATGCCTGTGCAGTTTCTTGTTTGCTACTATTTTATTTGTGACGGTAGCCTATACCTGATACTGGTAATATTTGTTTAGGTTGCTGCTTGTTCAGTTTATATGCTAAGATTTTTAAAGCTTTTCGCCCTACTATCAGTATTCTTGTCTAGTAAACAACAAATGATTTCTACATTCTTTCAGTTATTAAAATATCCAGTTCGTTCCTTGCCTCAGTTAACAGAGCTAGAGTTAAGTTCTCACCTTTTACTTTATTGAATCTTTCCAAGAGGTATTTCACTTTCTTTTCTCTTTCTCTCTATTTGCGTGTGGCAAAAGAAACAATTTTCCCGCTAATTACAGATTTAGCCGCTTCCCAAAGAATCACTGGGTCAATATCACCCGTATCATTAATATAATAAAACAATGTACTCCTTAATAACACAAAAAATATAATCCAAAACGATCCTTAATAACACACATAATTAGCCTTGAAGTCCTCCAATTGTACCAGAGAATTGTTAAGCCTCCATACAATTTTTCCTTTCTCTAAATTCAGGTCTCATTGAAATCAAAGCATGATCAGATATGGTGATTTGATGTATATGACTGTCTTGAACTCTTGTCTTGAAATGTCCTAAATGTAAAGAAATTGGCCAGCCTTGAGTATTTAAGATATGATTTAGAATAAAATGTATTATCTCTCTCGGTTGCGTGTAACAAGCTCCATACATCACCTATACCAAATTATTTTATAGCTCATCTTATTATCATTATTTTAACAGCATTTTTTGGCACTCTGCTGTTTATTACTTTGAGAAATCAAATTTGAACCCATAATTAGATTAAATAAGGCATTTGATTTGTCCTTTTTGCTCTCATCTTCACTACCTAGTTGCTACTTGACCTTAAAATATTACCGCCAAAAGTAGCTAACAGTTACACTATTCTGCATCGTAGCATGATTAAAAATAGACACTTCACATTGGACTACACCGTAGAAAGGCATACAGAAATCTTTGCATATAAAAACAGAAGCCAATACTAGGCTTACTGAAAAAGAAAGTACCAAAAATAATTACCTTATATTTTCTCTACATAAGTTTGACATGCTTAGAGGCTAATATTAAGTTTAAAAAGTGAGTAACCATGAAGCTGATAGGTTCATTGAACTAAGGGTTTGTAAAGCATTTGGCTGTGGAATACACAGGACTATAATGATTCATCGCTAGCACATGTAGTTTGAGCCGCTCATTCTCTGATTGGTTGGGCTGCCATGCGTCTGTCTTTAAAAATGAATATGAAGCCAGAGTTTAAAAACACTGATAGGATAAAGACAATCTCCCAATGTTTTCACTGTGCCTTATACTATCACTGCTTCCATAGGTTCCTTAGAATTATCAGAAAATTCCTAAACAATGTAAAAAAAAATATTGCTCCTCTATGTCTGTATTTTCAGTACAAGCATTGGTAGATAGGCACTCACTTACACATGTCTTTAATGTACCAAACATGTTTCTGTTTAATGTGAAGTTAATAGGTTTTCTCTTTCCCTCCTAATTCCAAACACATTTCAGAATGCGTGGAAAACTAGAAGAGACGTGCTAATGGAGGAAAAATGGTGTAGTGAGCAGCTGTGAATGAGTCACACCTGTTTCACAGAGCACCTTTGTCTGACCATTCTGTGTCAGTGTCACCACTGAAGTGTGAATCTTTACTTTCCTCCTTTGCTACAATGTCTTGAGCATCCACACACATTAACAGAAACAAACAAACCTGGCCATGAGGAAGGTGATGACTTCTGCATAGACAAAACTCAATAAAATATAGCTAGTGTTACGGATATTGTTTTATCTAGTGGAAGAAATGTTATTCATGGGAGATATCAGCACAATTTTGTCAACTGAAAAGGTAACTAATTTATTTTCTGATTTTTTGATTAAGTTTTATATCAGCATGCTAATAACATTTTAGAAAAAAAATCTTCTACATTTAACTAGTTAGCTATAATAAACATAATTTCTATTTCTATTTTGAACTACCTTACTAACAAGATTCTTTCATTTACTCAATTTACAATGATAATAACTGGCTACTGAATGAATGAATGGAACTTATGCCCCACTTAATGAATTTGTCTGCACACAATAGGCCTTTATCACAGCGGAATCGGTTACCGGAAGTGTTCATCAAAGCAGTGTATCACCTCTTCCGGTTTTTGCTAGTGGCGTGTTCAACATGGCATCGGGATATCGCTTCTCAAGTTCACTTTTGACTTTGCCAAAATTTGGCCAAGACGATGTGGTGTGATTAGTGAAGGAGCATTCACGAAGTCAAGGGTTCCAAGCTGGACAAAGGCTACAAGTTGTTCTTCGAGCAGTTTATTAATTGCAAACTTAACCTAGTCTGATAGCTAGTTAGCTTGTAACAAATCTGCTCGCTAACACTAATTATAGCCAGTAACTATGGACTATTTATCTAACATTAATGTAGCCGACATAAATACAATATAATAGGAAGCTGTTTTTGAGTTTTAAACTCTAATAGAGTATGCCGATTTGCAGTACTTGGGTAGATAAATGAGTTAATATTATGTCTGCGCATTCAGTGTGCGCAATGTCAGACACTCATTTCATGTTATCAGCTGTCAGTAACTAAGACTTTTTAGCTTTCAGCAGGCTAAGTTGTAAGGTATCAGTTGTCAGTAAGCTGTGATAACCCCCCCCCCCCCCCCCCCCCCCCCCTTTATATGCAGTGTCAGATTTAGTGAACAAGGAAGTGGCACGACAGGCAAGCTGCTACCGGTCAATGAGAAAGAATGAGGAGCTCCATACACTACAGGTTGCATATAATGTTCAGGAAGTCTAGCCCTGAGTCCGAAATGATGCCCTAGAAACATAAACATTGTCACTTTTGAAGTGTATACCGCATACTCTATTAAAAGAAGGACCTTCGACCCTCCTTATTAACTTCACCCAGGTGCTCCGCATCTCTTTGTCTTTCTGGAAATCGTGAAAACTAAGGTAAGGATGCCTCTGTTTTGAGTTAGAGCAGCCAGGTACGCTGCAATAACACCAGCGAGAGGATTTGGCCATTGCTTCTCGATAAACCGGAAGTACACATACACTGCTTCACTGAATTCCAACCTCCTGGAAATAGGAAGTGTGATAAAGGCCTATTGTTTCAATATGCTTTGTGTTCTAATAAATTCAAACAGACTGAATGTTTAACTGAACTTTACGGTATAATGTGTGTATACAGCCATATACTAGGTCATTACAACAATGTAACATAAATGAATTTTGGGTGCTTGGGCGTGTTTGACACTGGTGTTTTTGGCACAAATGTGGATACTAAAAATGTGCTTATTGAATGTGGGGAATGACTGCTTTATAAATCCAAATTCTTAACATGATTGGAAGCTAATAAAAAAACCAGTAAGCACAGTATACTATTATTGTCTATTGTCTATCAGCAGCGTAGTGTAGTGTAGGCTGCATTGTAACAACAGTGGAGGGTGCATGATAAGCGCATTTGTTACAATCGGGCCTTATAAAAACGACATGTGTGCTTGTCACGCCTGTATGTAATGCATCCATGATAAAGGCATCATGCTGCTGACTGTGCACAGGACCTCACGTATCTCCTAGACAGCCCTGATATAAGGTGTAACTTCTTCTTACAAGCTGAAAAGATTTTCTATCGACTAAGTTGTCTATTTCTATAGCTAGCAAAAAAAAGATCAGTGTATTAGGAATAATGCATCCTGTATCTAATTTATCAATGCCATAGCAAGATCAAAGCAAAGATGCAACTTTCAGATGATCACACTATGGTAGTTTTTCCACATACTGTAGATAGAATGCTTCCATGGTATGCTTCAAAGAAGACGTGTGAAAAGTGTGTTCATTTTACTTCAACTGCGTTCCCATAAACAAGCAACAATTAATTCATCTGTGTCACAAGTCTGGCTAAAATTTTAGTGTTCTCGCCCTCTTCTTTCTTTTTTGATGATATTGCTGCCTTGTTTTTTGAGCCGGGCATACAGACTCCTTTAATCCTTCTACCCCCCAAGTTGCTTAGCTGATGATTATTTTACTTATTTTTCAGCTAGCTCCAGTTATCAGGATTGTTTAGCTACTAAACGGAAATGTTAGATACACACATATACTGTATACACACACACACACACCCACACACATACACACACATGCACGCACGCACGCACACACACACATGCGTGCACACACACACACACACACTTTGAGCAAACAATGGAGGCCCACAGATCATGCCTGGCACTGCCCCTCTTGTCAAGCCAACTGTAGCATGCCAAGAAGACTGTGTTCATGCAGGACCAGTTTAAGAACAGCTAAACCCAGATCTGGTACATCACAATGTCCCTATGTGAAACTAGCCCACTAGCATAAAGCTGCCAACTATTATTCAAAAACAATGTCCGTTTGATCCTCTTTCTTTAAACTAATGAACTACTCTTCCAATAATTACTTTACATCTAGCTTTATCTGATGGAATCCCATCTATCACTCCCGCTATTTACTGATCTGCACTGATCTATGGCTGCCTTATTTTGTTGCAGCATTTCATTGCCTTGAACATTATATAATGTTCTTTGCCATGGTTCTGTCCACATTCTCAATTGTAGTTTGAAGTGTAGGGTTCCTGGCCTGGTCTTAACTGAACAGTGTCCAGGCATCTCAAAACACATTTTCCACAAAAGCAAGTAAGGAAGACCTGTAGATTCAGTGGTTTGGTTTCACATAAGGCGGTGTACACACGCAAACATATATGTTTTATTCCAGTGGAGTGCTCTGTCTGAGTTTTGTTTTCATAATGAAGGGAAAGGGGGGAGTGGCGGCTGCTTTCTCTCTCCCTTTCTGCCTCTTCTTCTCCCTCTATTCATATTCAGATGAAAGCAAACCTCGCTGTCTGGTCATTTACATATTTGAGAGAAGTGCGAATTGGGGCCTGGCATGTCTGTTGAGGCCTGTGGATGAGAAAATGCCAGCACAGGCCGGCAGTTACCAGGGCAGGGACACAGAAATGCTGGATGGCCCATTAGAGGGACATGCTCGCCATCTGTCCATTGGAGCCAAGCCGGCTACCACTGCACCACATTGTAGGCAGGATGGAACCAGAGCCCATGGTCCTGGAGTGCTCCTGGCTGTAGGAGTCATCCAGATAGGAGCAGATCATGCCCCAGGGATGTGTTGTGTGTGTGTGTGTGTGTGTGTGCACATGCATGTGAGGAGGGGGAAGTATGCAGTGTGATAATTCAACATTGCCCAACATTTACTGTCAGTGCCCATCAACAAGAAACCCTGCTAAGACATTCATGAATTAGTAGGATCATATGTCCCATAGTGCCCGCCGTGTCTGGGGTCTTTAACTAGCTCTTCTGGTGCCTGATAATATCTTGGTGTACAACAAGCGGTTCTCAGATCAAGTTATAAGTAGTATCATAGATTTTAAAAGATAGGCAAATGTTCAAGTAGAAATTAAATGAAGTGTGTTTTAAGGAAGTCAAACACAATATAAAAAAACTTTGAAATTTCAATTACATTGGGCGGCTGGGTGGCCCATTTGGGTAAGGCAGCATACTGTGGTGCATGGATGAGTCCGATGATCTCAGTCCAAATTTGGACCGTACCAGCACTGATTGTGGCCAATAGCTGCATAGGGCAACCCATAATTGATGATTGTATCGGAGTTCAGTCAGTTATGGGTCTGTATCGACCCTTGCTGGTCGATCAGGTGCTCATGGACTACATGCGGGCAGCAGCATAGCACAGTGGGTAAGGAACTGGGCTTGTAACCGAAAGGTCAAAGGTTCGATTCCTGGGTAGGGCACTGCCGTTGTACCCTTGAGCGAGGTACTCAACCTGCATTGCTTCAGTATATATCCTGCTGTATAAATGGATACAATGTAAAAAATGCTATGTAAAAGTTGTGTAAGTCACTCTGGATAAGAGCATCTGCTAAATGCCTGTAATGTAATGCCAAAGCTGCGTATGAAATCTCTTCCTTCAATGCAATCCTGTGCGAGACTGGCTGTGTGTTTCGGTGTTAAAGGAGTACCATGGTGATTTTCACACTTTATCGGTTTTATGTGCTATTTGCACAAGAGGCATTGAAGAAACACAATGAGCAAAGTATTAAATATGTCCGTTCTGTATTTTTGGAGAAATATGCGTTTTAAATTCATCGTCCTATTTTCAACCGGTTGAGAAAGTTGTCATTTTTCTACGTCACGAATACAGTAACCACTCCCATTTCCACGCCCCGTAAAGAAATCTGACAGGAAAACACCGTCCTGCTGTTCAGACAATGCAAATATTTGACTAACGTTAGGTTCACTTAAATTAGAGTGGCTTTAGATTATTTCTGGTTAAATTCATTTAGCTAGCTAGCTAACGTTAGCTAGCTAGGAGGTTCGCTTTCATAAGGCAATGTTATCGATAACGTTAGCCTGCTAGTTTGCTTTTATGAGGACGTTATAGTTGTGCTTTTATCTTAACTTGGCTAGCTAGATAGCAAAAATTATAATTGGATATAAGTCAACGTCCTTACCTTAGCTATCTATCGATACTTGATATACTACTAAGCTAGCTAGCTTGTGAAAATTCAGTCTCCCAAAAATAGCGCTTATCATGGGGCTAGCTATGGTAACGGGGCACGGTCTGTCAATCATAGCTAACTGACAGTTCTCATTACCACGCCCAGACGGTTCGGGTGAATTTTTATCGTGGGAAATTTAGGCTTAGAAAAATATGTTTTAAAGTACATTGAAATGACTGAAGAATAAAAAAATAATGCACATTTGTTTTGTTGTTGCCTGAAGACAACTGGGAAGTGTCACATTCAACCACCATGGTACTCCTTTAAAAGAAACAGGCTAGTGACACCACAAATTTTAGAGGACAATCACAGCTGTCAACACTCTATGGAAACAGCAGTGGGGTTTCGTGCATGAACATGCCTGTAATTGCCCCACATTGGGTGCCAATCCATAAGTTCCATAAGTATTGGGACAGTGGCACAATTTTTGTTGCTTTGGCTCTATACTCCAGCATACTGGATTTGAAAATAAACCATGAATATATGGTTAAAGTACAGACTATTTATGTTAACTTGAGAAAATGTACATCAATATCCGATCAGCTGCATAGAAATTACAGCCCTGTTTATGTATAGTTCCCCCATTTTATGTAAGTAGAAAAAAATAAATAATCTTAAATAAAGTAATCATTTTTAGTACTTAGGTTGCAATTCCTTTGCATTCTATGACTTCCAGAAGTGTGTGACCTACAGACCACCAGATGCTGGGTATCTTCCTCGGTGATGCCCTGCTAGGCCTGTAATCTAGCCATCTTCATTTGCTTTTGATTTCAGTCTTGTCTTGAGTGAGTGAAATGCATGTTCAGTTGGATTCAGGTCGGGTGATTGCCGATCAAGAACATTCCCTCAAAAAACTGGCCCTGAAAAACTCCTTTGTTGTTTTCGCAGAATATTTGGGTTCATTATCCTACTGTAGGGTGAAGCACCATAAAATGAATTTGGAGGCATTTGGTTCGATCTGAACCGATGTATCAGTTCACTTCAGAATTTATCCTGCCAAATGGCTTCACAGGCGGTTAGTCAGGTGTGTTCAATTGATTCCTTGTTGCAGGTATAAGATAGCTTTCAGCATCTAGTCTGGAATTTTGGCTTTTATTGCCTTTGTAGTCTGTTATCAGTGGTTGTCAACATGAGGACCAGAGTTTTACCCATGAAAGTCTAGGAAGCCATTTTGAGCCTGAGGAATAATAAAAAGCAGTCAGAGATATACATTGAACCTTGGGCTTAGCAAAATGAACTGCTTGTAACATCATTGAGAATAAAAGGCACTGGTGAGCTCAGTAATCCTCACAAAGGATCTGGTAGGCCAAGGAAGACCTCTACAGTTGATAACCTAAGCATTCTCACCATAATGAAGAAAAGCCCCCAAACACCTGTCCGACAGATCAGAAACACTCTTCTGGAGACAGGCATGGATGAGTCAGTGGCTACTGCCTGAAGAAGGGTACATCGCAAAAGTCAAGTCAATAGTTTGCCTCAAGAACAGGATGGCTGCCACGTCCTTGCTTAGGCCATACAGGTTGAAATAAAAGGAAGTGCAGCCAGGCAATCAGCTAGAACTGGGAATTTTAAGAATAAACTCACAGACTCTCACACATAAAGCAAAACCACTCGGTGGTGGATGTTTTATTTCATCTACAGCCCAACACATGAACCATGTACCTCCTGCTGTGCCACACTTCAAGAAACTACATTTTCACTTATTTTACCAATCACAATGCGGTGTTTCCCCACAAACATACTAACGGTTTACTGTTTTAAAATACAACCAATCCTAACATGAGATTAGTACATGGCCAGGTTAGAGTTTGCTATGGAGTACCTAAAAGAGCCTGCAGTGTTCTGAAGAACGGTCCCATGGACAGATGAGACAAAACGTAGGGCCGTAGGGCCAAACTGTTACCAGGGCCGCTCCGTGCCGTTCCGCGCTGCTCAGGACTCGTGGGAACGGTTACCGTTTCTGTTTCCATCTGTCGGGCTGCTAAATATCTAAGAAAAACTAGTGAGGACAGCAAGTGCCGCAGTGGATCAGCGACGGCGTCCCGTTGTGTATGTAATAAATATGCGCCAGTTGTTGTCGTCGCCATAGACATATATACGTAGACACCGCATTGGTTGCTTCGGCACCTTGATGTGATACGTCAACGTGGCTACCATACTGGTCCAGGCAAGACTGGCCTGAAAACAAATAGAAGTAAACGGAGGAGCTGCGGTTTTTCTGGATAAAAAGCACTATAACGTTTACATTTCTCAACCGATTTCAGTGAGTCGTTTTTATATTGAAGGGTTTATGATCTACGTGCAGTGCAAAGTTTTACCTACAGTTAGTTAGAATCTCGATAGTTAGGCTACAATCGCTGCTAGACGCTCAAGAGGAGAGTGTGTATCAACGTTAGGTTTACATGAACTGAATTACTTACGTGGTGGAAAATAATTTATTGTCATAAGGAATTTCCACAGTTAATTATAACCTGGCTAGCTGGCTAGAAAGTAATAAATGCATTGCTAGCTAACTTGAGTATGATTGTAAGCATCAAATAACCTTGATTTTAAGGCTAGCTACCTACCAATGTTTTCTTGCAAGTCGTGTTTTGATTTTGAACTAATTAAACTGAATATAACGACAATAATTTTAACCTGGCAAGCTGGCTAGAAAGTAATGAATGTATTATTAATTTTAGCTGAAACGTTTTTCATTTGAACAAGCTTGATTTCTTGCTATTTGCTTGCTAGCTAACTTTATGAATTGAATGTCATAAAAAGTCGGTTTGGAGAAAAACGCCAATATAGATGAAAATCTCGATTATGGGACATTTAGTTGATATGATTTCTTATAAGTCTCAGCTTTAATAGCTAGCTATCCAAACAGCTAATGTTAGCTTTTAAAAATTGTTGGTCATTTTAGCTAGCTAACTAGTTAATGTTAGTGCTATATAAACTAAAATTAAATCGAGCTGTTAAAAATAAAGTGAGCTATTGAGAGCTAGCTAGCTAACCTAACTCCACATTATATATCTAGCTAGCTAACTACATCAGCTAGCTAACATGCTGGATAAAGACAGTTAGCTAACGTTATCCAAACAGCCAGCTTTTTTAAAAAAATGTTGCTAATTTTAGCTATAGTAGTAGGTGGCATTGTCGCGAAGAACTAGGGTCCTAGAAATGCGGTCCTAGGACTGCGGTCCTGAAACTGCAGCCACTGCTACTGCAGGAACATGCTACTCAACTAGTTAGCTCTCAACATAATGATGTTATAATGGCCAAATACAACCAAAAACAATTGTTCAGTATTACCTGTGAAAGGTAATTCCCAGAGATCTGGTTTGGATTGTGCGACGGTTTGTATAGCCCCAAGCTGCACACAAGTCAGGCATCTTTTTTCCAGTCCAGTCTTCTCAGTCTTCTGACACATAGACATATATACATGTCTATGTTCTGACAGTTATGGCCAGATGGCGGCAAGTTGCCTGGAATAGATTATGGTCTACGTAGGCTAGTAGAAAAAAAACCTTTTTTTTTCAAAACTTTTTTTCTATTCCACGTAGATCATAAACCCTTGAATATAAAAACGACTAATTGAAATCGGTTGAGAAATGTAAACGTCATAGTCCTTTTTATCCAGAAAAACAGCAGCTCCCCCGTTTACTTCTATTTGTTTACAGGCCAGTCTTGCCTGGACCAATGCAATAAGGCGACGACGTTGACTTACGATCCAAAGGCCAATGCGGCGTCTATGTATATATGTCTATGGTCGTCGCTCCCCATTCTGTTTTGTTTTTGTTATGTTATGTTTTGTTGGCTGACGATATGGACGAGTATTCTGTGTATTTGGTCTGGTTTTGGTTTTTCTTTTTAGCGTATCCTCCACTGACCATCACTGTTGCATGCATCACAAAACTATTACACTACTAACGAACGCTTACATTACAGTGTGAAATATCCACATTATATAATACCACTAACCTATTTAAAGACACTTAATTTCAAAATACCGTAACTGAAATATTTTGAGCAGTAATATTTACATAGCAATGATGAAATCTGTGGAGCCAGAGACAGTAAATCAACGATACAGTTCAATCTGCTTCTGTTTTGCTTCAGAAAACGATGTCAGATAGGTCTATCAGCAAGTATATGGCTTAGCTATGCCCAGAAGTCCTCGATAATAATAGTATTTTCCAAGAAATTACGAAAAAATCATTAACAGCGTTTCATTAGGTGCAGCGTCTTTTACTGTTGCCACAGGGTGAATGCGATGATAAGAAAATTTTCGGTTACGCTGACCTACAAAACGCTATTCCAAAAGCAAAATTATACGTTATACATCGTTAGAAAGCTTATACTCTAACCTACTGAATAAATGAATTGTCAATCATGCCAGACTGTACTAAAAAGGGCGACACAGCTATTTTGGAAGGTAGGCTACCCAGGCATCACTATGACCACTCAGTCTCAAAAGGGACATCTCCCCGCGTAAAACCAACGGTAAGGTTATGTATTTATTCAATATTTAGTCCCAGATATTGACTGTAGAATGGCATGGTATCATTTTTTAAAACTTTGTCTTGTTTATTTTGTTATTCAGTGAGCAGCGTTTTCACTGCTGAATTGGCATATCTTAGGGCTATTGTCGGGTTTATCTTGTTGCTTTGACGGAATAGGATTTTTGAGTAGAATTTTATTTATATTAGCTTCTGTACGGACCTAGCTTACCGAAGAGGATGTGAAGAGACCGTATGCGGAGTCACAAAACTGACGTAATGTGAAACCAATCAGTGAATAGCTACGTCATTAAGCCTGCCCATCAGAACGGTTCTGCTGCACTGAGCACGGTTGTCTAACCATGCCGAAAATATCTCGCGGTGGAAACACCATTGGAACCGTTCCTCTCCATGCTCAGAACCGTTTAGCCCTACGGTGGAAAAGGGGCTCAAGATTCACTTGAATCAAAGTGGTGGCAAAAGCAAAGTCTGAAGGCTAAAAGTAACTGCCCAAGATCCACACACCCCCTCATATGTGAAACATGGTGGTGGGGGCATTAAAGTTTGGGCATGTATGGCTGCCACAGGTACTGGTTCACTTGTGTTCATAGATTATGTAACTGCTGATAACAGCAACAGAATGAATTCTGAAGTGTACAAAATGTACATCTGTTCAAGTTTAAGCAAATGCCTCCAAACTCACTGGATGAAGCTTCACCCTACAGCAAGATAGTGCTTACAAACATACTGCTAAAGCAACAAAGGAGTTTTTCAAAGCTGGAAAATTCTTGACTGGTCAAGTCACTCACCTGATCTGAATCCAACTGAACATGTGTTTTATACGCTGAAGAGAAAACCTAAGGCAACTAGTCCCCAAAACCAGCAGGAGCTGAAGGTGGCTGCAGTGGCAGAGCATCACCAGAAAAGATGCTTAGAACCTAGAGAATAGCTGAGAATCTGCACTTTGCCCACATGTGAATGTTTGATTGCAAATCTAAAATTGTGGAGTAAAGAACCAAATTAAAGAAAATATGTCTTTGTCCCAAACATTATGGAGCTCACTGTATATCAAGGTTGATTGTATATATATATATATATATATATATATCACATCACAGATCAATAAATAATTTTATTTCTTATTATTTAAATTATAATATGGCCTTATCTCCCCCTCCCCACCACACCAAAATCCCAAAATTGAAACCTACGATTTATACTTACTTGCAGATATTTTTAGGACAAGAGATTAAAATTATTTCTTCTCCACATGAGTGATTTTCAATCACTGCTATGACTGTGACAAACCTCAACTTTTCCCCCATCTGCCATTTGAAATAGCAAGAGAATGGAGCATTCAATGTTTGTGGTCATTAATCAGGCAGTCCTCTTGCCCATTCCCACACCCTGCATTAGACACTTTCTCAAAGAGGTTTGTCACTCTTTGGTCTGTCCAATGAAAGAACACTGGGCTATTAGGTTTTGTTTTCACCCTCTAACACAAAAGCAAAAGCAACTGCACATTTCTGTACACGTTTGTTTCCTCTCCTAAGAAGGAACTGGGTACTTTTGGGGTGTTTCTACCATTTCTATTATAGTTTTGATTAAGGTGCCGCAGATCAAGGTCTTGCGACCTGTGACCTTGCTAGGTCAGGGAAATCTTCAAAGTCCTCTGCTTTCAGAATATTTTAAACAATATTTCTAATTGTAGCCAGCAGCTGCTCTGCGAGGTCTCACTAATATATTGACCGTATCCCACATGGGACCAAAGGAAAGCAACAACAAACCAACATCAGAAAAAAACAACGCTGACCAAAATGGTGTGACAGCATTCGTCTCAGTGAATAGAGCGTTGCTGCCAGCACTGATGCCTGTCGCACTGTGTCCCAATTGTGCTTAAGTAGTCTTTGTGCTCATTCACTGGTGTGATACTTTCAGTTCAAAATTTATAAGCATATTTACATTAATTCCAAATTCTACATACATATTTACATTCAGCCTGAAATATAAGATGCAAATTTAATTTCAGTCCAAACTCTAGATGCATATTTATATTCTGCCTAAATTTTGGATGCATATTTACATTAAGTCCAAATTCTACAGACATATTTTAATTTTCACACTAAGTTTTGATACCTTTTTCTGTGATCGCATGGTGTACTTAAATTATGTGACTAGATACCTGAATGAAAAAGGTGATTAGATTTGACAAATTATAAGTATCAAATGGACTACTGTCAATAATTACATTGGGAAAAACTAACTATTGTTTTGATCTTTTGCCTCTCTGGTCTTTAATGATTAAGGCAAGTTAATCATTATGATCCAAAATGGTTTTGTTTTTTTAAAAACATTTTTTCCATTGTAACTCTGTTATCAAATGAACAACAGTAGTAAATGTAGTAAATTCAGTTGACAATTACTCGGATTACTGCCTTCTGTGTTAATGAAAAAATGTTTGCTTTTAAGTGCAAGTAAGGAAATAACATCCAAAGAAATTTGCCCACCACTGTTCGTTGGTTTGAACAAGATGTCCAGCAACGTGATTGTAATATTTTAAGATAATAGCCATGTTTTGAAATCATCAGACAAATGTATGTAGCTATAAGTGTCTAAACATTCTTATTAGACCCTGATATGGACTACACAAAAGATCCATACTTCACCCTCAGCAAGTAACTTAATCAAATTCAGGCACCCCAGCTTTTGAAACCAAAACACTGACAGCCTGCAGACATATCAAGGTTGTAATCTCTCATCCTGATCCGATCAAATTTGATAACATTTTTTAAAAGTTGCCTCTTCTGTTTTTTCTGTTTTTCTTTACTCTTTTTCCTATGCTGCTTAAATGTTCCCGTTTGCCCAAAACTGCTCTGTAGGCCTGGCTTGTGCTAGCTGAATACTAGCCAGGAGGCATCTGTTGCACAAAGTCCTGACAACATCTGCTGTTATTGCTCTCCTTTCCCAGCATGCCGCGGGATACGGTTTCTCCCAAAGATGGCCTTTGTGTACACCATTGTCAATTCTATCATTGTCTGCCACAGTCTGTTCCCACGATTCAAAGGAAGTCATTGCCACATATACATACCCACTACCATTTTCATTGGAGGTATTTTAATCTGCCACACAAATATTTGAGGTAGGAAAAAATGTAAAGGATTACCTTGCATGGAAGTTTGAATTAATATAGTAATGCAGAGTAATATAGTAATTCAAAGTGGGTTGGGGATCAGAACCAGAAAAGTTAATTATGACGAACAAAAGCTTTTTGTATTTTTAAAAAAAATGGACTATAATGACCATAGATTTCCTAAACTGTATCAGAAATTTGTCATAAATTGAAACGGTGTGTAGGACAAAAGGAAGAGCCTTAGCCCTCTGTGGCTGGTAGCGTCTCTGGCTGTCATCTTACCATGTTTGTCTGTCAGCTGGGAAGATTTTCAAGAGTCCCTCCTGGGAAAGATGAGCACAGGGGACTCAGGGAGGCTCAGTCCCTAGAGAGCTACTTTTAACTCCTGACAATGTCCACAAACAAAATGGCCCACCATGGGGTAGATAGGGAAGACACAGCAGATGTTGGTGATAAACTTTGTTCACAGTCCTATAAAGAGCCACAATTGGTCAGTCGAACTGACACACCACAGACATGTGAAGGACTTTGCATAATATTTTTTTCACATCACAAAATGGGAAGCTCTAATTGCAAAGCCACACTTTAGATTAGCATTTGGCATGTAGGCCAGTGGGTTTCCCTTAAACCTTTCTGACAGCCTCTGCTTGTGAGAGGACAGTGGTCAGGAGAAGCAAAAAAGGTTTTTAATGTTGAATTTGCAAAAAAAAAAAAAAAAAAACCATGAAATAAACAAAAATGAATCTAGCAAGTGTTAGTGTAGTTATCCAAATGACTTTAAACAAAGAACACAATAAACAGATGTCTTAAATCATCATCATATCATTTTATAATGCACAGTTTCTCAGAATTAAATCATTATTGTTGACTTTCTTTTCATCTGCTGTTTTCCCATTAAAATTCCTGTTTGAGATTATGAGATTATGTAGCCATGCATCAGAAACACAGACCCAGAATACATTTTAAGATGTTATTTTATGTATGATGGTAAGTTCATTTTAATTGTAATTAATGTCAAAAATGAACATATGAATTTAAGCAGCTTGTAATTTATTCTCTTGAATACATAATTGAGGCTATGAGACCAGGATGAGGATTGCTCTCTCCATAGTGTTAATAATTTGCCAGATAATTTCAAGTGTATATAAGTAAAGTAATGATTAAATAAGTTTACAATAAATAGAAAACCATGCAAAACAATCTAGTTACCTAGAGCAAGCCATGTTAGGATGTGCAGAACCAAACCCTCAAAGAGGTTGTATATCCACCAGTGGTGCTGCATACAGACGCATTAACAGATTACTTTTTTGCATTATTAGAAACAGAAGGAACCAGCAGACTGACATTTGCGATAAAGTATATAAGACAACTCACCAGGAATAAAAATTTCTATATTATTTTATACTGACAAATACATGGTTTGAAGCAATATATTTTCAGGGTGGTTGAGTGATGTAGAATTTAGGACAGAAGGTACACCACCAGCTTCAGCTGTTTACTTCTGCCCTTGCACAGGTTTTAAAAAAATGAAAACATTTTTTGATGATGAACCTATTTTTTGTTGAATAATATACTTCAGTGTCTAAGGGCCATATTTACCAAGCATGCAGCAAATTACTGCCAGTGGCGCAATATTCTGTGTCATTGCATGTATTCAATTGGATAAGGTTATGTAAATGAGCACAGCCACAGCTAATTCATTCAAATGCACTACCCGTATTTAACATATTGCTCTTGCGCATGGCAAGAAAGTAACATTGTTGTACCACTCCATCTCTGATGAAGTCAGGTTTTGGACAGGTTTCACGATCTATGGATGCAATGGGTAGGCACCGTTCCCTTTAAATGTTAACACTTCTCATTAGTACTTCAGAACACAGTTTTAATATTTTAATATTTAATATTTAAGTTGTTTAATTCCATACCCAATAGCCAATCAGCTCCACAGTAACTCTCTTAACTTATCTAACATACAGCTGTTCCTAAAGATAAAGGAGTCATGTGTTCTAAAAAATTTTTTCGCAAATGTAGGGAAGTCCCCAAAAATGTACGCTTGGTAAATGTAACACGGGCAATAACTTAATGTACAGTGCAGCTACCGTAGCCATTCCAGGTTTGTACAAGAGCAATTCAGTCCTCTACTACTGGGAAATATTTCCAAAACACTGTTTTTGAGTGAGCTAGGTAGGTGTTTCTGAAATAATTTTCAGGTATAAGGCTGTGTTTTTATTTGCAATAAATCAAATCATACATCATTTAAAAAAGTTATCTGTCTTTGACACAGCTGTTGCAGTTATGCCGTCTCTGAGTTCCTATAACAAACAATGTGCTTTATTGCTGTTATATGTTTACAGAATGCCAAAATGACAGGATTGGTACCATGGAGCGGCCTTCAGATTCGGAGATTAGGGGCACTACATGTTGATGAAAATCATCTACATGTAGTGTCATTTTGTGGAGAACTTAGGCATTTTAAATGGTGTTTAATATTTATTAAAGAATTTTTTTTTACTCATCAACATGTTTGACTTTTTAAGTTAGGTCAATGCTTAATGTTAAAATTTGTTCAGCTAATTTGCCTGCTGTGTTGACATAGCCTAATCTTCTGGAAGCTTCAAGTGATTAATAGAAAAGTAGCATTTACCTGGTCATTGGCATTTATAAGAAGCACACACCAGATTGGTCTGCGTATGGTCAGGTATTTGCTTTGTAAAAGCTTATCAGGGTGTTAAGACACAAACAAAAGCAGCTTTCCTCATCTATTTGGACGTTACCACAACTCAATTCACGGTAATGAAGTTATGAAGTTGCTTGTGTGTTTCCTTGATTAACATTAGTATGTGTAGAAAGAACGCGTGAATGCCAATTTATAGAGTATTTTCATTTACTGTTAAAATCATTCCACACCTCTGATACAGTCATACTGACTAGGTAGTATGAATTTAACACCAGACTGTGTGTGTACCTTGGTTTTAATTGTATCAGACTCAATTAAGTTATGAATGTAACTGAAATGGCTAATGACTAGACTACTGACATGTCATAGCTGTTTGACATAAAATTTCTAGAATGTAAATAGAACATACATATAGAAGGGTACAGAAGATGTAAAACCTGTTTCCATCTCACACATGATTAGTTGGCCAACAAATTATATAAAGTCTACAGAAAAAGAATATTTTATTCTTCCCTATTGACATGACAACATAGACCAAATAAGTTTATTTAAAACATTTTGAAACCACAATTCATTCATTCATGCATTCATACAGTTCTTAGCAATAATTGGAAAAAAAACCTGACCTTCCTACTTTGTTGCTTGTTTAAACATTTGTGCACAAGATGCTCCTTTGTCCTGTAAATATTGCAGATATTAACAATTAATGCAGTTATATTAAATTAAAATGAAGAGATTATTCAAGTTGCGTTTATTGTCCTTCTTCTCATGACAGATTGGCGATAGAAAATGAATGAAATACAGTACCCCTGGAACAGCCATTCAATTCAGTCATTCAACATTTCAAAATACAAATAAGTACAGGAATTAAAATTCTAAAAAATGAAAAACAGACAATGAACAATAAATGCAAAGTATGCATTTTTCCTGCTTCTGGTATTTATATCAAATTGCACAGCGTTTGATCAATGAAAAACATTGATTGGCTTTTGAATAGTCTTTGATCATATGCACATTGCATGGGAAAGCCCAGAAATGAGCAATCAACCCCGCACTGGGCATTTATACTGTAGACCTGGTCACGGCAGGCACAAATTGCACAACAGACAGACTGTAAAATTGCAATGAGCTGCACCAAAATTGCAGTCTGCTTCTCGATCTTGACTGACACACCCCCACACAACAAAATCCAAGAAGAAAATAGCATTTCACCAGTGCAACGGCTCGTAACATGCCATGCACCGGCCGATGCCCATTATGTTTAGCATAGGGTGCATAAGCAATAATAACCTAAAGAACCTAAAGAAGCAAATATATTTTTTGTAAAGATGGCCTCCATCCAAACAGGTTCAGAGTGAAACTACTAAGGGACAATCTACTGCTTTGCCTTTGACACACATCCCTCCCCTGGAACTCCCCATTCTCCCAGATCACCCTCACCCACAGACTCCTTCCCCTCCCCCTCCTCCCCACATCTGGAATTTGCTGAAGGGATGAAAAATCTGATGAACGCTGGCGTCAAACTCACCCCCCAAACCCTGCCCCTAGCTAGGACCTGGGCTCTGCCACCATCAAAACCTCAACCACCAACCCCTCGTCGCTGCAGGACACCACAAATTTCACCCCCCTGTCCACCCGCCCCCCCCCCCCTTCAACCCACCAGCCACGTCGTCCTGCCCCGGCCCCACCTCCAACTCTTCCAGGCCCCTCCTCTTCAACTCCCCTGGCGTCATCATGTCGTCCTGCCCCAGCCCCGCCTCAACCTTCATCATTAAGCACAGTGTGCCACTCCAATGGTGCTGATATCGACACCGGTCATGTAAACAAATGATGGCCTTCGGGTTCCTGCTACAGAGATTACTTTTCCCATACTAAGTCGGGGCCCGGTGCACATAGCATTGCTGTTCCTGTTCACATTAGTAGTAGGATAAATAAAATATTCTCAGCCCGCTCTGCAAACTCATCAACAATCTACCTTGGAGTCTGTCACAGCAAATAAGAAAGTAAAGCTAGCCCTGTTTAATGTTAGATCCCTAGTGAATAAATCATTCATAATCACCTATCTTATAACAACCTACAAACTTGATTTTTTGCTCTTAACTGAAACCTGGTTAGACAAAAACAGCGGTGCAACAGTCCTCCTTGAGTCAGATCCTCCCAATTTCAACTTTATGGATGTTACGAGAGCTGGTAGAAAAGGAGGTGGTGTAGTTGGACAATCACCACCTGAAGCTCAACCCGGGAAAGACGGAGCTAATCTTTATTCCTGCTCTAAACTCTCCCCTCCTCGATTTTTCCATTTCCCTAGGGGACACCTTAGTGACATCATCACCCTGTGCCAAGAATCTCGGAGTGGTGATGGACAACAGGTTGTCCCTCTCCAAGAACATCGCAGCAGTAAGCCGGTCATGCAGATTTTTCCTGTATAACATCCGGAGAATCCGCCCCTTTCTCACCACCTACTCAACCCAGCTCCTGGTCCAAGCAACTATCCCGCCTGGACTACTGCAACTCTCTTCTGGCTGGACTACCGGCATTTGCCATGAGACCCCTGCAACTCATTCAGAATGCTGCAGCTCGTCTGGTCTTCAACCTCCCCAGACACTCCCACGTCACTCCCCTGCTCACTACCCTCCACTGGCTGCCTGTTATAGCTCGCATCAAATTTAAAACATTGGTCCTAGCATACCAGGCAGTCAAGGGATCAGCCCCAGCATACCTCCACAAGATATTCAAACCCTACATGCCAGCCAGACCCCTCCTTTCTGCTACCTCAGGACGCCTGGCACCTCCCCCTCTTCGCACCTGCGCTTCCCGAACATGTCTCCTGTCTGTTCTGGCCCCACGATGGTGGAATGACCTCCCCGTGGAAGTAAGAACAGCTGAGACACTGACCCACTTCAAGCGACGACTGAAGACTCACCTCTTCAGGCTACACCTCTCCCCATCCCACCCTACCCCCCTGTAAATGACTGTAAGATTAGGGTTGTAACTAGGTAGCTGTTTTGTAGGTGACTTAGTTAATGCACCTGTCTTAACTACTGCTTGTATTTTTGCATAGACTGCGTTGTTGCTGTTCTCGTTTGTGTTAGTGTTAAACAGTTTAACCTTCAGGGTCCAAGTTGAACTATGCGGTTGTTCCCTGCACTTGGACCGGTACTTCTCTCTAGGGTTTTCGTCATACTTGTTCCTGGTTATGGTTATACACTTTGTTGTACGTCGCTCTGGATAAGAGCGTCTGCCAAATGCCTGTAATGTAATGTAATGTAATGTAGCGGCCCTATTCAGAGATGTATTTCAGTGCAAGCAGACAGCATTTGGAGATTTCACATCTTTTGAATACCTTTCTGCCATATTGAAATGCTCCCCTCAAATTCTACTATTAGTTATATACAGGCCACCAAAATATTCTGCAAACTTTTTTGATGACTTTGCTGAGCTATTGTCTATTATCTGCACTGAATTTGATTGTTTTGTCATGTCTGGTGATTTTAATATTTATATTGATAATTCCTATGACAACAGTGCTAAAGAACTATCTGCCATATTGGACTCCTTTGGACTGTTGCAGCATGTGAATGGGCCAACTCACAATCGAGGCCATACTCTGGATCTGATTATCACCAAGGGTCTCAACATTTCAAATGTTGCTGTAATTGATGTTGCCTTATCCGATCGCTGCTGTACATTCTTTGACTTGTCTATTACCCCTGACATCCATGTTAGATCTGAAACAGTTAAAAAACGGTTTATCAATGAGAGCGCCAGTGCATTGTTTATGGAGGCCATTTCTCTGGCCCCAACCCCCGCTTCAACTTCTGTAAAAGATCTCCTGGATAATTTCAATTCTAAAATAACTAAAGTTATGGATACCATAGCACCTGTTAGGGTTAAATCAATCTCTGGTAAACAAAAAGCACCATGGAGAAATGCTATGTCTGTAAAAAGAAAGAGTGCCGTAAAGCAGAGCACAGATGACGAAAATCAAGTCTCCAGATTCACTATGATATCTATAAAGAGAGACTTTATATATACAACTTAGAAATAAGAAGCGCTAGACAATCCTTTTTCACTGAGATCATCAACAATAATATCAATAACGCACGCATTCTATTTGCCACTGTTGACAAGTTAACAAACTCGCCACTTCCAATAGCTCCTGAACTTTTTTCCGATAAAAAATGCAATGAATTTGCGACATTTTTCAATGACAAAATTCTAGGCATTAGAGAAGCCATTAACTTTTCTGTGCCAAACATTTTAAAAAATTGTCACCATTACTTTCAGATAGAGATAACTGTAAGCATGACACAATTTAATGCCATTGACTATAAAACTCTTGAGGAAACTGTGTTACGTCTTAAACCGTCCACCTGTAGCCTTGATGTCCTGCCCACTAGGTTTTAAAAAAATGTTTTTAACTGCTTGGCTACCAAATTACTACAGATAGTCAACAGTTCTCTCCTGTCAGGCAACTTCCCAAAGGCTTTGAAAACAAACTGTGGTTATTAAGCCTCTTTTAAAAAAGAACATTCTAGATGGGTCTGTACGTAATAGCTACAGACCGATATCAAATCTACCCTTCATAGGTAAAGTAATTGAAAAAATTATCTACCAGCGACTTAGTAAATTCTTGACTTCAAATGGCTGTTTTGACAACTTTCAGTCAAAATTTCGCCCTCATCACAGCACCGAGACTGCCCTTATTAAGGTCCTAAATGACATTCACTAAAACACTGACAAAAAAATCTCAATTTTAGTCTTACTGGATCTCAGTGCTGCCTTCGACACCGTAGACCACAAAATTCTGTTAGACAGGTTAGAAAACTGGGTTGGACTTTCAGGCACTGTCCTTAACTGGTTCAGGTCCTATTTGCATGACTGGAACTATTTTGTCTCTATTAGCAACTTTGTATCTGAGCGAATTAACATGGCATGTGAAGTTCCCCAAGGATCAATCCTTGGATCTCTTCTATTCAATCTTCACATGCTCCCGTTAGGCTGAATACTAACAAAATAGCCTACCATAACTACGCAGATGACACCCAAATCTAAATTGCTCTCTCACCAAACAAATATGGTCCCATTGACACGCTGCGTCACTGCATTGAACAAATCAATACCTGGATGCGCCAAAACTTTCTTCAACTAAATAAGGACAAAACTGAAGTAACTGTCTTCAGTACCCATGATGAAAGGATGAAAGTCAGTGCTCACCTTCATTCCCTATCTTTGCAGACTAAAACCCAGGTCAGAAATCTTGGTGTTATTTTGGATTCAGATCTCAATTTTAATAGTCATATCAACCCTATAACAAAGTCAGCCTATTATCATCTGAAAAATATGGCAAGAATCAGAGGATTCATGTCTAAACAAGACCTAGAAAAGCTTATCCACGCTTTTATTTCTAGTAGGTTAGACTATTGTAATGGTCTTCTGTCAGGCCTATCTAAAAGAGCTCTTCGACAGCTTCAGCGTATTCAAAACGCCGCTGCTAGAGTCCTAACCATTACATTACATTACATTACAGGCATTTGGCAGACGCTCTTATCCAGAGCGACGTACAACGAAATGTATAACCATAACCAGGAACATGTGTCGAAAACTCAAGAGAGAAGTACCGTTCCAAGTACAGGGAACAACCGCATAGTTTAACTTGGAACCAAAAGTAAGAAATATGAACACATTATGCCAATTCTCAGGTCTCCGCACTGGCTTCCAATCTGTCAAAGAATTGACTTTAAGATACTGCTGCATGTCTACAAATCGCTCAATGGTCTAGGACCTAAATACATTTCTGACCTGCTTGCACCATACGAACCTGCTAGACCCCTAAGGTCATCTGGGACTGGTCTACGAACCATTCCCAGAGTTATAACAAAATATGGTGAGTCTGCGTTCAGTTATTATGCTACACACACCTGGAACAAACTTCCAGAAGATCTCAGACGTGCCCAAACCTTGACCATTTTTAAAACTAGGTTGAAAACTTTTATGTTCTGCATGACATATGATTAAATTCTTGCACTTTGATTTTTATTCCTTTGTTAAGTGAATTTCTGCACTTTTATTTTTATTTATTTAATTTTTTTGCCTTGTTTTATTTGTTATTTTCTATCTTACTCTATTTTATTCTTATTCTGTGTCTTATTCTGCATCTATGTGAAGCACTTCGAATTGCCTTTGTGTATGAAAGGTGCTATACGAATAAACTTGCCTTGCCTTGTTTTATTTATTCAGGTTACGTGAAGTGTGGACAAACAGGCTAAATAATCATTTTATAAACCATAAGCTAATGTTTTACAGAAATGTGTGACATTAATTTATGTTTTTACAAACATGCCACTCCGACTGGGTAATGTAGATTAGGATTGATGTCTGCGAGCATGAAGCCTTATGTTTTTGGAATTTGAATTTATTCCTTCATGGTCACTTCTTATTTGCCAAATTACTGGCAATATATATGAAATCCAATATATTAAATTTAGTCAAATCAGAATTATCAGCTCTTTTTCCCCTGTGCCTGAATTCAAGGTATATTGAAGGTAAAGAACCATTAACCCTTTGACCCTTCACAATGTTTTTATAAATTATAAGTCAGTGTTCTGGAACTTCTTTTTTTTCTTCTTTTATTTACCAGTAGTGATTGTTACATCAGCGTTAGAATGTTCTTACATCTACATCTGTACACTGTAAAGGCTTAATATTGTCTGTTTACCATGAGAAACCACCAATGTTGGTTTGCTAGGTTTTAAGGCAATCCCATATACAAATAACAGGGAATTTTTACTTCTTAGTTTAAATATGTTTTCTTGAGAAAAGAGTCCAATATTCAGAAATAATTTGTGAATATGCAGATACAGACACAATTTCTGTTTTTAGGAATGATAAAATAACAAATGTATATACATTATGTGAGGTGGATGGGGAAAATAATAATAATAAAAACATATTGGAGTTTTACCTCTTAAGTGTAGCCTAAACTAAATGATTAAAATGATTTTGGTGAATTGAACTTCATTTTGTCTTTAGCTGGCTAGAATGTGCAACTTGACAAAAAGTTGTGAAACTCATATTGTGAAACAAGAGAAAACTAGGATTGCTGGCCAAATGATTATGATAGTTGAAATATGAGCAAGGTATGTATATGGATTCAGTTAAAGGCTAAATATCTTAATTTAATAATTTAATCAATAATTTTGTTTGAATAACTAATTGGTAACTGGAAAGACTGCAGGTGTGCTTGCTAACTAGTCTATCAAAAGTTGCTGTCTGCCATCTATATGTCAGCTACCTATTATGATAAAGTTATCTGTTAGAAAGCTGCACTCCTTGTTCTGTTTACGTTGACTGTCGCTTCTAATTCATTTCAATTCCAACTAGGAAGCTTGCTTTTGAGACTGGAGGTGACAGTGGGGACAGAATTTAAAGCTTTTGGAGCTGTACATCTAAAAACTTTAAATGCTTTGAATGCTGAAATTTTTGACCATATCATGAGTGAACAAACTGATTAAATATTTTTTAAAAGATTCTTCTTTAATTATTTCAACATGAAAATGTTTGACCTTTCCAATGATGGGTGGTTATAGATGAAAAGTCTGATGTAAGGATATTTGTATTTTAATACCCACATGTAGGTTCTACTCTAATGTCCTGTTAATTTCATGTATATTGTGATAGAATGAGCGGGCTATGAAACTGGCATCGCCTTGAGATGTGAAATAAAACACAAGCCAAGCCAGCATGAAAATATGAGCAACATGTATTACAGACACTTATCCCAAGTGACTGACAGAAGTGAAGAACATGATCGGTCTTTAGTCTCAGGAATTTAATGCAATATCACCAATAAGGCACAGATGTCTAGTTATAATCACTAGGGTAAATATTATCTAAACAAACAACAACTTGTATTGTAAAAAAGTAAATATAACTAAACACATACATATCTTTACACAGTTATACCTATAATTAGTATGCATAAAGGAAATCCATAAAGAAAGAATAACATTGTTTTTATTTAAGTGGTTCATAAAATGTTTTTGTAAACTTTACACATAATCATCTTCTGTATTTAAGGCTATTTAAATAGCTAAAACATTGTAAAAACCAATTGACCAGGAAAGCTCACAAAGCTCTTCAGTGTTACATATTTTGAGTGACACATGAAGTAGTGAATATGATGGGATGGTATAAGCACAACTAGAGCACTGTCTTGCATCAACAGCATTCTCTTTTGTATGGTCATGCACAGGAACATCCTGGCTTTGCCATCCACCTCTGTCCCTTTGTGTCCCTTTAATTGTTCTTCTTTAAGCAGTTTTGTTTCCCATGACATCTCTGGCAGCACCCTAAATCCTAACTTTGTGTTCTCAAATGAGATCTGATGGCCCAGGTTGTGGTGGTTGAAAGAGCTGGGGGTCACCCGGCATTGTGAGAAGTGACAGGTGACCACAACGAAAGAACAAAGGGGGGGTCATCGCTGGAGCCAGATCCCTTTTCTCGGTCCTGTGTTCCCCACTCCTCACAATCTGTTGAAGTTTAACCTGCAATTGAGGAGCTTGGCAGCAGAAGACAGCTTTATACAGACTAATCCAGGCAGAAGTAAGAACAGGAGCACAGAGCCATCCTTCTGCTGTGCACCAGCACTCCCAATTGCCCTGTGAAGAAAAAGGAGAGAAGATGGAAGAAGGGAAGAAAATCAGTGACAAGATTAATCAGCTCATGGGTGAGAAACACTGGCTTGGCATAAACAGCTTCTTTTCATTATTAACCAAGGATCCAGCCCCTCACTTGTCATGCTAATAAAGATCAGCATAAAACTTTTATGCATGGTAGGGGCCTGTTGAGTAAAAGAAACTACATACACCAGTTTTTCATAAATTTTGAACAAAATTGTATCAAAGCAAGACAAGACAGAAATAAAAAAAAGTAAAACAGTGTTACAAGTACAAAATCGTAAATGTTACAAGCCAAATTAAATAAAATGTTAAATATTTTGCTAAAACTATTTAATGGAATTGATTGGCTATATCAGTATATTTTTACTTGCACAGGATATAGGACATGGAAGTGTCTTTTTATGGATTTTAAAATGTGTCACATTAATTACCATACAAACACATATGTGCGTATGCATTATGTAACCATTGCGGATTGACTACACACATAACACATTCATAAACACTCCAAAAAAACATTTAATTAGTTCTAAAATGGTATCTTACCAGGATATGTATTTCACTGCAAAATGACTAAAAATGCCTAAACTATTCATAATCAATTCAGAAGGGCCATACAGTATATGGGGCGGCAGTGTAGTATAATGGGTAAGGAACTGGTCTTGTAACCTAAAAAGGTCACAGGTTCGATTCCTGGGTAGGACACTGCCATTGTACCCTTGAGCAAGGTACTTAATCTACATTGTTTCAGTATATATCCTGCTGTATGAATAAGTGCTATGTGTAAAAAAAACATTAAGTTGTGTAAGTCACTCTGGATAAGAGTGTCATGCCCCATACCTATACAGCAACTTCTGTCCTCATGTAAACAGATACAATTCACAAACAGCTTCAGACGTCCACACAATAAAGCCCCAAACTTAAGGGATTTTTTCCTTCTCCTTCTTCTTCTTCTTCTTCTTCTTCTTCTTCTTCTTCCTGCAAACTGCATCATCAAAAATCAATTATTCTTCCCATTGGACATTTAGCTACATCTACAAATGACATCTATATTACATGTATTTAAAGCAGACACTTTTATCCAAAGCGACATACAATAAGTGCATACCAAAGCTTATTGGAACAACTATAAAACACATAGCCATGAACACATTAAGTCCACTTCACACAGTAAACATTATTCTCTGATCTACCCTATGCTAAGTCAAACTAGGAGACATGACAAATGACAACATGAAGATAATGATACAAAGTACAATATGAGTGTTGGATGGAGGTACATGTAACGATATTGGCACAGGAGGTACATGTGTAACATGAAAGTGAAATAGGAACAAAGCAGAGGGATTTAAGAGATAAAAATTATCCTGGATAGGAAGTGCCCCGTAGAGTGGTGATAGTTAGACCAAGTCTAGTCTGAAGAGATGAGTCTTCAGACCATGGCGATAGATGGGCAATGACAGTGGTTCATAGAGGAACAGGGAGTTTGTTCCACCACTGGGGAGCTAGGGTGGAGAAGCTCCATGGTAGGGACGAGCAAGAACCAGTCACTCGGATGGCAGGGAGTGCAAGTCTCCCAGCTGCAGCAGAGCAGATTGGTCGAGCCGGCGTGTCAGATTGAATCATGTCCTGCAAGTAGGTGGGAGCTGTCCTGTTGGCAGCAGTGTAGGCAAGGGTCAGGACTTTGAACCTGATTCTGGCAGCGACTGGTAGCCAGTAGAGTGACCTCAGCAGGGGAGTGACGTGAGAGAACATGGGAAGGTTGAAGAAAAGTCGGTCATCTCATCTCATCTTGAAATTAGCCAGTTACAGGACCATCCATACCAGGCAAAAGGATGTTTCAAAATTGATCAAAATGTGGCGAAGTTACAGCAAAGAAAATTGGCTATCTTAGGTCACACAAATTAGACAAGCTCTATTCCAAAGTAAATACCCAATGTTTCCATATAACTTGGCCCTGTGTTTTTTTCATCTTACCATCTGAAGATAATTGTTATACGTTGAAAATGTGTTTTGTTGCGATACTGAAACAACCATACAAACATTCCCATATAATTGCACAATCCCATCTGGCCACACTTTCCTTGTCTCACAAGGAGAAAACACACTGCTTAAGTCTCCCCCAAATGATGTACATACAGTACAGTACTGCTTTTACCTGTTGATCTTATTATGTGTGTAATGTGTGCTTGTTCAATGCACAGTAAACTGTCATGCGTTAATTATGCTCTCACAGAGCATATATGAGTCCACTTGAGATCATATGTACTCTGTAAGTGTTGATTTAACACCAAACATTTTACACTGTACAAGTGGTAATTATGAGCTTTGACATATAAAATCTTCAAAAGAGCTGGTGAAGGAATGTAATGGGTTTTGAAATTGGAGTATTCCTGTCATTTGTAGACAAATACTTAGCTGTTGTATGCTTAGGCCTATACTGTACTCAAGTTGAACCACCCCAACAGCAATCCTGCAGTGGCAATGTGTTAGTAACATTCTCAGCTACACAAGTAACTTTTCTGCACTTAACTAACAAAAGTAAATGGCACTGCACTCGTTTAGTGTGATATCAAAATTTGACCATTGACTTTACGTGTAAAAACATTTGTACAATATGATAAAAGGCATGTTACCACTGCTTATGAATGCATAATGCATGCTTTATGAAGAGTTAATGTAAATTGTTATCAAATATTCTTATTAAAAAGTGTCAACTACAAGTACATGTAGTTTTAAGAAGGATGTGATAAATGTAGTAAGTTTCTTCTGGAGTCATGCAAAACTAGACTAGGGGATGCTGGTATTCAGCTGCACAGTACCAATCAAAATTTACAAGAATTTACACAAGTTTTTATGCTAATGGGAATGGACATAAATTACAGTATGACTGGCACAGCAGGTTCACACCACAGACAGGCAAACAAACCTGCTTAATATATTAAACATTGAAAAAGTAATATATATCCTCTCTGAATAATATAACCCAAATTAAGTATTAAAAGAACAACAACAATGTCAGTGTCATTAAACCTGTCAATTTCTGAAGACTGCCAATATTTTGTACTCTAAACTCTAAAGAAGTTCCAGTCTTTATTTAGAAATGCTCCCACTTGATTCTACACCAGACAGGAAGAGGGTTGTTACTCTGACCTTCAAAAATACAAACAGTACATTAAAGAAAATTACAATTATGGGATACAGTTAAAAAAAAAAAACATTTCCCAGTTTAACACTTTGGGCAAAACATTATTTGTCAGTTTTAAAAAATTCTATCCATACCAAGAAAAGTGTGTCTTCTTTAAGGTAGCTTTTCACACATCAGCATCAATCCATGGAAGAGGAGACCGCAAACCAACTGACAATGATTAGAACTACTAAATTTACAGCTCTGGGCCTTCACTTAAGTGAGAAGATCTCAGCTGGCCCTGTTTTCATTTTAATGTCCCTGCTACACAAAGCTTGTTTATTTAAATTTTAATATTTTAAATATTTTAAATCAACAATATTTTTTAACATTGTAGAGCAGGTTGCTCATTTTAAATCCTTATTTCTAGCTTCTCAATGAGTTTTTAATTGTTTGCATAAAGCAAGTGAATCTGCCTTCCTGACTGATTGGAAAAAGTAATTCCACTTTCAGTCATAGAGGGTAGTGAAGAGCCGGGTGCACAAGGGAGAGCTGCTAGGTACACAAGAGATTTTGCAGCCAGCTGTCAGGAGGATTCTAATTGGAGGGGTCTTGTTGGAGTGTATGGGGTAATCATTATCTGAAGATAGGAAGGGGCAGTACCATATGCAGCATCATCAAATCAAATCAAATCAAATCAAATTTTATTTGTATAGCGTATTTTACAGCAGTTGTCACAATACGCTTTACAGACAACCTGGCCTAAACCCCCACAGGAGCAAGCCTAAGGCAACAGTGGCAAGGAAGAACTCCCTGTGGCAGATGGGAAGAAACCTTGGAAGGAACCAGGCTCAAGGGGGGAACCCATCCTCCTCTGGTCGGCTCAGGGTGCCGATTGGTGACCAACACGTCAGTCAGTTTTATAAGGTTTATGATGTGGCTCAGATGATGGGTGGGACCGGGTGGCGGTGATGGGGAACAGCAGGTGGCGACAGATGTGGGCAGGGTGAAGGCAATGACGAAAGAGGGGCTGGACCGCAGAGGTGGGGGAGACCAGACGACTCTCGAAGCACTCTCGAGGGTTGGGGCAAGAGCCCCGCCGGCAGCGTGGGGAAGAGGGTAGAAACGGCAATTAGGGAATTTGCAATATAGCAGACAGTGGGTAAAGTGGCAGTAGTATGTATTGGGGGGACCCCGCCAGGAGTAGTATATGGCTGCATAGCTACTAGGACAGGGATGGAGAGCCCATGCAGTCATGAGGGGTAGACAACCATACCCGCCTATCAAGAGCCAGCCCATGTAAAGTCGGGTCACAGCTGATTGACAAGTGACAGTAAGGAAAGGATTGCCACCTACAAAGCTCTATGACTACAGGCTTCTCGCACCCTGTCTCCAGACTACAACTGATTAAAAGCTTGAGCATAGAGGTGCATTTATAGCATTTAGGTAGGTTGAAGTCAGTGTGGGCAGCAGAATTCTGGACCAGTTGCAGTGGCCCGATGACAAATACCAGTAAGCCAGCGAACAGTAGTGTTACAGTAGTCCAGACAAGAGATCAAAATGCCTTGTACAAGTAGCTGTATAGCCACTTGGTGATAGGCCAGTTATTATTAATGCTGTGTCTTCCTATGCTACAACTTTCAGGAAGCCAACATAGAAAAAAAAGTTCTTATTGTTAGGCGGCCAAGCACCAACGGTGAGTAGAAATGCTATTGTATTTGCTAGAATTATTAGGGGACCAAGCACCAAGGGTGCATAGGACCCCCATTGGCTTTGCTAGGATAATTCTTCTTATTATTTTTCTTCCGCCTCTTGTTAAATTTTCACCCCTTTCCCATGCTCAAAAACTCACAAAATTTGGCAGGCATGTCAAACATGGCTGCCAATTTTGTACGCAGGACACTCATGCAACTGACACTCTCGGTGGAGCCACCTGCCAAAATTGCAACATTTAAAAAAATTATTACAGCCATACCTCCGTGAAGTTGGCACCCCATGTGATCAGAACATGAATAAAAATATTGTCATTTGTTTGTGCTGCGTTTGTGCCAATTTGTGCCGTAAAAATCATAATTTGTGCCGGTATGGTTTTTTGATATATTTCACATTATATTTTATGAGCTGTGATGTCACTTTCCACCCCAAGTAACTCCAAATCACTCCAAAGTAGTCTCGGTCGTTTGTTCTACGTCTGTGCTCATTTGTGCCGTTGAAAGAAACAAATGTGCTATTTTTATTCTTCAGATATTAAACTTTTTTTCATGAGGGATGTCATTTTCCAGCCCATTATTGTCACTCCAAAGTAGTCTCGTTCGTTTGTTCTGCGTTTGTGCTACATTTGTTTTGTTAAGTGCCGTTATGTTTATTTAGATATGAAGCGTTTTATTATTAGCCATAACGTCATCTTCCACCCCAACAAGCTCCGAATTGGCCCAAAGTGGTGTCATTCGTTTGTGCTGGGTTTGTGCTCATTATGTTTTCATGCGAACATTCGCTTTCATGTCTTGACATCCGAAGCGACAGAATGCATTCACATTTCCAATATAACTGGCAACAACAGCAGAAAACATGCACACGTTGTAAACAATTTGCTGTTTGATTACTTTCTCATCGTCAATTCTATATAGGCTAATCGCAAAATGACAAGAATAGAACGAAAACTCGGACTTGCGTGAAATTTTAAATTAGTAGTGGTACAGCCACCGTTTGTTTTCCTTTGGAGTTACTGCTAGCCGAGCAGCGAAGTGTGCCCTCCAGATGCGAACCATGCACCATAAATTAGTCCATAGTCTTCCTGTTCTTTTTGTGAAATTGAAGAATGGCAGAGTAAAATTACGGCAGTCTGAAAAAGCTAAAGGTACTATTACTAGAATTAACCTGTTATTTTACCATGACAAAAAGTGCGGAAGGTGATTTCCAGTTTGCTTTTACTGTATCACCAATGTGAATTACGCAGAACTACCGCATACCTCACATAACTGTATCAAACGTTTTGATTCAATTACAATGGGCTAACAAAGAAAATCCGGAAGAAAATATTCAGCAACCGAATTAATCCGTTTGAATGTTTTAGTACGTAATATGCTGTCCCAGCACGAATGCTTAGCATTTTATAAAACGAATACTAAAGCAAGAAAAGAACAGAAGAGCACACGTTATAATTCCAAGACGTTGGCAGGCTATAACCAAAACTAGGCTACTGCGCTGCATAACATACAAGTTTGATTTGAAGTTATTATGAAAATAAATCGCGTTGCGCCGGCATATTTTCAAACATGGCAGGTAATGGCGGAAAATAAATACAACACAAGTGCTGCGAGTACTCGACCAATCAGAAATGTTCAGCGCTGCAAGCTCCACCCAAAAGGTTCCTGTACTTTCGGAAAGTACTACCCCCCGAGCAGGAACGTTTTGGGGGGTAAAACAAAGCCCCCAGAACTAAATTTAGACCCTAGTTCCTGCGGTGGAAACGCACTGAGTTCCTCAAAAGGTTCCTAGTTCCGGGGTATAGTTCCTGCGGTGGAAACGCGGCTAAACATCCCTGACCCCTGAATTATATAAAAAGAACAATGATTTCCCAGCACCTAACTAAGTTGGTTAACTGGACACAATTTCATTTCCATGAACAGCATGCTTCATATGCTATAACTGCAGAAATTGCTGCAAAAATTGTGAGATGGCTTGCTTTCATTTTCTTTGCTCGCCAACATGTGTAAAGATAAAGAGATACCCCCATCTTTGTTGAAGAGGGGGTGGTGTTCCTACTATTTACAATGACCTTATTCACACAATTCCTAAATAAGAGTATACAACTGAATCAATTGAAGTGCTAGTCATGAACCTTTCTCAGCTTTCTCAGTCTTTTTTCTCAGCCTATTGCCCTTGTGTCTGTCTATAGACCTCTTGGCCCATACTCTAGCTTTATTCCTTCTCACATTCCTATAAGATATGAAAAAGTGGTGATATCAATTTATTTTAACCTGAATTCAATAAATCCAGTTACATTCATTAATATTTTAGAATCAATTGACTTTACTCAAAATGTGGGCAGTACCACATATTATTGCACCCATACTTTAAACCTGGTCTTAAGTTTTGGTGTTGATGTCAGTAATATTGTAAATCCGCATAATCCCATTCTGTCAGACCAATTTCTTATAACACTGCATCTACAATTTGCCCATCCCATAACAGCTGAACCTAAGATGTATAGAGGTCGTACTATCACCAGTGCTACTGTTACAAAATAATAGTACTGAGACAGCCCTTGCCAGAGTAGTGAATGATCCATTTCTCTCTCTTGATTGTGGCTGTATCTCTGTTCTTGTCCGATTTGACTTACGTGCTGCATTTGATATCATAGCAAAATCAATTGGTATCCATGGACAAGCCCTTATGTAAAATCTTAGTATTTGCTCTTTTTTCTGTATATGCTCCCCCTTGGGGACATCATAAGCAGACATGGTGTTAACTATTACTGCTATGTATATGATACACAATATTATATATCTTTTAAACCCAGGTGAAGTTGATCAGTCAGGCAAATTAGAGTCCTGTCTTAAAGATAGAAAGGCTTGGATGACTTAAAATTTCTTCATGTTGAAGTCTGATAATGGTTTGACTGCAGAATACGTTAGCGAGTTACTTATTCCTTACTCTCCTAAAAGATTACTTCATTCTCAAGATGCTGGCTATGTGAAAATTACAAGTATATCTAAAATTACGATGGGAGGTAGATCCTTCTCTTACAGAGCTCCTGTCTCATGGAACAACCTCCCTATGCAGGCTTGAGCTTCAGGCACACTTTCTGTCTTCAAGTGTAGGCTCAAAACTTACCTCTTTAGTCAATGCTATTGTTAGCTAATCCAATAGTCCTATAACCTGGTAAGTGGTCCATTTAAACCATGGAGTTTAGGAAGTTTGATGTGGATGTCTGGACTGCTGAGCAGGCCAGGGCATCCTAGCAGTGCAGCCTGTCAAGCCACCAGGACCAGATGTTCAGTTACCCTATTCCAGGGCATTCGAGAGGAAGGAAGCTGCCTTAGCCAAGTCCATGAATGGATAGTCTGAGTTCACTCTCTAGTGTTATAAAATCATAAATCGAAATCGAGTTGTGGCTGCAGCAAAAGGGCTCACAGTAGCTGCATTAGCCATTAGGGGTTATATACCGGTGGCTGAGGATTGTACAGTAGCTGTAGGAAGCTTCTATCTAGTGTTCATCCTAGTTTTTTGGCACAGTGACAACATTTTGTGTGTGTGATAATCTTTATGGTGCCTAACCATGTCTTCTGTGTTGCTTTTTCCCTGGAGCTACAGCTGCTCCCTTGCCCTGAGTTCATAGGCCGCTCGAGTCTTGTTCCATGGTCGCAGGCCGTTGCAGCCTTTATCCTTCCCTGGTTCATGCTCATGTCTCAATGTAGCCTGGAGCTCCAGATGTATCACCCTACCAGTCTAAACTGCACTATACTGAACTATATCAGTTGAACTTCTACTATTCCAGTTATTAGTTTATATTAGTTATTAGTTTTAATTTCTGTATCTGGGTTCCTCCTGAGATTTCTTCCCACTAGGAGTTTTTTCTCGCCAAATTTTGATGGTTTTTCTCCCCACTGGGAGTTTTCTTGCCTCATATGCTTCTGTTGCACTCGCAGAATGACGACACAAGCATTCCGGTGCCACATATTTTAATTAAAGTAATTTGTTTCATCACTGCAAGCAAAACATCTGACGACATACATGGATACTCGCTCTTAGCTTGCTTAGCGTTTCTAGCTACTACTTTCTAGCAGAACTTGCTACTAAGTATGTTACATTACAATTGTGTACAAAAATGGTGTGTCATGCATGAATGATTTGAATGCATGAGAGAAAGCAAAAGATTTCATCAATATTCATTTTTATTTTTTATTCAAATGGAAACGTGTGCTTTATATTTTTGGCTATGTACATAGGCTAAACAATGTGTAGTAATGAAATAAGACGTTGTCATCTACTGCAATACTGGCTCATTTTCATTGTTTACAGGAAAAAGTACAATATGGGCAAAGACAGCCTTTCGATATGATTTGCTGTACTGTAATGTTGTTAGTTCTACCATTCTGAACTCTGGTACTGACATAATTTAAGAAGTGCAAGGTGAAAATTATTCAAGAAGAATAGTGCCTAGTGCTGATAAATGTACCCCATCACTTAAAAACCTTCCCTTCCCAAATCTCAGTTTTTTATCATGAAATACATGCTAAGAAATGGCAAAACCACTGAAAAATGAATATTTCTTAAAAAAGCGGAGAGTAGTGGCCTACAATTAAAAGGGAACCTCAGCGGTATTCTGCGAACTGCTGTAGCCATTGACGTGAAGGTCGGTCTATCATAGCACACAGGCAAATTTTCATGCTTACTGAATGCACTGAGTTAACCAATGAATAATAAATAATTTGGAAAAATGCTAAAATGATATAAGATCTTGATAAATTAGGCCTATGTATTATTTTATATTCATACAATCGTCATCTTTGTTAATGACATGTTTATTATCATCACCACCTCACCTTAGTCAGCACCATAGCATCATCTGAAACATCATTTAAATATAGCTATTCTCATTTTTTTATTTATGTTGGCCTGTTTCTTTTTCATATCGTTGTCATCATCACCACCACCATCATGCAAAAAAATAAAAAACATTTTGATAATAGGCTATTATTTGCTATATCAGAATGACAATGTAGTTGATAATATGATGGAATCATCATAATAACATCCTAATTTAAGAGCCACACATGCCAGCTTTATCACTGATCATTTATTTATTTTAGAAATAAATAAATGATCAAGAAATTTATGGCAGGTAACATTATTAGTAATATTAATATATCAAAATAACAACAGAATTAAAACAATAATAGCGATGGATTCATGAAATCCTAGGTCATGGTTTAATAATATACGTATTCTGATACATCGGTTCTGTGCAGGCAACTCTCAATTCAACCCTTTTCTGCATCGATGAGTCAATAACAGCCCCACAATTGTTCATGCACGGGTGTGCTCGTATGAGCAGTTACGCGCACAATGACGTATTCCCTAATTGTGTATGTTTTGTGCCATCACACAGTGTGGGGGTTACGGTGTCGTCTGCAGACAGAGAGGAAGTGGCCTACCCAGCCTGCAGCTGCAGTTGTTGGCAATTAGGCAATTATTGTTAACACTACATCTGTTCTGCCTGCGGTGAGATCAGGGCTGACTGCAATGAGAAAAGCACATGGGAACTGCACAAGTCGGCTAGTTGTGTTTCCCGACCCTTTTGTGTCTGTTTTGGTCAAGCTCGAATAAAACCCATGTGTGTGTACATCAGTGGACTGATTGTTTTGTGGGGAGATACCTGTAAGAACTTGTGACAGCTTGATAGTTTTCCTGTGAAGTGACATTTTGCGTCTAATTCGTCATGGACAAGGAAAAAATCCTTTGATGAAATTGAAAGGAGGTGTCTTGAAAAGGAGGACTTGAACTCTTGGCTTGAGCCATAATCCATTAAGAAAATATCTTCTCAAAAATGAATGTATTAAAATACATTTCAACACATAAAGCATGTATCCATGACATCCCTGAATACAAACCAGTACCAAAGTAACAAAAGATAGAATCCCTTTAAATTCCAATCAAAGAGCAAAAACTCAGTGCTATATTGGCATTATTCTCTAACCTTTGTTTAATTTTTGACACATAATTGAAAAAAGATATTGGTCATCAGGTGCTGAGCAGTGAAACAGGACTACACAGAATGAAGAAACAAAAGAACTGCTTTAGGCCTGTCTCCTGATATTTTCCAACTCAGCGAAAAGCCATTGTGTGACTGAAAAAAGTTAAGTTAAAAGCTTAGCATGGTATGTGAAAACAACTGTCCAGCAGTTGTGTAATACAGGCCATTGCGTTTCACTGTTTCCTATCCAAGCCACATTATTATCTCCAGTCTAGAGGCATTCACTGTAGCTCTGTCTGACCACTTTGTAACAAAGTTGGCAAGATTATCAAACATTTGAGTCTATAATAAAAAGTGTTCTTGTAAGATACTGGTGGCATTTTCCACACATTTGAAATTGTGCTGAGGGAAGCACCAAATATTTTTCTTTAAAACAGTTTGTTTCTTAAAGTCAAGATCATCATAGCCTATCCCAATACTAATTGCTTCTTTTAAAATACAGAATTAAGATTGACTTCATGCTTTGCAGTTTCATATGTACTGTGGGACATAAACTCCACTGCCTACTGTGCAGTTACATAAATGAACGTTCTCTAATTGTTTCAAAATATAAAAATTACTATAAAAATTACAGAAAACAAAACTTCTAAATTAATTTTTAAATGTAATTTTTAAATTTTTATAATTATATAATATATAAATATATAATTAAATGTTTGAGAATATTATATAAGTATATACGTGCACACACACGCACACATACTGCATGCATTTTAGGATAAGGCAAGGTGATGGTAAGGTGTACTTTAATTCTCTTAACCCAGTGTTATTTGTGCTAAATATGAAAAAAAAAACAAGACATTTATCCATGTGTTTTAAGCAAGAGGGACAAAAAAAACCGTTGCAAAAACAACAGGTGCTGATTGAAATCTAATTTGTGAACATTTGCTTTTTGGCATGATTAAAATAGTTGGTGCATGATGTCGTCCCTCCTCAGATGTGATTGAACTCATTTGGGTCTCAGCACAGGGTTTTGCAAACTGTGCTGCACCTGTTTGGACCTGGAGAGATTGTTTATCATTTTAGTGGGTAACCTGATAGCTCGTGTACAAATGGCTACACGTTCTGGCGACAGTCTGCAGCCCCCTGTGTGGCTGCAGGCGGATCATTAGGCAGACCTCTCGACCACTGTAGATTTGAGACTGGTCTTTGTGTGGAGACATTGAAAAGAAAGCCATCTTGCCCGTCCAGTTGTTCATCTCTCTCAGGGCCAAAAAAGGGAGCATGTGGCAAGATGATGCCATGCTTTCCAAACAATGGAACACTTCTGTCAACTTTGCTCTGTGCCACATGTTGCTTCAGACACCGTACTAGATTCAGATTTTCAGCTTATGGGAACAAAGCTGCTTTTTCATGTTATTTTATTTTATTCACATATGTCGGATAGATTCCTTGTCAGTTGTTGCAATTCAAAACCCACCATCTCTTCAGGGAGATAGATGCATGCCTAGTGTAAGGGACCAGAATATTATTATCTTTTTCTTTTTTTAACCTTTGCTACTCCTGTTGCCTCAGCTGGTTCTGTTTAGCTGTGTAAGAACTACAAATTTCAAAGGAGAAGAGACCTGACACTGTTACTATTCAAGCTTACATTTTTTCAAAAGTTTGTAAATAGTTTGCACAAACTACATGTGACTCATATCACGACATTTCTAACTCAAACCCTTTTCGTGGTCCATGCATGCTTATAACTTACTTTCCAGCCATTGTTTGCCGCTTTTAATTGTTGATGGTCATCCGGCTGCCCAGTGATCTCTGATGCTGTTCTGGTGGTTTGGGCTGTGTGCTGGTAGGAAAGGTCTACTTATGCCAGCCTCGTCATGTATCCTTGCTTGGGGTCCAGAACGTAACAAGCTCCTGGATCAAGGTGACACATTATATACAGTGGGCTCCAGAATTATTAGCACCCTTGATAAATATGCACAAAAAATGCTAAAAAATGCTGAACTAAAAATAATACAGTTATTGACATAAGCTTTATTTTCCAACAGGTGTAAACTATTGTGCTTGATTAATGATTCATTGGAATCAACAAAAGTCTTAAATTTTTTAAATAAAAAAAATATTTCCCCAAAAAACGAATTCCACAATTATTGGCATCCCTGGTTTAATACTTTGTGAAAACACCCCTGGCAAAGACGACAGCCATGAGTCTTTTCCTATAGTTTGTGAAAAGTTTAGAGAACACATTTGGAGGGATTTTTGACCATTGCTCCATGTAGAACTTTTCAGAATCATTGATATCTTTGGGTTTGCGCTTATGGACACCCGCTCTTCAGTTCAGACCCCAGGTTTTTGATGGAATTTAAGTCTGGAGTCTGAGATGGCCATTGGAAAACATGGACGTTGATTTCACTTAAGCATTTCTGTTTAGATTTTGATGTATGCTTGGAGTCATTGTCCTGCTGGACAATCTACCTATGTCTAAGTCCTAGCTTCTTAACAGAGACAACCAAATTTTCCACCAGAATTTCCTGGTACTTTGTTGAATTCATTGTGCCATTGATCTAAAATAGTGCCCCAGGACCACTGCCAGCAAAACATCTCCAAAATATCAATGACCCACCTCCATATTTGACCGTAGGTATGAGGTGCTTCTCCTGTATGCATTACTCTTTTGCCTCCAAACATTTCGATGGTGTGTATGGCCAAAACATTCAATTTTGGTCTCATCTGACAATAGCACTCTCTTCCAGTCATAATTCCAATGAGGTTTGGCAAGCTCCAGATTCTTGGTTTTGTTTATTGTGCTTAGTAAGGGCTGTCTTCGTGCCACCCTTCCAAAGAGTTAGTTGGTATGAAGGTGCCATTTTATGTTTTTTTTAGACTTGTTGACCGCAAGAAACAAACCAATCTCTGCAGTTCTTGCACAGTGATCCTTGGGTTATTAATGGCCTCCCTCACCATCTTCCTCACCGTCCGTGGGGACACCATGCACTTGCTTCCTCTTCCTGGCAAATTTACAACCATTCCATATGTTTTACACCTTTTTATTATTGCCCTTACAGTGCTAAGTGATATGTTTAACCGTTTATGTCTTTTTTTGTACCCAGTACCAGACTTGTGATGGTAAATTACCATCGGTCTCTTCTGAATTGACAGTTATTTGGCTTTTCCCATGCTGAGGGATTTTGTTTGCTTGTTACTTCATTTTTATTCTCTAGTGAAAGAGGAAGTGATGGAATGACACAATATAGTTCCTTTAGACTGAGATTAACTAAATTAAGTAAAATTGTATTGCCAATTTCATTTTGTTTGATTTTACTTACAATAATTGTTAGGGGTGCCAATAATTATGGCACCTATGGTTTTCAGAAAAAAATATTGAAGTATGAGAGTAAATGTATTAAAATAAAAGTATATAGTTTTCCCATATGTTTGAACATAACATATAGATTATTATCTGTGTCATTTTTTATATGCAGCCATTTTTCTTCATTTTTATTAAGGGTGCCAATAATTCTGGAGCCCACTGTACGTCACCATTCCTCATTCATTCTGGAAAACCCTAAACAATCTTGAGAGTAACTTCATTTATTCACCTTAGATATTGATAGTCTGTGGTATTGGTGAAGACCTTGGGTACCAAACCTTGTCAATTTGTCTGGTCAAACTGAGACTGGTGGGCAGCATTAAAATTAAATGTGCTTATCTTTTGAAGATTGACTTACAGGAATAAAATAAATGGCGTGACACATCCGCTTAATGAGTAGTGTAAAGAATGTTGGTAAAATAAGCTTTTGATTACATTAATGCAGTCACACATCAATACTCTACATCAGTTAGAATGCTTTGACAAGAATGATGGCATATATAAATGAGCAAATCTAAGTGAGAGTTCAACAGAAATAACCCCACTTGTACCATCATAATTCCTGTAAAGTGAAATGAATGCATGAGCAAATGTGTCATTAAACTGAAGCACCATATCAACCACTTGTCATTGTATTGGTTTTTCATTTCCTTTGATTCATCCACAAGTTCCTCACTCCACACTTGTATGTTTTTTTCCCTAATAGTCATCATTTGGACAGCTGCATGTGAGTGTATTAATCAAAGGGGGTTTCCAGCTGTACCAATTCATCACAGGAGCAGGAGCTGAGGCAACAACTACATGGGCAGTCGTTTCCATCCAAGTGCACTGAATATAAAGATAGCATTATTCCACTACTGTTTTGGACATTAAAAAATTGTAATTCAGTTTGAGACAAGATATTTCTGCATGTTACTGATTTATTTTGAAGGCCTTCTGTTGATCCATACCTTCAAGGTTCACTATTGTAAGAAATTGTTGGAGCTCTTTATTTAGTGCAGTTAAATTTACCACCATTTAAATGCATACTATTTAGGTTGTTTGCTGCCCTTCTAGACTCTGTGTTTGTAGTCAAAGAAGTCTCCTCCTCCATCCTCAACTCCACCCACACCTCCATTGAGGATGCACTCTCGAGCGCCACAAGGAAAACTTTATGCAAAGAGGTGAGGTGGTAAGATATATTGAAAATAGCATTTTTGGCAACATGATGATTCCATATAGATGGTAATAATAATTAGGCAGTATTATAACAATCTTCACACTGAGTGCACCCCTTAGCATGTGAGACCATCACGTGGTAGCTACTCCATAGTGCAGCTATTTTGGGTTTTTCCTCATTTGGTATTTAGCTATTCTGAACATTTTGAATTGGGATGGAATCATTTGTGGAATACGTAATATTAGCAGGTCATAGGTACATCATCACTACCGTATAGACTTGTAAAGTTAATGACTTTTTCATGAAGTTCTTGACTCTAGTTATTGAACCTGTCAGCTTTTCATTTTGCTTTGCTGTATCGAGGCTTCTTAGCATCCATCATTGCAGCAGCTAACAAGCAACAAACACTTCTGGAATCTAATCCCAAAACACAGGCTCTGCAGCCACGCCCACCCCTCCCCACACAGAAAAGAGCACCACAACCAGAAACATCCTAAAGACATTTTAGAATAACAAATACAGGTAAAAGGTCCACAAATTTGTGAAACTAAGTAAAGACATAGATTGCCAGTACATCATAGATATGACTTAGCATGGTTAATTTTAACATATTTTCCTGAATAGTCTGCCTTTAAAAGGCTATATTAATAACTATTTAAATGGAAAATATTTTACGCTCATTTTTATAATATACAAAAAAAATATATGGGTGGCTTACTTATTCACTCAGTTACTGAAGTTTTATTTACTTCATTTGAATAGTAGTTGCTTTTTTGACAGCAGACATAAAAGCGAAATCAAATATATTTCAGTAGATGCCAAGATCAAGTGTTGTTTTAACTGGTTTTGTGGTAATACTAGGTTCCATGGTAATGATGGTAATTATAATCTCTCATGTAGTTTTACCAGAGTAATAAACTGGACCTGTGCTCAAATTTGCTGTTTATACTGTTTCATGTTTGGGGCATTTCACCTCTGAACAGTACAAAATTTGTTTGGACTAAATCAAAAGTTTGGTCAAAATTATCATTTTACATTTTAAACAAGTCCATTACTAGTTCATTGGAAGTGTAATTTGTGATTATGGAGAGGAACCGCTGGCATTAAAACTTTTTTTTTTCTCATTAAGTGAATAACACAGAGAGATAATTGCTTTAATAGGCTGGGAGTTATACCATGTCATATTTAAAGGTAAATGGAAAATCTATTTCAACACAAAATTATGTATTGTTGGCACAAGCCTTTGCTTATAAAAAAACTTGTAAGATAAGATACAATAGTCCAGATTTGCCAGGAATATTATTTATTTGGAAAAATATTTTAACTATCTCATTCATTAACAAAACAGTATTAAAACAATTCCAATAACATTCTGTACAACCCTTCTTAAATACATCTGTTGAAAAAGTCACATTGACCCGAAGTGCCTTTGTACATATTTGCAAAAAATGAATTTAAATTATGAAATTTAACTCCACAAAAAATACATTAATCAACAAACAAAACAAATTAAATTAGATAAAAAATTACAACTTAAAAAAGTATTTGTTCTTGAACAGACTTTTTGAGGGCCTTATTTCCATCTTCAAACCTGCAAACCTCACAGATTTGGTTCAGAGGGCTTTGAAATGTGCACTTCAGACAGTGCAGACCTCTATTACACAGTGATCAAGTCATATTTTGTGTGTTAAATACATATTCTCTTTTAAAAGCAACTGTCCATAGTGCAATGAGGTAAACCGTCCTCACAGGCAGTGCAACAAGACCACGTTCCTGGGATATAACCTTGAGAGAGTGGGGCCAGTATGGCCCAACATCCACTGTTTGATGCAGTCAGTCACTGTGCTTACTTCAGGAGAGAACCAGCTCATTCTGAATATCAGTTTCAAAGTCCTAGTCCCACAGCAGCAGCCACACGAAGGAAACCTTCCCTCTGGTTTGAGCAGCATTCAACGGAGTAAAACCTCCCGTAGAGCAAACGAGCAACAGCTTTGTAGTGGCACGTTACACCTGTGTGAGAAATGGGGGTGAGATGCTTAGTTCAGGAATAGGTTATTTCTTTTATTTCATTGATTGAAAAAAGTTTGAAGAGTAGGTCTTTTGGAAAGTTTTTTCAAATTTTTAAGTTGCTGTTCAATTAGCAGTAGTGATTGTTACATCAGCATTAGAATGTTCAGTTTAGAACATGTCAATCACATATTTGTGAGCATATACCTTGAAGGGTTAAAGAGATGTCACAGAGGACATTTACTCAACTCACCTCAGTTGCAATTATACATTCGTCTTTCTCATCAGATATGACATACACGGACTGGTACTTTGTGTCCTTGCACATTAACTCTGGACGTTTCTTTTCTGTGTCATCGCTGTAAAGAGAAGAAAAAAGACAATGAATCAGCTTTCTGGTAGTCTCAGATCACTCTCTGTAAGTGAGCAAAATGAAAAAATTAAGCAAGACAATGTCTGGAGGTCTATGGGTGCTCAGAACTGGAATTTACCTCTTCAGACTTTTGCGTTTGTCTTCAAGCTCACAGTCTACATCTTCGGACGTTGCTTCGTCACCATTTTCTCCACATTTGGACTTGCCCCTCTCCTGCTCCTCTTTCGGCGAGTCCTCGTGCTTCAGCTCATGCACAAGATTATAATCCACTGGCGGGTAGCGGGCTTTATAACCATTCTTCTCACTGCCGTCGTTGTCACTGTGGAAGTCCACCTTTTTGTTGATGTTCTTGACCGGGGCACCCCCGATTACACTGACTGAGGTATCCTTCTCCCGGTGGCAGTTGTTGGCAAGGTTATTCATGGTCTCACTCTCACTCTGGCTATCGGCTGCCCGGCTCCCACGTTGCACCTTCACCCGGAAGCATACCATCAGAACCGCGCATCCCGCCAGCAGCAGCAGCACCAGAATGATCCCGGAACACACGGCCAACCAGGGGAATGTGCTTTTGCCGCCCTCCAGGTACTTTTTGTCAGGGTCGCTGAAGACTGGCTGGCCCATGGACTGCTCTGGCAGCAAAAACTGGCAGTTGCGGCCCCCGTAACCAGGGATGCACGCACAGACATAGCGGCCGTCCCTCTCGTGACAGGTGGCCCCATTGTGACACGGGTTGTGTTCACACTTGCTGATGGGCATGCTGCAGTTCTTGCCGATGTACCCTGGGGGGCAGGTGCAGGTATAGTCGTTTATCCCATCCTGGCATGTGCCCCCATTCTGGCAGGGGTAGACAGAACATTCATCCAGGTTGTCTTCACAGTGCAGTCCAGAGAATCCTTCAGGGCACTGGCACATGTACGAGTTGACGAGATCCAGACACTGGGCACCTGAATAGAAAGGAAGCAAGATATAATGGCAATCTGCTCTTCACATCACATGGTGTGCTGAAGCATTCTAGGACATGACTGATTTAGAAAATAGTTATATTTTCACCCTTACCGTTGGAGCATGGGCTTGAGGTGCAGTGATCGATCTTCTTCTCGCAGTTGAAGCCAGCATAACCCATTGGGCACTGGCAGTAGTACCCCCCATCAGGATTATCGGCACATCGTCCATCATTGAAGCATGGCCCATCAGCGCATGACATAGCGCTTAGCTCACAGTTTTTTCCATAGAAACCAGGGGGGCAGGCACATATGTAGGTGTTCTCCAAATCCTATCAGAACAGAGAACAGAACACATTTAGCACACCAAGAACCCAAAAAAACAACCCTACAACTATCCACAAAAGTAGGCTTGAGGACAGTCATTAAACTACAGCATGTATGCAATAAGATCTGATTGATTTATTCTGAGCATGCGATTTGCAAAAAGAAAATTAATACAGTTGACTCCAACATTTTTTATTTATTTCTTGCTGCAACCAGTAGCTTTTTCAAAGAAAAACACATTTTGCACTTGATCCATTTTAAAATAAACATATATTCTATACCATAGACCTTCTATACTAAATACACTATTCTATACCAAAGTCACATGTTCAAAAATCACACGTGAACACCAAACAGTACAAATGGGTACTACAAAAATAATCCCACATATAAGATGACATCAGAAAAAGACAACATATGCTATTTCAATTGACATGTTTTGTTTTCATATATGAAAATGTGAAGATAATAATGATTAATGTAACCTATTTTCTTTTCACAAGTGGAGATTTTCATTCACATGTGAAAATGTTAAATTCACTTGTGAAATTGTGATTTTCAGAAGAGAAAAGGCAAATTTCTCATGTGATTTTTTTGTAAGGGATACCATACTCAATACCAATATCAAACCGCAATGATAGAACACAAAATTTGCTTGATCTGTAGCTTGTGCAACTGTTATGTGTCATTATACAATACATAATATGGCAATATAGAAGGGTGTTCAGCACAATATTGTGGAATAAAGAAGCATGAGAAAACCTTTTTGCGTTTCAATTTGGGGTTTCAATAATTTTTATTTTCTCTAATATCTGTAATGGAGAAAGGAAACAAAACTTAAGTGACTTACAGTGCAGCTTCCTCCATTCCTGCAGGGGCTGTCGGAGCATTCGTTGACCTCAATCTCGCAGCTGGCCCCTGTGAAGCCAGGCTTGCAGGAGCAGGTGTAGCTCCCCTGACCAGTATTGGTACAAGTGGCTCCATTCATGCAGGGCTTATGGTGTGTACAGTAATTGAGATCTGAAACATACAATTGTGCATGGGAGTCAGTCCCCTGTAACACTATGCCGAATGACACAAGTACAGTCACCCTGTCCATGGCTAACACAAGCAGCTAGGTTGCTCTGAGATTTCAATTTTTTTTTCTCTTAACGATCAGACATTTCTGCAGTAAGACGTGATACCAATGGTCATTTAAATCACTTGTTGTCATCAACCTTAAGGTCGATTAAGCATGAATTGGTGGCAGGAACCAATCAGGACCTACCCTGGTTGCAGAAGAGGCCACCCCAACCCTCTTGACAGTTACACTGCCAGGGCTGTTGACAGGTACCATGCAAGCAGCCAGGGTATCGGATGCAATCATCGCAGTAACGTCCTCGGAAACCAACTCTGCATCTGTGAAGTAATAAAATTGGACAAGTTACAAATATATCAGACTCAGAAGACCTTTCAACTGTTTCAAACCTAAACACACTCACAAGATTATGTGACTATGTGCATCAGTTACACTGTATAGTTTCTTAAAACTAATCAAATTCAAGATATCACAACACAGCCTTTATTGCTGTGGGATTTTATTGTGGTTGGAAAGCTGGCTTGACAAAAAGTAATGCTGTCGTTCATCCTTTTTGTGCAACAGAGAGTCAATGGGAAGTTGTACTCCATTGAGCCAACCCATTGAATAGTGGCCAGACTTACTTGCACTCGCCAGGTTTGTCACAAAACCCATGCTCCTCATCACAACCAGGGAGACAGATCGCTGAAAGAATACAACACATGTATGAGAACCACAGAGATGAAAAACACTCGAATGTATGTTTCTCCTTGTTTATATTTGCTTTCAATGGAGCCTTATCAGTAAATCCTAGCTAATTTATTTCCAAGCGCTGGTAGCCCCATTAGCCAACCAAGAAAATATGCTCCCCTTATCACCAGGGAAGAACTTTCAGCTTAATGCAGTTGCACACAGACAAAAGAGTCACATACAAAAGCCCATTTTCCCCTCACTGTGGGTCAGAAGTCTTTTTTCAGTCTGTGCACACAACTCCTCCCCTTAGTATCCCTGAGTTTGTGCAGATAAGAGTGGACAGCTGGTGTGTATGGTGGCAGTGCAGGACAGCTGCTCCATTGTCTACTCTCACTCAGCAGCTGCCTGCTTCCAACAATACCTTACCCAGTAAAGCCAATCAGCAACAAGCACAGTCCAAAGCAGCCAATCAGATACTGCATTTAATCTATGGCACACGTGTGATTATTCAGAAAACTTTCTATATTTGAATAAATCAGTTAGTGAAGGGGGCGGGGGAATAAAGTTGGCTGTAGCAACAGAGTTTCGGTTTCCATAAGGTTAACCACTTTATGTGATTTTAGACTATTTAAACTGAACTATGTCTACTCTAGACTATTGTATACACAAATGTCAATCTAAACAAAAACATAGACTGCACAGAAAGGGATAGTTGCATTTACTTACGGTCTGTGCAGTATTGTCCTTTCCATCCTGAATTACAAACAATCTCGCCACGCTCTCCACAGGTGAAGTGACCGAAGGCATCGTCTCGTGGACGGCAGAACACAGAGCAACCATCGCCATAGTAGTGTTCATCACAGACAAAGCGGTACGAGTATTTCAGTTCAGTTCTCCCTCCCGTATGAAGATCCTGGGACCACTCTTCCCCTACAGTGAGGTGTCTCTGGGTCGTCATACGACTGATCAGACGTTCAGGGTTTTCTAAAATGAGAACATAAATCCCCCGCATTAACTATCAAATAACACTAATTTCAAAAAACTGGAAATATAATCAAAGTGTAATTACGTTAATGTAGGCTATAATTAAGCAGACATTAAATCATGTTAATCTTGGCTATTTTAGATTTGTCCCATACCTGTTGAAAGATCATCTGTGGAATCAGTGTGAAGGGCTTCAATTATCAGCGAGAATGTCCCCTGTTGGGACAAGAAAAATCCTGGGTTAAATAAATGGGTTCAATAAACATGACTCTGATGTGCAATTGATAAAACAAGATATAAAATCACCCAACATTCTTTAAAGGTTGTTCAAATCTATGTTTTAGTGTCTTGCCATATGTAGGCAGTCGTGGCATTGATTAATGGAGGTCTGTTGTCATCAGCCTTCACGGTTAATTTCTGTAGTTTCACACTTGCATACTGCTGTAAAATGAAACGTTTCGGAATTTCGCGCTGAGCTGGAAATTATATAGGCCTACCAATTCCGAGGATGTGAAGTTTCCCACACTGATAAATAACATTTATTGTTAACGTTTAAATCAGACTTCGGTTATTTTCCAAGGTTTTACCCAAGGCGCGTTACCTAATTGCAAGACTTAGTGATGTCCTTTATAATTAACATGTTTTACTTAAAACAGTAACGTGGATACCGTATCAGTGAACTTCAGTACAATAGTAGGCTACTCACAGGCCATGTGAATCCGAAAGTGAACCGTATTGGGTTGGTGAAAAAGTTATCCGACGTTGTTTCAGGAACCTGAAATGAATTGGACCCCAGGACTGGGGTCACCGTGCCGCCGTATGTACAGGGTGGCTCAGGAGACACGTTAGCTTGGTAATGCTTCAAGCAGATTCGGAAAAATGTTTTACATTCACACTGCTGGATTGCAGACGTCGCTCCTCCTCTGCAGCAGTTCGCATTGCCCATAACCCCTTTCTTGTTAAGGAACTCCTGCAGCTTCAGCTCGAAAACACCAGAGCAAAATCCCTGTTGAAATAGGACGTACATGTTTGACTTGATGGTTAGGCTATCTAAAATGCTGGCATACAGTTGAGTTTAACATGCTATAGCTGTAGTCAGTGCAGTAGCTAACATCTATACATCAAGCAATCTACAATAATAACCATTTAAAAAACGGGGCATTGTATTACCTGGTACATCATTACATATAATATAGAAGCAATCATGAGCAAGTGACGTCCCATTTTGGTTTAAACAATCTTCAATAAATAATGAAAAGTCTTAGAGCAAGGGAAACTTTTGTCCCTACTCAGCTAATGTCCTTCAGAAATCTCCCACTTCAGATCTGTCCTTTCTCAGTTAGTGTTCATTGAGACTAAAGGGAAACTTCTCCCGCACTCATCAGTTTTCTCGTTAGGTCTTCGCATGAGCCACACAGTTCCCGTTATTGACAGACGAATAATTCAGTGTAATCCCCAAAGTTCGGCAAACGGAAAAAAGCAAGGTTCCCAGATGAAGGTCTACAACGAGTTAGAAATTTCTTGCCAAATGGTATTCCAATTCTGTAATCAAATATTGTCGATCGACATCGTTTCTGATTTGGAGCTGCAAAGATGAGGACATTCAGTTTGGGGAGTTTCTTGTGTTGATTATTTTCCCTCTGGGAAGTTAAAATCAAAGATGCCACTGATCCAAAATATTTCCTCACTGCCTTCTTGGTAGATTTTCACTGGACATGAATCTGTGCGTGTGTTAATGTTCCCGTCCGCCTGCCGCCGCTTATATAGAGACTGCTGCCTGCTAGGTAATGATATGTAAATGAGCCACCCCCCAATCTGGCTCGAGCTGTCACAAAGGGACACTTTCTCCCCCCCCCCCCCCATTCCCCAAAGATCGCCAAATGGTCACTGAGCTGTAAAATGTGCAACCCTTCCCCACTGCACAAAACAAAACATTCTCTTTTGCATTCCAGCAAATTTTACCCGCAAGAATCCGTAACATCTCTGACTCGAAGGTTCGGACACAAGTCAAATTATTTCCAATTTTTAAAAAAAAGAAAAGAACTTACGGTTTCATCTAGGCTGTATGTTGAAATGCATACTCCTCCAGGCTACTGCAGTAGGCTACACAATCGCCCTTAAAGTCAAATAATTTGTAGCCATTCATATTAATAAACAAGAGTGCTCTTACGGAGTCTTATCTAAATTAAATCACCGACCTAATTTCCCTGCTTTTGTGTGGTATTTTTAAGATTCGTCCGCCCCACTTTTTGGTATTTGAAGAAGATAAAGTAATGTAAGGACCCGACCTCCCCCACCAACACAGCAAAAACACACCAAGATCAACGCAAGGACCGAAAGTTCCCATAACTTCAGCTGTTACAAATACTTTCTGCCAGCCAAGGGATGCGGACTTTTTAGAATCGTGTAAAGGTTTTGTGATTTGTTAAATTTGTATTAGTATAGACTTTTCCCTTTACACTGTCTAACTGGGCAGCAGAAGTGGGCTGGTGTGTGCCGTTCGCGTGGCTGTCATTATGTGTGAGGGAGGAATACGTTTGTTCTTTGTGCTCTCAGCTGTATGATAATTGAGGCAGCACCTGCTCTTTCCACAATATAACTGGGAGAAAGAGCTCCCCTCGGCGCACGCTGCCGTCCCTACAACAATGTCCACAGCGATAGAAGTAGTCATCACAGCCAAAGAAAAATATCAACCGAAATTTCGTTATTTCACCCATACAACACCGTTAGGCTACATTTTTAGTTTTTTGTCGATTTATTTTCTGGGGTTCATTAGACTTAACTATTTCATATTTATCCAATGTAGGAAACTGATCAGGGAGAAGTGTGTTGGGGGATGGGGGTCTTAATTAGGACGTTAATTGGAAGGGGATCTAGTTTTTTTTTTCTTTCTTGAGAAAGGGACAGCCTTTAAGCTCCGGGGTGAGTTGTACAACAGAAAGAGAGAGAGAGAGAGAGAGAGAGAGAGAGAGAGAGAGAGAGAAATCGCATCACTCTCTGGAGGTATTCAGCCAAGTTCAGGCAGTATCTCTCCCTCTCCTTTTCTGGCTTGAATTGCGCGAATAGCTGCATCATAGCGAAGCAATGTCTTTTCTCGGCCCAAATAACTGATAATGGCAAGACAACCTGTTGGGATAAATACGTTTGCTTTTTTAGAATACATTGAGTTGCATTTGCTTAAAACAAGTTATGTCTGAAATACATATCGAGACGAGTCATGTTTCTGTGCGACTTTTGGTTGATGGTTTCAAAAGCAAACAATAAAACATCACTTGTTGTGCCGACAGATTAAATTCAGCATTTTGTTCGTAATTTGAATGATCATAAAAATTATAGGATGTGGTATTACTGATGTTATTCATAGTGTCGCTATAAATCTAACTACGTTTTGTGTTTGTAATGTTGTCTCATTGACTGTAGGATGTAACCCGTTCCCTTAGATCTGCGCAAAACGCGATACGGCTCACACATGAAGTGCCCAAACCTTCCCTTAACACACCCTATGAGACAATTATTTATTATACCGAAGTGGCGCAGTTTTCGTCATAACTTCAACAACAGACAGTTGAACGAGGACCCCTCAGAATTCTACCCTGTACACTTACCATTTTCAAACTTAATTTATGCCACGCGATTCTGTCTTGGTGAAATCAGGCAGAAATCGCATTTTCTCTTACTCTCTACTTCTTTCAGAAGGTGGACTATGGAGAGACTGTTTAACTTAAGTGTATCTATAGGGGGCTGTTGTAGTTTAACTCCTGCCCACCAGTAGCTTCAATGAACAAAGGAGTGACTCGAGGTCTGACTATTCATCTTTTCTTTGCGCTTTAATTTTCATTGATTTTGAATACAAGAGAGAACCCTTGGGGATTCTATCTGAAGGGCATGACCAGCCCCCTAGCCAACCATCTGCTCAAAACCAAATGGCGTTTTTTTTTTTTACGTCCAACTGCATGTCTCTGTGCCACTTCTCTTACATAGCCTATACTCAGGCTCAATCCAAATCGAACTGGGAACATTTTAAAAGACATGTAACGGAATGGCTACCGCCATATGGTGAGGGAAGCCAAAATTTCCTTTCCTGTACTCGGAACCATATTGTCATTCGTGGGAACATGAAAGTTCCGTGAGTCACACAAAAAGCGATCATTGTAACGATGGAATATTCTCAACTAGAAGGTTCTTTGGAATCTGGAATAATCTTGTGTAGCCTAATTTAGCACTCGTTTTGTCGAACGCGTTGATAGGGAAATATTGTCCGTTTTAAGGTGAGAATGCGGGCTATCATAGCACACTTGTTCAAGACAAATAACGACCCTCCAAGTCATAAAAAAATGCCTTATTGTTCATATGTATATGTTTATTTTACACGATGTGCAAAAAGAGCTTGAGGAAGAGCTCTTGTTAAACATATTTGTATGGAGACACTAAACTGTATTAGTAAAACATGTTGCTATATAAGCAAAGGCTTGAATTAGGTGTGACTCTGTCAATTCTGTTTTGTGCTCTTCGGGACGGCTTTCAGTTAGATAAATTAATTAAATGAATCAGAGTTCACACGGAGAACGTAACCTTTATTCGCTTATCGAATAAAGCAAATACGGTGTTTATAACGTGGCCGTTTGTGATGGTGCAAAGGCATGTGCTGATTACAATAAGAAAGGTTATGTCGCGTGGCTCGCTTGGCACACACAGAAGCCAGATGATGGATAAGCAAGTCGGTATCGCCCTCTTTTCGGGGGGGGGGGGGATTATCTGCCGTTATATCCCCACCCTCATTATCAGTATGAATGTTTACCTGTGATCCTGGGACTGAGCAGCCATTCCTTTGTTTCTAGGAGATCAAATTACTTCAACCAGCTGCTTGGTGGTCACAATGACAAATAAGAAAGTGGCCTGATTCCTGCTATGGTTGTTGCCGATGTCATGCGGAGACAACTTTGGGGGATTCTGTTGCTTAGCATTTCTTGCCAAACGACTTTGTGTGTGTTTGGTTGGGGGCGGGGGCTTCAATAGGCCTAGTTCTGAATGTTTTTGCAGACTTGAGGGCAGTCGCGTGCCGATGTCTACATCTGCTTCTTTCTCGGTCGGTCACGTGGTTGTGCTATGACAATAATCTTTGAATCCGAAAACCAACAGGAATTCCTGTTTCACCAGGAGTAATTCTGTGCAGGTAACAAAATAGTTCAAATAAAGGCGCATAATAAACATGTAAGAGTCGCAGTGACATTTCAGGGACTTCTTTGTGGTGTCCATATATTAAAATACAGGAATATCAGAAAACATGCACATATGTGTACACGTTCATTTTAAGATTAAAAAAATGTATTGAGTTTTATTAAAATGTATGTAATTGTATATTTTAATTAAATGTATGGCCCGTATATTCTTCACTTCAACTATTTCACTGATCCGGTGGACATTTATGTCTTGTGTATTGCTCAACTGAGCATTCTTTAGTACTTTTTTGCCAGTGTTTTGCTCAGGTTTGACTTGACAAAACGACAATCAGAATTCACAGTTGTAAAGATCATTTATTTAATTTTTCAGATTTTGATTTGTAAAATATTACCAGCTTGATTAAATAAAATGACAACTAACCTAACAGAATTTCCCAGGAGACCTCCGTCATTATATTAATATAAACGTATTTAGGATTAGATTGATGAAAATAATTTTTTTTTTTTTAATTCAAGTGTACACAAGCTAATCCTTAACGTAGCTGGAACATGAGCTTGCTGAATATAATGAGGCAGAGACAAAGACTGAAAAGTGCGATAAACATAATTCAAATTTTATTTCTTGTGCTGCAAAACATAAATGTTATTTCCTTTTCTTCCACCTATCATGATGCTTTAGCAATGGGAGTTATCCTAATTTAATGCTGGTTTAGTCAGCTCCTTTAATGAGGCCACCCTGATTTTGGTGCAATACAATCTGGATTACTGCAAAACTCCAGGCCAGTGAATGGAGGATTTTAACGGGGCGGTGCCCCTTTACAAATTCTCTCCATCTCTCTGTGAGCATCTGTCCAGCAATGAACAGATGTAGGCACCTGCGGTGACGGCTCACATATGTTCTTTCCTATTCACACTTTCCATGACATGGTCACAATAGATGAGATTTGTGAGTGCACAATAATCAAATACTCTCCCAGGGGATGCATGCTCTCTCACAATCTCATCTAACAACAAGTAGTACCTATTAAATTTAATCCTATTTAAGATGATAGGTAATAATAGTTAAGTTTGGTAAATTCAAACAGCAACTTTTTAGAAAGCTACAACAAACAAAATAAGGTACAATTTTACAGAGTGGATCTATAAATTGAAATAAAGTGAATCTCCATTGCTGAATTCATGCACTACTGCAATATTCAGAATCACAAATGCAATCAATGACTTACTGCAACTTCCTAATGTTTTATCTTGCCTAGACTGTCACCTTTTATGGTTTTTTGCCTTTACAATATGCTGTTTATTCTTTTTTGTATTCTGACTCACAAATCAGTGTGATTTAGGATTATAAATGTAAAGATTAAGGCTTTTGAGGCTTTTTGGTAATAAAAGTTGACATTACTGGATTAATCGACAACAACAAAAATGGACACATACATGTGTAGAGATTGTTTGTTTCTTGAGAAAGTAACAAGCTATATGACAGTTTATGGCATTATTGATCAATCTACCCCATTTAATTATTTTACAAGAAATACATTGTAAGAATGTATTAATTCAAATGACAATACCATGTGAGTAAAAATCATAGTTGGTATACTCCACTGTTGACACGGCACACAGTTTGAATTCCAAACAATATTTTCTATTTGAATGGTTGCTTTCTGTTTGTAGGACGATGCAAGCAAGATTTTAAACAATGAACAAAACAATGGAATTGAAGTGGGCTGCTTCCTTCCTCCAAATTATTTTGTGCATATAAATTGTGAGGAGACTGTTATACCATGCAGTTACAGTACACTGTATCCATAAGATCAACTATGATCTGTATGGTACATTATACTTAGATATTAATTACATTTGCATACCTATCTAATTAGTTAACTTTTCTCTGCCAGTACAGCAAAGCAAGCTCTAGTCGGCAAGTCCTTGGGTTACATTCTGGGAATGCCCATATGCACTGTGATTGTGATCTATTTTATTTATTTTTTATTTTTTGAAGATGGTAAAGAATTCTGGGTATTAGTGCATTTCCTCTGTAGTAGGGGAAATAGTACCTGTAAAATGTATTCAAAGGTCAAAGTAAAATATGTAATAAAATTGTGTTTTATGTCCTCAAATAAATAATAATATAATATTTGCTGATAAAGGAAACATATTGTAATTTAAAATGGATAATTACACATTTATTTAGAATAACAAATAATTGTTTTTCAAGTTGTTTTATTTACATGTGAACAGATGAAATAATTGGATGCTAGTGTTATTCTAAAATTAAGTTGAATACATACTCCATTACAACTTAAAAAAAAAAATAATATTGCCTGTTTTTTTATACATTTAAAAAAACAGGCAAATAGACGGGATTCCATGGTCTATGACTTTCAATTACAGAATTAGATCACACCACTGACCACATATATGGAGCTTGCTAAACATGCTTAAGAGGTCTCTTTTTACTTTATGTTCATTTTCCATAAATATTAGACTATATTTTATGCTTAGGCTGTGGGCAACATCAACATAAAATTGTGATGACAGACACTCAACTTTTGTGTACCTGCAGAGGTTGTATTTGAGGTTTCTGTTATACTGTAGTTCAGATCAGCACACGATCAGTGTTTTGTGCTACAACAACACAGGACACAATAGTTCCTTACATTGCCCAAACTATCTTTAGTCAGCTATGTTCAATTCACAGCTCTCATGAGTTTGGATTGTGTGTTTTGTAATCAAAATCCTCATTTTCAGTGAATAGAAGCCATTGTCTTCAAGTGGCCAAACAAATGGCCTGCTAAAGACTGGAATGGCCCAAACCAAGTTACTGCATATTATCTTGCATTATGCTTGTTTGTTTGCCTATTTTTAACAGTTACTTTTGATAGGGGGCAAAATATATGATGCATTCATTCACCAAACCAGTTTGTGCTGGGGTGAATTGTCACACCATCACTTTTTGTGTCCGTGCCATAAAGAGATGTGTACAATTTTATGAATATGTTGATGGTAATTTTATTGTACTGTCCTACCACAACTTAACTGTGGAAATGAGTTGCCAGTGAAAAGAAAGTCACTTTAAGTGAGACAGATCACGTATATAAAGGTAATGAGACAGTTCTGATGGGAGGCAGTGGTTACTTGTATTACACTGTGGCTATCTCACTTAATTATGCTACAGTTTAGCAATCCAAATGATTAGAAGCAAATGAAGCAAGGCACAACTATCACCACTGTGCTTGGTCTTTGTGGCGTTGTAATATCAAATTGTTGTTTCTTTGCTACTTTATTACTAAGCTCTATGTTTCAGTTATGCAGGGAGGCAGTCTCACACTTTTACCCCAGTTCCTGTCAGGAATGCATGGTGGAGGGGTTTCAAAAGCACAGAACATTTGAGCTGTTCATATTCTACCTGGAATGTAAAAAATTTTGAAATGTTTGTGGTGTGGTGGCTAATGGCCCTCACTTACTTGCCCTCCCTGTCCTCTGTGACTGTCCCACCCCACATTCTGTGCCCACATCATAAGCAGTCTCTGTGGGCCCCCTTCCTCTCTTGATCCATGTCTCTCACGCATCATTCCAGGCTTTTCGAGGGCCTTCCCCCCATTTGGGCCCTGGGTAGTCAGTCCCACTTTTCCCTCCACTACGACGCCCCTGTGTACATCACACACAGCCATATGCATTGTTTAACGGTTAAATGGATAGGTATTTAACCAGTTAGCTACTGAGGGAGATAGAAACCTTACTGTATGTTTCAGCTAAAATGAGACAAACAGGCGGATAGATAGATATATAGACATACAGACATGGACAGATATACAGACAGACATATTTTGGCTAACTAGAACATCCTTTCCCTGGTGTTACAGTAAATGTTCATAACATGTATTTTTTGTTGCTTTCCTAGATGTCTCTTGAAGATTATTTTGAAGTTACGGGGAGATTGCAGGAGCAGTCTTAAAAAGTTTTTCAGTGTTACTTGTTACTTGTACATTTTGTCAAGAAAGTTACCAATGTTCAATGAATATGGCATTTCAGAAAATCTCATGGATGTATACTCAATTATGATTTTTAAAAATGACTAAATGATAACCATCTCTGTATTTTACGTGACCAGGATGTGTGTTTGCCACATGACTGGGACATATGTGGCAAAATAAATCTCTGAATCTAGCTGGACTGTTTCCCATCATTCTTCAAGCACTTTGTGTTAGCTGGGTAGATGTTTGTGTTAATTAATCCACTATGGATGGTTTCAGGTTCATTCTGATATTCCTTCCAAAGCAGTTCTCTGAATCTGTGGGCTGTCCTTCCATAGCCTGATTTCAAATGGATTAGTGTTCTTTTTTGGTTACAGCCCCTGAAGGGGCCAATGTGTTTCTCCTTTCTCAATATTACTACTACCATACTACCATGAAGTAAATGTATGGGAACCCTTTTGTGGTGTCCTGTTTTTTATTTAGTGAACTAACCCTGTGCTACCATGGATCCTCACCTCCAACTAGCACAGTACCATCCACAATGTAAATATTCTGATGGATCAAACTGAAAGCTGATTAAAAGATTAAGAGCCACATTCCAGAATGATCAGATTTGCTTATCTCAAAACAAAGAGGAATTTGTAACGGAGCCCTGTTAATACCAGCATTTGAGTTCAAAGGAGGACAGGTAAAGGGATTTGTCAGTTTGCTCAGGTTTAGAGATTCTTTATCACCTTAAATCTCCTATGATACATTTAAGTTCCATTTCTTTGGGTACATGTACATGTGTGTACACAAGTGTGTAGGTCAGTTCAACATTGCTGCCTTGCAGATATACATTTAAATGCAAAAGTATTTGGACAGTTGTGTCAGATTGGTTGTTTTTCCTCTACTAACAAAATTTGTATTTTACATCAAACAGTGACTATGAGTCTAAATACGAATGGCTGCATGTATTTCATGTGGTTTTGTTAAACAGAGATTGAACTATATTACAACAATGTCATTTGATGAGTCCACCATTCCAAGTCAGCATTGAGACAAATGACTGTCAGCTGTTTTCACAGGTTTTCCATATTACCCTAAATATTTATAAATGAAAAGCTGTGAGTGTCAGGGTATGAGTTATATCCTTTGGAAGGATTTGTAGACTATAAGCTAAAAGATGGAAGACAAGAAAACTGTAGATGAGGACCAACGATTCTCAAGGAATGAGACCAAATAACTATGACAACCAAGAATACTTTTCAGAGGATGAAAGAAAAAAAAAGCATCCTTTAGAGCTATTGACAAATGTTTGTGTTTTCCAAAGTCAACGGTATGGAATTTCCTTACAAAGAACCTAACTACTTGAGGACTTAATTAATGACAGGATGATAAGAGCTGCCAAAAAAACTCTTAAATTGTCAGCTGAGTAGTTGCTAATGATCTCCATACATTGGGGCGAAAGTAAGACGTGGGCGTGGGTGAGGGTGGGAGGCATACACACCTGTCGCTATTGTTGCTGTACCCTTTGGGAAAGCCATAGTTACATAGTTACCTGTGCCTGAAATCTCTGAAGGGGAGGGGCTGTATACATGTGTGCACGTGTATCAGCGAGTCCTGCCAGATGGTAGCGGGAGACTACCTGATACCTCTCACTTATCATACTTCCCTAAGGGTGCTATCTTTTTGTGAGGGAATTCTCTATAAGCCGGGAACACAGAAGCCGCTGAACTATGACAATGCTTTGAACCATTTCAGCAAGCCAAGATGCAAGCCAATATATACAACACTGTCCATACATATTTGATCAGTGACACAATTTTTGTTATGGGCTCTATTCCAGCACATTAGATTTGAAATCAAACAATGAATATGAGGTTAAAGTGCAGATGGTCAAGCTTTAATTTGAAGATTTGAGGGTATCTACATCCATATTGAGTGAACCTGGAAGGATTACTGCCTTTTTTAGTCCCTCCATCTTAATATAATCTTAAATAAAGTGGTCATTTTTAGTACTTGGTCAAAAAACCATTGCATTTTATGACTGCCCAAAATCTGTGACCCATAGAGACCACCAGATGCTGGGTATCTTTTCTGGTCATGCTTTGTCAGGCCTGTGCTGCTGCCATCTTCAGTTCCTGTTTTTTTGGGAGATTTTTCAGTCAGTTTTGTTTTCAGCAAATCAAACGCATGGATGGGTGGATGGGTGATTGACTTAGCCAGTCAAGAACATTCCACTTTTTGGCCTGGAAAAAGCCCTCAGTTACTTCAGCAGTATGTCTGGGGTCATTGTCGTGCTGCGTTGGTGTACGTCGCTCTGGATAAGAGCGTCTGTCAAATGCCTGTAATGTAATGTAATGTAATGCAAGGTAAAGTGTCGTCCAATTAATTTTTAGGAATTTGGTTGGGTCTGAGCAGATGTGTCTGTACACTTAAGAATTCATCCTGCTGCCCTCTGCAGTCACATCGTCAGTGAAGCCAGTGGGCCAGTTTCAGTGGCAGCCATACGTGCCCAAGCCATAACACTGCCTCCACCATTTTACAGATGTTTGTATGCATCTCATCACTTTAAGGATTTTTAGAAAAAATCTAACCTAGCTCTAACCTAGCCATTCTGTTCTTGAGCCTGAGGCTTATCAGTGGTTTGCATCTTGCAGTGAACCCTGTGTGGTCACTGCAAGAGGTGGTTGTAGTAGCTTACCAGTGGTTTCCATCAAGCTGGTGTACATGTATGCCTACATCCGGGAGAGTGTTCTTGATCTGTTCAAAAGTTGAAAAAGTTGAAAAGGGGATTTTCTTCACATTTTAAAAAGTATTTGTTGGTCATCCATTATGGTGGTCTTCCTTGGTCTACCAGGTGTTTGGGTATTGCTGACTGCACCAGTGCATTCTTGCTTCATAGCAGTCTATTAAACTGTTGATTTTGACACACCCAATGTGTGGGGCAATGTCCTTCATCAATTTATTCAGATTGTTCAGCCTCATGGTGGTCTGTTTTACTGGTATTGACACATCTTTGGCCCTCATGCGGGGAGACAACAGTAACAGACTCCAAATACAAATTTCACACCTAGAATTAACTCTAGATCTTTTGTTATCTTTCTCATGCGTGAACTAATGATGCAAGAGACAGTTGAGCAGCCAATTCTAATTCATATTGATACCTAAAATGGGAGAACTAAGTATAAAAAGGGCTGTAATTCCTAAATTCACCGAATATGGATTTAAACATTCTCAGCCTAATTTGCAATCCAATGCATTGGTATACAGAGCCAAACAACAGAAATTGTGTCACTCTCCAAATACTGTTTGGGCACCCTCGGTCAAATTGCATGTTTTGATTTTCTATGTGAACAGAATTGAACACAGCCTTTACAGGGAACTCAAAGAAGAGATATTTATATAAAATTTAAAGCACAATTACATTTTATTTGCTGAATTCAACAGACTAAAAAAAATGAAACCGTAAATGTGGCGTGTGCGAAAGTTTGGGCATCCCAGTCAATACTTAATTAAATCACAGCTTCCAAATGTTTCTTGTAGCCAGCAAGCAGTCTTTCTATTCAGAACCATGCTTGTTCAGAAATATTCTTAGGTCTTCTTGCAGGCATTGAATGTTTGCGATACCCCCACAGATGTTCAATAATATTCAAGTCAGAACACTCCAAAACCTGAATCTTTAATTCCTTTAAGTCATGCATGGTTAATTTTGAGGTATGTTATGGATCACTGTGTTGTTGGAATATCCAACCTCCTTTTGGCTTCAATTTCTTCACTGAATCTGGGACATTGCCATCCCAGGGTGTCTTGATATTTAGTTGAAACCATTATTCCACCCACACAGTATTTCCTGTGTCATGGGCTGCCACACAACCCTAAAGCATAATAGCTCCACCCTTGTGCTTAATGTTTGTTATTTTATTCAAATGCTCCCCCTGTTTTTCTCCAAATTTATCTTTGGTACTTGTGGCTAAAGAGTTAAATTTTTGCTTCATCAGTCTACAGCACTTTGAGCCAAAAAATCTCTGGCTTATCTTGTGTTGTGTTTCTTACTTTAGAGATTGATTTTTGTTATGAGATCCCACGAAAGGTTCTCTTCTGATAACTTTTCCATACAGATCATTTTTGTGTAAGCAATGCTGCACAGTGGACTGGTGCACCATTACTCTGGTGCTCCTAAACCTTTCTGCAGGTCTTTTACAGTGATATGTGGATTTTGCATTGCTAACCTGTCTATGAGCACAGATTTTCCAGATCTGGCCTTGCTTTACAATTCCCCCTCACTTCCATTCCTTAATCATGTTCCTGACAGTGGAAAGTCGAAGCTGGAAATATTTATATACATTTGTGTAGCCTTCCCCTGGTTTGTAAGACACAATTACATTTATTTTGAAATCCTCAGTATGCTGCTTAGAGGAGCCCATAGGCGTAGATTTCTGGGGGGATGCAGGGGATACATCCCCCTCAATATTTAGAACACGTGCATTTGTCCCCCCCAATAAAAACTGAATGTTGTGTTTTCCTTTACATAAATAAAGACATTTCCACCATAAATGGATGCAGAAAAGGCACAGAATGCAGGAAATTAAGTGTTTGAAGCTCAAAATTTCCTGGGGGAGGACCCCAGACCCCCTGCTTAATGTGCCCCCCCCCCCAATGTTCAAACGAAACCTATGCCACTGGAGGAGCCCATGGTTGTTGAGAATAAGCACGACACCCTGAGAGAGTACTTAGATGGGTCCGAGTACTTAATGTAAGATCTAGTCAACCGAGTATTAATGAATCAAATGGAAGGGCATGTAAAGTTTTGCACTAGCTACATTTACTATTTTATTTTATTTAAAGAAATGGTTAAATTCAGCAAATAAATAATCTGCAATTAAAATTTTTTTTAGAAATATGTCTATGCCCTGCAGAGGTTGTGTTAACTTATTTTCATTAGAATTTCAACATTTTTGACCTGGGGTGCCCAAACTTGCAAACCACTAGTTACCCCTGTAATCTTCTGTGCTATTGATGTAAGAGAAAAAATCACATGTACCGTCACTGGGACAGAGATCCACGTATGCTGCTGTTTTATCAATGGGTGTCTGATCACAGACAGAGGGAAAAGGGAAAAGGGAATGGAGCAGAAGGGAGACCAGAACCATCTGGACTCTACCGTTCAACCAGTTTAGAATGAGTGAGGGAGTGCATTGGGCCTCTATTCATTCTTGCCCACAAAGGTTGAGGTTGGTTGGTGGACCGCATGTGGCCCTAAGATGTAGTCCCTTGACTAGTGTTTGTGTAAAAATGTAGATATAGATGTAGAAAGTGGCTTGATTGCAACTGTTATTACAAAGCATCTTTCATGGCCAAGGGAGATGATCGGTAAGCGCATGAGAAAAAGATGGCAGTTAATTTTCAACTAGGTGGTGACAATTCCAAATGTAAATGTGCTATTAAGTTTTAAGTTTCTGTGGTTTGCAGAAATTTGCAATATGTATATATAAAACATGCAGCAAAGTGCTATGCATATAAAACAATTACACTAAATCAGTGTGTATGATTAGTATAGCTGTGCAAACAGCAAAAAAGAAAACATGGCAAATTCCGTTGACCAACAAATAACCACTACTGTAGCATTCTTATGCACACATTTCAAATGCCCACCTGCTAAACACTGTGGGCTGTATTTTAACGATCTAAGCGCTCAGTTTAAAGTGCATGGCGCAAGTGCATTTAGGGCGTGTCCAAATCCACTTTTGCTAGTTTAATGGCGGATGCTCTGAGCGCAAAGTATAGCCGCGTTTCCACCGCAGGAACTTTACTCCGGAACTAGGAACCTTTTGAGGAACTCAGTGCGTTTCCACCGCAGGAACTAGGGTCTAAATCTAGTTCCGGGGGCTTTATTTTACCCCCAAAAAGGTTCCTGCTCGGGGGGTAGTACTTTCCAAAAGTACAGGAACCTTTGGGGTGGGGCGCAAGCACTGAAAATTTCTGATTGGTCGACTACTTGCAGTGTTATTTTTTTTACTTTCAGCCGCCATGTTTAAAAATCTCCAGCCGCAAACCGATTTATTTTCATAATAACTTAAAATCAAAAGCCGCGTTTCCACCAAAAGTACCCGGAACTTTTAGTCCCAGGAACTACTTTTCAAGGAACTAAAAGGTTCCTTCAGCCCATGGTTGTCTGCATTTCCACCGTGGTCTAAAGTCCCGCGAAGATTAGGCAAATTAGCCCACTGACGTATGAAAAAGCGACGTTGTCGTCGGTCCATCTGTCCTATGATTTCTTCTGTAACCCCATACTACCACCGAAGTAGCCTACATTATTTTCTAATAACCGGGACAGACCGGAGGGGTTTATTCCACTTATATACAACGGGTTACCAACAATGATTATATATGGTTACTTTTGTATTTATTTTTTTTATCGATTTAATCACCTGGAATTGAAATATTCTTCTGCAGCCGTTTGGGCATATTTTACCGTTGTCAAGCAAAACTGTCGTTGGTAGTTGAACTTGGACTGTTGTTATCCAACAAATAGGATATAACAGGCCAATAGTCAGATTGTAACTGTTTTATATATCCTCTCAGACACATTCATTATGTTTTTATGTGAACATTCGCTTTCATGTCTTGACATCCGAAGCGACAGAATGCATTCACATTTATATGTATAACTGGCAACAACAGCAGAAAACATACACACGTTGTAAACAATTTGCTGTTTGATTACTTTCTCATCGTCAATTCCATATAGGCTAATCGCAAAATGACAAGAATAGAACGAAAACTCGGACTTGCGTGAAAATTTAAATTAGTAGTGGTAGCCTACAGCCACCGTTTGCTTTCCTTCGAAGTTACTGCTAGCCGAGCAGCGAAGTGTGCCCTCCAGATGCGAACCATGCACCATAAATTAGTCCATAGTCTTCCTGGTCTTTTTGTGGAATTGAAGAATGGCAGAGTAAAATTAAGGCAGTCTGAAAAAGCTAAAGGGACGATTACTAGAATTAACCAGTTATTTTACCCTGACAAGAAGTGCGGAAGGTGATTTCCAGTTTGCTTTTACTGTATCACCAATGTGAATTACGCAGAACTACCGCATACCTCACATAACTGTATCAAACGTTTTGAGTCAATTACAACGGGCTAACAAAGAAAATCCGGAAAAAAATATTCAGCAACCGAATTAATCCGTTTGAATCTGGAGGGCACACTTCGCTGCTCGGCTAGCAGTAACTTCGAAGGAAAGCAAACGGTGGCTGTACCACTGCTAATTTAAAATTTCACGCAAGTCCGAGTTTTCGTTCTATTCTTGTCATTTTGCGATTAGCCTATATGGAATTGACGATGAGAAAGTAATCAAACAGCAAATTGTTTACAACGTGTGCATGTTTTCTGCTGTTGTTGCCAGTTATATTGGAAATGTGAATGCATGCTGTCGCCTCGGATGTCAAGACATGAAAGTGAATGTTCGCATAAAAACATAATGAATGTGTTTGAGAGGATATATAACACAGTTACAATCTGACTATTGGCCTGTTATATCCTATTTGTTGCATAACAACGGTCTAAGTTCAACTACCAACGACAGTTTTGCTTGACAACAGTAAAATATGCCCAAACGGCTGCAGAAGAATATTTCAATTCCAGGTGATTAAATCGATAAAAATCAATAAATACAAAAGTAACCATATACAGTCATTGTTGGTAGCCCGTTGTATATAAGTGGAATAAACCCCTCCGGACTGTCCCGGTTATGAGAAAATAATGTAGGCTACTTCGGTGGTAGTATGGGGTTACAGAAGAAATCATAGGACAGATGGACCGACGACAACGTCGCTTTTTCATACGTCAGTGGGCTAATTTGCCTAATCTTCGCAGGACTTTAGACCGCGGTAGAAACGCAGACAACCATGGGCTGAAGGAACCTTTTAGTTCCTTGAAAAGTAGTTCCGGGTACTTTTGGTGGAAACGCGGCTTAAGGCGCATGGTTCAAAGGGGTTGTACTTAGGCTCTTAATTAATCATAGGCGTGTTTTGGGCGTAACATGAAATAAACCAATCAGAGTGGCATCTCCCATTCCCTTTAAAAGCCTGGTGCGCTTGCACCTTGGCGGATTGCTATTATAATGGCGGATTTGCCAAGTAATAGGAAAGAACGCTTCTCTGCAGAGGAAACGGATCTGCTTGTGCGCAAAGTGAAAGTGCGCGAGCAGACCATCTATGGCAACAGCAGGATTCCACCAAATATTATATTATGAATATTATGTTAATATATATAATATATAATATTAATATTATATTACCAATATTATGACTAACCATTATGACATGACATTATTTTTTTTAAATATTGCGCATTGTGCATCCGCCCATGTAGGTGCATATTACTATCTTCTAATGTGCCCTTAAAATAACAGTAAAATACTGCGCCATTGACTTAAGACCAGGTTTTTGTTGGTCAGTCGCGCAATCGCTTTCCGCTGCCTCAAGATAGCAATGCGCCAACAATGCGCCTGACCACACATCATTTTAAAACCAACACGCCCATGGGCGCTCAGATGGGCACAAGTACATTTGCTATTTAAACAACGTGGGTGCTGGACGGAAAAATAACAACTGCGTCGGTCTGAAACTAGCGAAGACACTTGCGTTGCGCTTGACACCGCTTTGTGCCTGGTGTAAGATAGAGCCCTGTATACCCAACCATTGGCCACCAATCACGTGGTGTTTGGTAACATTACATTTGTTACTGTGTATGATGGATATCTGTTTACATGCTGGAACAATGTGTAAAATTGTGAGCCTGCTATACGGATTTGAGCATGTCACACATACAGTATTATTTAATATGTAAGAGGCATTTCTTTCTTTCTAACCATGTAAACACATATTGTCCTTTGTGTCTTTGTTAAAGATGCAAAAACAGAAAAACAAGGCAATTTCTTGTTGAGTTCTTCCAGAAGGGAATGTCATTTTTCATTTATCGACCCACAAAAGGTTGCGCTGTGGCGTTCAGAATCAGAAATCCAAATTATTAGAGACCTTTACTGCTTGTTGCCTCTTTGTTTCAGCAGTTAATTCATGGACTGTTTTTCGCTTTGAGAGTTACAAGTCACATAAAGTTGAGGAAAAAAGACCACATTGTCTTGGACAGCATACCACTCAGGTTTCCTCAGTCAGAATCAATTCATCTCCAGGTCCTGTTTATTTGTTTTGGCTTAAGTAGTGTTTGACTGGGGAGCAGGTGGCAGGCTGGCGTACAGCTGAGTGTCCTGGCCCATTGGCTACTCTTATCTCCAACCAGCAGGTGGACCCCAGGTGAAAACAAGAGGGTAAACACCAGAACTCCTACCCTTCTGGGCTACTCCCCAGAGTGTGTCTAACCTCTCACTCAATAGCAAATTACAGGTGAGCCTACCTGCTGTTTTCTTGAGGGGAAATTCTGGCTCCCCTTTTTCAAACAGAGTGGAGGGGGTGGTACATTTGCAGTCACCTCAGCGAGGGGCTCACATCTGTTTGCTCAAGTTATTGGTGCTCCAACCCCTCCTGCAGGTGCCCAAGTGGAGTACAACTTGGATCCTGCTTTTGTTAGGGGCACTTCTGGTGACTGTACCCAAATGAATTCATTATGGTTTTCTCCTGCATCTGTGCATATTTATGGTTGTACATATGTTAGCCTTTTTTGTTTTGTATTTTTTGAAACTTTCAGATAATTCAGCCATAATCAGTAACTGTTCACATTATTTTACTGAGACTGATTATTTTGTTTAGCTTCCATGTACTGATTCTGGTGTCTCCAAGGTACTGTCTCCAAGGCCAGGCAGATAGGCAGGCTAACTGTTTGGTAATCGCCATGCCACAAGGCATTTTCCTCAGTATTTCTGGCACACCATAACTGTCAGCTGAGTCTGGTGTCAAATCAAAAGATGATCACAGATCATGAGGCTATAGTGTAAAGTAGGGTTGGATATTTTTCGCAAATATGGACCATTTTCAGTTAACAGTAAGTTTTCATGCCCTCCCGGGAATCCTGAGATTCCCATACAAATGGGAAACATCTTTTAAAAGCTTTATTGTGGTTGAATAGGAGAAGTTGTGGAAGAATAGTTAACTACGCATGGCAAATTTATCCCATTTCCAGGAATATAAAAAATGTAATTTGTTCTGGAGACCAAACTGTAAGTAATCCCGAGAATCCCGTGATCCCAGGTCCCAAGATCTAGTCCTAGTGTATAGTTTGTAAATTGTTGCTGCTTTTTAAAGGAAATACCTTGATGAATGGCATTTGATTGTAATGAATAAAAGCAAAATTCAGTTTTGGTGGCCTTTAAGAAAACAGACTCAGAATATATATATATATATATATATATATATATATATATATATATATATATACATAAAGATGAGTGACAAATTAGAGGAAGAACCAACATAAAGTGCCATAGCAAAGTATTGGGCCACCATGAACCACCAGAAAAGATTAAATTCACCTTGGAATAGATTGTGCACATCTGGAATTCTACTGGAGGGATGGAACACCATTCTTCCAAAAGATATTCGTTCATTTGGTGTTTTGATGATGGTGGTGAAGAGCACTGTTTAACCCGTCAGTCCAAAATCTCCCATAGGTGTTCAATTGGGTTGAAATGTGGTGACTGCAAAGGCCATAGCATATGATTCATATCATTTTCATATTCATCAAACCATTCAGTGACCCCTCGAGCCCTGTGGATGGGGGCATTGTCATCCTGGAATAGGCCACTCCCATCAGGATAGAAATTTTTCACCATAGGATAAAGGTAATCACTCAAAATAACTTTGTATATATTTGCAGTGACCCTTCCCTCTAAGGGGACAGGTGGACCAAAACAATGCCAGGAAAATTCCCCCCACAGCATAACAGAGCCATCGGCTTTGTCTTTGTAATGAGAGGTTTATGCACTGCAACCCTACTATAATATCCCTCCCTGTGTAGTTGTCGACCGAATGTTCTTGCTGACACTAGATTTGATCACATCCTGCACTGACATTCTCAGTTACCTGAAGAAGAGTTGCTCTTTTTCATTACATTTTTCCTTACTGTATCGCACTAATGCACGTATCACGGTCATCAAATGTGTGCTTTTGGCCACAATTTCTGACCGTATTTACTGATGTGTTTCCCTTAAATCTAAATGCAGATGTCACTGTTCCTGAAACACTGAGCTGAGCAGTCTTTGTGACTGAAGCTCCTGCCATCTGTGGCCCAATAATAAACCCTCTTTCAAAGTTACTTAGATCTTTTCCTCTTGCCATCTTGATCCAAGACTGAGGTCAACTGGGCCTGCTCAGCATTTTTACACATGCCACAGAGCATGATAGGATGGTAATTGCTTAATTGTATCATGCAGTACACCTGTATTGAAGCATCTTCATTTGCTATGTTTCTCCACTCATTTATTCAGGTTTTTCCTTTAATTTGTCATATACAGTCCCCTCCAAAAGTATTGGAACAGCAAAGTCAATTCTTTTTTGAAAGGTTTTGCCTCTGAAGACTGCATTTGTGTTATAAAAGATAAACTAACATGAAGACCAGAGAACTGTCTTTGGGAGAAAAGCAAGCCATTTTGAAGCTTAGAAAAGAGGGGAAATCGATCAGAGCCATTGCACAAGCATTGGGGATAGCTTGTACAACAACTTGGAATGTCCTGAAAAAGAAAGAAACCACTGGCGTACTGAGCAACAGACATCGAACAGGTCGACCAAGGAAAACAACAGCAGTTGATGACAGAAACATTGTGAGAGCTGTGAAGAAAAACCCCAAAACATCAGTCAGTGACATCACAATCCCCACAGGGCAGGGGTGAAGGTATCTCAATCAACCGTTCGAAGAAGACTTAGAGAGCAGCAATATAGAGGCTATACCACAAGATGCAAACCACTCATTAGTAGTAAGAATCGGAAGGCTAGATTACAATTTGCAAAGAAGTACAGAGATGAGCCACAAACGTTCTGGAACGAAGTTTTATGGACTGATGAGACCAAGATTAACCTCTACCAAAGTGACGGAAAGGCCAAAGTGTGAAGATAGAAGGGATCTGCTCATGATCCAAAACATACGAGCTCATCTGTGAAGCATGGTGGAGGAAGTGTCATGGCTTGGGCTTGCATGGCTGCTTCTGGAGTGGGCTCACTAATCTTTATTGATGATGTAACTCATGATGGTAGCAGCAGGATGAATTCAGAAGTCTACAAAAACATTCTGTCTGCCAACTTACGGAGAAATGCGTCCAAACTAATTGGGAGGAACTTCATCATGCAGCAAGACAATGACCCAAAACACACTGCCAACACAACAAAGGATTTCATTAGGGAGAAAAAGTGGAAGGTTTTAGACTGGCCAAGTCAATCACCAGACCTTAACCCAATTGAGCATGCATTTCACCTCCTGAAGAAGAGATTGAAAGGAAGAACCCCCCAAAACAAACATCAACTGAAAGAGGCTTCAGTAAAAGCCTGGAAAAGCATCACAAAAGAAGAATGCAACAGTTTGGTGATGTCAATGGGTCAATGGGTCGCTTGATGCAGTTATTGTAAGCACGGGATATGCTACCAAATATTGAGTGTTATTTACTTTCATTTACTTAAATACTCTCTGTTCCAATACTTTTGCTCACCTAAAGATTGGGTGGTCTGATATCAAAAGGTGCTATGTTCTAAGTAGTTTAACACATCTAGGTGTAAATACCAGGAAATAAAAGCTGAAATTCTGAACTCTTGTCTCATGTTCATCTTTTTTTCTCAACCCCAGATGTATTGAATGTATTGCAAAAACAAAGGAATTGGCCTTGCTGTTCCAATACTTTTGGAGGGGACTGTATATACAAACAAAAAACTGTTTGGAACATCATTAAGATGACAGAGATTAGTGGAAAGCTCAGTAATCGCAAAGTGCCTGCTATGCCAAGGAAGACCGCTACAGTTGATGACTGTTGTTCAAACAAATGCCTCCAAACTCATTGAAAAGTGCTTCATCCTACAGCAAGATAATGATCCCAGACATACTGGTAAATCCAAAAGGATTTTTTCAAAGCCGAACACTGGAAAATTCTTGACTGGCCAAGTATTTCACCTGCTCAGCATCCAATTGAACATGCATTTTATATGCTGAAGAGAAAACGTAAGGAAACTAGTCCATGAAACAAGCAGGAGCTGGTGATGGCTACAATACAGACATGGCAGAGAAGATACTCAGAGAAGATCACCAGAGAAGATACTCCGCACCTGGTGATATTTATGAGTCACAGACTTCAAGCTGTCATTGCATGCAAAAGATATGCAACATAGTATAAGACATGACCACTTTCATTTACATAACATCTATATGTGTAAAATATTATGGTGCCCTTAAATGGGGGGCTGTGCATATAAAGTGCTGTAATTCCTAAATGGTGAAACCAAATTGTACAAAATTACCCAGTAATAAATCTGAGAATCTGCACTTTAACAACATAGAGTTTTTAAAATTTGAAATAGAAAATTGTGGAGGACAGAGCCAAATATATGTGTGTATATATATATATATATATATATATATATATATATGTCTTTGTCCCAAGCATTAATGAGCTCACAATTTCTTGGGATTAAATGTCCCTGGAGCAGATCAAATATTTAGGAGGCTTTGTCATGATGAGGATGATTATGGGTTTCTTTTTATATGGCACAATCTATATTAAGAAACACAACAAGACAACAAAATTATAAAGCGGGGGTGGTTGAAACCTCTTTTTCCCCTGAACTCCCAAAGAGAATCCAGCTGGTGGTTTTGACCCAGATGTTTTTTTTAAATTTTTACCTCAAAATTGTATCCATCTGTCTGTTCTTTTGCCATTGAGCAACACATGGACCATACCACGTATTTTGACATTGCTTCTTTCTCCCTGATTTGATCTATTTTTAGCTGTTCATATTAACCTATTTAACCTGGTCTTATTTTAATTTATCTATGTTCTCTTATTATTAATTTGAATAATATTTGAGTGAGAACTCAACTAGAAACAGTAGTATTTTGAGAACAATAGTTTAAAGCTTCAGCTTACTAAAATTAGAAAGAAAACCGCCTTCTTTCTCACTCTACCTCACTCTATGACAGTGCAGAAAAGCATAGCAATAACATTTGCAACCAAAGGAAATTGCCAAAACAGCCAGTTGTGTGATGGCTGCATATGCACATGTATGAGTGTGGTTATAATAAACAGTCATTCTTTATTATTTATTTTTTGTTTCAGAGCAAATTGTTCTGGCCTCCCCAAGCCAAGATTTTTTTGTTTATAAAGTTTATAAATTACATGCACAAAAGTGCACAAAAAAACAATTCTCCTCCCACACTCAAGGCACTGAAGACAAATAAAAAAGGTATGTCTTTAATTTCTGTCTCATGTACAACTAGTAATCACTCCCCAAATTCTGTGGGGAGATAGTGGTGGCACTTTGGGGTGCAGGGAATTGCATGTTTAGCATTTTGTGCAACTTCTCATGTTTCTGCTTTACAGTGAATATTTATACTGAGAGCCTGAAACATATAATTAAAACTGTATTTAGACTTTTAAACATCTACAGAGCTGATGGGTGGTTGAGACTTTCCGAGAGAGAGAGAGAGGGGGGGGGGGGGGGGGGGGGGGGGGGGGGGGGCAGGGGAAAGAGGGAGAGAGGGAGAGAGAGGGACACCCCTTAACTTCAAAGACTCCGGGCAACCCATCTCTACTCATACCTAGATTAGCAGAATGCAGGCCAGAGGGCTCAGAGCCAATGTGTAAGGTACAAGCCGCAGGCTGGCTGCTGTCTGGGGCAGTCTGTCTAAGGACTTTTTCCAGTTGAGAACATAAGAGAAACCGATTGAAACATGTAAGCAAATAATGACAACAAGACTGTCAAAGCGTACTGCAGAGACACACAGTCTCCCTCAATCACTACGGTTTCTTATGCCATAAAGTGCATCATCTGATGGGGTCAAAAAATATTTTAAAACAATGAGTGTTATAAGGATATATTGAGAGCTTATTCCCCTTAGAGCGGAAACATGAATGTCAGTTCTCATAAATTCCAAACAGAATTTGTATTTCATCATGATACTTTTTAATTATGAACATTTAAAGCAATCCTTTAAGAAAAAGCAATGAACTATACATCAATGCAGGGTAAAGTGTGAAAATCAAGGGCTCTGATTGAGTCAGCTGGTAAAGGTCCACTCCATGAAGATTGTATATTCCCTCTATTTAGACATCACACGTTCAAGCCATTATAAATCATTATAATCCAGTTGACAGGCTGCAGAATTTTCAATTGAAATTCAAGCAAGAACTGAGGCTGTCCTTGGACACTGGGCAGCTACCCGTGCTCTGTGGATTGGGCCACTGTCATCTTGAAAGGTTGAGGATGATTAGTTAGTACCATTTGGTAATGACTGACACCCACCTTAAAGGCATAATATGCAGGATTTTTTAGCCTTGCTGTTTACAATCAAAGTCTCCTCCACTGTCTTCAACCCTGCTCACTCACCCTGAGTACCTGATTCAGCCATCTAGCTACCTAATGTAGCAAGCTGGATAGCTGGTTAATTATAGGTTCAACAGAAAATACACCAACTCTACATTGCTTTTTATCCCCTTGATGAACTTCAGCTGATGCCACCAATGAAAAGCAATTCCAAGGTTAACTAGTTCTTGAACGAGTCTTGTCAGCTTGTCTTCTTGTTTCGCTATAGCAACAAACACACTGCTGAAATCTGATCCCAAACTAAAGGCTCTGTAGCCACACCCACCTCTCACCACACAGAAAAGAGCATCACACGAGAAACATCCCACATTTTAGAATAATAAATACAGGCATAGGTGCATGAACTTGGTGAAAGTACATAAATACAGAGTTTGCCAATGCATCATAGATATGCCTTATCGTGGTTATATTATAATGTTTTCAAAGTAAAAATCCTGGGCTGCGTTTCCGAGTTTCGATTTACCTTAACGTTCTACGAAGGTTCTTAAGGTATACCTTTCAAAGGGAAACCGTTTTTTTACGAGTGTTTCCCGGACTATACCTTAAGGCAACTGTTAAGGGACAACTTAAAGGTACATCGTAAGTTGGAGCTTGCCTTCACTGTGGTGCTGAAAGGTTTATCAATCGATGCCAAGCGAATCGATTGTCTCACTTGTAAAGACTTGTGAATGACGTTTTAATATAACATGTGTTGTCATAATCATTTTACATCAATCTAATATTGCAGAAGAGTGAGCTATGCCTACTAGAGATCATCTGCTAATCTCTTTAAGAGTCCGTTAAGACGAGACCTTGTGATAGTTTCAATAAATAGTGATAGTTTCAATAAATACGTACATATAGGCTTCATATGCTAAAATAAAAAGCATCAATCGGGACATATAAGCCATAGTCTGGGACTTCGTGGAAGCCCAGCGAAAAGGATATAGGCTACATATGGGTGAATTATTTTGTTCTTATTGAAACAAAGGTCTAATGTTAATTTGTTTTTGTCACACAATATATAGGCAACTGTAGCAGCATATCACTGCACTGCACTGATTCCCGCGAACTTTTCTCTGCAAAAATGATCGTAGATGAAAGGCAAAAGCGCGTCTGTGGAAATTGATCATGATGAATTCTATACCGGGTGCCTTATGAATAGGTCTACCTGTTAAAGTGATTTGTTCATCCACCTTAATTTGCTGTTGGATAATCTTAAGTTTAACCAAGAATATCATTATTGGGTTGTTTACCGAAAATCGTAAAACAACATGGTAAGAAAAATGTTCCGTAATGTTGATATTTACCCAGTGCTATTTTGTTTTATATAGGAGGTGTGAGCTAAAGGAAGGGGATGTAGATCATTTGGCTATGTTTGTCCATTATGAGCCACTGTACCTGTATGTGTGTTTATGGCTAGGCCAATCAACGTGCTCTAGTTCGGTCATGCAAGTAGACTCACTCAACGTTGTTTTTGCACACACAGGTTTTATATTCTTAATAAACCGGCGGTTTGTTCCAAGTCAGTGTGATCATTGACTCACACACAAACGAACTAATTTCTACAGGGTATGCAGTCAGAAAAGCCATATCCTAAGTTAGCGCCACTACGTATAAATTAAAAAAACTTTTTTTTTCTTTTCACAAATTGGATTAGTATCATGGATAGGCCCTATACTTAATTACCATCATGATGGGGATAGACAGGTAAAACGACAACATTCTCACGACCTGCTATGCACAGACACGTTGATTGGATAATTACTTTTCGTAAAGTTAATATTAAACTCATTTTCGCATGCCGATGTGCTACTAGATGCGCACTGTAGTACAACTGTCGATTTGAAAAGCAAAATGTTGACATAATAAGGCAAAACTGTGACAGGATTACCGCAGCGCAGCGCTAAGGGACAGTTTACGAGTGCCTCAGACCACCCTTTTAAATGTATACCTTAATTAAGGTATACCTTAGCTAAGGAGACGCTGGGAAACAGCTTGAGACCTAAAGGAAGAGCTTAAGGTATACCTTACGACGCACGTAGCGCTAAGGAGACTCTGGGAAACGCAGCCCTGCTTAGTAGGCCTTTAACTCATAAAGGTATGATCACACCCAGATTTAACATTAATGATTTCTACTGTATTTCAGAAGAACAATTGACTTAAAAGATGAAAATAACCTTATTACGGATACATGCCTTAGTTGTACGTGGGTTTTGATATTATTCCAGGTTTAATGTATGTTTGTGATTGGCCTAGACAGTGATTAGGTGTAATAAAGGATATTTTTAAAAGGTACAGAAGTTTCTTTGTAATGGTGATTATAGGAACATTTTTACATCGGTTTAAAGCAAAAAATACCTTTTGAGCAGCTCTGAAAAGCAGCTTCTGCAATGACAGTATGTCTCCAGAGATTGTACATTATTACATTACATTACAGGCATTTAGCAGACACTCTTATCCAGAGCAGCATACAACAAGTGCATCAGTTCAAGGTGCAGAGGTGCAGAAGATACACACTAGAGTGAAGTAAAGGGCTGGGCATCACTAAAATTGTTTTCCTGGTTTATGTTTTTATTTTGAGCAATAACAACCATTGTTTTTCAATGGAATACACATTTCCATACACCAGATAAGCAGAAAATGAGTTTTATTTAGGTATAATGGCCACTTCATTAGAGAAATTGTTTGTGTTAGATCTTGGGGTAAGAATCTGCAGGTGGAGTCACCCATGGCTGTTGCCTGAGGTTGTTGATCCCCAAAGATTAGAAGCTTTTTGGCCATTAGGAAAAGCAGGTGACATTTACATTAGGACAAGGCAGTAATTTCTACATTTTTAATATTGCAAGAGTCACGCTGAATGTATGTGCAGTATGTGCCAGAGGACTATCTTTTTCTGCATTTGTCTGGATCGTTTGGATCATTTGGAAATTGGAAGAAATGTGACTGGTATTGGAGACACAATGTCAGGGATTTGTAGCAGTGAGTAATTGGTGAGTCGGGGCTAAAGTAATATATTGGGAAGATTTCGCTAATCTAGTTGATTTAATGTATTTGAGTAAACAATGCCTGGTGATTAATGACAGTGAGGCCAGAAATGAAGGGGTGCAGAAAGGGTTGAATACAAATGAAGATTAACTGCACTCACAGGAAACCCAAAGGTGATATAAGGTGAGCATGGGGGTTTCTATATTACATTACATTACATTACAGGCATTTGGCAGACGCTCTTATCCAGAGCGACGTACAACAAAGTGTATAACCATAACCAATGTATCTAATGTATGATTGATGAAGACTGTACTAAAGGTACTAAAGATATGAGGCTCTTGTTTAAAACTCCTTCGCAAGTACCCTGAGTGGGCAGAATGCCGGTTCTGGGATTGCTCAACTAAGACATACAGTGCTCCTGCAACCAAACTATGAATGCTAACAACACACTTTAGTTTTGTACCAACGCAGGCGGCAACAGAAGTGGGCAGGGTGGAGGAGGTGACGAATGAGCCGGACTGCAGTGGTGGGGGAGTCTTGACGAAAGCATAACGAAAATACTTCTAGTTTATTTGACCGCCGTGGCAATGTAATCTACCTGGGAAAGTAGTACATCTATGTTTGTAAAGATTGAAATGCTTTACTATCACTATTGATCACATTATCAGCTGACAGACCCTTCTGCCATCAAAAATGTATTTTAGAATGAAGTTCATTAAGTACTCCAATAGTATAACAATTAACCCGTACCATATAGTACCTTTTTAGATCATACAGGCCTTATCCTGCAAGGATATAAAAGAAAGTTCAAGTGAGAGATCTCATCAATGCAGTCAATCAACTGGATGTTCAGCAAAGGCCATAATCAGTCCCAGATGACCTCTTAGCTTTTGACCCTTGTGGTTTGGATCAAATACAGAAGCACAGTCACATTGCTACACATTTTGGGGTGGTGAGCACTGACCAGGAAAGAGGTGCTTTACAATTTCAGTTAAAGGAGTAGTAATTTCATTCTGTGAAGTTAATAAGAAGAAGAAGAAAAAGAAGAAGAAGAAGACTAATAATAAGAATAAACCATTTTAACCAGATATATATTGGACCACCTGTGTTTCCTCTATGATCTTCATTTTCCAGTCAGTCCAACAGACCAGGGAGCATGAAACTAGCCAGAGTGGAAAGAGGATATGAAGAAAGTTCCACTGTTCTTGTGGTCATGCTCTGTCTTTCCCCTTATCTACAGAGAAGGAAATGCACCCTGGAATAAAACAAAATTATATAAGCAGATAACTCAGCGTTTGCTGATTAGCTAACCTATAGACAGCATAGGAAAAAGATTAAAAATAGTGATTGCAAAATTAGCGGCTTACTCAAATATTTTATTCTGTAAAAATGTATTCAATGAAAGGGATATGCTGTGGTAGGTTGCCCTTGTGGTATGCTGTGAAGCGGGGGTTTGATTTAGGTTCAGATTTACCTGCCTCAGGTAAATCTGGCTTTTGGCCAGGCAATTGCCCTGAATAAGCATGAACGGACCAATAAATATTATTCCTTACAGTATAACAGAGACCAAACCTAACCTTGGCCTACTGGGTTAATGGCCCTTTCTCTGTCCATTCAACTGCTCTGAATCTGTGCAGGCACAACAGAGAACTCCAGAGTGGGTTTAAAAAGCTGTCTGAGGAGCTGGTGATTTTTAAGTTTTGCTGGAATCACTTTTAACTGTATGATATACAATTAACAGTATACTTAGATAGCATAATTTTTACAATTTAGCCAAAAGTTTACTTATGTGTGGGAGCCAAGTTACATTTATTTGTTTTAGTTCAATAAATTAGCGCAGTCTGTATTTTGTTTAATAGTTTATGTAAATTGAGATAAATAAGTGATTTCATTGAATAAGTTAATTAATAGTAATGTGTTAAAAGTCAGCTAATAATCATTTGATTTAATTCATGTTGATGTAAGCATGATATTTTGTAAAAGGCAACACTATGTAAGCTTTCTGTTAGAACGGTGACGTAGGTTAACGTCGCTTTAAGGGAAATAGGTCTCTGGTGCGCATTGAGGTGAATTCGTAAAAAAAATAATTTTGTTCAGTTGAGACTTAATTACCTACTGAGCCACACGGTTTTCTTACCGTAGTACAGTTTGCTGATTAGGAGAACTTATCTTTCAATACTCCTGTAAGAAGATACTACTAAACTGTGGAATAAAAATACCTTTTTTACATCGGAGTCCTGTGGAAATTTTTCCTTCTCAAGTTAATGTACACGAGTTAAGCCAAGGCAATCATTGAGCTTCAACCCCCCACATTATGCAATAATGGTATGATTCAAAATGCAAGCCTAATCATCTGGTTTCAGCGTTAAAACGAATAAATCACTCATGCAAGTAAGTCTCCAGAACATCATATAAAGAAAAATGTTTCTGAAGACCTGGGTTGAGATTACCTAGAAAGAAAGAAAAAAAAAAAAACTTCATACCTTTCCTTTTCAAGATGCAGCTGAATTTTCATAAGTGTAAGAGTAACTCCCATAAGATGAGCTCACAAATAGGAAGACTGAAAGTTAAGGGCGCAAATATAGATTCCCATTCTGCAGCAAACTATAAATATGCTTTAAATGGTTTGTTTCAGGAACTTCTCTCAGAATTGTGCTTGCTATAATTGCGGATGCACAGCATATACAAAGGTTGAAAAACCAGCGCAAAAAATACATCTGAACTTGGAAAACAAATCCACAGTGCTGCTAGTCTGTGCTGATGTATGTGCGTGTGAAGGGATGTTTATGTTTGCAGGACCCTAAATATGAGTGTTTCTGCTTGTCCACAGCATCTGATTTCAGCTCTGTTTAACATTTTTGAGAAAGCTTTATAAAATAAGGGATGTTTTAAAGACAAAGAGCCCTATTTTTGCAGCCAAGGCTCTGGTGAATTAGGGCGTGTCCAAAACAATCCAGTAATTTTATGACTCCAGGCTTTAGGGCAACTGCGGCAAGATTTTAATGAGGCTGTTTCGATAAGAATTTTAGTTGGGTGAGTTGGGGCTTGTTGTCATTACTGCCAAACAGATTGCCCCCTTTCTTTCTTATTTAACAACAGTGAATTATTGCTACAGCCAACTGCTAATTTCATTGTGACCGAAGAGCGAGCATCTTATGACGCTATGCTATAAGGCTCTCTACAAATAATTACTTGTGATATCAAAATTGTGAGTTGAATTTTCATATTATTTTCCACCTCAAACAAAACATATTTGCAGTTTATACGCCAGTGTAAATAATTTAAATGAATGGCTCCTGTGAGCAACCCTGCAGGGTGAATATTCACAGACTGGGCGGGAGCTGGAGGAAGCTGACAGGTGCACCCTCAGGTTGGCCTCACCATTGTGTAGCGGCCACTGCTGTTTCAACTTGGCAGCATCACACCTGTGAACAAGAGGATGGGGGAAAAGACTGTGTGTTCAGTTTTAATTTACTATGTGTTTTTTTTCTTTCCTTTCAATTTTTGTTTAATACCACTATTTACAATAAACAAAAAAATCACACTCACACTCACTATGCAAACAGTTCCACAGCCAACCAGCCCTTGCTCTCTCATGCTCATGCTCATGCTAATCTCCATCAGTATCAGCACATGTGGCTCTGCCTCTCTCCATATGAAGTCCTGTAATGTGTCCTCTGTGAGGTCTAGTTCACATCCAAGGCATATGGCTATGTAGTGTAGAACACAAGTGGCCGCAAAGAATGCACTGACCTTCTGAGGCCTGTATCGTAATGTACCTCCCGACTGGTCCAAACATCTGAAATGCCTTTTAACATTCACAAAGTTTCACTCTATCATTGACCTAACCCTACCAAATGCACAAGTAAAAGTAAGTTGGTGGTGTGTTCTGGGCTCAGTATTTGGAATAAGTAGCCATGATTTTAATGGATACAGGATAATAACAGGATTGTTCAAATGGAGTTGGATGTACAGGGGTTTTCAAGCCCTGCCATTCCATTGCATCTGCGATTCTCTCCAGACTTCTACTGATGGAAAGTCACGGAAGATGCACCGACTTTCCAGCCTATGGAGGTGGTTCTTAACCCCTTCGCGCAAGCCCCCTAGTGGCCAGAATGTCAATGTTCTAAGATTGCTCAACTCAGACATTCAGTGCTCCCGCAACCAGGCTATGAGTTTTTTGTAGTGAAATATATGCTTATATTATGATATACAGCAATGCACAATTTTGTCATTGCCATAAATATGAAAATTAAATCTATTCAGTTTCACCTTTGTTTCGATATCATGAGGAATTAAATGTTTTCATATGCAATTCTTTGCCTGATAAACCAACCTGTATCCCCTCCATTCCCACCACACTCTGGAGAAAATCACTCTCAAAGCCTCTCATAACAAGCAGGCTCTTTATTCCAGGACAAACTTAGCAGTTACCTGCAGTGCTAACACACTTTTTGTTTTAAATGAAATCAAACCCCCACCACACCCAGAGATAATTTATTCTGAACAAACAAAAAAAGTACTTGAGTAATTGCAAAGACAATGCTTATCATTGTATAGAGAAAATCGAAGAATGTCCCGACCCTAGCAACCATTAATGCTCAGGAAATATGGTTTTTTGTGCTGGAACATAAGTCTGGTTGCTAGTTGTAACCATTGATAGATGACATAAATAAGTTGGAGCTATGCATAACAATCAGTTATATAATGCAGTTGGAGTTGCTGGCCATATGGATCACATAGCCCATGAAGTTGGACCTACTGGTAACATGAATCATGAAACACTCAGAGCAGGTCAAGTTTCTGGTTATACGTCATACTTTTTTCTGACAGAATAGTCAGACTAGATGATTGTAATCAAAGAAAATAATCAAAAGAAAGGCTGTGAGAAAACTTAAATTCACTTCTCAGCACCTAGTGGCATAATAATTACACATATTTCACCACATGTGCGTTGTTTTTGCACTATATTTAACACAAAGCAAATAAAAATGGTTCTCTGTTTTGATTATGAAAACCACCATAAATCGGCATTCTAATCTTTTGGTTGGTTCTCTTTTTATCAGCATCGGACGATTAACATGAACAATGCCAATTTTATGACATTGCTATTGAGGCTTTTGGAGAAGAAACAGTGGTTAGCCTAATAAATGATGATATATTTATGTTATCTTTTACTGGAAACACACAGCTTGGGACAGAATGGCAAGATTGCAGCCTGTAGTATTTGGAAACCCCAGAAAGCTTACCCAGTAAATAACTTTCTCTTAAAATAATGTTTTTCAAATGGGAATTAGATCATGAAACCAATAATAGAGAGAGAGGAACTTACTTTATAAAGTAAGGAGGGGGTTTAAAACCATACTGTTTTTGCATATCATTGGCATCCCAGAAAACTTTGTATCCAAAAACTTAAGAAAATAAGTTTTATTGTTACATTAGATTATATTGTGTTTTGAATAGACTTTATTTGTCACAGTCAACATAGACAGTACACAAAGGGTGGTGCAAGTTTTCTATATATGAATGAAGTTTAAAAATAGAAATGTAAGGGGTTTTTATGGCACCATTGATACGATCCATCCCTTGTATGTCTCCAGTGTGACTTTTGTAAAAGCAAATGCAGTTGGCACACAAAAACAGTTTCTGCCACAGACTAGCCAGTCATCGTATCAAGTGTGTTTGCTCTACCCCAAAATGGTCTTTGTGAAAGCATCCCAGTAAACACACTTTGCATACTGATTTCCTGCCAAAAATAAGCCACAGACTCAAAGCCTATGGTTATTAATCATGCACATGTAACTTTGGTGTGCTGTGCCACAAAATCCATCAAAGGCAATACCAGATTTCAACACAAATGTATTCTCAATCTTTCATACATCAGAACATCCAAGTTGTGTCTTTTATTTGCTCATCACATCAAACGGGTTTTACTGTTGAACAGCTAGTCAACAGTCTTAGATAGCACTTAGATAATTGAACTCTACCAGGAATTTCCTGAAAAAAAGGTTTTTGAAATCTCAGTGGAACTCACCTGAACAGATAAATAAGTGAATGAATAAAAATCTTAGTTGTTTTGTGTTTTTGGGCGATTGAATATATTAGGCTTTCTGCTTTCAAAATTACGCAATATAATCATTTTGGCCAAAATGTTTCCTCTGGAAGCCAAAATAATTTTCTTGTTTATGTAGAGAAACTCTCCCTCTTCCATATCCATACTCCCTGAGAGTCAATAATATATGTCTGTAGCTCAGCCAAAGGCCTCCCTCCTCTCATTGTGTGCACTGAAATATCACAGCCTGCTTATTTAAGTGAAGAGAAGGAGGAGAAATGCGATGGACTGTTAGTAATGTAGCTTGAAATAGATTTTTGTACCTCTATTCACTTCTCCTGGCTAATCTTCCTTTGTGATGTAACAATACAGCACCAATCGAAGAGGAAATGTCAGGTTATGTTTCAGTGCCAGCCTCCTCCCCACCCTCCATCTGTAGTAATGGTCGGTTATTATTGGAACATATGCTGCATGTTGCACATACACCATCTGCTCACTGAACCGATGGAGTGTTTCTGTTGCCAGGGCAATGGGGCCACATTCAATGAAATGGCCCTGCAAACATTTCCTGCTCAAGTTTCACGTTGTTATTTTTTTTCTTTTTGTGATCCATACACAGGAATGTTTGTTCCCATTGTACCTATTATAACTGTCAGGAGAGAAAGCGTAACTGGTGCTCCCATATGCTAATGTTGATTGGTGTTTCTCATGTGTTCCATAAACAGGAATGTTTGTTGCCACTGTACCTATTACAACTGTCAGAAGAGAAAGAGTAACCAGCACTCCGGTATGCTAATGCTTCTTCGGGCTTCTTTTTTTTTTTTTGCTTTTGTGTGCCCTGCCTTTCATCTTTTCTTTCAAGTGGACACTCTTTCAAGACCATAGGCTGTCAGTATGGGCTCCGTAGTAAACAACTGTTGGAAGCTGAAAACATTACATCTTCAAGACAACAGACTATTGCACTTTTACTTTTTAAGGCTTGTGTTCAGTTATTGTTTTCTCTGCTGTTTTTTTAAGCTTATGTTCAGTTATTGTTTTCACTGTTTTTTTGTTTGTTCGATCAGTTGATAAGTATTAAAGTATTGTTGGTGAGAAAGCAGCCAGTTGGAGACATACTGTGGTCAGGCACATCGCCAACACGTGAGGATCTAAGCAAGGACCCCCTTTCACAGCACTGCTGTCCCCCCACCCCCCTTCCTGTCCCAAAATCTGCATGTTATTTGTTCGTGGGGTGCTTTTGAACTGTTCCTAGACCCTGAGTGATGTTGTGGTTTGTGTAATGTGGGGGTCTAAATTGAGCCAGCTATTTACTTCCCTCATGATGTGAGTATCTTTCTATAAAACCCCCACTCACAACAGAGCAGAGAAGTCAATCAAACAACAGCTCCTCTCCCAAAATGTGGTCAACTGTTGTAAAAGAAATATAGTGCCCTCCAAAAGTATGGGCAAGGTAGAATGGCATTTCGATTTGAGATCAAAAGATGAATATGAAACATAAGTACAGACAATCATCTTTTATTCCATTGTATTTACATGTGTATATGTTTGAACAATTTACACAAACAGATGTTTTTTGCTGAGACTCCTGGTTTTTCACCTAATTTTTAGATTATTATTATCATTATTGTTACAGATATATTAAGCACTGGATATATAACAGTTTCAGTTTTCTTATGTTTAGATGTTCAAGTTTTATCATAGAGAGTGTGGCTCAGTGTCGCCTTTCACAAATGTATTATTTATTTAAAATTTACATTCAATCAATTATACAGTAATGTCAGGTGTTTCAAAGGTGTACTTTGAGCTTCCATGGTTATCAGTTAAATTGCTTCCTGGTTGATTAGTAATGACAGGTTTTACTTGAATTAGCGAAACTGCTTTTATAAAAAGATAATAAAAGAAATGCAATGTTTCTTAAAAATAACTATATACATAAAAGTACATACATATATTTTAAATCACTATGTTTTTATTTTTAAAATCAAAACTGTATTTAGACCATGATTTTATATTCACAATGATACAAGCAGTTGAACAACAGTCCTGTTCCTGGACATAAATGACATTTGCATTGTTAACATTCATTACTGCTACTTTGTAAAAAAAAATTCGTCAAAAGTTGGAATGTTGCATTTCATTCAGCACCAACGCAAAGCAAATAAGTATCCTGCAACAGCTTTCTAACCAGTAGGCTGATAAGCAACACTGCAGGATTTTTTAAATATAGAAATAAAATAACTTGTTTATTTGCTAAGTGAGATAACAAGCATTAATATTTCTAATGATTTTACAGGTCCTTTTCAAGGGTGTGTGAAAATTGAGACACTTGTCATCTTGAAAAGATATTTAGAAGATGTGAAATACATTGGTGTCGGTTAGGACTAAAACCATCTTTTATAGTACACATAAAATATGGACCTGTATAGACATTTTGCAGTGATAGCTCTGATGTGGAGCTCCATCGTGGAGCCATGCAGCTCAGATGCTCTGGTGTCAGATATCTCTCCTTTAGATGGCATAACTGAAGTGAAACTGATACAAAATAGCTGAAGACTCATGAAACACAAAGAAAGAGGAGCAGAACTGCTGCAAACAGAAACAGAACACTTCTTTCTTTGGCCCTGGTTTTTAAGTCTGTTGAAGTTTCTTTTCAGCAGCCAACTGTACCTAACGGACAGAGTATTCATGTGGCTGGCACTGTGGCTGGCACTGTGAAGGAGCGAGCCTGTGCTTGTTGTAGATCACTTTCCAGGACCCGGTACCCATCTGCCAGCTCCGCTCAATGAACGAGAAAAACATATTATGCTGTAGGACGGTCTCTGAGGAGGGCTTTACAGAAGTGCACCAGCTACCCATGTGCTCTGTTCCAGTGAATGAAGGAGCATGTCGGCGCCATGCTGACATGTGCCGGGTTATTCAGAAACAGACAAGGACTCAGTACACAAACCTGACACGACAGATGCAGTTGAATGTGTGAGTAGTTCTCTCTTAATTTCAGAAAACCTGAAAGTAAGAGAGAACTGTCTCATTCAGTTGTTTGTTTGTACTGTTCACACAGTCATATACTTGAGCAAACTCATGTTCAGTTGGGTTCAGATCGGGTGAAATTCTTAGTCAAAAATATTCTTGTTTTTGCCTTTCAAACACTCGGTTGTTGTTTCACCGGTATGTAGGGATCATTGTCTTGCTGTAGAATTAAGTTCCAACCAATGACTTTAGAGGCATTTTCTTCAACTTCAGTAAATAAGATGCTTATGCACATTTCAGAATTTATTTGGCTGCTGTTATGAACTGTTACATAATTAATGAAGACAAGTGAGCCAGTACTTGTGGCAGCCATACATGCTCAAACCATAGCACCCCACCACCATGTTTCACAGATAGGGGTGGGGGGGCTATGGTTTGAGTTGATCAAGTGTTTGGTGGTTTTCTTCGTGATGGTGAGAATTCTTTAGTCATCAACTGTAGAGGTCTTCCTTGGCTTACCAGGGCCTTTGCAATTACTATTTAAAACATGCTGCAATTTGCATATGGTGAAAGTGTATAAAATACCCTTTAATAAAGCACTTTATACTCATGTGAATTATATGACTACAAATCTATAATTGTGGAGTACAGAGCCAATTAAGAAATATATTCCAAATTTGTTCCAAATATTAAGGAGGTCACTGTACATGGTAGAATTCCTACTGTAAATAGAGTAATTTGTTAGCCAGAACACAGCCAAATTAAAGCTTTTAACTTATATATTGCAATAAGTAAAGGGGAAAAGGTAACCAGAAGGATCTTGCAAGCATGTGAACCCAGGTAGCTTCTGTTCAAGACCACATGACCCACATGACTGTTTAAGGACCATGAAACCTCTCAAGCCATGACTAGTGCCAATCAGCATAAACCCTACCTGTACATACATTGTACAGCTATATTTTTTCATAGATCCTATGAAACAAGACCAGGTTAAAACCTAGTACCTAACGGTGTTTCCTCTAAGATTTTTTTCAGCAGCGGAGGGAAAGGGTTTTGTTGTACCTGGGTGGTGCGCACGTGCCGCGGGCATCAGAGTGAATATCAATAGGGCATTTAAAAATATTTAATAAAATGACACTTGACTGCAAAACAAACATTAGAACATATTTATTGACATTTATTCATACATAATGCCTCTTTGACCCACTACTTACAGAGGGCACTGTATATTAGCCTCAGTGGCAAAGTTTGCAGCCTGGCTGAGAGCCATGGGTGGAACCTTGTCTTGTCTACCCATTTAGGGTCCCAGCCTATGCTTAGTCTTCAGTTTCTCTCCTCTCTCCTGTCCTCCTCCACTCTCCTCTCCACTCATCTCTTTCTGCCCTCTCGCCTGCTCACTCTGCTCTCCTGCTCCACTCGCCTCCACTACTCCTGCCTGTGTACTTGTGCCTGCCTGTGTAACGTTAGATAATTCTATCACATCACAAATATTTGATCACGCAACCAGTAAGAACATAACAATATTGTAATATAGCCACCACTAACGTTACATATTTTAGAACTAGAAGGCACTTCTTTCCCTTCAAAACTTCAGGGCATAGCTAAGAACCTTGAGCCCCTCTCTAGCGAAAGTAATGTTAAAGCGAGAGCACTAGGAGGCGGGACGTGTATTGACCACCTGAACCGCTAGTGTATTTACTTCGTAATTTATTAGAGAGAACTGGACATCATTACCTATTAGAATGTAAGTCCTATAGAAATACACATAATAAACTGTCTAAATGTGAAAAACCAACTTCATACATATACATTTAGTTATATTAATACAGCCTTATTTGCTATATCAACTTTAAGACAAGCAACACGCTCAGAATTAACTAATCGCGACCCATTAAACCCAATGGCGCAGACGTTGCTTCATAATTTCAAGCTGCTTTCCTAACGGGTATTTTGCATCCTGCAACTTGAGTTACAACTGTGAATATGTACAGATTCCTGAACGTGCCGATAGCGACCACCCTTTCTCATATTAACCTCAAATACGCAAGACAGAACACTTATACAGTATACTAGCACATTTATGTCAAGTTCCATTCATTTATATGGGGTGGTCGATACAGGACCCCTTAGCAACCAAAAGCTAGTGCTTGGCCACCTCTGAGTTATATGCTGGCACTGAAAAAAATTGCGAAAGTACTGAAAAAATAACCACTGGAGGAAAACAAGGACATTTTTTCCTACATAACTAGGTACAGGTTGTTAGCGATATTTCGCCTATTTCATATATAGTTGCAAATCTGTTTACGTTACCTAGCTAACGTTAGCTGGAACATTATTTCACGATATATTATTAATATTAATAAGAATTAGTTGGCCATGAACATCAATAGAGAAGACATTGCGAATGTTTATTTAAAATGTAAAATCTATCTGTAACTTAACGTTAGCTAAGGGCTTAACTCAATGTTCCACTGTACAAATATGGACTATCATTCTGATCATCAGTTGCAAGAGAAGTGACCAGAAGGCCAGCTGCAGCACTGTTGCACAGCTCTGAAATGGGAAAAACTGCCCAGTGATCAAAAATCTCTGCAACACTTTACAGATTTGACCTTTTCGGGAGAGTGGCTTGAATGGAATCCATGTCTGAAACACTTTCTAGAACTTAGAAGCTATGTTACAGATGTTACAGACCTATAGGAATATTTTGTAGTCTAATGAGACTAAAGTTGAGCTCTTTGGCCTGAAAGCCAATAGCTATCTTTGGTGCAAAACCAGTTAATCGCCCAGGTAATGGCACCTGTACCGTGAGCAAGGTGATCATAGATGGTAGCATCATGCCATGGGGTTGCTTTCATGGAAAGCCTAGGAAGCTTGTAGACATGAAGGGAGAACTGGGTGGAGCCAAACAGGCAAATCCTTGAGGGAGAACCTCTTTTAGTTTGCATGGGATCTGCATTTAGGGCAATGGTTCATGTTCCAATGGAAGAATGACCAGTATTCTGGAACAGATCAGACCTAAATTCCACTGAGAATGTTATGCTATCCACCAATGCTGAATACAAAATTATTTTTGTATAAAAAATGTGCTGAATTTATTGTGTTGGTGAATGGGGAAAAATTACTTTCTGAAAGCACTATATATTATATATGATAAACCTTTCTCAAAAATAAAAGAGAATTTACTGTGATTTACATTTCCTGTGCAATAGGGGAAGCCAACAGACTTTTCTACCAATGTTAGCAAGGCAGTTTCAAATTCATGGTGCATAGATCAGTTTGACATGGAAACACATTATGAAGACCTGAAGTGAAGCGGAAGGCTCATATGTGAAAAGACAAAAGGAAAAGGGTGTGTGCTTCCTGTCAGTGCTTGCAGCCATGTCCCAGCTTGAATTGAGGTCCTTGGAGATCAGTTTTCTCTCATTTGGCGGCTGCTGTTTATTTGTCAAGCTGAGGTTTGCTTGGGGCTCAGAGAGGACACTGTTACCTCTTTTCATTTCGGATATTTCCAGGTATCATTTTGACCATTTCTGCAATAAAAACATCCATGCTTATTTTGGTTTATAACATACAAGTAAAATAAACAACCGTTCACAACAAGTGAGGAATCCCTCTTAGATATATCAGTACACTATATTTTCAGTGGTTATGTGGTACAGATACATATTAATGTAACATGAGGTAAAAAAAAAAAAAAGAAACACTTAATAAGAACTGAGTGGAGGAATGACAAGCATAATCCCGAATATAATGAAACATGGTGTCCTGATGTCAGTGTGAGTGTGGTCCGGTATTTTCCTATTACTTGTTTATGGTGTGGATGCCTTCCGATTGACAGATGGCAATTGCATTTATTTGCTAAAAGTCTTCGTTATGCCATTTGATGATTCCGCTTTGTTTAGATTAGATACTATTTAATTTGGTACTGAATTTATCAAACCAGTAGTCAATTTTTTAAAGCATTATTTAATTAATACAAATACTCCCAGAATATTTCCTCATAAGTCCTGTTCTGCCCAGTGGTGGAGGTATAAGCAGTGCAGGCAGCACAGCTGCACTGGGGCCCGTGGTATGGGAGGCCCCATGTACCTCTCGTGGATAACCAGCCCTACATGAAAAAAGTCTGTTCATGCTTGGGTCCTTTCATTTGGGACAGACATTAAACATTGGAGAAAACATATTTATTCCTTTAGTGCCATCTGTTTTATATATAATATAGTTAATAAACAATCTCAATAATGGTTATTATGCTTTCTTAGTACAATAGCCTGCGGTCATGTCTTAGCCTGAAAATGTTTTCTCTAAACTATTCAATTAAATAACTTGGGGTCATTTCTTTGGTACTAGTGTTGTTTTCTGATCTGCAAAGATTGCTGGGAAATATATCTTGTCCAATTTCAAGTATATATATTCATCAAATCTGTAAGCTAGTTTTGGCAGTGAAATTTTATGGTCAGCTAGTTAGCTGAGGAAGAGCAAAGAGGAATCCTAGCTACAACTAAGCGTATCAAAATGACTTTGTAGCAATTCGGTCCACCGGAGAAGCAGATTGGTCTTGGTTGCAGCTGCTGGTGGAGGGAGCACATGCACCTGGTTTGCGTTAACTAATCAGCCCAGGTGCTTAAAGGTGTGCTGCTCTCCACAGTTTGGGGCTGAGACCGTGTTGTTGATTTTCCTGTCTTTGAACCCGTGAGGGGGAAGGGTGAAGATGGTCATTTATTTTATTACCTGTTCGTGTGGGTGCGCTCTTCCCCTCAGATCTTTAGACCTAATGGTGTAGTGTGTGCATGTGTTTGCATGTGTCTGCGGGTGAGAGAGGACCCGTAAAAAAAAACAAAAAAAAAACTTGGCCCCATCAGAACTAGCTTCTGCCACTGATTCTGCTTCTGTGCATGTGCATAAAAAAACAGTATACTTGCAGAGGCAGCGGGTCTGTAAGAACCCAGTAATTTAAAATTTATTTTAAATACAGTGTCTTGAAAATTTATTTTCCCTTCCTGATTTCCTCAATTATAGCATTTGTCACACCAAGCAATTTCAGAACTTTTGACAAAATCTTATATTAGATAAAGGGAGACTTAAACACAACTCATTTTTTTAAATTAATATTTCATTTATTTAATGAAAAAGCTATCAAACACCCATATCATCAACGTGAAAAAGTAATTGCTCCCTTAGGTACTTAGTCAACCAATTAACCAAATTTAATTGATAATTAGATTCAGCTGATTGAAACAGCCAGGCGTGATTATAGCCAGCCCTGTTGAATCTAAACCTCAGTCTTATTGAACCTAACCATTAGAGTGAAGCAGCCACCACAAATTTTCTACAAGCACACTGTGCCACAATAAAAGCAATTGCAGAAGAGCTGTTGAAATAAAATGTATGGAAAGGGTTACAAAGCTATTTCTAAGGCTCAGTGAGAGCCAGTATCTCCAAATGGAGAACCTTTGGAACAGAGGTGAATCTTCCCCAGAGTGGCTGGCCTGCCAAACTTTCTCAAAGAGTACAGGCACACAAAAGAACTGCAGGCCTCTACAGTCTCAAATAAGATCAGTGATCATGACTCCACAATAAGAAAAAGACTGTGGAAAAATGGGATTTATGGGAGAGTAGCAAGGCCAAAACCACTATTAACCAAGAGAAACATCAATGCTTGTCTCACACAAGCCTTTTGGGATAATGTTCTATGGACAGATGGGTCAAAAGAGGAACTTTTTGGAAAACATGGGTCCCATCATGTCAAATTTAGAATTTCACAGTGAGAACATCAAACCAAGAGACCAACAACGTAGTGTGGTGGTGTGGGGATGATTTGATGCCTTGGGACCTGGACGACTTGTCATTATTGAAGGAATCATGAATTCTGTACCAGAAAACTCTTAAAGCTGAAGTGTAATTGGGATAAAGCAAGACAATAATCCAAAACACAAATGTCCACATCTGAATAGATGAAAAGTAACTAAAACTTTCTGGAGTGGCCAAGTCAAAGTCCTGACCTGAACCCAATAGATGCTGTGGCAGGACCTGAAATGAGCAGTTCATGCTCAACAAACTCTAATACTACCAATTTGTCTGCAAAGAAGAGTGGGTCAGAATTCCTCCACAGCAATGCTAAAGAATGATTTCAAATAATAGGGAGTACTTTTTCACACGGGATATGAGTGTTTGATAACGTTTTTTCATTAAATAGATGAAATAATCATTTAAAAAAATGTTTTTTTGTGTTTACTCAGGGTTACCTTTGTCTAATATTACATTTTGTCTAAAGATCTGAAACCATTTAGTGAGTTCTCAAGATTTCACAAAATGAGAGTGGAAAAAATTGCTGTATGGCTTATGCTAACAATACAGTATATTCAGTTAGCTAATGATAGCTACAACCCAGTCATATATAGTTGCACACAGTCATACAAAGATTTACTATGGTGAAGTGAAAATTGACCTAGTGCAATGTTACAAGCGGAGTGTGGCTGAATCAGATTCCGGGTTGGAAATGAATGTCGATGACTCTGACTGTGTGAGGAGTGTGACAGTGAACCAGAAATACATAGGCAGAGCAAAGAAAAGTTGTATTTCAGCTATCAATACAGTGGTTCTGTGTACAGCTCTTCCAGTTAGTGTTGTGCCATTGACGTAAAAGTCCATTTATAGTATTGACTTGCTTCTTATCTTTCTCCAATACCCCCGTTGGCTCATACTCCCAGATAGGCCCATATTATCTATGAGAATGCAATGGGAAAAAATATTCCTTTCAATTTATTTGAATAATAATAAAATCACTTTAAATCAACATTTTGTCAAATTATTGATTGATTTCTTTTGTAAGGTAATTAGTTGTGTAATAAGCAGGATAATTCACTCCAAAGCGGTCAGGAAATAATGACCTTCACTTTGCGTTGGGGGTTGCTTAGCCTCCGTGTTAGTCATTATTCCCCGATAGCTGACCACCTCATCATGGATTATTCTATACTTATTCAAGAGCAATATTCAGGTAAAGCCACTTAACAAACTGTGTTTCAAGCAGATAAGCAGATTAAATGCAAGTAACCACACAAAGAAAGCACCTTCTCACACAGGGAAATATCAATGACCAGGACTTCTGGTGACCTTTCGGCAGCGATGCACGTGTAGTATTTTAGCTCAGCTTGATGATCAGTTTTCCATTTACCGGGCATTATGAGTTCCCACCCAGCAAAACCAACCACTAAAAGAGAAAGTGAACAGTCACTGAAGTTAATATAAATTTTGTCGGAAAGGACGATTGTGGAAGGTTTATGTTAAAATGACAGTAAATTATATCAAGGTGGCACTAGTATCCATATATGCTCCCAATGAATATGATCCTGAATTTTTATCCAAAATTACTGACTCGTTGCTTGATATTAACAATCACCATCTAATTATTGGAGCAGACCGCAGTGCTGTCATGGACCCCAAAATTGACAAGTCATCAATGTGCAATACCAATGCCCAATCCGCTGCTGCCCCACTTAGTTTAGCTTCAGAGCTAAATATAATTGATCTATGGCGTCATCAAAATAGTGCAGTCATAAATTATACATTTTACTCTAGTAGACATTGTTCATATTCGCGTATTGACTATATCCTTTTCAGCCCACCTCTCACCAACTCTATGGGCCCTGTTGAAATTATGCTCATTTTATTGTCCGACCACTCCCCCTTGTCCTGTACACTCAGACTTTCGTGCATTAACGAGAGGGCAACTCGATGCCGTTTGAATTCTTCCCTTCTACTAAATACTCAATTTTTGTCCCAACTTAAGTCTGGCTTGAAGGATTCCTCCAGTTTAATTCTGAACAATGTTGCAATCCACAGATCTTATGGGAAACCATTAAATGCTTTCTTAGATGCTTCTGTATATCTTCTCCTCTCGGCTTGCTAGGAATAGAAACAAACAATTTGATGACCTGGAGAGTGAAATTAAAACTTTGGAGGACCAACAGAAACTAAATTTTGCACAGGATCTAATCTGCTTAGCTCACTGAAAGAAGAATACAATGCAATATCTTTATCTGAGCTGAATATATTCTCCATCGTACAAGACAGTAGTATTACTCTGAATGTCGACCTAGTCGTTTGCTGGCTCTGAGGCTGAAGGAAGATGAATTTAAGGCTTCTATCACTGCCATCAGGAATAATGAGGGCATATTATTACTAACTCGAAGTCCATTAATACTGTCTTCAAAAACTTTTATACTAAACTATACAAATCAGAGGTTACTTTGGATAGGTCAGTCTGTAAGGCCTTTCTTAATGAGCTTGATCTACCTAAATTATCTCCATCTGATTGCGAACAACTCGATGCCCCTTTGACATTACAGGAGTTCAAGTATGGGATCCTGTCTTTATAGAGAGGAAAATCACCTGGGCTGGATGGCTTGCCTCCCAAGCTGTCCATGAAAATATGGGAGATGGTTGGGCCACTCATTTAGAATCCCTTAACTATGCCATTCTTTCAGGAGGTTTCCATAGAGATCAGAATACGGCCCTTATTTCATTGCTACTGAAATAATGCTCTTTACTAAAAGCAGTCTTAATACACACTGGCAAATCATTGATAAATAGATTAATAGATAAATGAATTAAAAATATGTGGCACTGCATAACTCTTCTCAGTTAGTCAATAGTCATTTGTTCAGCTTAATAATTCCCATTTACCAGAAGAGAGGTGATGTTCGCTGAATTCTATGTCTTGTATATTATATTTGTGATACATATTATATTTATTATGCCAGAAAGATGTCTTGACTTTCATTGTCAGAACTCTGGTCCTCATGTTGACAAATGCCAATAACAGACTCCAAAGGCAATCGAAAGGCTAGAATAAAATCTAGATATTGAAAGCACTCATACCTGCACTAAGGAAGCAACTGAACACACCTGTGACTAATCAAACACCTGTAAAGCCATTTGACCAAAACATTGGGCCTCATTCACAAAACTTTGAAAAATTATTCTTACATTTGTTCTTATAAATGTTCCTTCAAAAAACCAAAATGGGATTCAAAACACATCTGCAGACCTTTGTTTTTGTTCATATACTAGGCGTATGAGATGATGATTGCTAAATTTTATGCACAATTCTGTTTATGTGATTAGCATAAGGAAACAGCCATGAACAAATACAGTTAATAAAAAAAATAATGAATGGCGAAATGTTTGTGGAAATGTTCCTACACACAGTTTGTGATTGTATGCATATTTTGTGAATGAGGCCCAGTATGATGCCTGGAAATGAAATGGGACTACTTGTAAAAAGTACTGCAATTTCTACATGATGAAAGCAAAATGTATAAATACCCTGAAATAAAAGCTGAGTATGTACACCTTACCCATGTGAATTGTACAGAGCCAAATCAAGAAAAGTCTTTGTCCCAAACATTATGGAGCTCACTGAAAATAAATAATTTCACATTTTATGTATATTAACATGTTTCCTTTTCACAATGGAAGCTGAGCAAAGGAGACAACAATGAACAATATAAATTCATGAACAGACAAGATGACTCCTTTTCCACAGATTAGAATTTTGTCTCTCCTTGAAAAATCCTGGAGACTGAGAGCAAACTATTAAAACATTCCCTTGTTCTGACTTTGCTGCAACAGTCTCTTTCTCCCAAGGAAATGTGTTAAAATAGCTGGGTTCCTCACAGGAAACTTTGGCAAAGCCTCATCCTTGTTGCTTTAAATAGCATCCCCATGTTTATAAATTGTATCCTTCCACTGACTTGTTGACTGCAGATCCGCCGTACTGGAGCAGGCAGCACCTCCCCCTTCCCCTCCCGCTCCAAGTGTTAATCCACAGGGGTCGTGCTAGGAGCAGTTTGGCAGCTAATGGGTTCATCATGTTCCTGGGCAAATGCATTCCCTCAGAGCTGTGAGGGGGAATGGAACGTTAGCGGTCTGCCCTGACCTCTGCATTACACGAGCGTGAAGCTTGTTAAGGTTCATGTGAACCGAGTGTCCTCAGCCTTTGATGTGGATGTTCATGTCCATCATGCCAGCTTCCTCTTGGCTGATTTATTTACTTCACATGAAGGGCACGCACAGACATGGATGCTCCACCGCACAACCTGCTCCCATCAGATTTCTAAGCTTTCAAATTCTGGTGCACATTAAGGGAATGCTGAGTTATCCATCTCATTAGAAGGCATAAAACAGTTTGCATTTAAGGACGTGAGTCTCTCTGAGTCCCCGAAAATTAGCTAGTTGAATTTCATGGGCAGAGTTATATGGTTTCTTTCTTTCATGTGCTCAAGATTTATGCGATTCAGAATAGTAATTTCTGGTCCCATTGACTTCACCATAATTTATTCCATGCTCCCAGCAAGGTCATTATGCCTTATTTAGTGTTACCAAACAGAATGCAGATATATTTCATATGTGCACCCTCTAAAAGACATCTAGAATGAGCTGGACAGGTCGTGGCTCCAGTATGGCTTGTAACAATTTAGCATGTTGTTTAATAGAGCCGTGAAGATTGGCGAGACAGACTCCTGACAACAGCATCTGCATGGGAAATATGTGTATGACATTTTCCTTCTCATAATTACTCATTTCCATTGATAGATTCTGTTCTGGAGCACACTTCCTTGTTTCCACTAGAAACTCTGTTACGTTTCTGTTATGCCTGGCTGCAGATATCCAATACCACATGAGGAGCACCAGGGTATCTCCCGAACTTCCTTTATGCTGACATTGATTACATGCATAACGGTTCAGGTCAGGGTTCAGGTCAGTGCTGGGCACTAGGGCTCGGGCTGCAGCCAAGGCGAATACTTGGAAGTACGCTTTCAACATCAAAACCACCATCACGGAGATGCAGTCAGGTACTCTCTGCACTGTCCTTGCAGGAAACCACAAGTGAGACTGTCAACTCAATGAATAGCCCTTTGATCCTGTTACTGTGTGACAAGCCAACCTACTCTACAGGAGCTACGTTTTAACTGTAGCCACAGTAAATAGCTTTGAAGAAATCTGTTACAGTCAATGTTTCACATTGGCAGTTCCTTAACTGTTACTATTCTATTGAAAAAGGTGTAACCTTGATCTGTGGGAAAAACGTGAGTGAGGATGACCCTCCTCCCCCCCCCCCAACTCCCATAGTCCTGCTAATGAGCATGTAGAACTGTTAATCTGAGCACTACTAGCCTTTTACAGGAAGCAAGAAAAGAAGCTACACACAAGTCTTTATAGAGAAACCATGGCATGTAATTAAAGGCCCAAGCTTACACCTAAACACCTTTATAAAAAGCTCAGTTTTGTGTAGCTTGTACTGCAGCAAAACTGACAGATGACTTACTAAACCTTTGTAATATCAAACAAATAGCTTACAAACCCTTGATGTGATCTATGACTTCATAAGGTGGCTGGACTTCCGCACACTGGTGTTCACTCCTACCTAATTTAAGCCGCGTTTCCACCGCAGGAACTTTACCCCGGAACTAGGAACCTTTTGAGGAACTCAGTGCGTTTCCACCGCAGGAACTAGGGTCTAAATTTAGTTCCGGGGGCTTTGTTTTACCCCTAAAAAAGTTCCTGCTCGGGGGGGTAGGACTTTCCAAAAGTACCGGAACCTTTGGGGTGGGGGGCAAGCGCTGAAAATTTCTGATTGGTTGACTACTTGCAGTGTTTTATTTTCAACCACCATGTTTAAAAATATGCAGCCGCAAACCAATTTATTTTCATAATAACTTCAAATCAAACTTGTATGTTATGCGCCGCAGTAGCCTAGTTTTGGTTATAGCCTGCCAACGTCTTGGAATTATAACGTGTGCTCTTCTGTTCTTTTCTTGCTTTAGTATTCGTTTTATAAAATGCTAAGCATTCGTGCTGGGACAGCATATTACGTACCAAAACATTCAAACAGATTAATTCGGTTGCTGAATATTTTCTTCCGGATTTTCTTTGTTTGCCCGTTGTAATTGACTCAAAACTTTTGATACAGTTATGTGAGGTATGCGGTAGTTCTGCGTAATTCACATTGGTGATACAGTAAAAGCAAACTGGAAATCACCTTCCGCACTTTTTGTCAGGGTAAAATAACAGGTTAATTCTAGTAATCCTCCCTCTAGCTTTTTCAGACTGCCGTAATTTTACTCTGCCATTCTTCAATTCCGAAAAAGACCAGGAAGACTATGGACTAATTTATGGTGCATGGTTCGCATCTGGAGGGCACACTTCGCTGCTCGGCTAGCAGTAACTTCGAAGGAAAGCAAACGGTGGCTGTACCACTGCTAATTTAAATTTTCACGCAAGTCCGAGTTTTCGTTCTATTCTTGTCATTTTGCGATTAGCCTATATGGAATTGACGATGAGAAAGTAATCAAACAGCAAATTTTTTACGTGTGCATGTTTTCTGCTGTTGTTGCCAGTTATATTGGAAATGTGAATGCATGCTGTCGCCTTGGATGTCAAGACATGAAAGCGAATGTTCGCATAAAAACATAATGAATGTGTTTGAGAGGATATATAAAACCATTACAATCTGACTATTGGCCTGTTATATCCTATTTGTTGCATAACAACGGTCCAAGTTCAACTACCAACGACAGTTTTGCTTGACAACGATAAAATATGCCCAAACGGCTGCAGAAGAATATTTCAATTCCAGGTGATTAAATCAATAAAAATCAATAAATACAAAAGTAACCATATATAGTCATTTCAGCCACAAAGTCTTCTTCAGTGTGTCAAGGCACATTGTTCCCAAGCCCAGCGTTTCCCAACCGGTGTGCCGTCAGGTGAGGTCAGGTGTGGCGTGTGAAAAATCCTTTAAAAAATTTTTTTATGTTCAAATGAATTAAAAAAATAACTTAAATGAACAAATCCCATTCACAAAAGCAAAAATAAATGTCATTAAAATGCACATCTCTTAATTAAAACCCCAAAAGAACATTTAGGTCTACTGTTGGCACGTCACATCAACATCAATTGTTGCTCGCGGTTTTTTCTTTTGAGAGTGGTGTGGCATGGGATTCTGTAAATTTAGAAAGTCTGCCGTGGAAGGAAAAAGGTTGGGAAACGCTGCCCAAGCCAATAACAATACATTCAAGGAAAATAGGCAAATAATGCCATGTACATCAGGTTTACACCATTCATAAATCAACAGTTTTAACTTGTTGTCATAATTGATTCAATCATGGATTTACCAAGAAATTGAATTAATACCACAAAGTTCCACAAGTTGGACGCAGGAATCAAATGCATTGGTTTTATAAGGTGTCTTGCTGTGAAGATCCACATCTTCATTTTCAGAAAAGTAACATAATTTTGATATTCATTTAGGTAATATGAAAAGGATGATGAAAAATTTAAGGAATAGATCTAAAATGCTTAATGTTGGAGTAGTTCTTATATAAATCACTGCCACGGCAGGGTTGTCTCCCAGTTTCTATTCCAATACATCTTAGATTGTTGATTTTGTGATTGTTTTCAATAAAGTGTATTGCTATAGAAGTAATGTCTTGGCATTTAATTGAGGATTTATGTGGCACAAATCTTGGAGTTTAAAGAGAGGGTTGTAATTGTCACACTTATTATATGCTGATGCAGCAAAATATATTTACTTGCACTGTTGAGGAAAACCACACTGAACGGGTGACAATTATCATGTTGTGTAGACACCCCGCTAACCCTGTAGGACAATGTATGCAACTTTCAAACTTCTTGACTATGCCTGACCAAAGTGAATAACCTCCAAAATGCCTGATGAGCGTACATCACCTTAGTGTGAATTCATGCAAGACCTGAATTGGCAACGACGTGATAATATAGTTCAACCTTATTTGGGGTGGTGGCTTGCAGAGGGGAAGAGGGATCAAAATGGGAGCCCCTAGTTTACCAGCTTTATGTGAATAAACCCCATTCTCACCTCCACCCATCTAAAGGTGTGAAGGCTCCTTTCACAGGAGCCTGGTAAAGAGGTGAAAGGAGGTGACCATGAAACAATGGACACTTTAATAGGGGGAGAGGTGTTGAAGAACGACGTTTAAAGAAGGCCAGGGAGCAGTCTCCTGCTATTGCAACGGGCCGCAAATGAAAACTAGTGTTGAATAGGAGTGGCATCAGTAGCCAGAAGAAAGGCACAGAAAGAGGAATGCTGCAGCATCTTCTATGATATTATGGTGTTTATCAGCATTACCTAAATCATTTCTGGAACTGTGATAAGGATGTATCATGTAGGTTCGTTGGGGCATCTGACTTCAACAGTATTTCAGGGTTTTAAAGAAGAGTTTGGTATTGATAAATTATGTGACCAGAATGGACACTCACACCATAGCATCACCCAGGTTATGTCCAAAGTCAAAAGAACAAGAAATTAGTTATTCCAGAATGAAAATTATAAGAATTGGCTTGCTGTTTAACTTTGTTTACATTCATTCATTTTTACAGTAGGAGTGAAAAATGCCTGGATTAAGCCTAGGATGAAGCACATCCATTTTCTTTCTTTCTTAAATAAATAAATAAACAAAAATCTGTAAATTTTTGACCATGAGATAACGTACCAGTCCCAATTTTCTTAGGGGACCTGTGAGCATACACCCCTCTCAGAAAGCTGGATTTAACACCACTTTTAGAAACCATTCTTCTCACCCTTCATCCTCTGCTGATAAATTTGGCACTCCTTCAATCTTAGTGAGGTTAAGAGCAGGGGATTTTAAGATTATAATCACCCATATGTGTGGCTGATAGCTCAGTGGCAGTCGATCCATGGGAGGAAGTCGAATTAATGGAACTGTTAATTGCAGTCTAGTGTATCCATCAGTTCACCAGAGCATTGTATACCCTCCAGTGCATCACCTAAGCACTGCATTGACTTTAACAGGGAGCTACAATATGCTCCACTTTTAGATGACAGTTAATTGGCTTCGCATTACCGCCTTACAGGTGTCCGCATTTCCAAAAGGATTTTAAAACAGAGGACAAGTCTCACACACAAGATTTGTTTCTTTTTGCTTTCCATTTTATAGGTGCTCATTCATTATCTATCACTAGCCTATAATCCTACTTCTGTATTCAGTCCGTTATGCAATGAATTCATTTATTTTGAAATTTGGTTGAATTTTGTACACATAAAATGTGTGCATATTTAGAGACCTGATTAAATAATGTGTTGTTTCTCACAGGATTTTTCCACTTTGGTTATATGGCACCTCTACACTGCTCCATTTCAGATTAATTTAATTGAATTTTACAACGTAGCACTGAAGAAATTGACAGCAAGACAGCGCATTGGAAGGACATGGAAGGTCTGAGCACTGTCAGTCCTGCTGATGCTGTATTTGGGTGGCTGCTCCACCTAGTGGTGGAATAGTCAAAAAGCAATCCCAGCTGGAGGATGGAGGATTTCCATTCACATCAATTGGCAGAAGCTCATATTCACAGTGACAAAAGTGTTTTTAACAGTATGACAAGCTTTGTGGCAATGTATTAGCAAGTAAAAACTTATAACATCTTTTTTGTTTTATTAATTTGACTAATGAACCTTTTTTACTGAAGCTAATTCCAACATTGGAGCAGTGTATGGATGCCATGTAACCTAAGGGGAGACATTTCCTGTCAGAATAATAACAGAAGTCCCTTTGCAGTAACAGTAGTCTATTCACTATATGTAAATGCAGAGAATACACTAAACACATCAGATCCTAATTTACGCATACTGACATCAGAGCAGCGGCAGTGGGGAAATGCTGTTTGCCCTTCCTTACATTGCAGTAGCTGAGACAGGTAGCCTGAGAGAGTGACATTATTGCTGACTATCCCCTGAGGACAACAGAGACTTGATAACAGCCTGCACCTTCAGAGAAAGGTGTCATAAGAAGAGCCAGGAGAGAAGCCAGGCAACATTCCACATTTACAGGGGTGTTACTTCCCTGTTTATCAGGATCACGCTCCCACCCCCAAACACCATGCTGCTTTAATGAGTCTCAGGGTCACAACAAAGAAACGATAAATAGGAAATGGCCCAGTCCAAAAGCACTGTGAAAAATGGGGGAAATTATGTCATGAAAGGTAGCACCTGACTGGAAAGGATTTAGCACTTTTGTGGGAAAGTGACACTGGCCTGTAGCAGATGAGGATCATAAGATGGATGTGAACTCCTGGTAACCCCACAAAGCCAGTGAGTAGGACAGAGGTTTCACCATTTCCTCTGTCTACATGTGTTCTCTACCTGTTGCCATTTCCCCCTTTGTAATTAAATGTGGACAAAAGAAGTGACAGAATGCTGATGCTTAACTCACCCCAGTCCTGCTGAGATGACTTAATAGAATGCACTGCTGCCCTTATAGAAGTGTAATATATTACAAATATATTTAAATACAAACTATTATTATTATTATTATTATTATTATTAATATTATTGTTGTTGTTGTTGTTGTTGTATTCGTGTCAAGATGTAACTTCACAATATATGGTTATATTGTGAAGTTACATCATTATTTTTGCAGCTTTCATTTAATGCAATAAATACTTTTTGTTGAAGTACATTGCTGTACAAAATATTTACAATATATTGCAGTTTTTTCTATTTGCTTTTCAACATAATAAAGGAGCTAATGGAAGGCATTTTAGTTAGAAATATGTGTATCCTCATCCTACCCAATATCACATGACTTAATGTAAAAAGTTTAGATAAACAAGATCACATGAAAGAAATGTATGTTCTCAAGATGGCAAGGCTGGTTGGTAGTTAAGCACTGGACAGGTTCAAAGAAATGAAAAGGTTAACCTAGTTAGGTTAACCTAGATTAGGTTAACCTGATAAATTTATAATAAATTGGGCATCCAGGATATAAACTGTCATCCTTAAAAACAAACTGAGACCAAGTAGGACGTGTTAATTTTACATGGCGTGAACTGAACTGCCATGTGGTCGATGCATTTAGCATAGGTTCAGGGGAAGGGTCGTGTAATGGAATTCCTGTCTGTCTGAGACAGCCACCAGAAAGGATATCCGGACGAGAGGGCTTGGCCAATCTGTCTTTCCTGTTGTAAACTACATTTCAACAAAAAAAAAACGTTTTCAATGTATGAAAATGCCAGGTTACTCATACATACAAATCGCAGTCTATAAGTCACTGATTGGAATTTGCTGAATCTTTGCCTGCTGTTTAAAGGATTGATATCAAACTGAGGCCAAGTTACAACAAACAATATTGGCTCTTGGCTATCTTAACTCACATGAAATAATTTAGGAAACTTTGGTTAGCATAGCTTTGGAATAGAACTTGTTTCATTTGTGTAACTTGGCCCTGTGTTTTCTCATCTTACATCTTACCTAACTGAAGATCTGTGGAACTTCACCAACCACAGAGGAAAAGAATCAGCAGAAAGATAAATATTTGTGTGATCTATCAGTCTCTAATTAACAGCAACATAACTGCATGATTTTGGTTCTTATTTGATCTAAATGTAATGCAGTTCTTTAACATTTTGGGTTATATTTTCTGGAATCAATGTGGCTTGGGTACAGTCAATGGCACAACGCATGGGTGCACTGAGTGTGGAATGTTGATATTTTCATGACCAGAGGTGAGGAGCAAACCACTCAAAGCGTGTGGTGCGGGTGGAAAATTATGGAGGACTAAACGTGCCAATAGGAAATAAATAATTAAATAAATAAATATGGAAATATATAAATAAATATATAAATAAATAAGTAAATTGGTCAATAATTAAATAAATACTTCATTTTATTTCAAAATAATTAAATAATTGACACCTCATGATTGTCCTTTTCAGAATAATATGATTATATTTTATTTCAGAATAACATTGTATTTCCGAATGGCTTTTTTCATTCCATAATGACAATTTTCCGAATGACTTATTTCTGAATGGCGTTTTTGTTTCCGAACTCCCTTTTTCATTTCATAATGAGACTCTTCAAATTAGCAAGACTTCCTGTCAATCAAACCTAGTGGGGCTGGACCTGCCCACTGATCGATTACTTGGTCTTGTTCTGATCAGTGCCTGGGTGAATGGGTGGAATCTGGGCTCGTAGTTAGTTTACCAGACAATGAACCATAAATGCAAAGTATGCATTTTTTCCCTGCTTGTGGGATTTATATCAAAATCAAATTGGACAGCATATGATCCAAGAAAACCATGTAAAAATCCATGATGAAAATACCACTTTGCCAAAAATGTCTAAGTACTACTAGCTAGCCAGCTAGTGTCAATGTCAATTTAGCTGGCTGTTTTTGCCCCTTTGCATAAAGAGGGGTGGTAAAAGTAGTTCTGGCTAACATACCACAGTGGTGCAGATCCAGAAGAAACCTGACTAGATAGCGATAAAGCATAATATACACTACATGGTCAGATGTGGACACCTGAAATCCAACATCTAATCCAAAATGATGGGCATTAATATGGAGTTGGTCCACAACTTCATATTAATAATAATTATTTCATAATTATAATATTAATTAACAACCCCCACTCTTCTGGGAAGGCTTTATACTAGATATTGGAGCATTGCTGCAGGAATTTACTTCCATGCAGCCAGCAGAGCATTAGTAAGGTCAGGCACTGATTGGGCGATTAGGCCTGGCTCGCAGTTGGCTTTCCATTTGATCCCAAAGGTGTTGGATGAGGTTGAGTCCAGGGTTATGTGCAGGCCAGTGAAATTCTTCCACACCTTCAACAAAACCATTTCTACATGGTATCTTGGCGTGGTGACACAGGCAAGGGCCTTCCCCAAACTGTTGGGGAAGCACAGAATCCTCAAGAATGTGATTGTATGCTGTGGCATTAAGATTTTCCTTCACTGCAACTAAGGGGCATGACTCAAACCATGAAAAACAGCACTAGACCAAGGGGTGTCCAGATACTTTTGGCCATATTGTGTATTACATAATAATAATAAACACTGGAATGAATTGCACATCACTGCTACATCATTGCCACATGAACAATGTAAGTGTTCTAGCCTTGAATTTTCCTTTAACAGCCGCCTGTTAAATCTCTTTGATTTAATCATCACCTTTCACCATACCTAGGCAGATACAAGCTCAACCTTCCTGAAAGTATGGTTCTGAAGATATGTTGAAATATGTGAAATATATTCTGTCACATTCCTTTGCCAGTCAGTAGATGAGTACCACAGTGGTGCATGTAGCCTCCTAGCAAACCTAGTCAGTGGTCATATTGTTCTAATTTGGGGTTAGAATATCGTCTTTAGTTCTGGATTCTGGATAAAACATAGCCTGTTAATCCTCCATGTCTGTTTGATTGTTTTCCACCCCTTCCTTATCTGCTATCCCCTTCTGTGTGTTCCCCATTCTCGGGTTTCCGTCTGAAAGGTGCAATGGAGTTAGATGAAGAGGGGAAAGGCTCCATCCACAATCACTCGATCGGGGTCCATTCTCAATTATGACTTTCCCTTCCGACACCATCTCTGAACTCAGCCTCGTGCCCATGGTGGAAAAATGAAAATGCAAATAGATACATCTTATCAGCAGCAACCAAAATGGAGGCCAGGGGGTTAATCCTCACACTGTTTCCTTTCCGAAAGGCATTCACACCCACTGGGCATCTCGTGCGAAGAGGTGGTCACTTGCCCTGCTCTGGGCGAATTGTGACGCCAAACGAGAGCAAGCACTGTCTTATGTGGGGGAAAAGAGCCATTGGAGCACACAGCAAGGCATTCCGTTTGTGAGCCCTGCTGATAGCAAGATACTTAGGCCTGTCATTCGCTAATCCCTTCCAACATCTCCTCTTGCGGCTTTTGCATGCCAGCCTCCCGCAGCCCCCCCACCCTGTGGGGTGCTGGAGTATTTTGGAAGCAGGCAGAGGTCTGGATTCCCACCCTGACACTCCAGTCTTGTCCCCAGGAGGCAAAGCAAGGACAGCGAGCTCTACTTGACACTTTGGCCTTTGGTTAATCCATATAAACTGTATCACCTCCTTTGCTGCACTAACAATCCAGGGAGCCAAGCTGGTACAGTTTATTTTTCCTCCAAGCAGGATAAAGCCTACATACATCCAGTGGCTAGACTTCCCCAAACACTCCCCCTGTCCCAGAATTCACCCACAAGGTAAGTTCCAAGACAGACCTAATTGCACAAGCACTCTGCCAGACTTAGATTCCCATTCAACAAATTATCCTCTGTCGATGTTCTTGTGTCCCAGTTATAGTATTGCCCTCCGGTTTTTGGACTCCTCGCTGCTTAACTTGTGTGAACCACTGAAGGTTCATGACAAACACCATCCTTTAAAACAGCACCAAGGAACTGACTTTTGACTCACTGCTTTTATGGTAGCAAATTTCCTATTTTGTTTCCAACACTGACTGGTACTTTCCATCTTGTACAGGCTTAATGAGAAATTAAATATCTTTATTTTATGTTATTATCATAAACATTTATTTATATTTCAGTGTGTGTGGTGGTAATTAAGATAAAGTGTTTTCAGCAGAAGTATCAGTTGTATGAAGTGTCAACAGTTTGTGAGGCTTCAGAGAAAGCAGTCATGTGACCACCCCAAAGGACTGCTGCAGTGCAGTGCAGCCATGAAATCTCTTGAGTTGCACAATTGAGGTGATAACAATAGCAGATACCAGAACAGGGATGTCTGCTCAAGGCCAGCTGGTCTCTTTCTGTTTCATATGCACGCACACACACACACACACACACACAAAAGCATAATACTACGAGCATCCTTGCCAATGACAACATGATAAATTGACAACTTTGACAGGTCAGAGACACTTTTAAAATGTCAGATTCACTTTAATTTAGGGGCATAAAACAAATAGCTCCTGTTGGTCAAAATTACATTTTCTTGTAAGTTTGCCTATGCGTATTTGAGACAACATTATTTTTTTGATATTGTGCAGAGACTAATTGAGTACTTATGGGAAGTCTGTAAATCTGACTAATTACTGTTTCTGTTTGTTTGTCACCCTTTAATTGACAGAGAAATAGGAATTGTAGTGACTTTGATGCTGCATGCTTTTTTGTTAGAGATGAAAAAATAATGCATTAATTAAAAAAGAATTCTATATAAATACAACCTTGGGAAAATAATGAACATGCTGAGCTTTTATAAATCTGCTTATGAAAACAGACTTTTTCCCAGTAAAATATAATATGGATTCTGGAATAGCAAGCTTAATACCGACACCATTTCATTGTCCTCTCCTGGGGTCCTCCTGGGTTCACAATTCAACAAGATTTCTCCTGTTTTAGCTTAATTTTCATAAATTTTACACTAAATAAGTAAGTTAGTTACCTCTCAGTTTGATCATTAACACTCACCACCTGAAGTAAATTTAAAAATAATAATCCATAGCCTGGTTTTGTTTGTATAATAAAATAGTAAAGACTGCTATAAACTGCTATAAGAATGTCCGGCAATTAATTGCCCCTCAAGGATATATAAGGTTTATTGAATTGAAATGAACTGAATAAATATTGAACTTCCATATTTATAGTTTTGAGTAGGTGGTATGACACTAGCTGAATTAAAATGATGACATGAATAAGTGATAAAGGTTAATTCTGTACAGTTCATTGTAATGATACTCTGCAGACCTCCCTTTCTAATAAAACAGCATGCTTTTAATGGACAGTGAGTATCATTCCCACACACTTGCACAATTCACATGGGACGGCAGGTGTAGTCGGAGAGACACCGAGGCACATGCACGTTAGTTAAGCAGCCCCAAACACCCTCCAGCCCTTATGCCTTCCAGACGCACGTTCCCTCTTTATTATCACTTTACCAACTGGCTGCAGCCGTCTGTCCCGCTCGGGAATGGTGATTTAGATCGTACCCGCCCTGGGTCTGCCGACAGAACCCCGAGTGGCTGGAAGGGGGAATCCATCATTGTACATACAAAAAAAATAAATAAATCTGGCTGCCCGGTGATTAACATTTGCTGGGTTTTCTGCTCCATTGATTCACATGCAGACAGTATTTCTCATGGGGGGCTGCCCAGGGGTCACACAGTCCTGGGAAAGTTAAATTTTCCATTTAAATAAACAAATGCTCTGGCCTTCTGCTGTGTATGTGAATGTGCCCAATGACAGATGGCAGTGTTCCATATCCATAGACTGAGTGCCTTAATCCTGGGGAATAATGCATCTCTATGTCATCAGCTGATCGCATCAAAAAAGAGAGAGAGGAACCCTTCTTCCATACTAATCCCAAAATTGAATGAATATATTTGCAAGTCGTACATATTCTCCAGAGAAAATCCTTTCAGGAACCCTTATTAGACATCTTATCAGCCATTGGGTGATAAGGGACTGTGAATAGTAATAAGTGGATTGGTGTTGGGTGTGCTTGTGTTTTTCCAGCAGCTGGTATTTTCTTGTTCATTTAACCACCTGATGTATCTGGAAGGACTGGACAGGACGTCTAACTTTTGATTACTTCACTGCCTGAAAGATTTACTCACACTGCCCAAGTGCTGCATTGCGTCCACCGTGCTTGCTATCACCTTTGTTACTTTGTGCGACTCAGATGGCTCGTTTGTCAAACCGAGGAGCAGGATACGTCTATTTATGCATATCAGCTGCTGCACCCCAAACAAAAGGTTTGTGTGACTCAGCAACAGAAGAAATCAGCCATCCCACCCTCCCTCTCATGGGATGAGGTTCCCACACTTCTCCATCTGGACCATCCCCTTTCAAAGAATGTCAGTCACAGCAGGGACCACCCCACCACCCCCATACCACACACCCCTTTTTTAAAGTGACACGGGGGGGCAAGCCTCCTACCATATAAGTTTTAATCCATGTGATTATAGTAAAATGTGAAAAAAACTTAGGTTACTGGTTAACCTTAAAATACAACATTTACTTTCTACTGACATGGCTGGACGTGAACATTTTGATTTGTTTTATAACGAAGTTCACTGAATTTCCGGATTTTGAATAGCAGACATATGTAGCTTTAGCTTTAACTTTGGAATTATTTTAGCAAGTCCCTGGAAAGACACGCACAGACAAACACACAAACATATATATATATATGTTTTAATACTGAAATATTATTAAAGATTCAGTAGAATAAACCAAATAGCACTTCTCAAATTATATATTTAAAAAAAGTCAAATATTCTTTTGTCATGGTTCTGTGTTTCTGTCTCTGTTTTTCCCTGTTGGGCCACCAGATGGCAGCACTTCTGTTTTGTGTCCTGCTCGTTCCCCTGTTGGTTAATTGTATTATTGCTTTCAATTATTTTATTATTGTCTCGTTATTACTCATCGTCCCCACCTGCCTCTCGTTTTCCCTTCCCTCTGGTTTGATTGTTCTTTGAGTTCACCTGTGTCTTGTTACCCCTGTCTATTTAAGTTCTTTGTCCGTTTGACTCGGGTGCTGGTTCCTTGTGTTTGTTTCCGACTTATGTTTGTTCTGACCGTATGTTCCTGCTCGTGGTTTTGACCTGCTTGTGCTTCTGCCATTTGTTTTCTGTTCTTGTGAAGTTATGTTTTTTTGTATTCTTTTAGTTTGTTATATGCCCCTCGTGGCTCTTTGCTTGTTCTGTTTTTTGTTTGTAAAGTCTTATTTGTATCTACATTTTTGAGTTTTGTGTTTGTTCCCACTCTGCGCCTGGGTCCTAGCCCCCGTATCATCTTTTTCTATACAGAATCTTCCACTCTGTGCTTGCGGACTATGTTCATCAATTCAAACCAAATATATTGGTCGGGTTCAAATTTGGAGGCTGTTATGGCCTTTGTTTACATTTTTACATTTCAGGCATTTAGCAGACGCTCTTATCCAGAGCGACTTACACAACTTTTACATAGCATTTTACATTGTATCCATTTATACAGCTGGCTATATACTGAAGCAATTCTGGTTAAGTACCTTGCTCAAGGGTACAACGGCAGTGTCCTTACCCGGGAATCGAACCTGCGACCTTTCGGTTACAAACCCAGTTCCTTACCCACTGTGCTACACTCCATCCAGTGTCCCATCTCCCTTCCCAGCACCACATACCCACCCCCTTAGCTTCAAGCCCTGTGAGGCAGCGATAAGAATGGGCCAGAAAGGGACATCTGGAGGTCCAAAGCTATCGCCCAGGATCAAACGCCACCACCAGTGTTCCCTTGGTTTCAGGCAATGGTGGCCCAGGCAGATGAGACTGGTTGTTTAGGGAAGACCCATCCCTGCAGGTGGAGAGGGACCCTCTGGACAGGGTGGCAGAGCCACGGACCCCAGTGGGCCGCTTGTACTGGGTGAGGGAGTGGCAAACTGATTGTGCCTCAGGACAGGGCAGTGGAGAACTTGCTTTTTCTGCAGCAAGGGACCCTTAGGAGGGCTCACAACAGCAGGATGAGAGGAAGCCTCTGGGGGATCTGCTACAGCAGGTGGCGAGGGACCCGCTGGAGGGCTTGTGGCGACAGGAGGTGGTGAGGGAGGCTCTGCTAGAGAGAGTGCAGCAGCAGCAGCCCCTGTTGGGCCTTCTGGACCAGGCGATGGGGTGGCATCTGACCGCTCCACTAGGCAAGCCGGCAGAGGCTACTCGTCTGGATGGCCTGTTGCTGTTGCTTGTCTGGAGGGCCCGCTGAGGCTAGCTGCAAGGGAGCCTTTTCTTGAGGGCTCACTGCAGTAGGCTGGCAGTGCCAAGGGGACCCTCTGAAGGGGCTGCAGCAGCTGCCGGTGGGGGCTCTTCAGCTGGAGGGCCCACTGCAGCTGGCTTGCAAAGGAGACTCTTCTGGAAAGCTTGCTTCTGCCTCAGGCACGACCTCTCGACAAGGAGGGAGGAGGGTGGCCTCTACCTGCTGCCAGGGACAGGGGGGCAAAGCAGTGGCCTCCAAGAAACCCTCTGGATGGGACAGCAGGGTGGCAGCCTCCACCCGTGGTCGGGGACTGGGCAGTGGATGTGCGTCCTCCTGCGGCACCTTGGGACAGGGCAGCTGGGCGACGGGCTCCACCAGGACCTCTGAGCAGGGAAACAGGGCTGCAGGTTGCAGTAGAGCCTCTAGGCAGGGCAGCAGGGCGGCAAGCTCTGGCAGCTCCCCTGGACATGGTAGTGAGGCAGCTCCCCAGCTGTGGCAGGCTGCGGGGGCTCCACAGGGCAGGGCACCAGAGCTGCAACCTCCAGCAGGTCAGAGGAGCAGTGGCCTCTAGTGGGACCTCAGGACTGAGAGACTGAACATTGGCTTCTGGCGACCCCTCAAGACAGGCTGACAGAATAGCAGTTTCCAGTGAGCCAGGTCAAAAGGGCAGTGGGAAGGTGGCGGCTTCTGGCAGGGCACAGTCCCCACGGCGGCAAAGTTTCCCACACCTCTGGCGACACAAGTACCCATCCAGCTGGTCCCAGGCCTCTTCCTCCTCTACCTAAAGGCATTCCACTCACGGCTCAGGCAGGGACCCAGGTCCACCCACCCAGGCCCATCCTAGGCCTGGGATAGGTCTCTGCCATCAGAGTCAGGAGGTCCCCCAGGTAGTCCAGGGGGCAGGCCTCTATGTCCTCCCATGAAAAGAGCCCTGTAATTCCATAAGGCTGACTGAGAGGAGGGCTGGCTGGTTGAGGCTTCTTGAGCATACTGTGTGTGGGGGGGGCTTTCATGTGGCATGGCTACAAATATGATTTTTATTTTCTCAAATTCCAGCAAAAAGAAGAAGAAATTCCATTTATTAGGCCCAGAAGGCAAATAACCAAAATACTCATTAAGTACGGCAAAGTCAAGTCAAGTCCATTAGCAAAAACCTGAGCTCTAACTTCCAGCAGTTTTTGCAAGAAAATAGGTCCCTTAGGCATTTTGTGCACAGCCTTTTTATAAGGTCCAATGGTTAGGCAATGGCTAGCAGCTGAGCTAATTAGAATGAGCTTCAGCTGGCACCCTGCCTGTGTGTAGGGCCGACACTTTCCACTAGAGGGCAGCGTGTCATCTCCCTTCCTCGCAGCACAATGAAAACCCATTATATCCTAAAACTGTCAATCACACAAGTTAGCTCAGTCTCGGTTAGATACACATCTAAAGTGCTGTTTTCACTTGAGTGTCAGAAACACATGTAGCATGTACCAATAAGTCTGATGTCTTTTTTGTGCTGTGCATGAACGAAAAGCTAAATTTGGGAGTCATTACACCCAGTTCCAATCAAAGTTCCAAAACCAAATATAAAGAATGTACTCAGTAAAGTGCAGACCTCCACCAAGGTACAAAAAGCCCTGCAACGGGATTGGGACCCAAAAGAATTGCTGCGACCGCGGAACATGTTTACTCTGATGTGGGCAGGAGCGGGCAGAATCAATTTTGCGGAATATGCACAGGATGACACATGGCATTTAATATATTACAGTATAAAACGGTATAAATGAGTACATTACTTAATCATGCAAGTAAAGACATAAGCATACAGTTTGTAAATAGCACTTATTATTATTATTATTATTATATAAAAAATCTTGTTAGGGGCAGCTGGGTAGCCCACTTGTGGCACAAGTGTGAGAACCATAATCTTGGATCGAATCCAACCCATGCAGACTGTGCTTCGCGTCCTCAGGCAAATGACAGGACAGTTGGTGGGGGTATATAGCATACCTACCAACATAGTTATAAGCATTGTTCATTGCTTGAGCAACTCCTGCTGGCCATCTGGGCACACATGGTTAATTCTGCACATGTTTGTATGTTATCTTGTACTGCCTTATGTTCTGTATTACTGTCCTATGTATACACGTTGCCTTCTGCACTTACTGTACTTGTTTTTTAACCTTTAAACTTTAAAATGTATTATTATTATTATTATCATTATTATTATTATTATTATTATTATTATTATTATTATTATTATTATTAGAATGATTGGTTTCAGTGCTGTTTTGCTTGCCTGCAACCAGCATGACCTACAGCAGGGAGATGCTTCAACTGAGTTTCTAATACTGTATATGCCTAAAATTAAGTTATATTTCAATATATGAACCATCTTTTTATATGCTTATTGGAACTAAAGGTGGGACCCAGTATAATATCCAAATTTTTTGTCCATTTATGCAAATGACACCCAAGATTCCTCTCTCTCTGAATATTTCAAGTTACATATTAAATTATGAGGGTGAGTATGTGCACTCAATATTCATCAAATACATACTGTACATACACACAATGCTCAAATGTCAACATGATCAGCATTTTGATCAAGTTCATTTAAATAGTCTTGTTTGAGGCTTTTAGTGAGGCTCACATATGCAAAGATAAGTTGTCAGGGAAAGTTTGTCTAAGTGCTTGTTGCTACAGGTCTATGAAGAGTGAAATTCCACACAATATGAGAGTAAAGTTAAATTTATGGATAGTGATAATTGAAAAGACTGAACAACCACAGTTTTCCACCTGTTCATGGCCTTTTTTAATTGTGCTTTACTAGTTCTTGGTGTTGTATCATCTCTGCTTACGTGAGTACCAAAACATATTCACAAGACTGTTGAGATAATATTGCATAATATCTCTGCCATGATTCACCTAGACAATTATATGTTAATCCTTTTGATGTTGCTCATGAGTAGCTTAGACTTCCCTGTGCAAATACAAGTCAGTGTTCAACTCAGTCTTCAACAAACCCCTGTCCTAGATATTTCTGAGACAACTGCTCCTGCCCACCTAAACTAGTTGAGGTGTAATATGTAAATTAATCACTTTTTACATTTGTTTAACATGGAAATGTATCAGAAGCACTGCATTAGAACCTGAGCTCTCATTTTTATGTCACAGGGGCTCAAACTTGATTATGTTGGGCAAATACCATTCAACAGCAGCAAAGAGAAATACAGCATTTGACTTAGAGTTCTTAGTTTATTGCAATTGCTTTTTCGGTGCTTCTGTGGACAGGGGGAACACATGAGATGCCAGTCTCTGAATAGTGCGCTGTTGGAAAAAGCAGTGTGGGAATGTGGTTGCACAAGGCAGTCCCAGCTACACATTAACAGTGGTGTTGTGTAAAGATGACTGGGTCTGAGTGCTTCAGGATAAAATAAGTATGAAAATCACATTAACATCACTGAATTTCTGTGCCTCACCAAAAGCCTATTTAAATGCACTTGATTGTGCTGACATATGAGAATTGTGAACTGAGTGTATGTACTCACCCTCAAAATTAATGATGTAACTCAAAACATATAACTTAAAGCCCTTCTCCAGCATTGAAGAAGGAGCTTACTGCTCGCTTTAGCATGATGATGGACATTAGTCACCCTCATTTTTGGCAGCTCATCCAGGCATCAAGTGTAAAAAGAGAGTAGATAGTAGCTGTTACAGTATAACTAGCTAACTAGCAAGGTAGCTAAAACGCACCAGAGATAATATACAAATGACAACAGTTTAAAAAGACGGATTGAACGCTAAAAACTATAAACTATATACTATAAACACTATTTGCAATGGTATATGAGAAGTAACTGTTTAAAATGTCACTGAAGCACAAGGAGGCAACTGAAGCTAGCATATGAATTTCTGAGCTGGGAAACTAACTGGAAGTAAATAGACATGAAGTCTGTATGGGTGTGTTCCAAACGCTTATTTTTTACCTCCTTGCTTCCTTTCCTTGCCTCATTTCCTAGTTTGGAATGGCAAACAGGTAAAAAAAAGTCAAATTTACATCTGGAATCATGCGTTGTCAATGTGGGTGCATATCAATCCCTTATTTTATTCGTCATTTGTCTCCAAGGTCCTTGACTGACCCAGAAATCAATCAAGGTGCGCCGTCTTTGAGGACATTCCAACCAATTAAATGCCCCTTCAAGGAACTTGATTGCTAAGAGGCTCCTGAACAATACTTGAGCTAGGAAACACAAGTGCATCCTTTACGGAAGTATTTTCTCAGAACATGTGACATATAATGATCAACCTGTGGATCCACCCCTTGCCACATCTGTAATTGATGTGGCTTCAAACTGACACTTGAAGAGCAAGGATGTTCAATTGCCTTATACATGTTTCCTAGTACGAACTGCATGAACCCCACCACCCCTACCTGACATCCCCCTTCTCCAAAGTAGGGCTGAAATCGACACCCCAGGTTGATTATTATGGCATTTTACAATCCAATAACACATCCACAAGTCAAACAGCCGCTAATACTACAGGGATGGTATTGATATCGATTAGCCTCAAGCAATATGCTCTTTGTGTGCGGGCTAGCAAACGTCACAATACATTCTGCATTACTTCCATTGAGCTGAAAACATTTTTAGGGGCATTTGAATATGAACATTTCTATGTACATAAATAAAATTTCAAACATGAACAGTGACGTTTTTTCTAAAAAAAAGCAACTTCTTGCCTTACAAACAGTGAAAAAATGATCTGAGCCAGACGTTCCGATGCCAATTAAATTACCTAAAAGAAAGCGACTACCGGAAAAGAATCTACCTTCTCTAAGATCTACCCATCGTGGCTTCTGCCCCTCCTTGGAAATCATGTATACGTTACAGTAATCTAGGGCTGCAACAACTAATCGATGACAAAACCGACAATAAAAAATAGTTGGCAGCTAATTTCTTTATAGATTAGTTGGATATACTTATTTTAATAGTGTAGCTGTTCCAAACTGTATAGTTGTGTCCTATTTAAAGAGTTATAGACCGAATCACACCGGACTGGATATAACACAGGTCTTGCACGTTGTGCCTGCTAATGTTGGCTACCATAGAGAATGTTATATGCAGTATGCCAACAAAAGAAACATCGAAAGAGCCCGCAAAAGGAGAGAAAAGACAGTACAGGAGGTTGAAGGTTAGTAGCAAATTAAAGCAGCTTTAAATTTTGTCACTGCAAGAAAAAAAACTGGTTAACTGTAGTTGTGTTGACCTTATTTGTGTGTATAAATGCTTAGACTCCATTATAAGCTGAATCATACAAAACAAAGAGCATGTTCATTGTTTCAGCATTACATTAAAAGCAGGGAGTCAGGGACTAATAGCAAGGTACTGTAGTTTCTCAAATGCTGTGCCTAAAGACCGTGATCCTGTCAGATCCTGTCAAAGCATGTGGGGATGCTGATCTAGGATAAAATTTGTACCTTACACCAGCACTCTGGGAGCATATCTATAGGTCAGTTCTGCATCAGGCTATTTTATTAGGCTTCACCAATTTTAGCATATTATTTATTATTATATTAATATTATTACAAAGGCATTATTACAAAGCCATTTTCTTCAAATGTGTTTTGGAAAAATATATGCCCGATATCATCAAGGCATCAACGATGTTAGATGGGTCAGGGTCAGGTCAGGTCCAGAAGATGTCTGATAGCAGGGCTGAGCATCTGGGGTTACCTGGGGAAACAGATTAGGAGAGTTGTAAACAAACTATAAGGTTGGAAGCATGGATACAGTACAGATTCACATATGGTACAGATTCACATATTTCCTCTCCCCCTCCCCCCTTTTTTGTTTCCCATCACAATGTAGTAGTTGCGGAAGCACACACTCAACATACAAATGAAAATGACAATACGCCACCAAAGGTTAGAGTTCTCCGCTCAACTAGACATCCCCCCGCCAATGGCCCATGGCTGGAAGATTGAGGGAGACTTCTTTGGGATTGACTGGATGGCACCTCCCCCAGCCCCGGTCAGCATCTTGGAGCTTGTGTACTGCTCCTGCAAAAAAACACAGTGTGTGAAAGGGAGATGCACATGCAGGCTGAACAAGCTGCCATGCACAGACATGTGTCTTTGTTTGGACTGTGAGAACACACCACAAAGAATCACAATATAAATGAAGAGTAAATAATCAAATTAAAAATAAGCAAATCAATTAAATTCACAGTTTTTAAATCAGCTGCTGAAAATGAATGAAAATTTGAGTCGAAATATAAAAGTAATTGTTGCTATTTGGTAGGCTATATAGGCTACCGAAATTGTTACCAGAATTCCTTACCTGAAAGTTCGTTTTTTTCTTGGATCAGATAAAAGAATGTTTAAAGCCACGAGAATCAATCAACGCTCATTGGCATTTTCATCCCTTTCACTTAAGCCGCGTTTCCACCAAAAGTACCCGGAACTACTTTTCAAGGAACTAAAAGGTTCCTTCAGCCCATGGTTGTCTGCGTTTCCACCGCGGTCTAAAGTCCCGCGAAGATTAGGCAAATTAGCCCACTGATGTAGGAAAAAGCGACGTTGTCGTCGGTCCATCTGTCCTATGATTTCTTCTGTAACCCCATACTACCACCGAAGTAGCCTACATTATTTTCTAATAACCGGGACAGTCCGGAGGGGTTTATTCCACTTATATACAACGGGCTACCAACAATGACTGTATATGGTTACTTTTGTATTTATTGATTTTTATCGATTTAATCACCTGGAATTGAAATATTCTTCTGCAGCCGTTTGGGCATATTTTACCGTTGTCAAGCAAAACTGTCGTTGGTAGTTGAACTTGGACCGCAACAAATAGGATATAACAGGCCAATAGTCAGATTGTAACTGTTTTATATATCCTCTCAAACACATTCATTATGTTTTTATGCGAACATTCACATTTCCAATATAACTGGCAACAACAGCAGAAAACATGCACACGTTGTAAACAATTTGCTGTTTGATTACTTTCTCATCGTCAATTCCATATAGGCTAATTGCAAAATGACAAGAATAGAACGAAAACTCGGACTTGCGTGAAAATTTAAATTAGCAGTGGTACAGCCACCGTTTGCTTTCCTTCGAAGTTACTGCTAGCCGAGCAGCGAAGTGTGCCCTCCAGATGCGAACCATGCACCATGAATGAGTCCATAGTCTTCCTGGTCTTTTTGTGGAATTGAAGAATGGCAGAGTAAAATTACGGCAGTCTGAAAAAGCTAAAGGGACGATTACTAGAATTAACCAGTTATTTTACCCTGACAAAAAGTGCGGAAGGTGATTTCCAATTTGCTTTTACTGTAGGCTATCACCAATGTGAATTACGCAGAACTACCGCATACCTCACATAACTTTATCAAACGTTATGAGTCAATTACAACGGGCTAACAAAGAAAATCCGGAAGAAAATATTCAGCAACCGAATTAATCCGTTTGAATGTTTTGGTACGTAATATGCTGTCCCAGCACGAATGCTTAGCATTTTATAAAACGAATAGTAAAGCAAGAAAAGAACAGAAGAGCACACGTTATAATTCCAAGACGTTGGCAGGCTATAACCAAAACTAGGCTACTGCGCCGCATAACATACAAGTTTGATTTGAAGTTATTATGAAAATAAATCCGTTTGCGGCTGGAGATTTTTAAACATGGCGGCTGAAAGTAAAAAAAATAACACTGCAAGTAGTCGACCAATCAGAAATTTTCAGTGCTTGCGCCCCACCCCAAAGGTTCCTGTACTTTTGGAAAGTACTACCCCCTGAGCAGGAACCTTTTTGGGGGTAAAATTTGGGGAACTAAATTTAGACCCTAGTTCCTGCGGTGGAAACGCGGCTTTAGTCTTTCGGCTTCATTCCCTAGTACTGTATTCGTGGAATCCGCGACCTGAATTTGGATGAGCTCGATTGAATAGATGTTGAATAGATGAAAATGATTTCACTAGGCTAAGTAGGGGGAGGGGTATCGTATCAGCAGGGAAATTAAGTAGGCGGTATACTTAGTAAGAAGTAGAACTTTTTGAGCAATGACGCAATGAGAACAACTGGAAAAAAAAAACATGCGGTGTTGTGTGTTCTCACGGTGCAGTGTGCGACGGCCTCCAGGGAGAACCTTTAGAAAATGTTTTTCTTTTTTTCCGACCGCCCCCTCTCAGCTATTGGTCCAAATATCACATGGTTGGCTCTACATGCTAATGTCTGGAGAGTCAACGCCAATCTCTGTTCTGTAGAGATGGGATTTCTGTGAGTCCCCGCATGTTTGATGAATGGTGTTGCTCGTTTCAGCAAGTCATCAAAACGCCTAGCACACATTTCTAAATAAGACAAGTGGACCTCCTCGTACAAACTCCGCATTTGTTGAATGTACAGACAAAACTCTCCATTCTCCATCCTACTCTGATTTAGAGGGCAAACGTACCATCTCATTCCAGCCTAGGCATCTGGACGACTTGCCAACACTGAAGGAACCTTGAATTCTGCTCTGTACCAGAAAATTCTTAAGGAGAATGTCTGGTCATCTGTCCGTGAGCTAAAGCTAAAACGTAATCGGGTTACGCTGCAAGACAATTATCCAAAACACAAAAGCAAGCTCACATCTGAATGGGTGAAAAGAAACAAAATTAAAGTTGGAGTGGTTTAGTCAAAGTCCTGACATGAACACAATAGACCTGCTGTGACAGGACCCGAAAAGAGCAGTTCATGCTCAAAAACCTACAAATTTATGTGAATTAAAGCAGTTCTACAAAGGACAGAGGGCTACAACCTCTCCACAGTAATGTGAACGACTGATATCAAATTATAGGAAGTGTTTGGTTGCAGTTATTGCTACTAAAGGTGGCACAACCAATTATTAATTTTGAGGAGGCAGTTATTTTTTCACATGGATGTTATGGGTGTTTGATAACATTTTCATTTTAAACAATATATTTATTGGATTTTCTTATTTTTCCACAGAAACAATAATAACAATAATAACAATAATACAAACATATAATCAATAAAAAAAAATAAATAAATAAACAGCTCAGGTCAGTAAACATATACAGGAGGTTACAGGAAATAGCCTATATTGCAGGTAAGTCACAGGTTACAAGAGTTCAGGTACAAGAGACTCCTTGTAAAATAATGGAAGAGAAATCAGGTCCAAGATAATTCAGATAGGGCTGCCAGACTATGTAGATCTGTTTTGGTGTGTAGAATACTTGTAAGATATTCCAAAGGAACTAGCTCAAATAGTGTACAACTTTACACCAGCCCTCTAGCAGCAAAAGTAAGAATGTTATATAACCTATATAATAAAATAATTATTTTAAAAATGTGTTTTATTTTTACTCAGCTTCCCTTGGTCTAATATTACATTTAATGTAAAGGTCTGAAACCATTCAGTGTGAGAAATATACAATGATACAGGAAATCAGGAAAGGGGCAAATACTTTTTCACAGCACTGTAAAAACACCAAAAGGAACAATGAAAGGCTGGCAGCTGACTACCCAACTCAACTTAATGTGCTGTTAATAAATACAATAATCTGTCAATGTGTCCAGAAACACGTTATAATGCAAGTTTTACAATACACACGAAGGTACCATCGTTTTTTGTCATTATTGTTTTTTGTTATGATTGTCATTTTGACAAAAAACATGTAAATTATTGAGGGAGAGCAGTATTTACTTTTCTTAATCAATTGGAAAGCCATACATTTCATCAACAAAATGCCCACCTTGTAACTATTTTCATCGTACACAGCTCAGTTTCTGTGTTTGCTCAGCAGTATCAAATGGAGAACTGAATTAACTTAAATTAGACTAAAATCAGCACAGGTTTACTTGTCTGCCCCCTGGTTACACTTGCCCTGGGCAAGTGTTATTCTTGAATCCAACTCATTGTTGAGCCCTTTTTTGACTTAAATATATCTAATTTCACTGAGGATCTCATGGCCTCAAGACAAATCCAGTAAACACCAGCTTCCTTTATTCAGTTGCAGTAATTCCTCTCCTCCCTAAGAAAACAAATTAACCACATATACTTTTTATTTATTGATTTTTATTTTATTCGATGTCATGCATCCTAAAAATCCACTACCTGCATGGGCTTATAAGACACAATTATTTTCAGAAAAGCAAATCAAAGATATACACAATCCACTGGCTGGCGCTGACATAAATTATGAATAATAACAACAGTAATACAGGAAAGAAAGTTCCTTCATGATAAAATACCAGAAGGAAAATAACAAAGGGTTATTCTAGGGCATCTCTCAGTGATTGCATGGCTTAGCACACCAAGAGGGCACCCGCCCACACCCACACCATAACTGTGCATGCGCCAGCAAGCCCAAACGAACACCCAGTACATCCTCACATCAACACACACACCCATTTCTGATTGAGTATGAGTTAACCAAGGGCCAAAACCTCCACTTATTTAAGCAACCTAGTTAAAAGACCTCACTCACATATTCAACAGGTGCAATTACTCCCATTCGCACATTGACATGCTCATGCTGTTCTGTCACCGCAAGCACACACACACCCACACCCACATGCACATACACACATACTCACTCTGTTCAGCCTGGGGGGCCATATACCCACCAGTGACATAGCCATAGACATCTACCCAACTATTTTTGCATAGAACTGTGCTTGCCTTTTCTTCCAGGCCTTTACGACAACGCTGGCCATGTTAAATATTTCATTTTTGAATAATATTTGTAATTTCTCACCATCATCAGCCCAGAGCGATTTAGGTTTTTGTTTTTGCATTACATAAAGGAAAGCAGTACTCAGATCAACATACAGTGCACAATAATTGGGATGACAGGTATGCCATCCCACCAAGTTACACCTTGGTGGGGCAGCATGCCCCATAATTATACAGCACCAAGAGTTTAGCACTTTTCAGGGTTTCCTACAGAAATAACCATTATGACTATAGACTCTCTGCCCTTAAAAACATTCATCTCTGTACCTTCTGACCTCATGTCAGGAGAGAGAATTCACAAACAACGCATCCACACAATAAAGCACCAAAACAAAGGTAATTTTTTTTTTTTTCCGTCTTCTTCTCTAAGCCCTCAAAGAATACTCCCCATCTCCCTGCATCTCCCCATTGGACGTTTAGCCTCATCAGCTAATATAAACATTGGATACACATGTGAAATGGAGATATATGGAAGTATACATGTTTTTCGAATTTGCAGGCCAGGATAGCTGCTTCACTGGTAGCTCACTGGGTACATGTTTGCCTATGGGACCAAAGGATGACAGACAGGAATAGGTTCAAGTCCCCCCCTCGAATCAGGGTTATTTCAGTTTTAATTAATTATATCAGAATTCCAGTGGGTCAAAAGTTTACATACACTAAGTTGACTGTCGATTTAAACAGTCTGGAAGATTCCAGAAATTGATGTAATGACGTTTTAGAAGTTTCGGATTGGTTGAGTTAATTGGCACCTGTGGCTATATTTAAGGGCCTATCTTTAGAGTCACTGTCTTTTTGCCCCTGATACCATGAGAAAACTTTGGTCCAAAAGGTTCAACTGAACCCCAAGACAACAACAAAGGAACTGAGTGAAGGAGTTGGAGACATCAGGTAGTCTACATCCACCATTAACAGAATCCTACATCGCCATGGCCTGAAAGACTGTCGCAGAAGGAAGAAGCCCCTACTCCAAGTCCGGCATAAAAAAACCAGAATGGAGTTTGCAGGTGATCACCAGGACGAAGACCTAGCCTTTTGAGAAATGATATCTGAAGAAAAACACATTGTCAACATACAAAAATGCCAAGTTCCTCACACATACAAAGCACTGTCTTAGTCATTTACAAAATCTAAGCCTGCCAATAAAAGTACTGAAGTAAATTAGGCCAAGTTACAAGAACCAATATTGCCTATCTTGTCATGGTTCTGTATTTTCTGTTTCTGTTTTTCCCCTTTTGGCTGCCAGATGGCGGCCCTTCAGTTTTGTGTTTCAGTTCGTTCTCCCTCCCTGTGTTAATTGTATTATTGGTTTGAATTATTCTATCATTGTTCCCACCTGTGTCTTGTCATCCCCTCCTTTCCTGGTTTGATTGTTCTTTGAGTTCACCTGTGTCTTGTTACCCTTGTCTATTTAAGTTCTTTGTTCCCTGACTCGGGTGCTGGTTCCTTGCGTTTCATTTGTGTTTCTGCTTGCATTCCCGCTTGTGTTCTGCTTGTATGTATCTGCCTTCCTGTCTTCTGTGTGTATTTATAACTGTATGTATCTGCTAGCTTGTCTGCTTGTGTTTCCGCCTGCGTGTGTTTCTGCCTGTGTTCCGCCTGCTTGTGTTCCGTCTGTCTGTGTTCCGTCTGCTTGTATTCCGCCTGACTATTTCTGTTCACTGTTTTCTGCCCTCGTTATGCGTTCCCAGTGTTTTGACTGAGTTTCTATGCTTGTGTTTTTGTATTTTTGAGTTTGTTTGTTATTGCCCCTCGTGGCTTTTTGTTTTATTTACCTTTGAGTCTCCTTTTTACTCTGCGCTTGGGTCCAACCCGTCAAAACCCTAACATATCTTGGCTCACACACATTTAAAAGGCCGTTTTCCAAAGCAATGCTGCTACCCAATTTTTCCTAAATTATTTCAAGTAACTTGGCACTGTTTCATCTTGACAACATGTTTTTCTTCATATTATATTTCTCTACTTCAAAGAGCAATGCAAGAAAGCAAACCAATGAAAACAAAATGAACCTTCAAGCTGCAATTTGGCCGTATTAGCAACACTCAACATTGTTCTGGGACAAACTGTTCAAAAATATTTTCATTTTACATTGCATAGTGTTCTTTTTTTAAACATAATTTAGCATGTATTTAGCACATAATAGGCCTTGCTGTCTTTCCAACCACCAAAAAGTTCAGTTCCTGGGTATGGTATATTTCAGTAAATTTGGGATGTCCATTTCTGGTGGGTTTTTTTTTTATTAAGGAAACTCCTGGAGTACTTCTGGGTTCCCCTAAAACAAAAGGAAGATGTCATCTACAAATTTTCTCCAGCGATGATTTACTCTATAACATTATTAAAACGTCATTAAAATGAAGAAATAAATTAACCTTGCAACCGTGTAATTATTTCAATACTAGTAGCCTAGGCTATTACATTTTTACCATTATCCGGCTCGGACACAGGTGGTGCGTCTGTGTCTCCTCCGCCACCTTTTATGCCCGAAATGGAAGCAAACCTGATAAGTGCGGACACTCGCTCCTCAGTCTGCGTCAATGCAAGGCTGGAATCCAGCTGGCCTCCTCCAGTCAACTGGGTGCTGTGCCTACGGGCTGCAACACGCTTTTTGGTGGCGAGTTTGAGGTCTGACCATTTTTTCTTCACCTAAATGTAAAGAATTATGATATAAGCTAATTACTATGTATATATATATATATATAGGCTATACATATCACGGATGTATAAATTAAATATTCCAACCTCAGCTGGAGTTCGATTGTCCACGGCAACGCTGTTGACCGCAGCAGTGATTTCCTCCCACACTGCATTTTTCTGACTTTCTTCCATGCCACTTTTCAGGTTGCCAAATAGAACTAATTGGTTCAGATTCTATTTCTAGGTCGGAGACGTTTCTCCTCTTGGCCGTATTACGCTTCTCCATGTTGTAAACTCTAGGGGCGAGGCCTCTAAACCGAGAATATATAGGGGCGTGATATTTAAATGACGATTGTTTTAAGCCGCCACATTTATCAACGCCCGATCATTCTTACGCTGTGATTGGCGAGATACGAACGTTTCATGAATCATACGTGAACCCTGTTGTAAGATGATTTCTGCGCTCGGATCTGTGCTGGTTTCTACGTTAGATTGATAAATGAGGGCCATCGTGTCCACAGACCCATACCTCTTGCATATATTCTCTGACCCTTTTGGTTTACAGAATGCCATCCAGTATTGGAATTGGTTGTGAGATCTGACTTGATCCCTGTGAAACACAGTAAGTATTAATAATTACAGATTGTAAGTATTATTACCTGTTCTGCGAAAAATATTTTATCTGATTAAGTGTCTCTGTGGCAAAGCATACGTAGGTAATATCACCGGAGCCATTAAAACAGGACTGGATGAGAGGAGTCCAGTGGTCATGCATTTTTTAGAAGCAAAATAATATTAGTTCTTTGAGACATGCAGGAACTAAACAGGTGAAACCACCTAAAAATTGGCTGCTTGGATAACATTCTGCTCAAATGGGAATTATTCTGGACATATAGATGGAACACAATGGCACCACAAGGTCTTAGATAGGCCTTTCCATCAAAAATGTATGTTCTTTGTGGTGCAACTTGCAAGAAATTTCATATTGTGAGGAGACAATCTGTTAAGATTCTCCTGAGAATATAAAGGGCATAGTCATTTAGAGGAACAAGTCCAATCCAGGCACCCATGTTTGGAAATTGCTGTAATGCCATTTTTCCATTGGAGGGCAGCCTAATCCCATATGATGGCACATTTGTAGCCACAGCGCAATACTGAACACGCACAGTAACTGAACAGATAACTTCAAGCCATACTAGCAAATTCAGTGGCTTCCACAATGGGTCCTTTCATTTTATGGACTAAATAAATTAGTAATGACATGTTTTGCCATTGGAAATATATTACAGCTCTGTGAAAATTACTTACCACGAGCTTCTGATTCACTGTGCAAGTGAGGAAGACGTACAGTACATTCTGCATTGGCGTAACTGTTTCCAGAGTCTTTGGTTTCATGCCAGATGAAAGTTGTCAAGAAACACCTAAAAAGAGTAGTTGTACCAAAAAGTATTATTCTGAATATTAATAACATGGCCTTTGCAACATATTTAGGACCCAATAGTTTTGCAAAATGAATCAAAGATTAATTTCAGTTTATTTAAAAATGGCAGAAAAGCATGTTCTGTTGAAATTAGCCTAAATTTGCAAAAATGCAAAAATGTATGAAAAAATCAGAGTTTATGATGAACAACTTGATAATACTTGCTTTGCAATGTAATGTGAGTCGAATCAAAAGCTGTAATGTGCTAATAATAACAATAAAGTAGAATTTGTGACCAGACCTGGGTCAAATACGTATTTGTTTTGGATTCAAATACTTTTCTACGCTTTACTGATCTTGTCTGGTGTATTGGAACCAATTAAATACTTTCAAAAAGTGCAAACCCCACCTTCTAGTCATATTGGCAGGCTCAATTACACAAGGCAAGATCAACAGAGCACAGAACAGTATTTGAATCCAAAATAAATAAGTATTTGACCCAGGTCTGTTTGTGACTACTAAGGCAAATAAAACGTTGCTAGATAGGTTTTAGTCATAAATGTTGCTTTGATGCATGAAAAACAATATTATGATGAAAATGTGTTTAATCCTACTGGTTGTTTAAAAAACATTTTAGTGAAAAGCAAAAGAGACCATCATAAATTAGTATAAATTAGGCACAGATATGACCAAGAAAGGACAACTTGTGTTTTTGAAGGATAACACCCAAAAACAAACAACATGTGGAAGGTTTATGTCCACAATACAAACATTTTTTTCTTAAATCATTTGTTTCCCCTATTTTATTTTGAAGAATGACAGTATTACACTTCCGACAGAAACAACACACAGCCTAAAGCACACACAAAAATATTTCAACAAAAAATTGTGCTAAATGGTGGTGCTGTAAATCTGGAGTAGTGCTCTGGTGAAACAAAAATTGAACTGTTTGGCCATAATGATCAGCGCTATGTATGGGAAAAGGGTGATTTGTACACCAAGGTCCGCTGCGCTACTCATCACGAATTATGTGCCAAACTTGGCTCAGCCAAAATCTCACTCTGCCTCCCAATCACACCAGTCTACATCCAGGACTGGCTACAATGTATGCGCATTGGCATGTATGTATGTGTACGCACACTTCTCATAATGTACATTTATATGCATTGCATGTCAGTTTCATCCATACATACATACAATACTTCATTATCTCTATGACATTTCCCTAGCAGCATATCGAAAAGGCTGGGGGGGGGGGGGGGATACAATAAATACATATAAAAATTTGAAATATTTATGAAAAATATGAAATGCATATTGCATCTTACAAACCCATTCAGACATATGTTTGCCACAATTATGTACTATAGGCTTGCTATTCACATGAAGTTTTGCTAAATAATTACAATAGCATCATTGCTTCTGCAATGCTAAACAATAACAAATCTTCTTTCTTTCACTGATTTGGCAATCAGAACAGCCAACCGCATACAAGAGATAAATAAAGCAAAAACTCAAGACTACTGGTAGGCTAAATGTGTCAAGAAAGTCCTGCTACATGTAAGTATCTTTTGGTTTGTAATTTCAATATTGTTGCCATTCAAGCCACTTCAGGAATTTAAGATCAACATCGACCCATCAAGGTCTGCCATCTTCAAGGACATTCCAACCTGTTAAATGCTCCTTGAGGAAGCTAGGAGGCTCCCGAAGGATGTTTGAGCAAGGAAACACGAGTGCAGACTTTGCACGTGTATTTTTTTTAAACATGTGACATACAAATGATTGACTTGTGGATCCACCTCTCCCCATCTGTTACATCTGTAATTGATGTGGCTTTAAAACTCCACCCAGAGTACCTTCAAAAACAATAATGGCAAAATAAAGCAAAATAAGAAATTGTGTCCCAAAGGAGGTATTTGTATTCCAGCTGGGAACACTACACCCAACTGGAGTCAATATACGGCGAGCAGAGGGCAAAACAAGAGTTCAGGTGAAGAACAAGTGAATGGTTAAACACAGAATCCAATCAGCAAACAAAGCAGAGGGACTAGGAGAGATTTGGAATCGAACTTGTCAGTGGTCAAACACAAGATCTAATCAGCAAACAAACCAGAAGGGCTAGGCAAGAATCAAACAAAATAAGATCAAATAAGCCAAGTCTCACAAAGCAACCCATAGCCATAAAACATCAAGCACGAGTTCAAAGTGCTAGTCTCCACTGGTAAGTGGCAAATGGCTGCTTTTTCAAACAGAGAAACCAGAGACAGAAATGGTCAATCAGGATGAACTGGAACAAAAAGAGACACGCAGCAGTGACAAATGTATACACAAAACTTACGACAGAGGTCGTTACAACAAAGGAAAGATTTTGTGCGCTTCCCAATAACAAAAAACAACAACAACACAAAAAAAACAATGAAAAGATCACGTTAATCTTTTAGCATAGTTTGATATAATGGAGTGGATATGTTTGAATGTGTCACTTCTTCTTCAGTTGTCAGTTTTTTGATTGAGTAAAGATCTTTGTATGACTAGCGAGGCTGAAAGCCTGAGAGCTTATCTTCCTGTTACACTCGGCATCTGTACATCAAGTCAAATCCCTGGATGGGATACCAGTAGGTGATAGGGCCATCTCTTTTTTAACGTTGAGTGGCAAACTTTTTTGAAGTCTTGACATGCCTCATGCTAGCTATTGCTACTTCAAGCCTGGTGAACCTCCAAAAATGAATTAGCCCTGGGAGGTTTACTGGTCTGAGAACGTCACAACTGATGTTAACTTTTCTTAACATCAGCATTTAACTAGTTTCACAGTTTCCTCTGGGCATCCTTTTACTTCTTCAGGATACCAGAGACCATCACAAACCTTGTCTAGGCCTATTTCCAAGATCTGCAGCTCTGTTTCACCACGTCAGACTTTACCACCACATGGCACCGCATGGAGATTGGCATAATGGCAGGGTGTACCATCTCCCCATTGGCTTTCACCATGGCGATGGAAGTCATCATAAGGGCCACCAAGTGGGTGGTGGGTGGCGAGCGGCTGAAATCTGGAGTCCGTCTACCACCCATCAGGGCTTACATGGATGACATGACAACCATGACAACAACAGCACCTTGCACCAGGCGCCTTCTAGGGAAGCTTCAAGAGAACATCACTCTGGCCAGAATGAAATTCAAGCCATCCAAATCAAGAAGCATCTCTATAATCAAAGGTAAACTGACGGAACAAAGGTTCTTCATCGATCGAGAACCTATCCCAACTGTCTCAGAGAAGCCAATCAAAAGTCTTGGAAGATGGTATGACTCAAAACTGAAGGACACTGATCAGGCACACGAGCCTAGGCAAGAAATCCCTAAAGGTCTGGAGAACATCGACCGATCTTTGCTGCCCGGTAAGCTGAAAATCTGGTGCTTGCAGTTTGGGTTACTACCTCGCCTTATGTGGCCACTAACCATGTATGACATCACTCTCACAAGAGTCGAGAAAATGCAAAGGACGATCAGCTCTTATGTGAGAAAATGGTTAGGTGTTCCTCGATGCCTGAGCAGCATAGACCTGTATGGTCAGGGGCTACTCCAGCTGCCTCTCTCTAGCCTCACAGAGGAGTTCAAATGCGCCAAAGTGAGACTATAGATGACCCTAGCAGAATCAAGAGACACTGTGATCCGAGCTGCTGCCCCAACCCTGGCAATAGGAAAGAAGTCATGGTGACATCGTGGGCCAAGTCCAACATGGAAGAAGTGGCTTGGGGCTTGGCGGAAAACGACCTTGCTGGAACAAGGCATCCTCACTAGAGCGGCGGAAGTTGGTCGTGGCCGAAGTCCGCCGACAGGAGGAGTCGAGTAGGTGTGCCAAGGCTATGTCGCAAGCTAAACAGGGCCAGTGGATGAGATGGGAGAATGTGGAAAAACAGAAGATCAGTTGGAAGAACATGTGGGAGATGGAGTCGAGCAGGATAAGTTTCCTCATTCGAGCAACCTACGATGTCCTTCCTACCCCTAAAAATCTCAACCAATGGCTGGGCGAAGATCCATCATGCCCCCTGTGTTCAACACCAGCTACACTTAGACACATCCTCACTGGGTGTAAAGTGAGCCTCTCCCAAGGACGGTACACCTGGAGACACAAACAAGTGCTCAAGTGCCTGGCAGCAACTCTGGAAAGCAGGAAAACAACTAACAATGCCTTGCCGCCCAGAACAACCAACCCAGTCATGCCAATTGCCTTTGTTCGGGAAGGGGAACAAAGACAACTGAAGATTCCACCAAGGGCCAGGTTTGGACAGCTGGAGGTAGCCCGGGACTGGCAGATGCTGATGGACGTGGGCCAATGGCTTACAGTTCCATCAGAGATAGCCATCACCAATTTGAGGCCTGATCTGGTCCTGTGGTCCAACTCTCAGCGCATGGTGTACTTTGTGGAGCTCACAGTCCCTTGGGAGGATGCTGTGCAGGAAGCCTTCAAAAGAAAGAAACTGCGATATACAGAGCTTGCAGCGGAGGCAGAACAGCGGGGCTGGAGAGCAAAGATCTGCCCTGTAGAAGTTGGATGTCGGGGCTTCGTGGCAACATCAACTATAAGACTGATGAGGGACCTGGGGATCAGCGGACAAGCCCTACGCCAGGCCATCAAGGAAACATCAGGGGTGGCAGAGCGGAGTAGCCAGTGGCTCTGGCTGAAGAGAAAAGACCCCAGGTGGTCTCCCAAATAAGCCGGCTAGGCAGATGCAGAGTGGGGTGGTTCTGGGACGCCAGAACGCACCGCTGAGCCTACTGGAGACGTTGTGGGCCGAGTCAGCGAAAACTGGTGATGAAAGTAGGAGCCCACTTGACAACCCCAATGACGTGTCTGGACAGCCTTTCTCAACATCCGAGTACTGTAGGTCAGTGCTTAAGTCTTCCATCACCATCGGGAGCACGGGAGTTTTAAGAGGTGGCACTTTGGATTTTAACATCACGTCCTGTGTATTTGAAAACATACAGAGTTAGTCATTTTAAGACTCACTGGCCAACAATCCTTTTCTTTTGCAATGTTGCTTGCTGGCAGTACTGTTTGCAGAAGGCCTAATTTGAAACTGTTAAATGCTTTGGTATAATTAATACAGCTTTGTCATGCAAATAAAGCTCTGAACAGAATGTTTTAAAAAGGGAAACAGATGACCAGATTGTGCTGCTCAATGGACTTAAACGCAAAGTAATCACAATGTGCAGTGGATTTTTTGCTTTGAAAGGCAGCATGTTATTTACCCCAACTTAAGAAGCTATACATCCAGTGTATATCTACCCTGGTCACTTCGTATTGGAAAAGTGAATATATCTTATATTGAAAATGTGCATATTTTGCCTTTGTAGCAGCATAGAAATATTGGTTTCTCTGTGCTTCCTGGTTGTGTGTCGCTCCCAGGTGGTGGGTGTGTCACTCGATAGAGCGCAGCTGGTAGTTATTTATTGAGCTGAGGTCGCGTATTTAAGCAGTGGCCTCCCCCCTGCTTCCTGCTCTCCTTCTGTTGTGTCACTTCCGGGTCATAGGCGTTGTCTTGCTGTCTGCGACAGGTACGTTTGCTCTTGCTTCAACTCACTGGTTGCTTGTTGTATTGATTGAATGCTTATGGCGTTTATTTTGCGCTACAGAGTTGTTGGTGCGCCCCGGCTTTGTGTGTGCGTCTTTGGCTTGTGTGCCGCTCGCTTGGTTTCGCTGTGGTAAGTGTTCTCTCTCTCTCAGCATTAGTGTATGTTATGCTATTGGCTAATGCTGGTGTGGTCACAGGTTAAAGCGCTGGTAGCTGAGTTGCTGGGGTGCATGGGCCCCTCTCCCTCTCTCCTCTGTGCTAATTCCCTGTGGATGAAGGTGATATTTTTGGAATCAGCTGATATTCACCGCCGCTACCGAACATCATCAAAACGTGACAAGCTGCTGCGCTGCTGCTGTTCTGTCTCCGGCTGCCACTTTTCCATTGCTCGTGCTGCGCTGTATGCCATTTTGTATGCTGCTTTTTCGCACGGCTGCCTCTGGCTGATCGCTACATTCTGTGTCCTGCATGGCTGTATTGCAAAGCTAGCCGCTCTGCTTTCTCTCTATACAAAAAAAAAGGACTATTTGACTATACACAAGGCTTTTAGCCGGGGTTAAAATCCCCTTCCCGTAATTGTGTGGATGATTTGTGGTTTATTTCTTTAGTTTTTCTTAGTTTGGATTACTCCCATTATTAGTTTGGATTAATTATTAATATACATCTTTTTTTGATTACTTCTGTTTGTTCATTTTGATTTAGTTATTTTAGTTGCCCCCTTATTTGCCCCCTTATTTGTATAGTCCTTATTTGTTTTTGGGTTAACTTCAACATTTTTCCTGTGGTTTTATATTAAGACAATTTGGTTTTTATTTTCATTTGTTTATTTTCCTGATTTCCCTTCCACTAATTGTTTTATCCCTTTTCAGTTGCTGAGGTCGGTGGCGGTGCTGGTGGCGGGATCCCCCCCCCCCTTTTTTTGTGTGCTGTGCTCCCTGGGATTTGAGTTGTCAAGACCGTGTGTGTGTGTTTCACGTGTGCCTGGGTGATTTTTGGTTTGTGTTGGGTGACTTCCTCCCCACTGGCCCCTGTCCATCCGGTAAGCCTCAGCCCTGATCAGGTTCCCCTTTCCCTCCCTGCATGAATGGTGTTTTAAAAGAAATATTTTAATAGTTGAGTGTAAAATAAAGATCTATTTTCTTTACAAATTGGAACCACGTCTCTGCACTTTTGAGTGTTACGAACCTGTGTGTCTTGTGTTCAGATTTAAAATATTTCCCTGGGTGAAATTCCCAGGGTGGCATTGTCTGGCAACTTAAAATTATAAATGTTATTATTGATGCGCTTGTGTGAGTACTCGCTGCCACACCTTATTTTCAGAACTGTTTGGTCACTGATTTGTACTATTATGATTTGTGTAACCGCTGTTTCAATCCAGAGCACGGCTTATAGTCAACCTTTGTTTTTAATAGTGAGCATATCAAAATGAATTAGTCATTCAAACTGGACAGGAAACATTACATGCTGGAAATTGCAATAATAAAAACCCAGAACACACAGGGCAGCCCTTGGACCATGCTTGGGAATCCCTAGCCTAATTTATTTCAGATGCAGTGCTGCAACTGATGTAAACTCTTTGCCCAGAAAACTGATTATATTATAAGGCTGACTAAAGACAGTCCAGATGGAAGAATTAGTGAGCATAAGGCAGTCCAGCCTGGAAGTTATGAATCAGAGAGGGAAAAAGATGTTCTGTTACATTAAATAATTACTGCTGTTGAAAATGAATTATAATATATATATTAAAAATTATAAGAAAAGTTACAGCAAAAGCATTAGCAACACTGAAATACTTTTTGAAAAAGCCCAGATCAGTCTCTGCACTGTAATTGGACATGCTTTCTAAATGTCAGTAATCCAAGCCACTTTCAATCACAACTGAAACAAATCTGGCAGCAGGTCTCCATGGATAGGCTCTGAGAACTCTGAGTGATTTACTCCTCTGTCACAGATATGCACTGGCAGCTTGGTTATTGTGGTGAATATCCGATATTTGCCATCTTTGTAATACACCGCTTTTCATCTACAGGTTTTTTTCATCTTTTGCATCATTGAATACAAATATTCAAATATGCAGGTCATCCAGCCTGTTGTGTGGCCCTGGCTAAGATCATTTAATGATGGAAAAACAGCAATATTTGCCTTTCCTTCCTAATTTCAGTGTAAATAATATAGCTGAAATCTGTCAAATAAAATGAATCACACTATAATTACAATGGACATTACGACTTCTGCGTTACCTCAGAGATCATGTAATGCAATGATTTAGAAGGTGTCAAGACTAATGTAGGTCCTGTACACCTATTTTAATCATGCCTGTACAATCATTGCTAGCGGTAAGTGGACAATAACTCTTCAGTGAGCTGAAGATGTTTCAGAGGTAAGACTGAGCACTGGATTGTACTCCAACATTGTGATATTGCTGCCAAATGGCCTTCGTTTCTGCTGTGTCTTTCTAAAAGTCTTAAGCCATGTTGGCATGAGATAAATTTATCTGAAGAGGTCCTGCAATGTAATTTGTACTTATTATGTGGGTAACTGCTGTAAATAATTTGTACAGAATAAAATATTTTCCTGCTTTTTCACCCAGTCACCTCGCCCTGGAAGTGAATGGGTAATGCTGACAACAGCAATGAGCGATGCACATGAAATGAGCAAAGCAAGTTTGGCAAGGAAACTTTTTCAGCCGACCATTAGTCAGCCTCAGTAACTACATGTTCTCCTACTCAACCAATCACATGCACAGATCACTGCATGTTCTCATACTCAACCAATCACATGCACATATCACTAATGGAGCACATTTTTTAAGTGAATAAAGTCCAATGGATATGAAATCAGATGCAGGAATCTAACAATAATATTGTCTTAAATTATTGCTTTTATCTGTCACTGATTCAAGGTGCAGCGCTATAACTCAAATACTGTTGTAAAGCTTCACTCTTTGTGCTTTGACTCTTCATTAAACCACAACGATAAGAAAAGAAATGACAAGGCAGTCTCCTTCTCCGAAGGAGGGCTGAAATTGACACCCCAGATTGATGATTATGGTATTTCATAATCCAATAACTGTCTGCAACAAGTCAAACAACTGCTAATACTAGAGTGATGATATTGACCTCACCAAAACCAGCCTCTGAGCCATAAGCAATCAATCCACTCTTGGTACATACTGTAGGCTTGGAAAAGGCAATGAATTATTTCCATTATGCTGGTGTTTTCAGAAGCACTTAAAAACTAGTATTTGTATGCACATAAATGGAATTTAAAAACTAAATCATTAAAGTCAATCAAAACCCTCAAGATTATTAAATTATATCCATCCATTATCTATACCCGCTTATCCTGGGAAGGGTCACAGGGGGTGCTGGAAGCCAGCTGCTTGTCCAGGTGATGGTGGCCTCCGGTCTTGACTACTGCAACTCCTTCCTTGAAAGTCTGCTAGCTTGTACCATACAGCCACTACAGGTGATGCTACTGCTCAACTTGTCTTCAACCTTCCCAAGTTCTCCCACTCCTCTGCTGAGGTCACTCCACCGGTCGCTGCCAGTATCAAGTCCTGACCCTCGTCTTCACTGCAGCCAACAGGATGGCCACTGCCTACTTAATCCTATACAGCTGCTCGACCACTCCGCTCAGCGGAAAAAGGGCACCTTGCACCCCCTGCCATCCGGGTAAAGGGTTCTCGCTCGTCCCTACCACGGAGCTTCTCCACCCTAGCTCCCCAGAGGTGGAACAAACTCTCTGCTCCTCTGCGAACCACTCATTGCCCATCTTCCATCGTGGTCCCCTCTTTCATGTTACATGTATCCCCATCCAGCACTTATTGTCTTGATTTTGTAGCTTGTCATGCCTCCTAGTTTGACTTAGCATAGGTTAGGTCAGAGTAATGTTCACTGTGTGAACTTAATGTGTTCATGGCTATGAATAACTGTACAAAATTAGTATTGTACCTTATCGGACCTGTGTTTTGTAGTTGTTCCAATGACCTTTGGTATGCGCTTATTGTACGTTGCTTTGGATAAAAGCGTCTGCTAAATAAATGTAATGTAATGAGCCTATCCCAGCGTGCATTGGGCGAGCGGCAAGAATACACCCTGGACTGGCTGCCAATCCATCGCACACACACCATTAACTCACACGGGCAATTTAGAATCTCCAATTAGCCTACCTGCTAATTTGGACTGTGGGAGAAAACCCACACAGACACAGGGAGAACATGCAAACTCCACACAGAAAGGCCCAGGTCAGATTTGAACCCACAACCTTCTTGCTGGGCAACAGTGATACCCACTGAAATTACAGAATCAGAATTTGTGGAAAAATATAAGGCCTTGCGATCTAGAAAGGCCTGCAGCTGATGCCATCTTAAATGAGAAACTGAAAGCCACAGATCACAAACTTAGATTAGCCATTATAAAACTTCAATTTAATTTTGAGTGTGGGTCATTTCCCTGAAATCTAGAACCAGGGACTCATAACCCTTATTTTCAGGAGTGGAGATAGATTTGACCCTAACAATTACGGAAGCATTTGTGTTAACAGCAATCTGGGGGAGGAATATTGTAGTATTTTAAATGCAAGAATCATAGGCTTCCTTTTTAAGCAAACGTCTAATTGGATTTTTTTTCCCGAAACAGCCAGACAAATGACCACATTTTTACCCTGCATATCCAAGTGGATACATATGTGAACCAAAACAAGACTTTTTTGTCTTGGTTTGTTGACTTCCAGAAAGCATTTGATTTTATTTGTCACTTATAATGTGCTGTCAAAATTGGAACTGAACAAACAGATTTCTTCAATTGAAGTATTGCGCCATGGCAGCCACTTGTTCAGGTTGTCTTATATCAGATGGTTTTCTTCACATGATAAGTGCAGTCCAGCTGTCAAAAAATTTGCTAAACAAACTATCTGTGAAAAAAGGAAAATTAAGCTTACAGCTGTTTGTAAGCCAAGGGCAAATTATAAATTTAATAAATTTCATCAGAAGGGCAAGGCTTGGCTTTTTCCAAGATCTAAAGAGGGTTGAAGAGACAGAGCCTTATTTACAGTATGTGGGAAATACAGTGCCTTCAGAAAGTATTCAGACCCCTTCAATTTTTTCACATTTTGTTACATTACAGCCTTATTCTAAAATTGATTAAATTCATTTTCATTCTCATCAATCTACACACAATACCCTATAGTGACAAAGTGAAAATAGGTTTTTAGAAATTTTTGCAAATGTATTAAAAATAAAAGATGTAAATATCACATTTACATAAGTATTCAGACCCTTTGCTATGACACTCAAAATTGAGCTTAGGTGCATCATGTTTCTATTGATCATACAAGAGATTTTTCTACAACTTGATTGGAGTCCACCAGTGGTAAATTCAACTGATTGATTGGGCATAATTTGGAAAGGCACACACCTGTCTATATAAGGTCCCATCTATATAAGGTAGTCAACCTATATAAGGTTGACAGTGCATGTCAGAGCAATGAGGTCGAAGGAATTGTCCATAGACCTCTGAGACAGGATTGTGTCAAGGTACAGATCTGGGGAAGGGTACAAAAAAATTTCTGCAGCATTGAAGGTCCAAAAGAACACAGTGGCCTCTATCATTCTTAAATGGAAGAAGTTTGGAACCACCAGGACTCTTCCTAGAGCTGGCCGCCCGGCCAAACTGAGCAATCGGGGGAGAAGGGCCTTAGTCAGGGAGGTGACCAAGAACCCGATGGTAGATGGGAGAACCTTCCAAAAAGATAACCATCTCTGCAGCACTCCACCAACCAGGCCTTTATGGTAGAGTGGCCAGACGGATGCCACTACCCAGTAAAAGGCACATGAAAGCCCGCTTGAAGTTTGCCAAAAAGCACCTAAAGCACCTCAGACCATGAGAAAGAAGATTCTCTGGTCTGATGAAACCAAGATTGAACTCTTTGGCCACAATGCCAAGCGTCACATCTGGAGGAAACCAGGCACCGCTCATCACCTGGCTAATACCATCCCTACGGTGAAGCATGGTGGTGGCAGCATCATGCTGTGGGGATGTTTTTCAGCGGCAGGAACTTGGAGACTAGTCAGGATTGAGGGACAGATGAACTGAGAAAAGTACAGAGAGATCCTAGATCCCCCCTAGATCCCCGCTCAGGACCTCAGACTGGGACAAAGATTCACCTTCCAACAGGACAACGACCCTAAGCACGCAGCCAAGACAATGCTGGAGTGGCTTCGGGACAAGTCTGTGAATGTTCTAGAGTGGCCCAGCCAGAGACTTGAACCTGATCAAACATCTCTGGAGTGACCTGAAATAACTGTGCAGCAACGCTTCCCATCCGACCTGACAGAGCTTGAGAGGATCTGCAGAGAAGAATGGGAGAAATACCCCAAATACAGGTGTGCCAAGCTTGTAGCGTCATACCCAAGAAGACTCAAGGCTGTAATCGCTGCCAAAGGTGCCTGCGTAAAGGGTCTGAATACTTATGTAAATATGATATTTCAGTTTTTTATTTTTAATACATTTGCTAAAATGTCTTAAAAAAAAACTGTTTTCACTTTGTCATTATGGAGTATTGTGTGTAGATTGATGAGAATAAAAATGAATTTAATCAATTTTAGAATAAGGCTGTAACGTAACAAAATGTGGGAAGTGGTCTGACTACTTTCCGAGGGCACTGTACATGCACTCATCTAGTCATGTGCAGACTGGTGTGGTTTGAGCAGGAACCCGTCAACAAGTAGAGCGTTCTGATGTTGCACACACTGAAAGTGAGTCTTTCCCACTCTGTTTTATTATCCATTCACCAGGACACCCCCCCTCCCCCCTTTTCTGATGACTGAGGGTGAAATGATGAGACAGTGCAGAGTGGGTGGGAGTGGGGGTTGACACTGGTTACTTTCAATAATGATGCAATGAGTATACACTACATCATTAAAATTTTACTGAGTATCACACATCAACCCTCGCTCCAAAGCACGATTCAGACTTTTTCATAGCCAATCAATATAAGCCATGCAAAAAACAAGCAACCAAACAGCAACCTCAATGCAGCAATCATTGTGCACCATCTGTGCTGTCAGAGTCCCAGATGTCAATATTTCCCAAAGCGCTTCTCTTTGATCATCATTTTAACTTATTGAGTATAAAAGGACAGCTCTAGCCATATTCAGAGGACATGATACCTGCTGCAGCTCAAAAGTACCACTGCATCTTCTGCTGTTTGCCTCATCTTTCAACCTGAATGATGTTAAGGTTGCTTGTAACAGTATATAATTTGTTCTGAACCATTTTATTCTTAGGCTGTTTGTAGATTGTTCTCATTATAGCATTCACAGCCAAATGTGAATCTAACTGGAACCAACATATGTTCTGTTAGATAGGAAGATTTTTTTTGCAATACAGAGCTGTTTGTACAAAATACTCCAGAGGAAATAATTGTTCATTAAGTTGAACTAATTCCCTGAATAACATTTTGCAGAACTGTTCTAACTTGGAGCAAATTAAATGCACAGACTCCTAATGGCAGAAATGATCTGCAACATAACATGGAGCCCCTGAAACATAAAGCTCAAAAGGCTATGCTATTGGAATATGTCAAGCCAGACAAAATGGCAGGCATATTCAAGCTCAAATAGGTACCATCCAAGACAGAGACACAAAGTCTGCTCAAGAAATAGCCTGACAGAATCAGGTACCAGGAATAAGCCCATAAGCTGGGATGCACCGAACAGCTAAATTTAACAGCTATAGCAATATTCATCACAGAGAAGATATGCTTCATTGTATGCCCATGGTAGAAACATGGCAGTTTTCTTAGAAATGCTAGCACTGATCCAAATTGACAGGATATTAAAAACCAGACATATCATACTTGCTAAATGATGGTAGTAAGAGGAAAATGATGATCATTGGGCTGCCGGATGGTTCATTCAGTTAAGGCACCATGCTGTGGTGCATGGATGAGCCTCGTGGCCTTGGATTGAATCTGGACCGTGCGAGTGCCAACTGACTGGTAGCTCCACGAAATTGGCGATTGCATCATCCAGAGTATGGGAGGGTTCCGTTGGTTAGGGATCCACATTTGTCACCATCTAGCGACCCCCGCTGGTTGATCAGGCGCCTATGGACTATATTTTAAAGCCACATATAAAAGCTCTTAGCTGTAGTCTGCACTATGAAAAGAAGCAACTGGTGACAGCATGTGTTTTGGAGAACCTTGGATGTCAACATTCTCCCGATCCAGCAGTGGGGCTTGCAGCATTTGCGTTCAGTTTGAAAAAGATGTAATAGTTCAAAGTTTATTAAGGTCTAGGCGTTGAAAGTATTACTTTTACGCTGAAGAACAATATAGACACTTTTCTTTGAAACTTATGCTTTTTTATTGTTTTCTGTCAAAGATTGCACAACATAACAGGGACAGCACAGCAGTGCCAGTAATCTCATTAATTTTATACAACATCATACAAGGATGTGAACAGGTTCAAAATAGATGAGGTACATATATACACTTTTATAATGCAGTTTACAGGAGATCAGTCTCCCAAGTTAAATTTATGCCACTTTCCCAAAGATCTACAAATTTATCAAGTCGTAGCCTCAACATGAATGTCAATCTTTCCATAGTATATATTTCTATATCTAGCAATTTACATATCTTTATTTGGTGAGTCCTGTTTGTATCAAAGTGAGTAATTGCTTTCTTACTAGCTGCCAGTAATAGCTTTGTTAGATAACTATCCTTTCCCAGAAGGTCTTGGGGAAAATTGGCTAGGTATAGAAATTACACATTTTGGAGTACATCAAAACCCAGGATTTCTTTCATAATTGACTGCACTTCTACCCAGTCATGTTTTATATAAGGACAGTGCCAGAATCTATGAAAATGCTCTTTCTCTGTGGAACCGCACTGTCTCCATCACTGTTGGGGTCTGTCTTATTGTTTTGCTTTGATTTCAGGAGTTAATAAAAAGCGTACTTTATTTTTCCAGCTAAACTCACTCCAGGTTCTAAAGCTTGTAGAACTAGTCTGTATTTCACAAAACACAGTTCAGCTGTACCATTCCCATATGCCTTGTTTATGAGTTGCACCACCCCATCCACAGAGAGGCCTAGGCGCTCTGGTATTATTTCTTCCTTCGCCCCCTATCCCCCAGTAAAGGCTGAATTGGCACATCAGACTGAGAAATCTCAATCGTTTTCTATTTGGCTGTGTATTTTGTGTCATACCAACAAATCAAGCTGCAATATAAAATTCTTAACTGTTTCAATATAATATTCTGTAGGGTTAGGTAGTGGCATTCCTCCTTTCTGTTTGGGAAGCTGAAGTGTAGGGTACCAGAGTCTCAGCTTTTTCTCTTTCATTATAAAACAGGATGTCACATTGTCCTGCTATATTGTGGGGGACATACACAGGTAAATATTGAAACAAATATAATAATCTTGGTCCTAATCATCTATTCGGGAACTGAGGTCTAAGGGGGCCAATATTCCACGTGCCTATGTCATCTTTTAATAAACTGATAACTATCATCATATGTTATTATCAGATAAACTCTTCTCAAACAAATGTAATAAGTCCTCTGTAAGTTGTATACCTAGGTATTTAATTAGACTCGCGTTAGGTTCAATCAGGCATATCAGGACATCATCTGCATACAATGCAATCTTATGTTTGATCTCACTGATCATAATCCCTTTTATACCTGTGTTTCCTCATATTGCTTGTGCAAGGGGATCAATACAGAGGTCAAACACATTACATTACATTTATTTGGCAGCCGCTTTTATCCAAAGCGACATAAAATAAGTGCATACCGAAGGTCATTGGAACTAATGGAAATAATGCTGGGCTGGCTAGACAGCCCTGACGTGTACCTCCGCTCAGGGGGACCGGTCATGACAGATGTACATTTACCTTTATTCTGGCAGTAAGTCCTGAATAAAGGGTCTTCCAACCACCTGAAAAAAATACTCCCAATTCACACAGTCAAGGGCCTTTTCAGCACCCAGACTTCTCAAAGCAGAACTAATGTGTTCTTGTTTTATATAGTTAAAAATAAGGGTTTGTGTTAATTTGTGTTTGACATCCAGTTATGAAGCCTGTTTGATCTGTGTCAATTAGGTGTGGCATAAACTCTTCTCACCATTTTTCCATGCTGGGGAGAATCAAAGCAGTTCAGATAAAAAATTCATCATCAACAAAAATATGATTTCAGATAATGTTATAAAATCATCTTTTTGGTTTTTTTGATTAATTTTTTATCTGAACTGCTTTGATTCCCCCCAGCATTTATTTTTTTTTTGTTCAGCATGAACTACGGTGTTTTGGATGGTATTTTTCCAATATTCCACTATTAAACATGAATGGATCAGCTACTTCTTAAATTCTTATTTTGGAAACAATCTAATTTATTACAATTTCTTGTAGTTGTATTGTCTTTAGTCAATAACATTCTACATGTTTTGTCTCATTTGCTGTTACAGTTTTTCTAAACTTGTTTCAGAGTTTAGAGCGGCATATGAGTTAAGGCTGCTGCCAAAGTACATATATTCAGAAAGTCATGGTTCTCATATTTACTTTTCCAATGAGTCCATCCGGTGTTTTTCCTTTCTTGCATTAGAATCATATTGAAAACCAAGCCTTTTTCAAGACCACCATTATTATTATTGTTGTTGTTGTTGTTGTTTTGTAACATTTTAATGATATGAATGAATACCAAAGGTATTGTATTTTACAGGCTCACAAATTGCAAATGTGAAGAAACTGCACATTAAGGTGTTTACAGAGCACTATGGAGGGCCATGGTGATCTGCTCAAGAAATGTTGAAAGAACCCTGACAAGGCAGTGCACAGACAATAATTTTTCCATCTGGACTGTTAATCCTCACTGAATCATGAACTGTCCGTGACTACATCATACAGATAATTGGCTACACCACCAGACCAGAAAAAAATATTTAATCCAATACAGTAACACCAGTGAAACATTTAGAAATGAATCAAGGTGCTCCTTGTCATTCTTTATTGAAATACATGTCACGTCATGTAGCCTACATCTTGGGACATTATTCATTCTGTAAAAAAAACTAATATATTGAATCAGTGTGGATTCAGTAGAGTTCATGTTTATTTTATGACATGAGCTCTGGAGAAATTACATGGAAAGAAATCAAACCAGAATGGTAAAAAATGAACTGAGAAATACAAGTATTCAAGTGAAGTTGCTTGTAATTATAAATATATTTACAGTTTTCTTCAACAAAAAACTGGGATTGCAGGAAAGGCCTCCATCACTGCCCTTGCCATCTAAACAAACGCAATATATCCAGTATGCCAGAGTGTCTGTCACAGTGCTGCAGATGTAAGACACATAAATGTTACCAAGAGTAATACTAATTTTCAAATGTTGTAATACCAGTATTTGTCCAAATGCCATCTTACTAAAGTAGAAATTGGGATGATGAAAACAAAAGCATGCAGAGAAGAAATTGGAATTAACAAAATGGGGAAAACTGAGATTAGTTTTTCTAGTAGAGAAATAATAGTTACATTTAAAACACTCATTTTACCATGATGACAATGACTCCACAGCTGCTGCCATCCTGTTGACATGGGTGCTGCATAACCCCTCCTTTCCATTTAACATCCACCCCGTCCATTTTGTCATGGCATGTCCTCCTCATCTTGATGTATTCACTATATAAGATTTCAGGTGGTATACCCAATTATTTATATTAAAAAAACACTCAAAAGTTTGAATAATTCAAAATTACGATTCTTTAAAAATCATCTGATGCCTATATTAAAGAGTCACACTCTATTAGCTCATTCAGAAACCTCTGGCAAAGTAGGGGTTACGTTCCACGTCGTTGTGTGTTTTTCCCTCTGTAATGCTGCAGGAGGGCCTTTCATCATCCCATTCGTTGTCCCATCTGTCAATCATCGTTATTCTGGTCCCACCTCCACCAATCACATCCCTCCTCTGGAAGATAAAAGCTGTGTGGCGGCTGCTGCTCGTGGTCTCTCTGTCATTGATCTCTGTTCGTTTTCGCTGTGTGGTTGTGTATGCCCGTGTAGAGATTTAGAGACCTGTGTGTGTGTAAACGTTTCCCCTGCTTGTGTATGTGTGGTTGTCTGTGTGTGGTTCAGGCCCTGGGGCAGATAAGACAGAGGCCTCTATACACCGGTGCTACATGCAAGAGGAAACTTGTATAGACACATTAGAAAAGGGGTGGTTGCCAACTGTATATTTTGTTTGTAAGAGTAGTTAGACAGTCTTTTGTTGTGCTTAGTTAGTTAGTCAGATTATCTTTTGTTCTAGCTCTGTTTGGTTTTGTTTATTTCATTTCTTTGGCTACATCCATGTCCCCTGGCCTTGTGACCTAGTTGTGTCGTTTGTTCTGTGTAAAAACTTGTACAAATGTAAATAGCACTTCACTTGCACTCTTATAATATAACACCTTTAACAGCACCTGTGTCACGGTTCGGGTGCTGGGACCCAGGCGCAGAGTGGGGGGAAAAAAAAACACGAAACTCAAAAAGGGAAAATTAACAAAGACTTTACTAACGACAGGTGAACAAACAGGGAACAGACAAGGTCACAATGGGCTAAAACACAAACTCAAAAAATAATCTAATGAAACAGAAAACAGGAACTCAAAAACACAGACAGGGCAGAACACGGGAATGCAGAGCACAAGGGAAGGTCAAAAACACAAGTCAGGAACAAAATACAGGCAGGTGAAACACAAACTCAAAAAATAATCTAATGAAACAGAAAACAACAGGAACTCAAAAACACAGGCGGGGCAGAACACGGGAAGGCAGAGCACAAGGGAAGGTCAAACGAAACACAAGTCAGGAACAAAATACAGGCAGGTACAAACGGTTTGTAACAAATAGAATTTGGGAACAAACACAAGCAGGGCAGAACACGGGAAGGCAGAGCACAAGGGAAGGTCAAACAAAACACAGTCAACCACAAAATACAAGCAGGTACATACAGTTTGCAACATCGGAAACAAACACAAGGAACCAGCACCCGAGTCAAGGGAACAGAGAACTTAAATAGACAGGGGTAACAAGACACAGGTGAACTCAAAAAACAATCAAACCAGAAGGAGGGGATAAGACAGGTGGGAACAATGATGGGATAACGAGACAATGAAACAATCATACAATTAACAGGGGGGGAGCAGGACACAAAACAGAAGTGCCGCCATCTGGCGGCCCAACAGGGGAAACACAGACAGGAGAACAGGACCATGACAACCTGCAACCTGGTCTGACCTGATTATTGCCATTAAACGTGCTCAACACCTTTTCACCCGGTCACTTTATTTCACTAAATATGTTACGTACTCCCTCCTACCCCTAGACACCTTGAGAGACGTAACAAATTGGGGGCTCGTCCGGGATAGCGCATATTCCGTGTGAATAATCTTGTGTTTTGCATTGTACATTGTTGCATCTCTAGATCAGTGGATTGTGTAGCTCTAGGGTTGTGTATTGTTGGTGTACTGTGTGTTTATTTCGTGCTGTGCATAGTGAAGGAAATAAAAATGGCTTCGTTTGATTTAGGTGAGTTTATTGCAGAACCTTCGTTTATTGTTTTCGACCACTGCCGTAAAGCAGACTTATTAGCGATTGCGGATCACTTCGGTATTTCGGTTTCAAGGAGTCTTCTTAAAAGGGAGATTAAGTCCGTGGTATGGGACAAGCTGGTGGAGTTGGAAGTCTTTACCTTGCCTGTCCTCTTACCTCCCAGCCAGCTTGACGTGTCGTTGTCGTCTCTGGTGTCTGGGAAAGATTTAGATCCACTGCCGAGTGCTGGGGGTTCCGCCGGAACGGAAGTGAAGGCGGAGAATCTCCCGGCTACCTTGACAAGGTTCAAGGTTTTCTCGCCAAGCTCCTCTGGGTCAAGGTTTGATGCATGGCTGAAGGTCCGTTTGGCCCGTCTTCAAGTGGAGGCCCAGGAGAGGGCTCGAGAGTCCCAGGAAAGGGCTCAGAAACTTGAGTTTGAGCATAGGCTAGCCATACGTACACTGGAAATTGAGGTGGAGACAAAGCTAAAGCTGCATAAGTTGGAGTTGGAGAACGCCGCTACGCAAGCTGTTACAGCCCCCGCGTCAGGTATGCCCGTACCATTTGCTGACCACTATGTTATGCGGAGACACGTAGCAATTCCCCCCTTTCGGGAGACAGAGGTGGACGCTTATTTTAATAGTTTTGAGTACCTTGCTACTGTACTTAACTGGCCAAAAGACATTTGGACCACCTTGCTGCAGTGTAAGTTAACAGGTAAAGCGCAGGATGCAGTGGCTACCTTGTATTATGAAGTGGTGAAGGCTGCGGTGCTCCGTGCTTATGAGTTGGTGCCGGAGGCTTATAGACAGCAATTTAGAAATTACCAGAAAGCCCCGTCCCAGTCATTCGTTGAGTTCACTAGGGAGAAGGGAACTCTTTTCGATAAGTGGTGTGTTGCTAGCAAAGCAACAGATTATAGTTCGCTCCGGGAGTTAATTTTATTGGAGAAGTTTAAAAAGTGCACACCAGAGCATTGTGTAGTGTATTTGAATGAGCAAAAGGTTGCTTCCTTAAATGAGGCGGCAATCTTTGCTGATGAGTTTACCCTCACACATAAAAGTGTGTTTATGACATCCCGTGGGAAAACTGCTGATGTTGCCCCACCTGTTGCGTCACTAGTTAAAACCCCTAGATCTCCCCCTTCACGCTTTAAGGAACAATGACACTGTTTCTACTGCCACAAAAGGGGCCATGTTATAGCGGGTGGTAAAGTGCACCCTGTACTGGAGGTTTTGAAATACACCGAGACGCACGCTACGCCAGAGATATCGAAATCTCCCCCTGATATTTTCCCTGCCTGTGTGCTTACCTGCACAAGCACAAAAATGGGGCGAGCAAGTGAATTTGTCTGACCCCCTCTTAGCCACTTCATTCGCTAGCAATGTTCCAGTCCCTGAGTGCCCGACTAAAAAGGTGAAGGAGAAACCATTGTCTGTGGATATACCTTTGATTCATCTGCCAGTCACACGCGAACAGCTTATTGTCGCTCAGAAATCGGATCCATCTCTCACCTATTGTTTTAAATCTGCTATCACCCCTGAAGCTGCGAAAGGCAGGTAGCTTATTTTGTGGAAAAGGGCCTGTTGATGAGGAAATGGGCATTACCAGTTGGATTGGGGTGTGGTGACCCAAGTAGTTGTACCCATACCTTATCGCCAGCAGGTGTTATCGTTGGCACACGAGAGTCCTTGGTCTGGTCACCTGGGTATAACCAAAACCTATAACAGGGTGTTGCAACATTTTTTTTGGCCCAAGTTAAAGACCACGGTTACTCAGTACTGCTGAACCTGCCATAGTTGTCAGGTTACAGGCAAGCCCATTCAAGTAATTCCTCCTGCTCTTCTCTGTCCTATTCCTGTTATGGGCGTACCTTTCACCCATGTGATAGCCGATTGTGTGGGCCCGTTACCGAGAAGCAGAACCATTAACACATTCCTGCTTACCCTCACGTGTGCAGTTACACGATTTCCAGAGGCTATTCCCCTCCGTGCAATTACTGCAAAAGCAGTTGTGAGGGCTTTAACTAAGTTCTTCTCTACCTTCCCTAAGACTCTCCAAACCAATCAGGGATCTAATTTTCTTTTAAAGATTTTTAAACAGGTTTTAGGTTCCCTGGCAATTAAGCACAAGGTCTCCTCCGCATACCATCCCAAATCGCAAGGTGCGCTGGAATGCTGGCATCAGACTTTTAAATCGGTGCTATGCAAATACTGTCTGGAGACAGTGCAAACAACGCAAAAGGTACTCCCTCATCCCAGCTGTTTCCTAAGAGAAACTGTGCAGGAGTCACTTGGCTTTAGCCCAGCTGAACTGGTTTTCGGGCACACAGTGCGAGGTCCCCTTCAAGTTTTTAAAGAACAAATATTGTCTGATGACTTGTTCGCTAAGTCCACCAATGTGTTGGACTATGTTTGTCAGTTTCGAGAGCACTTACATCGGGCTTGCTCTCTTGCCAAAGAAGCGCTTGCCACCTCTCAAAGCGCTATGAAAAAGCGTTATAGCTGAAGGCTGTTGCACGCTCATTTGGTGTCGGAGATCAGGTGCTGGTCTTAATGCGTTCAAAGTTCTGCGTTGTCTGCTCGCTTCTCAGGTCCTTACACTGTGGAGGAGAAGCTAAGTGACACTGACTACATCATTCGCACTCCTGACCGCAGACGTCAGTCCCGTATATGTCATGTGAACAGGATCAAGATGTATCATGCCAGAGCTCCAAAGTCGGAGGAGAGTAATGTTTTGCCGGTCTCGGCTATAGCTTCTGTGTCAACGGTGTTTACTTCTGATCCGGCTGAGGATGAGGATGGTCTGCTGCTCAGAAATGCACCACAGCAGTGCACTAGACTACTGAATTCAGAAGTGCTAGCAGACCTGTTTTCCCATCTTGCCCACTTGCCCGAAGAGCAACGTTCTGATGTTATGTAATTAATCACAGTATATCCAATGCTCTTTAATGACACCCCTACTCAAACACAAATTATACAGCATGACATAGATGTGAATAACTCTGTGCCCATCTGACAGCATCCATACCGAGTCAATGCTGCCAAACGTGCGGCCATGAAAAAAGAGGTACAGTATCTTTTAACCAATCAGTTAGCCAGTCCTAGTTCAAGTCCCTGGAGTTTGCCATGCTTGTTGGTGCCCAAGCCGGATGGTACTCCCAGGTTTTGTACGGATTTTCATAAAGTCAATGCAGTTACTGTACTCGACTCCAACCCTCTCCCACGGATGGAGGACTGCATTGATAACATTGGCTCCGCACGGTATGTGAGCAAACTTGACTTGTTGAAAGGTTATTGGCAAGTTCCCTTAACCTCCCGTGCTTCTGACATCTCTGCCTTTGTCACCCTGAAGATTTTCTTCAGTACAATGTCTTAGCTTTTGGTATGCGAAATGCTCCGGCCACTTTTCAAAGGTTGGTCAATATTGTATTATCTGGTGTTCCGAACTGCAACGCATATCTGGATGACTTGGTTTTATTTACCAGCACTTGGTCCGAACATGTACACATCCTTAGAATGGTGTTTGACAGATTGGCATCGGCTTCGTTAACTGTCAATCTTGCCAAATGGGAGTTTGGGGAAGCAAAAGTCACCTACTTAGGTAAGCAGGTTGGCCAGGGTAGGGTAAGGCCTGTAAATGCTAAAATTACGACCATTACCGGTTTTCCAGCACCTATGACCAAACGCGTAGATTCATTGGAATGGCAGGCTACTACCATAGTTTTTGCAGGAACTTTTCCTCGGTCATAGCTCCCCTGACAAGTTTGCTCAGCTCTACAAGACAGTTTATCTGGACCCCCGATTGTCAACATGCCTTTGAAAGCATCAAAGCTTTGTTGTGCAGTGCTCCTGTGCTCGCCGCTCTGGAGTTCGCGATACCATTTAAATTAGAGGTAGACGTGAGCTAGCGCTGTGTTAATTCAAGAAAGTGCAGATGGAATTGATCACCCCATCTGTTTCTTTTTGAGAACGTTCACCAAGCCTCAGTTAATTATTCCACCATCGAGAAAGAAGCACTGGCCTTACTGTTGGCGTTACAACATTTTGAGGTATACGTTGGATCCAGCTCTGACCCTATCGTTGTATATATGGATCATAATCCATTCGTTTTCCTGTCGAGAATGTACAATCAGAACCAGCGATTAATGCGCTGGTCCCTCATAATGCAAAACTACAACTTGGACATAAAACATAAGAAAGGTACCGACAATGTTATGGCAGACGCATTGTCTCGTATATAAAGTAGCCTTTTCAAAATAAAATGATACACTGTAACTGTTGTAATTTTGTTTCAGTTTGTATGTATGAACAAACTTAACAAATAAGTTGGTGGGCGTGTTACGTTCCACGTCGTTGTGTGTTTTTCCCTCTAATGCTGCAGGAGGGCCTTTCATCATCCCATTTGTTGTCCCATCTGTCAATCATCGTTATTCTGGTCCCGCCTCCACTAATCACATCCCTCCTCTGGAAGATAAAAGCTGCGTGGCGGCTGCTGCTCGTGGTCTCTGTCATTGATCTCTGTTCGTTTTCGCTGTGTGGTTGTGTATGCCCGTGTAGAGATTTAGAGACCTGTGTGTGTATAAACGTTTCCCCTGCTTGTGTATGTGTGGTTGTCTGTGTGTGGTTCAGGCCCTGGGGCAGGTAAGATAGAGACCTCTATACACCGGTGCTAGACGCAGGAGGAAACTTGTATAGACACATTAGAAAAGGGGTGGTTGCCAACTGTGTATTTTGTTTGTAAGAGTAGTTAGATAGACAGTCTTTTGTTGTACTTAGTTAGTCAGATTATCTTTTGTTCTAGCTCTGTTTGGTTTTGTTTATTTCATTTCTTTGGCTACATCCATGTCCCTTGGCCTTGTGATCCAGTTTTGTCGTTGTTTTGTGTAAAACCTTGTACAAATGTAAATAGCACTTCACTTGCACTCTTATATTATAGCACCTGCAACCTTGTCTGACCTGATTATTTCCACTAAACGTGCTCAACACCTTTTAACCCGGTCACTTTATTTCACTAAATATGTTACGTACTCCCTCCTACCCCTAGACACCTTGAGAGACGTAACATAGGTAATTTGCTTTCTCCTCCCACAACCCTTAATCTGGGCAAGGTGTTCACCGACAAATGCAATTCACATCATGGCTGTAGGCCAGCTCCATGTCTCCTACTGCATATGCGATGACTTCTAAATGAATCCTACAAATTTTTCATCACCAAAATGATTTTATCAGAATTGTGACCACTGTAGAACATGCCAATCTATAGTGGGTAGAAGTACAGTTAGCATGTATCACTTGACAATATCTTAACTCATTATACCAGTTCAATATACCACCTTATTCATCAATGTAGAAGTACCATACCGAAGTGTAGAAGTACCGTATTCTTTTTGCAGCATGATTGGAGTCCATATCCTCAGTGGAATTTGGTACTGGATCCACCAAATATATTGCATTGTTGGCTGGATGGATACACTGTAATAACAAAAATATTACTCTCTAGTTACGCAGAGAATCATGACAAGATCAAGACATTCTGAATGCATATTTTATATAGGAGTAATTACTTACCAGAAACTTCCAGTGGACATTGTTTATGTTGACAACGGAAATAATGGCCTGGTAATATGGAGTCAATTTTGTGGCAAAAGTATTGTCCATGTAGGAAAAAAAATCGCACACATAAAAAAAATATTGTAGGCGTAGATGTGGAAATGTTTCACGTGATCAAAAAAAAAAAATCTAATGCATTTTTCTGAATTGTAAACGAAAAAGTTATGTTCACAAATGTAAAAAGTAAAATTGCAGTTGTTTTTTCTCACTCATGTTTACGATTAAATTTTTTACGAGTACGATTTCATTTTTTATGATTACGATTCTGTTTTTCTCGCGCTTGGGGGTTTGGCATGATTTTGACGTGGAGGCGGGGTAAAAAGAAGGGGGTGACTTTATTGGTCACTCGGACAAATGCGTCATTGGTATGCGCCATGTTCACTTCCACTGACTGAAGGCATGCACATCATCATTTACGCAGGAACATGGCAGAGCAATGACATACTTCTCAGGTATTTAGCTAGTTATTAAACTTGTTATTGTGGATTATGAAGTACCAAGTGATGGATTGCTGGTTAAGTTACTAAAGTTAACTATTTAGCTCAGTCATATATCCAGCTGTTCACAATGTCTAGTCAAGCGAATACCGAAGGAGTTCCTACAAACAGCTAGCTCTAGCCTATCATACCTTTATCTTCATTATTAGGTAGCTACCTTGCTAGCTAGCTTAGCTAACGTTAGCTATGGCTGTTAAGGCTGTCACCCCCACACTTGCCGAGGAACTACAGCTGATCCAAGCAGGACTTGGAAAGAGGTCAATTAGCATGTCTGAGAACATGACCCATACTGAGGTATGGTTCTATACTTTAAGTCTTTCTAACAGTAATATCTGGCTTATTTACTACCAACATGTATTATCTTATCAATTACTATTATGAATTTGCCAATGCAATTTCTCAATATTCTGCTGTACAACTTATTCACCATGTCATAATCTAAAACATGAGGTAGGACAACTTCATCTTGTTTGTGTTTTGTTGTTTGTTATAGTTTAAGCATGGGCATGTAACAAAAAATAAGAATGGTGGCGTCAATGGAGAGACTGTTGACATACACAAACACAGCTAATTCCCCATTGCATTTGCATTAATTTCACTAGTTTACCAGTCTGCTGTATGCTGAATATCCAAAAATGGAAGCTTTGACAGGAGGGTGGCTTCTTCAAAAGTCGTCAGGTGCAGTATACCATGTACACCAAGTGATAACATACAGGGTGAGAGATGTTAGACATTCAACTAGCATAGTGTTGTTTTCTACATTTGCAGGGGGAACTGGAAAGAGACGCCTCTCTGTGGTCCCTCCAGAATCAGAGGGGTATACGGGGACCCAGAACAAGACTGCCTCTGGTTCTGGGAAAACTGTACTCTACATTGTTCCTCTGCAGGAGGAACTTGACCTGACTCCACTTCCTCATGATGCCATAGGGTTCAGAAAAATGTCTAAAGCTCAATGCCGTATGTGCCACAGAAGCATGCCATTGCAGGTACTGGCTCTCCATATACAGTCCTTATCTTCATCTGCAGATGAAGGGGTATGTAATTCATTTGTAGGCTGAATGTGTTTTTATCTAAAATATACATTTTTGTGGATTTTTATGTTGAGTTTTTGGAGCTGACAGTGAATGTAGCGTATCCACTTGTTATTTGGCAGGTTACTGTAAGTGATGTCAAGTTTGTCTCTGAAATGAAGCCAGCAACTGGGCAACCTGAATCACATCCGACAGAGGTAATATAAGTATGTACAATACTTTTGCATTTGTGATTCTTTGGTGTAAATTTGTTTACTACTGCCATTATAACCTCCTTTTCATGTATACAGAGAGGGCGAGAATGCCCAATTTTTCTGGAGTGGTTCTCTGTTGTGGATATAGCACTGCATGCAGGTATATGCGGAGATAGCGGAGATTATCTCTGAATTTTAAATCTTGTCCTGGGAAAACTCTGGGTGTGCTCAATGCGAATGCACATGGGTGCCCACTGTGAATTCCCAGTACTGAGAGGGCACACATTGGTAATATTACAATGGATATATTAGTAGATTAAATTGTAATATAATATTCATTACACGACTGGTTTAAACCTGTCTCACTCAGTGAAGATGATGTGCTCCGTTGGCTTGGTGACCAAGTTCAGTCAAGTCAAGAATTTCGGATGTGTGTCACAAGGACCAACCTTGTCGAAAGAGGCCTCACACAGTGGAGGAGGCAAAAGAAGGGCTCTCCTGTCAACCGGCTCACGGTAACATTCATTGGGGAGTCTGGAGTGGACACAGGTGCATTACGAAAAGAGTTTTTGACCGGTAGTCATTTAATGAATGGTAACATTTTACAAACAAACCTGGAAATTAACAGGTGGCTAAGTAACAGCACCTCTCATGTGTTGTCCCTAGAAATGATGAGTGGCATTGAAGCACACCTCTTTGTGGGTAAAAAAGAAGGAGACAGGAAGGGGATGAGTCCCCAGTACTCCATCTGTGACCTTGATGATGGTCTTTTCCGGTTTGCACCTATTCACCTCATTATTTTCCAACATGTGACTGTAATGGGCCTATTTTGTATTTTGTGAACATTACCTCATGATTCCTTTTTAGCTGCAACCACAGCTCTATAGCTCTGTCTGTGTGTCGGTCGGTTGGTCGATCGGTTGGTTAGCCGGTTGGTCCACAAAAGTGTCCCACCCCGTAGCGGCCACAGTTTTTGCCCCAGGAGGCTGAAATTTGGCATGGATGTGTGGTCATGACCGGAAGGTACAGCTAAGTAACTTCACAGATTTGCACAAGAGTTTGTGGAAAGGTTGGTCATAAGCCAAAGAAGAGGTCATGTGTTTGTGTGAGGGTGTGTGCGTGGATGCATGCACACATGGATGCATGCACGTGTGCGGTCGCAGCTATTGCGGATTCACGCTTGTTTTATTACAGTGTGGCAGGAAAGGTATTTGCAGTAAGTTTAGCGCAAGGTGGGGCAGCCCCTTCTTTCCTGAAAGAGTGGTGCTACTCTCACCTTGCAACTGGGGATTTTGATCCACTCAAAGTGTCTACAGATGACGTAGATGACCCGAAACTGGTACATTTGATCAAAAGTGTAATTACATTTTAATTAAACTGGAGAAGCACTACAACAGAAAATATACATTTTATTACATAGGTTCTTCATTTTTCCGTTGACTACTCACTGTTTCATTTTTTGCTGTTGTTAATACATATTGTCCTTCAAGGTTGAACAAGCCTCTGATCTGACACCATGGTGTGATGAAATCATCAACTGTGGTCACAACAGGCCAATCAGATTTGAGCACAAAGGCCGCATTATACGGTAATAAAGTGAGAGAATCAGTTCACTGTTAGATACACCATCTGTATCCTGCTATGTCATTCTCTACGTTGACTTTGTCTTACAATATGACCTAATGTGGACACCTTTAACATTGTGTTACAGGCCACCATGAGAGTCACACTGTGACGGTACGGGTGCTGGGACCCAGGCGCAGAGTGGGGGAAAAAAAACACGAAACTCAAAAAGGGAAAATTAACAAAGATTTTACTCACACAAAAAAAAAGGCAAACACAACCAGGGAACAGGCAAGGCCACAAAGGGCAAAACAACAAACTCAAAACATTAAGAACAAAACACAGAACAGAACACAGGCAGGCAGGCAGGGTACAGGCAGGTGGAACACACAGGCAAACACATAAAAGAAACACCAGAAAATACATACGGGTCAGGAACAAACACAAGTCAGAAGCAAACACAGGTAGGAAACAAACAAGTCAGGAACAAAACACAAACGGGTAAAAAACGCAGGCAGGTACAATGGGTCTGAAAATTCATAGGCAACAAACACAAGGAAGAACAAACGCAAGGAACCAGCACCCGAGTCAAGGGAACAGAGAACTTAAATAGACAAGGGGTAACAAGACACAGGTGAACTCAAAAAACAATCAAACCAGAAGGAGGGGATAACAAGACACAGGTGGGAACAATGATGGGATAACGGGACAGACAATAATACAATTAACAGGGGGGGAGCAGGACACAAAACAGAAGTGCCGCCATCTGGCGGCCCAACAGGGGAAACACAGACAGGAAAACCGGACCATGACAGTACCCCCCCCCCCCCAAGGGACGGCTCCTGACGTCCCAGGAGGCCGACCCGGGGAGGGAGTCAACAGAGGGTGGGGGCTAGAGACAGGACAAGACTCAGGGCTGGACTGGACAGGACAGGAACAAGACGAGAACAAGACTCGGGGCTGGACTGGGCAGGACAGGAACAAAACAAGAACAAGACTCGGGGCTGGAGGGGAACTCGGGGCTGGAGGGGAACTCGGGGCTGGACGGGAACTCGGGGCTGGACGGGAACTCGGGGCTGGAAACAGGACTGGACAGGAACAGGACTGGACAGGAACAGGACTGGACACAGGACTCAGGGCAGAACCAGGACTGGACAGGAACAGGACGGGACTCGGGACTGGACTAGGACGGGGGAACAGGACTTGGGACTGGACTCGGACTTGGGGAACAGGACTCGGGACTGGACTCGGACGGGGGAAAACAGAACAGGAAAACTTGGGACAAAACTCAGGAACTAGGAAACAGGAGACACAGGGCTGGGCAGGACCCGGGCGACGAAGACACAGGGCTGGACAGGACCTGGGCGACACGGGGAGACTCAGGGCTGGGCAGGACCCGGGCGACACGGGGAGACTCAGGGCTGGGCAGGACCCGGGCGAAACTCAGGGCCCGCACTCGGGCGACACGGGGGAAACTCAGGGCCCGCACTCGGGCGACTCGGGGGAAACTCAGGGCCCGCACATCGGGCGACTCGGGGGAAACTCAGGGCCCGCACATCGGGCGACTCGGGGGAAACTCAGGGCCCGCACATCGGGCGACTCGGGGGAAACTCAGGGCCCGCACATCGGGCGACTCGGGGGAAACTCAGGGCCCGCACATCGGGCGACACGGGGAGATTCAGGGCCCGTACATCGGGCGACACGGGGAGATTCAGGGCCCGCACATCGGGCGACACGGGGAAATTCAGGGCCCGCACATCGGGCGACACGGGGAAATTCAGGGCCCGCACATCGGGCGACACGGGGAAACTCAGGGCCCGCACATCGGGCGACACGGGGAAACTCAGGAAACCAGGGGGACTCAGGAAACCAGGGGGGACTAGGACAGGGGCAAGGCAGACATACAGGACTGGACTGGGGCGAGGTGGACAACACTGGACTGGGTAGGGCAAGACTGAGAGGGAAAGACTGACAGACACTGGCACAATAGGGAGACCTACAAAGACAGACACAGGGACAAGCAGGCGGGGAGGCACACGGCGACACCGATGGACACACAAAGGGACAGGCAGACAGGGAAGGCGAGGGGGGAACCCAACAACTGACATAGGGACTGACACACAGGCAAACAAGACAAAACACACGCGGACTGGCACACAGACAGACAGGCAGACAGGCGGGCAAACACGTTGGCCGATGGGCTGACGGCCTGGGGGGCAGACAAACAGGCCAACAAACTGGCTGACACACATACGGGTAGACTAACAGACAAACAGGCGGGCAGACAATTAGACAGGGGGGCCGGGGAACACACGGACACACGGTTGGGAGGACAGACACCAAAGGGAGAATGGACACCAGGGGGAGCGACGAGACCGGGGGAGGGACGACCACTGGGGGGAGCGACGAGACCGGGGGAGGGACGACCACTGGGGGAAGGACGGACACCGGGGGAGGGACGACCACTGGGGGGAGCGACGAAACCAGGGGAAGCACGAACGCCAGGGGAAGCACGAACGCCAGGGGAAGCACGAACGCCAGAGGGCAAGGTGTGGACACTAGGGGGAGCGAGAACACTAGGGAAAGAACGGACACTGGGGGGCGCGAGAACACTAGGGGGAGCACGAACGCCAGGGGGAGCACGAACGCCAGGGGGAGCACGAACGCCAGGGGGCAAGGTGTGGACACTAGGGAGAGCAAGAACACTAGGGGAAGAACGGACACTGGGGGGCGCGAGAACACTAGGGGGAGCACGAACGCCAGGGGGAGCACGAACGCCAGGGGGCAAGGTGTGGACACTAGGGAGAGCAAGAACACTAGGGGAAGAACGGACACTGGGGGGCGCGAGAACACTAGGGGGAGCACGAACGCTAGGGGGAGAACGAACGCCAGGGGGAGCACAAACGCCAGGGGGAGCACAAACGCCAGGGGGAGCACGAACGCCAGGGGGAGCACGAACGCCAGGGGGAGCACGAACGCCAGGGGGAGCACGAACGCTAGGGGGCAAGGCAGGTGGCTTAGCCTGCGGGGCGGCCAGAGCAGTCTGCGGCGGCCCCTGCGGGACAACAGAAGGGACCGTTGTCCTCTCCGGGGCTCTGGACAGCTCTGGAAGCCTCTCCGGAGCTCTGGACGGCTCCGGAAGCCTCTCCGGAGCTCTGGACGGCTCCGGAAGCCTCTCCGGAGCTCTGGACGGCTCTGGAGGCCCCCCCGGGACTCGAGGCAGCTGCGGAGGCCCCCCTGGGGCTTGAGGCGGCTCCGGAGGCCCCCCCGGGGCTCGAGGCACAAGTAAAGCCCGAAACTTGGGTGTAGCAGGCGGCCTCCGCGGAAGGGTCAGAGCAGGCGGGACCTCCGGGGCTGGAGGCGGCTCTGGGGGCCTCTCCGGGGCTGGAGGCGGCTCTGGGGGCCTCTCCGGGGCTGGAGGCGGCTCTGGGGGCCTCTCCGGGGCTGGAGGCGGCTCTGGGGGCCTCTCCGGGGCTGGAGGCGGCTCTGGGGGCCTCTCCGGGGCTGGAGGCGGCTCTGGGGGCCTCTCCGGAGCTCGAGGCGGATCTGGGGGCCTCTCCGGAGCTCGAGGCGGCTCTGGGAGCCTCTCCGGGGCTCGAGGCGGATCTGGGAGCCTCTCCGGGGCTCGAGGCGGATCTGGGAGCCTCTCCGGGGCTCGAGGCGGATCTGGGAGCCTCTCCGGGGCTCGAGGCGGATCTGGGAGCCTCTCCGGGGCTCCAGGTGGCTCTGGGGGCCGCTCCGGGACTTGAGGCAGAGCAGGCCGTGAAGGCCGCTCCGGGACTTGAGGCAGAGCAGGCCGCGAAGGCCGCTCCGGGACTTGAGGCAGAGCAGGCCGCGAAGGCCGCTCCGGGACTTGAGGCAGAGCAGGCCGTGAAGGCCGCTCCGGGACTTGAGGCAGAGCAGGCCGTGAAGGCCGCTCCGGGACTTGAGGCAGAGCAGGCCGTGAAGGCCGCTCCGGGACTTGAGGCAGAGCAGGCCGTGAAGGCCGCTCCGGGACTTGAGGCAGAGCAGGCCGTGAAGGCCGCTCCGGGACTTGGGGCAGAGCAGGCCGTGAAGGCCCTTCCTGGACTTGGGGTGGAGCAGGGCGAGGGCCCTGCCGTCTGGGCTGGGCAGGGGACAGGAACACAAACCACAGCTGTAGGGAACCCGGCTGGGCAGCCGGACGGGACCGGCGGGACCCCCGCGGGCCGGACCCTGGGAAGATCGCCAGTCGAGACCCTTCAAATGATGCAGGGCCGGGAACCGCTGGCTGGGCAGCTGGAGGTCTGGCCAACCGGGAGGCAGCCCGACCACGGCGCCTCCGTGACCGTCCGCCCCGGGCGCTGGGAAGCTCAAGGGCGAGGGACTCCCAGTCGCTGGGTGGCGAGTCCTCCGGGTCACTCCACCACCCCGGTGGCATGATAAACAAAAAAATAAAAAATAAAAAAATAAAAATAAAAAATTTAAAAAACTCTGCTGGGTCCCAAACTGGCTGGTTCCTTCTGTGACGGTACGGGTGCTGGGACCCAGGCGCAGAGTGGGGGAAAAAAAACACGAAACTCAAAAAGGGAAAATTAACAAAGATTTTACTCACACAAAAAAAAAGGCAAACACAACCAGGGAACAGGCAAGGCCACAAAGGGCAAAACAACAAACTCAAAACATTAAGAACAAAACACAGAACAGAACACAGGCAGGCAGGCAGGGTACAGGCAGGTGGAACACACAGGCAAACACATAAAAGAAACACCAGAAAATACATACGGGTCAGGAACAAACACAAGTCAGAAGCAAACACAGGTAGGAAACAAACAAGTCAGGAACAAAACACAAACGGGTAAAAAACGCAGGCAGGTACAATGGGTCTGAAAATTCATAGGCAACAAACACAAGGAAGAACAAACGCAAGGAACCAGCACCCGAGTCAAGGGAACAGAGAACTTAAATAGACAAGGGGTAACAAGACACAGGTGAACTCAAAAAACAATCAAACCAGAAGGAGGGGATAACAAGACACAGGTGGGAACAATGATGGGATAACGGGACAGACAATAATACAATTAACAGGGGGGGAGCAGGACACAAAACAGAAGTGCCGCCATCTGGCGGCCCAACAGGGGAAACACAGACAGGAAAACCGGACCATGACACACACCAATGCTGCAGCAGATACGCAAAGGCCTGCAGCTGTACAGCCTCCTGGAGATCCTTGAAGCACACAGACACCTCTGCAAACGATTCTTTGTCCATGGGGATGACTGCACAGTTAGTGGACCTCTGTTTTTTCCTATTTTAGTGTGTAGTGGTTTAATCATTTAAACAGTGTTCGCTCGCTCTGGATAAGAGCGTCTGCCAAATGCCTGTAATGTAATGTAATGTTTCAGACCCAACTTAATGAACCATTGATTTGGATCTTTTCCAGCCAGATACAGACTTCATCATGAGCAGCCTTGTCCCTGAGAAGAGCGAGACAGGAACAACAAGGGATGCACGTGAGAGTCAAATAATCAACTTCCTTCAAGTTGTTGTATGTTTGTAACCATGTAATTACTGTGCTGTTATGCCTTTTTTCACAACATGATTCCATAACTACTGTGCAGAAAGAAAACATCAGATTAATGGATTGTTACTTATTTCAACTAGTGTTATGTAATGTATTTCAGAAGAAAAAGAAGAAGAGAAACAGGCAGAAGAAGAGGCAGGTGAATAAGACGAGCCCGAGCTCTTCCAACTCTCTGTCCCCAAGGTTTTACAATGGCTAACTGGACAGGGGCACAAGCCACTCCTGCAGTTAGAACTGCAGGCTTTCAGAGTAAATGTCAAATTTGATCACCAGTGCCAAGTGAGGATGCTGGGGCACGCTATCTGTTACCCAACTGTCAGTGAAATAACATTTCCCATAGCACATCTAATTACTTATGATGAGTTTAAAACCATAATAGTGCAAGCTTTGAAGTCAGGTGGTGGTTTCAACAGAGTTTGAATGAGCACAAACACTACTTCCGTATGCATGGTTCCAGAGGAAATATTTTATTTTGTTTTTTCCTTTACATGCCTACAACTGCAGTACGTGATAGTCATTGCTTTGTCAAGTGATAATAAAAATACAAGTGTCACCACTGCAATGTGTCCTCCTGAGTGTTCCATATATTGTGAAGAAGCACATAATTTACAATTGTAATGTAAATGTCTTGTCCATGGTCCTGAGACGGAGAGCTTGGGTCAATGGCAGCTCTCAGCCTGGCCATACCCTGCTGGGTCAGCGGGCATTCCATGGGGGGGAGGGGGACAACTCCGGCACTCAGGTCTTCTGGGATGGTGGCAATGTCATCCACAGCCTACAAAAAAGGTATAGATTAGTTGGCCTTAATATGAACACATTTTATCTTTAAAAGTTAGCAATAACAGTGTAGTTAACTGTTATGAACCTGGAATGGAATGCCCATCCTGCTACTCCATTCATGAAATGTCTCTGTGATTCTGTGAGATACCTTATTGTCTGGAGCAGGGACAGGGTACTGGATGCATCCCATTTCCCACATTTGGTTGGGGGAGAGATTCTGCTCTGTGCGCATGGGATGGTTATTCCAACCATCAGTGAAGGCATCCAGGGCTGCCTGGAGGCAAGGCAGGAACACACAGTGTGCACAGAAGAGGTGGAGGCTGTTGGCAGGGTCAAATGAGTCCTCCTCCTCTAGACTGTGCAGAACGTCATAGAAGACGTTTGACACTGCCATCCACATGTCCCGCCATAGATGTTCGGTCCTGGAAGAGAGGTAGAAAAGTGAGAAAGAAATAGTTAGAAACGCATGCATAATTTAAAAATCCACCATACACATGTATCCTGTGTTCTAAATTAGATACCCTTTCCCTAAAGTGTCAAAAAGAATAGAGATTCTGAGGGTGGTCCAGCTAACGCATCCAAGACCTGTAGCCAATGCAAGGAGCGCTCCTCTTGATGGATGTCACTAGAGTATCCAGTTCCTTGTCTGTCATCCTGCTGTATGTGTCTCTTATTGAGATATCATACTCCTGCAAACGGCGATGGACAGTGCAAGTTGAGAAGCTGAGTAATTTAGCAATACAGGGAACAGACAGACCCATGTCAACAAGGTGTTGAAGGTGCTCTTTTGACTCAACCAGCTTGGAGCATCCTATATCACCATCCAACACACAGTAGATGGTCCATGTCTTTCTTCCAGATGGGAGCTGACCAGCCTACACAAGCTTCAGAGCAAGTGAATTACATCTTGAGGCATCTCTAACTGATTGGACAAGGAGCTGATTAAAATAATTTTGTGGTTGAAGACGAACTCTAATTGAGATCAAGAGGTTGGCGTTGTGTGGCTTGCTGAACTCTTGACAGTAGCCTCTCCAAGATCTGTCTCTTTAACATGAAATGATGTGGACGAATTTAGAATGAATTGTCAAGCGGATAAGCCTAGCAAACTTATTTAGACTACTTCTGGTGTTGTTCACAGTTGTTCACAGTTCACCTCTATAATCTATTAGTCCCTCCAAAAGTTTGCTGAGTTTTTTTGTGATTGTTGCGATCAAAAATGCTTGATTTTGCAGCGGCTTTTCTCAAAAATTGCAATGCAATTTGCGAATTTTTATGTGATTTTTTGTGAGAAATGGAAAATTTTAGTTCTCATCTTTTTTAAAATTTTCTGAACATAAAGAACCATGGACTCAAAGTTGTATGAGTTTCAAACCATCGTGCTGCTGCCATTGTGCACTACATTTTTTCTCCTGAATATTTTTTCCATTGAGCTCAACAGGAAAATTAATCAGGAGAAACAATTCTTGTAGTATCTACTGCATATCTTGTAGCAGCATAATGGTTTGAGGCTCATTTGATACCTTGGACCCTTGATGACTTAAAGCCATGTAGCCAACAAATGTGTTCCATACTGTATCAGCATAATTTACAGCTGAATCTAGTCTCACCTCCCAATTTCCATAGAGATCCATTCAAATGCAAAGAGTTTTTGTATCGCTTGTAGGACAATAAGATATCCAAACTCTGATGATGTTGATAGGTCACAGACATCGGGGAGTCATGGCACGCAAAGGATATGCACCAAATACAAAACATGACTCTTTTATTTGACATTATGTTAATTTGTCTAAAACACTGAAATGGGGGACTACGTATAAAAAGTGCTGTAATTACTACATGGTGAAACCAAAATGTATAAGAATGCCCTTTAATAAAAGCTCTGAGTCTGCACTTTGACCAGGTGCAAATTGTTCGATTACAAACAGAGAAAATAAAATATAAAATCAGAAAAAAGCTGAAAAATGCAGGTGGTTTTAATGTTGTGGCTGATCAGCATGTTATACTGTGTCAGATATGATTATAATACTACAAGTATGGATGGTAATGGTACTAACCCAGCATTAAGCCAGTCCACAGTGCAGTGTGTGGAAGGTAATATTGGTTGATGTGATGCATTATGCCTGTGCAGAAGTACTCATTTGGCTCTCCATCCACATCAAGGGGTGCTTTGGCAACAATGGTGTTGTAACGACTTCCAAAGTTGTTCTTTCCTGTAGTGGGCTGCAAATAAATACATTTCAGTGCTGGATTGTAATTGTGCAGTTTTTTTACTGTACACTGTTTTACAAACCCAAAATATTACTTGACAGTACTCTGGAACGTTTTTGGAGTCCTGAGAGGGATCACGACTGAAGATTCTTGAAATGTTTTTCAACATTGACACCACTGCATGTACTGGAGAACACAACAGCAGCATTCCCGACCACTTCGTCCAGTTCTTGTAAAGTGCTTGCCGTTGTCACAAGGCCAAACAGATGCATGGCCAGGTGGTAGTGTTTTTGAGCACTGGGGGAAAAAAGTCAATCATGTCAGTAAATAACGACTCAAATAATAAAGTTACATAAAATGAAAATTATTTGAGGAGGTTTTAGCTCTGCTTACTATTTCCTGCAGAATCCCTTTACATTCTTCATCACATGACTGAGGCAGCGATGAAGAATTGGAATTCCATTTCCTGTTGCAATCTTGTAGTAGTGATTGATGGTGTCATTTAGGTTTTTTCTGGCAAATGATAGGCAAATTGCCTGCATGAGCACTATAGACCCATCACAGACTACCATGACCGCTTTCCGAGTGTCCTTCCTCCTACAAAACCTAAAAACATCTGTCAGGAATGCCTCCAGGAAGTAAAGTACTGATGCTGTAGTGTGGTCACGTGAGGTAAGTGGCAACAGGTAATAGAGAAGAACCTTTGTTTGGATTCCTCACTACCAACTCATATAGGGTGCAGAATTTTGGCTTGTCTTCAGGATGCTACAAGTAGCATCTAAGTACACAATGTCCTCCCTGCATCGCTGCTGGAAGACATCAATGCTCCTTTTGGACCAGAGAAGAACTCCTTTAAGATGCATGAAAACTTTTTGGAGAACCTCATCTGGAGCATGGGTTTTTTCATTAATCATCATCTAAAGGCTGAGCAATTCATTTTCATGTCTTCGATTCTTCTTCCTCGCTTCCCAGGATACTGTTTTTCAAACGTTCAACCTGGGTGCCTCGTCCCTACAGCCAGATTCCAAAACATCTTCATCTAAAGCATTTAAATTTTCCAAATACAATGCTCTTGGCAACTTGGACTGCAGGTTTTTGCTAATGGTTGTCCTGTCATTACCTCTTACAGGTCTTATTTGGAGTTCCTGGCTATTGTGACAGCAGTTCTCTCCATTGAATTCTACTATAGCCTTCAACTCTTCTTCATTCTCAATGCTGACTTCCACTGTCACAGGGCAATCATCAAAGTGGCAGTACTCCAGACATGAGAATTCCTGTGTGTGCTGTTGACTGCCAGCTGTCTTTAACCTGTGCCTTTTGAAACCAAAGGAGCAATAGGGAAAAATGCTTCTTATACCTTTGGCGATGACATTTGTCCACTGTAAACCCTTAAATCCTCTCTTTCCCCTTTTCATTTTCAGTCTCTTCCACTCTTTGTGATCAATGAAAATAAAAACTTTTTTTCTCTGGTACTTTGTGTGTGAGATACTCAGATGTTTTTTCATCGGACAACCTTGATAGTTGACCTGAACCCTGAAACATATAGGAAAAACAATCATTCCAATACAACCAAGTCCAAGAAATAAAATGTAATAGTTATCATGGATATTCTTGTATTTGACTGATAAAACAGGCTTATGAGAAGTAATGACACACAAGGTTACATCTTCTTTCAAGGGTCCAGGAAAATTATCGGAAATTAATGTATATGTGAAAAGCAATTTCAGTATTTGAGGAACTAACCTCTGCAGGTGTTTCTGCTCCCTCTCCAGCAAGGGTGTCATCATGGTCGGTTTGTAAACCAGGAGACCTGGGCACCTGTTTTTCCTTTGATCACATACATCACAGCAAAACATGACATAATGCAAAGGGCAGAATAATTAATTAATTGTAGAAGATTCAACCACAAGCAATGACAATACTTTGTCCCAAGAGATACCAACTTTCAGTACTAACTGAACATTTGTTTGACTGTTCTGATATGGTGCAGGGATGTTGGGAAATTCTCACCATTTTCTGGTGAGGTTTCACCCTGTACTTGCGGTTGGTAGTTTAATAGCAATCTTTCTCTGTATTTTTTTTTTACTAAGACATTGTCAGATACAACAGAATCTTGACTCATGTCAAGTACAATGGCATATGCAAGTCAAGAATCAGAGTACATGTTGATGGATTTTTTATTTTTTTAATTTTTTTAAACAAATGGTTTTTAGCATCCAAATATTTTGGGGGACATTGAGCTGACTTGTAGTTTTTGAGGAAACCATCCTCATGCAAGGACAAAGCATGGAGCTGTTTAACTCAGAGTGTAATTACCAACCTGTGCAGGTGATTCTGTCATCTCAACGGGGGAGACATCCGTGTCAAAGCTAGGGCAGGGAGGTGACACAGATGCTGACTTGGCCTTTTGAGGAAATACAGCCACACATTAACATCATATAGGGACAGGTAAAATGCAGAGGAGATAGGAAAATAATATAGTTTAATTATGTTAAGTCAGTACAGTAGTTTCCACTGGCAAATTTATTACCAGATACTGCCTTTTCCTTTAATGTACAGTTCAAACTGTACAGTTCAAAAAGTTCATAGGCCATATGAGTTACAATTATTTAGACAGTAAACATCAATTTCACCTGATGCAGGACACAAATACCTTTTGTTTGTCGTTCGCTTTTTTAAGCCTGTATCTGTTGTTAGATGTATCTGAAATTCCCAATACATTGCAGACATCAGCCCAAAACCCAATTTTCAGGGAAGCAGATTCAATTTCCTGTCGGTCTCCAGAGGTCTTCTGAAGCTCTTGAACTTTTTCTGCAGTGTCTTCATCAGTGATTACTTTTTTGTTGTGCTATAGGATGTAAAGTACTGGACTGTTATTCATTTCAAATTCTGACTGAGACTGTTCTGATAAGTTAGGTAGTATAATTAAAAATAACGAGTAACTGTAATTCTATATACAATATACTCACCTTCCCAAATATTTTGAAAGTGTGAAAAATGCATGAGTGAGGGGAGATGACGTAAAAAGGTTAGTTTATTCCACATTACAAATGCTAGATTGAAATAAATATAATATCAATAAGGAATATTTTTCTGATGACAAACATAAGGAGGGTATATGCAGTCAAGACCTATGAATTCGGGAATAAGCAAGCAACTAATTTTCAGGCATTTCTTAACATGCACTCAGGCATACAATTACTCCAGCCATGAGTGATAACACACACATACGCACACACACACACACACAAGGAAATCTGTGACTTCACACTATTGATCAATCAATTAATTAAGAAAAATAGAAAGGTGATTAACCATGTAAAGCACAAACACATGTTTGGTGCATGACAGTTAAGCCATAACAGTCCTGCCCAAGGACTTCACACAGTGAGAGAGAGATTGTGGGTATGTTGTCACATTTAACTATTTATGATATTCAATACCTCAGAAATTACAGAATTGAGAAGAGGGACAAATTACTGAAATCATGTGCTTTAATGTTTTGTGGGGTGAAAACATCTATACAGACAGCCCTTCATGGTAGAATAAAATGCTGACCAAAAAGTAGATTCTGAAGTCATTGTAACTATATAAAATTGTCAGCAAAAACCCCAATACGTAACTGTAACGACTTTTCCCCCATCCCTAGTTAGAATGCATTTTTTAAAGTTCAGAGAGGCGTGCCCAAATGCAACAGACAAGCAGAACATACATTACATGAGTTTCTGTTATTTTGGAGAGGTTTATTTTCGTAAGACGCTGCCAATTAAAGTTAAAAACATAAGTGTTCAATGCACTATACCATGGTTGACCAGGTCGAAGCAGCGCGAACCACGGTTCTTGTTTACACCAAACTTGCAGCGCCACAATTAAGACGGGCTTAACTGCATAAACCTTTCTTTCGAGGAAAAAACAGAACAAAAAAGCAACAAAATGGGTTGAGTTTCACCATTGAAGAACATGTAATTGGGCCCCATTTTCATATATTAATTTATTATTCACAACCATATTTTTTGGGGGAAAAAAAAGACCCATCAGTACATGCATTATAAATTCATCGTCCACCTGAGCTAAAATATCTTTTACAAATGTAGGCTATTTGATACCTTCTTTCATCTTAGGGCCGTAAAGGGTGGTGTAATGTTAATCACCAAAGTATAAAAATATGTATAAAAAATTAATTACCTAACCGTCATCAATCATTGCCTTTTATTTCTATGTGTACTAATTCGGTACATGACCATGCCAGTATAGCTATAACTAATTACGAAAGTGTCAACATAGTTTCAACATGTTTTTTTCCCCAAAATTCGTATTTGAAAGGTTTGGATATTTTGACCTTTATTGGATGGTAAACAGATGAAGTTTATGTGTTAACTATGACGGCAGACTCACACCAGCTGTTACTTTGACATGTTGACAATAGCCGTGTTTCCATCTAATTGTCAAGCGAATTTTAAGCGAACTTTTGAAATGTCACAAAAAAGAAGAAAAAAAAGAAAATGCGAATTAGGCGCGTTTCCATCAACTGGTTTGGAGCAAATAAACTAGGCTACGCAAAGCGTAGTTTCGTCAGAAGTTGGCGGTATAGGCTACGTTACGCATGGCTGCAATAAACAGAATAGAAGAAGTAGAGGTTGTGAACTGAAAACTAAACCAGTCGCCTTGGCCATCTACGAGAGAACAATGGAGAGAAGTCTTCAGGAATTAGTTTCAATTCAATTTTGGTGCAGCTACCTGGGGTCTTGTAGAATGTGTCTGTGGAATTATTGATTGGAAACAGTCAGTTTTCTTTTAGTAATTTTTTGAATAGAACATCTTGTTTTAGTGCTTAATATTTTCAAAAGGCCTTTATTCTGAAATTCCACAGTGAAACGTTCTGGAAATTTTTGTGCAGCTACCTCTAGAATCGTTTGGAAGTGGAATTAGTGATTGGAAACAGACAGTTTCCTTTTTACATTATTCTGAGTAGAATATCCTTTGTTAATGTATAATATATTTGGAGGGACTTTATTCTGAAATTCCACAGTGAATCGTTCTGGAACTTTTTGCGCAGCTACCTGGGGTGCTCTAGAATGTGTCTGAAGTGGAATTAGTGATTGGAAACAGACAGTTTTCTTTTAATAATTTTCTAGTAGAACATCTTGTTTTAGTGTATAATATATTTTAAAGGCTTTTATTCTGAAATTCCACAGTGAATTGTTCTGGAAATTCAGAGCCAGTGAAATTGATTTGGTGTTTAGAACGATAAATCGCTTTTTCTTTTTTTTAAAGCGACAGAAATCCGGTTTTGTGGACGCATTTTTTAGTTCTTCCAAGTGGAAAAACCTTATTATCGTAGGTCAATTCAAGATGGTGACCTGTGCGGTTGGGGTGTGGTGAGCTCCGACACTATAAATTGTATCACGTCAAACAGAGACAGCTAAACCAAATATTATAACCGCTGTGCCTACATTTTGAAAAAGAAGCACATTGTGAGTAAACGGAATAGCACGTAATGTGGGTTTCTTGTGAAATAAACCTTAAAATTTAACACGCCTAACTTCCTAGCTTTGTTAGCTTAGTTGAATGCCTGGATCAACATGCCGAAAAAAGAGTCTAGAACCAATGACTGTACATCATTACTTGAACAAGAAGTTGGAGGCTTTGACGGTTTGTGCTCACCGTTACCTGGTACACCAACTAAGAGCCCGGAACCAAAGAAACAGCATTCCAAAGGTGGTGGAGAATCAGAGGACATTTCAAACGCTGATATCCTGAAAGCGGTGGTTGAGTTGACAAAGCGCTTCACTACTCGTGAGCAAAACATATCCACGAACACTGACGCCATCACCACAGTGTGTGAACAGCTGAAAGGGATGGAAATGCAAGTAAAGAAAAATGAAGAACATATGAAAGATATTTCGGGGCAAGTCTCGCAACTGCAACAGAGAAGTGAAGATGCCGAACGCTACAGCAGGCGATGGAACCTACGCCTGTATGGAATGAGAGAGACAACTGCAGAGAACATCAGAGGTGAAATTATCAAACTTCTCACATTGTTCACACCTGAAGATAAGGAAAAGAAGGGCTTTCTTGTCGACACGGTGCAGAGTTGGAGTGCCCCATGAAAATGAAACTCGGCCTGTCATTGTGCAGTTCACAATGCAATCTTTCAAAACAAAACAAAATCTGGAAGATTTCTCGTGATAATGGGATCTTGAAAGAGAAGAAACTACTAGTCAAAGAAGATTTGACACACGCCGACAAAAAAAGAGAAACAAGCTTTGGCCACTTGTGGAAGCAGCCAGAAAGCAAGGAAAACGTGCCAGTTTTCATGGTCCAGAAGCTTATATTGAACGAAAAAAGGCGACCTGCTAAGTTTATACTGGGTTCAGAACTCTCAGTGTTCTGTCAAATAAGCCACCGTGGTACTAACTGGCATTTAATAATACTAAATGGTTTAAAATGCACATATGTGTGAGATGGTACTCATAGTTGAGGTTTACTGTTTGTGAGTACCTATTTCATTGTTTTTCTACTATAGTAAAGAGTTTATTTTCCTTCAGACATCAGCTAATCCTTTGTTCGTTTATTTTTCTTAAAGTATGATGCATTTTAAGTTTGGTGCACTAAATGTATGTTCTATTAATGTAAGGCCACTACGTGATAGCACAAAAAGGAAGGCAGTTTTTCTCTTTAGAAGGCGTTGTAATGCAGATATAGTTTTCTTACAAGAAACTCATTCATGTAGTGATGATGAAAAATTTTGGAAATCTCAGTGTACATACACTGATAGCTCAAATCATTCCGCTGGAGTTGCAGTGCTACTAAAAATATTTAATGGTGATGTACTGGAGTTGTTTCAGAAGACGGTGGATTATCTTGGTCTTAAAGGTGGACAACCTTCTGTTTATTATTTGCAATGTTTATGGACCAAATAGGACACTTCAAGCAAAAGATATGTTTTCTAAGCTCTCTTTAAAACTGACTGACTTTAGGGGAAAGTACAAAGAACCCATTTTTATCATCGGTGTCATGGTTTTGGGTGGCTTGAGCATTCTGCTCTATTCCTTTCCACCCCTGCTTATCTAATTAGAGTTTGTCACGTCGTTTGGGTTAATGGTCTGTACACATGCAGAATTCACTCTGCCTACAGACCCCTTCCGCACTGATTGGTTCAGAGCTCGGCAGGCGTGTTGATTGCATTAGCTGCCGCACCTGTCTAACGTTACTTAAGGTGTGGGCTCACAGAAAGACGTCGCTTTAGTGTCATCTACACACAAGTGCTGGTACTGGTAACCAAACAGTGCTTTTCAGCGCTTAGTACCTTAAGTTCACGTCCAAGAATTATGCCCATAGACGTTAATGATCTCTTGTGTGAAAATTATATAAGGGAGGTATCTGGTTTAGCACATCCGTGATTCCTTTAGTCAGGATTGTCAAGGGGGTAGAGAGTTAGGAGGAGATCAGTTCTGCCAGTTGTGCACTTAGTCCTCTCTCTCTCTGAGCTACAGAGTGCAGTGCCCAGAGGTTGGGTCTGCATCAGATCGCTCCGTTGGGCTATTGCTTATTTTATTTTCGTTCTGAGTTTTGGAGAACCTATCTACTCCTCCCCCTTGGTTCGGAGTCCTCCTTTGGAGGTTCCCTTATTTAGGTGGGATATTCCCGTGGAGTAGTAGTCGTTTCTGTTTGTTTATCTTTACCCTTCCTCGATCCCGGAAGAGATTTTGTGGCGTGCTCAGCTTTTAGTGAGACGCTTTAAGATCCCTGTTCGGTTGCACTTGGTCTCTGTCCCCCAACCCTTACAATCGGAGGAGACTTCAATGACGCTGCAGACGATGAAATGGATTGATGGCCTTCTAGATCTACGGTATCATTGAGTTTTAAACCTATGTCATTTAGAAGTGATCACATTTTGCTTTCAGATGCTTGGAGATTTCCAAACCCCAGTGTCAAAGACTATACATGGACCAACTCTAGCAGGTGTTTTCAGTCAAGAATTGACCTATGGTTATTGTCATCACAAGGATTAGAGTTCATTTTGGATGTTTCTCATTCTCATGCTCCGCTGTCTGATCATAAAATGATAAGTCTTAGATTTAACTTAAATAACAGTATATTGGATGATAAAAAATTTAAAGAATGTGTAGAATTATTTGCAAAAGAGATTTTTAATGAAAAAGAGTGAGTCCAATTCAAAAATTGGAATTCTTTAAATTTAAAGTTAGAGAAGCAGCAATAAAACGTAGCAAAGAAATAAAAACTAAATTCTAGCAAAGATCTCTTAATGAGCCAACTGCAGTTGTTAACTTCTAGACACAATTTTTCTGAAGATGAATTAAAAACGTTTAAAAATATCAGTGAAGAACTTGATAGAATGTATATGAGTCTGGCCAAAGGTGCCTTCATCAAGTCCAGAGCTAAATGGTTAGAAGAGGGGGGGGGAAATTCCAGTTACTTTTTTAGTTTAGAAAAAATAAACAGAAAAATTAATAATATTGCATTTCTTAATATAAATGGTATCATCAGTTCAGACCCCAATAATATTGAAAATTATATTACCTCCTTTTATAGCAAATTATATACATCTGAATTTAATCAATCGAAGTGTGACACATTTATGGAACATATTCAAAAATGTACCCCCCTGATTTCTGAAAAATTCAAAGAGATCTGTGAAGGTGAGCTTTTATGTTCAGAAATCAATGAAGCTGTACACTCAGTGAAATTAAAGAAATCACCCGGATGTGTTGGTCTCACAGTAGAATTTTATCTCTGTTTTTGGAATTTAATTAAGGATCATCTATTATTCATGTTTAAAGAATTCATAGATAGAAAGGATAACAACCATGAAACAAGGTCTGATAACCCTAATTCCTAAAGCAAAGATAATTTATTAACTGAAAATTGGAGGCCCATTTCACTTTTAAACATTGACTATAAAAGTTTATTGCAGGTTTATGCTAAACATTTTATCTAGAAGAGATAATAAGTGAGAATCAAAATGGCTTCATGGCCAAACGTCATATTATCTCTAATATCAGATTAGTATTAGATTTAATTGACTATTCAAACTACATAAATTCAAACACGTTACTTGTATTCCTTGACTTTTATAAGGCATTCGATTCAATTGAGCATTTTTTCATTATACAAGCCCTGCAAATATTTGGTTTTGGAAATAATTTTATTAATAATATTGTCATGTTCTATAAGAACATAAATAGCTCTGTCGTTTCACTCCCATTTCAAGAGGTGTACACCAAGGATGTCTTGTTTTTTGTTTTTGATTGTTGCTGAACTTTTGTTTTTAAATATTTCACATAGTCCAGATATTCAAGACTTAACTATTTTTAACAGAGATCAAAATTACACAGCTAGCTTCTGACACAGTATTATTTCTTAAGGATAAATGGCAAATACAGAGTGCATTACATGTAACTGGTGAATTTTCAGAAGCTTCAGGTCTTAAGCTCAATGTCAACGAAAATGAAATTTTATGTTTATATGAGACTGAGGAGAAACGTATGTTTAATATCCCTGTAAAACAATGTGTAAAATAATCGTGGTATTCATATTTCAAAGGATATGGCTCAGACAGCACAGATAGCTATGGCTAAGTCAATTCTTAGCATGTGGCTTCAGAGAGACCTTTCCATTTTTGGAAGAGTGTTATTGACAAAGGCTGAAGGTGTATCAAGATTTGTTTATCCTACTTTGTCACTTTTTGTAACTGCAAGGAATTCATAATTTATTTATCAAATTTGTGTGGAAAAATAGACACCAAAAAGAAGTACTCAGTTTAGAAAGAGCGGAAGGAGGATTGGAAATCTTAGATTTTTGTCCATTTAAATTGCACCTTTAAGATCAAATGTTTTGAACTCCCGGAATCATTACGGAATTTTATATACAATATACTTAAAAATTTAGGTGGCTTAAAGTTTCTAATGGGGTGTAACTACACTGTTTCTAAATTGCCGTTAAAACTCAAAGTTCTATCAGCAGGCTTTTGAAATTGTGTTATGTTCATAGCTTTTCACCACATAAGGATATAATTTGGAACAACAGTAATATTACTGTTAACAATAAAAGTATATATAAAGAGAACTGGGTTGAAAGAGGTATAATCTTTGTTACAGCTTTGTTTGATGATAAAGGTAATCTTTATAGTTTCCTAGGAGCCTAATCTAATTTCCTAGGAGCCTAATCTTTTCCGGTCAAATACAAAGAATTTGTTTCTTTAATAAGGGCTATTCCCACAGGTATAATTGAGTTAATGAAATGTCACTTAATGTTCAAGTGCCTTGTTGGTGGGATAAAATTAACAGACATAAAATGTACAAACAAACATATAAGGAAAGAACTTCAAAGCTATAATAAGGTTTCACCCAAAGGGAAACCTTTTTGGAATTCACAATTAGATAAAATAAACTGGCGCAAAGCACGGTTGTGCCCCTTCCAATTCTATGTTTCAAACTAGATCAGAGAAATAAATTTTAAAATCTTGCATAACATTTACCCATGTAGCACATTAATTTCCAAATTTATTGACATAGATGTTAAATGCACCTTTTGTGGCGCTGAGCCAGAAACAGTTATGCATTTGTTTTGTCACTGCCCCTCCTCATCTGTGTTTTGGAGAGACATAGAGAAGTTTATAACAAGACATTCTATAACAATTATGCCTAAAGACATTATTACTAAATTCAAAGGTAATAATAAACCTTTGAGTTACATGACAAATCTTATACTCGTAGTTGGTAAATTTCACATACATAAGGCAAGATTCTCTAAGTCCTTCCTAAGCCTTAATATTTTTCTGGTTGAATTCAATTTGTACATAGATACATTAACCCTTATGACAAATTTTTAAAAAGTGAACGCACACTGTTATATTTTAAATACTTATTTTATGTAGCCCCTGATTAAGGTATAGTGACTTTTATTTATGTTATTGCTTATTTATTATGTTTAGATACTTTATTTTGAATATTTTATTTAATTTGTTTACTCTTGCATATTTCATTTGATTGATATCTACTTTTTTCACACATCGGAATCGTGAATTGTACAAGAATATCCATTCCATGTCCACCAGCTGAATGTCTGTACTGTATTTTCATAATGTTCAATAAAGAGACAAAAAAAAACCTCATTACTGTAATAACGTAAGTGTACAAGCAGGAGGAAATAACGTGGCGGCTGGTTTGACTGTGATTTCCGAATTGGCGGCTGGCTTGACTGCAGTATTTTAAAAAGCTAGACAGAGCAGCTTCCTTAAATAATGTAATGACAAAAAAGACCAAAATTGGTGCTAATTGTATGGCATAAAACAAGAAGGAACTATTTTTTCTTGATAGAATCATTGTTTTCATGGAATGAACGACCAGAGGTTTTTGCTTAACAATGGTGCAAATAGAACTACCAACCAGAGTTTTTGCATAACAACAGTCCAAATAGAACTACCAACCACAGTTTTGCTTGCCAATGGAAAAATATGTCCAAATGGCCATGGAAGAATATTTCAATTTCAGGTGATTAAGTTGATAACAATCAATAAATATTAAAGTAACCATATATAGTCGTTGTTGGTAACCCGTTGTATAAGTGGAATAAACCCCTCCGGGCTGTCCCATTATTGGAAAATAATGTACTTTGGTGGTGGTTAAGTGACCTCGGCTTTGCCTCGGTCGCATCACCACCCCCGTCATACATCATTTTCCAATAACGGGACATTCCGTCGTGGTTTATTCCTTACATATGACCCCAGGAAGACATCAAAGGTACGCCTAAAATTGTTCATTTTTTTGCCGTACTCAATTTGTCAGGCTGTTGCCATTATAGCCTGTTTCGTGTTTCTGCATCATACCAAAATAGTGATGACGTGGAATAATTAGCAAAGTTGGTTGTGTATGTTGTTGAAGTTGTGTCTATATGGCTGTGCATTGCAGATTTATTATATAACATGGCAGGGCTTTGATACTTAAAGGAGTACCATGGTGGTTGAACGTGACACTTCCCAGTTGTCTTCAGGCAACACCAAAACAAATGTGCATAATTTTTTTTATTCTTCAGTCATTTCAATGTACTTTAAAACGTATTTTTCTAAGCCTAAATTTCCCACTATAAAAATTCACCCGAACCGTCTGGGCGTGGTAATGAGAACTGTCAGTTAGCTATGATTGACAGACCGTTCCCCGTTACCATAGCTACCCCCATGATACGCTCTCTTTGGGAGACTGAATTTTCACAAGCTAGTTTTGTGAAAACTAGCTTGTAGTATATCAAGTATCGATAGATAGCTAAGGTAAGGACGTTGACTTGTATCCAGTTACAATTTTTGCTATCTAGCTAGCCAAGTTAAGATAAAAGCACAACTATAACGTCCCCATAAAAGCGAGCTAGCAAGCTAACGTTATCGATAACATTGCCTTATGAAAGCAAACCTCCTAGCTAGCTAACATTAGCTAGCTAGCTAAATGAATATAACCAGAAATAATCTAAAGGAACTCTAATTTAAGTGAACCTAACGTTAGTCAAATATTTGCATTGTCTGAACAGCAGGACGGTGTGTCCTGTCAGATTTCTTTACGGGGCGTGGAAATAGGAGTGGTTACTGTATTCGTGACGTAGAAAAATGACAACTTTCTCAACCGGTTGAAAATGGGACGATGAATTTAAAACGCATATTTCTCCAAAAATACAGAACGGACATATTTAATACTTTGCTCATTGTGTTTCTTCAATGCCTCTTGTGCAAATAGCACATAAAACCGAGAAAGTGTGAAAATCACCATGGTACTCCTTTAATACTCTATTCAGTCGCTGTGTGTGAAGCTGTTTTCGTTGTCCCTACATCTCCTATGGGGTGGTTGTTCAGATTCTGAATATAGGCTAGTGTCTTGTAGTAACTGAATGAGTGAATTGGTTTGATTTTTAGGGCTGTTGAGGGATGTCAGTATGATGACACAGCAGGCCAACGTGAAGCAGAACACTTTCGCGCTTGTAATGTACTGTAAATGCTATTGAGCTATTTATGGAATTGTGTGGCCCACCCACTTTTATTCAGGCCCAGCTGCAATTTCATTTCTGGCTACGCCACTGCATGCACCTCCCCTTTACTCTGTCCATGCCACAAAGTTAACACATAAGTTATGCATAAATCATAATATTGTTCCCACGAGCCAAATGGCAATTACATTTCAGGTTCTTATTTGTACTTTTGTGTCTGATGTACGCCTTATTACATTCAATTAAATGGACAAAATAAATGAAGTAAACTGTTTGCAACTAAAATGTTTTCAAATTTTTTGTGATCATATTGCTATACTGACATCAACAACCTTTTTCTTTTAATGGTACATCTACAATATTATAAAGTTAAGTTTTAATTCAAAATTCACTGATATCAGTCATTGGATGAAGCAGAAGTCTTTCTTAGAACATATAACCAGATTTGGTTAAAATGGGAACATACTGTAGGAAAGAGTCGATGGAAACGAGTCAGTGGTCATACACGAGATCTAATGACCAAACAAACCAGAAAGGCTAGGTGGGAATTGGAGTCAAACAAAGATAGGGTCAAAGTTAAACGAGGCAATCACTAAACACAACACACCAACCACAAGTTCGAAGAGCTAGTCTCCGCTGGTAGGTGAAAAATGGCAGCTTTTTCAAGCCGAGATACCGGATATGGAAACAACCAATTAGATGACAACTGGAACGAAGAAACACATGCAAAAGTAACAAATGTAAACACAAACTTACGACTGGGGTCATAACAGTACCTCTAAGGTACCTTAGTTCAGTTATATTTGAAGGCATCATCAAATGTGTCCTTCACCATGTAGGATGTCACATAGGTCTTTGTGATTATCCTCAGGCTTCTCATCTCCTAGTAATGGGGGCCCAACCCAATGAAGCCTTGCAACCAGAAGTTTTTTAAATTAAAAAAAACTTTTCTTTTTTTTACGAATGTGAATATACCGTTGACTCAATAATTTGTTGTAGCTATATCTAAAATTACATTTTAATTATTTAATACAATGGAATAATGGATTTAATGTTTTTAATCCTCTGTGAACTGAGCTAGCCAGCTAACTTGCTAGTAATCACCTTACTTTCCAATAGAACAAGCTAACATACCGAAATACTTCACGATAATTTGGTTAAAACAAAAAAAAGTAGCTGAACTAGTGGCTACTAGATATGTAGTTAGTTTAATGTAAAAGTTATTTTGTTTTCCCTTAGATAGAGAATCAGAACAATTGCAGCTACAATGACAGAATCCATATGCATTTGTGTTGAGTCTATCAGTTGGAAAGTAAAGCCCTCAGCTGTAATAGTAAACACTGATCTTGTGACGTCATTCTGCCTTCAAAGTGCATCCCAAATTCATTGCCTTTTGCGGTTCATTTTTCATGAGAATAATACCTTTGGAGGGAGCTTACTTCTAAGAATGCAGGTACCATGGCATCTGTCTTCATATAGGGACACAGCCATTGACTGTTTGGTAGCCATGGAAACAACATAGCAGAAAACAAATTTCAGCATAGGAATCCACATACATTGTATAGTACATGCTACCTACTGTTTATATCCCTGTGTGGGGTTTTGAGATACTCACTTGATGTGACAAGTCGGAAGGATGTTTCATTGACGCACATGTTATGGTATGGTGTTGTGCTTTTCCCAAATGCAATTTAGCCTACAGTACACTGTAGACTAGACTAGACTATGTGCAGTACTTTGCAAGTTTAACTGCCACAAAAAGTAGTTTGACCTTGATTTTATTGATACAAAAGTTTAAAATATAAAATATAAAAAAACAACATCAAATTGAGGGAAACAGCTGACTGAGATTTGATCTCAGATCTCTTACATGAAAATCCAACACTTTTAACTACAGGGGCAGGACACAATATTGTGTTGGTTCCATTTATAATGACTAAGGTTGGGTGTCTGTGACAAAAATGATTGGCTAAAGTCGCAGGGCAGTCACAGCAAAGTTGCTGAAAATCCCCAAAAATTAAAAAATTAAAAAATCAGAAATCAATTGTTTTTAAAAAAATTAAAAAATACATTAATTTATTAAATTGATAATATAATAATAAAAAAAATTGCATATAATAATGCTCATGTGCAGCAGTGGAAAAAGTAATAAAACAATGTGCAACTGTTGCAACAGTAGCATGGAGCATCTGTTGTCCTGGACAACATTAGCCTAGCAGAGCACTCAGCATCAACACTCTTGACAGGAGCAGTAAACCATCTGATTGCAATTGAGAAGGACATGAATCTTGATCAGTGCTTTACAGAATCTCAATGAATTGTAATCAGGCCTTAAGTTTTTGGGGTAAGGACAGTACCTCTTAATGCAGATCCCAAATCTGACCGATCCTCACCCATTTAGGGGGCATTCTATTTAAGGCTTTCTATTAACTCCAGCATTATCAGAAATATGGATGAGGAACACCGCCAACTGTAATGGCAATTACGTCAGTAACTGCACCTTGAATGGCAACGTCCAAATTATTGTATACAATAAAGATAAGGGATATTTATAATGTTTATGCAGCTAACTATCTATTTGCTTTAGTTCTTGCTGTGTGCTAAGTTTTAGTGTCACCAAGCAGTAATGTTGGTTTGCTGCCTTTTATTACCTCCAACTCAAAATAACACAGGAATATTGATGAACAAAGGAATAGGCTAATGTTGCAACCAGAAATTCACACAAAAAGGCCCCCTAAAGAATTAGGAACCACTGTTCACATAACCAGTCCTGAAACCTCCCACTCTCCCCCTAGGCCTGAAACTCAGGTCTTTTTTAGCGCACAATCATTAGGTAATTGGCCATAGTCGATGTGATTATGATGACCTACAGCCGCAGCCATACCTGTCAGTAGGTTATTGGGTGGCTTCTGCTCAACTCAGCTCAACTCTCCCCATCGGACACACAGGTCCCTGCCCGCATCTCCGCTTGCCTGAGGGACATTCAGAGCTGGATGGACAATCACCACCTGAAGCTCAACCCGGGAAAGACGGAGCTAATCTTTATTCCTGCTCTATCCTCTCCCCTCCTCGACTTTTCCATTTCCCTAGGGGACACCGTAGTGACATCATCACCCTGCGCCAAGAATCTCGGAGTGGTGATGGACAACAGGCTGTCCCTCTCCAAGAACATTGCAGCAGTAACCCGGGCATGCAGATTTTTCCTGTACAACATCCGCAGAATCCGCCCCTTTCTCACCACCTACTCAACCCAGCTCCTGGTCCAAGCAATGGTTCTATCCCGCCTGGACTACTGCAACTCTCTTCTGGCTGGACTACCGGCATCTGCCACCAGACCCCTGCAACTCATTCAGATTGCTGCGGCTCGTCTGGTCATCAACCTCCCTAGACACTCCCACGTAACTCCCCTGCTCACTACCCTCCACTGGCTGCCTGTTATAGCTCGCATCAAATTTAAAACATTGGTCCTAGCATACCAGGCAGTCAAGGGATCAGCCCCAGCATACCTCCACAAGATATTCAAACCTTACATGCCAGCCAGATCCCTCCGTTCTGCTACCTCAGGACGCCTAGCACCTCCCCCTCTTCGCACCTGCACTTCCAAAACACGTCTCCTGTCTGTTCTGGCCCCACGATGGTGGAATGACCTCCCTGTGGAGGTCAGAACAGCTGAGACACTGACCCATTTCAAACGACGACTGAAGACTCACCTCTTCAGGCTGCACCTCTCCCCATCCCTCCCTTCCCCCCTGTAAATGACTAAACTTAGGGTTGTAACTAGGCAGCTGTTTCGTAGGTGACTTAGGTCCATTAACTGTCTTAACGACTACTTGTATTTTTTCCATAGATTGCGTTGTTGCCGTTCTCGTTGTTAGTGTTAATCAGTTTAACCATCAGGGTCCAAGTTGAACTATGCGGTTGTTCCCTGCACTTGGACCGGTACTTCTCTCTAGGGGTTTCGTCATACTTGTTCCTGGTTATGGTTATACACTTTGTTGTACGTCGCTCTGGATAAGAGCGTCTGCCAAATTCCTGTAATGTAATGTAATGTAATGCATACGCAGACACTCTGTCCATTTAGCTTCTGGCTAGTCACCTGGTAACATCTCCCTAGAGACATTCATTTGTCGCCAGACTTGAAACAAAGAATTAGCTAAGGAGACTAACACATGCATGCTTATTTTAAACTATTTTTGCTTTCTTAAAATGTTCAGCATGTCATTTCAGCTTCTTTAAAACTTATTTACTTGCACATTCTCTCATAATGTATAGATCGCTGCTAAAGAATAAATGCTTCATAAATAAATAAATGTTGCAATTTGCTCAAACACTTTCTACCCACAAAGAGTTTAACCACTTGGCGCAAACCCTATAGTGGTTGGCACGCTGGCATGGCTAGATTGTTCAACTCAGACATTCATTGCTCCTGCAACCAAAGTATGAGTTGAAAACTGAAACGCTTTGTTTTAGTTTCATTAGTTGTCGTGTATCGTCTACTATTCTGAATACTGAGTTTCGCAGTGCCACCATTGTCGCTCTGGCCATTCATTTAAAACGCACCCCCTCAATGTTGTCTATCTTGGCATTCATAAAAATATTCTTTCACCACTAAAAAATCATATTCCGTCATAGCAACAAGATAAACCCAACAATAGCCCTAAGATATGCCTATACAACTGTGAAAACGCTGCTCAGTGAATAACGAAAGAAACAAGACAAAGTTTTTAAAAAAATTAAACCATATCATTCTACAGTTAATATCTGGGACTAAATATTGAATAAATATGCAACCTTATCATAGATTTACACATAGAGATGTCCCTTTTGAGACTGAGTGGTCATATATTGTTTTGAACAATCCGTTTGTGAAATATATGTGCATTTGTGACACCGGGGTACCTTCTAAAATAGATGTGCGTAATACCACACGTGTTGTTTATGGCGTTGTCGCCCTTTTTAGTACAGTCTGGCTTGATTGACAATTCATTTATTCAGTAGGTGACAGTATAAGATTTCCGACAATGTATACCATGTCTAATTTTGCTTTTGGAATAGAGTTTTATAGCTGAGCATAACCAAAGGTTTTCTCATCATCGCATTCACTTCCGCATTCACTCTGTGGTAGCAGTAAAAGACACTGCACCCGACGAAACATTATTAATGATTTTTTGTAATTTCTTGGAAAATATTATTATTATTGAGGACTTCTGAGCATAGCTAAGCCATATGTTTGCTGATAGACCTAGCTGACATCATTTCCTGGAGTAAGACAGAAGAGGAGAGAACTACAACATTGAGATACTGTCTCTATCTCCTGAACACAAATAACATTTCATCATCGCTATGTATGATATGTTATTTTTTTTAATTGAGTGTCTTTAAATAGGTTAGTGGTATTTTATAATCAGGATATTTCACACTGTAACGTAAGCATTCGTTGGTAGCTCAGTAGTGTTTGTGTTTCATGCACAGGATATGACGTGAATGCTGGCACATCACCAAAACGTGGTGGATGGTTGAATATTGTGTGACAATGTTTTTGCATTATTTTTTAATCTGATATCAATTTTTCATCTTAATCCTTCCTAAGGGGATTAATTGGGATTAATAATTAATCCTTCCATTTATATGCTTTATACTGGACAAAAAGCATTTTATTCATTTTTGGAGATATTTTGTATATGTTTCTGGACCCCTAGATATTTGAGAACACTGTACTGATGGAAAGCTTGTAATTACCAAAGCATGCAAAAGTGAGTTTCTTGAGTCAAAACTGTTGATTTGTGGTGAAATACCTGATTGTTGTAATTTACAGCAATGCATAATTCAGACCTGGGTCAAAGACGTATTTGTTTTGGATTCAAATACTTTTCTACGCTTTACTGATCTAGTCTGGTGTATTGGAACAAATGAAATACTCTCAAAAAGTGCAAACCCTGCCTTCTGGTCATATTGGCAGGCTCAATTACACTAGGATAATATGGTAATTTGGGACACCTTTTGGTAGAATTACCAGGAGACCATCAAAAAAAGCTGGTTACTCACTCCAATGATGTTTTTATATTGTAAAGTATACTTGTTTAGAAACTACAGACCTTCAAACACACCAAGACCCCTTCTCTCACGTTGATGGCATAGTACATTTCAGGTAAAATGGGACAGCTGGTAAGGTAAATTGGGACATTCATTTTCACTTCAAATTTTTTTTTGTTTTGAACATAGTACATAGTACAATTGAACATAGTAAATCATAGCTTATAGAAGGGCTAAACAGAGTAAAATAGGGAATCAGGTGTTGTATGAATACAAAAATAATTACAATTAATTAATTATATTATAGAATTACAATTACAAAAATAAAAATCAACTCTAAGTTTATAGAAGGGCTGCACAGAGTGAAATAACTGCATGCTGTGAAATATGAAACATTTAAGAGGTTATGTTAAGGTTTAAGGTTAACAGGGTGTTAGTTGGGTTTTAGTTTTAATTGTTAGAACGTAAAAGGGCTGAACAGCCCAGTGAAACGAGCCAGAATACTTTCCCATAGGTACTTAAAGACAGGGGTAGTGTATCTACAGGAAACACATGCAGTAGGTTTAAGGTTATTTTAAGGTTCAAGGTTAATGGTTATGAAATCATTCATAGGCCTACTGTGTGTCTTCCATTATGCCGTAGTCGTCCCCACAGTTCTCGTGGAACCAGCAATGGCACTGGTGACAGCTAATCCACTCCTCTGTCGCCTTGGATTCACTTTTGTCCCCATACATTCTCCTACAGAATCTTACAGGAGTAACTGCTGCAGGTTTGGCTTTCTGCTTGGCTGGCTGCTTGCTCAGCCTTTGTTGGCTTCTTGGTTTTTTTTTAAGAAACATAGTCGAAATGCTGCATGCTGGTGAGTCGGTAGCTGAGAGGTTTAACCCTCTTTCAAATCCCTTTCTCTCTCTTTGGAATGGGAATCAGGTCGATGAATGTCACTGGCCTGGACTGAGGGGAATCAACAGAGGCGTTTTTTGTAGACCGATAATTGATAAATCTTGCTAGTTGCGATCTCCACCTTCAGGTGAATTATGTCTCTGCCATTTAAGACCTCATTTTTGGTCTTACAGGGCAGATTGTTGGTGTGCTTGAATGAAGGTGTATGTGATTAATTGCCTTGTTTAGCAGTTCTTTGTTTCTTTCCCACTCAAAGTGGGATTTGAACTTTAATGATACCCAATTGAATACCTTAACAAATAAAACCTTGTGCTTGTACGTAACTGTAACAAGTGCAACCAATTATAGTGACTGTCAATCTAGATGCTTCGGTTGGCCCAGCTCAGAGGGGGATGAGGAAATATAATAACTTTCACTAGGGCACAGCATACCTAGTCTGTCTACAACATGCGAGACAGCTTGTTGGCAAATGAATAATGGAAGTGTTTTGAAACTATTCATTTTTCTGTAAACTGTGCAAGAACATCATGGCAAGTGCCCATCAAGGATATTTCATGGCAAATACATTTTAAAAATATATTTTTTTAAATACTGCTGAGACCAACTTTTATTGAAGAGTGAGAGTGAATCTTTGAGTAAGTTTTAACTTCTGTAAACCGCATTCCAGGGCTGGAAATGTGAAAATCATGTTAATCTCACCCATGGGTTTTTAAATTGGCCCAATGGAATTCTACACTTACAGAATTCAGCTGAAAGTTATGAAATCATGTTTAACTGTTGACTGCAATGGTTCCATGCAGTACCCAGAATTTGCATTATAACAGGGTATATTATGACAGGGTTCCACTGTGTATAGTAAAAGCATAATACATCATATGAAATAACAGAAACAGAGGTGTTAATTATATTGATTGAAAAGCATATTAACTGGTGGTCTAAATCCGAGCATCCTCCCTTCAGGTCCTAGATTCCAGGCATACTTGGACTGAAATGAAATGGCTTAGTTTTGTACACAAACCACAGCTCTGTCACCTTCCAGCCATCCTCATTAACGTTGACTATACAAGTTAGCCGACTATTAGGCTATTTGTTAATGTTACAGTAAATTACTAGCTAAACAGCTAACTTCGGAACAAGGTTACTGGTAAACGAGAGAGTAGAATTAGGACATCACATTTCAGAGAGCACCAGAAATGAAAAAAGAAAAACAATAGATATTTAACATACTTCCCCTTTTAAGTAATTCCACCTATCAAACAAAACATCACCTAAGGTGTTGTTTCTCTTAGTGACAGTTTAGATATGTAATTCAGTGAAGTAACCATGCCTGTGATTGATTTTTAAATGGCTCAGCAAACATAAAATTTTACAACACATTTAGGTGGTGTGGCATAAGGAGTGTCTGCCCCACCCAGCTGCATCTCCTCTCGCGCTGTGCAGCACCTTGTGCACCTGGCTCGGCAGCTGCAGCCCAGAGTTATTCAACTTGGACAGAGTCCCATTTAACTCTGTAATTTTTCGGTTATTGGGAACCAGCTCTCGACAGTATCCAACATCATGTCCCGGCAACTTGGAACTCATCATCCATGATAACATCTCTGCCCCACACATGTAAAGCTTACAGAGACTCCAAATCACAGCAAAAGACTTACCATTTTGTTTTTAGTTTCTCTGAAATGGACTCACCTGCAGAACAGACCTCGAACCCTGAGTCTCCTCACTTTTGCTGCCTTTGGTTTTCTTGTCAAAAAATAAAATTCTGAAATTTCTTCATATAAATAATAGAAATATCAGCTATAACAAAATGCAGGTAGAAGTTATGATTTTCATAAATACATACATTTGTATATGATTTTACTTTTCAGTGTGATATATGTCACAACCCATACAGGTTTTAAAGAAAGCATATAAACTGCTCATGGAGCGACATTTTATCAGATCTTACAATGAAATCCATTGTGGGTTTCCGAATATTTTATGCAATGACCAATATTTACTCTCAAAGCTTGCACAGTGAATTCTAAGGCACACATTAACTTATCAGGTGCGTTTTAAATAGCACCTTTGATGTTCTTTTCTCAGGTATTCACAAAAGGCTCTCAAATACGCAAATAGGTCTGCTCTCCCAAGAGTGATGAATCTTTGATGTCTTTGCATTTAACAACTTACTTATCAAACATCAAAGAATTGGTTTTGCAAATAGCCCTATGAAAACATACAGATTTCATATGTTTATAATAGAAAGATTTTATGTTTGTACTATGTATAAAGTGGTAGCGGCTGGTGAGTGTGGAAAAAGGGAAGGTCAGAAAAATGTGTGTCCATTTATAGTGTGTGTGTGTGTGTGTGTGTGTGTGTGTGTGTGTGTGTGTGTGAGTGTGTGTGTGTATGAGTGTGTGTGGTGTGGTGTGGTGTGGTGTGGCGTGGTGTGGTGTGGTGTGGTGTGGTGTGTGTGTGTGTGTGTGTTGGGGGGGGGGGGGGGGCGTCCTCCATGGACAGTTCTTTGCTAAAATCACCCATAAAATAACCCCTAAAGGTAGATAAAAACACAGTCAGAGAGGAAAACAAAATCCTCTCAAGGAACAGGTGTAACAACTACATTACATCCAGTGAGAACAGATATCCAGCTTCCAGCTTCACAAGTGGAGGAGTGGATCAGTAATGTGGAAGCAGTTATAAATTTCTTCAGGGTAAAGTGGAACTTCTGGAGAAGCAAGTGTCTGAACTAACATTAAAGTTTGAGCTCCAGAATTGGGAACGCCAGTCAAATTGAAGACTCAGAAATATTCCCAAAAATGTATAAGGTCACAATGCAGAGAAATGTCTGGTACTGGCTTCCTGAAATCTTGGGTCCTGGCAATTAACTGTATAAGAACTAGAAGGTAAATGTGGTCAGGTGTTCCATTCAATTCCATTCAATTTGATACTTCTGCATGTGGCACCACCGCAAGATGGCTGCCACGACCCAGAAATAGAATTATGTGATGAAGCTCACATTGAGCTAATCAATAGAAGCAGACAATAACATTATACCTTTTTCCTAAAGCAAAACTTTTTTGGCTGAACAGAACTGAGAAAATTATGACCAAATATCACTATTCCGATTGTGCTGACTAGGAGGACCGATCTTTGATTGCTCGAGAAAAAATCAATGAGATTTGAAACAGCGACTTGAAAAAAACACTGCAGTCTATGAACAATGAGAAAAAAAAATGTCATGCTTTGTTAAACTAATAGCGCTTGATCTTGATCATGGCCGTACCCAGGGTTTTAGAAATACCAAGGTCCAAAATCTGAGCCCGCTAGGGGACATTTTTTTGATTTCACTGAGTAGTCTGGCTGGCTACTTTCTCTCAGTCCCCTCATCTTGTCCTGTATCTCTTCCCTTCCCAAAGCTGAGCTTTGATTGTTTGAGGCTTTTCATTTTCTTCTCTGTCTCAGTGAAGAAAGTAAACGCAGGGTTTGAATTTGAATAGCATCGTAAACAATTGGATTTGGCTGGCACGTTAACACATTTTCATGTAAAATGATACTTAATCTCAACCTTAACAACGACAAGACGCTATATATCTTTACCTTTCAAAATCTAATGATTATATTGTGTACACAAGTATTTACCAACCTGTAGTATGATAGAAAAATATACGACAAAAAGCACAACGTTATTAGTGTGCATTACAAATCGATGCTGGATTTATTCTGAAATCCAAGCATGAAACATAATTCCCATTGATCACAGGCAGAAAGCGCCATTTAGCGGCCCGGATGTATAAGGTTATTATCCTACCGTGAAATGAAATGAGCTGACGTATTCTAAATGAAACATTTGCAATGCAAATAAAAAAAATATATAGGGGTAGCCTACCTCTTTATAACACGAATTCCAACCTTTTACACAAACACTGAATTTAAAATAATAATCTGGAAGATTTTCATTAAAATAAATGTCTGTTAAGTCACTATCTATCGCTGAATTAGGTAACACAATGGTGATTGAGCCTATTATTATATTAATTTATATTGTTATTATTACAGTAATTTATGATTAAAGAACTGGGTGTCTTTGGCGACATTCCCAGAAAAAAATCACAAGCGGCGCATAGATAGTGACGCGTTTTCCATCACCCATCAGTGGTTGGTCTGCCAGAGAGGGTAGGCGGAGCTAACGCAACAGGCTTGCTCTTCAACTCACTTGTGTGTGAGCGGTGTACTGTTTTTTCTGGTGTCTGCTAGCGTTAAAGGTGGGGGGGTTATGGAACCCTAATAAGTTTTTGTGTAACATGAGAGGTCATATTATTTGTTGATGTAGATTTCGTATTACATTTGATGACAATGTAACGTTACTAAATTACATAGCTATTTACACAGCTAACACTACCTACCGGACCATGTCAATAAAGGCAACATTAGTTTAGACAACGTTGCGCACAGTATCCATCTCTCATATCAGGTAACGTGGCGTTAGCTCGCTAGCTAACGTAATTAACACAATCTAATGTCAGCTAACAATTAGAAAAAACGCTAGCTAACGCTACCGACCGATACCGACCTCGCAAACCGTCTCGAATGCAATGCTACCTTGTTGCAGTGTTGCAATATAGCTAAATAAAGGCCGGTTCAGATCAATGATTCACAACGAGACTGGATGCTACTTGCAAAATTCCAAGACGTCTGATTGTAAACGTTCTAAAACTGCACTTGGAGATTTGACACGGTGGGTCTTTTGAGACCCTAGGCAACGGTTTCAGACGCTCTGCAACTAACCAGTTCACACCGCTGCAATTTTCTCTGCAACATTCTAAAACCGTTTTGTCTCGTTGCTAATCATTGATCTGAACTGGCCTTAACGTTACCGTTATTTACATTGCCATCAAGTTCATCAACATATTGATCAGAATAAAGCCGAGGTATAGGTGGAGCAGAGCCGGGTCTGATTTCTGTGTAAAGATGTCAAGCTAAATAAAAGAATACGGCAGTATGGATTAGCGTTGTTATTATTTTATTACGCTTCCTCATGTTCCTTCAGCCTTGATGCCCTTTTTTGATGAAATCTCCTTTGTTTTTGTTTTATTCTTCTTATTGTGATTGCTAATTTAACACCCAGCTCAGCTTTATTCTCGAACAGTTTAGCTACAAAACCAGAAACAACAAGGCAGTTGTTTCAAAAATATCACACAACAATCATTCACGATGATGATGCACGAGATACATAATTGCACGAGCCACAGCGAATCCCACAAATTCTTCTCTGCAGTGTAAAGATGTTCATACCGAGCAAAAGGTGGATAAAGAACGTTTGTGGAAATTGATCATCACTAATTCTACCCCAGGTCTGCTACAGCATTTTAACCCAGCTTGGCAGTGTAAAGACAGCTCAAGTTAGCCTAATGTTAGACAATGAATGGGTATGTACATAACGTTACTTGTATAACAACCATTTTTTATTCAGTGTAATAGTTGGCATGGCCCAGGTGCCAACTGACTGACATCACACAGGCGACACTGGTTGGATCCGGTTGAATCTATGGGAAGCGAGGTCCAAAAACACACCTGCAATTACTGCTTCTCGCCATTGGTACCGCCAAAGAGAACGAAACGGAAATCTTCGAGATTGTAACTTTAAAGAAAAGAATTTCGTTGAAAGTTTATCAGCCTACCAATGGATGGATGGAATTAACTTAACTTAATTCACTCAAGTGAAACTAGCCGGCATCATGATGGATGGCCACTGTTTAATGTAGCGCAACCGCACAGGAGCTATTCATCAGATGATGTCTAGATTAATGACATTGAACTACAAGCAGTCCAATGAAATCTGACACTCTATTCAAAAATGAGAGGGCTGTGTTTCAAAGAAATAGAGCGTTCTATTCCTATACGAATTTACGAACGGGAAAACTGTCAGTTGACCTAAACTGGCTGATAAAAATGGACGAAATAAAAAGATTATCAATATTTATGATTGAAAACAATGTAGCGCCTCTTGTGCAAGAAATTGTGGACAGTGAGGATGATGATGCTGATACAGCTAGAGTAATGTAAGTAGGAAATATCCTATTTGTGACAATTGCAGCTAGTTAGCTAAACAATTTAACATTATATTAAATTTGTGTGCTAGCCTATCAAACGTCTAACTTTAGGTTTAGAGACTATAGATCTGCGCTCTGCTGCTCCGTCTCCTGATACAAGGTGCCCAGAGTACGCTCTGGACACTCCGAGAGGGCGGTGCTCTGAATAACATTCCAACAGCGCTCAGAATTTCCGAACAGCCCAGTAATGTTATGGAGTGCGCTCTGCCGCAAGCTTATTTGCGAACGCACCCTACATCATGCTTCGCATTGATTCAGTGGTTGCCTGTCGGGTTTCCTTAAGTTGTTGATCAAAGAACCACTGTGTTGAGTAAAGATTTTGTAGTAACGACAAGATCATCCACTTCACCACCCACCCACACACACACACAAGCAATGACGGTGATCAGATGAGCAAGTCAGTTATCTTGGCGTTGTACAATATCTTTGCCACGCCAAGTTATTTTTAGACAATTTCATGACTTTTATTATATGCACCTCGGAAAAAATACCTTGGTGACCTCAATGGTGGGTACGGCCGTGATCTTGATTTGTGTTAACACTGACTGACAGCATGTGTGTAAAGGCATATAGACAGAAGATTTTTCCATTTAAAATGCTTTACTATTTATGCAAAATCAATTTATGTGGTTACAGGCCTCATATTACTTAAATAAATGCTTATCAATACAATTATTAATATACATGATATTGATTTTAACCTGAATAAACTCAAATTTTTCACTTGTTCTTATTTTTATTTAGTTTTCAATACTGATTTCAATTTCAAGTTTAGTTTTTACCATGGGTTTGACAGATTTAGTTTATTTTTTGTTTTTTCAAAATTTCAGTTTAGGATAATTTTTTTACACAATTTTCATCTTAGTTTTAGTTTAGGAAAACTTAATTAATTCTGTTTATGGATGTATTGCAGGGGTGCACAACATATGGCCCACGGGCCACTTACGGCCCCGAAATGAATCATATCTGGCCTGCGAAGGTAATTCAAAATGAATATTTTTTTTCCCCTCCAAATAATGACGGTGCTGCAACGCCATTTAGTGACCATGCGTTATATGATAATTGGTGGTGACCCAAAGAGTAGCAGTGCGCTGCTTTATTTTATCGTCATCATCAATTGTCTAACTAACGTCGCTCTTGTGAGTGTGGGAAACTCAGATGGAGAAAGGCTAGGCCTACATGTTGTTATCAAAACCCTGCACTTCTTCCAAAAAGTGAAAAATTGACCTGGAACAAAGGAAATTCAATGCAGAATGGACAGACAATATTTTTTTATCAAATCTAAATCTGGGGCGATAACGTGTTTATTTTGCCTTAAGAGTGTAGCTGTCGCCAAGGAATACAACAAGTATTTTCAACAGAAACTTAAGGAATCCAAGGCTTGCACCATTGCTAGCTTCAAGGTTGCCCAACTCCTGCCCAAATCTGGCCGCCCTTTTACCAACAGTGAGTACGTGAAAGACTGTCTGATTCAGATAGCGGATGCAGTTAGCCCAGAAACAAAAGATGTATTGAAATACGTGGGACTTTCCAGAATGACTATGCAATGACGGATTGATGATATGGCCATCAATTCATTCGATCAATTGAAAAGCAAGTGTAATGTGCATTTTTCGGATGCCTTGAATGAAAGTACCGATACTGCAGACACAGCAGAGCTTCTAGTATTCATACGTGGTGTCACTGAAACATTTGAAGTTCATCAAGAACTCGCGTCTCTTGCTTCTTTGCATGGCAGAGTAACTGGATTAGAAATTTTCAGTGCTTTCAAGAAAATTGTCGAGGATCTAAATTTGTCATGGATAAATTGGTGGCCATGACAACAGACGGTGCACCCCGCCATGGTTGGCAAGAAAAACGGGTTCATTGGATGCTTAAAGAAGGACATTGGGGATCAGGCAGAACTGTTAAAGCACTATTACTGCATCATTCACCAGGAAGCCTTGTGCGGAAAATATCTGAAATTCAAGGAAATTATGGAATTTGTTGTGTCAGCTGTTAACTTCATTAGAGCGCGATCTCTGAACCACTGTGAATTCCAGGGTTTCCTTGAGAGTATCAGTGCCGCTTACAGTGATGTTGTTTACCATACAGAAGTATGCTGGCTGAGTTGCGTAAATGTTTTGAAGCGATTTTTTGCTCTGCAAGATGAAATCAAGTCTTTTCTCCAGGAGAAAGGAAGAGACACGTCCGTCATCCTTTCTCCTGGAGAAAAGACTTGATTTCATCACCACATCTCAAATGCACGTACCGCCTCAAACAAGTCGCACATGAGTTTGTCACTGCCCTGCCATTTCAGATTCAGGTCGTTAAGGTGTCCAGTTATGTCTGTTAAAAATCTTGCATTTTTAGCAAGCCTATACAAATAATTGCATTTTGACATGTCTGTGTATATTGTTTAATCATTACATTTTAATAATTAAAATTTCAATTTTACATACATTTTTGTACATATGCAGGCTGGTAATCGGGGGTCGTTGACCTGTTGTGGCCCTTTGTCTGGTAACTTTACATAGAACTGGCCCACATGGAAAATAGGTTGTGCACCCCTGGTGTATTGGAATCAGATGGCAAGTCTCGGAAAGCATACAGAGGGCCCACCTCTTTTTTTGTGGTAGCTCCACCTTTTGGTGTGTAGGGTTGGGTAAATAATGCACCTTTGTGAGTCAGTTTTTTTTTTTTTACCAGTGAGAGCTTGTGTGCAAAACCATGCAATCGTGCACTGTGGATAAGTTATATAAGTCACTCTGGATAAGAGCATCTTCGAAATGTCTGTAATGTACTGTGAATAAATGGAGGCTGGAACAACGATTCCAGTAGTCCTGAAACATAAGACAGGAGACAAAATGGTCATATTACAAAAGTAAGGATTATAAATACAATCCATGGTGATCTTGGATTAGGCAATGGCTAAGCGGCCCATACAACCCGAACATCTTGTTTTGAATTGTTTACCTCACGAACATTTGAGAGGCTTTCCGTAAGTCACTGCTAAGGAAGTCAAATGCATTACTTATGAGTGTTTACACAATTTTTTTTAGCAACTGGCAGTGCTACAGAACTGGATTACTCTGGTGAAAGGCTTTGTTGAACTGATACCTTTGTGGTTCTTGCTGGGTTGTGATAAATGTCATCCTTTGAAGCAACATTGCCAAGAACATGACAGATTGTTTAAAAGGCTCACTCTTTTGTGGATGCAGTTTTAATCCTGCCTGGTGGAGTCACTGGAAAACGTTCAGAAAAACACTTAGCTCCTGTTCTTCCAGGTTTCCCGCTACAAACACAGTGCAAGTATTACTAATTTCAGATGATGATGTCAAGAGAAGCTGGTGCTGGCCCTGGGAAAGAGTTGTATGAGGCAGTGAGGGGCTAGGTGAACAGTGTTGCCCTTTTTCCCCTTAATCATACTACTGGTCAAGTCCAGTATCTGGGCTAGCAACTCATTGTATATGTTGACCACTATCATTGTGTTTTGTACAATAGCAGCGAGTACAGGCCTGTCTTCAAACCTGTGATCCATCTGCTGTGCTCAGTCACATGGGCTTGAACTATTGTGGGTCTGTTCGTGAACATCACCGGGAAGAATATGTCCTGTTATGTAGTGTTGGTCCTTCCACATGTTCCTAATGGTCACTGCACAGCCAGGCTCCAAAATCCCTGGTTCAGTGTCCCAACTGAACCAGGGATCTCATTCCTTAGCAGAAGATGGAAACCCAGGAAGAGACCATCTGTCATCACACAGGCTAAGATGCAGGACTACTGTTGCATGAGCGATGCCACCAGTTGAGAGTCATCAAAAGAAAGTCTCAGTGCCCTCATATCAGATTGCAAATGTTCTTGTATGACTGACGAGTTATGCAGCCAGGTTAATCAGGTTAACATCAGAAAGGCAGTAAATGTATGAAAATCGCATTGACAGATCACAGGAATGACATTGTGGGATAACAGAAATTATCTTTATCCTGAATGATCCTTCCTATCTGGCCTGAACCCAATTACTTGGCTGCTTATGGAAATCTATAACCTTGAACTTCAACTGTTTTATGTCACCTCCATATCAAATATTAAAATACTGCACCAGTATCCTAAAAGGTCACTTATCAACTTTATTATCATTATCACATGGCTACAAGATGCATCATGGTATGAAATTGTTTATATATCAGTGCAAGCACTCACAAAAGTATGCCTAAAGGCTAGATTTAAGGTTTCATTAGATTTTTAAAACATTTTTGTATCATTTTGCATTTTGATTTCTAAGTGCTGACAGTTGTCCTGTATATATGTAGAATATATGTAGAAGAAATATATATAAACGTTTATGTTGTGAATGTGCTATGGACAAAAGATGGACATGTCATGCCATTGATTCATGTTCATTTTAACTGCTGCAATTCTGCTAATTTGAGAAATTGGTGTTCCAGCTGTTGAGATCACTTTCAATGATTTTGAGAACTGGAGTGAAGTTGAGGTTTAATAACTGACAGATTTCTGGAAACATCAGGACCTAATTATTTGATGTTGCCTGACTTGATGCTGAACGGATGTTTCACAGCACTCCATCCCCAATGAGACAGTTGATTTAGTCCCAATTGACTGAGTAGTCTGATACTTTGAGAATTTGTTTATTAAATTGGAGACTTCTGGTAGGAACCTTATTGGGTTTTGCAGATAAAAGACAACATCATCTCCATATAAACTTATTTTATTGGATATGTCTGCAGTTTGTATTCTGGTAATGTTATTGCTTTGGTGGATGGCAGCAACAAGGGGTTAAAATATGGTGACTAGTGCTGAGGAAAGTGAACATCTTTGTTTCATGCATCAGTGCAATGTTAAATGTGGTGCGAGACCATTAGTGATTGTGGATGCTGGGTGTGCGTTCTACAGGATTCTAACCCTACGAAGCCAAACTTCTTCAATGTAGCAAATACAATGTTCCATTTGAATCTGGTCAGGTTTGACTAGTCAAATGCATGCAGTGATTCAAAGATTGCATTCAGGTTGTTCCTTATGGATGTATACTCATTAAACTGAACAGGTGGCACATGTTATTTGAGGAGCATCTGCCTTGATGAAGCCTGTTTGTTCAGGCTGAATTAGATCTGTCATTTTTAATTCAATTTTGTTGACTTGTGCTTTCTGCATGTGAGCAGAACCAAAATGAGTAGTATTCATGTGTAGAGGGATTGTTGGCCACTCTGATGAACAATGGTGCAATTAATTGCCAAAAGCTTTTGTAGTATTCAGTGGAGTGGAATCTGTATCAAAAATGTTTATTAAATTGGAGACATCTGGTAGGAACCTTACTGGATTTTGCAGATAAATGACAACATCATCTCTATATAAACTTATTGAACAATGTAATGTTACGACAGACTGAGTGTACGACAGACGGTTGTCTGGCAGTTCGAGGGTTGCCGGTTCTATCCCCCGCCCTGGGCGTGTCGAAGTGTCCCTGAGCAAGACACCTAACCCCTAATTGCTCCCAACGAGCTGATTGGTACCTTGCATGGCAGCCTTTCACTGTTGGTGTGTGTGAGTGTGTGTGAATGGGTGAATGAGAGGCATCAATTGTAAAGTGCTTTGGATAAAAGCGCTATATAAATGCAGTCTATTTACCAATTTATAACATTACTACTAACGGATCTAAAATTAAGCACTTAGATCAGCATTGCACTTCGGTCCGGTAGGTAATGTTACCGGTCGTATAGAAACTGGCGCAAGATAATGACTTCATGGCAAGTATATCGATATTCTTTAAGTCAAAATGGTCCCAGTGTGCTTGTACTGGTAACTACTTTTTAACTAGGCTACTGCAGCTACCCTGCAATGCCACATTTCTAAATTAATGTTAGCTAGCCTTACAGTATATAGTGCCTTTGGAAAGTATTCAGACACTTTTTCCACATTTTGTTACGTTACAGCCTTATTCTAAAATTGATTAAATTCATTTTTATTCTCGTCAATCTACACACAATACCCCAAAATGACAAAGCAAAAACAGGTTTAGAAATTTTTGCAAATTTATTAAAAATAAAAAACTGATATCACATTTACATAAGTATTCAGACCCTTTACTCAGTACTTTGTTGAGGCACCTTTGGCAGCGATTAAAGCCTCAAGTCTTCTTGGGTATGACAATACAAGCTTGGCACACCTGTATTTGGGGTATTCCTCCCATTCTTCTCTGCAGATCCTCTCAAGCTCTAACAGGTTGGATGGGGAGCATTGCTGCACAGCTATTTTCAGGTCTCTCCAGAGATGTTCAATCTGGTTCAAGTCCAGGCTCTGGCTGATCCACTCAAGGACATTCACAGACATGTCCCCAAGCCACTCCTGTGTTGTCTTGGCTGTGTGCTTAGGGTCATTGTCCTGTTGGAAGGTGAACCTTCACCCCAGCATGAGGTCCTGAGTGCCCTAGCGCAGGTTTTCATCAAGGATCTCTCTGTACTTTGCTCCGTTAATATTTCCCTCGATCCTGACTAGTCTCCAAGTTCCTGCTGCTAAAAAACATCCCCACAGCACGATGCTGCCACCACCATGCTTCACTGTACTGATGGTATTGTCCAGGTGATGAGCGGTGCCTGGTTTCCTGCATACGTGATTCTTAGGCATTGTGGCCAAAGAGTTCAATCTTGGTTTCATCGGACCAGAGAATCTTGTTTCTCATGGTCTGAGAGTCCTTTAGGTGCCTGTTGGCAAACTCCAAGCGGGCTGTCATCTGCCTTTTACTGAGGAGTGGCTTCCATCTGGGCAGTGTACCATAAAGGTCTGATTGGTGGAGAGATGGTTTGTCCTTTTGGAAGGTTCTCCCATCTCGATAGAGGAACTCTGGAGCTCTGTCAAAGTAGCCATTGGGTTCTTGGTCACCTCCATGACTAAGACCCTTCTCCCCCGATTGCTCGGTTTGGCAAGGCAGCCAGCTTCTAGGAAGAGTCCTGGTGGTTCCAAACTTCTTCCATTTAAGGAGGCCACTGTTTTTCAGGACCTTCAACGCAGCAGAAATATTTTTGTGCCCTTCCCCAGATCTGTACCTCAACACAATCCTGTCTTGGAGGTCTATGGACAATTCCTTCAACTTCATGGCTTGGTTTTTGCTCTGACATGCACTGTCAACTGTTGGACCTTATATATACAGGTGTGTGCCTTTCCAACTCTTGTCCAATCAATTGAATTTACCACAGGTGGACTCCAATCAAGTTGTAGAAACATCTCAAATATGATCAATGGAAACAGGATGCACCTGAGCTCAATTTGGAGTGTTATGGCAAAGGGTTTTAATACTTGTGTAAATGTGATATTTCAGTTTTTTATTTTTAATAAATTTGCAAACATTTCTAAAACCCTGTTTTCGCTTTGTCATTATGTGGTATTGTATGTAGATTGATGAGAATAAAAATGAATTTGAGAGGAAAACATTGAAGTGAATGGGGAACATAAGTTGCATAAGTATGCTTGTATTTAACCCCTTAGCGCTCAAGCCAAATCTTGCCAATCCTTGCCCATTTAGGGGGTACCCTATTTAAAGCTTTATAACTCCAGATGTGAACATCACAGGGACTTGAAAAATGGCTTAAATGAAGCAAGACATTTGTACAATTTACAATACTAATGCAGATTAGTTTATATTCATAATTTTGGAAGGAATAAAGTACCACAAATGCAATTGTCTAGACAAAAAATCTAAAATGAACTTGCACTTTTTTAGTTTGCAATGAAATACTGAGAGATTGCATATATACAGCAGGTTAAACTAGACATGTGCTGGATCAAAAACGTCTTGACCACAAGTTCATAAAATCTAAGGGTGAAAATGTATAACTACTATAGATGTATGAAGCAAAATCTAAGCAGTGTACCCAGCATCTCCAAATCTATCCAAAATGTCTAAATTATGCATTGCTGTGAATCACAACATATTCACATATTTCACTACAAATCAACTGTTTTGACTCAAGAAAATCACCGTTGCATCATTTTCAAGTCGGAATTACAAGCTTACAGTGGTCTAAAATATCTAGGGGTCCAGAAACATATCCAAAATCTCTCCAAAATTAAATAAAATGTTTTTGTCCATTATAAAGCATATAAATTAGCCCCTTATGAAGGTTTAAGATGAAACATTGCTATCAGATTTAAAAAATAATGCAAAAATATTGATACACAATGCGGTACAGTACCTAAATGTGTAATAATTAACTCTTGTATGTATTTCTATAATCTGTACTCTCGTATGTTTTCTTGTATGGGGATGGGACGACATGAAAACCATTTTCAACCGTCCACTACATTTTGGCAATGCTCCAACTCTCACGTCATCACTGTTGCATGCTTCACAAAAACTATTACACTACTTACTATGCTTACATTACAGTGTGAAATATCCACATTATATAATATCACTAACCTATTTAAAGACACTCAATTTCAAAAATAACGTACTGTTATTATAGCAAGTTTGTAAATACATGATCGTGTTTGTGTTGTTAACTCTCTGGGGTCTAAGGGTAAAATGAGGCACACTGGTGATTGTGCGATGCTCTGACATTTGTGTAAATTTCATCAACTTTATATACAGTGATTCCAAAGTGTTTCATATCTTTGTTTTCAGCACAAACTCAGCTACAACAATATGGCAGCAGTAAGTAGGTCATAATAATGTGTGGATTGTAAACTGCTCTAAAAACACACAAACTGTAAACAGTAGTTTTGAACATGCACAGGAATGTTGTAATAAAACACACTAAACAATTGTGAATAAGACTTTTGGTCACTGAAATGTGTTCTTCAAGGTCTTGGGTATCAAAAGATGACAAAATATTTTAGCAAATCCAATGAGAAATATAAAATAAATTGCTAAAAGTTAGTGTTGTGACTACTATTTTTCAACACCAGGTGAGAATGGGAGGGCAAATGGCCTTTCTGTAATGAATATGCTTTGGGTAGGAATACCTGCCAGCTAAGTAGGCTATTCACACCTGGCCGCATGCCTCCCCACCACTAAGACAAAGACTCAGTGAGCCATTTAGAAGACAGAAACAAAGACAATTTTTGATTTTAGAACATTTATTGAAGTAAACTGCATGGAAGATGAGATGAGACTGGTGTACTCTTGCAACGTCTGCCTGGCCTCTCAGCTAGTGGTGAACTAGGCCGTGTTTCCTGATCAACATCTCTGCAAATATAATAAATAAAAAAATTGTTAGGAAATGTGAAATCAAATCAAACCTTATTTATATAGCACATTTCCTTCAACAGGTGAAAATTAAATGTGCTTTACAAAAAAGGGACAAACCACTAACTAATGAAAACAAAATTTATGAAATGTGACATCATATACAAAGAACCAAACAAACACAACCAGACGCAGAGAGGTAGCCTATAATTTTGAGAAACAATGGTTAGAATCATTCGTAGTGTGGGAATTTACAAGCGCGCATATTAGTGAATATTCCTACAAACACACAGAGAATGTAATACAGCACACATTTACAAATAATGCAAGCTATCAACGAAAAAACATTGGCTTAACTAAATAAACACTGATATTCCAACTAAACTACACGCAACTCATCAATAACAATGCCTCAATCTGAACTAGGCTAGGTCTGTTTATATGTTTTGTTGTATTTGTGTTTGTTGGACCCTTATGCTTTTGTACAGTAGTGTTGTTAATGTTGCTGTGAATACCGCTGTAAGTAATACTAGTTTTGTGTTCTTGTTGTTGTTTGCTTGCTGTTGCGATTGGCTCTCGCTAATGTCTGGTAATTGGTGCACCAAGGGCAGCGAGTTAGGTCAATCAGGGCGTCCCAAGGCTATAAAAGAGTTTGCCTGATCGAACGATCAGATCTTTAAAACTGTTAATAAGCAACGTCTGCAATAAAGCGAAGCTCTGCTGGGGCGATTCGAAAACGGCCAACCCCGTCTCCGACTCCGTTTTCCTCTCCGAACGCTACATTGGTGTCCGGAAGTGGGATAGAGCGAGCTGAACTGGAGGAAGCGATCCAGCAGCTGGAAGGAAGGCTGGGGGTGCCAAGACGGCGAAAGGCGGGGGCTGCAGAAACGGCGACGAGCACCGAGTGGCCGAGCCCCGCTGTACGCCAAGAGAGGGCTCCCGAGCGACCAGACGGAGCTAGCATAGTACGGCCTACATGCCCGGAGGTGGCTAGTGCACGTGCTAACACGCAGCCGAAGCTAGCCAGGTTTAGCGGGGCAGTGCAGTGGGAGCCGTACCTGGGTCAACTGCAGTTAGCTGCCTGTCACTGCGGCTGGAGCGTGGGCGAGACGGCGACACACCTGGCACTCACCCTGGAGTGCCCAGCGCTGCAGATACTGCTGGACCTCGACGCTGCTGACCAAGGCAACCTGAAGGCACTGACGACGGCGATAGCAAAACGGTTTGGCCAGCGGCGATCGATCCAAGCGAGCCGGGAGAAGCTCACCAGCCGCCGCCGCCAAGAAGGGGAAAGCTGGGGGACCGTGGTCGCAGACGTGCTGCTCCACATACGGCAGGGCTACCCGTCGTTTGGCGCAGCAGAGCAGGAAGAGCTTGTGCTGCACACCTTTCTCCAGGTCCTTACCCCGGAGCGACTGCGTCAGCACGTCATCCTGGCCGCACCTCGCTCCCTTGACGAGGCCCTTAAGGAACCAGAGAGGGTGGCGGACGTCATCTGTCTGGCTCCAGGCCAGACAAACCGCCCCCACGTCCGCGCGGTTTTCTGCTACGAGGAGGAGGAAGTCCACTGGGCACGCTCACCCCCGCAGCAGCGACGACAATGCCCAACGCCTGAATGACAAGGCCGCTGCTACCGCTGTGACGAGCCAGGACACCTAGCCTGCAACTGCAAGCACCAGCGCCTAAGCCTCAATCCCCACGACCATCGGGAAACGACACCGGGATGGCGCAGTGAGGAAACCGCTGTCCCAGGAATCCATCCTCCTCAGTCAGCCTGCTGTGCCTGAAACCAGTTCAGTCCCACTCTCAAAAGCACAAATTCCATCTGCCTTTGTGAAGGCGGGCACCGAGCAAATTTCTTCTGTTTTTGTAGAAGCCGAAAGCAAATTCCATCCTGCCCTTTTAAGGGTGGCTGAGCAAACAATCCAACCGTGAGTGGGCCGACTGGGTAAGGCTGGCGGGTTGTACCTGCATTGCAGGTTGGATGGACAATCCTGTCGGGCACTGGTCGACACGGGGGCCACCATCTCCCTAGTGCGGCCAGGAACGCTCCCCAACACCACCTGGTCACCAACAACCACCCAGTTGCAGTCAGTGACAGGGCAGAGGCTCGGCATGCGGGGTAAGAAGATGGTTAGCGTGGAGGTTGGGAACCAAGAGGTGGTGGCGCATGAGTTCTGGCTGGCCGACATCAGCGATGCGTGCATCATCGGCCTGGATCTGCTGGCCCACTGGGGTGCCACAATGGACATCGCCAACGCCACGCTCTCCATTGGCTCCACCACCCTCGCCCTCCACGCCACTCCTAAGAAGAGACGGATGTCCCAGAGGACTCGCCGCCGAGCAGCCTTAGTCCACTCACACAGCTCACTGCCCCAGCCCACCAACGCTGAGCGCGGCTCACCTGCCTCTGTTCGCCATGCCCCTCTGTCACAACCCGCCTCACCCTCTGTTGAGAAAGCGGACAAAGCTGGCCAATGCCAACAGCTAAAGCGCTTGCTGGAGGACAATGCAGACCTCTTTGCTGCCCGCGATGAGGAATGCATGCAGACTGATCTAGTGCAGCACACCATTGATACTGGTGGTGCTGCACCGGTTCGTCTACGTCCTCACCGGTTGTCACTCGCAAAGCGGCTGGTGGCGGAGGAGAAGGTTAAGGAGATGGCTGCCGCAGGCGTCATTGAGCCCTCCAACAGCCCATGGGCAGCCCCTGCCGTCCTAGTGCGGAAGAAGAATGGAGAGTGGAGGTTTTGTGTTGATTACCTGTATCTCAATGCAGTAACGCGCAAAGACGCCTACCCTCTCCCCCGCATCAACGAGGCACTTGACCACATCGCGGGGTCCAGCTGGTTCTGCTCGCTGGACCTCCGAAGTGGGTACTGGCAAGTGAGGATGGCCCCAGCTTTCAGCATCAGGCAAGGGTTGTGGCAGTTCCGTGTGATGCCGTTCGGAGTGTGCAACGCCCCTGCCACGTTCGAACGGTTGATGGAAAGGGTGCTGTAGGCTGTCCCCCGAAGCTGCTGTGTAGTGTACCTGGACGATCTCCTGGTACATGCCAGCAGCTTCGAGCACGCCCTCGCTAACCTCCACGACGTGCTCACTGCAATTCGCTGGGCTGGGCTACGGTTGAATCCCCGGAAGTGCCAGCTGCTTCGGAGGGAGACGGCCTTCCTGGGGCTTGTTGTGAGTGAGCGAGGGGTAGCCACCGACCCAGCTAAGGTGACTGCAGTGCAGGACTGGCCGAGCCCAGCGGACATAGGTGAGCTGCGCAGTTTCCTGGGGCTGGCGAGCTACTACCGGCAGTTTGTGCGGGGTTTCGCCTCCATTGCCAGTCCCCTCCATCGCCTCACTGACAAGAACCAGCCGTTCGTCTGGACTGACGAGTGCGCAGAAGGCTTTGCCCAGCTCAGAACGGCTCTCACGGAGGCCCCCGTACTGGCATACCCAGACGTGCACCGCCCCTTCATCGTGGACACCGACGTAACGTGGGAGTGGGAGCCGTCCTCTCTCAGGAGGACAGTGACGGAGAGAGAGCGGTCGCCTATTACAGCGGCGCCCTGAGCCGGGCAGAAACTACTGCGTGACCCGAAGAGAGCTGCTGGCAGTGGTGAAGGCACTGAGGCACTTCAGGCCCTACCTCCAAGGCAGCCACTTCTGCCTCAGGACTGACAACGCTTCGCTCACCTGGCTCCTGAACTTCAAGCACCCGGAGGGCCAAGTAGCACGGTGGCTAGAAGAGCTACAAGAGTGCGACTTCCGGATCGAGCACAGGGCTGGGCGACACCACACCAATGCCAACGCCCTGTCCCGCCGTCCTTGTGCTGAACTGGACTGCCGGTACTGCCGCCGACAAGAAGAAAAGAGCCAGGTGGAGCCGGAGGTGGCTGCCGTTCACACCATCAGTGAGGCGGAGTGGCTGCCAGTGTCACCGGAGCAGCTGCGGGAGGGTCAGGAGGCTGACGGCACACTAAATAAAGTGAGGGGCTGGCTGGAGGCGGAACGGCTGCCACAGTGGGCTGAGGTCTCGGCTGAGGGGCCCGAGCTCAAGGCCTACTACGGGCAGTGGAGGAGCCTTGAGCTGCGGGACGGGCTGGCGTATCGGTGATGGCGGGCACCCGGGCTGGGAAGCAACCTCCTCCAACTCCTCATTCCCCGAGCGCTCCGACCCCATGTCCTCGGACTGGTGCATGGCTCGGTGGGGGCGGGCCACTTCAGAAACAGTAAGACCTTGCGACGGCTGAGGGGGCGCTTTTACTGGCCTGGGTGCCGCCAGGACGTAGAGCTGCACGTTCACTGCTGTGACTCCTGTACGGCACGCAAGGGGCCTACCAGGCGCTCTCACGCCCCTCTCCAACGCTACGTGGTGGGGGCCCCGATGGAGCGAGTGGGGGTGGACGTCCTTGGCCCTTTCCCCGTCACGGAGGCTGGTAACCGCTACATTCTTGTGGCTATGGACTACTTCATGAAGTGGCCCGAGGCGTATGCGGTGCCGGACCAAAGTGCCACAACAATGGCAGGAGAGCTGGTCGAGGAGATGTTCGCCCGGTTCAGGGTCCCCGCTGAACTCCACAGTGACCAGGGGCGAAACTTCGAGTCGGGGGTGCTGGCTGAAGTCTGCAGACATCTGGAAGTGGCTAAGACCCGGACGACGCCACTCCATCCCCAGAGTGACGGTCTTGTTGAACGATTTAACAAGACCCTAACTGCACAGCTTGCCATCCTCGCCAGCCAGCACCAGCGAGACTGGGACCACCATCTGCCCCTGGTCCTGTGGTCTTACAGAACTGCCGTACAGGAGTCCATCCTCTGCACGCCCACCGCCCTGAAGTTCGGGGGGAGCTCCGGATGCCTGTGGACTTGGTGTTCGGGGCCCCGCCCGGGCATGGGGAACCAGCCCGTACAGAGGCATGCTACTTCCACCAGCTGCTGGAACGGCTACGAGTGGCACACAACTTTTCTCGCCAGGCCCAGGATACTGCGGGACTGCGGCAGAAGCGTGCCTACGACCAGCGCTGCAAGGGACAGGCCTTCAAGCCAGGTGATAGAGTGTGGATTCACTGCCCAGTGCGCAAGAAGGGCCTGTCCCCTAAGCTGCAGTCACACTGGCGCGGGCCTGGCGAGGTCGTGGAACAGCTGAGTGAGGTGACCTATCGGGTGCGCATGCCAAACCGGGGGCGCCTGGTGGTGCACCACCAAGATCGGCTTGCGCCCTACCACCCACTCGCCACTGAAGACGCAGCTGGTGGACAGGTAAACAGCAGCCCTGTCCCCCCCAACGCCACCGGCAGCTGAGGAGGCGACACAGCGCACCACCGGTCGACCCACTCGGCAACGGTGGCCACCTAGCTACCTCAACAACTACGAGGTGAATCGCTTGGGGACTGCGGGGTCGTCAGGGACTAGTGACCCCTTGGGTGGGGGTTGTGTGGCGATCTCGCCTCCGTTATTGTAGCTAGTTGTAAATATTTGTAAATACATGATCATGTTTGTGTTGCTAAATGTGCTTAGCCTGTTAATAGTCGCTTATGTAGCGCTAGCTAATTTCATTGTATTTGTGTTCGTTGGACCCTTATGCTTTTGTACAGTAGTGTTGTTAATGTCCCTGTGAATACCGCTGTAAGTAATGCTAGTTTTGTGTTCTTGTTGTTGTTTGCTTGCTGTTGCGATTGGCTCTCGCTAATGTCTGGTGATTGGTGCACCGAGGGCAGCAAGTTAGGCCAATCAGGGTGTCCCAGGGCTATAAAAGAGCTGTTCGCCTGATCGAACGGGTCAAATCTTTAAAACTGTTAATAAGCAATGTCTGCAATAAAGTGAAGCTCTGCTGGGGCGATTCGAAAACGGTCAACCCCGTTTCCGCCTCTGTTTTCCGTCTATCTATTGGATTATTTTGCCAGTGCCACTCATCATATAGGCAAGTGAACATATAACTCAACATACAGTACAGGCCAAAAGTATTAGGCCACTCTGGTTTAAAAAAAAAACTTCGGGTAGTGATGAATTGGAACTTGAATACAATCTCTTTGGACATCATGGAAAGAGGGAATTCAGTCACTCTTTGATGTCATATATGGTACATTTGAGTTTTTAATTGCCCTTTGTAACTTTTCTGAAAGGCATACTGTGCAGGATTTTTTGCCTTGCTGTGTTTACAAAGACGTCTCCCCCTCTGCATGTATACATGTAACAGATTTCAGTTGGGTAAACTAGTGGAAAGAGTACACAACAGAATAATCAAGATGTAATAGCCTAAGATGAGTTATGTTATTTATTTTTAGGGGCACTGAAGACAAATGCAATTACAAAAAACATAAACAAGAAGAACGGCGAGAGGTCCCTCTCCAAATGGTTCACCGGGGCTCGTGACAAATGAGGATACCGGACAATAAGAGCTCAGAGAGACCTAGAAAGAAAACAGGTGCAAGATGGGGGAAAGTCCCAGTAGAGCACTATAATGGTGACACATACACACCAAAATCTCTCACACCCCAAATTTCCCTCCTTCTGCTTACTGTCAAATAGCATACAAGTATTACATTTGTCGAGCTTAAGTATAAATATAGCCAAATGACAATACACTGAATTTGTAGTGGGTGTGACACATGCAGAAATGCTAATAATTATCAATCCGTATAACATAATGGGAAAATACCAAATTTAATGCTGGTAGATACATTTTTGTAAGAGTAGCAGCATATTAGGTTTTTTCAGGAAATTCTAAATGGCAAACAAATCCAGTATGTTGACCCTATGGTTCTTTAAGGCAAACTGGTTCTTTGTCTGGAGAGATATCTTCTGACATCTCTAGGCCAAAAAGTGCAGGTGTTATGATTGTTTAATAATCGCAAATTCAGCTGACTATTATAGCGCCTTCAAGTGGCCAGTCGCAACCAAATTTAGTATTTTGTTTATATCACCCTCTAGCAAAATGCTACGTTTCACAAGTGGTTGAGGAATAACTCAGAAAAATAGAAAATGTGCATATATAATACAAAATGGCAGCCAATTCAAGATGGCACTGACCCAGTAAGCACACACCCATGTTCCTAATGAAGTATTTTGTCATTGCAGCAAGTTTGAAATCTCTGCGAAGGAAGAGTTGGATTAAAATTTGGATCTTTATGGTGCCACCATGTGGTTAGGTTTGGCTAGAATTTTATTCCTGGAGTGTTCAATCTAACTTTTAATGTACATACCAATTTCCATAGCTTTATTTCAAATAGTCTGGGAATTTTAGCATTGCTGTGAAAAGTCACACCTAATGTTTTCCAAGTAATCAAAAATGACATAAAATGCAGTATGTTGGTCTCATCGTTTTTGAAGAAATCTGTTCTTTGTGAGGAGGGACCTATACTGACATTGTATTCATGTCTCTAGGTCAAGCAGTGCAGGAGTTATTATTGTTTAGTTACTGCAAATTCAACTGACTATTATAACGCCACCAAGTGGTCAGTTGCTACCAAATTTGGTATTGTGTTACTGGATGCCATCTAGCCATATGCAAAGTGTCATAGTAATTGTCCAATCGATTAAGGAATAACTCAGAAAAGATACACAGATAAATATAATATAAAATGGCTGCTAATGCAAGATGGCATCAACCCAAGAAGCACATGCCTATGTTCCTAATGAGGGCTTTTGTCATTGTAGCAAGATTGAAATCTCTGTACCGGAACAGTGATTTTTTATGAATTTTTGACTTTTTTATGCTTAAAAAAGGGGTTTAGTTTGCCAGTAAAAACAGTGAAAAAGTACAAGTGACAAACAAGTAGAAATCCAAGGCACTCTTAATAGTAAATAGTAAAAGCCTTTATTGAAATGCGGCAAAAAATAAAATGTGCTGAACCTGTTAAGATTGCCTTAGCTTCCTACTTGTTTGTCACTTGTACTTTTTCACAATTTTGGCAAACTAAACCCCTTTTTGATGCATTGATATTTCTTCCTTTTTCCAAAGTGCACCTTTTTGGCCATTATCTTTGTTCATGTAGCACTCCTTCTATAACTTTTAGCACTTTGTTTTTTAAATATATATTTGGATCTCTGTAGCGCCACCATGTGGTTGGTTTGGGATAAAACTTTATGGCAGGAGCCTTGGTGGTGGGTGAGGTGAGTTCCCCTTCATCACTGTAAAGCACTTTGAGCATTCGGAAAAGTGCTATATAAATGCAAGCATATAACTCTATAAGTTCACATATCAAGTTTCACAACTTCATGCCAAATGGTTTTTGAATTGGCATTTAATTTTGTAACTAGGGCAAACAGGGCCTGGGGCCTGTGCTCATCAATGTCAAAATTTTGTCACTCGCACTACAGCACCACCAGATGTTCAATCTGCACCAAATTTTAACTCTGGAATGTTGTCTAGTTGGGCCCCAAATAGAGCCCAATGATGCATCATTTGAAGCTCATATGGTCAAACAGGTGGGGCAACGTGGAACTCGTGGACAAACCCACTTGGAACCCATATTCCAGCCCATTTACAACCTATTTTGGCATCATATATAAAGCCCATTTAGCCCCCAAATAAAGCCCAGTCATGTCCCATTTGAAGCCCATATGGGAAAACAGGTGGGGCCAACATGGAACCCATGGACAAACCTACTTTCAGCCCGTTTCAATACTATTGAATACAATCCATTCGATACAGGAATAAGGCCGCTGTTGCATCAGTGGAATCACTTGACCAGTTCAATGGCATTCTGAGCCACTGAGCTACAGGGGTATAGATATAGACAAGGGATTGCAGACTGGGCTCCATTGAATTTCTATTATAAAAAGGTATTAAAACTGAATATTTTCACAAAACCTCTAGACAAAAAATATTGTTCCACAAACTTCTACACATAATGAAATTTATGATCACAAAAAATCGAACGATAGGTTTTTCTTTGGTTATCAAAAGAAAGCTTGGCTTTCTACATTGAATTAAATTGGTAGCTATTTTGCCCTCAACAGCTGTCAGCATGCGCAGTAGAGGCCGTTTCCCGATACTTCCTAGGCTTCACTGACTGGCCCCTCCTACCCTCTCCAGTTCCTATGTACGCTCTACGACTTGAATTCCATCACTCATCAACATGAAACATTGGTTGTGACACAGCTCTATGAGCGCGTGCCTCCAACTTACTAAGATTAGTTCTCAGAAAGGGAAAAGGCAATTCTAAACGCGTTCTCATGTTTTCAGTGCTCAGTGAAGTATGTTCTCCTTCACAAAATTTAGGGATCTGCTCTAAAAAGTGCATCAGAAAGTCAAAATGAGCCCAGTGTGTGTGCATTAAATGAATTCCGCTCAAGTGTAATTTCTAGAAAAATCAGAGAGATCTGGATAAGAATGGATGCAACTTCGGAACCTCGGCTGTCTTCGAATCTTTCATCTGAAGACGCAGATGATAGGAATGAAACCAGCACTAACGTTTTCGAACAACCCGGCTGGCAAGTAGCTCTCTGGGCGATTGCATACGCACTGATTGTAGTCGTGTCAGTCACTGGCAATGTAACTGTCATTTGGATAATTCTTGCGCACCGCAGAATGAGAACAGTTACCAATTACTTCATTGTAAACCTAGCGTTTTCCGATGTGTCAATGGCAGCTTTCAATACCGTTTTCAACTTCGTCTACGCCTTGCACAACGACTGGTACTTTGGATTAGGATACTGTCGGTTCCAAAATTTCTTTCCCATCACAGCTATGTTCTCAAGTATATATTCGATGACAGCAATCGCCGTTGATAGGTAAGACAAATGAAATTTCAATTTGCTGAAATAGATCTAGCTTAATTATATTGTAGCCTAATATAAATTGAAATATGGTTATCAGCATAACATCAATAGTGTCCGTGGAAATATATGCGCGAAAGTAGAAGCAATTGTTATTTGGATACTTGATTGGAATATGAGACCTCGATGAATGTGATATGTAGGCGACATTTTCAATGGTTGATAAAATGGTAAACTAAGATGTGTACAAATACAGGTGTCTACCTTAAACCATAATTGTATATATAGCCTACTATTAAAGGCGAGCTATTACTTTTTACACGTTTTTATGCATTGATTCTTTGCTCATGTGGATTACGCATCTTGATATATTAGTTGTTTCTGATTTTTGCTAGTTTTTAAAGTATTTGTATTTAAATGTCCATTTATGTAATTTTGACAACTTTACAACCTAGTTATTTTATTTAGGCTATGTTTTGTAAACATGGGAAATGGATGTTGGATGACTTCAGACTTCCTGTCCAGTGTTCCTTTTTTATCGTTTAGTGAGCGTTTATAGGTCAGAAATGAATGGACCACAGAAACATATTCGGCATATAAAAACGTTTTCCTCTGCTTTAGCCATTACGTGAATGATTAAGCAAACATTATCGAGAATGAGCCGATTTCCGTTTCATTGAAGCTATTAATTTGTGTTAAACCAAAGGGATTTTTACAACTATGGTTGGATAGATTGTCTTTTGTAAACATGATTGTATTCTTACAGGTGTGTTTCATCCGTAATCCGTGCGAAAAATACGATACCATACTGCCATCTATTGATCTATGTAGATTTTTCCTTTTTTACCGCAGGTCGGACGAGCATGATTTCACTGACCAGGAAAAAATAATTCGCAAATTCAAAACCTTTCTCTGAATTTTTTTGTAGGCTTAACGTTCCGTTTTTCTTGTCATGTTAGATGATGTTGTCTAATTTGTGAAATCAATTCAATATCAAGAGTACAATTTTTCTTTTGTGTTTATTGAATTTCGTCGCGTAAAATACACGTTCATTTCACACGTATGAAATAGTACTACATGTTAGAGCACACGTAGAGGTAAATCCATGCGTTAACTGTGTGTCACGCCATCATTTGAGTACAACACACAATAAACGTTATTTAAAAAACATTC